>NW_027518683.1:24392500-25872500 GCF_043159265.1 Tasmannia lanceolata | reverse complement strand
ACAAGAATGGAAGGTATGGGGATTTATCCACCACATGCACCATTCCTGCCCGATAATCGGTCTTCGATTCCAAAAGCTAACTCTTTTAAATTTATTTTAAATGGCTCATTCAACTCTATGTTAATATGTTATCTACGGGACATGCATCCTATGATTTAATTTCAATGTGAATCCTAAATGTGTATTTTGATTTCTTGATTTGTCTGGATTCAATCTAAGTGCAAGTTCTCCTAAGATTCTAATCTCATAGAAGATCCTAAGTGATTTAATTAAAAATTTACAATAAAATTAAAATACAAAACACCACAATTTGTTGTGGTGCCGACTCGCGGTTGGTATGCCATCTGACATCCAAGCTGCCTACGTACCCAAGCCTCACTGGGATCAGAGTCGACGTAGTTCGGTGCACCTAAGCTAAGCTACATATGCCTAACTCAACTAGGACACCGACTTAGACGGATTTGACTGTTTCAACAGTTTTAAGAGGAATTATTTAATTCAAGTTGAGGATTTTATTATCTTAGGATTTCATCTAAGATGCTATATGATTCTTATCTGAATGCAAGTTGTCCCTTAGACTAATGCAGGTTTTGCCTACATCCTAGTTTACTAGGCTTGTCCTAGGGAAAGATCGGGTGACTAGTGTAACTAGACATATGGTACGGTTGCTATTCATAGCAAGCGTCCGTGATGAGGCTGGACTCCTAACTCTAGGACTCCCTAAAACCTAAGACACGGCACGACACCAGTGTTCCTAAATTGGGCTCTAATGGTTCTTAGATTGGAAACCATAATCCAATGGTTCCGAAAGACACAAGATAAATCGATTTAAGTTCTCGAGGTTAATGAGTTTCAGATTTCGAAGATTTTCAGTTTCTAGACATTTAAGGATTACCAATGGTTCTAGGGTTCACCAATTTCGGCCTTGAATGGCATCCAAAGGAGGGAATCGTGCGCTCTTTCCTTGTGCAATTTAATACTTAGGTTATAGCATCTTATTGCCTGGCAGAATCTCAGGATTTCCGTGGACAATAACCTCGGAGCCAACAACATGCTATAACTTAAATATTCAAATTGTCAAAGATCAAGTTGCAATTGGGATACGATTATGGATGCACTGGCCATTTTTCCAGGAAAATCTAAAGATCCTAAAATTTCTGTTTCAATGGATTAAGGAGTGAACATGTGACAGAATTTTAAAGTTCTTTAGGAATTTTTATATGATTTTCAATTAATTTCGAATTTTCCATGGATTTTATCAATTTTAAGCATATGAGCGGTTTTACAAGTGAAATTGTTGCAAATAAATTCGAAATGATTTGAAATTTCTACAGCAGCAAGATGAAAATGTATGTAGCTTACAGGATGAGTTTTGCATATTTTTACATTAAATTCACATTTAATCTTGATTAAACCATTAAATGTCCAGATTGCACAATTAACACATAAACTAGTAGAAATATAACTCTAAATTCTATGAAATTTCTACAGAAATACTATATGAATCAAAATAGCATGCAGTGAGATTTTCATGAATTTTAGAAATTATTTACTACCAATTTCGGATTTTACAATTTCCAGACCAGATTATAAATTAACACTACATCCCATATTAAAACAGATCCAAATAACACGAAAACTTTACAGTAACAAGTAATATGGAAGATAAGACTACTGTAAAAATTTTATGAATTTTAATGATGATCTGATGTTAGTAAAAAGTCTCCTAAAATCTGATAAGTTTCAAAGAAAATATTAAATAATATACCAAATAAACTCCACAAATCTTTATAAATTCATGGTAAAATGAATCAGTAACATATTATTTTCCCACGAAATTTCATTAATTTTAGAATCTGTTTGGTATATAATTTAATTTTTCTTCGTCAAAAGATGTTTTTTGAAGAGTTTTCCATTTTTAAAACACAATTTGCGGAAAAAATCAGAAAAATTCGGAAAAATACAGAAATATTTTGAGAACAATGCACCTACCTGTGGTGAAGATCTCCGCCCAATCCAAAAAAATATAAAAAATCCTGCCGCCGCCGATCCGCTCCGCCGTCTTTCGCTTTCTCTGGAGTGTTTAGAGGGAGTGATTGAGGGAGTGAAGAGATAATGGAAGAAGAATATTAGGGAGAGGGATGGAAGAATATATTGAGGAAAGGGATTGGAGGGAGTGATTAGAAGAGATAATGGAAGAGAAAGAGATAATGGAAGATAAATTTCTTTTTTTTTCTTTTTATGGATGGGAAGGAAGATATATATAGGGAGAGAAAGAGAGAGAGAGAGATATGTTGGTGGAGAGCTCATCATGTTGTCCCTCTTAGTGGAGAATCCATCATTATTGTTCTTAGTGGAGGGCCCATCATGTTTCTTAGTGGAGAATCCATCATTATTGTTCTTAGTGGAGGGCCCATCATGTTTCTTAGTGGAGAATCCATCATTATTGTTCTTAGTGGAGGGCCCATCATGTTGTCTTAGTGGAGAGCTACCATCATTGCTCTTCATAAGAGGCCTCACAAGAGGCCCCATTGAGGCCCCACAACGCGGGCCCCACAACGCGGGCCCCACAACGTGGGCCCCACAACGCGGGCCCCACAATGTGGGCCCCCGGTTGATTCAATTTTAAACAAATGTTCAATGCGGGCCCACCAAACGGGTACAAATTCTCCCTTGCTCGGATTCTCACGAATAACCCTTCTCCGCACTTTAGCGGAAAAAAATCAGAACATTGCAGAAATGACCAGAAAGATTTGAGAAAGCGTAAGGGACGAACACCGGAATAGAAAACACTGAAAAATTGACAGCGAAACCCTAATTTCTTTTTTAATCAAAGCAGAGCAAAATGGGGTGTCTACAGATGCCCCTCTTTGGTAGAGATGACGTAGTCATCGAATACCAAAGTCAAAATGACAGAACCATTTTGCGTAGCTTTAATCGACAAAAGACTCTACGGAACCTAGACGCAAGCATTTACTACCTAATGTAAAACCCAAAACGAAGTCCTAGAATTGGAATGTAGTAAAAAAATCCCGCTGCGGTGCCGCTCGACATCACATTTATATGATGTTCAAAGAGAAAAGACCATTTTTGAATGGACTCAGAATGAAATACCATATTTTTACGGCTTCCAAGGAAATGAGACATCACATTTGTATGATGCTCAAAGAGAGTAAGAGACCATAGTTGTATGGACCTGAAGAGAATGGAATACCGTATTTTTACGGAGTTCCAAAGAAATGAGGTATCATATTTGTATGATGCTCAAAGAGAATAAGAGAACGTAGTTGTATGGACTCGAAGAGAATGGAACACCGTATTTTTTACGGAGTTCCAAGGAAATGAGGTATCATATTTGTATGATGCTCAAAGAGAATAAGAGAACATTTTTGAATGGACTCAGAAGAGAATGGAATACCGTATTTTTACGGAGTTCCAAAGAAATGAGGTATCATATTTGTATGATGCTCAAAGAGAATAAGAGAACATTTTTGAATGGACTCAGAAGAGAATGGAATACCGTATTTTTTACGGAGTTCCAAGGAAATGAGGTATCATATTTGTATGATGCTCAAAGAGAATAAGAGAACATTTTTGAATGGACTCAGAAGAGAATGGAATACCGTATTTTTTACGGAGTTCCAAGGAAATGAGGTATCATATTTGTATGATGCTCAAAGAGAATAAGAGAACATTTTTGAATGGATTTAGAAGAGAATGGAATACCGTATTTTTACGGAGTTCCAAGGAAATGAGGTATCATATTTGTATGATGCTCAAAGGGAATAAGAGAACATTTTTTAATGGACTCAGAATGAAATACCGTATTTTTACGGCTTCAATCTTCGGTTGAGATTAATGAATTTGGAGGTTTTTTTATGAATTTGAATTTGACGTAGAATTGGATTTGATGAATTTGGGGAATTTGAATTTGACGTAGGATTGGAGTTGATGAATTTTGGGATTTTGAATTTTGACGTAGAATTGGACTTGATGAATTTTGGGAATTTGAATTTAACGTAGAATTGGATTTGATGAATTACGGAATTCCAAGGAAATGAGGTATCATATTTGTATGATGCTCAAAGAGAATAAGAGAACATTTTTGAATGGACTTAGAAGAAAATGGAATACCGTATTTTTACGGAGTTCCAAGGAAATGAGATATCATATTTGTATGATGTTCAAAGAAAGAAGACCACTTTCAAATGGACTCAGAGAGTATATGATAACAGAGATTATCAGGAAAGGGGGAACTGGAATCTCCAATTAACAATTTTGGAAGCAAATGATTCAATACCACCATGCAGCAAAGGTCTTTCAAGGCTTGAATATGAGATGCCACTTTATTAGCAACCTGCCCCAGTTTAAGGCCTTCTAACCTTCTTCTATTCATTGACCAGAGATCATTCTTGCAACGATTTTTCACCATTCGTGACAGTCGCACCTTTTCCAAGTTTCTCGGAATCCGTTAATGAACCTGCCTTCAGAGTGATTGCACCCTACAACAATTCTTTAAAATAGCATTTGTAAATTTTTCTAAAAATAGAACCACAGACATTGGTAATAAAAAGACAAAATAAGAAAGATTACTCAAGTGATCTCGTGATGCTTCTGACTTATCAGTATTTTCTTTTGGGTTAGGTTAGCCTCTTTTAAAGAATGTTTCTCCACTGATAAACATCTTCACTTATTTTTTAAGACAGTGATACTTCATATATCCTTCTATCAACTTTCGGATTGTTTTGAAATTAATGCCCTTAGTTTCGGGAATCATTGTTATTTTTGCCTGACCTACTGAGAGTTCAGAGGTCGATGTAATTCTTCTGGCGTGAACCCCATCTTACCACGACCAAGTATTCCTTTTTAGATTTTCAACTTGGCGGACCGTTCAACCTTAACTTTTGCCTGAATCGCCTTTTAGGTTTTCAACTCAGCAGGCTACCCCCTTAACTTTTGCCTAAGCTGCCTTTTCAGGTTTTCAACTTAGCAGAGGAATGATCCTGAATTTTGCCTAGATCGCCTTTTCAGGTTTTCAATCTAGCGGATTTTCAAGCTCCATTTTTTTTTTTTTTTTTTTTTTTTTTTTTGAACACCAAAAGGACTTTACAGGTGAGGTAGAGCTTTTCAAAGAATGGCTTAAGGTTTTGCAAGAGTTTCGACCGAACCTGTGAACAGGTTGCCTACGTATCCCAGTGTAGGAATCAGGTCATGCGTAGTTCAGGGGAATGCCCCTAGTACATTGGGTTTTGAAGGAAAATTTTATGTAGGCTCGAAAGGGTTTGCAAAAGGTTATATATTTTTTGATTTTGGGTTATGAATTTGGGTTTTATTCGGCCAAAAGACGGCCTTCTGGTGTTCAAGCATAGAACCTCTTGAGTTGATCAAGATTTGTTGGTTCCGGCAATATTTCTCCATTTAAATTACGGAGCTTGACGGCTTTTCCGGGTAAGATTTGGTCCACGATGTATGGCCCTGACCAATTAGGCTTGAATTTGCCTCTTGGGTCAAGCACTGGTGCTCGATTTTCTTTTAGAACAAGATTGCCTTCTTCGAGATCTCTGATTTTAACCTTTTTATTAAAAGCCCGGGCTATTCTGCGCTGATAACCCTGCACATGGTAAAGTGCTTTTAACCTCTTTTCATCTAGCATGTTCAGCTCTTTATATCTGGCGTCTGCCCATTCATTTTCTGGCAACTTGACTTCAGTCAATACTCGGAGCGAAGGTACACGGATCTCCACAGGTAGCACTGCTTCCATACCATAAACAAGAGAGTAAGGGGTTGCCCCAGTTGAAGCTCTAATTGATGTTCTGTAAGCCCACAATGCGTACGGCAACTTATTCGACCAATCCTTATAAGTTTCTGACATCTTGCTAATGATAGTCTTGACATTTTTGTTTGCAGCTTCCACCGCTCCATTTGTCTGCGGCCGATAAGGTGAAGATTTATGATGCTTAATCTTGAACTCTTCGCAAAGAGTGATAACTTCTTTCTTGAAATGAGATCCGTTATCTGAGATAAGTTCATGGGGAATTCCATATCTGCATATGATGTTGGTTCGTATGAATTTAGCAACTGATGCGGATGTAAGCTTTGCATAAGAAGCGGCCTCAACCCACTTAGTGAAGTAGTCAATTGCAACGAGTATGTACTCGTGACCACTAGATGACTTAGGGGAAATTTTGCCAATAATGTCAATTCCCCAAACCGAAAACGGCCAAGGAGAAGTAAGAGAATGCAATTCGGTAGGTGGTACATGGATGAGATTCGCATGTATCTGACATTTATAGCATTTCTTCACAAATGTGTGACAATCTGCTTCCAATGTTGGCCAATAGTACCCCAGACGTAGGATCTTCTTTGACAACATCTTCCCATTCATATGAGGTCCACACACCCCTTCATGAACATCTGCGAGAATTTCTTCTGCCTGATCTTCAGTGACACATAAGAGTTGAATTCCGTCGAAGGACCGTCGATACAGCTCTCCTCCACAAATGACAAAGTTAGCCGCCAATCTCTGCAAAGTCCTTATCTCCTTATTCGACGCCTCATTGGGATGCCCCTGGCCTGAGATGTAGTTCTTTATGTCCGTATACCATGGTTTACCATCGGGACATCTTGCAGCTATCTCTATAGCATCAACATATGCAGGAGCCCATTGCTCTTGAACCGTGATGGGCCTCATTTTCATATTGTGAGGTATGTCAATCATAGAAGCTAACGTCGCTAAGGCATCGGCGAATCTATTCTTCAACCTTGGCAAATAACTGAAAGTGATGTGCTGGAATTGCTTAGCGAGAATATCCAAGTATTCATGATATGGCAGCAACTTTTCTTCTTTGGTTCTCCATTCTCCTTGGGTTTGGCAAATGATTAACATTGAATCTCCATATACGTCAAGATTCTCTATGCCTAAGGCCAATGCTGCCTCAAGCCCAACAATGCATGCTTCATACTCTGCCATATTGTTGGTGCAATTGAATTGTAACTTAACTGCAAGGGGAACATGCTCATTTCGGGGTGACACAAGCAATGCCCCTACTCCTTGCCCTGTTTGGTTTGCTGCTCCATCAAAATAGAGGGTCCAACCAGTTTCTGGATATTCATCTTCTACCATCATGATCTCTTCATCTGGGAACATCGTCTTGAAAGGCTGATTTTCTTCTCGGGGTGCTTCTGCCAATTGTTCAGCAATGACTCGGCCCTTTACTGATTTTTGGGTTACATGGGTGATGTCAAACTCAGACAACAACAATAACCATCTGGCAGTCCTGCCTGTCAAGGCTGGTTTTTCAAAGAGATATTTCAGAGGATCCATCCTTGACAGGAGCAAGACCTTATGTGATAAAATGTAATGCCTGAGTCGCTGAGTAGCCCAAACCAAGGCTAAGCAGGTTTTTTCTAGGACAGTATACTTCTGTTCATACTCCAACATCTTCTTGCTAAGATAATACACAGCCTTTTCATGCTTGGTTTCTGGATCTTGCTGCGCTAACATACAACCCATTGTGGTTTCTGTTACTGACAAATAAAGCAGCAATGGATGTCCCGGTATCACTGGTGCTACTATCGGTGGTTCAGACAAACTCTGCTTTATCTTTTCAAAGGCCTGCTGACATTCCTCTGTCCATTCTTTGGAAGAGTTCTTCTTTAAAAGCTTAAAGATAGGTTCACAAGTTGATGTCAGATGAGCGATGAATCGCCTTAGGAACTGTATCCTTCCTAGGAATCCCCGAATTTCCTTCTCGGTTCTAGGCGGCGGCATCTCCTGGATAGCCTTAATCTTCTGAGGATCCACCTCTATACCCCTTTGACTCACCATGAATCCTAACAACTTACCAGAGGTAACCCCGAATACACACTTGCTAGGATTCAGGCGAAGCTGGTATTTGAGTATTCTTTCAAAGAACTTCTTGAGGTTCGGGATGTGATCCCTCCTTTCCCTAGCTTTTACAATCATATCATCGACATAAACTTCGACTTCTCTATGTATCATGTCATGGAGTAAGGCTGTAGCTGCTCTTTGATACGTCGCACCAGCATTCTTAAGACCAAATGGCATTACCCGATAGCAATATGTCCCCCATTGTGTAATGAACGAGGTCTTAGCCATGTCCTCGGGTGCCATCTTAATTTGATTGTAGCCCGAGAAACCATCCATGAAAGATAGTAATTCATGCCCGGCCGTATTGTCCACCAAGATATCGATATGTGGTAGAGGGAAATCATCTTTTGGACTTGCCTTGTTCAAATCCCTAAAATCTACACACATTCTCACCTTTCCATCTTTCTTTGGTACAGGTACTATATTTGCGAGCCATTCTGGATATTCCACCACTTGCAGAAATCCAGCATTCAACTGCTTAGTAACCTCTTCTTCTACTTTCAGGACCCACTCAGGCTTCATTCTCCTTAGCTTCTGCTTTTTAGGTTTAATCCCAGGCAACAAAGGTAGCTTGTGTTGAACAATGTCTTCGCTCAACCCGGGCATATCTTTGTAGGACCAGGCAAAAACTTCTTTATATTCCTTAAGTAGGTTTATTAATTCATCGCGCTCTTCAGATGATAGAGTATTTCCAATTCGTATTTCCTGTATTAAATCTTCTGTTCCGATGTTTATAATTTCGATTTCATCTTTAAGAGGCTGGGCTCGGCGCTCCTCCTCTTGTTTGAGCATATGCTGTAATTCAAAGGGAGTTTCGTCGATCCCCTCTTCCTCGTCTGAGGAGGGAGTGTTATCATTATTATTAAAGTCAGAAGCAAACACAGAGACATACTGAGAATCAGATTTCATTGAATTGAAAGAAGTTACATCATTATCATTGGACTCATCCTGAACAGGCTCAGGATTCACATAGTAAATAAACTCAGAAAATGACTCGCCTGGACTAGGCACTGACACCGATTCACTCGACTTGACTAGACTTGACTTAGCAATATAATAAGGTGGAAAAACATCAGAACTCCAGTTTGAAAGATTTTCTGTTGCAGGTGCAATCTGACTCTGAGGTTCAGTAAAGGTATCATTACTCTGAATAACTGCCACCAGCACATCTTCACAGTCAGTCTCTTCTTGCTTTTTAGAATGATCTAAAACGGGCAACTCCTGACAAACAACATCAGGCACATCTTCTTCGAACAAAGACCCCAACATATCTGGCTCAAGGCAGACTATCCAATCCTCAACAGTTTTTTCAACACAATATACCGGCGGTTCTGTTTCTGGGAGAGCAAGGCCACTGAATATTTCAAAACCTGGTATCATGATCCCTGTTACTGAGTCATACCATGGTTCAGAAAACCCATAGTATGGAGAAGTCTCACCTTCTTTGATAAAGTGACCATTCATTGATAAGGAATATGGAGTCATCGGGAGTATCCTTCCAGTGCGGCGGATTTCTTCCTTCAATTTCAACAATTCTTTCATGGATTCCTCCTCCTCCTCAGTAGGTATATACCCAAGACCGAAAGCTCCAGAGTTTGCTTTGATTGGGCGCCAGTGAGACGCTTTGCTTGGATCACGGCCTAAATTCATACCCGGAAAGTAGTTCATTTTTCTCATCATCTTGGCAACCACAGGACTGATGGCAAAAGGCAAATACAACTCCTCCCGAGAGGCATCTTCATAGGAAATAGCAGTAACATCGAATGCGAAACCATTCAAGTTGTAATCATCTGCTTTTGTAACTGGCAGAATCCGAGTTTCTCCTGTTATCTGCCCTATTTCTGGCTCTTCGTCGCCTCTGACAGTGATCAATTTTCCTTCTTTAATGAACTTCAGTTTTTGATGAAGGGTTGAGGCAACAACACCTTCCTTATGCAACCAGGGTCGTCCCAGAAGTATATTGAACGAGGCCTTGATATCAATAACTTGAAATTCCACCTCAAATTCTTGACCGCCTATAACGATCCTGGTGGTAAGGACTCCGACCACATTTCTGCGGGTATTGTCATATGCGAGGATACCAAGGGTTGATTCGGCAAAATCAGTGGGACCGAAACCCAAGGTAATGGCAGTTCTTAATGGACATACATTCAACGCGGATCCATTATCTACCAGCACAGACGGTACTTTCTTGCCTTCGCAAACAACAGTGACATGAAGAGCTCTAGCATGATTCCGACCTTGAGGAGGCAGCTCCTGGTCTGAGAAACTAATGGCCCTGGTGGCGTGTGTCAGAGCGACAACTTCAGCTAGTTGCTCTGGAGATATTTCTGAGGACACCTGTGTGGTATTCAGTTCTTTCAACACAGCCTCTCTGTGTTTCTTCGATGCTATCAACAACCCCCAAACAGATATGACAGCCTGAGTTTTCTTCAACTGCTGAACAACTTCATCATCTGGGTCCTTCACGTATTGCGGCTCCTCTCCTCGAGCCAATGCCCCTGGATTTTCGACTCTTAATTCAGCAGGTTTGAAAATTCTTCCACCCCTTGTCACATGTCTGACTTCATCCAATTCTGGCTCACCATAGGTGATAATTTGAGGGACTTGTGGCTCATAGGTGATTACCAAGGGAGGTACAGACTCCCTCAGGTATGATTCATCACAGAAGATGATTTGGGGTTCAGAAACGGGTTCTAAAGCACATATGAGGGTGAGAGGGTCAAACTCAGGATCTCCTATGGTTATGGCATTAACGGCATCGGGAGGATTAGCATGACCAGGTAGCGGGTTTTGGGTAACATTGGGTCTTGGCTGGAATGCAATGACTTTTTCATCAATAAGTTTTTGGATTCTGAATTTCAAAGCGATGCAATTGTCTGTAAGATGACCAGGACCCCTGTGATACTCACAGTGTAGGTCGGCTCGCCAATTGGCAGGTAAAGGATTGGGGGGAGGCCGGGTGGCAGGTAGGGTTATGCGACCTGAAGCCAGACATTGCTTAAGCACCTCTGAAGATGGAATGGGAAGAGGAGTAAATTCTACCCGGGCTTGTTGCCGAGGTGCGGTCGCGGGTTGAACATAGTCCATTACTAGAGGTTCTTGGGATTTAGAGGATTGAGCATTAGAACGGGAGATACTACTGACTTGGGCTGGTGGGGATTTTTTGAAATCTCTAGGATTTGGGTTGCTACGGTTGAATACACCTTGAGCCATAGCCTCCTCTATCTGGGTGCCAGCCACAATGAAGTGTTTGAAGTCTGGATAGTATTGCAATGACATGTGATACTGGAGCTGGGGGGAAATATTTTTCATGATTATCTGGACTTGCTCCTCCTCAGACGGGCGCTCCATCATCTGAGCTGCTATTCTCCTCCATCTTTTCACAAAAATCAGAAAGGATTCTCTCGAGTCTTGTTTTGTTCTCTCTAAATCCTTTCTAGTGATTTCTGTCCCGTCATCATATTTGAACTGCCTGATGAATTGCTCACCGATATCCTTCCATGTCCTGTAACGAGTCTTGTCCAATATCATGAACCACCTCCTGGCAACCTTGGTCAGGGAAACCGGGAACAATTGAGCCATTTGCTCAGAAGATAAGCCTTGAGGCTGACACATGATGGTGAACATTTGCAAATGTGTAATTGGACAACCCACACCATCATATTTATCAAAGTCCGGCATTTGAAAATTGGCTGGGAGACGGATTTCTGGGAACAGTGTGAGATCACTCGGATTGAAACCACCTTGGTCTTGAAATTGGATGTCTTGTACCTTCCTGGTAAGACTTTCTAATTTTTCCATAACAGACTTATCAACCATGGACTGAGAAGGGTTACTGTGGTCCTGACTGTACTGCTCTTTTTCCAGATCTTCTTCAATTTTATCAGTAATGGGGATAAACGCCGGCTGGGCAGGTGCGACTGAAGTAGCTGTATGGTGCATGGGCCTTTTATCTTTGGACAACGATTGTCCGAACTTCTCAGAAAGCTGAGCCTTGATAACTTGGTTCTCTTCCTTGAGTTCTTGAAGCTGCCGGAGAATCAAGGTAAGAGTATCGGTGATAGCAGCGAGTGGAGGACTGTCCTGGTTTTCTGCCATTGGTGAGGATGAGGACGGGAAAGAATGAGATGCTGGGGTTCTCAGAGAAGGTGGCGGGGATACAGATTTCCTCTGTAATCGAGAAGAGACCCGAACCCAAGGAGTATTAGGGTTAGCTATGGTGTCTACGGCCCTGTAATATTTGAAAGACATATTTAAAATCAGAAAGAAGTAGACACTGATGTATGCATAGACGAAGATACTGAAAGGAAAAGGTGAACTTTTATTGATAGATCATTAAAGCTTGAGTACATGGTTCGATCTTTCAAAGATAGACTGATAAGAGAAAACATGACATTAAGCACTCTTTCTAGACTTCTTCTTTGGACGACTATCTTCCTCAACTGACTCCTTGAAAGATTTGATGACTCGAACATCCCAAGCAGATGAAACGGCTTTGACAATCTTGGGCTTGAGATCCTCAGGCGGATAGAAATGACGAAGGGGAGGCACAATGGATTGCTCCCTTCCATACTGACGCTGAATCCTGGCAGGAATATAAAAGGAAGTCTTTTTGAGGCCAAGAAGGCGAACGTAGTTAGCTTCTCCAGTATTGAAGACAGCTTCTTGGATTCCAGGGATTTGCCAATAAATCTGATCTTCATGGCGAGAACTCAACCACTCAGCCCAATCGCCTTTATGATTGAAAGAAACATCATGACGCCATTCACTGAAGGTGTATAACGTATGATCAAAATGCACAGGAGCTGCAATTTTTAGCTTGTGGCATAACCACACGTGAAGTAATGCAGGACATCCTGAGAAGGACCCAACAAAAGATCGAACATAAGAGCCTGGACCTGAGCTGGCACGAAGACGAGCCATCTCATCCAATCCATTGAAGGTTTCTGCAAGCATAATAGGAATTGGATTGGCGCCACGATCCATCTGATCAACGAGGTCCAAGAGAACAGCTGACGCACAGCGAGAAGGCTGGACAGTGAGGAACCTAGCAAAGGAGCAGAATCTCAGAGCGCGACCTCGGGCTTTTTGAATATCAACAGCACCAATATGCCCAACAGGAGGGTAAATGTCAATCAGTTGTTGCATGGACACTTCCTGGTCTTTGATGAAAGAGTTCATGGATTCATCTGGATTATTCATCAAGCGAAGGAACAAAGGACGATAATCCGACACGTAAGATGGCTTCACCAGAGGGCCATCTACAGGATATTCCAATAAGGCACACCATTCTTCAAAGGTGGGACACATTTCTTGGTTGCCAAAACGGAAGACATGATGATCGGGATCCCAACACTCTGATGCAGCATAGAGTAATCCCCAATCGAGCTTGATGGTGGCCACGTAACCGAAGAGATTTTTCTCTTGCTCACTTATGGCATAGATATGGGATTCTCTTAATGTACCACGGATCCAATCAAGAATTGTACGAGTAGACATGGTGTCTGTAAGCCAGGAGAAAGGATACAGGGATAATCAGGATTACATGAACATGAGATTAGGATGAGTTCCTACCAATATAAAGGAAGTATGGATACTCGATCGAATCAGATAATATAAGATTAAAAATCGTACGATCGAGATGAGATGAGATAGCATAAGATTGCTTTCAACGGATGGATCATGAATGACTAATCCTATGAGATCTTTGGAAATGAATGGGATTTAAATCCTAACCCCAAAGGGAAAGTTTTTTAATCTTTGCACATTTTATCAGTGTTACCTGAAGGCATCAACCCTAATCCTAATCTAGCGGAGTGGAGAGAGGATCTCGACTCATGACTTTGTTTGTGTACCTAGGACCGATCGTAGCCATTAGAAGATGGTCTACGGCCTAATCTAGACACAAATAGGTAGGATATCCTAAACTAGGCTCACACACGTGATGCACATGTGTTCGTATACTACATGCATGTGTGGGTTAATCTAGGGGTAAGGCCAAGAGTTCCCTTAGCGCGAATCCCTGTTCGATATACTGTACCAGTGTCCGGCGTATCAGTACGTGAACAAGAGATCCGTTTACGTACCATAAAGGTACTAGGCTAAGGGTGGAATGCTTCTCTAGCACAGAGGCACCAGGTGATGAAATCCCAGTCAACCATGCTAGATAACACTCCGGGTTCCTAAAATAGGACGTGTGTGCATGTGAGATGCAGGGGTTTAGATGAAAGTGATGTAAGTGTGTGCAATAAGTTCGCGCAATCTATGATGCCTTCAGGTTTTGTTAGATTAAGTTTGAGTATATGTGATGAGAAAATAAAGCATACAAACTAATCTAACAAGCATAAAAGAGATAGAGTTTTCATGAGCCAGTTAAAATAGATTCAAATGAGTTATCCTTTGGAATTGTAATGAAGTTAGGTGGTCCCCAGCAGAGTCGCCAGACTGTGGGACACGATCCCGCGAGAGGGGTGGGGCGCGAGCCGCCATGCACTCTCTTGGTCTCTAATACCCACGCGATTGGCGTGTGCTTCTTAGTGTTGATTTAGATTCGTCTTTTATGTGAACTTGGGATCACTAAGGCAATCCGAATTCCACATAAAAGAGACTGACAGAGTCGCCACCTAGATATGGGATCTAGGACCCGTAATTAACCAGAAATCTAGACTCGCTACCTGGTAACAAGAATGGAAGGTATGGGGATTTATCCACCACATGCACCATTCCTGCCCGATAATCGGTCTTCGATTCCAAAAGCTAACTCTTTTAAATTTATTTTAAATGGCTCATTCAACTCTATGTTAATATGTTATCTACGGGACATGCATCCTATGATTTAATTTCAATGTGAATCCTAAATGTGTATTTTGATTTCTTGATTTGTCTGGATTCAATCTAAGTGCAAGTTCTCCTAAGATTCTAATCTCATAGAAGATCCTAAGTGATTTAATTAAAAATTTACAATAAAATTAAAATACAAAACACCACAATTTGTTGTGGTGCCGACTCGCGGTTGGTATGCCATCTGACATCCAAGCTGCCTACGTACCCAAGCCTCACTGGGATCAGAGTCGACGTAGTTCGGTGCACCTAAGCTAAGCTACATATGCCTAACTCAACTAGGACACCGACTTAGACGGATTTGACTGTTTCAACAGTTTTAAGAGGAATTATTTAATTCAAGTTGAGGATTTTATTATCTTAGGATTTCATCTAAGATGCTATATGATTCTTATCTGAATGCAAGTTGTCCCTTAGACTAATGCAGGTTTTGCCTACATCCTAGTTTACTAGGCTTGTCCTAGGGAAAGATCGGGTGACTAGTGTAACTAGACATATGGTACGGTTGCTATTCATAGCAAGCGTCCGTGATGAGGCTGGACTCCTAACTCTAGGACTCCCTAAAACCTAAGACACGGCACGACACCAGTGTTCCTAAATTGGGCTCTAATGGTTCTTAGATTGGAAACCATAATCCAATGGTTCCGAAAGACACAAGATAAATCGATTTAAGTTCTCGAGGTTAATGAGTTTCAGATTTCGAAGATTTTCAGTTTCTAGACATTTAAGGATTACCAATGGTTCTAGGGTTCACCAATTTCGGCCTTGAATGGCATCCAAAGGAGGGAATCGTGCGCTCTTTCCTTGTGCAATTTAATACTTAGGTTATAGCATCTTATTGCCTGGCAGAATCTCAGGATTTCCGTGGACAATAACCTCGGAGCCAACAACATGCTATAACTTAAATATTCAAATTGTCAAAGATCAAGTTGCAATTGGGATACGATTATGGATGCACTGGCCATTTTTCCAGGAAAATCTAAAGATCCTAAAATTTCTGTTTCAATGGATTAAGGAGTGAACATGTGACAGAATTTTAAAGTTCTTTAGGAATTTTTATATGATTTTCAATTAATTTCGAATTTTCCATGGATTTTATCAATTTTAAGCATATGAGCGGTTTTACAAGTGAAATTGTTGCAAATAAATTCGAAATGATTTGAAATTTCTACAGCAGCAAGATGAAAATGTATGTAGCTTACAGGATGAGTTTTGCATATTTTTACATTAAATTCACATTTAATCTTGATTAAACCATTAAATGTCCAGATTGCACAATTAACACATAAACTAGTAGAAATATAACTCTAAATTCTATGAAATTTCTACAGAAATACTATATGAATCAAAATAGCATGCAGTGAGATTTTCATGAATTTTAGAAATTATTTACTACCAATTTCGGATTTTACAATTTCCAGACCAGATTATAAATTAACACTACATCCCATATTAAAACAGATCCAAATAACACGAAAACTTTACAGTAACAAGTAATATGGAAGATAAGACTACTGTAAAAATTTTATGAATTTTAATGATGATCTGATGTTAGTAAAAAGTCTCCTAAAATCTGATAAGTTTCAAAGAAAATATTAAATAATATACCAAATAAACTCCACAAATCTTTATAAATTCATGGTAAAATGAATCAGTAACATATTATTTTCCCACGAAATTTCATTAATTTTAGAATCTGTTTGGTATATAATTTAATTTTTCTTCGTCAAAAGATGTTTTTTGAAGAGTTTTCCATTTTTAAAACACAATTTGCGGAAAAAATCAGAAAAATTCGGAAAAATACAGAAATATTTTGAGAACAATGCACCTACCTGTGGTGAAGATCTCCGCCCAATCCAAAAAAATATAAAAAATCCTGCCGCCGCCGATCCGCTCCGCCGTCTTTCGCTTTCTCTGGAGTGTTTAGAGGGAGTGATTGAGGGAGTGAAGAGATAATGGAAGAAGAATATTAGGGAGAGGGATGGAAGAATATATTGAGGAAAGGGATTGGAGGGAGTGATTAGAAGAGATAATGGAAGAGAAAGAGATAATGGAAGATAAATTTCTTTTTTTTTCTTTTTATGGATGGGAAGGAAGATATATATAGGGAGAGAAAGAGAGAGAGAGAGATATGTTGGTGGAGAGCTCATCATGTTGTCCCTCTTAGTGGAGAATCCATCATTATTGTTCTTAGTGGAGGGCCCATCATGTTTCTTAGTGGAGAATCCATCATTATTGTTCTTAGTGGAGGGCCCATCATGTTTCTTAGTGGAGAATCCATCATTATTGTTCTTAGTGGAGGGCCCATCATGTTGTCTTAGTGGAGAGCTACCATCATTGCTCTTCATAAGAGGCCTCACAAGAGGCCCCATTGAGGCCCCACAACGCGGGCCCCACAACGCGGGCCCCACAATGTGGGCCCCCGGTTGATTCAATTTTAAACAAATGTTCAATGCGGGCCCACCAAACGGGTACAAATTCTCCCTTGCTCGGATTCTCACGAATAACCCTTCTCCGCACTTTAGCGGAAAAAAATCAGAACATTGCAGAAATGACCAGAAAGATTTGAGAAAGCGTAAGGGACGAACACCGGAATAGAAAACACTGAAAAATTGACAGCGAAACCCTAATTTCTTTTTTAATCAAAGCAGAGCAAAATGGGGTGTCTACACATCCATTTGACGAGCCACAATGTAAATAGGTTGTGCCCCAAGAATTTTAGGGGTGGGATTATGATATTCGGGCCCTCGACCGCACCTAAGCTTAGGTGCGGTTGACCGCACAATCTTATTCCTATATATATATGAGGAAACTATTGGTGCGCTTAAGCTCACCAAACTTATGGTGAGCTTAAGCGCCCAATCACATGGGGGCCCACTTTGTTAGGATGATCCAAAGCATTCATTTGAAAGTCCCTTACATAGATGGGGGGTGTACCAAAAATTAGCTCCATAGGATCATCCTAACTCCTCCATTTGTGAAGGACAAAAATGGACAGACACATTTTTTCTCCTCCACAAATGGAAGGGTTAGGATGATCCTATGGAGCTGATTTTTGGTACACCGCCTATCTATCATAAGGCCTTGCAAATGAATGGTTTGGATCACCACAGAAAATGTTGGACCCATGTGATTGGGGAGCTTAAGCGCACCATAAGTTTGGTGCGCTTAAGCTCACCAACAGTTTCCTATATATATATATATATAGAGAGAGAGAGAGAGAGGAAAAGGATTGTACGCTTGAGCGTACCAAGCTTATGGTACGCTCGAGTGCCCAATCACATATGAGCCCACTTTGTTACGATGATCCAAAGCATTCATTTGAAAGGCCCTATCATAGATAGGGTGTGTACCAAAAATCAGCTCCATAGGATCATCCTAACCCATCCATTTGTGGAGGGCAAAATGGACAGACCACAAATCTGCCTATTTTTGCCCTCCACTTTTGGAGGGGTTAGGATGAATCAATGGAGCTGATTTTTGCGTACACACCCTATCTATGATAGGGCTTTGCAAATGAATGCTTTGGATCACCACAAAAAAAGTGGGACCCATGTGATTGGGGCATTCGAGCGTACCATAAGCTTGGTACGCTCGAGTGTACAATCCTTTTCCTCATATATATATATATATATATATGAACTGCATAGTCTGCATGTTATGGAAACCTCTAAAGATTGGGAAGGCTAGGGTCATCATGCGGAAATAATTTTTCTGGGCAAATCCTATCTAGGGCCATAGGATGATCAAAACCATCCATTTGACGAGCCACAATGTAAATAGGTTGTGCCCCAAGAATTTTAGGGGTGGGATTATGATATTCCCACACCCCGTTGATTTTTAGAGTTTTTATATGGTGTAAGCTTGCTGCTTGCATAGTCAAGTATTTTTCAAAAGTACTACATTGCACACCATAGGATGATCCAAACCATTCTTGATGGGCCACAATGTAAATAGGTTTTGCCCCAAAAAATCATTACCATAAGATGATCCCAGCCTTCTGATCAACAGAGGAACCACATGTTATGGAAACCTCTATAAATAAGAAGGCTAGAATCATCCTATGGACATAGTTTTTGGGGCACAACCTATTTAGGGCTATAGGATGATCCAAATTGTGCATTAATTTGATGGGCCTCAATGTAACTAGGTTGTACCATTCAAAAAAAAAAATGTAAGTAGGTTGTGCCCCAAAAATTATGCTCTATAGATTGGAAGGCTAGGATCATCCTATGAAATTGATTTTTTTGGGCACAACCTCTTTACATTGTGGCCCATCAAATGGACAGTTTGGATCATCTTATGGTGTAGGCCATACGTACTCTTCCTGCATCTCTTTGCCTCCCTCTCTCACGAGTGGATTAGGGAAATAGAACATGGTTTTTCGTTTTGGGAGTAACAGGTATAATTGTCATTTTGAACTTTGAAACGCCTTCCGTATGCTTTCCGTCAAGAGATACCCACTTTGCAAAGGGAAATGATTTCTGCGCTCTAGTGTTTTGATAAACATGCGCTCCACTTGCCCCTTTAAATACTGCACGACAAACAAGTGAGCGCATGTTTATCAAAACATTGGAGTGCTGAAATCATATCACTTTGCAAAATATGGCCAAATACCATTAGGGCCCGTTTGGGTACCCCTTGGATTTGGATTTGGAGGTGAATTTGGATTTCCAAAATCCATGGACTTGAAATCAAGAATTTTAAAATTCATAAATTTATAAATAATACTGTTTGGATGACCACGGATAGATTTGGATTTCAAATTTAAATTATTTTTTTGTTTGTTTGGATGCTCTTTGGATTTGAATTTGAAATCTAACAAAACCAAGAAGCCCTAAAATACTTGATATAGGGGCATTTCAGCCATTTTTCATGATCCAGGGGTATTCTAATCATTTCAACCTAGTATTTTGATTATTTTTATGTCATAAGGGTATTTTAGTCATTTTCCATGACTCGGGGTATTTGGTCATTTTCACCCGATACAGGTGTATTCCGGTCATTTTGCATGACCCGGGGGTATTCTAGTCATTTTACCTAATATGGCATATTTTTATTATTTTTATCTCATGAGGGTATTTTTAGTCATTTTAGTCATTTTTCATGAGCAATAGGTCATTTTTACTTGATATAGGGGTATTTCGATAATTTTTCATGATCTTGGAGTATTTTAGTCATTTTACCATATATGAGGTTATTTTTTATCATTTTTATATCATAAGGGTGTTTTAGTCATTTTGCACGACTCGAGGGTATTTTATCATTTTTACCTTGTATAGGGGTATTTTTAGTCATTTTACCTGAAATGGCGTATTTTTATCATTTTTATCTCATGATGGTATTTTTAGTCATTTTAGTCATTTTTTATAAGTCATGGGTCATTTTTACTTGATCTAGGGGTATTTTAGTAATTTTTCATGATATTGGAGTATTTTAGTCATTTTACCCTGTATGAGGTTATTTTGATCATTTTGATGTCATAAGGGTATTAGTTATTTTGCACGACTCAGGGGTATTTTGTCATTTTTACCTGGTATAGGGGTATTTGGGTCATTTTGCCTGACTAAGGTTTTCTAGTCATTTAACCTAATATGATGTATTTTTATCAGTTTTTAATATCATGTGGGTACGTAAGTCATTTAACACTTTTTTGGTATTTTTGGGTCATTTTAACCCCTTACGGGTCAGATTTAGATTTATAAATAACCTCTCGGAGAGACGATTTATAAATCAAAAAAATTACACTAACATGTAAGCCTTTATGACATCTAGATTTGGATTTGAGTGAAATCCACAATATTTACAAATTCCTCATGTTAGTGTAATTTTTTGGATTTATAAATCCTTTCTGCGAGAGGTTATTTATAAATCTAAATCGGACCCGTAAGGGGTTTAAATGTTCAAAATATACCAAAAAAGTGTTAAATGACTTAAGTACCCACATGACATTAAAAACTGATCAAAATACATCGTATTAGGTAAAATGACTAGAAAACCCCCGAGTCAGGCAAAATGACCGAAATACCCCTATACCAGGTAAAAATGACAAAATACCCCCGAGTCGTGCAAAATGACTAAAATACCTTTATGACATAAAAATGATAAAAATAACCTCGTACAGGGTCAAATGCCTTGAATACCCCAATATCATGAAAAATTACTAAAATACCTCAAGATGAAGTTAAAATGATACATGGCTCATAAAAAATGACTAAAAATACCATCATGAGATAAAAATGATAAAAATACGCCATATTAGGTAAAATGACTAGAAATACCCCTATACCAGGTAAAAATGACAAAATACCTCCGAGTCTTGCAAAATGACTAAAATACCCTTATGACATAAAAATGATCAAAATAACCTCATATAGGGTAAAATGACTAAAATACCCCAAGATATTATCGAAATACCCCTATATCAAGTAAAAATGACCTATGGCTCATGAAAATTGACTAAAATGACTAAAAATACCCTCATGAGATAAAAATGATAAAAATACGCCATATTAGGTAAAATGACTAGAATACCCCCGGGTCATGCAAAATGACCGGAATACACCTATACCGGGTGAAAATGACCAAATACCCTGAGTCATGAAAAATGACTAAAACACCCTTATGACATAAAAAATGATCAAAATACCCACATATAGGGTAAAATGACTAGAATACCCTGGATCATGGAAAATGGCTGAAATGCCCCTATATCAAGTATTTTAGGGCTTTTTGGTTTTGTTAGATTTTATATTCAAATCCAAAGAGCATCCAAACAAAAAAAATTAATTGAGATTTGAAATCCAAATCTATACGTGGTCATCCAAACGGCATTATTTATAAATTTATGAATTTTAAAATTCTTGATTTCAAATCCATGGATTTTGAAAATCCAAATTCACCTCCAAATCCAAATCCAAGAGGTATCCAAACGTGCCATTACTCTATTTGCAAATTAGTAAGCTATGTTACTCTTTTTGCAAATACTGCATAATGGAGCATAGACATATGCCGAGAAGCTGTCGAATGATGTCGGGAGGATGTAAAATTAGTTTTTAGACAAAAAAAGGGACGCAAGATATAAATGGATTTGAATGATGTTCTTAAGGTTGATGGATTTTTTAATAAATATTTTGGTAGTTTGTGTAAAAGATAGGTGTAAATTAATGCAAGAGAGATTTTAGGTGAGATTAATGTGAGTTTGGGATTCCCGGGAAGGTAATTTATGGTAAAAACCAAAAAAAGAAGAAGAAAGAAACATGAAACCCAGGGAAGATCGAGGCATCACATCCACACAATTTTTGGTAATTGATGGCTTTGTTGCTTGATCATTTATTTATTAATTCACTGTATTTTGTATAACCACCACCTCTCTATTTATTTTTTCTATATTACAACCTTTTTTTTTAATAAGCTACTTATCTAGAATTTTTCCATGCACGGTCAGTTGTGTAAAGCTGATTTCTAATCTTTCTTAAATGTGTCTTCCTCATGAATGGATCTTTTAAAAAAAAATTAAAGCATACTTCTTTTTTCTTGCCACCGTGCATCGCATGGGTTTCCCACTAGTATAATGTATATTTCAAGAAAAATTACTTAGGCCCACTTCGTTCGAAGATCCAAACCCTTCATTTCTTGAGCCCAATGTAAATAGGCTTTCCCCAAAAATCATCTCCATAGGGTGATCCTGACCCTTTCAATAGGTAGAGAATTACATATAATGTCGTCCATTGACAAATTGGAGGGCTAGATTCATCCAATAGAGATAATTTTTGGGACAGTCTATTTATATTGAGGCCAGACAAATGAATGGCTTCGATCTTTGAACAAGGTTCGCGAACACCATCTAAAATCTTCTATTTTATGCGATATAATAGGTGGGTCCCACATTGTTTGAAGTCCTTCTAGCAATAAAAACAAAAAAAATATGCCCATCTATGCGAAGCTGCCATATACAGTGGGACACCACTGTGTTCGAAGGCCTTTCTGCAACAAACAATAGGTGCACATATGCACTGATGCCATATATATGTACGGTGGGGCCACCTATTATGTGGTATGTGCACCTAATTATGGGACGCCATATAGGATCCGAACAATTCACTTGTTTGGCCCCAATGTAAATAGGTTGTGACCCAAAAATCATCTCCATAGGATGATCCTAACTCCCCTCCTATCTGTAGACACGGTCTTAAATTTCGTCCGAAATCTGAAAATTCGGATTGATTTCGGTCAACCCCGAAACCGAAATCGCAAATACCCGAAACATTAAATGATTTCGACTGAAATTCGAAATTTCGTTTTTTCTTAAATATCGTCCGAAATTTAAGTAAAATCATACGAAAATCTAGATTTTTTAAATTATTTAATATTTTTCCGAAATTTGGTATGAAATAAAATACTTTTTAACGGTTTCTGTTAGAATATGTGAGATCTCATAAGATCTCATTGGTGGATTATATGGAGATCTCACCGTTGGATGATCTTATTATACTAGGCAAGTTGGCTAGTAGAGGTAACCTATATAGATTAGGAAACTAGATTTGATTAGTAATTAGGTTAGAATATTCTACACATATCTCCTTCCATAGTTATCTTAATTTATTTCAATGTTTATCATGTAAGTGCTCTTTATAAGCACCATAAATTCTCTTTGTAATTTATCCAAGATATTCAAGAATAATAGAAATTCTCTAAATTTCTTCATGGTATCAAAGCGGTCGATCCGAGCGACCTGCTGATCACAACATTCGTGAGTGCGTCCTCCGGCGGATGGCCGATCTAGCCATCCGCCGGGTATTGCACCCATCATCAACACTTCTAGTAGTTGCACCAATCCTACATCTTCTTCCTTAGGTTTTCTTTCCCTACTCTTAGGTTGCAGTCCCTGTCCTAGTATTTCGTTCCTTTTGTTTTCCTTGATCTACCATTCTCCATCTCCATAATTGCATACCTTCTTTTGGTATTTCAAAATCCAGTCTTTTGATTAATGCACCCCTTGATTTCATTTTCTATATTTGTAAGCCGAATGGCTATCGATCACCAATGTTTCGATTGAACTAAACCCATATTGATTGAATATGTCAAGTTGCTTGTATATGAGATGAACAAGTATGATTCGCAAAAAGCAAGCAAGACATCATGGATAGTACAAGTGATCTATTGAACGAAAGTGAACAAAGATTGAAGATCCTAGATAGATTGATTGAAGCCATCAACAAAATTGATGAATCAAGCAACCCAGAAGAGAAGCTGCACTCATGAAACTTAGTCTGTATACTCTCTCTTAGTTGATTGTGTATTTGGCACTTAGGGAGTCCTAAAACAAATTTAGATAACTCTAGGAATCACAGTCCCTTTGGTTGATTCAAGTCCGTAGTAAATTTCCTCAAAAATCACTAGTTAAAGTATCCGGAGGAATTACGGACGTCCGGGATATTGGCGGACGTTCGTCTGCACCTCAGAAAAATAACCAAGGAAAATACGGTCGTCCGACAAACTTGCGGACGTCCGTCTGAACCTTGTAATTTCAAATGAAATAACTGAGAGAAATGCGGTCGTCTGGAATTTGGTCGACGTCCGTCCGCACCCAAAGAGGGTGAGTAAAAATAACCGAGAAAACGGCGGTCGTCCGGAATATGGCGGACGTCCGTGGACGGACTTTGGCGCGCGTCTAGAATTCAAACGGCCATATTTTGCGGTCGTCCGGCACTTCGTCCGCGACGCGTTTGAAAGCCAAAAATTAGGTCTTTCTTTGTGACTTGCTATTTAAACAACTTCTTGAGAAACCCTAAAGACAACTCTTGCATTAAGAAACCCTAGCTACCATCTTCAAAGCTTGAAATATTCTCACTTACTCCAATCTTGATATTGAATGTGAGATTCCTCCTCATTGATTTCTCTAGTGTGCCATTACATTAAATCTTCCAAGAGAGATCTTTTTAGGGTTGTTTTCATTTAGTGAAAAGCAAGAGCAATCACTAAGCTTGTACATTTGTATATGCCTATTCAAGAGGCTTGAGAGCTTTTATTCTTTCATCTACAATTTTAAGAGAAAGGTTGCTACCCTTGATGAATTTAAAGACTCGGAGTTTAAAGACTCGGTGAGTTTAAAGACTCGGTTTTGTAAGGAGACTTGAAGCCGGGCATTGTGTGGTCTTCAAATAGTAGATAACCTTGAGTGCGACCTCAAGAAGAGTGTAGTAGGTCTCGTTTGTAGACCGAACCACTATAAATCGTGGTGTTATTGTGGTGTGCCTTCTACTCTCTCTTTCATTATATTCTTGCAATCACATTGGTAACACTCTAACCCTATTTGCATTATAAATACTTGTATAGATAATTATTTCATTGTTTACTAAGAACATAAAACAAGGGTTTTCTAAACTATAATTTTTATAAACTTAATTCACCCCCCCTCTTAGGTTGCCTAGCTTTCAATATTTCCCCTAGTATTTTTAATGCACTCATTTTCTTTCAAGACCCCATATTTGAGTAATGGTAAGCGGCATTGTAGCCAATATTTTTTGTTAGTATTTTTTAAATCAAAATTTAGAGGGAAGATTCAAATTAAAGTTTTCCCTCTCTTATGTGGAAGGCAAAAGTCTTTTGCTTGAATGGGGACTTGAACCCAAGACCTCGATGTGTGTGTGAACATTGTGCTCTCTAAACCAATGCAAAATAAATAGTCCCACATGGGAGCTTGAGAGAATTTTTCTTATCCATATAAGATGGAGAGTTGGAGAAAGGCTTGAGCCTTCAAGTGGCTTTAGAATTTGTTGGGTCTTGGGCTTTTAGAAGAGCACAAGCCCATGTTTAAAAAACACACACGCGCGCGCGCGCCTCGCCTCGCCGGGCCGTGGCCCGTGGCCCGTGGACACACCACCTTAATTGCAAATAACCGTTTAGAATCTCAACGGTCACAAAAATGACTGTTGGGAGAAAAAAATGTTTCTGGCCTTTAAGGGTGTGTTTTAATGGTGGCTCTCCCCAACAGACACTTTCAGGTCTATAAAAGGGGACGAGACAGATTGTTTTATACACAGAAAAATACACAGACGTTTTTGCACTCAAGGTTTTCTGTTCTTCTTCCTCCTTCGTTCCGTTCTTTCTGAGCACAGTTCTGTTGGTGATTCTGGGTGGGCCAGTCAGCGAGTGCACGTGGACTGGGGCCAATTTCGGCTGTTTTATCTTGGAGCGTCGGTTCGCAAATCCCGGTTGCACCGGTAGGGGGCGGATACGATTCTTAAGGAGAGTGACCAGTGGCACGACTCAGCCTTATTCTTTTCAATCCAATTTCCAAAGGGTTTTCAACCAAACAGATAAGTTCTATTTTATTTCTGATTTCCAAACAGAAAGAGTTTTTCATTTCAAGTTGCAGATTTGGGTTCGAATAAACCATAGATCAGATCCATACTCTAACTATTCCAACAGTCTTAAGAATCGTATTAAAACAGATCTGATCTTATGGCTTCTGATCATCAAAACCCAATTTCTGTTCTTCCCATCTCTAGTGAGAATTCCAATCCAAATTCTGTCGTTCGAACACCTGTTGGGAACAGAATTCTCAATATTGTTCCTGATTTTTCAAAAAATCGAACGACTAACTGGTTTGAATTACAAAAGGTGGAAACAACAGATCTTGTTTGCTTTGCAACAAATTGGTGTTGCTTTTGTCCTTACCCAACCAAAATCAAATGAAGAAACTGCTGAATGGGATAATGCAGATTATATCTGCAAAAATCATTTGTTGAATGGTTTGTCAAATGAACTTTATAATATCTATTATTCCTACGAGCATGCTGCTAATCTTTGGAATGCCATAGTAACTAAATATGAATTAGAGGATGCTGGAAATAGGAAATATGTGATAGGAAATTTTTTAGACTTTACTATGGAAGATGTGAAACCTATTTCTGCCCAAATAGATGAGTATCAGTTTATTATTGGTGAATTAGCTAAGGAAGGTATGAAATTACCTGATACATTCGTGACTAGTTCTCTCATTGAGAAATTGCCTTTGTCTTGGAAAGATTTTAAAATCGGAATGAAACACAAGACAAAAGAATGGACCTTAGACCAAGTGGTTGTTCGGGTTAAAATTAAAGAGAAAAACAGACTTAAGGATAAGCAACTAAAGGCCAAAGAGTACACCTCTAGGGCAAATATTGTTGAAACCAAGAATGATGGATCTAAGAATCTGAAACCGAAGAAAGATAAGAACTTCAAGAAATCTGGACCTAAGAAGAAAGGAGTCTGTTTTGAATGTGGGAAACCCGGACACTACAAGAAGGATTGTCGACACCGAAAGACTGGTTCATCCAGTGTTAAGGTTAATCTAACCGAGGCAGATATGATTGCAGCAGTTGTGACTGAGGTGAACTTGGTGGAAAATCCAAAAGAGTGGGTGCTGGATACAGGTGCTACCAAGCACATATGTGGAGAACGAAGTTCCTTCTACAACTTCACTAAAGTTGATGGAGGAGATCAGGTCTATATGGGCAACTCACAGACCTCGAAAGTCATGGGCAAAGGCAAGGTCCTTCTGAAGTTAACTTCAGGAAAGATACTTGCATTGCAAGAAGTGCTGTATGTGACGGATATACAGCGGAACCTGGTGTCTGGCGCGCTCCTCAACAAAAATGGACTGAAGCTCACTTTTGAAGTAGACAAGGCGATCCTTAGTAAAAATAATGTATTTGTAGGAAAGGGCTATAATGCCAATGGTTTGTTTGTACTAAATGTACTTGAAATTATGAATGAAAAACCATCTTCTTCTGCTTACATAGTTGAATCTTTTGATATATGGCATGGTAGACTAGGTCATAGAAGTGCACCTTATATTAAAAGACTTTGCAACTTAGGTTTAATAAATGAAAAGATTGAACCTAGTAAAGAAAAATGTGAAATTTGTGTTGAAGCAAAATTCACTAATAAACCTCACTTTAGAGTTGAAAGAAAAACTGAATTATTAGAGCTAATTCATAGTGATCTAGCTGATTTTAGAAAATTTGAATCTAGAGGAGGTAAAAGGTACTATGTAACCTTTATAGATGACTACTCTAGATACACTAAAGTATACCTTCTTAGATCTAAAAATGAGGTTGAAGAAGCCTTTATCAATTATAAAAATGAAGTGGAAAATCATTTAGATAAAAGAATTAAAAGACTTAGAACAGATAGAGGAACAGAATACTCTATAACTAAGTTCTGTGATGATAATGGTATTATCCATGAAACCACAGCCCCGTACCAACCTGAATCAAATGGTATAGCAGAACGGATGAACAGAATCTTAAAGGATATGTTCAATGCTATGTTAATAAGTTTTGGTTTACCCTTAAACTTGTGGGGGGAAGCACTCTTGGTGGCGTGTTATATATATAACAGGATACCTCCAAAGAAGAAGGGTCAAATACCATATGATTTATGGCATAACAAGATGCCTAGTTTATCGCACTTAAGAGTTTGGGGTTGCTTGGCTAAGGTTGGAATACCTGAACCTAAGAAAAGAAAATTAGGACCTAAAACTTGTGACTGTGTATTCATAGGATATGCTCAAAATAGTACTGCCTATAGATTTCTGGTTTTGAAATCAATTGAAAATATCCTAGAATATAACACTATAATTGAATCTAGGGATGTTGAGTTCTTTGAACATCACTTACCTATGAAGAAAGAAATTCCTAAAGAACCTAGTAATGTTTCAAAAAATCAATCTGAAACTGAAAAGGAATTGGACTCTGAGTTTCAAGAACTCAGAAGAAGTAAAAGACAAAGGAAAGAAACAAATCTAGGTGATAAGATGTTCACCTATCTAATAGATAAATATCCTGTAACTTATACTGAAGCTGTAACTTCTCCAGATGCTGTATTCTGGAAAGAAGCTATAAAAAGTGAACTAGACTCCATAATAGAAAATCACACTTGGGAACTAGTGGACCTTCCTCCTGGAACTAAAGCACTAGATAGCAAGTGGATATTTAAAAAGAAGCTAAGACCTGATGCGACAATTGATAAGTTTAAAGCAAGGCTAGTAGCTAAAGGCTTTAGACAAAAGAAGGATATAGACTACTTTGATACTTATTCTCATGTTGCTAGGTTGTCCACCATTAGGATTTTATTAGCTATAGCTTCTATTCATAAATTGGTAATACATCAAATGGATGTAAAAACAGCTTTCTTAAATGGAGATTTAGATGAAGAAATCTACATTAAACAACCTGAAGGATTCATTGTAACTGGACATGAAAATAAAGTTTGTAAATTAATTAAGTCACTATATGGCTTAAAACAAGCACCTAAACAGTGGAATGACAAATTTGATAGTGTCTTAATTACAAATGGCTATAAGATAAATGAATCTGATAAATGTGTTTATAGTAAGTTTAATGGTGATGAAGGTGTGATTTTGTGTGTATATGTAGATGATATACTGATTATGGGTACTAGTTTGAACATAGTTAAATCTACTAAGAGATTTTTAATGTCAAACTTTGAAACCAAAGATATGGGTGAAGCTGATATAATTCTAGGAATGAAAATCATTAGAAAAGAAAATGAAATAATATTGTTTCAGTCTCACTATGTGGAAAAAATTCTTAGGAAGTTTGGACAATATGATAGTTCACCTGCAAAGACACCTTTAGATTGTCAGGTTCACCTAAAGAAAAACAAAGGTGAGTTGGTATCCCAAAAGGAATACTCAAGTATTATAGGTTCAGTGTCATATTTAATGAAATGTACTAGACCTGACATTGCACTAGCAGTTGGAAAACTCAATTAACACACACATAGACCAGGACATGAACACTGGCGGGCTTTGACTAGGTTGTTGAGGTACTTAAAAGGTACAATGAACTTTGGACTGCATTTTAGGGGGTTTCCTGCTGTCTTAGAAGGCTATAGTGATGCGAATTGGATCTCTGATTCAAGAGATTCAGTGTCTACCAGTGGATATGTATTCACCCTTGGTGGTGGTGCGATTTCTTGGAAATCGGTTAAACAAACATGTAGTACAAGTTCCACTATGGAAGCAGAATTTATAGCCTTAGCCCTAGCAGGAGCTGAAGCCGAATGGCTCAGGAATTTTATGGCAGATGTGCCTTTATGGCCAAGGCCAGTTCCCTCGGTGTTTCTACACTGTGACTGCCAAGCTGCTTTAGCCAAGGCAAAAAATAAGACCTATAATGGCAAAAGAAAGCATATTCGCCTGAGGCATAATTTGGTAAAGCAATACTTGAGTGAGGGAACAATAGCACTCGACTTTGTAAGGTCGGAGAGGAATCTGGCAGATCCTCTGACAAAGCCACAGATAAACAAGGTGGTTTATGAGGCATCGCAAGGAATGGGGTTAAAGCTCGTAGCATGAACCATTAGTGATGGACACCCAACCAATGTGAAAGGAGATCCCTGGAATTTGGTTCAATGGGTACTAACAAGTCACCGGATGGTTTGTTAACACTATCACCCCCTACTCCTAGGTGCAAAATGTTGGAAGATAGTGTTCACTGCAAATGAGAAAGGATGAGTTATATGCTCTTAATCAGTTCATAACCTATATTGGGTGGTATGTTACTTTCAGTGCATACTTGATGACTGACCTAAGTGAATGTGGAAGTAAGGCCGCCTCCTATGAGAATTTGACGAGTAATTCTCTAGAACATTCATGAGAACCAAGAGGGGAACAAGGCCAAAATGTTCCAAAACTGTGATTGAATCACCAAGGAATCGATGGTAGGGTGTGGGTGACAGGTTAGTCGGTTACACCTACGAGGAAAGGTTGAAGGAGTCTAACTCTACCCGTACTCGGTAACGTAATCTGTTTATCCTAAATATCGGTTGAAGTCCAAAAGACACCGGTATGAATCCGCTCTATTATTCTAATGTGCTCAGATACTTCCGTTTTCAAAACTGTAACTGTATTTTGAATCTTGTGGGGGATTGTTAGTATTTTTTAAATCAAAATTTAGAGGGAAGACTCAAATTAAAGTTTTCCCTCTCTTATGTGGAAGGCAAAAGTCTTTTGCTTGAATGGGGACTTGAACCCAAGACCTCGATGTGTGTGTGAACATTGTGCTCTCTAAACCAAGGCAAAATAAATAGTCCCACATGGGAGCTTGAGAGAATTTTTCTTATCCATATAAGATGAAGAGTTGGAGAAAGGCTTGAGCCTTCAACGGGCTTTAGAATTTGTTGGGTCTTGGGCTTTTAGAAGAGCACAAGCCCATGTTTAAAAAACACACACGCGCGCGTGCGCCTCGCCTCGCCTCGCTGGGCCTGGCCGGGCCGTGGCCATGGCCCGTGGCCCGTGGTCCGAGGTCCGAGGTCCGGGTTCGGGTTTGGGTTTGAGACCCGGGTTCGGGTTTGGGTTTAAATGAAAAGGTTATTTTTATTGCAAAAAACCGTTTTGATTTTTACCCTATGGTTTTGATATGGACACACCACCTTAATTGCAAATAACCGTTTAGAATCTCAACGGTCACAAAAATGACTGTTGGGAGAAAAAAAACATTTCTGGCCTTTAAGGGTGTGTTTTAATGGTGGCTCTCCCCAACAGACACTTTCAGGTCTATAAAAGGGGACGAGACAGATTGTTTTATACACAGAAAAATACACAGACGTTTTTGCACTCAAGGTTTTCTGTTCTTCTTCCTCCTTCGTTCCGTTCTTTCTGAGCACAGTTCTATTGGTGATTCTGGGTGGGCCAATCAGCGAGTGCACGTGGACTGGGGCCAATTTCGGCTGTTTTATCTTGGAGCGTCGGTTCGCAAATCCCGGTTGCACCGGTAGGGGGCGGATACGATTCTTAAGGAGAGTGACCAGTGGGACGACTCAGCCTTATTCTTTTCAATCCAATTTCCAAAGGGTTTTCAACCAAACAGATAAGTTCTATTTTATTTCTGATTTCCAAACAGAAAGAGTTTTTCATTTCAAGTTGTAGATTTTTTGGGTTCGAATAAACCATAGATCAGATCCATACTCTAACTATTCCAACATTTTTAATGCACTCATTTTCTTTCAAGACCCCATATTTGAGTAATGGTAAGCGGCATTGTAGCCAATACCGTTATGTGCGCTAAAGCCAAATTTATTTTTTTGGGATCTTGTAGCCTCAAAAATTTCATATTTGTCGACTAGGATCTGCTTTTAGAAAATAAGTCGCTCACAATCCTAAAACAAACTTCAGTTACTTTTCTCTTTTAAAATTTTTAAAATGACATAATTACCAACTAATATCCCTCTCCACGGTTCACTCCCACTACCAATACTAACATCCCTCTCCACGGTTCACTCCCACAACCAATGCTCTCTCTCTCTCTCTCTCTCTCTCTCTCTCTCTCTCTCTCTCTCTCTCAAGTGAACCCTTGGTGGGGCAAACAACTGAATTGTTTAGGTGATGTGATATATTCACCCTCCTTTTCTTCACCATGCCAACCCATCTAGTGTATTCCTAGTTAGTAAAACTCCGTTTTAAACGGCGTTTTTTTGAAGAAAAAAAACTCGTTTTATTGGTGTGCCGTTTAATACTCGATTAAAACTTTTACGATGAAAAAAACTCTGTTTTTTTAGGGCAAATGTTTTAAACACGTTTAAAATGCGTTTTAAACCTTTTAAACACATTTTTTTGGCCAACTTTCCAATTTTACCCCACCATATTTTGTAAATGACAAAATTGTTAACTCATTTTTTTGTGTTTCCGTTTTTTTGAACCGGTACCATATTAAACTCAGAATTTTTTCTGCCCCATTTTTTTGCCGAATCACATTTTGCTAACTATGAGTGTATTTAAGACAACTCTATATATCATTTCCCTTTGTTTAGATTTTTAAACAAGGTTGGCCCACCATATTTAAAAAAAAATATGTACATCAATGAGGAGACATCATATAATGTATATATTTTGAAAAATCACTTGGGCTCACTTTGTTCAAAGATCCAAACCATTCATTTGTTGGGCCCAACATAAATCAGACTTGCCCCGAAAATCATCTCCATAGGATGATCCTAACTCTTTCAATCTGTAGAGAATTATATACATTGTTGTTCATCTACGACGTGGTTTCAAATTTCGGTTTCGGAATGCGCTTTAGTCCTCACCGAAACTGAAATTTCGGCGAAATCCGATGAAACTGAACAAATTTAGAGAATTTCTATTATTCTTGAATATCTTGGATAAATTACAAAGAGAATTGATGGTGCTTATAAAGAGCACTTACATGATAAACATAGAAATAAATTAAGATTACTATGGAAGGAGATATGTGTAGAATATTCTAACCTAATTACTAATCAAATCTAGTTTCCTAATCTATATAGGTTACCTCTACTAGCCAACTTGCCTAGTATAATAAGATGATCCAACGGTGAGATCTCCATATAATCCTCCAATGAGATCTCACATATTCTAACAGGACCCTCAAACGTATGTGGATTGAAAAATCAAACAATGAAATTCCCCAATAAGAAAATAAAATTTTCTCCCCATATGAAAATAGAATCTTTTGATTTGAAGAGCACTGCTGAAGATTATTGATGAATATCCCCTGATGTTGTTACTGATGATAACCGATACTGAATGCCGAAGAAAACGCCGCTTGTTCATGTGTCGCGAAGAGGGCTTATAAGCCAATAAATCATAGCCTCAAAGGAGCTAGATGATACTCAAGCTTCGATGGGCGAGTAGAAATGGGTCACTATGGACCAATGCCGGAATGGGCAAGAAAGGGGTCAAAATAGACCAATGCCGGAATGGGCAAGAATGAGCCACGATGGGCAAGAATGGGCCACGATGGGCGAGAAATCATGGGTTAGTCAAGTACCGATCCTCATGAAATTTGAGAGCTCAGGCACGAACCTCAAAGAATGGAGGCTCCTCAACTGAGTAGAGTAATAAATTTCAGGCACACACCTCGAAGACGTACCTCAACTGAAATAGGACAAAGAAAAAGGGATGGAGAAGGAAAAAATGACAACAAGCGGCTTAGATGACAGATATCGAGACAATACGTGAAAAACAATTCCAATTTGAGGCGATGGCATTAGAAAGTTCATTAGTAAACTCTCGCGGAGGATACAAGTGGGTGATTGGTTCAATAATCTCCTGCCCAACTCCATATTGGCGCATGATGCGGCTTGGGATATAAAAGGAAGTGTCTTCTAGACCTCTAAAACAAGGGCTTGCCATTCCTACAGTATGTAATCATAAAATTCTATTTCTAACACTCTCCGTGTCGTCTGATATATAAATAAGGACAGATGATATAAGTCAAGCTCTTTATAAGTATTTGTGAATATTCATTATTAAGTATCAGTTTTCTATAGCTTAAAACTAATACTCCTATGCCAATATAATAATTCAGAACATCATTAAAAAAATGATGTAAGCAGTTAGTATTTACATCACTACATCTTGCTGACAGAGCTATTGTCATATATAAGTAGTGACCCTAAGTGACAGTATCTCTAAAAAAAATCATTTTGAGGTCAAATTGCTTATAAAGATGACATAGCAAGTGCCATAAGGTGAGTAAACATGAATGTAAAGCTATGAGGTGAGTGAAGGAATCTGTAAATATGGCAAATGAAATCCCAATCCCTCTGCAATGCATGTGTATATCATGAAATATTTTAAACCAAAATAAAACTGAAATAAAAAAAAATGTCATTTTCCTCTTTTCCAAACAAAATCACATGTTACCCTTGAATATCCCAATTTTAATTACATAGTTCCCAATATATTTCATATACAAGTAATTTGTCATATTACAGCTAGGATAAAGAGATTAGAAATATCCTAAATTTTATAAACCATGGTTGTGCTAACTTTATCTCTCAATAGGCACATATAAAGAGGATTTAATTCATGAAGAAATTAAACAAAATTGGTCAAATATATCAAACACTCACCTGCTCCTCTAACTGATTGGGAAAAAGAATGAACAATTACCATGTCTTGGTATTTATCATGATCATATAATCTTTTAATATTTGTAAGAAAGCATGACCATGTCTTGTATGAGGACACTCCATGGACAATTTAAATACCGGAATAAGGAATTTGCAACAACGCTATTTGAACTCCAAATCAGCTAGAATTTGATTTCAACTATGATAAGAAGGATCTAAACAAATTTCGAACAAGGGTAGTTAAAATTAAATAAGCTGGTTGACCTCATTTTTTTATTTAATCTATCCTATTTATAGGCCAAACAAGGATACTAAAAGAACTGATATGAGCACCGCTATTTTACTAATTACACAATCTCATCTCGACTCATGTCCTCAGCCATGATCCTTATCTTTTTTATAACAACAAATGTAAATCAAAGTTCAGACCCCAACTTGGTGAAAAATAGAGCATGGGAGTATACAATACATGTACTCATGGGTAGCTAGCTCCAAAAATCAAGATAGACATCAAACACATAGATTTCTATGGGAAACAAATCAAGCGCTCTAAAAAATAGGTGATTAATAACATCCAAAGAGAATGAAGTCCACTCGTTTCATTGGCATCAAAACTATTGAAATAATCTTATTATGTCTTAAAAATATTCTCAATCACAAAGCTGAAAGCAAGGATTGCAATTTATAACTAAGATTTAATCTTTGAAACTTCATACAATACAGAATATGAAATCAAATTGATAATGAAAATGGAAAGAGATATGACACAAATCTAAAATAAAACAAAACCTAAACCAGAAACAGTTTTGTTGAGAGGAGAAGAGATTAGAGAGAAAAGGAAGAAGTGGGGTTTACTCCCCCTTACTTTAGTATTTATATATAAAGAGAACATACAAAGACCACTATGCCCTTAGGCTATGCAATACACCTTCTAACACTCCCCCTCAAGCTGGAATGTATATATTGTACATTTCAAGCTTGTTACATATGTCACTCAATTTTGTATAGCTTAAGGGCTTTGTGAACACATCTGCTAACTGATCAGCAGATCTCGTGAAAGAAACATGAATCTCGTCTCTTTGTATCCTTTGGCGAATGAAGTGGCAATCAACCTCTATATGCTTGGTTCTCTCATGAAAGACCGGATTCGTAGCTATATGAATTGCAGCTTTATTGTCACAATACAGCTGAGCTGGAGTAGATGAAGAGAAACCAATCTGTGAAAGGAGAGAACGTAACCAAATAAGTTCCCCGCTAGTATGAGACATAGCACGATACTCTGATTCGGCACTCGACTTGGAGACTATGTCCTGCTTCTTACTTTTCCACGACACTAGATTGCCACCAACAAAGGTGCAATATCTAGTGGTAGATCTCCTATCTGCTGGAGATCCTGCCCAGTCTGCATCACAGAAGCCTTCTACCCGGGTATGACCATGCTTCTTGAATACGAGTCATTTCCCTGGTACTTCTTTCAAGTAGTGAAGAATCTGAATCACTGCTGCCCAGTGAGAAGTACAGGGTGAGCTCATATGTTGGCTGACTGAGCCAACAGCAAATGATATATCTGGACGAGTGACTGTAAGATATAAGAGCTTACCCACCAGCCTCCTATATCTGTGTAAGCCCAAGGGTCTACTCTCCTATCTTGTTTTGCTGATTCTAAACATAATTGATTATGTTATTGAATACTAATCAATTTGCCTTGAAGTGTTGTGTTTAAGATAGGATTGATCATTGAAGAAACCAACACACTACATGGTCATGCTTGAAGATGTACCACACAAGAGTCAAATGAGCTAAGTGGAGCTCACATCATCTCTCAAGCAAGCATACACAAGATGGAAGACCAATTGAAGACCAAGACTAAAAGAGAAGTTGAGGTTTACCTAGAATTCAATGTACATCTTTTCTCCTTAGATTTCTAAGTCAAGGCAAAGTATTTTTAAATAGTTTTTCAAAATCACTTAAGAACTTAAAAGGTTTAGTGAATGGTTATGTGGTGGACCAACATGTTGGGACCCTCATAAACATTCCAAAATTATCATAGGAGTTGAGTTCCAAAAGCCCAAAATCAAATAAGCAATAAAAACTAAAAAATCTGCTTATTTTAGGCTTCTCGGAGCTCCGAGCTCGGAACTCCGAGAGTTTCCCTTGGAACTCCGAGAAATGGTCCAGTAGTATTTTTCACTTCTGGTCATTTTCTCGGAACTCCGAGAAATGGTCCAGTAGAATTTTTCCATTCTCTAGCCGTTCTCTCGGAACTCCGAGAAATTGTCTCGGAGCTCCGAGAATGGTTCTCGGAACTCCGAGAACCTCATGACAGCACAGAAAAGAGCCGTTGGGATTTAAATTGAATTTTGATTTTTGATATTAACACCCCTAAACGGTCATATTTTGTCAAGTGCTATAAAAACACATTCAAGAGGATTATTTCCTCTCTCTTCAATATTTGAAAAATCATCCTTAAGCTTTCAAACACTTGCAAATCCTTTGAGCTTGAGAATTTGTTTTTCTTCTCCCCAAACTTGCCTTGCAACTTGCAAATCTTTTGAGTTTGGATTTAGAGCTTTCACTTGCAACCACTATTGAAGAGCAATCAAGGGACTACAAAGTGCATCAAGCTTTCAAGAGAAGCCAAGCTTTCATCTTCTATTTCTTGTAAAGGTGGCTAGGGCATCCTATCTTAATACCCTAGAGAGCAATCGCTTAGAACTCGGCGAAGAAGGAGAGTCGGTGTAAAGGTGTAAGGGCATCCTCATTTAATATCCCTTGGAAGTGTAATCGCCTCGGAGCTGGGCATCGTGGACGTCTCGCATAGTGGAAAACCTTAAGGACGATCTTAAGAAGAGTGGAGTAGGGCTTTACCCGAACCACTATATATCGGTGTGTTCTTTCTTTTTCTTGCACTTTCATTCTTGATTTTGGTTTGGCATTTCATTTTATTTTTTATCTCATTTGAACTAACCAAAATCTAATCAAGAGAAGAAAATTCAAACTAGGTTCATTACTTAGATTTTAAAAAGGCATAATTTTAGTGTTATAATCAATTCACCCCCCCCTCTTGTTAATTTCAATTGGTATCAGAGCCTCGTCTCTACTTTATTTAAAAACCCTAACCGGTCTAGAGAAAAGATTCTAAAAATGGCAAACTATCCTCAACACCATGAAGGTTACTCAAACACTAGGCCACCTTATTTTGATGGAACAAATTATGGATTTTGAAAAACCAAAATGAAAACCTTTTTAACCCAAGATTACCAAATGTGGAGAGCCATTAATAATGAATACACATTACCCACTAAAAATCTAAACGATTGGACCGAAGCCGAACAACAAGCCTCAAACTACAATGCCAAAGCCATGAATTCCCTAATTTGTGCTTTGTCACCCGGTGAATTCAATAGAGTGTCAAATTTAAATTCGGCTAAGGAAATTTGGGACACCTTAGAAGTCACCCATGAGGGAACCAACCAAGTTAAAGAATCTAAAATGAATCATCTATTTAGGCAATGTGAACTCTTTCAAATGACACCCGATGAAACTATTGCCGACATGTACACTAGATTCATTAACCTTGTATATGGACTAAGGAGACTTGGAAAACAATTTTCAAATAGAGATTTAGTGACCAAAATCCTTAGATCCCTACCTTTGTCATGGGAATCCAAAACCTCGGCAATCACCGAAGCGAAGGACATGAATACATTGAACCTAGATGAACTAATAGGGTCCTTGATAACCCATGAGATGATCTTCAAAATAAAAGCACCCGAAATTGAAAATAAAATTGAAAAAGGAAAAGGTATTGCTTTTGCTTGTAATGTAGGTGATAACAAAGAGGCAAAGGAAGACATGGAAGATGAAGTTGCCCTCCTAACAAGAAGGATCAAGTTTTTGCAAAGGAATATGGGAGGCATGAAAAATAGAATAACCAATCCTCCATTCAAGAAGAAAGAAGAGCTCGGTGACGGATCTTCTCAACCCCGATGCTACGGTTGCAAGAAGCTTGGACACATTCGCCCGGATTGTCCACTCAACAATGAGCCTACCTCAAATAATCGCTTCAAGAGAAGAGAAGGCAAGAAAGGAATGACCGCCACATGGGATGAGGAAATTGAAAGTGAAGGCGAACAAAATGATGGAGAAGATTGCTTGATAGCAAAAAATGTTTGCTTCATGGCCTCAACAAACGACAATCAAGAGGTAAATACTTTAAATGATGTCATTGTTTTAAAAGAAGTTCTAGATTCCTTGCAAAATGCACATGATGAACTTGAAATTGAATTTGATAAAAATGCACCACTTGAAAATTCTCTTTCTAACATGACAAAAGAATTTGGTTGGTTAAAGAAAGACCATGAATTTTTGGATGATGAAAATGAAAAATATAAAGTTGAAATTCATGATTTAAATGCTACCATCAAAATCTTAAATGAAAATCGACAAGAACTATCTATTGAAAACAACAAGCTAAAGCATGAAAATAGTAAACTGTCTTATGAATATGATGAACTAAAGAAACTTTTTGAAAAATTTGAGCATTGTTCATTAAAATTGGATAGGCTTGTTAATATTCAAAGAATGTCACATGATAAAAGTGGACTTGGACATAAATGGAATACTACAATATCAAACTATAAAAACAAATTTGTAAAGGCTTCTTCTAGTGGTACTAAAACTTGTTTTTATTGTGGTCTAGAAGGACATTATAACTTTGCTTGCATATATGCTAAACAAGATAAAATCAAATTGAACTCCAAAGTGAAAACAAATGAACTTAGCAAGATTAGAAAGATTTGGGTACCTAAAGGATCTCACTTACCTATTCATATGTAGGTATGCCTTAAAAGCCATAACAAGAAGAACACATGGTACTTTGATAGTGGATGCTCTAGACACATGACAGGAGACCTCACTCAATTTGCATCCCTATCACTCAAGGATGGTGGAGACGTTACCTTTGGAGATGATAGGAAAGGAAAAGTCAAAGGAGAAGGCACCATAGGTAACTCTACCTCTCCCATACATGATGTACTTTATGTTGATGGCTTATCCCATAATCTTATTAGCATTAATCAATTGTGTGACAATGGTTTTGAAGTAGTCTTCAACCCTGACAAATGCATTGTTAAAAATAAGAAAGATGAAAAAGTGAAATTCATAAGTTCTAGAGACAATAACATTTACACTATTGGACTAGATGATCTTAGACTCCAAAATGTGACTTATCTTAATGCCATTATGTGGACCCCGATCCGAGAGCGAGGCGGCGGGGGACGAGCCCCACACGCTAAGGCTCACTGGATCATCCACGTGAATGGAGAGCTCTACCAAGGAACTCTCGAAAGAAGTGCCTCTCACAGCATGAGTGGCGATACAAAGGGAGATACCTCTCGATTCGGGAACTAGCCCAGATTCGAGGCGTACCTTAAACAAAGAAGAGTCGCCATCCAAGGAAGTGGGCCAAGGATCCCATACTATGCTCTGTTGCAACGGATAACCAGAGATATAAAAGAGGGTTCGTGCCTGGTTACGAATTCGGAAGGTCTGAAGAGCACCTCATCCGCCCAAGTGCAAGCACCTGGTCTCTTATGCCATTTGTTATTGATTTTGAAGAGTTTTGAGCGAAAGTCATATGAAATGAGAACATATATCTCTGAGAAGACGTCTACCTAATCATGCATGTCTTAGAGATGAATAATAAGCACACATAAAAGAAATGAAAGATGCGTCACCTAAGCAAAACTAGGTTATAAGTGACATGCCTAATGGGTGTCTAAGTTCTGGTGTGCAAACACATGCATGTTACAGCTAAATGTATAGGATCTGTACATGAAAGTAAGAAAACACAGCGAAAACATACAACACAAATCAACTCTATACCTGACTGGACAAAATGAGTCCTAACTCTAATGCGACCTGACTCGAACCAAGATGGCCGTCCATCCCAGCTGCTCTACGTATCCCAGCCTCGGGAAGAATCGGAGTCAACATAGTTCGATGACCTATTCTAACTACGATGCCTAACCATCTAGAACCGCTATCCTAAACTCGATTCCACTAGACTCGACTGATTTTTAAAGATTTTTGCACAATTGCTTAAATTCAAGTGAATTGTAATTTTTAGGACTCTCTATATGCCCTAACTAATGCAAGTTGATTAGCCTTAAGCTAATGCAGGTGGGTCCTACATCCTATGTGTAACTAGGCTGTGCAACCTAATGAAAACCATGGGCTGACTATATGCTTCCTAGTCTAGCCATCGGTTCAACTAAGTGTCTAACCGATCAACTTGAGGCCTCCTAACTCTAGGGACACTCACACGATAGGAAACACCATATCAATACAAATCAGGACAGACTCCTAACTCTAAAACACCTCAAACATCTAGGACAGACTCCTAACTCTCGGGGAAGATCTTTTTGAAAAGGTTTTGAAGTTTTTTGTATTTTTTGGAGATTTGAAATGTTTATTTTTAAAGGTTTGGCTGGACTTGGGATGTGGATCCCAAGCTGCACTACGTACCCCATGAAAAGGGATCAAGCCAACGTAGTTCGGAAACAGATTTTCCTAACTACTCTTAAAAGACTCAGATTTTTGAGGATTTTTGGTTTTTAGATGTTTTTGAATTTTCAAGTGTTTTTGAAATTTTTGAATGTTTTTGAGTTTTTGACACAAGAGGACAAATCCCTATCATCATAAGGGGAGGACAGACTCCTGATATCCCGCAAATGTTGGACAGCATCCTATGCTTTGCGGGGGAATGAACAGAAACACGACTCTGCAAGGGTTGGACAGCATCCTATACCTTGCAGGAGCGGATAAAAATCACATGATTTGACGAGAGGTTGGATAAAATCCTAACCCCTATGATGATAGAATTTGATTCTTGAACAAGAGGACTGACTCTCTAGACTAAGGATGGATTCCTATGCTAGTAGACTATCAAACCAAAATAAAGCTCACAAGTAATAAGGAAAAAAAAAGACATGTGCATATTTGGCAAAGGAAAAACACCCAGCCGGGCCGGACAGCTACCTAGCCCTAGGGTGCAACAAATGTGCAACCCAATACCCATAAGGATAGGGGTATGTTGCCAAGCCGAGTAAGGTGTTCTCCCAAAACTAAACGACGCACAAAGAGGAGGTTTAGCAAGAGAATGAGACTGGGTAAGTTGGGTAGGCCTACTAAACAAAAGAGGGGAGTGCTACTTGGATTGAGCGAGTCCCCTAAAGATAGGCTTGAAATGATAAAGGAAAGAAACCTGAAAGACTTAAACAGTCTCATAAAATGAAGAAAAGATTAGAAGGGAAAACACTACTAGGACTATGCAAGTCCTCTAAAATAATGGGCTCGGGATGACTCCTTCATAGCCCTTGCAATGAGAGGGGATTCTAGTATCTAAAACAGAAATCTATAAGACTGTGTTAGTCTATCAAAGAGAGAAGAAAAGGCTACCAGATAATCGCAAATTCCATTCTATTCTTATAAAAATAAATCAAGTGCTAAGCAAAGAAGAATTTTCAATAAAAAAAATCTATAACAATCATAAAATGATAAACAACATTAATTAGTCCAGACCAGCCGCTGGATAGCCTAATAAAGTAAAAAATATTAATATCAAACACTTCTATACCGAACCACAAACACCACCCCAATATGGGGATGAAATCAGATGATGCTAAAGTAATCATCTGATATCATATACACATGATAATATTTCTATATCCCGCCTTGAAATCAGACAGTACTCATGTCGATAATATCGAATAGAGTAGTCATCTGATCTCCTTCTTCCTATTAAACAATTTATTTAGATAAAAAGGAATGAGTATAATAAACTTTGAGATAATCTCACCTGAACAATCCATTTATTACCGTCTTCGAACCCTAACTCAAAGCTTAGTATGAAAGAGAAGTATTAAATTTATAAATACTGGACTATAGGCTTAATTTTGGAAATTCTTATCGAAATCTTCTCAAATTTTATTTCAAAGTACTCTTTATTCAGTTTTTTTTATATATTTATCAAGACAAAGAAAAATGATTTTCTCTGCACGAGACATAGCTTGTCTCCCTAAACAGGGGCTCTAGATGACTCTTTCATCGCCCTGGCAATGAGAATGACCTTATGCTTTAAGGGATACAAAAGACTGGGCAAGTCTTAAAATAAACGAGGGGAGTGCTACTTGGACTAAGCGAGTCCCCTAAGGATGGGCTTGGGCTAGCGCCTTCATCGCCCTATGCGATGATATGCAAGGAAAGACAAATGACTAAGAAGGATATCTAAAAGACCAGAAACTCTCTATATAAGGAAAGAGAATGAAAAGAGTACTACCATAGCTAGGTAAGTCCTTCTAAAAGAATGGGCTTGGGCTAACGCCTTCATCGCCCTATGCAATGATAAGGCTACTAAATGACAACAGCAGGTTGGATCAAGGGGAAATTGTGTTTAATTCTTCAAGGTTTTGATCATCTCCAACCAATGCTTCCATACTAGAAGATCTACAAGTAAAGTAGAACACTGCACTCATCATAGAATCAATGAGCACCACGAAGGAATACATAATCACCAACAGAGGTCCCTCCCATATCCTGGAAGACCCATCTCCATAGCCCAGAGTCTTCACTCGATGCTCAAACAACCCCTCCACAAAAGCCATCCCGATCGTGGATCCAAGAAATATCAGAAGCCCCACATGAGTCTGACCCTTTATCAGAAAAACTGACCTAACTAAAGCCTGTGGTCCTGATACCTCCTCCAAAACAGATATGACACTGGCAAGACTACAGACAATAATCGCATGAGCGAAAACCACTTAAAATACAACTGCCACTACAAATGCGGGGTAGAGAATTAGCTCCGAAGGAAAACCTAACATTGCAAATGTGTTGCAGACAGTGACCAAGAGAACAAGAAACAAGACTAGGCAACCCACAACCATCATACACACCCATAGATATGTTGAAAATACACGCCTCCAGATTTTGATAACAACAGCAAAGAACTTGGAAGTAACAACCTTTCTACCAGAATATGTGCAGGCTACTAAGTAGACAATCGCGACTTTGGATAACAGAGAGAATGAGATGAATAGAGGGAAACAGAATATGTGGGAGACAACCATTTCAGATAAACGTTGGCAGGACTGCTTGACTATATGATTCAAAGGAAGTCCACTCGACCGAGCGATCAACAAAAATCTAATGGATAATCTCTTTACAAAGGACTGATTGACTAGTGCATTTGAGAGGATGATTGCAGATATGGGGCAAATAAGCACTGCCACTATCACCATGAAACCTATGGAATTAAAACGAAGGATCCTAATGGTTTCTCTCAAGATCTCCAGTGCATTCATTGAGTAAAAACGTTGGCCTGAACCAATGCTCTGCGGGATACCACATCCAGAGAATTCGAATTTCGGGCTCTGTAACCCTGATTCTTCAGATTCTTCATTTTCCGAAGAATCCAAAGCAACTCTACAAATATTTCCACTAGAAACCTCCATCTTTTACAAGATCTTCACAATCCAAAGTATATTTCAAACATACACCAGAAACTTCTGTAGAATCAAACGCTTAATCTACATTAGCTGACTCTCAACATAACGAATTCTTGTTTCTCGGAAAGATTTCTCACTGTGTATATCCAATTTGTCTAAACAAACTTCCAGTACCCAAGAACATCGAAGAAACTCTCCATTTACAAGATCTATGGAGGATTCAACGAAAATGCAGATAGAGATCGATAAAATCTCCGCATTCAAATTTACATCACACGGCAAGAAAAAAAAAAGAAGCATGAAAACGAGATTTATACGATGTTCTGTTCAAAAAAATGCGTTAGATCTATAAAAATTTCAACGAGAATTGCAGGTAAAAAGAGAAAAAGAACCAGATCTGGAGAAGAGAATGACCTGATTTTTTTTTACGAATTCAACGCAAGATCTGATTCCCTTACTCTTCCACCGTGATAGCCAATCAAAGAACTTCGATTCCCGGAGCACACCGGAGAAGATGATCGGAACACACTTTCTCTCTCTTTCTTTCTCACAGATCTAGTAAACTTGTGGGAAAAGATGATCGGCCGGAGCTCAAGCTCACCGGAGGAGGTGGATTTGCCGGAGAAGAAAGGGAGAGAGATTAGGGTTTATGAATTTAGGGAAAATTACAAATCTAAGAATTTCAGAGGAGCTAGGGTTTAGATCTTGATAATAGAATAGGTTACAAAGGTTTGTGGAAGAAGAATCTGGTCAAAAAATGATCGTAATCTCACCGGATTTAGATCGGAAAAGAAGCATGAAAGGTTAGGTTTTCTCAGCTGAAGTTAGAGTTACAGAGTAATGGCTGAAGAGGATAATCGGACATCATGGTGAAAATGAACGAAATTCCAGTGACCTTGCCGGAGAAAATGGATCATGACCGGAGCTTCGCTGGAAAACAAACGGAGAAGAAGAGGGAAATGGATCTAGGGTTTCAGATTTTCTCTTTTTCTCTCTGAGATTTTTCCTAAATTTTCAGACGAAAATGAACTCTCTCCCTGCCCTTGCCCAATGGATTCCTTTTATATTAAAGTGATAAATTCGACCTTTTTTCTTATTTGGACAACCACTTTTCGGATAATCCACTCCTCTTTTGCTATACTATACCCTACTACACTATGAACTATACTCATCTTGATGGGCAAAACTCCACGGATTTCAACGAAATTTTGCAGAGACCTACAGGGAATCCTAACCTACCTTGGGATGAAATTTGGAGTGTTAAAATATTGGTTTGGTTAGGTTTTGCTCAAACATGAGAGGTTTAGGGTATGGTCAAAATGAGGTGTCTACACATTAGTGAAGATTCTTAGTTGTTGCATAGGAGGTTGGGTCATGCCGGAATGGATCTCATTTCGACCCTCTCCTCAAAAGAAATTGTTAGAGGATTGCCTAAGTTCAAATACACCAAAGATCACATTTGTAGAACTTGTCAATTAGGGAAACAATTGAAGAGCTCATTTGCCTCTAAAAATATGATTTCAACCACCTACCCCTTGCAACTACTTCATATGGATCTTTTTGGACCAATGAAGACAAGTAGCCTAGGTGGAAAGAGGTACGTGTTTGTAGTTGTGGATGACTACTCACGATTTACATGGGTCATATTTTTAGCACATAAAGATGAAACCTATGACAATTTTCTTAAGTTGTGTAATCAAATACAAAATGAAAAAGGTATTGCCATATCTTACATTAGGAGTGACTATGGAACGGAATTTGAAAATGTTCACTTTGACACATACTGTAATGAACATGGCATCAAACACAATTTTTCGGCACCTAGGACACCTCAACAAAATGGGGTTGTAGAAAAAAAGAATCGAACCCTCCAAGAAATGGCTAGAACAATGTTGCATGAAAATGATCTCCCTAGATACTTTTGGGCGGAGGCGGTTAGCACCGCTTGCTATATCATAAATAGGGTATATATAAGGCCAATTTCGAAGAAAACACCTTATGAGCTTTGGAAAAACTTGAAACCAAATATAAGCTATTTTAGAGTGTTTGGTTGTAAATGCTATATCTTGAACATTAAAGATAACCTACACAAATTTGATAAGAAGTCGGATGATGGCATATTCTTAGGGTATTCTACACATAGCAAGGCATATAGAGTGTTTAATAGAAGAACCCTAGTTGTAGAAGAATTTATACATGTTACATTTAATGAGAGAGAGCCAACACCTCAAGAAATGCCACATGATGAGGATGAACCTATTGAATACCTCTCACCTAAGACAAATGCTCCTCCCCATGCATCTACAAGTAATACATTACCTAGTGAGGAAGTAGAAAATGAAGATGATGACTCATTACCTAGGGATAGGAGAATATTGGTAGATCATCCTGAATCCCAAATCTTAGGTGATGCCACATCGCCAGTAAGAACTAGATCATACTATCGAAGTGTGAGTAACAACTTGGCGTTCCTATCCGAATTAGAGCCTAAGTCCATCAAGGAAGCCGAAAAGGAGGAATATTGGTTGATGGCAATGCAAGAAGAGTTGAGTCAATTCGAAAAGAACAAGGTATGGAGGCTAGTGCCTAGGCCTAGTGACCATCCAGTCATTGGCACGAGATGGGTGTATAGAAACAAATTGGATGAAAATAGAATTATCACTAGAAATAAAGCTAGGCTTGTAGCACAAGGGTACAATCAGGAGGAGGGAATAGACTATGATGAGACATTTGCTCCTGTTGCCCGTATGGAAGCTATTAGGATACTATTGGCATATGCATCTCATAAAGGATTTAAACTATATCAAATGGATGTCAAAAGTGCCTTCCTAAATGGCTATATCCAAGAGGAAGTGTATGTTGAGCAACCTCCAGGTTTTGAAGACTACAAACATCCAAATCATGTCTTCAGGCTTGATAAAGCTTTATATGGATTAAAGCAAGCTCCTAGAGCTTGGTATGAGAGGCTTTGCACATTCCTAGTGGAAAAAGGTTTTGAGATGAGAAAGGTGGATAAAACATTATTTATCAAAAGAGAAAAACAGGATATCCTCCTTGTCCAGATTTATGTGGATGACACCATCTGTGGCTCAACAAATCAAAAAATGTGTGATGAATTTGCAACTCTAATGAAAAATGAATTTGAAATGAGCATGATGGGTGAGTTAACCTATTTCTTAGGACTCCAAATTAAACAATACCAAAACGGGATATTTATAAATCAAGAAAAATATACAAAGGAGTTATTAAAGAAGTATGGCATGGATAGCAGTAAGACATCAAGAATTCCCATGAGTACAACTGCTAAGTTAGAAAATGATGAATTTGGCAAATCTGTGGACCAAAAGATGTATAGGGGTATGATAGGGAGCATACTCTATTTGACAGCCAGCAGACCAGACATTATGTTTACTGTCTGTCTCTGTGCTCAATTTCAATCGGATCCAAAGGAGTCTCACCTATCGGCAGTCAAGAAGATCTTCAAGTACTTAAGAGGAACCCAAAGTCTGGGACTATGGTATGAAAGATCTACTGCCTTCACTCTCATTGGATATTCAGATGCAGACTTCGCTGGATATAGAGTGGATAGGAAAAGCACTAGTGGGACTTGTCAATTCTTGGGCAAATCACTTGTTTCATTGTTTAGCAAGAAATAAAATTCAGTAGCCCTCTCCACAACAGAAGCAGAATATGTGGCAGCTGGAGCTTGCTGTGCACAAGTCCTATGGATGAAAAGCATATTGATGGACTATGAAATTAAAATGGAAAATATTCTCATCCAATGTGACAATACTAGTGCTATAAGCTTAACAAAGAACCCCATACAACACTCAAGAACAAAACATATTGAGATTAGGCACCACTTCATTAGAGATCACTCACAAAAAGGGGATATTTGCTTAAAATATATCAACACTGAGGATCAATTGGCGGATATCTTTACAAAACCCCTTAGTGATGATAGAATTTATTATATCCGAAGTGCCTTGAACATTTGGAGTGCGGATCAAGTCAAAGAAATTGCCAAATAAATACTTTGTGCCTTTCAACAGCTTATCTATAAAGTATACATATATATCATCCTTGTTTGGTAGTATCTGCATGAATGAGATGTCAAACATTAATCTTAAAAATCACTCAATTGGTACACTTAGCCTTCTTAGTTTTCTAAGATGGAGATGTACCTTAACCTTAATTAAAATACCTAACAATTTGACAATATGTCAACATCTCGATCATGAACAGGTATATGTGCATTACTTGGCTACATATTTTATACCATAAGCATTGATTTAGGGGGAGTACTTAACTCAATCTTTATTCACTCTTAATTGCTATACATTTTAGTTCACCATTTCTGTCGATGACAAAAGGGGGAGAAGTTTGAAATTGATTATTTATTCAATTGCCTATATGCGCTATATGCTTTTACTTTTTATCATTTATCAGTGTGCATATATTGAGAGGGAGTTCCTGCATTCACTTGCCTATTATGTCACTCCACACACTCCTCATAATCGATTTTGTTTGTCATCATCAAAAAGGGGGAGATTGTAAGCCCAAGGGAACTCTCCTAACTTGTTTTGATGATTCTAAACATAATTGATTATGTTATTGAATACTAATCAATTTGCCTTGAAGTGTTGTATTTAAGATAGGATTGATCATTGAATAAACCAACACACTGCATGGTCATGCTTGAAGATGTACCACACAAGAGTCAAATGAGCTAAGTGGAGCTCACATCATCTCTCAAGCAAGCATACACAAGATGGAAGACCAATTGAAGATCAAGACTAAAAGAGAAGTTGAGGTTTACCTAGAATTCAATGTACATCTTTTCTCCTTAGATTTCTAAGTCAAGGCAAAGTGTTTTTAAATAGTTTTTCAAAATCACTTAAGAACTTAAAAGGTTTAGTGAATGGTTATGTGGTGGACCAACATGTTGGGACCCTCATAAACATTCCAAAATTATCATAGGAGTTGAGTTCCAAAAGCCCAAAATCAAATAAGCAATAAAAACTAAAAAATCTGCTTATTTTAAGCTTCTCAGAACTCCGAGAAATGGTCCAGTAGTATTTTTCACTTCTGGTCATTTTCTCAGAACTCCGAGAAATGGTCCAGTAGAATTTTTCCATTCTCTGGCCGTTCTCTCGGAACTCCGAGAAATTGTCTCGGAACTCCGAGAACCTCGCGACAGCACAGAAAAGAGCCGTTGGGATTTAAATTTAATTTTGATTTTTGATATTAACACCCCTAAACGGTCATATTTTGTCAAGTGCTATAAAAACACATTCAAGAGGATTATTTCCTCTCTCTTGAATATTTGAAAAATCATCCTTAAGCTTTCAAACACTTGCAAATCCTTTGAGCTTGAGAATTTATTTTTCTTCTCCCCAAACTTGCCTTGCAACTTGCAAATCTTTTGAGTTTGGATTTAGAGCTTTCACTTGCAACCACTATTGAAGAGCAATCAAGGGACTACAAAGTGCATCAAGCTTTCAAGAGAAGCCAAGCTATTCATCTTCTATTTCTTGTAAAGGTGGCTAGGGGATCCTATCTTAATACCCTAGAGAGCAATCGCTTAGAACTCGGCGAAGAAGGAGAGTCGGTGTAACGGTGTAAGGGCGTCCTCATTTAATATCCCTTGGAAGTGTAATCACCTCGGAGCCGGGCATCGTGGAGGTCTCGCATAGTGGAAAACCTTAAGGACGATCTTAAGAAGAGTGGAGTAGGGCTTTGCCCAAACCACTATATATCGGTGTGTTCTTTCTTTTTCTTGCACTTTCATTCTTGATTTTGGTTTGGCATTTCATTTTATTTTTGATCTCATTTGAACTAACCAAAATCTAATCAAGAGAAGAAAATTCAAACTAGGTTCATTACTTAGATTTTAAAAAGGCATAATTTTAGTGTTATAATCAATTCACCCCCCTCTTGTTAATTTCAATCTGCCGGGTCATCTAATAAATCTCCTTCTTCTGGAATAAGTTTCCCATTTGGGTCCATGGGAGCAGACGCAGGTTTCACTCCAAGGTGACCTGTCTCCTCAAGAAGATCTAGTACATATTTCCTCTGTGAGAGGGAGAGACCTCTAGTAGAATATGCAACCTCAATGCCAAGAAAGTATCTGAGACGACCCAAATCTTTGGTTGAAAACTCGTTCTGCAAGAAGGTTTTCAACTTGCGTATCCCCTCTGAATCATTGCCTGTAATGATGATGTCATCGACATATACTATCAATAGCACACAACCAGTGGTGGAATGAGAACTGAAGACGGAGTGATCAACTGCACATTGCTTCATGTCATAGTGCATGATAGCATCACTGAATCGTCCAAACCAGGCTCTAGGAGACTGCTTGAGACCGTTTATAGACTTCTGCAACCGACATACTGAGGAGGACATCGCCCCCTGAGCAACATACCCAGGAGGTTGCTCCATATACACCTCCTCAGTAAGCTCACCATGTAAAAAGGCATTCTTGACATCTAACTGATGCAGAGGCCAGTCATGTGTAACTGCAAGAGATAGAAGAACACGAATAGACAGAATCTTAGCCACCAGCAAAAAAGTCTCTAAATAATCAACACCAAAGGTCTGAGTATAGCCTTTTGCCACCAACCACGCCTTAAGGCCCTCAATAGTACCGTCAGGTAAGTGTTTGACAGCATAAACCCAGCGACAACCAACCGGTCGAGCCCCAGGAGGAAGAGGAACTAACTCCCATGTCTTATTGGCCTGGAGGGCCTCCATCTCAAGATCCATGACCGCACGCCATCCCGAATGATCAAGTGCAGCTGGCAAAGACTGTGGCAAAGAAACAGAGGACAAAGAGGAAACAAAACTCTGAAACATCGGGGTGAGAGAATCATATGAAATAACAGAGGAAATAGGGTGAGCAGTACTGTGAGAACGAGTACGAGAAGCAATGGGAGAATCTGAAGTAGGAGTAGGAGAGATAGGTACCTGAGATGTGGGGGGTGTGATCTCCGGCTGCAAACACGATGGCGCAGGCGGAGGAGGATGAGCTGTAGATCTCGGCCGACAAGGATATGTCTGCGGAGGAGCGGAAGGAGGAGCCTCAGTAGCCTCAGGAGCCTGTAGTGAAGAGGAGGGATCACAAACAAGAATAGTCTCAGGAACTAATACAGGAGGGGAGAGGAGAGGAGCTGGAAGGGTGGGGAGGGGAAGAGGAAGGTCCGAGTCAGGAACTGTGGAAGGAGTTTCATGAGAAGATACAAAGTAGGACTTAGACTCGAAGAATGTGACATCGGCAGACACAAAGGACCGACACAGGCGAGGACTGTAACAGTGATAACCTTTCTGGGTACGGGAGTACCCAAGAAAGATGCATCGTTCAACCCGAGGGTCTTGCTTCTCAAAGCCAGGACCAAGGTGGTGAACAAAACAAGCACACCCAAAGACCCTAGGGGTGATAGGAAAGGGGTCATGACCAGGGTATAACACATCAAAGGGGGAAGAGCCACCAAGAACCGAGGATGGAAGCCGGTTGGCAAGGTGGCATGCAGTAAGAACAGCATCACCCCAATAGCTCTTGGGAACTCGCATCTGAATAAGAAGAGAGCGAGCCCCATCAAGTAAAGAGCGCATCTTCCTTTCAGCCACACCATTCTGCTGAGAGGTGTGAGCATAGGAAGACTGATGGAGAATACCCCGACTGGAAAGAAAATCTTGGAACCCATGGGTAGTGGAGAAATATTCTCTAGCATTATCTGTGCGCAAGCATTTTAGGGTACAATCAAACTGATTTGTAACCTCAGAATGAAAAGTACGAAAAGCAGAGAAAACCTCAGAACGATCGTGAAGGAAATACAGCCAAGTCATGCGAGAATAGTCATCAATGAAAACAACAAAATATCTATATCCAAAAATAGAAGGAGTTCTCAGGGGACCCCATACATCAGAGTGCACTAAAGCAAAAGGGTATGAGGCCCGACTAACAAGCCTAGAGGCAAAAGACACACGGTGGTGTTTTCCAAGTTCACAGGCCTCGCACTGAAAAGACTGAATAGGAACAGAAACTATAGAGGTGCGCCGTAAGCGCTCAATGCATGGATGACCAAGGCGGCACTGTCACTGGTAGGCATCGACAGAACTGTGTAAAATGGTACGGGGGGGACCTCCATCCAGACGATACAACCCATATACCTCACGTCCTTTACCAATCGTCTTCCCAGTCGCAAGATCCTGTAATAAGCAATAAGATGGATAAAATGAGACATAGCAGTTATGATATTTAGTGAGCTGACTGACTGAAAGTAAGTTAAAGGGAGACTGGGGAACACAAAGCTCAGAGGAGAGGGTAAGACCAGGGTAGGGAGAGGTACTCCCTGTATCAGAAATGAGAGTAGTACGGCCATCGGCGAGGGTCATAGACTGAGAGGAAAGAGGGTGAAAAGACCTGAGTGATGATAGAGTACCTGCCACATGGTTTGAGGCTCCCATAATCAATGATCCAGGAGCTCGAGCTACTAAGAAGAGAGGCAGGAGTGCTATCTGGCTGTGTAAAGCCAGCACTGGGAGGATGGGCAGCTAAGCGTAGGCGCTGGAGCTCATCATAGTCGGCCTGAGTGAAAGACGGTACAGCTGGGCTGGAGCCAGAGGAAGATGATCGAGGATCAGAGTCTTCCAGAGTAGAAAGGTGCGCTGATCGCCCGAACTGAGATGGCGGCGGGGGACGACGCTCAGGATGTAGCACATAACAGGTCTCATCACGGTGGCCCTCGCGCCGGCAATGTGTACAATATGGACGAGGTCGGCCACCATATCCCCTGCCACTAGAGAAATCCGTACCCATGGTACGTCCGCCACAGCTAGAGTCACGGCCACGGCCTCGACCAAACACCCCACCACCACGGGCAGGACGATCTCCTACTGCATATGCCGCGGTAGCATGACCATAAAAAACAGCAGGAGTAAGAGAGGCTCCACCTAGACACTGTTGTGCCTGCTGATAGACCTCCTCGAGGGAAGGCATAGTGCCAGAACCATAAATATGCTGGCAAAAAAACATAAACTCGGGGCCCAAGGTCTCGAGAAACTGAACAACTCGAAGCTGATCCCGCTGCCAAGCGGCGACGGCTAAGTCTGTCATCAAGGGCAGAAAAATGTCGAGCTGCTGACAATGAGAGACGAACTGACCATAGTATGTAGAAAGAGGGGTGTCACCACGCCGAAGATGCATCCACTCAGAATATGTGGCACTAATACGGGAGAGGTTACCGACGCCTGAAAACATAACTGCAGTATGATCCCAAATCCTCTTTGCAGTCGGAAGCTGCATCATAGTCCCTGAAATCTGTGGGATCATACTCTGCCAGAGTAAACTACGGATATGAGCATCATCCATTTCCCACTGCTCATAAGTGGGATCCAAAGCCGCAGGAGGGTCATGACGTATGGTGTAGACCTTCCTTTTGGCAATGAGATAAACTTCCACCGCCACTTTCCAATTCATGTAATTGGAACCATCAAGCTTGACCGTGGTCATCGGGAGGAAGGAGGCATCACCCGATGAAGGGGAAATAGGGGTAGAAGAAGAAGATGTTTGCCCGAGAGAGGGATTGTCTACAATAGGAGGATCCATAGAAGGAACGAAGGCGAAATATACAACACACGACGTCAAAGTAAGGGACAAGAGAAATGAGAAGGCCTCTAGAGCATAAAGAGACCACTATGTGTGGTGAGAGAATGTGGCGCGACTCCGACGAATAAGAGGAGAAAATAAAAGACATAATAGGGCCTCTAGGGCATAAATGGAGAAGATGAAAGGTCGGAGTCGCGGAGCGAAGAAGAAAAGAGGGGCGGAAGAAATTTAGACCATAGAGAGAAAGAGGGTTAGAACTTAGGGTGGGAGGGTTAGGGATTTAAGGTTTTATGAGGGATAGGAAATGGGATTAGTAGGGAAAAATGAGGGTTTTAATGAGGGAAAGGAAGGGAAGGGTGAAAATAGGAAGAAAGAGGAAGAGATTGGGGTGGAAGAGAGAGAGAGAGCGAGGGAGGAGGAGCAGGAGCAGGGGCGGAAAAAAAAAATTGGCTGGGGCGAGTGGGAAGGGTGGGCGAGAAGAAGGAGAAGAAGGAGGAGCGTGATGGAAGGAGGGAGGGAGGAGAGAAGAATGAGAAGGGGAGCTTCTCCAATGGTCCCTAGGGCACAAAAACCCCTACGGCTCTGATACCATGTTGAGAGGAGAAGAGATTAGAGAGAAAAGGAAGAAGTGGGGTTTACGCCCCCTTACTTTAGTATTTATATATAAAGAGAACATACAAAGACCACTATGCCCTTAGGCTATGCAATACACCTTCTAACAAGTTTTAACTAAAGCAAAAATAAAACTCATATAAAGAATAATCAAGGGAAACACATAGGGAATTACACTTTTTCCTTGAATTATTTCATAGTACCTTCCTCCTTCAATCCTATGCTCTTTTCTGCAAAATTTCTATGTATGATGAACTGATTTAGGCTTTCCTTGCTCAGATTTGAGAAATTCCAAAGAAATTGAAGAATGTCCCGCTCGATCGAACAATTGACGAAATTTGGCCGGAATCTATGATGAATAATAAAGAAAAAGGAACCTATGACCGGCCGGAAGCTCGGATCTGCCGGTAGGAACGATCTCGCCGGAGCTAGGGTTTAGTCAGAGAAGATGAGTTTGGGGCTTGATTAAGGGTTTTAAAAGAAGTTTTTTTTTTTATATGGCTGGAATGTGAAATGAAGTGAAGAGAATAAAGACGTGTAGTAAGGTTCACACGAAGACGATAGGGAATTGGCCGGAATCTGGTCAGGCTCGTCGGAGAAGAAGGATTGAACAGATTAGGGTTGGATCACACGAGCTCTACTCTCTCTCTCTCTCTCTCTCTCTCTCTCTCTCTCTCTCTTGCTTTTCCCTCTCTCTCTCTCTCTCTAAAAGATTAGAAAATCTTGATTAAAATTAAATAAGGAGGTTAGCTTGGTATTTATAGGCAATATAGGCTGTGGATAATGGCACAACAAATGGATTAGGCGCGCGGTTTTTGCGCGAAAAATTGATGGGTGCGCCACGGATTCTTGTCCTATTCGGCCAGTGCACGTCCTTTCCGGGATAAATTCGCCCCCATCTCAGGATAAATTCAACCCTCTTCTGAACTTGTACCACGACACTGTCTTAGCTCGTTCACTAGGCAAACGTGCTCAGATCTTGACGAAATTTTGCGGACACCTTGGTAAGACCCCAACCGAGCTTAGGGTTAATTTTGGGGTTTTAAAACATTGGTTCGGTGGGATTTTGCTCAAACAAGGGAGGTTTAGGGTACGGTCAAAATGGGGTGTCTACAGGAATGTTCATCAACATGGGGACCATGACCATGTGGGTCCCCTCTTGCAGTTAACAAAATCAACGGTCTCAATCAGGGTCACATGTGCCATCTAAGACCTTGGATTGATCGTTAGAATCAAATTCTAATGATCATTGTTTAGATGGTGATCTGTAAAGGGCATGCTCGGCAACCATGAAAAATTATTCCATAGAATATTTGTAGGCCTAGTTGTGAGAGATGGACAAAGATATAAGAGAGGGAGATACACCATAGAACATTTGTAGGCCCAATTGTGAGGGATGAACAAAGATGGAAGAGCAGGAGATACTTGACAGAACAAAGATATGTGAGAGAGCAAGAGAAATCCCCAAAAGCAATGAACTTTCTTGGCCTATTTTCAGGGGCTTTTCATCCCCCCAATACACACAAAAATAAATTAATTAATTAACCAGAGATATGAATTCCTAATTCAACTCCTCATTTCTATCCATGCGATAGATAAAAAGTAGCCACTATTTTTAGAAGGCTTATATTAAAACCAATTTCCTAGCTGCCCATAATATGGACGGGGAAATGATAAATCCGCACCTATTCTTACATGGGACAGCCAACTCCAGTGTAAGTGGCAGTCAGGGCCGTTGAGTCCTTCCCACTTGAAGTAAATCAGCCCCTTTGCAGTCATAGATACACCATGTGGCTGTCCCGAGTAAACAAAATGAGGCAGATATGTCACTTCCCTATGCATGGGTATAAAATGGTGGGCCCCACCTCATCAAAGCCCCCACTTATGGTTGGAAATTTTTTTATTTTGGCAAATAATTTTCATGCAAAATGAGTTTAGAAAAGGGAAATGTTATCAGCACTACTCTATTTTGATGAGGGCACTCCTCACTTTTATTAAAAGTAAGGTATGGCCCGCACCATAGGATGATCTAAACCGTCCATTAGATGGGCCACAACCTAAATAGGTTGCGCCCCAAAAATCATTTCCATAGGTTGATCCTAACCCTCCAATCTAATGGACAGTTTGGATCAACCTATGGAAATGATTTTTGTGGCCCAACCTATTTAGGCCGTGGCCCATCTAATGGACAATTTGGATCGTCCTATGGTGCGAGCCATAACGTACTTTTAATAAAGTGAGGACTGCCCTCATCAAAATACAGTGGTGCTGACAACATTTCCCTTAGAAAATGCTAGAAAATTTATTTTCTTTTAAAAAAAAATTTCCAATAATACAAGGTTAAAGAGAAATTCATTACATATGAAGGACTTCAAAGACCTGATCGCTGAGAAGTTTTGCTGAAGAGTCCCAGACATTTCCCAGAGTAATTCAGTCTGCTACACTTCTCTAGAGCGACCAACTGTCCGCAAAGTCCACCTGGGATTTCCGGGTGAATGTAGAGAGAATTCATTCAACAACATCCTGAGGCCACCTTAGTGGAGGTCAATTTCCATGGAAAGAAATTCAAGGGATTAATGTGTTGGAACCTGAGAACAGGTTTCATTGGTTTTGAGTTTGGTTACTGGTTTGCCCAGGACATAAAGGAGTCCTTTCTCTTAACCAGGGGTCAATCCAAAGCCTCACAAATTCAATATTTCCAATGACCAATGCATTCCCGCCATCACAACTCTGCTGCAAATCTTGTATTCCTATCTTCCAATATTTCCAAAGGAATTTTCTTTGATAGAGGAGTTCATACCCATTGCTCGTTTCTAATACAGCTGTGAATGAACAAAATGTAGCTGTATACACCACTAATAAGATCAAAGACCTTAAAAAAATCAACCTGGCTGAACTATAAACAAGGCAAAATTAAAATGTACACACCACTAATAAGATTAAGACCTAAAAAATCAATCAGCCTGAACTCTAAACAAGGCCTAATAGATGTCTTGCTACGATCATTGGATGCAGGTCTGATCAGCAGTAACAGGTAAAACTTTTTTTGCCAGCCAGATAAATGCAACCACCCCCCCCACACACACACACCAAAAAAAAATGATGCACCCATTGCAGATGTGAGGCCTGGAAACCAACTCTTAGATCTGTTTGGATTGCATGAAAAATATATCTTTTGGAAAATAAATTCTTAGGAAAAGTGTTTTGTCTCAACCCTTTAGAGGCAAATGATATAGTTATGGCTTATTTGGGGGGATATCATCATAAATTTAAGGTCCATCTAAATAAGACTTGAACTGTTGTGGTAAATGTTGCGTTTTCATTTGTAATTAAACAATGGGAAACTAAGAGATTTTTGAAAAAAACATTTCTTTTCCGAACTTGTCCAAAAAATTCCTGAAATCCAAACAAGGCTAGGAAAGAATCCAACACTTGCTCTTCTAAAAAAATTTCTTTGGACAATGAAAGTTGTCAGACAGAATCAAGCCCATTGATCGTACAGACGAATTCAAGTCTAATCCAACCCTGTTTGACCCACCTTGACTGGATGGTCCCACGGCTAAGATCTACTAGGGCTCTTTTAAGGTCCCTCCAAGAGAAGCTAAAGCAATATCAACTCAATATCATCCCCAATAATAATTAAATAAGGGCATCAGAATCTATACCTAGATTAAGACACAGCCAAGGCTAAAATGCTTGCATCTTTATTTGAAGCAACAGACAACAGCTACCATAATGACATGAAACAAAACTCAATATGGTCTTTCTTGATGGTCTTCAACAGTCTACTGAATTAAGAAAAGATAAGTCATTTGAATTGATGTAAAGACATTTTCTATGTACTCAACTTGGGCGAAACCAGGGTTCCAGAGTAAAGGGTCATGCTCCAAAACATCCATCCTTTTCCCCTACCAAATGGTATCTCAATGCTGGTAAACCTGTTGTCATCAAGATTGTACGCACCAAATTCTTTTACTTCACCGTCAATGATGGTAAAAACTCCAAGATGTCCCCAAGGCCCTAGAACTCTTATAGGATGCTCTGGCTGCTCATGAATCAAAGTAAATACTTTGGTCCAAACAATATCCTGATGGTCCTTCAACAACCATATCTCAGTAATTTCTTCATCCACAAAAGTAAGGTGTTCTCCCAATGTTATTAGAAACCAATAATTAGGATCATTTTCACTGTAGATAATTGGACCTGAGATCTTCCGAAACTTCTCATCCTTAAGATCAAAAGAAACTATGTACATAGAGTGCGGTGAACAAAAATTAAAATCTACCATCCAATATAAAACTCCATTCACACACACAGCATCACCCGCAAGTGGATCAGGCACGCTTTCAATCGCCCTCCATGACTCGGTACCAAGAGTAAGAATTTCACCCACAAATATATCTTCATCAGATGAATCACAATAGAAAAATCGAATCACTTTATATTCCTTGGTTAGGGGATGAAATCCAAACGCACCTGCTTCTGTAAATGGATAATGTTTTCGAAATATTTTGTAATCCTGTGTAATTGGATTGCATAAGTAGATTAACTCCTGTTGTTGTGATTGGTAGGATTGATCGTCCGGGCAATTGGAATAACATAGCAAACCATTACTAGAACCCCACATACTCTGAAGACCTAGTGCATATCCACAAAGCACACCAATCTTCGTTGTCTTGAATCTACCTTCCTCTTCCTCCATGATGTACATGTTTTGATCAAGAGAATTTCCGATGAGGTATGTGGGCTTTTGGATTGTCTGCTTAAGCTGGACGTCAATGAAACCAGGGCTATTGACTATATCACACCAGAGTTTACAAACACACCTGACTTTTACAAGAGATATGGCAGGCAACAAGGACAAGATGTTGAAAATGATCTCATATGGGAAATCTTGGAATCCTCTCCCAATGATGGAAACGTCCATACTTTTCCTTCCAGCTTGGGCCATTAACTCCTAAGCATTTAACAGGAAGTTCATAAAAATATATCCTGCAAATACACAATAAGACTGTACTATTAAAAAACAGAACTAAACATAGTTCTTTTTTACAAAGTGAGCAAGAGAACCAAATAAAACTCAACGTTTTTAAGAAATTTTTAGAGAAAACAAGTTAGGAAACAACTGAACAAGTAGGGGTGATCTATCTAAATTCTAAGCAATAAAAAAGTAAACATTTTGTAAAACTATCTCAAAAGATCTGCAAGAAACATATAAGAACTATAAATTTATATTGCGTGACATCGTATGTTTTAATAATGTCCATATGTAGGCTGGTGACCGGTTAGCTTTGGGTGTTACTCGTTCCCAAGAATTACAGACATGATTGAATCTAGTAAGGTGAGCATTTGGGGTCACGACTCCAAAAAAATTGCTTCATCTTAATAAGGTTGCAGTCATGGGTAATGAATATGTATGTCCCTACATGACTAGGGCATGTGCTAGGACCATGTAATGGGTGCATTACCACCAATTCGTAACGCCAGCTTTTATGCCCAGCTATTGACTTCAGAGTTTGTTGCAAACAAAGGCACACTAAGTGGAGGCTATAAATTGGAACATATGCCACTATGGATTGAGGGTGACAATTAGGTGACAATGTTTGTTCCAAAAACCAGTAGAGTGACAAACGTCGCAAGGCCTACAATTGTATCACACTGCATGCATTTATTTTGTGATCAATTTTAAAGAACATGTGAAGTACTCAAATTTATAATACATATTTTTTGCAGTCCAATAATTTAAGTGACACATCTCAAAATACAAACCAATCACTAAGCGAGAGAGAGAGAGACCACAACAATTCATCCCAGATAGCATAAAAAGTGGACGTAATAACTACATATTTGAAAATAGTTGATGAGAGTTTGTGAATTGCCACGCAAAAGGGTTGGTACCATAGCTACATGAGAGCCATGTGGCTCCTCCTATCGATTACTTGATGCCTTAGGAAAGGATATGTTTTACGCATGCAATATAGATTAATGTGCACATAATCACTAGGTTAATCATTGACTCGCCCATAGTCGACTTGGCTTGGCCTATCTAGTCAATAAAAAACTTAGTAACGAGTCACTGGCTAAACTAGGTGAACCCAATTTTGCTTAAGGTAAGTTCTTGACTGTTTATGGGTTTTTAATTATAGGTTTTGCTAGCGAGTGCCCTAAGGGGGCACTCGTTAAGGTGCTTTGGAAAAGAAATTGTACACATGTTTTGATAGAAAATCCAAAAAACATTTGTAGAAGTCTCAAACAACGTGAAAATTGATTGTAAAATTTCTTTTCCAAAGCACCTTAACGAGCAAAACCCTTTAATTATTAGTGTAGATTTTCATGAGACTTTGCACGACCCACATAAAACATCTTGCACCTAGATTCCATTGAATAACCAATGCTCAACATATGGTTGAGCAAACACACCCATATTGAAAGCTGTCAGACTGGCTGGTCAGCGGCAATAGGTGGATGCCACATGGTGAGTTTCATAGGGGCTTGCCAAATTTTTTTCATTTTATTAATTTAAGATCTCTAATAGCCTATGATTTAGCCGACACTTCGAATTTATTGCTAACACAAGTGTCCTGCCATGTCCGACACGACACGCGTGTCCACCTGTGTCGACACTCCTTTGGACACTTTTAAATGTACTGCTGCAAGTGAGGAAGCACAGGTACTCTCCCAGGGCTCCCGCACCCGCACCCGACACGCATGGGGTGCGGGTACGTCCGGGTACGCCCCGGGTACGTACCCCATTTGTTTTAAAAAAAAAAAAAACCCAGTTTTGGCGGTTGGGTGCGCACCACGCGTACTAAGTAAATGTCTTTACTATTTTATTGTCCATTTACTTAAGATTTACATGTAAATAACGGAATACCCCCCTTTTGGATTTATTAAAAATAGTTTCAAGACCCAAATCTAAAAGGAAAAAAAGCCAACTCTCAAGTTCTAGTACAAAATTCAAAGAAAAATGGTCGGGTCAAAATTTTAACTTTCTTAACTTCCAAACGGTGGGGTATTTTTCAAATTTTAAAAATTCATAAAATCTATTTTGTCCAAACATTATTAAATCCCAAAAGTCAGGTAAAAAAAATCTCATAATTTGGTCTCTAAAAATTATTCATCTTGTCAGGCACTGGTCAACACACTGGTCAAAGACTTTTTTTTCTAATGAATGATGTATTGATGCCTCATGTTATGAAATATGGAACTTAATCACTTATGAAATGAAGAGTAATATTAGAATTTTCCATTTTGGTGATGTTATTGTTATTTGATTGCTCTACAATTATTATTTTTTTAATTTTTATAAATATATAATAAAATATTAAAATATATTATTATATTCGGCGAACCCGAACGTACCCGCACCCGGTTTTTTTGGCAAATCACGTACCCGTGTCGTGTCGTACCCGCACCCCGTACCCGTGCTTCCTAGGTTAGAATTAATGTGGGTGTGTGGACACATTTTTGTCTCATGTCAAGTGTGACATTCTGTTTTATTATTGCATATTGTGTTATAAACTCTTTTTAGCTCTTCTTTAACTAATATTTGTTGTTGTATCATATATACTTTCTATTTTAGTCGTATCAAAGTTTCTAAATGTTGGGGTTTGTAGTGTCCCGCAATCTATGTCCGTGTCCACAAATCATATCTAATAGCCAAACTTTAATAATAGATTCTAACCCGCAAGAGGGAAAGATAATCCCCTTGCAATTCGAAGCTCCATTTTTTGCTACATAAGAAATACTTCATTGGTGAAGGAAAAAATACAAGAGTTAGCGTAGGCCAAGGCTTAGAGCCAAAGAAAAAAAAAAATTACAAAAGATGGAGCATAGATTGGGAATCTATAATAAGGCATTTCATTGGCGTCATCGGCAAGCTGATGAATGGAGCCAAAAAGACTACTATTACTGCACAAGCAATGATTTGCGAGAAAACCCTATTTAAATATTGATGTGATCCGACCTTCCCGGCAGACCATCTTTAGGGACTTTCCATTTATATAGTTTTTTTTTTATTTATCTTGGGCTTTATATTTCATTATATTGTTATTAAGGGCCTAGATGTGGGGGCTGTCCACATCACCTAGGGCCCATCACCACCTCACCACTATCCCTTTACCTTGACCATGATTTCCATTTCGACCTTTAAGCTTTAGCCTACTTGTAGGGTATCAAATCTTGTCCATTTGTCTTGATTTTGGAGTTATTAAAAAAGTTTTTCGATTACCTATCTAACGAGCTCGAGATGATGCAATTCGGATGTGATTTGAGGAAGTGATGGACTATTTATGGGGGCAATATATGTTTATGATGGGATTTTTATTTCAGAGTTGTTTTGCTTTAAGTGTAAAGGTAATTAAGTCTTTTGTTAACTTAAGTCCAAGTTATAACATATCTTATTGGTTTATGGAGGGCCCACATTCTCACTTAAAACTCATTTAAAAGGCCTAAGGGACAGAAGTCTCAAGTTTTTGGAGAAATTGTGAGCAACCATTGGACGCCCGGGTTAGGGTTTCTTTCTTCCCCTCTTCTCCTTCTCCTTCTCCTTCCCTTCTTTCTTCTCTCTCTCCTACTTTCTTTCTCCTTCTCTTCTCTTTTCCTTCCTCCTCCTCTCTTCTTCTTTCTATCTTTCTTTTCCTTTTACCTCTCCTTATCTCCCTGTTGACTGCAAACAGTAGGTTGCTATTCGACAGTGCCAAGGGATTGTTCATAGCAGATAACTTCCCTATCGTATCGACCAAAAAAATAAATAAATAAACTTCCCCTATTACCTCCTCCTTTCTCCTTTGGTCTTCCCCATGTTCTCCCTTAGTTGTTGGCATCTTCCTCTTTCAACAGTCCAAATCTGTAACCTTCTGACAGTAGGTTTACCTCCTGGTTTTCCTCTGATTTGTCCCTCCTCATTGGACAACCAGCTATTAGAGCTGCTACCCCTAACCATTATTCCTGCTTCCTCCATCTGGACTTCCTTGCTAAGACTAGAGTTAGAGCAATTTCTAGTCCAAATCTGTAACCTTCTGTCAGTAGGTTTACCGCTTGGTTTTCCTCTGATTTGTCCCTCCTCATTGGACAACCAGCTATTAGAGTTGCTACCCCTAACCATTTTTCCTGCTTCCTCCATCTGGACCTCCTCGTTAAGACTACAGTTAGAGCAATTTATAGTCCATCTTCATCTAATTGTGGCTGCTACATGCTGCACTTGATGTCCAGTGTGTTCCACTGCTGTTTTCACCATTTTCCCGCCATCACTATATCTTACCAATGGCTGGCTTAGATCCATTGACAGATCGAGCCAATGCGATTGCTCCTCCTCTGGGGCCTTTACACCACAGGATTTGAGGATGACATGCACATCATTGTGTGAAACCTTGCCTATTTCTTCTTGTCATATCCCTTCAGTTAGCCTCATCCGCTCACCCCCATATCTGTTTTGACATTATCCTACTGTAGTTAGGTGTTGAGGACCTAGTCTTGTTTACTTTTGCATTATTTTGGATTGTTCTAAACCCTGTCACATGGCTAACCTTATCTATTGATCTGATTTCAGATGATGTGATATTATTGTTGCATGCTTACTTGGATTGAATTAAGTTTGTTGATGACTTGTCTTTAAAGCTAACACATGTGTGAAGACCCTAGTTCAGACTTGATCAAATTTCTGAATGTTATTTGGGACTGTTAATGCTTATTTTAAACTAAACTATAGACACCTTGAGCCCCAAAATCAAATCGGAGCTCTCCAACCATGCCCTAGAAGACATGGTGCGCTAATAGGATTCATGAGACCCGTTAAAATAAAAAAAGAAGCAACCTTCTATTCTTTGATATTCCGACTTTAAAATTAAAAGAGACAAACATTCTTTCTTTTTTTATTAAATTTGGAAATCAGTATCCTCTAAACTTAGACCATAGATGCACCCTTACCCTAAGTTTTTCCCATAAAAGAAAACGAATGTGACAGGAAAAGAGTTGACTGCTAGATGTAGATAATTTGAATTGAAGGAGGACGCAATGGTCAATCATGACATCTTAATGAATTATAGTAGTGATTACTGATCATGGTTTTAAATTTTGACCGAAATCCGAAATTTCGGACCGAAATCACCCAAAACCGAAACGGTCATTTATTTCGGCCGAAATTTCGGTTTATCCGAAATTTTCCCCAAAATATCTGTTTTTTTTTTAATATTAATTTAATATTTCGCCGAAATTTAATATTGAATAAAATATTAATTTCGGGTTTTGTACCAGATTTCGACCGAAATTTCGAAATTTCAAGGTCCGAAACCGAAATTTTAAACCTTGTTACTGATTAGTGAGAAACAAAAATACACAATCCAGCAAAATTTTACAACGCATTCAATAGTTTAAAATGACATTTGGAACTTCTTTTAGTACCACATCTTATGGTGTATGTGAAGACAAAGGTTGTACAAGAAATGAAAAGTTCAGGCACAAGATATTATAACTTTTTCAGTAAATGAGAATAGAGAAACTAGTAACGATATAGTCTAATAACTTCTAAATTCTCTTTCCACCACAAATAACTTTCCCCAACCATGTGATCATGCAAGGACAAGGATGTTTTTCTATTTGCAATCGCAACTAATCTACATTTCATACAAGATTGTTCTTGCAACTAGCTCTATCTATACAAGATCACATTACATTCCTTTATACCACCTACCATGTTTTATGGAAGATATTGGAATCTCTGTCACAAATATTGCCGAAAAATTGAATTTCTCGCTAGAAAATACGAGATTTTGACTAAACGATATAAACACAAGAAGTTGAATTTCTTGTGAATTTATAGCGAAATATCACGATGAATTGAGGGCTTGACTTTAAAATATATCTTGATCTTCTCATTTACTTTAAAAATCTCCCGAACATCCTAAAACCTTCAGCCTAACCCGAATTTTGGGTTAAAAATTGTATATATTTGATATTTTACCGCTTTTTCCCGATATAAACCTGAAAAAAATAATTTTTTTTTTTAAATATCCCGATATTTTCCCTTGCCGAGAAATTCCTGAGAACAATATTTGTGACAGATTGGAATGTAACTAGCTCTCTTCCTTTGTTGCAGAGCTAATATAACACGGAATTCGTCGGAATCTCCTATTTAATAATATGAAAAAAGCATGATACATCAGTTATATGTATACATCAATTTGATGTAGAACCGTCAATATATTATTAATGATAACTGACAAAATTTTAAGGCACTGCCTCAACTTGAGATATGTCACTCTAAACGGCATGAAGTAGTCAATCAATTGAAAGTTGGTGAGAACAGCATTTTCATGAGAACAACATGACAAGGCAACACAAAGGAAGAGAGAAGGGAGAGGAAAAAGAAGTTAAGGATGACCAACCAAGAGAGGTTGGTGATTTTTTAGAATGAAAATGGGAACAAAAGAAGATGGAATGCCTATGGAAAAGTGTATAGAGGATAGAAAATAAATCCAACAAATGAGGATTGACCTGGTGTTGTCGAGCTGTTGTCGAGCTTTCATAGGAGTCAATAATGTTTTCTTTGCGTGGTGGGAGGGGGTTTGGGTTCATGGCATCAATAACCATTGGTAGCGGTTGGGAACATAGGTCGCTCGGTCTTCCCTTTTCTTTTCGTTTTTCCGGGAAAAATACTGATACACCCCTCAACTATGGCCAAATTCCACTTCTAACCCTGTGGTATCAAAGGTACCAAAGACACCCCCTTAGTTTTCAATAATGCTTGTTGTGTGATGGGGTGGACGGGAACGAAGAAATTGTTAGGGAGTGTCTTTGATGAATTTTGAACTATAGCATGAAAAGTCAGGGGGGTCTACTTAAAAATGTCATAAAGTTGAGGGGGTGCTTTGGCACCTTCGATACCACGGGGTTAGAAGTGGAATCTGGCCATAGTTGAGGGGGTGTATCTGTATTTTTTCCTTCTTTTTTTGAAAGGTAATGTATTTGAAGGATTACTAGCTAGGGAAACCATGGTCATAAATTCCACAGAAACAGGCACGAATCAACTGAAATGTTTCCAATTCCATGTTGATGACGAAGAGTACACACAGTAGGACCAAATATTCTAGCAACTTTTAAATTAGAGCAGAATCATGAATTTGTGAGCTCTTCTTGATGGATTCTTCATAAAATTGTTTGAAATTCAGCAAGGGCATGCTGAATTTCAGTAAAGATGGATGAAACCTTGATTTTCAAGTCAAAAGATGCTGAAATTCCATGGGGGAGCTTGATTACCAAGCTCATTTCTCTCTTGGACGAAAATTCTACAAGAAAATCCTCTTTTGAGAGAGGTTTTCCTCCAAATCCCACTAGATCTAAGATCTAGATACAATTCTCTTTTCAAATTCAAATTCAAAATATAAACCTTTTACAAACGGAAGGAAAAGTCCCTTTTATAGACCACTTACAAGCAAAATGACTTAACTACGCATAAGTGGAGGGAAATGACCAAAGATGACCAAAAAGTACCATGAGTAACCACAAAATAACCAAACTACTCCTACTAATGAAAAAGACCACAAAAACATATGAGTAGCATAATGACAAGCATGACCCTAGACGAAACCAAAACAACACTACCCTAAGAGGTATCAAAGGCCGATGTAGAAAATCTAGGGGATGCTCCTCATCAAATTCCCCTTCTTGAAAGAACTTGTCTTCGAGATCCCATCAGAGAGAGGTGAGGCACCGTAGGCCCAAGCTCGGCAGCCTCCCAACTTAAGGCGTCATCCAAGGAGGTAGTGGAATTTGGCTCTCTACACTTACTATTTATCAACCTCAGTCTCACGAGAAAGAGACATGATTCGTAATACAAAGAAAAAAGATATTTGAAATAAACCTAAGCTTGGTGAAAGTGAAATTTGGAGATAGAACAATTCCTTATGTCGTGTATCCCCGATTGATGCAGAGAAGATAAGAAAGGGCGGGCTGCAATAGGAGATGGAGGCATTCAGAGGCTTGAGAATGATTGACCAAGGATCGGGGGGGCTGAGGCGGAGAGCTGTTGGGAGGATTGTTGGATGAAGGAGGCTCAAGAGACCAAGGAACCCTAATCACAGAGAATATCTCTCCTCCAAACCTTCCCCTCTGAAGTGGGTCAGTCTGGTTCGAATCAAGGAACTGAATTCAGTTCTATAGGGTAGCGTTCGCCCGACTAAAAGAAACGAAAGCCTTTCCAACTAGCGAAGGCATTCCAAGAAGCAACTTCCTATGGGAGGGTCCCCTATTGATGAATCACTCGAAAGGAATTTCACTGCTCCGTTGGATGAGTGCCAAATGGCACAATCTGGACCATTGATGTAAAGTCAAAGGCCTATACCTAGGGGAGTCCCCATCATTTGGGGATCAACTCTCAAACTTGTAAGCTTCTCCATGTTGCAGTACAAAGCATGCTTCGCCATCTCACTCTAGTGTGCGCTGTACTAATTGATGTTATGCGGGATTACAATATGGGGTTCTGGTGGACTGTTTGTTTGCAAAGGCCGGAGGATTGGAATAATGTTTTTGGTGTTATTGGACAGAATTGTTGCCATTTCCCCACACCTCATTTTCCAGAATATGAGATTATGAGCTGCAGAACGCTTTCAGCTGGAATTTGAGCAATGAACGCAGAATTTGTGCTGATTACGCCCCTAATCCCGCCTCTGGAGTTCTTCCTTTTTCGGGTTGTCTGGAGCGACGAGGGCAGCTTGCCCTATTATGTAAGGGTGAAGACCTATTACGTAAGGGGGGCGCCACCTCCTATCCATGGCGCGTCCATCTTGCTTATCCAACAGGCACATACAAAGTAACAGGAATATCTCTGGTAGTCAGTCCATTTCCATCAGCCAGCTGGGGGGAGCGAGAAGCATGGGATATGTCTGGTGTTCCTTCCATCAATCATCCGGATCTACGATGTCCTTGCTACCCCTGTTAGTGTAGCGGCATTCCCTTGTCGTCTTGTTTCCGGTTTGTCTTGATTTCTGATTGATGAACAAGAATGAAAATGAAACTATTGGATTTTGTGACTCGGCCCTCGCCCTCGGCTAAGTGTTCTTTGGACCCTTCGCCCGCGCGCCACTAGTGGAAGCAAGCTACCCCTACTGAAAAACGGATGTGCGCGACATACTAAGAAGGGCGTGCGTTTAGGGGCGCCTTACAATTGGCTTCTTCAACAGATGCTGGTGGATCAACTTGGCTGGCTAAAGTTATAAGTTTGTGGGAGCGAGCGGAGCGAGGTTGCACTCGCCATCTAAGACTTGCGTAATCAACTTCGTTCACCATAAGGCCTTGAACTAGAGATGAAGAAAAGGCCTTTAAAAACAGCCCTCAGCCTTACATGGCTCGATACGTCTTATGTTCCGACACTCCAACCCTCACCCCAAACAATGGCAACTAGTCCTCCATCTACCGATCCATCCCTTGCTCTGGGTACCACCTCTCCCTCTCCCGAGGGCATCTGGTAATGGTACCCTTCTTGGTACGAGGCTTCTGGCCCAGTCTGAGGGCGAGTGCCACTGGAGAGTTGGCCAAGTCAATTGCCCTCCCTCCTCTTTTCTCCGATGGGGCCTCCATGTCGAGCAACTCCTCTATTCGAATTGCCTTACCGTACCGAGATTCAAAAGCTGAAATTTCACCTCTCCCATCAATAGGTTTAACCAGAGCATTTTTAACACGACCCAAATAAGCCTCATTCAGCCTGACAGTAGGTCTCCGCTAGGGTAAAAAAATGTAGATGATCCACTCCACTAGTAGTAGTAGTAACCCATTGAAGGTGCTCGTATGTGAAATGGCTAGTAATGCCCGTGAAGATAGGATAACATACGAGTAGAATAAAGGTGCAGGCATCATTAATGGAAAACTACAAGAACACAATCCCCTCAAGGATAGCACAAAAGCTGGAAAGATCGTCACGTACTCCTCTTGGATTGGCATGATAAATGAAGATAACACCAATCCAATATCAACATCAATACGATCATCTGCTGATAGCTCTCAGTATGCTCAATTGGGTCCTCAATATGGCAATCCTCCACAGTAGCCTCCTGCTCAACTAACTCTGGTAGTGTCGCATCAGTCACTACATTCTCTAACTCTGTCTTTGCAGGATCTACAATAAGCTTTGTGACAAGTTCAGCATCGACATGCTCCATAGTATGCTCAACATTAAGGGTGTCAATTTTGGCTCGGGCTCGTAAGCTCGCTCGAGCTCGGCTCGAAAAAAGCTCGGCTCGAGCTCGGCTCGAATCCTTAACGAGCCGAGCCGAGCCGGCTTGCCAGGCTCGTTAAGCTTAACGAGCCGAGCCCGATTTAGGCCAGGCTCGGCTCGGCTCGGCTCGTTAAAGCTCGTTAATAAAAACCGTATAAAATAATAGTAATAAATATAATAAAGTAGAAACAGCTGAGGCGTAATTATCATAAGTCGTAACTTTTTTCCGTAATTTCCGTAATTGTCATAACGTCGGAACTTCTGTTGGTAAATTTTTAGTAATTGTAATAACTTTTTAACTTCAATCGGTAATTTTCCATTTAAAACTATACACATTCAGCTATTCACTTTTTTTTCCGTAATGATTACTTTTTTTCTTTTTTTGCTTTTGCTAGCGGCGTTTGCATGTGCGAGAATCTCTGCAAAAATGATGTTCACATGCCCGAGAAATGCAATAGTAGAAGTTTGCTAGCAAATTTCTTTTTAATATAACGCAACCAGCCAAGCTCGATAAGGCTCGCGAGCGGCTCGCGAGCCAAGCCGAGCCCTGACCGAGCCGAGCCTAGTTCGAGCCCGAGCCGAGCCCGAGCCTAACCTTTGACCTTAACGAGCCGAGCCGAGCCTGGCAAAGCTCGGCTCGGCTCGGCTCGTTTACACCCCTACTCAACATCATCAAATGAATCATAAATTTCACTCCTTTAGAATGATATGGCTGCACTAGGCTCATCACTACACTCCTGAAGTGTCTGGCTGCACTAGGCTCATCACTACTGCACTAGGCCCACGCCCATCTAATCCTACCTTATCTAACAAAAAAATGGATTTTTTCTTTACAATGAATGTTTTTTTCCTTAATTTTTCCAGGACAGTTTTTTTTTTTAATTATTTTAATAGTTTAGTTTTCTCGCATCCCTCCCTGCATTTACTTCCCACTCTTGCAACCTTAGTGCAAGACAATTTAGAGAGTCAAATAGGAGATCAAATGTGACCAGGAATAGCTACAATATGATGTCAAAATTAAGTAATGTACTTTCATGGGCCCCACATGACTCATGCTAGCAGGGGAAGGTATTTCCAAGCTTAAGGAAGGAATTTCAAATATCAATTGAAGATATTGTGCTCTGCCCTTGGTCTCAACTAGATGAGCACAACCTCAGGAAATATAGTCCCTTCAATTGTCTTGCAAGTTAAGACAGTGGAACTGATTGGTCAACACTTGCTCTTTATCTTTGACACTAGTAAATGTTCTCTACACGGTGTCCATTTATCTTGATGTATATTACATATTATTTTACAAGATATTGTGAATGGTGCTCAACATGATCAGACATGGTTTCTCTACCTTTACTCATTTATTGTAAGCATCTATGACCTACTGACAAGCATTCATCCAAGTTCAGAAATTAAGGGATGTTGACCACAAAATATTAGTCTATGTTGGGTTTTGACAAATATGTGGGTTGTATATCTCTCAAATCCATGAGTCTAACCCCTATAGTTATCTGAACCAATCATCTTCTGAGGGACCAATCTTTCGAATTTCCAGCAACACCAGGAAGATACTTGAGTCTTCTCTTTATAAAGTCTTCCCTATACTCGTGTATTGTAGGCATCTATAACTTACTGAGAAGAATTCATCCTATGCTCAGAAGGTTAAGGTGTGTTGACAACAAAATGGCACTCACTTATTGAGTTTTGACCAATATGTAGGCTATATCTCCTCAAGTTCATGAATCTAACCCCTCTAGTAATCTGAGCACATCATCTCTAAGGACCAATCTTGCAAATTGTCAACAACACTTGCAGACCCATTCAAAAAAAAAGACATTTAATTGTTCTCTTTATAACGTCTACGTAAAATGCTAGGTTCAATTTAAATCATAAGTTCATAACAAAAAAGCAAGGGTATCATTCCTAAAATATGACATAAATTTTTTGTTGGCACAAGAAGGGCAGAAATGTTTAGACTGAGTTTGAGGACTTACATCCTTTGAGAAGGTCTAAATTGGTTGGCATGAACAAAGTGCTATAGTACTCAAACTCATTGTTAAGAACTTTATGCCCGAAGGGTGTGTGTGTGTGTGTGTGTGTGTGTGGTGGACTCATGAATGAAGAAGAACAGAGAGCCATGGTTCAAATATCAGCACACATGCCCTAATAGAAGAATCAAGAACCTTAGATTGAAGAAACAGGACCTTGGTTTTTGCAATAGTAAGGAAAAAAACGAATAGCAGAGATCAAAATGAAAGATTCTTCATGAACAGAATTAGAAAAGAAGAAAAAGAAAAATACAGCAAAGTAACATAGGCTAACATGAGAAATTCTCCATAATTATGACAGTAATTTGGCCAAGTTGAAGGTAAGAAAGATTAGAACTCACCTCTTTCTCTCTCTAGGGTCCACCTGACAAGGAGGAGATGGAGGGGGCAGTAGGGGAGAGAGCAAGAGAAATCCCTAAAAAAGATGATAAAAAGGGGAAATTGATTAAACACAACCACTTTTTAATAATTGCACAAACCCAACTTGTCTTTTCATTTTTAATTGGTTTGGACTACAACTTCCACCGTATAAAAACTGTCCAGTATTTTTTTTTTAATTACTGTACAGACCACACCATAGGATTATCTAAACCATCCATTTGATGGACCACAACTTAAATAGGTTGTGCCCAAAAAATCATCTCCATAGGATGATCCCAATTCTAAGGTGAGGTCCCTTACAGTATTTGTTGAAAAATACAAGACTACACGGGGTTTTCACCGTATAAAAACTCCTCTACTATAGGGCTGGCAACGGGGCGGGGCAGGGCCGAATGTTGCATTCCCCGTCCCCAGGGTTTTCACCATATAAAAACTGTTCAAAGCCAACATATGTCTCTCTCTCTATATATATATAGAGAAAGAGAGAGAACGGTTTCTACACACAAGTGTAGATAAGTTATCTACATACTAGCTTAAAATACAGTTGAGGGCATATTGTTTGGGTGATCCAAACTATTCATTTGATTGGCTCTCACATAGATAGGGTGTCCACAAAAAATCAGCTCCATAGGATCATCCTAACCCTTCGAACCGTGGAGGCAAAATATGGACAGATTTATGAAGGTTTATACACGTCCATTTTAACTCCACAAATCGTAGGGTTGGGATGATCCTATGGAGCTGATTTTTTGTGGACACCCTATCTATATGAGAGCCAATCAAATGAATGGTTTGGATCACCCAAACAATATGCCCTTCACTATATTTTAAGTAGACCTGGCAAACGGGTGGGTCGGGCCGGGTCAACCCGCGGGTGATGCGGGTGCGGGTCCACGGGTCGGGTGAGAAAATGACCCGCATTTTGGCGGGTCAAAATTTACGTGACCCGCGCGGCCCGCGGGTGGCCGGGTCAACCCGCGGGTCACCCGCAAATATGCCGCAAATATGGGATTGTAATAATTATTTTGATTTGACAGCCTCTATTTGCCCGTAATTGTCATAACCTCCAATATGTGATTTGGTATTTTTTTTGTAATTTTAAAATTTTATAACCCTTTCTAGGTAACTTTTCATTCAAAACTTTATAATTTAGCTAATTTACTTTTTGTGGTGTAATGATTACTTTTTTACATTTTCTAGGAACATTTTAGCAACATTTGGATGCGCGCATCTTTGCATACACAAAGGCCACTTGCCGAGAAATTGCCAAAGGAGAAGCTTGATAGCAAATTCTAATAAAATAAAAACCACATTTAAATGTTATCAACACTACTGGGCACTCTCACTTTTATGTATGGCCCACACCATAGGATGATCCAAACCGTCCATTAGTTGGGCCATAGCCTAAATAGGTTATGCTCCAAAAATCATTTCCATAGGATGATCCTATCCCTCCAATCTGAATATTAGAGGGTTGATCCTAACCCTCTATAGATCGGAGGGATAGAATCAACCGATGGAAATAATTTTGGGGCATAACCTATTTAGGGTATGGCCCATCTAATGGACGGTTTGGAACTTTGGATAATCCTACGGTGCAGGACATACCGTACTTTTTATAAAGTGAGGAGTTACTCATAAAAAACAAACAGCAGTGATGATAACATTCTCAAAAAGATTAAAAAATACTGTAAAAATGCGGGTGCCCGCGGGTTGGTTTTTGACGGGTCACGGAAACTTAGACCCGTGCCCGCAAATTTGCGGGTGGGCCGGGTTGACCCGCGGGCACGGGTCACTTTTCCGAAATTTCATTTTTCGCCATTTACCAAATTTCAATTAAATGCCATATTTATTATAAAAAAAAAAGTGTTACAAAATTTCGGAATTTCGAACCAAATTACCAAATTTCGGCTTTCGGTGGGGTCCGAAACGGTTACCGAAACCGAAATTTTAAACCATGATTCTAACACTCCCTAAACCTTATTGGAATACATTTGGAGTTAGAAAACACATTTGAGCCTCTCTTGATTCAAGATTAAGGATTGGATTAGGAATTTCATTTTATATCTTTTTCATCCATCCATTGTAGCCTCTTGAAGGCATTTTGTTTTCTTTCTTTCTTTGATCATCAATTGTATTTGGAAAGTGCTCGGAGATGCGTAGCCATCTTCATGGGCAAGTGTTGGGAGACGAGTAGCCATCTCCAACGGTGAGCTGTGAGGAGCACAGCCAACCTCGGATTGTAATCAGTTTATTCATCACCCTTAAGAGGATTGGTTTAGTGAAGCCATCAAAGACCTTAGTGGAGTTGATGTTGGACTTAGTGTAGATCTAAGGACCAAACCACTATAAAATCCTGGTGCACTTACATTCTCTTTTCTATTCTTTACTTGCACTCTCTACTTTCTCTTTTCTATTCTTTACTTTGTGCACTTGGTGTTTTATCTTCTTTGTGCTTTATTTATTCTAACCTTTCTCTTGTGCGCTTAAGTGTTATATTTCTTATTTGTTTTTTATTTATAAACAAACATCTAAAAAGAGCAAGAAATTTTTGTAAAACCCAACTCACCCTCCTCTTGGGTTACCAAACCAGGATTCCAATTGGTATCAGAGCTTGGGGCTCTTGTGTTGCAAATTTAACTGGTTAGAGTTAAAAGATCAAATCAGGTGGCGACCTTTCCCTTAAACCTAGAGGGTCGTTCTACTACTAGGCCTCCCTACTTTGTTTGAACAAATTATGAGTAATGGAAAGCTAGGATGAAAAATATATCTTTTCCAAGATTTTCGCATTAAAAAAAAATCATCCAATTAAGTAGGGTATACCGAACCTAACAAAGACTTGAACCTTTGGACCAGAAGTGAACAATTGGCCTCTAACCAAAATGCCAAGGCAATGAATGCCTTGATTTGTGCCTTGTCCCCGGAAGAGTTTAACCATGTATCATCCTTAGGAACCGCTAAGGACATATGGGACTTGCTAGATGTTACTCATGAAAGAACAAACCAAGTCGAAGAAACTAAAATGAACTTTTGTTTAGAAAATATGAGTTATTTGAAATGGAACCTAATGAACTACAGCGGATCTACATACTTGGTTCACAAACATAAAATTGGTCTAAAAGGCTTAGGTAAACAATTCTCTAACACAGAATTGGTAAACAAAGTGTTAAGATCCCTACCTAAGGATTAGGAATCCAAAGTAACCTCTACTATTGAAGAAAAATATCTATCTAAATTATGCTAGAAGAACTAAGGGGTTCCTTAATTACACATGAAATGATGTTTAAGGGCATAAACACTTTAAATGAGACTAAAAAGGGAAAAGAGAAAATTGAACTCGCCTTTAAAGACAAATCTTCAAGTGAGTCCGAAAGTGAAAATGAACAAGAACTCTTGAAGAAATTAAAAAAATTATGGAGAAAGAAAGGAAAAGGAGGAAAGCGAAAGTGAAAATGAAAAAGAGGTTCAAATGCAGCAAGAAGGGACATATCAAGCAAGAGTGCCCAATATCCAAATCGTCCCCCTCTAAAGGCAAAGAAAAAGTGAAAGATTGAAAGAAGAAGAAAGGCGTGGTTACCACTTGGAGTGACTCGGAAAATGAAGAAGCTAAAAGCCCAAGTGGAGAGGATGCAAACATATGTTTCATGACACTCACCCAAGAAGATGATGCAAGTATGAATAATAATAGTGATAGTGAGTTAGAAGTTTTTAAAATGAATTGTTAAATATGTTAGAGAAACAAGTTTCAAATAATCAAGTTCTTAGAAATGCCTATGTAGAAATTGGAGAAGAACTTGAAGCTTTGAAAAATGTGTCTTCTTCCATTTCTCAAGTAGAAGAACACTTGGAAAATCAAAAACTTCTGAATAAATCACTTAAGAATGTTTTAGATGAACTTAGATGACAAATTGGAAAATTTGAGAATAAGGCAAGTTCTTCCAAATGTTTTGAAGAAGAAAAGAATGAATTTGTAAAACATATCAGTCTTCTTCAAATTGAAAATGAGACTTGTGTTGTGAAAGTTGCCTTGTCTCTCACTGTCTAGTATGAATTTTTCTTTAATTGTGTTGTGAAAGTTGCCTTGTTTCTCACTATCTAGTAGGAAGCTAAATTAGAAACAAGTTTTTTAAATTTTGTAAAACCTATGAAATAAATAGGGAAGCGAGCAGCAGTTTTCTCTTGAAGGGAGGGTCTCTGTGTGGCGACTACAAAGAGGAGATAACAAAGAAAAAGAGACAGAAAGAGAAAAAGGAAGAGAGGAGTACTTCTTGGGTTTTTTGCTATTGGCGTTTTCTCAAGTTTTGTCAGGTTTCTCTTATATACAGTCTTGGCTGAGAAGCAAGGGAAAAGGTTGCGGGTTTGTGGGTTTGGGTTAATCCATTGTAATCCTTGTATTTTGTTTTCTCGTAGTAGAAAATCGTGGTCTTTCCCGTGGACGTAGGCATCTTGGCTGAACCATGTAAAATCTCGGTGTTCATCTTGTGGCTTGTGTTTATCTTTGCTTTTTCATTTATTTGTGCACAATCAGATTGGATTTGCCTAGCAGATTTTCTCAACAAGTGGTATCAAAGCTCGGGTTGGAACAATCATTGAGGCCAGGTGGAGTGATCATAGGTGTTATAATTGGATCGATATTACGGTGATTGTCGAAGGGTAGAAAGATTATTTGAGAAATTATTGTTCAAGGTGGAGCTCCGCAACGAGGGTGGTTTAAGATGGCGGTAAAATCAGTTCCTACTCAATTTAACATCAATAGGTTTAACGGAAAGGTTACCTTCACCCTATGGTAGATGAGGGTGAAGGACATCCTTGTTCAATGTGGCTTGGCTAAAGAGTTGAAGGAAAAGGATAGGAAGCCAAAGAAGATGACAAATATCGGGTGAAACGGATGCTATCGTCTAGTCAGGGACGTGGTAGCTAGTGTTCCTAAGATCTCGATGGATAGTTGGAAACGAAGTAGCGCGCGCATCCACAAGGTCTCTTTCACAATTAGTGAAAAAGACGAGTTTCCAGGTTGCAGAAAATGGTGAGGAGGTGACGGTACCTGCGATGGGGAGGACGGATCAAGATCCCTCTCCATGATTGACTAGGTGAATCAACGAGTTGGCAGCTACACATGTGCATTGGCTATATTGATCAAGTTGAGAGGAGTCGGAACTACGATGATTCAATGGTGGGTAGCTGGTACTTCCGAAGGCCAATGAGGGTTTGCGGCGACAAGACCGGTGACTACATCAATAGAAAATCGTCAGGTGGGAGGAAACAAGCCAAGGGGGAGCTTGTTGTGAAAGTTGCCTTATTTCCCATAGTTTAGTGGTAAGCTAAATTAGAAACAAGTTTTTAGGTTTTGTAAAACCCATGAAATAAGTAGGCAAGAGAGAGGTATTTTTCTCTTGACAAGAGGCTATTTGCGTGGCGGAGAGAGAGAGAGAGAGAGAGAGATTTCTTGGGGGGAGGGGGGGGGGTTCTCTTGGGTTTTTTTTGTGTTTCTCTTGTGTACGGCTTTAGTTGAGAAGCAAGGGAAAGGGCTGCAGGTTTGTGGGTTTGGGTTAATCTATTGTGGTCCTTCTATATTGTTTTCTCATGGTGGAAGAACGTGTTCTCGCTCGTGGACATAGTCAGGACCATGTAAAATTTGTCTTCATCTTGTGGCTTGTGTTTATCTTTGCTTTTCCATTTATTATTAGTGCATGATCAGATCGGATTTGTCCAGCAGATTTTATCAACAAATTGGATGCTGGGATTCTCTGATTGACTTGATTTTGGGCCATCGAGATCCAGCATAAAGGCTTGGATCAATCAAAGATGGGGCCTACCATGATAATACAGGGAATACCTTACTGTACTACAATCAGGTCACGCCCTACCGAAGCATTCCTCACCAGCTAACGATGTTTACAGCATACCAAGAAAGATTGTTATTGAGAATATTGCGACCCCACTGTTAGGTGGTGACCTAACAGTTGTCCATTGTAAGTGCACCATAATTCAGTACTGATGCCTATTGGATTAATGTGGCAAGCAAATTGCATGTTCGTGTGCAAGATTTTCTACCTATGCACACATCTTTGCATGGATTCATCTTATATGAAAAAATGATAAAATAAACCGCTTTTTTGGGGCCCACATTTGCCACTTGTATGCGAAGCATTGATCCAACGCGCCAATTTCATTCTGATCACCTTGATTGGATGATCGAAGCCCATCAATCCATCAAGCATCGTTTAGGGTGCTACTGAGAAAAGATACACATTTTTTTTGTAACCCTTTATCTTACTCATGGAAGTTCATTTGGCATGAGACCAAGACCATACGGTGTCACCTCATGATGCTGTGCAAGATCAACGGTCCCTATCATACCTCTCTTGGTGGGACCCAAAAATTGATCCTTAGTGTTGATCAAGACACGGGCAATATGTATGCCACGTGCCCATTGATTAGCCGCGAAAATACATACATGCACATATATATATATATATATATAGACACACACACAAGGATTGGAAGGATTGGATAAATGGGATGGTCCATGGAAGGGAAGGAATAGTTGGGTCCTTGGCATAATTAAAGAGAATAAGAAAAGGTGGTATTTCCATTGCTTTTGTATACCATAAAGTGTTGAAACAGGTTGGAGTCGGCCCCTCTTCTTTTTGCTTTGCATAATGCAAAACCAGCTTTTGCCACCACAGGTTATCATCACCCATCAGCCTTAACCACTTTCTTCTTTTCCTCTTCCAGAGCATAGGAACCCACTATAACACTTGATTCTGTAACAAATAAACCCCCTACCCATTTGATCTTTACACCCACATGAGCAATAAAGAGCTAGTGTAAAACCCCATGGGCATTTGTACCCTAGTTGGTAGGACTCATGGTTTCTGTTGCCAAACTGGTCACATAACACATGATAGAGTAAACATCTCAGCTTCATAGTTCACTTCCTCCATTGATATTACAGGAAAGAATTCAAATGACCCAAGAAGGTTTCAAAATAAAAATGCAAAATGGCAAGTAAAAAAGGGAGAGGAAGCCATTCAACAGTTTTCCAAGTCATCTGCATCATTTATTTCAAAGGCTGAAACATGGAAAAGAATAGTTAAACAACTATTAGAGTCAAAAGGGAAAAAAATGATACACTCATTTTTAGAAAAACTATTGACTCTCAACAGTCCCACAATTTCTCAAACTAAATTACACAACAGAGAAAATCAGAAGTAAGAAAACAGAAACTAAATTCCAGTTTATCACCCAAATCAACATGAATAAAAACAAGAAAAAGAATAAGTTTTTTTTTTCTTTACCCGTAGAAAAATCAATAGAGGAAGGGAGAAGAGAAATTATCAGTGAGCCATGGCAACTGGAGGTGAGAAACAAATGCTCCTCTGACTTGGGAATGCAAGCATTGCAGTGTGATCCAAGAAATCCTTAAGTTCAACCACAGACTGTAAAATCGTCCTAAGATCATCAGCGCGCGAAAACCCATTGACACCTACATGCCGGACTGCATAGAGATAAAAGGTGATACATCCCTTTCTAAACTTAAACCTCGCCATTTCGCACCCAGAAAGCCCTTTGATGAGCTTCTTATTTACTTCTCCGAGTGGAATTAACGATGGCCAGAGGCGGTCTACGTCCGATTTCATGGTTTCGGATTCGAAAATGAAGAGGAGAACTTTGGATTTTTTGGTGCCTAAGCCTAGGGTGAGGGTGTGCCAGGCATGGTGGGCTAAGATTGTGAAGTTGGTAGGGAGGAAAGTGATGGTTGAAGGGAAGGGAAAGGGGGTGTTGGGTTGTTGGTTGTAGTGGGAAGGTGGGAGGGAGAGGAGGCGTAAGAGTTCGAGGGGAATGGCGCGTCGGACTGTGAAGGATTTTACGATGAATTGGCCGCCGAATCGGAGGCCTTTTACGTCAGAGCTCGGCTTGAAAGAAGGATCTGTTGTTGATTTGTTGGATTGTTGTTGTTGTTGTTGGTTTGGGTTTTGGTGTTTCTGTTTCTTCTTCTCTTTCTCTCCCATGATATGGGAGGTATTTCTGGTGGTGGTGGTGGTGGTGGTGGTAGAGGTTTTGTTTTGTTTGATGATCAATCACTGAGGGGTTTTGGTGAGAATGGTCTTCATTCTTTTCTTTTTCTTTTCTATACCATTTCATATAGTCAAAAGGTAAGGGTTCTCTACTTTACACATATATATCTCTCCCTCTCCTTTGCAGATGCAAAGTTTGCTGTAAATGTTGGGTGTTGGGACCGTTACTATCTTAGAGAGTATGCATTTTTTTTTGGACTGAAGTGTATACAACTATAGATTTCCTTATTATTATTATTAGGGAATTGCTAGCATCCATCCAAAAGGCATTTCGCGGCTGGTCTGTCACACGTCATACCAGCCGCGAAAAGCCTTTTGCGATGGACCTTAGCAAATCCCTTATTATTAAAGCATCCTAAAGGAAAGTAGGCTGGCTTTCTTAAAATACACATTTTAACAGCCATGCCACTTCTTTTTCATGTACATATAGATGTATTTCTCGCCCTGTTACTCTGAATTTTTTAGTAATGATTACTCATATGCCATAGAAAACAATCAAAATACAGGCCCATGTTAAATACCTCTTGAATTTGGCAGAGGGTAGAGCATTTACCTAAAGGCCTTCGTATCTTTATGGACTGTTTTGTGGTAGATGTATTTTATAAGGGGATTCAAAAGTGGTTATAGCATGGGCCAAAGGAGTGACAATGGGTCCATGGAAGTTAGCATTTATAATCTTGAGAATTGCTAATCTAAGCAAACTAATTGAACCTCAGTTACAACATCAATGGAGATCGGCCAATTCGGATGCGGGCACCTCGGCTAAGCAAGGCATAGACCGGAGACCGGAGCTAGCTTATTATTAGCGACGGTTTTTACTATTCTATAGTTACTTATCTTTGTGCATCTGTGTTCCTTCCTCTTCTCTGTTTTTCTGTTTTTAGGGGTTAGTTTGTACTTAGTTTTTCCATTGCAACGCAATTAGCTTCTTCGAAAATAGATGTATCTGTAGATTTATATGAAAACGCAGAAAAGTTAAAAAAATATATACAGTCTAGATTTAGCCATGAATACTATGAAAATGAAGGGGGAAACACAAATTTTACCCTTGTTTATGCTGCTAGGATTAAATATTTCAGATGCAAAACATATGTAGAGTTTTGGGGGAAATTGCTGGGCCAGCAATTTGCTTGTAGCAGGTGGTCAAAAATCAGGATTTGATTGAAGAAGATAGGGGGAGTAAAATGTTGTTTTCTTGACAGATGGAACTTCTTCGCTTACTTCAAATGAAACCAATGAAAAATTTCATCTTCACTTTGCTTTTTTGATAGTGATCTATGCCTCGTTTGGTCAGTCTGTTAATCTGCCTTACCTGTTAGAATTTCTTATGGGTGTCTTATAGTTATCGAATTGAGTATTATTCTAATAAAGAACATGATTATAAAGGTATTTCTCAGTGCTGATTAAATCATGGGATTAATTAATAAAAGTGATTTTCATTCAACCTGAATCCGATTTGACAGAATCATACACAGAATATTTTTTCCTTGGAAAATATTTTCCATACTTTTATGTGAATGCATGGAATTTTTTTCTATTCAAATTTTTTCTTCCATCAAAAAAGAATTTTCCAGTGTTTGGTAATCATTTTTTATGGAAAAAAATTTCCAAAATTGAAGGATTTTCTTGTTTTCAGGGAAAACTGCAAACCTACTAGATCCAAGAAATTAATTTTCAATGGAATGCTTTTTTCATGGAAAATACTATCTTCGATAATTTTCTTTTCCCTAAATCAAGACACCCCGTGCAACACAGTAGGACCCATGGTTCAATCACTGAGATCATCATCAGACTCAGTACCTATATGTTTGAAATCCACCCATCAGAGATTGTGACGCCTATTCATTCCAGCTAAAAGGAAACATTTCCATCAAACAACCTCTTCTACATACATATCATCATCTCATCTGCCATGAAATGCCTAAACCTATCAGAGATTGTGAAGCTATTCATTCCACCTAAAAGAACCATGTCCATCAAACCACCTCTTCTACATATATATCAATTCATCTGATATGAGCTTGTCTTTGATTATGGAAAAAAATATTAGCAAAGATACACAAACCTTGAATTTTCTGTATGTTATATCAGGAAATGGTGCCTCAGACCTCACATCAAGGGGTAAGTAAACAATCACCCCAATCACTGGACTTGTATCCATTTTACCAAGAATACTAGTAACAGTAAGGACATCCTAATATACGGACAATTGAAAATCTAATTGGAGCCACAGAATGGACTAGAACTACAGTATTGTAGTTTCAAACACTATTTAAGAACTCCCCGAGTCAATCCTCTACTTGCCCGAGTCGACTCCCTTTATCTTGGATGAGTTCTTGTCTGACTTTGCATTTTGCCCTACTAAGTCGATCAAAACTCCTTTTTATCTTGGCCGAGTTCTTGTCCGAGTTTGCATTTTGCCTACTAATTCATCAAAACTCGCATCTAACATTTACACACAATAGTAGACTCCCTTTTACCTTGGCTGAGTTCCCATACGAGTCTGAATTTTGAAACAAAGGTTTCAAACCCATGTCATTCTTGAGTACGCGGCTAAATCCCTTGTTTCCAAGGACCACCACTAACAGACTGAACATCCTCAAAAAAGAGAATGAATGGAAAAATGTCTGGACCACACTGATGTCTAAGAAGTGGCCCATTGTGGTTTTCAGTTGGAAGCACTAATGTTAAATCCACAGGAAACATGAATTTTTTTAGGAGAAAGCTTAATCCAAAAAATCACCAGGACATCATGGGTCACATCTCTGTAGCCTGTAAAACATTGTCCAACCTGTAATCTATGGTAACAGTACTCGAAATTTAGTGGAGTTCAAGCTACTGATAATTTCTTATATCCGAGATGGAAAATAGTCATGCAAGAATATACAGTTTTATACAAACATTCTCACCATTGCATTTTGATACATGTAACACAGGCCTACCCTAAGTCGAGTTCATGATGGAGATGATTCGGCGCCATCATGGAGAGCACAACAAACGGTGGCTTTGTGATGTCCTTGGTACACTCTGATGGCTTCCCCTGTCGCCATTGTCCATAGTCTTGCAGTTGTATCAGAAGAAGCTGCAATTGAAATTTTTATTTTTTTTAAAAAAGGAAGAAAAACCCTCATTATAAAGGTAATGGAGAATCAACTACAAAGAGAAACAATTAAGAGAACATATGATCCATATTACAAGACTTCGCAAAATGAGTGCAGTGACCTATACCCGTAATTAAGTAAGCCCCATCTACAGAGAAAACACAATCCCATACCCAGCGCTGATGACCTGTGGAGATATGATCCAAAAACACCGAAAATAAAATAAAGATGACTCGAGATGGGGCTAGGTTAGAACAAAAAGATGAAACCATGCAAGGATTCTGATTCAAGATTTACCTGTCAAAGTTTGCTCTAACGTGAAACCGTCAACATTCCATATCTTAACAGTGTGGTCAGAAGATGCAGTGGCCAGATACCTAGAAAAATTCCAATAGATTCATGTAAGAAACCTTACTTGAATCCCTCATAGAAACCCACAAAATATTGTAGAAAATAAATATGTTTGATCTAGATTTAATGGATAAACTTTAAGTAAAGAAGTGCTTCAGGACAAATGAAAATGAGATATTGAACCTGTGAGGTTCACAGAACTCCGGCGACAGTAGACATTTTAGGATGTAGCCATTGTGTGCTTGTAGTTTATGCAGTGGTTCAAAATTCGTCATAGTCTGTAGCGGAAGAGAATTTAGGGTTGCATGAAGAATGATTAAAACTATAATAATATTAAAGGTACAATTCTACTATCAGGAGTGATAGAATGAAGGGCGCCTGCCTTGCAAAAGCCAGTTTCCAGGGCGCCCCCATTGGTCAGTTTCAGCAAAAGTCAAATAAGATGGCACCGAAAATAGAGGATGGCACAGGGAAAAAAACGTAAAGGCTTTGACTTTTGCTAAAACTGACCAATGGGGGCGCCCTTGAAACTGGTTTTTGCAAGGGCGCCCTTCATTCTATAATTTCTCTTCTACATTCTATCATTCCTCTTCAAAAAAAACTAGTGGATTAAAGCTAGCAGCATGCATAAAATTTAAAAACTAAGCACATAGTACAAGGATACCTGTGTTCCGCGTAACAAACGCCAAACATAACAAGTTCCACGATTATTTGCAGCAACAACTAAGCTCCCATCCCACATTACTGTCAGAGACCTCACAGCAGTATCTACCTCTGGAACCTACACAAGCATTCATTTTCAAATTCAATAAATGATGGGTCATGAATACAACAAGAAGGCCTCAGAATCTGAAAGTTCATATCATTGGAAAAGTGCACTACGTCAGTAACTTACCAACTCACAGCTGCATGAATTTGCGGTCAAATCCCATACACGTATATTTCCATTTTGGTCGCCGGATATTAGTTCTGTCTGCAACAGCTCACATAAATGGACAACGCCAATGTCAGATTAATAACCGGAGGTGTTTGTATCTTGATAAAGCATTAAATCAAAGCAAGAATAACCATGCCACAACTTCAGGGAATCAGATGGACATAACATCAGTCGGGTTTAGAAATCATGGGTCTTGGGCTTAGAAGCAGGAATCTTCCCTCGGGGTGCCGCTCCCACCTAGGAACCTCGATTCAGCGCTCCTTAGGAAGGAGCTTCCAGGGAGCGCGACCCCAAAGTGACAGGAACTGCTCTCATGACGCTCTCACCTACTTCTATTACTCCATAAGTCTCACCACTAACTTCCTTGCATCGAACTTCTCCAACTCTTCAAAGTAATTCATTGGAGCAAGCACAAAGGCTTGTGCATCTTCAGAAGGTGTGAGGAACAAGTGTACGTAAATGAAAATGGTGAAGATAGTTAGAAATTACTGCTATTTTATGTACTTAAATTTTGAAAGATACATATAAAAATGGTTTGAAACTATTATTTTTTGATGTGCTTGAATTTTGAAAGATATATAAATAAAATATTACATGCACACTCCCATGGCGCTCCCAAACTTAGACTCTTCTAGACCCCCCGCTTCCCCGCCCCCGCTCCCGCACCCGCTTCGTGCTTCACTCTTGGGTTGGGTAGGGTTTCAGGTTGAAAACCCGACCCAATCACTAGTCGGGTTTAAAGAAGAAAAAAAACCTAAAACCCAATCTGACTCTTGTAGGTGTGCTATGATTTTCATAATGAATGTTTGGAATCTTGGAAGATGAAGTGACAGAGATGGTGCCAAAAGTAAATATAGAGAAGGCCTATGACCATGTGGAATGGGAGTTTGTTAATTTCAAAAAACAATGGGTTTTGGGGCGAAATGGAGAGGTTGAATGAGGGAATGAATGACGAGCTCTTTATTTTCGATTAGGATCAATTGAAGTCGTAAAGATTTCTTTCAGAGCTCGAGGGGCTTGAAGCAAGGGGATCCGCTATTCCCTTCTTGTTCTTGATAGTTGGAGAGGCATTGAATAAGATCGTGGAGAAATCTTGTCAACTTGGTTTTATTGAAGGTGCGTTCATTAGGGAGGTGGGGCACGATTTCCCATCTTCAATTTGTCCACGATACTATTATTTTCTCTATGGCCTATATTGATCAAATTGGTATGCTTCGTACCATTATGAGGTGGTTTGAGGTTGTGTCAAGGTAAAAAGTGAACTTGGGAAAAACCTTTGTAGAGGGGTTGATTCTTCTGTGTCACAGTTGGCAAAAATATTTGGTTGTAGTATGACAGAGGTTCCAAGGACATATCTTAAATTACTTTTTGGTTTGAGTATCCTCTCTAGTGCCCTTGGAACCCAATTATCAAGAACATGGAGAATAAGCATGCAAGTTTGAAGAAACCCTTCTTTCCCTTGGGGACAGATTATTCATATTAAGGCGGTGTAATCTAACTTGCCTATTAACCTATGTCCCTATTTAAAAGCCAGATGTGAGCGGCTAAACACCTTGAGAAGTTGCAAAGTAAATTTCATTAGAAAGGGAACGAATAAGCCAAAAGGATGCATTTAGTAAATTGGGAGGTCGTTTGCTTACCAAAGAAAAGTGGCTGTTTGGGGGTTGGAAATTTGCTGGTTGTTTACCAAATAAGGATCTCCTTGATAAATGGCTTTGGCTGTTTGGCAAGGAAAGAGAATAGTAATTAAGGGTAAATATGAGAAAGGTAAGGATGGGTCAAATATAGTTAGGAAAAAATCAAAGCTCGGGATCTTGAAAAAATAGTTTGTCATGTTCTTGAGCAGTTTACCTGTAGTACTAGGTTTAGGGCGGGGAATGGGAAAAAGGGTGAGATTCCGGCATGATATTTGGTTCAGTTAGTGTCCATTGTTTCAAGCTTTTCTCAACCTCTTTAGGATAATGATAGATCAAAATGTGAGTGTTCATGATTTCGTTTAAAAGAGGATGGGTAGTTTTTAGGAACATTAAGGACCCACAGATTGATTTTTCAGCGTCATCTCATTTGTTTGCCCGAGGATTGCTTTATTTCACAGGCGTCGACAGATCGCACCTCGACATTAGGGTTCTTTCTTCATCAATTCATTTTTTTGTGTGTGAACTTATATTCCCTACGTGAAGTGACCTTCCCTTGGAAGAAGGTTTGTATGGCGCCCATCCCAATCAAGATTCAACAGTTTGGACCGTGATGTTGAAGAATATTATATTGAAGATATACTTAAAAGGAGGTACTCATAAGGCGAACAGGTGTCCGGGTTAGGCTTTGGGTTTTTTAAATGTTTTTTAGGTTGCCCCGACTTCGGTCAAGGAGTTTATGGAGATTTATCAGTTCCGTCATTTGTGTTCTCTGGGTTAGGCTTTGGGAGATGATTCCATTTGAAGTTTTTGGAGCAAGGAGGGAGGGGGGGAGGGGGGGCACATTCTCGGTAGCTTCGTAGGCTCTGTAGGAAACAGAGGGCCAAATCATTGGTCATTGGCGTGATATTCTAGAGATTCGAAATCCTAAAATGTAAACTATTGATGTGATTGAGCTTAACGTTGATGATTCATCCCCTGGCAACCCTGGAGCAAGGAACATTGGAGGCGTCTTTAGGGATAGTGAGGGGACTATATTTTATTCTATTCTGGGTCTGATTGGCCATGCAAATTCTTCAACGGTAAAGGTGACAAGTCTCTGGTTTAGGGAAGCTTGGGGTGGACGGTGAGTCACAGAGTCAGCCAATGTGAATTCTTGGGCGAAGTATATTAGTGCGAGGCCCGTGGTTTTAAATATCCACTGAAACTGGCATAAAACGATCGAATTGTTTCAATTTCCATCCCCACTTAAAGGCATACTGAAATTGAAATGCATCCCAAAACCAAAACTGTAAGTGTATTAGTGGTATACTATGCCAGTATGTATCACATATTTATATTTATATAATTTGCATGTGAAATGTGATGTATGCATTATGCATAAATATTTATATGAATTATTTATGCATAAATATTTATATGAATTATATGTGAAATGTGGTATGTACTGAATTATCTAACATGAGTGACAATGCATGTTACTAGGTGTTCGATGTTGTTAAACCATTATGGATGGTTGTCTTGCTTATGTGATGGTTATTATGTATGTATTTGTGCTTACTCTAGCATTTCCTGAAGTTTCATCTTAAAAAACAATCATTTACAAATGTTTCCGTATGTTTTCGTAATTTAACAAGATTTCCACTGAAATTTCCAACCAAAACCAAAAGATTTATGTTTTCTCGTCAACCGAATCCAAAATTTAAAACCTAAGTGGGGCCATGGAGGTTGGCACGGTACATTGACGAGATCACGGATTTGGTTTGAGGAAGAGATATTGTTTCCACATACATTCCAATGAATGCTAATGGCTCGGCAGATAATTTGGCTAAATTGAGGTTTTCTAGGGATGTGGTCCGAGTCTCCCGCAGATTTTATTTTGTAATTTTTTCTCTTATTTTATTAATAGGGGACTGATATCCACCCGACCATGTTTTGATAATGAGACAAATCCCCTTGTTTTTTAAGAAGTTGTCAAAAGCTATTACAATTCCCAAATAGCTCTCAGCAGCCAATTCGAGACGTGTAAAACAAGGTGATTTGTCCCATTATCAAATCTTTGTGCAGATATCAGTTCCCTAATTCTTTGTCGTCTTTGTCAAAAATAAAAATAATATAACTGCAGCAGTGAAAGAAGCTTCACCTGATTTGGATGTAGAACGACAGTGTTAACAGCTGCACGGCTTTCATATTCCCTTTGACAACCTGGAGCCCTGAAAACGGATTTAAGATGAGAATAAAGCAACAAAAAATGCACAATAATGGGTTTTTTTTGTTTTGAAAGGTTCTGCATAATGATGGGTAGACAAAAATAAGCACAAACTAAATTGTTCATGAGAAAACCCAAAATAGTATCCAGAAGACAGTAGTGTAAATGACCATATTATAATATTTGCAGTCAAAAATAGCATAGAAAACACAAATTAAAATAACTGTTAAATAACTAGCTACCATGGGAGCAACAGTAACAGAGAAGCAGATTTGGCCATTAAAATCAACAATGCATCTTATTCCTGTCAGATTTTTTAATGGTACATTTCAGTCACATATTCATTTCACTGTGATGTGTGAAATGCACAACTTTGTCGAAAGGAGCCTGGTTGGCATTTATTAAAACATTTTCTTACAATAATAGAAGCTGGAAAAAAAATGTGGAATTCGGGTGAAAAAGAAAAAGAAACAGCTATCATGAATTCCTTGAAAACCAAAAATAGATAGAAGACTGTCCACGTCTGGAGGATGCCCCAGAACAGGTAACAGTCTACTTAATTACCACGCTTGGGTTGCTTTCATTTAACAGAACTAAAACAATAAAACAGCTGTAAGAGTTTCAATTTTATCATTGTGTGGGCTACCTCAACAATTAAGAAATCACTGTCAACCACATTCAATTGTCATCTTGGGTAGGAAATGATGAAATCAGAATGAGTGCTATATCAATTTGATACGATATCTATATAAATATGAGTATTTACAAAACCATCAAGATGGTTTACGAGTATCAGTCTAATCAATTATCTGTTATTTTCATTTGAAAAAAAATAGTCTAATCAATTACCCAGAATTGGGTTACTTTTCAATATTGTCTTTATATAGGTTTCTACGAGGACAAAGAAATTACCCACCCTTTTACTTACTGTATTAACCATATTCCGTAATTACATTCACCTAACCTGGAATCCAGATGGAACAATCAGCAATGAAGCTATTGGCTGTCTTTATTCTATGCCCTCTTATCCTCTGCACTAGCAAAAATAGCATGAGCATAATGAACGGGCTCTTTAAGTGATGGGGCTTTGATTGCAAATGAATATATGGATTTCTATCACCGAAGTGGGAGAAGGGGGTTATTTCAGGGTGGATATGTAGAAAACTAATGATAGTGGAATGGGGCTACATGGCGCTCTTGGATAAGTACATTGTGTCGTCAGCTTGGTGCTCAGTATTGGTGAATGGTTCGTCCTGTTGTTTCTTCAAGACTTCTTAGAAGCTTCACCAGGGCGATTGGTTTTAATTTATTTTTTTATTTTTTTGAAAAGTAACAAAATTTTATTAAAACAGCAGCCATAATACAATAAAATGACACGCACAAATAAGTCCAGGGCGATCTGTTGTCCCTCTTTCGCTTCACTATTATGGCTCATCCTCTTTAACCGAATGATTTAAAAGGCAAGGGTTGGCAACCTTATTGAGGTTTTAGGGTGGGTTCCTCAGGGACAGAGATTACTCATTTGCAGCATTTTGACCAGAGACTCATAGGCTTTTGTTTTGAAATATGAATGAGGTGGTGCGGTCCAACCAGAAACCTCATCTTTGAGGAGTATTCAATCGGACACTCACCCATGTCACTTTTTCCTCCTTTTGGATCTAGCCAATCAGACTGCTTTTCCACGAGAAGTGATCGATTAGAAATCCCTTTCTTCCTGAATATGCCTTTATTCGTTTGAAACTTTGTCTAATCCATGGCAAATTTAAGTTCCTTCTTCAGGAACTTCAAGATCAAACAATCCAATGTTCCTCTAACCGATCCAACCCCCCTAGCAAGATCAGTTTCCAGTCTTTGAGCAACAGATTGCTTGCCCTAGTGATAAATATACCTTCACCAGATCTAGTCTTTGATAGTTTGCTTGCTCTGGTGATAAAGATACCTTCACCAGTACTAGTCTTTGAGCAACAGATTTGCCCTAGTGATAAAGATACCTTCACCAATTCTAGTCTTTGAACAGATTGCTCGCCCTGGTGGTAAAGATACCTTCACAAGTTTCCAGACCCTGAGCAATAGATTGCCCGCCCTTGTGATAGAGAGACATTCACCAGATTCCAATCGTTGAGCAATTGATTGCTCGCCCTAGTGACAAAGATACCTTCACCCCTTTCCAATCCTTGAGCAATAGATTGCTCGCCCTAGTGGTAAAGATAATTTCAACGGTTTCTAGTCTTTAGCAATAGATTTCTGGTGATAAAGATATCTTCATCATTTTCTAGTCCCTGAGCAATAGATTGCTCGCCCTAGTGACAAAGATACCTTCATCAGTTTCTGGTCCCTGAGCAATAGATTGCTCAATCTAGTGATAAAGATATCGTCACCAGTTACACTGTTTGAGCAAAAAATTGGTCACCTTAGTGAAAAAGATGCGTTCAACAGTTTCCAACCCTATTTTCCCTTAACATTGACAATCGTTAACCCTAACCCTGGTCCTTTTTATGCTAAAAAGTCTTGATCTGTCTCTGATTCAAGTAATGCCATAAAACCCTACTTGCAGCCCTTAAACCTATATCCTTTCCACCCAAAACTCCCCAATATATCCCCTACTGCCCTACTTTGTCAAAACCCCTAAAAATCAATCCTTTCTTGATCTGTTACAGATCTAAGAAAAGTATAAAACAACCTATGATTTGTGGACACGGACACGGACACGAGTGTCGCGTGTTGACACAGACACGAAGTGTCAGACACGGCGAACTCCCAAAATTTAGAAACGAGGACACGTCTAAAATAGAAAGTACATACAATCATGATTTGTGGACACGGATTCGTGTGCCGAGTTTCGACACGGATATGAGGTATCTGACATGGCAACCCCTAAAAATCTAGAAATAGTGTCACGCTCGTACACATACATACATATAAAGTTATTGACACTTCTAGCATCACACTTAAAAGTGTCTAAAGGAGTGTCAACACCTACGGACACAGGTGTCGTGTCGGACACGACACGACACGTGTGTCGGCAATAAATTCAAAGTGTCGGCCAAATCGTAGAAAACAACCCAAATCCTTCTAGCACTGCCCCTGCTTCTGTTACATGTAACAGTTCTGAAACCTGCTAACAGACCCTAAAAATGTTATGTGTCAATTCTGAAGCCTGTAGCCGCAGTCCTAAACTCTACCACATCAGCCCCCATCATTGCCTCTTCATCTACTAAATCAGTCCCTTTTAGTCTCTGAAAACAGTCCCTTTTAAACGCAACCAACAGTCCCATACTAGAAATGCTAAACAGTCCCTAAACAAAACCTACAAACAGCCTTAAGCCGGTACCCAACCCAGTCCTTAAACCTGTTCACGTACAACCATGGTTTTAAATTTCTGCCGAAACGGGCATAAAATGACTGAAATGTTTCTATTTCCACCCTCACCGAAACCGAAACCCAAACGACTGAAATGAATAAGCCAAAATCATAAGTGTAATAATGATATAATATATCAGTATGTATTGCATAATTATATTTAAATGAATTCTATGAGAAATGGGGGCAAATATTATGTAAAAATATTTATTTGAATTACATGTGAAATTTGGTAGGTATTAAATTATTAGACATACACAACACTGCATGTCACTAGGTTTTGAATGTTTTAAAACTTTTTTTTTTTTTTTTTGAAATGATAATATATTAAAGAAGGTGGGCCGAGATGGACCGCCAAAGATACAAAGATAATACAAAATAATCAAAAACAGCAAAGACAGTAATGGAAACAACAGGACACCACACGTCTCACGGAGGAAGGAAAGCAAAACACTCCAACCCCTCTTTGAAAACACCATATCTTTGTAAAACTATTATGATGATTGTCTTGCTCATGTGATGGGTTTTTTTTTTATTTGAATGGTGCTTATGTGAGGGTTTCTAAGTGTATTCTTATTCTAGCATTTTCTAAAGTTTCATCTTTAAATTTTACCATTTGCATATGTTTCCGTGATGCCACTGAAATTTCCAACTGAAACATTCTGTTCCTGTGCCAACTGAAACCAAAATTTAAAACCTTACCTACAGCCTTATGACACCTGTCAAAGCCCCTTGACACCCGTCATCAACACTAAACACCAAAACAGTTCGCTTCATGTGATCATAGAAGTTGAGCCAATGGGTGGATTACAACTAATTTTGGGGTTTCCTTTCTTTCTTTGATTTTTCTCCCATCCTAAAATTTCAGGCTGATCCAAAAGTTGTAACTAAATTGAGATCAGATCTAGGCTGTCGATCTCTAAGTTTTTACGGATTTGTGAATATTACCAAATCTAAATTCCAATGGTCTGATTGACCTGATATTTGAAGATCTTCGTCATCTTAACCAATCCTAGCAAATATCCAAAAATTGCGAAAATCCAACAGGTTGGATCTTCTCCAATTCCCTCGACCGGTTACAAAAGTTGTAACTAAATTGAGATCAGATCTAGGCTGTCGATCTCTAAGTTTTTACGGATTTGTGAATATTACCAAATCTAAAATCCAATGGTCTGATTGACCTGATATTTGAAGATCTTCGTCATCTTAACCAATCCTAGCAAATATCCAAAAATTGCGAAAATCCAACAGGTTGGATCTTCTCCAATTCCCTCGACCGGTTACTAATGTTAGTGTGGTTATCCTATTCTGAGAGTTTCCACCTTCCTTGGAACATCTTGCATCAATTTGATAGAGGAGTTACAATATTTAGTTGTTTCCCCTTTTGGTCCAGCATCAATTGGTATCAAAGGCTAGTTTTTTATCCCCTGTGGCAACTAGAACCAGAAGGGCTAACAAGGTGGGACTCACTGATAGTGAAAGAGATTATATACTCTTTAAGCTGGTGGAGAGGATAAAAAACTTTGAGATTCATTGGAGGAAGCGTTTTATGGCAAAGGACAGTCCACAATGTTGGAGGAAAAGGCAAGCAAATTACACCATCACCTAAGACCAATCCTAAGCTTTCCAATGTCAAACAAAGCTCGCAACAACCTCCTACAAGTTGGCTAACTCGTGAGACACTATAACTAGAATAAAACAGATTGGAACCTGTTATGTCCAACAAAAAACATTAACAAAGTGGAGGTGCGAGGTATTGAATTAGAACAAGCAAAGAGAACTAGCCTGTCTGAAGCTATAGAAATATGTGTGGATGTATATTGCAAAGAAAGCGTACAAAAACTTGATTCCTTTGGCGACCACCATTTGATGCAGAACAATACCTAATTTAGGGAAAATCCTACACTCTAATGGGATTAAGACTTTAGGACAGTTTAGGGCTTACGCGGAAAACTAAAAGGACACTTAGCAACTAACCTAGGGCTAAATTAACGCCTAAGTAATCTATGGACAACAGCAATAATGAGACTTAAATAGCATAAATAATTGTAAAGATTGTAATTAAGCATGAACTAAACCTTATACAAATCAATCAAAGCGATAAGGATTCGTAAGATGAATTGATAATAGAAGGATTAGTCTGAAACTAGGCATACGCATGCAACCAATTAAAAGAAGTAAAAGATATTGTAATGCATGTCAATTAGATATAACAAAAGCATAGAAATTAATAATAATCAATGAAGAAAAATATTAAAAAAATGTACAGCAGCAGCAGGAATTTGGTCAAAATAATCCATATTTAGGCCATAGAGGTATTTTGGTAATTTCTACAAATCTGAAAATTGAAGGAAACTGCTGTCCAGATCTTAGGTAAGGTTTTAGATAGGTAAAAGAAAGGTAATTCTAGGGTTTAGGTTCTGATTTGATGGTAGGTTTAGGCTATGGATTTTTAAAAAGGATTTCCGGGCTTGAAAAGAGTGCGAATTTTCAATTGACTGCAAGAGGGGTTTAGAGCTATGGATCTTGGATGCTTTGGCTGAGGTGTAGTCCCAAATAAAGTCCTTCAAAGTCAAAAGATGAAATCTTAAACGATGTAGGAGATATTTGCATTTTGCGTTTTTGTATTTAGGGTTCAAGAGCACAAAAAAAAATTTGAAGAACTAATGACTTACTTGTTTATGGCTGATTTGAGAGGAGAATAGAAGTGGGAAGATGAAAGGGGATTGAGAAGAATGGCTCCAAGCCACCAAGAAGAGAGAAGAGCTTCAATAGCTTCTTTTGCAAAAACGTTAATTCCTTATTCAATATTTAAAAGTCCCTTACATTGCTTTCATAAGATGTATTTATAAGAAAATAAACCCTAGAAGATAACTTAAAACCTAAGCAACTAATCTCAACCATTCATCTAATCCAAAGTAAACTAAGTAAAGTTAAAGATTGACCAAAAATAGTAATCCCGTAATAGACTTATACCACTTCCTAAAAACACTCATAACTTGCTCAAAACACATCCAAATCATGTGATCTTGGGCATGGTTTTAAATTTCGACTGAAATTTTGGATTTCGGTGGGCAGCAAAACCAAAATTATCTGAAATTTCATTTTTTCGTCATTTACCAAATTTCGGACCAAAATTTTGGATTTAGGTCCGAAATTTCGGTAATTTTGGTAATTTCGGTCCGAAATTTCGATTAAATGCCATTATTTATTTTATTTTTTTAGTGTTAAAAAATTTCGGCCTAAATTTCGGAATTTCAATCCGGAATTTCAAACCAAATTACTAAATTTCGGACCAAAATTTCTGATTTCGCCGAAATTTCGGTTTTCGGTGGGGTCCGAAACGGTTACCGAAACCGAAATTTTAAACCATGATCTTGGGCTCATTAGATAGGTAATTGAAAAAACTTTCTAATAATACAAAAAACACACCAAACGGATGAGATTTGATGCCTAAAAAGTAGGCTATAAATAAAATGATGAAAATAGAAAGTAAACAATAAAAAAAAGACGCCCATGTCTGTGGCCCATGCTAGAGTCCCCCGCCATCAGACACGTCCACGTCTACGCTTGTCAACCTTGAATCCACGCCCATTGTTGATGTCCCCATCACTATTCAATCGTGTTTGCATGGAATGATCACTTAATAGAAATGTGTGAATGTATATTGTAGAGAAAGCTTAACAAAATTTGCTTCCTTTGGCGACCACTATTCAACCTTGTTTGCGTGGAATGATTGCTCGTAAAGAGCTCAAATTCAAGTGGCAAACAAAAGCTGTGACTGTTATCCAAACTTAGTTCCGTTAATATTTGGCTTGTTCACATTATTTGTAGATAAACGGTTGCTTAAAAAGTGCCCTGGAAACTTCAAATTGCGATAGAGGCTAGGAGTGATTTACAAATTGCCCAGATAAAATTGGAAAGGTCGAGTGAACTTGCATGGCAACAACAAAAAGAAATATGGATGATAATTGATATGGAAGAAACCTTAACACAAGAGAATGCACAACTGTGATCTACTTTTCATAACATTCTGTGTCTAGCTCATTATTAAAAAAAAAAACATTATGTGTCTAGCTTTAAATTATTTCATAAGCAAATAGAAATTCATTAGGATGGAAAAAAACCATTCAAACAAGGGAAATAGATGTCCATTTTGAGACACCTATTCCTGTCTAGATAATACTCAAGAACTTATGAAAATTGCTTTACAAGATTATTGTACCTCAAATGACATAATCCATCAGACATCTTGTGCCAATACTCCACAACAAAATGGAGTGTTTGAATGCAAGTTGCCAAAATCATGATAATTAATATCCTTGTTAGAAAACACTACTGGGTAGATGTCATACTCCCGGCTTGCTATATCATTAACAGCATGCCTTCATCTGTCTTGGATAATTAAATTTCTTATTCCATTTTGTTTCGTAACATACCATAGTTTAGTTTGTCTCCTCATAGCTTTGGTGGTGCATGTTTTGTTCATAATTGTCTCCTCATAGCTTTGGTGGTGCATGTTTTGTTCATAATTAGGGTCTGGGTCCTAATAACTTATCCCTCGTGCAACAAAGTGTATCTTTTTAGGTTATCCATGTGTTCAAAAGGGGTATCGATGTTATCATCCCAGTGCCCATCGAAATTATGTTTGTGTTAGTGTTGCCTTCTTTGAGGATGCATCTTATTTTTCTGCAAAAGTTAGCATCTTGATGTGGACTTGTACTCAAAAGGACCACAACTCTACTACCAAAGGTTTCAGTTTAAGTTTCAGTATGCATTTTGCTCATGAAGGAAACGAAGGCATGTCGATTTCAGGTAGAAATTACAGTGAAAATCATGCAAAATCATGGAAACATATGTAAATGATAGACATTTAATATGAAACTTCAAGAACTGCAAGAATACACACAAATACACACTCAAAAATCATCATATAAGCAAAAAAAAAACTACCTATAATTGTTTAACAATATCGAACAGAGATGTGTTGTCATGCATGTCTAATAATTCAGTACATATCACATTTCACATGCAATTCATAAAAGGGCAGTGATAAATAGACTCCCCAAATGGATAAATCGACTCCCCATGTGTCTATCTCTCTCCTCTTTCTCTCTCTAACCTAGAGGAGAGAGAAAGACAAATGGGGAGTCGATTTATCATTTTGGGGAGTCGATTTATCACTCCCCTTCATAAAAATATTTATATACAATGCATACACAACATTTCACATGCAATTCATATAAATATAATTATGTAACACATACACGCATCGTATATCACTAATACATTTACGGTTTTAGTTTCGATATGCGTATAAAGTGGGGATAAAAACAGAAATGTTTCGGTCATTTTGTATCGGTTTCGGTATAAAAACAGAAATATTTCAGTCCCTTCGTCTTGGTTTCGGTAAAAATTTAAAACCATGCTTCCACTGTGTCCTCTTGCACTCAACATTGCATTACTAATTTTGAGTCCTTTAATCTTATTTGAATATTTGAGTCCTTTAATCTTATGTATCCTGTATATCATTCTTTTTCCTTGCCACGGTCTTCTATTCCTATTCCCATGTCATATCAGCAGCCTAGGATGTATTTCAAGTGGAAAGGTGCATAAATGAGGAGATGAGATGAAAGTCATTCATAAAAATAACATTTGGCAGTTGACAGATATCCCTTTAAGGAAATAGGGTGCGAGATGCCGTTGGGTGCAGGCAGTTAAATATCACATTGATGACACTGCAAAGCAATTAAGGGCTAGGCTTGCTGCCAAGGGTTATACTCAAACCTTTGGTGAGGATTATTTTGAAACTTTCTGGCCAGTTGCTTGCCTAAACACACTGAGGATACTCATTTTAGAAGTTGTGTTTGATAAGTTGACCTCTGTATCAAGTTGATAACAATAATGCTTTCTAACATGGTGAATTGCAAGAAGGGGCTTATATGAAGCAACTGTTAGGTTATGTTGCTCGGGGAGAGAGTAAGCTGAAAAATATCATTTATAGTTTGAAAAAATCTCCTCGAGCATGGTTTGATAAATTTAGTAAGGTAATTGTAATCAAGGTTTTAACATTCAGTTTCGGTTTTGTAACTTTTGTCACCACATTTCACATGCGATTCCTATAAATATAATTATGTAACACACACTGATCTGGTATACCGTACACCAATAATACACATACGTTTATGGTCTTGGTATGCGTTTTGGTATGGATGGAAATGCAAATATGTCAGTAATTTTGTGACAGTTTCGGTGGAAATTTAAAACCATGAGTGATATATGGGTTTGAAAGTACTTATTCTGATCATTCCGTATTTATTCGTTAGCAACAGTTGGTGGTGATACCAGTGATGTATGTTGGCATCATTGTCACTGGTAGACGACATCACTGTCACTGGGAGTGATCAAGGTGGTGTCGTTGATCTGAAGTGTCACTTGTCCAAACATTTGAAGAGAAAAGATCTTGCTCATATAAGGTACTTAGGCATTGAAGTGGCCCAATCCAAAGGAGTTAGCCTCTTACCAGAGAGGGATGTTAGGATCTAATTCTAAACTAGTTGAAATGCTGAGGGATCCTAATACAAAGATCAATGCAGGTAAGGGTCAACAATATACTGATCATGGATAGTGTAGAAGATTGATTGTAAGTTTGATTTAGTTAACGGTCACTCAGCTTGGCATAACCTTTGCAGTTGGGGTGTTTAGTTAGTTTAACCACTCACCAAGAAAACAGCAGTGGGATGGTTTGTAGAATTTTGATATATCTGAAAAGATAATTTAGGCAAAGGTTTTCTATATAGACCATCTGGCGGATTGAACATTAAAAGTTTTTCTGATGCTGATAGGTCTAAGGATCAGAATAATCGGAGGTCCACATTTGAATATTGTATATTTGTAGCTGGAAATTTCGTAACGTGGAGGAGCAAGAAACAAAATGTTGTAGCCAACCCAATGTTGAAATTGACCATAGACCAATAGCTCATACGTTGTGTGAAACGATGAGGATTAAGCCTTTTACATGGCTTTATTGTTCCAAGTCTTATGAATATGTATTGATGTATTGTGATTTGTGACAATCAGGCGGCCATCTACATTCCCAACTATCTTGTCTTTTGTGAAAGAATCACACACATTGAGGTTCACTATCATGTCATTCCATCAGAGACACAGTCATGAGTAAGAAAATCGGTACTCTGATGATGAGTTCACTAAGGGGCTAGATATTAGTCAGTTTCAAATAATTTATAATAAGCTGTGCATGGATGAAATCTTGAGGGTGTGTTAAAAGAAGTGTGATTGTAAGCATATTTACCCAATAAGGGTATTTTGGATATTTTGAGTTTCTAATCGACACACTCCACCCTATTCCTCTCTTCTATCCTCCACTCTTTCTACCTATTCTTTTCCTTATGAAATGAACAGTCTCGACTGAATCTTGGAAATGAATTTGATGATAGAAAGAAATCAGCCTACTTCCACGGTCGACTTCCAGTGAAATCGGATTGACAGCAGGCCCACAACTTCTTCAATGCCCGAAAGGTCAAATGAAGCTCATCTGCCAGCATGCGGCGGCGGCCAGAAATCCAGTCTCGCCGAAGAACAGAAGCCAAAGGCTAATCAGTAGATTGAATCACAGTTAGCAAAACGTGATTTGGCAAAAAAACGGGAAGGCAAAAATTTGAGTTTAATACAGTATAGATTAAAAAAGCGTAGTAAAAACGGAAACACAAGAAAATAAGTGTAAAATTTTGTCATTTACAAAATATGGTGGGCGTAAAATTGGAATGTTGGCCAAAAAATCATGTTTAAAATGTTTTTAAACGCGTTTAAAACGTTTGCCTCAAAAGACGGAGTTTTTTTCTTTGTAAAAGCTTTTTTTTTTAATGGCAGATAGATTCATTAAAAGAAAGGGACCGAGAAGGACCGTGGAAAGGTGTACAATCAAGAAAAAAACGATAAAGACATACAGAAAGAACTGAGGAAGAAAATTGAACAATTCGAGGCTTTCTTTGTGCACCCCAGCTCTCGCCAGACTATCTGCTTCGCCATTGGCAGATTTTATTTTATTTTAAATCGCCATTGGCAGATTTAAACGGAGTATTAAATGGCACACCAATAAAACGCGTTTTTTTCAAAAACAAAAACGGCGTTTGAAACGGAGTATTGCTAACTATGGTTTGAATCAATCAAAGATGGGACCCATCTGATGTACTGGACGTGCCTCATTAGATTACATTGGGGTTGTGCACTATTAAAGAGGAAGATAAAGATATTACACTACATTGCAACGCTATTATCAGAGAGAGAGAGAGTGAGAGAGAGAGAGAACTCTCAAACCTAATCCTAACCCGATCCGTACACTTTTCTATATCCCCCCTCTCTCTCGCTTTTCTTTAGATTTGTCTCGATCAAATCTCACCCAGGAATCAGAAGATAGATGGAAATCAGCCTCCTTCCATGATCAACTTTTGATTAACTTTAATTGACCGCAGCTGCTTCAATGGTTGAAAAGTCATTCAAAGCTCATTTGCATACGCAGTGCTGTGGACGGAAATCCAATCTAACCAACAAATGGAAGCCAGAGGCTGAGGAAGCTGCTTCTGCATGTGACGATTAAACGGGGTATGGGGCGGATTCACATTGTGTTGTCGCCAGAAAATATGGTGGAGACCTGACAAAAGCTGCATTGGAGTTTACGTGAAGGATCGAAGGCGGTCATTGTGATGGATACCAACTCTCAGGGTTTCAAGATACGACTGTCGAATGGGTCCCACCTTTGACTCATCTAAACTATTCACTAGATAAGTCTTGCTTCGAAAACGAATCATCCAAACTCAACATCAAATAATGTGTAGTTTTTGTTGATATTTACACAATAAAACATCTTAAGAAAGGTCTAACGAATGAGCAGTTTGCATAAGTCAAAGTAAGACCTGCTACATATGATATTGCTACCCCCTTTTCGAGCATTTCCACCTTTTGCTTGTCATTTCCTAAAAATTGGTTGCATTTCCACCCTCTTTTTATTTGAGTATTCAGAAAACGATAAACAAAAGGTGGTGAAAATGCTAGAGTGAGAGAAGACACAGCCATGTGTTTTTAACATCACCATCGTAACAGAAAAGAGGGGGTAGACAACATGGGTAAATAGTACCATTATAAGAGAGAGTATATGAGATTGAGGGGATTATTTTTACTGCTTAATTTGATTAGAGGGAGAAAAGGAGAAAGGAAGTAGCTAGAGAGGGAGGATGGCATCTGTAAATACAATAATTGGCAAAGAGAGATGGAGAGAGAGAGAGTAAGAGAGGAGATTTTTTATTTCTAATGATGATGATGAGAGAAAGTGGATAAAGAGAATAAGAGAGAGAATATAGCATAGTCGCCAGTATGGATTCAATAATTTGGTTAAAATGCAAAGTCAGCAGGAATCAGAAGGACCCACTCAAAGACACGCTTCCACATGCCCATCCTCAATTAATGTATTATGTAGATTTAAGTACTACCATAGAGAAATGTTCCTTTATACTATGTAAATAAACTATAGTAAGCCAGTTATGGTACCTCAAATCCCAAATTTTTACTGTACCATCTTCAGAACCCGAATACATCCAATTGCCATCACATTGAAACCCCACCGCCATAACATTGCTAGTGTGTGAATCATAGCTTATCACCTGATATTGAAACACAGGAAGTATAACAGTGCAAGTACAAAATAGAACAAATAACAATAAAACTTTGGCAGAAATGAAGAATTCTTAAAAAGAAAAGACGTACTGGTTGAGGGCTATTTGAGTTAACTTCATATAACTTAATGTGAGGGTTTCCAGCTGCAGCCAGGTACTGCTTATCAGGAGTTATTTCCAGGCGATTAACTTGCTGCACATATAAAGCTCAGAAAAATCAGATTTCACTCGTGGCAAAAATAAAATTATCAAAGATACGCCCAAAAGCTCAGGAATTTGGAAAGCACATATATAGTATATGAACCAGAGTTTTAAAACAGTGCCCGATCGGGCATGCTCTTGAAAAAGGCACCACCCTTGATATTTGATCCAACAGCAGCCCCTTAAAAAGATGAAAAAGGGGGCTGCTGTTGGATCAAATATCAAGGGCGGCACTCTTTTACCAGATCATGCCTGATCGGGCACCATATAATTTCTCTATAAACCATTACCATATCTGAAAAATCTTTGATCTTATATCAAAAAGACCAACATGACACCGATATGTCAAGACAAATCGAAGGACAATCAGCATAAGAAGATAGTTGATTTTATGATTTAAAGTTGCAAACCAGATAAAAAAAAGGAAAAACAGATTAATGTTCTTGCAATGAAGATAGGTTTTGTTAGCTTCACAGTCACATTTATATTTACTTCATTTCTTTACTTACCGTGATTTTTTTCTATGAAATATATTAGGAAGAGGATAAAGGAAAGAGAGATGGGACAAGATGACCCCATGAAGAGAAAAAGAAAACTCGAAAGAAAGAGGAGACACCCGAAAAAACCGACTATAAAAGAGGTCCCAAATCCATACTCGAAACAGGCATATCCATTCATTCCTTTCTTGCAAAAGAATCTGCCATGTCGTCATTTCTCAGGATATGCTTATATCAAACGGATTGAGCTCCCTTCCCAAATTGAGAACTTCAAAAATAATATTTGTTACTCATATGCTTAGCACTGAATATGAAAGTGTTGTTACTAGTTTTTACCACACGTTCACTATGTCAACAATGCCAACAGCTACATAGATTATCTCGGTGACAGCCAAAGTTCAACTTCCCATAAGAATCCTCCTTCCTATAGCAACAAAGTTCCTAATAGCTTTTGAGTTCTCTTGTTCTTTCTTTTCCCTCTTTCTGAATGATCATACCTAGAAACCAACTCAACATTGAGCAAACTCTATGACAGGAAATAATTTCAAAATTTTAAAGTTCAATCTGCCTTCGTTGGCAATGGAATTTTCAGCTCAGGTGCATAAGGAAAGAAAGGGAGCTCCTAGAATAGATGAGAGGGATAAGGTTACCACATACGTTACAACTTTAGCAGGTGAGAAATTTTGTTCCTTTCTTCTTTTAACTGGTATTGTTTTTTTGTAATCGGTTGGTAGAAAATTTATCCGAAGGAAAAACAATATGCAAGAAGGTTTACAAAAGGAGAAGGATTCATTTGGTTTGCAACTTCTTTTGCCTCCGTGGATTGAGAACACTACTAGCACAATTTCTTGGACTACGGTGTATGTGAAAATCTTTTGGCTTATCGTAGAGACCATTGAAGGGAGGTTTAAGATCCTCTAGAGCACTAATCTTGTCGTTATCTCCCACATCATATTGAGGTCTTTATGCGATTCCAGTTCATTTGTACAACTACATGATAGACCTGTAAGATCTCCATGATAAAGAAAGAATCCTCTCCCCTTTGATAATCTCCTATCTATGAATTGGAGGTCCAATTCCAACTCTCCTTCTCTTCAGCAACCCTAGAATTTCTTTCAAACAACATGCTGATAAAATCCCAGTTGAAGAAAACAAAATGTGCAAGGTCTCAATCTCAAATGAAATTTCTTTGTTCTATGAACACTATCATGTAGCCTTTCTTATAAATATGTTTTTTGGGAAATTTTGTTTTAGATATCCGTTGTTCACCAATTCAATGTGTGATAGCTCAGAAATTTAAGAATAAAAAATTGGCAGAATTCATCCCTACCTGAACCAATCCAATCCAAGCAAATTAAATAACCGACATGTCAAATGACAGATATCAGAGAAAACTAACAGCTTCTGACAAAAAACCCATCAAAACTACCAATAATATATATATATATATATATATATATATATATATAGGAGAACTGTTTCTAAGCTCGAGCTTAGATAGCTTATCTGAGCTCGAGCATCCAAAACTCATGTGGGCCCACATTTTTTGGGTGATCCAGAGCATTCATCTGAAAGGCCGTTACATAGATAGCGTGTGTACCAAAAAACAGGTCCATAAGATCATCCTAACCCATCCAAAAGTGGAGGGGGAAATGGACAGATACTGTTTCTCCACAAATCTGCCCATTTTTTCCCTCCACAAATGGAAGGTTTAGGATGATCCTAACCCTTGAATTTTTGTGGACACCCTATCTATGTAAGGGCCTTTCAAATGAATGCTTTGGGTCACCCCAAAAATGTGGGCCCACACAGTTTCTGAGCTCGAGCTCAGATACTGTTTTCCACGCACTCACGGAGCATGAAATTAAGCCCAAATATTCCGTTTGTTATTTCCCAACTACAAATCTCATAAACACATTCTGTAAATTAATTCCGACAAGCATATAATCAAAATTCTAATGACCACAAAAAAATGATAGAAAACTTGAATTAATAAAATTAACAAACTTACCGAATCCTGGTACTGAAGGGTGCGATAACACCGTCCGCTCTTAGCTTCCCAAAACCTAATAGTGTGATCATATCCCGCAGTCGCCAGGATCACCGAAGGTTGACTCATCTCAATCGCCAGCCCAACTAATCAACAATAGATATAATAAGACAAAAAAAGGGATGAAAAGGCAAAATAATCTATAGAAGAAGAAAATAAAAAGGAAAGCGAAAATTTTAGTTACCCTTCAATTCTCAATCCATTCTATATCCTGCATTTCAAAATTCATCAAATCAGTAAAATTATTCACTATAGAACCCTAATCTCTTTTACAATAATAAATCTAACAGAGAAAAAAGAATAAAGAATCCATCTCATTTATATAAAACAAAAGATCTCAACAGCACAATCAAATGATATAGGAGTTTATGAAAGCTTTCAGAATTGTAAACTGAATTTTGAGAATCTCCTTAAAGAACAGAAGATTAAACCACTTGATCACAAAGAAATTCAAAAACATATAAAATATCACTGAATCAAGGCTCGATTTTCACAGAAAAAGGAAAATCTGAAAATTTTAGGGAATTGGACTTTTACTCATTTCAGAAACAAAAGATCGATGGAAACCCTAAATCCCCAATTTTTCTTCTTTTTCCTCTTCTGACATGTAAACGTTTTGGGTTTTGAAGAGTTCTTCTTCGATCTCAGTATGGAGAAATGGAAAAGAGCAAGGGACATGCCCTTGAAGTATAGATGGGCCCACTAAAACTTGCGGCGTGGCATAATTTGCCAGTATATTCTTTTTACTTGGGATAGTCACAATCGAGGGAGTTGTCCCAGGTAAAAAAGGGGGGTTGAATATATCATATCCATTTGCCTTAGCAAGATGCTAACTTGCGCGGATATGCGTGCAAGTGTGTAACATGGGTCGGGCTCAACCCGATTTCGGCTTGGGTTGGGTTGCGTTGATCTTTAGGGTTGATCTTAGGTGATCTTTAGGCTTTCTCTTGGGTTCTCTTGGGCCTTTTCTCGGATTACTCTCTTGTACAGTCGTTGTTGAGTAGACATGGGAGGGATTAAGGTTTGCATGTTATGCCCGTTGTAATTTTTGTAATTATGCTTTCTCATAGTGGAAGATTGTGTTATCACCCATGGATGTAGGCACCTGGGTCGAACCACATAAAATCTTGGGGTGCATCTTGCGGCTTGCTTTTATTTTTACTACTCCGTCTAGCTTGCTTTTATTCTTACTACTCCGTCTATTTTGGCATGATCGGATCAAATTTTTCCTGGTGGATCTCTCAAGGATTCTAGTTGTTGTTTCGCACACAAGGAAAAAAATACATCGTTGTGGACCTGATTTTTCAGGTTATCTTTAAAACATGGATTTTGGGAAGAGTAGTGCTAGGGAAACCGAAAGCGGACCGAACAAATTATTTCAGGTCACAACATCACTAGTGATGTGAGCAATTACTTAAGTTCAGGGAAATCATAAAAAGTAAATTTTTCTTTAACACATGGCATATTCTCATTGCAGGTCCCGTTTTAGGCTTGAATTCAGCTATTTTATAGCAAAAATATCCTGAAATCCACAGCTTGAAGCTGGTCATTTCTGCAGTAGAAGAAAATGATGTGTAGACCTAGAGCAGGACCTAAAACGGGACCTGCAATGAGAATATGCCATGTGTTAAAGAAAAAACTACTTTTTATGATTTCCCTAAACTTAAAGGAATTGCTCACGTCACTAATGATGTTGCGGCGTGAAGTAATTTGTTCGGTCCGCTTTTAGGTCCTACTCTCGGTTTCTGCCTAGCATTACTCTAAAACTAATTCTATCCATGCGAAAGATAAAAAGTAGCCCCAATTTTTAGGTGGCTTATTAAAACCAATTTCCTAACTACCCATTATATGCCAATTTCCTAACTGCCCATAATATGCACGGGAAATGAAAAATCCGCCCCTTTTCTTTACATGGGACAGCCAACTCCGGTGTATGTGGCAATTAGGGCCGTTGAGTCCTTCTCATTGGAGTAAATCAGCCCCTTCGCAGTCATAGATACACCAGAGGTGGCTGTCCCGAGTAAAACAAAAGGAGGCAAATAAATCACTCCCCTATGCATGGGTATAAAATGGTGGGCCCCACCTCATCAAAGCCCCCTCGTATGGTTGGAACTTTTTTTTATTTTCGCCAATAATTTTCACGCAAAATGAGTTTAGAAAATGCTAGAAAAAAAATTTTCTTTTAAAAAAATCTAATAAAAAATTTCCAATAATACAAGGCCAGAGAGAAATTCATTCAATCACATATGAAGGACTTCAAAGACCTGATCGCTTTGAAGTTTTGCTGATGAGTCCCAGACATTTCCCAGAGTAATTCAGTCTGCTACACTTCTCTAGAGTGACCAACTGTCCGCGAAGACCACCTGGGATTTGTGGTTTGATTAATGTGTTGGAACCTGAGAACAGGTTTCATTGGTTTTGAGTTTGGTTTCTGGTTTGCCCAGAACATAAAGGAGTCCTTTCTCTTAACCAGGGGTCAATCCAAAGCCTCACAAATTCAATATTTCCAATGACTAATGCATTCCCGCCATCACAACTTTGCTGCAAATCTTGTATTCCTATCTTCCAATATTTCCAAAGGAATTTTCTTTGAATCCTTTCACAGTTGTTTGTGATAGAGGAGTTCATACCCATTGCTCGTTTCTAATACAGCTGTGAATGAACAACATGTAGCTGTATGCATCAGTAATAAGATCAAAGACCTAAAAAAATCAACCTGGCTGAACTATAAACAAGGCAAAATTAAAATGTACACACCACTAACAAGATTAAGACCTAAAAAATCAATCCGCCTGAACTCTAAACAAGGCCTAATAGATCAAGAGGCTACGATCATTGGATGAAGGTGTGATCAGCAGTAACAGGTACCCCCGGAAAAAAAAAATGATGCACCCATCGCAGATGTGAGGCCTGGAAACCAACCCTTAGCTCTGTTTGGATTGCAGGAAAAATATATCTTTTGGAAAATAAATTCTTAGGAAAAGTGTTTTGTCTCAACCCTTTAGAGGCAAATGATATAGTTATGGCTTATTGGGGAGGATATCATTATAAATTTAAGGTCCATCTAAATAAAACTTGAACTGTTGTGGTACTGGTACATGTTGCGTTTTCATTTGTAATTAAACAATGGAAAACTAAGAGATTTTTGAAAAACATTTCTTTTCCGAACTTGTCCAGAAAATTCCTGAAATCCAAACAGGACTAGGAAAGAATCCAACACTGGCTCTTTTAAAAAAAATTCTTTGGACAATGAAATTTGTCAGACAGAATCGAGCCCATTGATCGTACAGACGAATTCAAGTCTAATCCAACCCTGTTTGACCCACCTAGACTGGATGATCCCACGCCTAAGATCTACTAGGGCTCTTTTAAGGTTCCTCCAAGAGAAGCTAAAGCAATATCAACTCAAAATCATCCCCAATAATAATTAAATAAGGGCATCAGAATCTATACCTAGATGAAGACACCGCCAAGGCTAAAATGCTTGCATCTTTATTTGAAGCAACAGACAACAGCTACCATAATGACATCAAACAAAACTCAATATGGTCTTTCTTGATGGTCTTCAACAGTCTGTACCCAAAAAGGGGTTTCTTTAACACTAAAAAAAAGAGAGAAAAATAAGTGTTACCAACTACTGAATTAAGAAAAGATAAGTCATTTGAATTAAGATGTAAAGACGGTTTCTATGTACTCAACTTGGGCGAAACCAGGGTTCCTGAGTAAAGGGGCATGTTCCAAAACATCCATGCGTTTCCCCCACCAAATGGTATCTCAATGCTGGTAAACCTGTTGTCATCAAAATTGTACACACCAAATTCTTTTACATCACCGTCAATGATGGTAAAAACTCCATGATGTCCCCAAGGCCCTAGAACTATTATAGGATGCTCTGGCTGCTCATGAATCAGAGTAAATACTTTGGTCCAAACAATATCCTGATGGTCCTTCAACAACCATATCTCATTAATTTCAGCATCCACAAAAGCAAGGTGTTCTCCCAATGTTTTTAGATACCAATAATTAGGAACATTTTCACTGTAGATAATTGGACCTGAGATCTTCCGAAACTTCTCATCCTTAAGATCAAAAGAAACTATGTACATAGATTGCGGTGAACAAAAATCAAAATCTACCATCCAATATAAAACTCCATTCACACACATAGCATCATCACCCGAAAGTGGATCAGGCACGCTTTCAATCGCTCTCCATGACTCGGTACCAAGAGTAAGAATTTCACCCACAAATATATCTTCATCAGATGAATCACAATAGAAAAATCGAATCACTTTATATTCCTTGGTTAGGGGATGAAATCCAAACGCACCTGCTTCGGTAAATGGATAATGTTTTCTAAATATTTTGTAATCCTGTGTAATTGGATTGCATAAGTAGATTAACTCCTGTTGTTGTGATTGATTGGATTGATCGTCCGGGAAATTGGAATAACATAGCAAACCATTACTAGAACCCCACATACTCTGAAGACCTAGTGCATATCCACAAAGCACACCAATCTTCGTTGTCTTGGATCTACCTTCCTCTTCCTCCATGATGTACACGTTTTGATCAAGAGAATTTTGGATGAGGTATGTGGGCTTTTGGATTGTCTGATTAAGCTGGACGTCAATGAAACCAGGGCTATTGATTATATCACACCAGAGTTTACAAACACACCTGACTTTTACAAGAGATATGGCAGGCAACCAGGACAAGATGTTGAAAATGATCTCATATGGGAAATCTTGGAATCCTCTCCCGATGATGGAAACGTCAATACTTTTCCTTCTAGCTTGGGCCATTAACTCCTAAGCATTTAACAGGAAGTCCATAAGAAATATATCTTGCAAATACACAATATGACCGTACTTTTAAAAAACAGAACTAAACATAGTTCTTTTTTACCCAGTGAGCAAGAGAACCAAATAAAACTCTATGTTTTTAAGGAATTGTTAGAGAAAACATGTTAGGAAACAACTGAACAAGTAGGGATGATCTATCTAATTCTAAGCAATAAAAAAGTACGCATTTTGTAAAACTATCTCGAAAGATCTGCAAGAAACATATAAGAACTATAAATTAAAATCACGTGACATCGTATGAGTTAATAATGTCCATATGTAGGCTGGTGACCGGTTAGCTTTGGGTGTTACTCGTTCCCAAGAATTACAGACATGCAGGAATCTAGTAAGGTGAGCATTTGGGGTCACGACACCAAAAAAATTGCTTTATCTTAATAAGGTTGCAGTCATGGGTAATGAATATCTATGTCCTTACATGACTAGTGCATGTGCTAGGACCATGTAATGGGTGCATTACCACCAATTCGTAAGGCCAGCTTTTATGCCCAGCTATTGACTTCAGAGTTTGTTGCAAACAAAGGGACACTAAGTGGAGGCTCTAAATTGGAACATATGCCACTATGGATTGAGGGTGACAATTGAGTGACAATGTTTGTTCCAAAAACCAGTAGAGTGACAAACGTCGCAAGGCCTACAAATTGTATCACACTGCATGCATTTATTTTATGATTAATTTTAAAGAACATGTGAAGTACTCAAATTTATAATACATATTTTTTGCAGTCCAATAATTTAAGTGACACATCTCAAAATACAAATCAATCACTAAGCACGTGAGTGAAGAATATATATATATATATATATATATATATATATATATATATATATATGAGGATAGAGTTGCTGCGCTCGAGCACAGAAACAAGGGGGTGGGGCCATTGGAGGGGTGATCCTAACCATTCATTTGGAAGTCCCCATCATGGATGGGGGGCCTACCAAAAATCAGCTCCATTGGATCACCAATGGGTGTCCATTTGTGGGGCCAAAAATGGACAGATACTGTTTGTCCACAAATCTGTCCATTTTTTGCCCCACAAATGGACACCCTAAGGTGATCCAATGGAGCTGATTTTTGGTGGACACCCTACCCATGAAAGGGCCCATCAAATGAATGTTTTGGATCCCACCCAAAATGTGGCCCCACCCTGTCTCTGTGCTCGAGCGCAGCTAAGCTTAGCTGCACTCGAGCGCAGCAACTCTATCCTCACACACAGTATAAAACCCTGTGCGATGCACGGGCCGACAAAGAACTGTACGGACCACATCATCGGTTGATCCAAACCGTCCATGTGATGGAACACAACATAAATAGGTTGTGCCAGTAAAATCATTTCCATAGGCTGATCCTAGCCCTCCAATCTATAGAGGTCTCCATAATTGTTGTTCCTCTTAAGGTGCCCGGAATTCGTCAATATTTTTAAAGGTGTCCTGAATCCGTAGTATTATGTAATATGTTCACAAAAATCCGTAGTATTATGCAACATATACACCCAATTTGTAATTTTGCATAGAAAAAACGTCACATATGTTGACTTTGTGGACAAAATATATAATAAAAAAATCATAAAGAAGGATAAGATAGGTATTGTGATGGGGGCAGGATTGAAAATATGGACCTTTAATGGGTGCCTTTGTTAAGAAAAGCAAAAAAAGGTGATGTGTAATTCTCACAGATTTTTCAAAAAATTCAAAAAATTCTCTGCTTTTCTCTTCTATATATATATATATATATATATATATATATATATATATATATATATATATATATATATAGAGAGAGAGAGAGAGAGACCACAACAATCCATCCCAGATAGCGTAAAAAGTGGACGTAAGAACTACATATTTGAAAATAGTTCATGAGAGTTTGTGAATTGCCAGGCAAAAGGGTTGGTACCATAGCTACATGAGAGCCATGTGGCTTCTCCTATCGATTACTTGATGCCTTAAGAAAGGATATGCTTTAGGCATGCAATATAGATTAATGTGCACATAATCACTACGTTAATCATTGACTCGCCCATAGTCGACTTGGCTTGGCCTATCAAGTCAATAAAAAACTTAGTAACTAGTCACTGGCTAAACTAGGTGAACCCAATTTTGCTTAAGGTAAGTTCTTGACTGTTTATGGGTTTTTAATTATAGGTTTTGCTAACAAGTGCCTAAGGGCACTCGTTAAGGTGCTTTGGAAAAGAAATTTTACACATGTTTTGATAGAAAATCCAAAAAAAAATTGTAGAAGTCTCAAACATCCAAAAAAATTCCTTTTAATATATTCTGGTCGAGGTCCGCCTTAACCCCAGCTTGCCTATCAAAAAAAAAGTCTCAAACAACGTGAAAATTGATTGTAAAATTTCTTTTCCAAAGCACCTTATCGAGCAAAACCCTTTAATTTTATTTTTTTTTGAAAGATGACATATTTTATTGATACTAAAATAATTACAAAGGGGACAAGAGGTCCCACTTAACATTACATAGTATCGGAAAGGGCTGACAAAGGTATACCCTGAGTCAAACCAGTGATGTTTTAACCCTCAAAGGAGCAGGAACTTTCCCCGACCTGTTCATACCAAAACCTTGTAGTAAACATTCAACCTTCGTTTTCCTACCATCAGGGGAGTTCAGGGAATCTATCCTGATTACCGAACAAACCCAAGCACATTGGACACATTTCTATTATCCACCTCGATCAGGCCCCCAGCCTAATGACACCCTCAAACAGTGACAAAACTGTGTCAACTAAGGAGAGCATTTACCAAGATCATCAAGGAGACTTTGCAGAAAGGGCATCGATAAATTCCCCGATTCTGGATTCCTGTTCAGAAACCCTGGGCTTCTTCAAGCTTCAATCTCTTCCTCCAAATAGGAAATAGCCATCTCCTTCGAGACGTCCCATGTTCTCTTCCGATTTCTACTATTCTCTAGAAATCTGTTAATGGAGGCTAATCTTTCATCATAGGCCATCCTTCTTATCTTATGAAGGATGTTTTCAGCAGCATGATTTCCGTAAATAAATTTCTCTTACGCCCCCCTGGGCATGATGAGGATTCCTGCTGCCCGGAAGCCAGACTATCCATCCTTACTTACAAAAAATACAAAGTCTGCATTTAAATCATTACAATCCAGATAACTCATTAAATAACGCATCAAATAATATGCTTTACCGCCTTATGAATAGACCAGAAAGGTCACTGAAAGTGACCCCATCCGAAACCTCTTGCCAAGACAATTAATTTCCTTTAAGCGAAACGTCCCTTCTCAGGGTCTTTTCGCATCTTCCCAAGAAAGACCCCCTCCCACTACCAAAATTCAGAAGGACCGAGAAAGGTGAGTAATCAGCTAAAAGTCAAAGCCTAAGCCCCAAACCATTTAGAGTGGGCCACAGAGTAGAATAGTTTCCAAAACATAATACACCCCTAAACATACAGTCGTACGTGATATAATCCGTCTTCGTCGCAGGATCCACCGATACAAAATAACTAGAGAGGACCCAAGCTACCTGACTTGAGAATTTTTCGGAATTTCAACAAACTACTATTTAGTTTTCTAGCTCCAGTCTTTAATACCAAAGATTTTCTAAACAAATTCATAAGGAGACTTTCCAGAAATCTAGACCCCATAATTCCATGGGCACGAGGAAGTTTAGTTCGAGAGCAAGGGCGAAACGAACTGGGGTTGCTAATAGATACAGCCAAAGAAGCATTCTTAGGCCCCACCAACCATTCAGAAGCGTCTGCAGGCCTAATTATAGGTCCCAGCACACCTTTGTTAGAGACAATTAATGGCAAACTCTCGGATGACCCGCCAGGATTGATTGGATTTATGAATTTGAAATTTGAATCCCCTACGGGATCCAACAGTAATTAGTGTAGATTTTCATGAAACTTTGCACGACCCACATATAGCATCTTACGCCTAGATTACCATTGACTAACCAATGCTCAACATATGGTTGAGCAAACACACCCATATCGAAAGCTGTCAGACTGGGTGGTCAGCGGCAATAGGTGGATGCCACATGCCGAGTTTCAAAGGGGCTTGCGAAATTTTTTTCATTTTATTAATTTAAGATCTTTAATAGCCTATGATTTAGCCGACACTTCGAATTTATTGCTGACACACGTGTCCTGCCGTGTCCGACACGGCAGGCGTGTCCACCTGTGTCGACACTCCTTTACACTTTTAAATGTACTGCTACAAGTGTTAAAATAATGTGGGTGTGTGGACACATTTTTGTCTCATGTCAAGTATGACATTCTGTTTTATATTGTATAGTGTCATAAACTCTTTTTAGCTCTTCTTTAACTAATATTTGTTGCTGTATCATATATACTTTCTATTTTAGTCGTATCCCAGTTTCTAAATTTTGGAGTTTGTAGTGTCCGACAATCCGTGTCCGTGTCTACAGATCATAGCTAATAGCCAAACTTTAACAGTAGATTCTAACCCATAAGAGGGAAAGATAATCCCCTTACAAGTTTCGAGAAAATTTATAAGATTCCCTCACCCAAGTTGCAATTCAAAGCTCCATTTTTTGCTACATAAGAAAGACTTCATTGCTGAAGGACAAAATACAAGAGTTAGTGTAGGCCAAGGCCTAACAACAGAGCCAAAGAATTTTTTTTTTTACAAAAGACGGAGCATAGATTGGGAATCTATAATGAGGCATTTCATTGGAGTCATTGGCAAGCTGATGAATGGAGCCAAAAAGACTATTACTATTATGCACAAGCAATGATTTCCAAAAAATTTCCATGCGAGAAAACCCTATTTAAATATTGATGTGATCCGGCCTTCCCTGCAGACCATCTTTAGGGACTTTCCATTTATATAGTTTTTTTACTTATCTTGGGCTTTATATTTCATTATATTGTTATTAAGGAGCCTAGATGTGGGGGCTGTCCACATCACCTAGGGCCCATCACCACCTCACCACTGTCCCTTTACCTTGACCATGATTTCCATTTCGACCTTTAAGCTTTAGCCTACTTGTAGGGTATCAAATCTTATCCATTTGTCTTGATTTTGGTGTTATAAAAAAAGTTTTACGATTACCTATCTAACGAGCCCAAGATGATGCAATTCGGATGTGATTTGAGGAAGTTATGGACTATTTATGGGGGCAGTATATGTTTATGATGGGATTTTGGTTTCAGAGTTGTTTTGCTTTAAGTGTGAAGGTAATTAAGTCTTTTGTTATAACTTAAGTCCAGGTTATAACATATCTTATTGGTTTATGGAGGGCCCACATTCTCACTTAAAACTCATTTAAAAGGCCTAAGGGACAGAAGTCTCAAGTTCTTGGAGAAATTGTGAGCAACCATTGGACGCCCAGGTTAGGGTTTCTTTCTTCCCCTCTTCTCCTTCCCCTTCCGTTCTTTCTTCTTTTTCTCTCCTTCTCTTCTCTTTTCCTTCCTCCTCCTCCTCTCTTCTTCTTTCTATCTTTCTTTTCCTTTTATCTCTCCTTACCTCCCTGTTGACTGCAAACAGTAGGTTGCTATTCGACAGTGTCAAGGGATTGTTCATAGCAGATAACTTCCCCTATTTTATCGACCAAAAAAATAAATAGATAAACTTCCCTATTCCCTCCTCCTTTCTCCTTTGGTCTTCCGCATGTTTTCCCTTAGTTGTTGGCATCTTCCTCTTTCGACAGTCCAAATCTGTAACCTTCTGACAGTAGGTTTACCTCCTGGTTTTCCTCTGATTTGTCCCTCCTCATTGGACAACCAGCTATTAGAGCTGCTACCCCTAACCATTATTCCTGCTTCCTCCATCTGGACTTCCTTGCTAAGCCTAGAGTTAGAGCAATTTCTAGTCCAAATCTGTAACCTTCTGTCAGTAGGTTTACCTCTTGGTTTTCCTCTGATTTGTCCCTCATTGGACAACCAGCTATTAGAGTTGCTACCCCTAACCATTTCTCCTGCTTCCTCCATCTGGACTTCCTCGCTAAGACTACAGTTAGAGCAATTTATAGTCCATCTTCATCTAATTGTGGCTGCTACATGCTGCACTTGATGTCCAGTGTGTTCCACTGCTGTTTTCACCATTTTCCCGCCATCACTATATCGTACCAATGGCTGGCTTAGATCCATTGACAGATCGGGCCAACGCGATTGCTCCTCCTCTGGGGCCTTTACACCACAGGATTTGAGGATGACATGCACATCATTGGGTGAGACCTTGCCTATTTCTTCTTGTCATATCCCTTCAGTTAGCCTCATCCGCTCACCCCCATATCTGTTTTGACACTATCCTACCGTAGTTAGGTGTTGAGGACCTAGTCTTGTTTACTTTGAATTATTTTGGATTGTTCTAAACCCTGTCACATGGCTAACCTTATCTATTGATCTAATTTCAGATGATATGATATTATTGTTGCATGCTTACTTGGATTGAATTAAGTTTGTTGATGACTTGTCTTTAAAGCTAACATATGTGTGAAGACCCTAGTTCAGACTTGATCAAATTTCTGAATGTTATTTGGGACTGTAAATGCTTATTTTAAACTAAACTATAGACACCATGAGCCCCAAAATCAAATCGGAGCTCTCCAACCTTGCCTTAGAAGACATGGTGCGCTAATAGGATTCATGAGACCCGTTAAAATAAAAAAGAAGCAGCCTTCTATTCTTTGATATTCCGACATTAAAATTAAAAGAGACAAACATTCATTTTTTTATTAAATTTGGAAATCAGTATCCTCTAAACTTAGACCATAGATGCACCCTAACCCTGAGTTTTTCCCATAAAAGAAAACGAATGTGACAGGAAAAGAGTTCATTGCTAGATATAGATAATTTGAATTGAAGGAGGATGCAATGGTCAATCATGACATCTTAATGAATTATAGTAGTGATTACTGATTAGTGAGAAACAAAAATACACAAGCTAGCAAAACTTTACAAGGCATTCAATAGTTTAAAATGACATTTGGAACTTCTTATAGTACCACATGTTATGGTGTATGTGAAGACAAAGGTTGTACAAGAAATGAAAAGTTTAGGCACAAGATATTATAACTTTTTCGGTAAATGAGAATAGAGAAACTAATAACGATACAGTCTAATAACTTCTAAATTCTCTTTCCACCACAAATAACTTTCCCCAACCATGTGATCATGCAAGGACAAGGATGTTTTTCTATTTGCAATCGCAACTTCTCTACATTTCGTACGAGATTGTTCTTGCAACTAGCTCTATCTATACAAGATCACATTACATTCCTTTATACCACCTACCATGTTTATGGAAGATATTGGAATCTCTGTCACAAATATCGCAGAAAAATTGAATTTCTCGCTAGAAAATCACGAGATTTTGACTAAACGATATAAACACAAGAAGCTGAGTTTCTTGTGGATTTATAGCGAAATATCGCAATGAATTGAGGGCTTGACTTTAAAATATATCTTGATCTTCTCATTTACTCTAAAAATCTCCCGAACATCCTAAAGCCTTCGGCCTACCCTAATTTCGGGTTAAAAATTGTATATATTTGATATTTTACCGCTTTTTCCCAATATAAACCCGAAAAAAAAAATATTTTTTTTAAAATATCCCGAGATTTTCCCTTGCCGAGAAATTCTCGAGAACAATATTTGTGACAGATTGGAATGTAACTAGCTCTCTTCCTTTGTTGCGGAGCTAATATAACACGGAATTCGTCGGAATCTCCTATTTAATAATATGAAATAAGCATGATACATCAGTTATATGTATACATCAATTTGATGTAAAATGATCAATATATTCTTAATGATAACTGACAAGATTTTAAGGCACTGCCTCAAGTTGAGATATGTCACTCTAAACGGCATGAAGTAGTCAATCAATTGACAGTTGATGAGAACAGCATTTTCATGAGAACAGCATGACAAAGCAACACAGAGAGAAGGAAGAGGAAAAAGATGTTAAGGATGACCAACCAAGAGAGGTTGATGATTTTTTTAGAATGAAAATGGGAACGTGGAATGGCTATGGAAAAGTTTATAGAGGATAGGAAATAAATGATTTTTTTAGAATGGAAATGGGAACGTGGAATGGCTATGGAAAAGTGTATAGAGGATAGGAAATAAATCCAACAAATGAGGATTGATCTGGTGTTGTCGAGCTTTCACAGGAGTCAATAATGTTTTTTTTTTGGGTGGTGGGAGGGGGTTTGGGTTCATGCATCAGTAACCATTGATAGCGGTTGGGAACATAGGTCGCTTGGTCTTCCCTTTTCTTTTCGTTTTTTCGGGAAAAATATATATACACCCCTCAACTATGGCCAAATTCCACTTCTAATCCTGTGGTATCAAAGGTACCAAAGACACCCCCTTAGTTTTCAATAATGCTTGTTATGTGACGGGGTGGACGGGAACAAAGAAATTGTCACGGGGTGTCTTTGATGAATTTAGAACTATATGGTGAAAAGTTAGGGGGGTCTACTTTAAAATGTCAGAAAGTTGAGGGGGTGTCTTTGGCACCTTCGATACCACGGGGTTAGAAGTGGAATTTGGCCATAGTTGAGGGGGTGTATCTGTATTTTTTTATAGGTAATGTATTTGAAGGATTACTAGCTAGGGAAACCATGATCATAAATTCCACCGAAACAGGCACGAATCAACCGAAATGTTTCCAATTCCATGTTGATGACGAAGAGTACACACAGTAGGACCAAAAATTCTAGCAACTTTTAAATTAGAGCAGAATCATGAATTTGTGAGCTCTTCTTGATGGATTCTTCATAAAAATGTTTGAAATTCAGCAATAAAGATGGATGAAACCTTGATTTTCAAGTCAAAAGATGCTGAAATTCCATGGAGGAGCTTGATTTCCAAGCTCATTTTTCTCTTGGACGAAAATTCTACAAGAAAATCCTCTTTTGAGAGAGGTTTTCCTCCAAATCCCACTAGATCTAAGATCTAGATACAATTCTCTTTTCAAATTCAAATTCAAAATATAAACCTTTTACAAACGGAAGGAAAAGTCCCTTTTATAGACCACTTACAAGCAAAATGACTTAACTACGCATAAGTGTAGGGAAATGACCAAAAAGTACCATGAGTAGCCACAAAATAACCAAACTACTCCTACTAATGAAAAAGACCACTAAAACATATGAGTAGCATAATTACAAGCATGAGCCTAGACGAAACCAAAACAACACTACCCTAAGAGGTATCAAAGGCCGGTGTAGAAAATCTAGGGATGCTCCTGCATCAAATTCCCCTTCTTTAAAGAACTTGTCTTTGAGATCCCCATCAGAGAGAGGCGAGGCACCGTAGGCCCAAGCTCGGCAGCCTCCCAACTTGAGGCGTCAGCCAAGGAGGTAGTAGAATTTGGCTCTCTACATTTACTATTTATCGACCTCGGTCTCACAAGAAAGAGACACGATTCGTAATACAAAGAGAAAAGATTTTTGAAATAAACCTACGCTTGGTGAAAGTGAAATTTGGAGATAGAACAATTCCTTCTGTCGTGTATCCCCGATTGATGTAGAGAAGATAAGAAAGGGCGAGCTGCAATAGGAGATGGAGGCATTTAGAGGCTTGAGAATGATCGACCAAGGATAGGGCGGCTGAGGCGGAGAGCTGTTAGGAGGATTGTTGGATGAAGGAGGCTCAAGAGACCAAGGAACCCTAATCACAGAGAATATCTCTCCTCCAAACCTTCCCCTCTGAAGTGGGTCAGTCTGGTTCGAATCAAGGAACTGAATTCTATTCTATAGGGTAGCGTTCGCCCGACTAAAAGAAACGAAAGCCTTTCCAACTAGCGAAGGCATTCCAAGAAGCAACTTCCGATGGGAGGGTCCCCTATTGATGAATCACCCGAAAGGAATTTCACTGCTCCGTTGGATGGGTGCCAAATGGCACAATCTGGACCATTGATGTAAAGTCAAAGGCCTATACATAGGGGAGTCCCAATCATTTGGGGATCAACTCTCAAACTTGTAAGCTTCTCCATGTTGCAATACAAAGCATGTTTCTCCATCTCACTCTAGCGTGCGCGGTACTAATTGATGTTATGCGGGATTACAATATGCGGTTTTGGTGGATTGTTTGTTTGTGAAGGCCGGAGGATTGGAATAATGTTTTTGGTGTTATTGGACAGAATTGTTGCCATTTGCCCACGCCTCATTTTCCAGAATATGAGATTATGAGCTGCAGAACACTTTCAGCTGGAATTTGAGCATTGAATGCACAATTTGTTCTGATTACGCACCTAACCCCGCCTCTGGAGTTCTTCCTTCTTCGGGTCGTCTAGAGCGACGAGGGCAGCTTGCCCTATTATGTAAGGGTGGAGACCTATTACGTAGGGGGGGGTTCCTATCCATGGCGCATCCATCTTGCTTGTCCAACAGGCACAGACAAAGTAACAGGAATATCTCCTGTAGTCAGTCCATTTCCATCAGCCAGCTGGGGGGAGCGAGAAGCATGGGATATGTCTGGTGTTCCTTCCATCAATCATCCGGATCTACGCCGTCCTTGCTACCCATATTAGTGTAGCGGCATTCCCTTGTCGTCTTGTTCCGGTTTGTCTTGATTTCTGATTGATGAACAAGAATGAAAATGAAACTATTGGATTTTGTGACTCGGCCCTCGCCCTCGGCTACGTGTTCTTTGGACCCTTCGCCCGCTCGCCACTAGTGGAAGCAAGCTACCCCTACTGAAAAACGGATGTGCGCGACATACTAAGAAGGGTGCGTGTTTAGGGGACCTTACAATTGGCATCTTCAACAGATGCTGGTGGATCAACTCGGCTGGCTAAAGTTATAAGTTTGTGGGAGCGAGGTTGCACTCGCCATCTAAGACTCGCGTAATCAACTTCGTTCACCATAAGGCCTTGAACTAGAGATGAAGAAAAGGCCTTTAAAAACACCCCCCAGCCTTACTTGGCTCGATACGACTAATGTTCCGACACTCCAACCCTCACCCTGAACAATGGCAACTAGTCCTCCATCTACCGATCCATCCCTTGCTCCGGGTACCACCTCTCCCTCCCCCGAGGGCATCTGGTAATGGTACCCTTCTTGATACGAGGCTTCTGGCCTAGCCTGAGGGCGGGTGCCACTGGAGAGTTGGCCAGGTCAATCACCCTCCCTCCTCTTTTCTCCGATGGGGCCTCCATGTCGAGCAACTCCTCTATTCGAATTGCCTTACAGTACCGAGATTCAGAAGCTGAAATTTCACCTCTCCCATCAATAGGTTTAGCCAAAGCATTTATAACATGACCCAAATAAGCCTCATTCAGCCTAACAGTAGGACTCCGCTAGGGTAAAAAAATGTAGATGAGTATCCCATCGAAGGTGCTCGTATGTGAAATGGCTAGTAATGCCCGTGAAGATAGGATAACATACGAGTGGAATAAAGGTGCAGGCATCATTAATGGAAAACCACAAGAACACAATCCCCTCATGGATAGCACAAAAGCTGGAAAGATCGTCCCATACTCCTCTTGGATTGGCATGATAAATGAAGATAACTGATAACACCAATCCAAGATCAGCATCAATACGATCATCTGCTGATAACTCATCTGACTCAGTATGCTCAGTCGGGTCCTCAATATGGCAATCCTCCACAGTAGACTCCTGCTCACCTAACTCTGGTAGTGTCGCATCAGTCACTACACTCTCTAACTCTGTCTCTGCAGGATCTACAATAAGCTTTGTGACAAGCTCAGCATCGACATGCTCCGTAGTATGCTCAACATCATCAAATGAATCATCAATTTCACTCCTATAGAATGATATGGCTGCACTAGGCTCATCACTACACTCCTGAAGTGTCTGGTTGTACTAGGCTGTATTAGGTTTGTATCACAATTTTGGAAGAGCATACACAAGGCATTGGGGACTAAGCTAAATTGTAACAAGGCACAGGCAAATGGCCAATCCGAAGAGACAAATCAGATCCTAGAGGATATGTTGAGAGCCTGCTTTATTGATTTTCAGGGCTCATGGGACAAGCAGTTACCCTTACTTAGTAGAGTTCGCCTATAATAACAGTTATCAGGCGAGTATTCAGATGGCCCCGTATAAGGCCTTGTATGGCAGGAAGTGCAGATCCCCGATTTCCTGGGATGATGTGGGAGAGAGGAAATTGTTAAGACCAGATATCTTAAAATAGAAAGCAGAGAAAGTATAGTTGATTAGAGAGCACCTTTGCGTAACCCAGAGCCGCCAAAAGAGCTATGCAGACTCCAGGTGGAAGGCATTAGAATTTGAAGTTGGCGACCATGTTTTTTTCAGGGTCTCTCCTACTAAGGGAGTGATGAGGTTTGGGATCCGAGGCAGGTTGAGTCCCAAGTATGTGGGACACTTCCAGAGAAAGGATCGGGACAGTGGCTTATCGATTGGCATTGCCACCCTCCTTAGTGGGCGTTCAAAATGTATTCTAGGTCTCTATGTTGATGAAGTACATCTTAGATCCAAGCAATGTCATAGACCCAACCCGCTCCGATTGAGAGAAGACTTGACCTATGACGAGCAGCCTGTGCGTATCATAGATAGGAAAGATCAAGTGTTGCAGCAGCGCACTATCTTTTATGTGAAGGTTCAGTTGAGAAACCACACCGAGAGAGAGAGACCACCTGGGAGTTGGAAGAAGAAATGAAGGAAAAGTACCCCTATCTCTTCCCAAGATACTAACTTCCACTATTAAATTTTGAGGACAAAATTTTTCGAAGGGGGAGAATAAAATACCCCAAAACGGATTACATAAGGATATTTTGGGGAATTTTAAAAGTTTGAAGGGGTAATTCAGTTAATTAACAATAAACCTAGGGTTCCCCATACAAATACACCATTAACCCTTGATTTACATCACTTTTCTCCAGAGCAAACCCTAGAGGAAGAGAGAACGGTGGACGAATAAGGAATCTAGCATTTGAGAACCGATCTTTGAGGTAAGAAACTGGAATTGATCATCCTAGATAGTCTAATATTAATGAGCTTTCATAGAAGATATGATTTATGGTTAGATTCTCGAACGAGAGGCCCAAATCTAGTTGCCAAACGTCATTCGATGAGGTTTTCGTAGTTTTTGTGGGATCCGCAGGGATCTTTCCACTACAGTCCTACGGAGAAACTGTTTAGACCCATTCTGTCGAGAACAAACGTGATCTTAATCATGGCTTTCAAAAATGCTTTTAATTTTGTTGAATTGCATGCTTGATCCATCTGCGGTAGGAATCTAGTTCACACGTTGAATTCTAGCTCATTCCATTATAATGTTGTTTTTCAGATTTCGAGGAGTAAGGCGGGGTACCAGGGCGAGTGGCAGATTTGGCCGATAGGACAATCTTCAGTTGTTATTTCTTTATCAGATATGCGATCTTTAGTTATTTTATTTTGGATATTCATAACTTTTGATGATTAAATTCCATATAGACTAATTTATAATTTGATTAATGAAGAAATGTCAAAAGAAAACTCAAAAACATGAAAAAAACAATGGAATTTTCATTTAATTTCTTTACATGATAAAATAAAATATTAAAGAACACCCACAACCAAAGTTATGAAAAAGAAACTCTGAGAGAAAACAAAAATGGGTTAACAGGGAATTATCGGATAGTACTAACCTCTGCACAAAAGAATTCATCCAAGAAAAGATACAATCCATTAAAGAATAAAAAGAACAGATATTAAAACGAAAGATTCTTCATGAACAGAGCGAGAAAAGAAGTAATAGAAGAAGAAAGTGAAATGTATAGGTACTGACAAGAAAAATACAGCAGATAACAGGGACTGGCAAGAGAAATTCTCCATAACAGAGAGCAATTTATCCAAGACGAAGGTAAAGAAGGAGGAACAGAAATCACCTTGCTAGGGTTTCTTGATTTCCGGGATGCGAATTTCTTCTCGTTCGTCAGAATTTAACGCCTTTTTAACGTTTAGAGGGGTGTGAATTATCCTACAGGGGGTGCGAATTTACCATTGGCCGACTAGTCATAGTACTGTAAATACAATAGAGGGGGCTATCCAAAATTTGAAAAAAAACGGGGGGCAATTGTATCACTTTCACCGAGTCATTCTTCGATTGGGTCCCACCTTCGTACCTAAAGTTTTCCTCGAGCCATTCTCATTTTTGAGAGGCCTTATGCACACTAACACCCATAACAAACCGAGCACTTCCAGCGCAATAAGTGGAACTTTTACCTAATTCTTCAAATGAACAATAATATGGGATGCAAATTTGTCCGATGATGATCGATTCATGGTCTGCATAGTTCACCCCCAAGTAAAGCTATTTTGGAAGCCATGAAACAAATTTCCATGGAAAATAAGTTTATCAAGTTGTAGGAGAGGGGCAAGGAGGGTGGGATGGGGAGAGAGATGAGTGGGAATGAGAGATGATGCCAAGTTGCTGAGAAATAAGGAAAGAAAAAACTAGTCAAACTCTTTTTTTCCTTATTTTTCAGCAACTTGGCATCATCTCCTCTCTCATTCCCACTGAATTCTCTCTCTCTCTCTCCCCCCTATCCGTCTCTCACCACATTGTAATCTAATATTCCATGTAAAAATATTTCATGCCTGCCAAATATGGTCTAAGTGTTTGTTTGACGTATGAAAATAAGATTTAAGAACAATCCATAATATGACATTCACACTGCCCAAATGAGTGCAAACACAGTGGACAGCTAATAGATCACGAACCAGAGGGGTCCACCATGATCCCGCATGGACCCACTAAGTGGGCCAAAGCAAGGTCATATCATTGTTTCGAGGAATGTAGTTAGCAAAACTCCATTTTTGTGTTTTATTGGTGTGCTTTTTAAAACTCGGTCTAAAACTTTCACAACAAATAAAACTCCTTTTTTTTTAGGCAAACATTTTAAACAAGTTTAAAATGTGTTTTAAACACATTTTTTTGGGCCAACTTTCCAATTTTACTTGCACCATATTTTGTAAATGACAAAATTCTAAACTCATTTTTTTGTGTTTCCGTTATTTTACTACGTTTTTCTGAACAAGTACCTGTAAGCCCAATGGTTTTTACCTTGGCATTCCCATCTTGTTTTGATGATTCCAATTCACAAGTGATCATTTATCACTAATGTGTTTGTTTGTCTAAGTTGTAGATCTTGATAAAGTAAGATCAAGGATGCTTGGATTGAAGGCCAAGAAGCCCACATTGGACCACTAATTGGAAGGCCAAAGTCATCAAGCAAGAAGTCATGAAGACTTGAAGACATGAAGAAATTAATATTGAAGACCATTTTTTAAATGTAATTGATCCAAACCTAGATTAGGTTTTTAGAGGCATAATTAAGGTAATCTCACACACCCTAAATAAACAAGTGATTGTATTTGTGGAGTTCCAACACCTTGGAACCCTCATAGCAATCCCATCTTGGTTGAGAACTGGAAGCCCAAAAACAGAATTGAAAATCTGCTCTGCATAGGCTTCTCGGAACTCCGAGAGTTTTTCTCGGAACTCCGAGAAATGGTCCAGTAGACTTTTTTCAATTTCTGTGTGGCTTCTCGGAACTCCGAGATTTTTTCTCGGAACTCCGAGAACACTCCAACGGTCTGAAAAAGAGCCGTTTGGAATTTTGCTGGAATTACCGTAATGCCACTGAACGGTCATATTTTGTTTTTCCTATAAATATGGGTGTTCTAAACATACAAACCATCAATCCTAACACTCTTAAACTTCATTTGAATACCCAAGAGTGAATCAAGCTTCAATTGTGCCTCTCATCACCAACTCTAGGATTTGGATCATAGGCTCTCAATTGTACATCTTTTGTAACCCTTGTGAAGGGATTTTTTAGTTCTTTCTTTCATCTTTCAAGATTTGTATTCGGGCGAGTATTCGGAGAAGCGGAGCCCTTTTTTCTCCGTGGTGAGGATTGCCACCAAGGTTAAAGCAATTGTAATTGGCACCGATCTTCGCCAAGGTTAAGAAGATCAAATAGTGAAGCCATCAACGGGTTTGGTTGGTGGAGTGGAGTAGGCCTCGGGTTTGAGGACCGAACCACTTTAAATCTCGGGTGCACTCTTTCTATCTCTTTGCTCTTTCATTTGCATTGCACCATTAGATTTAACTTGTATGCTTAAAATATTGTTTTTGATCTCTTAATCGGTTTAAGTTTTTCAAATTGGTAAATTCTAGTTTTCTTAAACAACCGTATTCTCCCTCCTCATAGTTGCCATTTCTAATTCAACTTGGGACCCCCTATATCGGATTTTCAGTACCATATTAAACTCGAATTTTTGCCGTCCCGTTTTATTGGCGAATCACGTTTTGCTAACTATGGTATTGCATTGCATCATTTGGCCGTGTACACAGCATGTAGTGGATTGTTCCTCAAAACATTCTAACAGGAAAATGAATATAGCTGACCAAGAGATTGATATGATTGAGGTTCAACAACTCGCATTTTCATATTCTCAAGTCAAGAGAAATAATCCAGTGTTTATGAGCTCACTGTAGGCAATGGATGTATCCATCACCACTAATTTAGTGACTAGTGGTGTAGTAGGAACTGTATAGTTAGAAAAATGAAGAGACAAAGGAAAAGAAGAATTTGTATGAATGGAGCAATGTGTAGCATGGCCAGCACACCCGTTTAATTAAAGAGATTTCTACAGAATTGACAAATCTACCAGAAGTACACAATTATGAATATATTATGTTGATCCCCGCATTTATGTGCTTAGTTCTTTAATTGAACATAAGATCTGAATGTATGAGTGTCACAATGAGGTCTCATAGGAGTACTAATGTCAAAACCCATTTCTTAAAAAGAGTTTGAAGTTAAAATTGGTTCAGATGTTGTATGAGATATAGTCAAGTATTCGTTTTCAACACATGATTCAGATATTAGAGAAGGGATCGTGGGCCCTCAAATGGGGTAAAATAAGTCACCATGGGGGGCCCATCAAATCCGTAAGATGGTCCTAAAGTTCAAACTCAAGGGTTTTCAGCTACATAAATGGGGGTAATTAGTACCTAAGGGGGCTTCTTAAGGGCAATAGAGGGGAGCTGGGCATGGTATTAGAGAAGGGATTATGGGCCCTCAAATTGGTTTGAAGAAGTACCCTTGGAGGGCCCATCAAATCTACAAGATGGTCCTCAACTTCATACTCAGGGGTTTTCAGCTACATAAATGGGATTAATAGTTCGTAAGGGGAGCTTCTCAAGGGCAATAGAGAGGAGTTGAGCATGGTATTAGAGAAGGGATTATGGGCCCTCAAATGGGGTAGAATACGTCGCCTTGGAGGGCCAATCAAATCCAGAAGATGGCCCTCAAGTTAAAACTCAGGGATTTTCAGTTACATATGTGGGATTAATAGTATGTAAGGAGGGTTTCTCAAAGGCAATAGAGGGGAGCTGCGCATGGTATTAGAGAAGGGATTATGGGCCCTCAGATGGGGTAGAATAAGCCACCTTTGAGGGCACATCAAATCCACAAGATGGTCCTTACGTACTATTAAACGAGATTAATAGTACATAAGGGGGGCTTCTCAAGGGCAATAGATGGGAGTTGTGCATGGTATTAGAGAATGGATTATCGGGCCTCAAATGGGGTAGAATAAGTCCTCATGTAGGGCCCATCAAATCCATAAGATGGTTCTCAAGTTCAAACTAAGGGGTTTTCAGCTACATAAATGGGGTAATTAGTACCTTAAGGGCGCTTCTCAAGAGTAATAGAGGGGAGCTGTGCATGATATCAGAGAAGGGATTATGGGCTCTCAAATGGGGTAGAAGAAGTACCAATGGAGGGCCCATCAAATCCACAAGATGGCCCGCAAGTTCAAACTCAGGGGTTTTCAGTTACATAAATGGGATTACTAGTACCTAAGGGGGGCTTCTCAAGGGCAATAGAGTAGAGCTATGCATGGTATTGGAGAAGGGATTATGGGCCCTCAAATGGCGTAGAATAAGTGACCATGGAGGGCCCATCAAATCCACAAGATGGTTCTCAAGTTCAAACTCAAGGGGTTTTAGCTACATAAATGGGGTAATTAGTACCTAATGGGGGGCTAATCAAGGGCAATAGAGGGGAGTTGTGCATGGTATTAGAGAAGGAATTATGAGCCCTCAAATGGGGTAGAAGAAGTACCCTTGGAGGGCTCATCAAATCCACAAGATGGTCATCAAGTTCAAACTCAGGGGTTCTCAGCTACAAAAATGGGATTAATAGTACGTAAGGGGCTTCTCAAGGGCAATTGAGGGGAGCTGTGCATGATATTAGAGAAGGGATTATGGGCCCTCAAATGGCGTAGAATAAGTCTCCATGGAGGGCCCATCAAATACACAAGATAGTCCTCAAGTTCAAACTCAGGGGTTTTCAGCTACATAAATGCGATTACTAGTACTCAAAGGGCTTATCAAGGGCAATAGAGGGGAACTGTGCATGGTATTAGAGAAGGGATTTTGGGCCCTCAAATGGGGTAGAATAAGTTACCTTGGAGGGCCCATCAAATCCAAAATATGGTCCTCAAGTTCAAACTCAAGGGTTTTCAGCTACATAAATGGGGTAATTAGTACCTAGGGGGCTTCTCAATGGTAATAGATGAGCTGTGCATGGTATTAGAGAAGGATTATGGGCTCTGAAATGGGGTAGAAGAAGTACCCTTGGAGGGCCCATCAAATCCACAAGATGGTCCTCAAGTTCAAACTCAGGGGTTTTCTCCTACAAAAATGAGATTAATAGTGCGTAAGGGGGCTTCCCAAGGGCAATAGAGGAGAGATGTGCGTGGTATTAGAGAATGGATTATGGGACCTTAAATGGGGTAGAATAAGTCCCCATTGAGGGCCCATCAAATCCACAAGATGGTCCTCAAGTTCAAACTCAGTGGTGTTAAGCTACATAAATGGGATTAATAGTACGAATGGGGGCTTCTCAAGGGCAATAGAGGGGAGCTATGCATGGTATTTGAAAAGGGGCTATGGGCCCTCAAATGGGGTAGAATAACTCAGCGTGGGGGGCCCATCAAATCCACAAGATGGTCCTCAAGTTCAAACTCAGGGGTTTTCATCTACATAAAAGGGGTAATTAGTACCTAAGGGGGGCTTTTCAAAGGCAATGGGAGAGCTGTGCATTGTAATAAAGAATGAATTATGGGCCCTCAAATGGGGTAGAATAAGTCACCATGGAGGGCCCATCAAATCCACAAGTTGGTCCTCAAGTTCAAACTCAGGGGTTATCAACTACATAGATGTGGTAATTAGTACCTAAGGGGGGCTTCTCAAGAACAATAGAGGGGAGCTGTGCATGGTATTGTGGACCCCGATCCGAGAGAGGCGGGGGACGAGCCCCCGGAAGTCTCTGGATCATCCACGTGAATGGAGAGCTCTACCAAGGAACTCTCGAAAGAAGTACCTCTCACAGTATGAGTGGCGATGAAAGGTGAAATATCTCTCGATTCGGGGACCAGCCCGGATTTGAGACGTACCTTAAACAAAAGAAGAGTCGTCATCCAAGGAAGTGGGCCCTGGATCCCATACTATGCTCTGTTGCAATGGATAACCAGATATATAAAAGAAGGTTCGTGTTTGGTTACGAATTTGGAAGGTCCGAAGAGCACCTTATCCGCCCAAGTGCAAACCCATAGTCTCTTATGCCATTTATTTATTGATTTTGAAGAGTTTTGGATGAAAGTCATGTGAAATGGGAACATATATCTCCAAGAAGATGTTTACCTAATCATGTATGTCTCGGAGATGATTAATAAGCACACACAAAAGAAATGAAATAAGTGTCACCTAAGAATAACTAGGTTATGAGTGTCATACCTAATTAGGGGTGTCAATTTTGGCTCGGACTCGGAAGCTCGCTCGAGCTCGGCTCGAATCCTTAACGAGCCGAGCCGAGCCGAGCCGGCTTGCCAGGCTCGTTAAGCTTAACGAGCCGAGCCCGATTTAGGCCAGGCTCGGCTCGGCTCGTTAAGGCTCGTTAAGAATTTAATACACACACACACACACACACACACACACACACACACACACTAAAAGGGTTATCCAGGGAGTGAAAGGGGGAGGCAAAATATGTCACTTCATTTTTGGAACCCCATTTGTTACTTGGACCACCCCCCATAGTGTAAAAAAAGTAATCAAATTACACTAGATAGGGCTGTCCAGGGAAGATGAGGGGTGTGAACTTAATATAACCCGAGCTCGGTAAGGCTCGCGAGCCTGGCCGAGCCTGACCGAGCCGAGCCGAGCCGAGCCTGGTTCGAGCCTGGGCCGAGCCTGAATCGAGCTTTTGAGCTTAACGAGCTGAGCCGAGCCTAGCCAAGCTCGGCTCGTTTACACCCCTATACCTAATTGACGTCTAAGTTCTGGTGTGCAAACACATGCATGCTACAGCTAAAGGTATAGGGTCTGTACATGAAAGTAAGAAAACACAACAAAACACACATCACGACTTGACTCTACACTCGACTCGACACAATAAACCCTAAAACTCTAATGCAATACTTGACTCGGACTAAGATGGCCATCCAGCCTGGCTGCTCTACGTATCCCGGCCTCCGGAAGAATCAGAATCAACGTAGTTCGATGACCTATTCTAAACTACGATGCCTAACCATCTAGAACCGCTATCCTACACTCTGTCAACTAGACTCGACTTATTTTTAAAGCTTTTTGTATGATTGCTTAAGTTCAAGTGAATTATAATTTTTTTAGGACTCTCCATATGCCCTAACTAATGCAAGTTGGTTAGCCTTAAGCTAATGCAGGTGGGCCCTACATCCTATGTGTAACTAGGTTGTGCATCTTAAGAAAAACCATGGGCTGACTAAATGCTTCCTAGTCTAGCCATCGGTTCAACTAAATGTCTAACCGACCATGACTCAAGGCCTCGTAACTCTAGGGACACTCACACGACAAGACACATCATATCAACACAAACAGGACAACCTCCTAACTCTAAAACACCCCAAATATTTAGGACAGGCTCCTAACTCTAGAGGAAGATCTTTTTGAAAAGGTTTTGAAGAAGTTTTGTATTTTTAGAAGGTTTGAAATGTTTATTTTTAAAGGTTTGGCTGGACTTGGGATATAGATCTCAAGCTGCACTACGTATCCTGTGGAAAGGGATCAAGCCAAGGTAGTTCGGAACAGACTTTCCTAACTACTCCAAATAATTCAAGATTTTTGAGATTTTTGGTTTCTCGGATATTTTTTATGTTTTTGACTCAAAATGACAGAATCCTATCATCATAAAGGTAAGACAAACTTCTAATATTCCGCAAAGGTTGGACAGCATCCTATGCTTTGTGGGGGAATTGGACAGAATCACCACTTTGCAAGGGTTGGACAACATCCTATACCTTGTAGGAGTGGATAAAAAATCATATGACTCGATGAGAGGTCGGACAGAATCTTAACCCCTATGATGATAGGACTGACTCCTGAAAGAATGACTGACTTTCTAGCTAAAGAAAGACTCCTATGCTAATGGAAAAGACTTACTGGTTAAGGGCAGACTCCTGTGTTAATGACTCTAAGAAGGGCTAATGAGACATGACATGTCTCCTAAAACAAAAGGATAACTAAGGGTACTAGTGAAACTGGGCAAGTCTTTTAGACACATAGGTGGGCTCCAAGTATCCTTATCATTACCCTTGCAATGAAAAGGGAAAAATAGGGCAACTAACAAACCAAGTTGGTCTTCTACTAGAAAGAGGTGCTACTTTTGAGACTTGGATAGTCTCTTATGTGTAAACTCTCTAGTGGGACAAATCATGTCTCCCAAGGATGTGGTTTTGTTTATCAAGACATAGCTTGTCTCCCTAATAGGGGTAAGTTTCAGCTAGCGCTATCATTGCCCTTGCAATGAAAAGACAACTTTTAAGCCTTTCTAAAGACTAGGTAAGTCTAAAAACAAAAGAGGGGAGCGCTACTAGGACCGAGCAAGTCTCCTAAGGAAGGGCTTGGGCTATCGCCTTCATCGAATAAGGGAAGATAGGTTCAAAGGTATCTAAAAGAAAAGGTTAATCTAATAAATGAAGAGGGGAATGCTCTCCAAGCTCTCTAAAGATAGACCCTAGAAATAGAACTAACTAAAAAATAATAATAATTTGCAAGAGCTGATGATTAGATTTAGTTAAGTAAATGGATATTTGATTCCTACATAAATGAGTGCTAAAGGATGCTACACAAAGTTTAATACTTTCAACACAAGCCGAATACTTTAAAGATGCTACAAAGAACCCAAAATTCAGGATATAAATTAAACATATATAGCACTAAGAAAATGCTACGAAAAGAATCAATATACAAACTAAACAAATCTAACACTTTCCAATAGGCATCCAAATGTCAGTCAACAAGGAATATTTGTCTGTGAAGCAGACCATAAAATCTATCTATGAACAAATCTCTCCTTCCTATATTCTGTTACTCTCAAGAGATTAACTTTTATTATGAAAATATAACTTAATCAAAAACTTTATAAATGACTACACCTCTCCCAATTAGCCTATATGATTTTAAAATACTATGCAAAAGAAAATCAAATGAAATTTAATTCTGAGGAACGCCTATGAAAAATAAAACACCAGTATGGAACTTACTCTGTCAAATTAATACCATCCCCTACAATTAGAGCTCCATGTAACTAGAAACTATAGTAATATTACTATCACATCTATATCCTCAAGCTGTTAAATCACCCTAACAATTCTCATGTCCTACATAGGAAAATGACTCCAACACCTGCATTTTGGTACCTCCACAAACCATTCAAATACTATCATAATTCATGAGGGGTTCTAATGAAGTCAATCCAAAAGGAAAAGACAAATCAAATCATGTGACAATCACAAACTACTAAAAAAAAAATTAACTATTTGGAATATAGATTCTTATGTTATTTGGAACTCAAACTCATTATGAAAGAATGATTACATGATTAATCTTACTAAAAATGACTCTAATATCATCACAACTACTATAAAAAGAATTCATGTCTTTTCAGTATGTGGACATTAGTTTTAGATAAAATCTCTCATAAGCATTTTGAACCACCAATTAAGGAAAAACCATATTCTCAAAATTCACTCCATCCTAGAGTCTAATCTGTAAGTTGTCAAACCAAAGGACATTTTATCATATGAGAAAATTAAAAGGCTTCTTTTGCAAAATGAGAATTCCAATCGAAAGAACTAATGGTTAAAAATTTGCAAAAGTACTACACTCCTTATGGCTTCATCATCGAATCCCATTACTAATCCCCAGTTCCAATTTGTTTCAGGTCTTTTGACAGAAATAGTGTAGCATCAATTCAACTGATAAAATAAGATATTATCTTATAAACAACAATAACATTACCATGCCAACATCACCTCTTGAAAAGAGCAAAGTAACCAAAAGGAGCATAAAGAAAATCTAACCATTCATGAGCAAAGTCAGTGAATTCAGATTATGACTGTATTTATTCATGCTCTTAATTTCTGAAACGAGGACAATTGTTTTTTCTAAAACCAGGTGAGAATCGAGAGGGAATCCTCATCCTTCACCCTGTGCTCTAATTTTTATTTTTGAAAGACTATAGACAAAAAAGCAACACTATTATCTAAATCTGAAGCTCATGAAGCCAAGAAACACATCCCAATGAACAGGGAACATTAACTCACAGATCTTTTGTAGAGACAATTTAAACACAAAAGAACTCATATTGAAAGCATCAAAATGAATTGTAAGCCCATGACTATCATGACAACATAATTCTCATTCAAATGATGAATTGAATCACGAGATAAAGAAGATTACCGGCATAAATTGGACAAGGTAGCTTATTCCGATCTAAGCGATGACCGGATCGGAGATGAGTCAATGAAATTTGCAGAAATTGCTGGAACTTGCGACTCTTTCCAGAAATTGTAAAAATATGAGAAAAAAATTAAGAAATAGCAATCAAATATTTTCTCTTTCCTCTTGCTTCAATTTGTAAACCCTAGAAATTCTTCTTATGTCTCAGATCGGCAGCAAGGTGGATGGCCGGAGTTCACCGAAGCTCGCCGGAGAAGAAGATCCCATTGGAAAATTGGCGATTAGAGTATGAAAACGAGATCTATATTTCCTCTCTAATTTTCCCACTCTCTCTCTCTCTCTCTAGAAAATTAGCTTAAGAAAACTCTCGATCCCTGAAAATGAAGGTTAGAGTGCTATTTATAAGGGATTTGAGATGATGATATTGGCACTACTAGGTGGATGAGGCGCGCGGTTGCGCAATTTTTTGATGAGCGCACACCCAAATCCTGTCCTATTCGGATTCTGCCACGACCTCCACAGGATAAATCACCCCCCATTCTACGGATAAACTCACCCCCTTCTATATTTGCACTACGACACTTCTTCGGTTCGTTCGCTAGGCAAACACGCTCAGATTTCGACAAAATTTTTCAGGGACCTAGATAGGACCCTAAGCTAGCTTAGGGTGAAGTTTGGGGTCTCACCTCGCTGATTTGATAGGTTTTTGCACAAAAATGGAGGGATTAGGGGACAGTCAAAATGGGGTGTCTACAGGTATTAGAGAAGGGATTATGGGCCCTCAAATGGAGTAGAATAAGTCCCCACGGAGGGCCCATCAAATACACAAGATAGACTTCAAGTTCAAACTTAGGGGTTTTCAGCTACATAAATAGGGTTAATAGTACTTGAGGGGGGCTTATTAAGGGCAATAGAGGAGAGCTGTGCATGGTATTAGAGAAGGGATTATGGGCCCTCAAATGGGGTTGAATAAGTCACCATGGATGGCCCATCAAATCCACAATATGGTCCTCAAGTTCATACTCAGTGGTTTTCAACTACATAAATGGGGTAATTAGTACCTAAGGGGGTTTCCTAAGGGTAATAAAGGGGAGTTGTGCATGTTATTAGAGAAGGGATTATGGGCCCTCAAATGGAGTAGAAGAAGTATCCTTGGAGGGCCCATCAAATCCATAAGATGGTCCTCAAGTTCAAACTCAAGGGTTTTCAGCTGCATAAAAGGGGTAATTAGTACCGAAGGAGGGCTTTTCAAAGGCAATAGAGGGGAGCTGTGCATGGTAATAGAGAAGGAATTATGGGCCCTCAAACGAGGTAGAAGAAGTACCCTTGGAGGGCCCATCAGATCAACAAGATGGTCTTCAAGTTCAAACTCAGGTGTTTTCGGCTACATAAATGGGTTTACTAGTACGTTAGTGGGGCTTCTCAGGGACAATTGAGGGGAGCTGTGCATTGTATTAGAGAAGGGATTATGGGATCTCAATTGGGATACAATAAGTCACCATGGAGGGCCCATCAAAACCACAAGATGGTCCTCAAGTTCAAACTCAAGGGTTTTCAGCTACATAAATGGGATAATTAGTACCTAAGGGGGCTTCTCAAGGGCAATAGAGGGGAGCTGTGCATGGTATTAAAGAAGAGATTATAGGCCCTCAAATAGGGTAGAAGAAGTACCATTGGAGGGCCCATCAAGTCCACAAGATGGTCCTTAAGTTCAAACTCAGGGGTTTTCAGCTACAAAAAATAGGATTAATAATACGTAAGGGGGGCTTCTCAAGGGCAATAGATGGGAGCTGTGCATGGTATTAGAGAAGGAATTATGGCCCTCAAATGGGGTAGAAGTAGTCACCATGGAGGGCCCATTAAATCCACAAGTTGGTCTTCAAGTTCAAACTCAGGGATTTTCAGCTACATAGATGGGGTAATTTGTACCTAAGGGGGGCTTCTCAAGAACAATAGAGGGGAGCTGTGCATGGTATTAGAGAAGAGATAATGGGCCATCAAATGGGGTAGAATAAATCCCCACGGAGGGCCCATCAAATACACAAGATAGTCCTCAAGTTCAAACTCAGAGGTTTTCAGCTACATAAATGGGGTTATTAGTACCTAAGGGGGCGTTTCAAGGGCAATAGGGGGAGCTGTGCATTGTATTAGAGAAGGGATTATGGGCCCTCAAATGGGGTAGAATAAGTCACCATGGAGGGCCCATCAGATGGTCTTCAAGTTCAAACTCAGGGGTTTTTAGCTACATAAATGGGGTAATTAGTACATAAGGAAGGCTTCTCAAGGACAATAGAGGGAAACTGCGCTTGGTATTAGGGAAGGGATAATGGGCCCTCAAATTGGGTTGAAGAAGTACCCTTGGAGGGCCTATCAAATCCAAAAGATGGTCCGTAAGTTCAAACTCAAGGGTTTTCAGCTACATAAATGGGGTAATTAGTACCTAAGGGGGGCTTCTCAAGGGCTATAGAAGGGTGCAGTGCATGGTATTAAAGAAGGGATTATGAGCCCTCAAATGAGGTAAACTAAGTCACCATGGAAGGCCCATCAAATCCGCAAGATGGTCCTCAAGTTCAAACTCAGGGGTTTTCAGCTACATAAATAGGGTAATTAGTACCTAAGGGGGGCTTCCTAAGGGCAATAGAGGAGAGCTATGCATGGTGTTAGAGAAGGGATTATGGACCATCAAATGGGGTAGAAGAAGTATCCTTTGATGGCCCATCAAATCTACAAGATGGTCCTCAACTTCATACTAAGGGGTTTTCAGCTACGTAAATGGAATTAGTAGTGCGTAAGGGGCGCTTCTGAAGGGCAATAGAGGGAGTTGTGCTTGGTATTATAGAAGGGATTATGGGGGGTAGAATATGTCTCCTTCGAGGGCCAAATAAATCCACAAGCTGGTCTTCAAGTTAAAACTCAGGGGTTTTCAGCTACATAGGTGGGATTAATAGTACGTAAGGGGGGCTTCTCAGGGGCAATAGTGGGGAGCTGTGCATGGTATTAGAGAAGGGATTATGGCCCCTCAAATGTGGTAGAATAAGTTGCCTTGGAGGGCCCATCAAATCCACAAGATGGTCCTTACGTACTATTAAATGGGATTAATAGTACGTAAGGGGGGCTTCTCAATGGCAATAGATGGGAATTGTGCATGGTATTAGAGAAGGGATCATGTGAGCATATCGTAATGATCTATAAAAATATGAATGTATAACCATTTGGCTCTCCCCTATGAATTTGTCAGAGGCCTTAGATGAACCTATGATATAAGGCATAACAAGGCAAAATGGTTGAAAATGTGAGTGATTTGAATACTTGGGCTACATTTGCAACTTATGAAGCAGATAAATTTCTATCTGAGCAAGGATATGCTCAAGTCTTAGACATAACTTTCAAGTTCATAAGTTTCATTATGTAGGGGATCTCTTGACAATAAGCAGACAAGTCTTCTTCCAGAGCATTGATATGCTATGAACTATAATATGCCTTTTTGAGATACTTGTTTCTTGCTTATAGAGATTGACACATTTCAAAGTGAAAACTCCCCCTAACTATGTGCAGCTAATATAAATGTTAGAGTTCAAGCACATAAGCCCCTGATTCAATTAATTACCTTTAACATTTTCGGGTTGCTCCATTTAAAAGAAGATTACAATTTGAATTGGAATGGATGCTTATTAGACATGAGATATGACAATGAAAAGTGTATAGTCTAATAAATACATGGATAAAAGAATCAAACTAGTAAGGTACATATCTATGGAAACCAAAGATCATGCATATATAGATGAAACTATAATGCTTCATATACATGATCAAATGATGGAAGATTGATACCACATTTCAATTAATGTTTCTTAAATGATAAAAGTGGTATTTGAAAATCTCTCGGAAGAAGCAAAGCTGAACTTCACATTCTTCTATCTGGAACTCTTTTACAGATGAATGTTTAGAAGAGCTTAGATCAATGCTTGACCCTTTCTTCCATGTAAGGGTAGTATTTTTAAAAGTTCTTCCCTGGTTGAGAGACTTGTTTTAACTTTTGTCCTTCAACAAAAGGCTATCCCTGAGAGGATGAACATGAAGTGCATATGTCAGCCTTTAGTCATGAATCTTCAATTTTCTTAGTCTCTATTCATCCTTCACTGTGAAAGAATGTAGAGTTGGACAGAGGAAATTGAGTACATTTACCATTTTATTACATTTGGCATGATGGAAGGAGACAAGTACCTTAGACAATCTGTGAATGACTGATTATTTGAAATCAATCAACTTGAGTCCTCCGAAGCTAAAATCTTGGAAGAGATGATGAGACATGACAAGCTCAGAGAATCAATTATCTCTCTCAAGAGATTGTCAGTGGCCTTTGATAAAACCTATGAGGCAAGGCATGACAATATAGAGTGGCTATAGATATAACTGTAAAAGTATTGCCATTGGATCTTATCATGATGAAGGATATCTTGATCTTCAAAACCACATGATAAGAGACAACTTCATAGGTAATGATATGATCAATTTAAGCCTATCCTATGAAGGAGAGTTCTAGAGATTTTGAAACTCTAGAACAAGATACTTATCATTGGAAATGATGAAACCATAAGTTCATCCAAGATAAGTATAAAGCCTACAAGAATGTGATATTAAGGCTCAGGCAAAGAGTACTTACCATACATGAGTGATGATCTAAAACAAGAAGGCATAGGACAAGACCCAAACTATAACACATATGGAGCAATGGAGCTCCACATGAGTGTACGTATCATATGTGTTGTAGTATACACATCAAACATCATATGATAAGATCCGGACAGATATTACACATGTATAGCTCTCCCTATGTGAGTGACTCATACAAATTATGAATCCAAAGGACTGTCCAACCCAAGCACCAAAGGATTTAGAGGTGAATAATTTGCAATCAACCCTTGGGCTACAAATGCATGATAGCTAGGAGTAATCAAGTAATACCAAAAGAAATGACAGCCTAGGAGCCAATGCACCCCCTAATTATGTGCACACACACAGACACACACACACACACACACACACACATATATATATATATAAGTGACACTTCAATGCACATATGGCTTGTCATGGTGAAGATGTTGGCTAGAAGCCAAAGAGATTAGATGTTTTAATTAAAGTGAGCATACACTCTCCAACTTACTAGGTAAGAGGACTGAGAGTACCAATTGAGTGATTTTTAACTTTAGGTTTACCATCTTTACCATAGCTAATGCCTTACAAGGGGATAAAACTATAGATTATATAGATATGCCAATATAGCTCAAATATATAGAACTCAGACACAGGAAATATAGACTATAGAGGATTATGTCTGAGAGAGACATCCACAGCTCATGCAAAGTGATAATATATCACTTATGGGTAAACATAAGCAATATATGATATTTTAAGACATGAACGGACAGTCTACCAAGTTTGGACATAAGTAACATGACACATTAGGTTCATGGTCCAAACCTCTATGTTTTATATCCACATACCACCTCTCTAAAGATAAGGCATTAAGCACAAAGTTGATAGGCCTATAGAAAATCAAAATGTGAGGGAGATACGTGTTCCCATCACAATGTATTACATGATAACCACTACAATGAGTAGCTACCCAACAGAGATATTAGATTCCTATGACATTTTCAATTATACTCAATTGAGTTTCACACATTGAATCTAGACTCATTTTTAATTCTCTGCAAAAAAGAATTCATACAAGACTGTAGAGAATAATCCAAGGACTTCTAGAGAATGTCAAGTGATGAACACCTTGACACATGCATTCCAAATAAACTACTATGACTAGATAGTTTTATCTTAGTCATGAGAGGATATTCATTTGAAGCTTTTTGGAATACATCAATTTAACCCATCAAGATTTCATATGCATTTAATGATGGTCATGAAGCACATAAGAATGGGGTTGAAGGACAACTAAGTGCATGGTAATAAACATATTTACTCACCTAGGGCATAAGAGATGTCTAAGAAGGGATTTGAGTGGATTTTCTTAGACAAAGCTTTTAACATATAATCTTGCTAGAAATGATATTCTATCTAAGTTGAATATACCAAGATATACTAAGATATAGCAAATGCCAAAATTGTCCTAAATAGAGTTCAAGAATGAAAGAAATGAACTTGAATGATCAATTTGAACTCAAGGGCTAATGGGTGGTTTATTTTCATGAAAGCACACATGGTTTTCATAATGAATTTTCTATTGAGGATTTTTGTTTGTGGATGGAATACTAAGTGCTAGAATATATGAGACAAAGTGTGTGTACTCAGACTAAAAAATTCTAGAATGATATCAAACAAAGTACAAAGATATAGTCTTCAATAAGTATAGCATTGTTTTACTTATAGACTATAGCATGGATATGATGCGAGCATTAAAGCACAATGAACAAAGGTACATTCTATTAAATTATGTATAATGATATGTATCTAAGCTCAAATATGAAATGATATGTCGTTTAAGCACACATGTGATCTAGATACAATAAATTGAACATTGAAATAGTATCTAGAGAGAATTCAAATGATATAACAATTAAAGCACAACCCCATATATCAATAAATTCAAATAATGATTTGAATGGGGAACTTTGGAACCCAAATTTTTTTGGTTCCGACCAAGTTTGTTTTTGAGACTGTATCATTTCTTAACCAAACAAAGTTGTTTGACTTTACAAATCTAAGTTTACATCTAGATTTGTGATCCTTAATCTACCACAATATGAGCAAGAATAAGCATGGGTAGATGAAGAGCAAACATAATAACAAGACTTTGAAAGTAAACAAACATGTTCATCTTTTTCATCTTGAAGTCTTTGATTCTTTGATGAGAGTTCTTTATTTACTAGTTTTATCTCATTTAATTAACTATTTTATGAGAGGAACTAGTTTTCAATTTTTCTTCATTTTCACAACCATGTTTATATTTTTCATTTAATTTCATGTTTGTGTTTTCAATGCTTCTATTTTCTTTCTCAAAAGCATTGCATCTTTGGATTAAGTAATTATTTTTATTTATCAATGTTTTGCTTAAATGACTTAATTTTTTATTTCTTTTTAAAGTTACATCAATTTTCATTTTTAAATCTTCAATTTGATTCTTGAATTTGAAAATTGAATTTTCAACATTCTCTTTGTTTGCAAAAGATTTTTGAGTCTCTTTTTGTTCAAAATTTAAAAAGAGACAAACATTTTTCTCAAAAATATTTTCAAGTGTGGTCCAAATGTCTTTTGCATTTAAACATGTTGAAATTTTCTCAAAGATGTCTGGAGTTAAGTTACAACAGAATAAAATCTTGGCTTTTGAGTTCAAGGAAAATAATTTTAAATTATTTTTACTACATTTTCTTGAAATAGAACATCCCCTTTCAATGACATCTAACATGTCATAATCTATGGATTTGGGATAGGCTAAAATTTTTACTTTCTAAGCTCCAAAATTCGTTCCATAAAAAAATAGAGAAATTAAAGCGGATTAACCTAACTTAAAATCCATTTGGATTGTCACGGATCTTTCTCTTATAGATTTTTAAATTTAAAAATCTCTTTAAGAGCCTAAGCTTTGATACCAAATGAAATGTAGGTGTGACAACCCAAGAAGGGGGTGAATTAGTCAATTAAAAATGTTGGGCTTAATTAAATGGATTATTAAAATTAAATTACTAATTAAGCATTTATAGTCTAACCCTTGTTCAAATATTCAAGATAATGAAAGCTAAGGTTTAGATGTTACTTTAAGCCTATATGCTTTAACCCTTGTTTAATAAAACATAAGTGCAAGTAAAGGGTAGAGATTACCAATCACCAGAGTCCAAAGAGAAGGAGGAGAGAAAGCATCCACAAGGCACAAGATTTATAGTGGTTTGGTCTATCACAAGACCTACTCCACTCTTCCAAGTTTACCTCCTTGGGGCGCTCCACTTAAACAATGAGATTCTTCAAAGGGCGAATCTCGAAGCCGTAATCTCGAAGCCGTACACCCGACTCCTTCGATCTTCAAAGGGAACGAACCCTTTTTGCACAAAGCCTTGGCGAGGGATTACACCCGCTTACAACGTCTTCACTTTTCTTAACGGGACGAAGAGTAGACCCTCACAACATCTTCACATTTGTTACCGGACCAAAGAGAAGACCCTCAAATACAACTCAACTCAACTCAACAAAGCCTTTGTCCCAAGCTAGTTGGGGTCGGCTAAATGAATCCTTTAGAAAAAAAATTCATGAAGAAGGTAAAATGGATCTACCTAGCTCTAATCTTGGTTCTAGTTGGGTTCTTCTACGTGGATCATTTTCTTCCATTCTATCATATCCAAGGTTATGTTCTTTGTTATGTTTCTAGCTATCAAGTCTTTCCTCACTGTTTCTACGCATGTTATTTTCGGTTTACCCCTACCTCTTTTTACTCCCTCAAGCACGAGTCACCTCTTCTCATCGGAGCATCCAAAAGCCTACGTTGGATATGTCCAAACCATCTTAAGCGGTGCTCTCTCATCTTCTCCTCGATTGGAGCCACCCCCACGTTTTTACGAATGTCTTCATTTTTAATTCTATCTAACCTTGTGTGACCGCACATCCATCTAAGCATTCGCATCTCCGCTACACTCATCTTATGCACATGCTGCTTTTTGGTGGCCCAACATTCTGAGCAGTACAGCATGGCTGGCCTCACAGCTGTCTTATAAAACTTTTCCTTCAACTTGGTAGGGATTTTACAGTCGCACAGAACTCCTGAGACAAGCTTCCACTTCAACCAACATGCTCTTATTCTATGGTTAACATCCTCTTCAATCTCTCATTCCTTATGTAGAATTGAACCAAGATATCGAAATATATCCCTCTTAGGCACCTCCTGTCCACTCATATTTACTACGTCCTCGTCCCGCCTCCTTACATTACTAAAGTTGCATTCCATATATTCTGTCTTAGTCCTAGTCAGTCTTAAACATTTAGATTCCAAAGTAGTTCTCCATAACTCTAATTTAGCATTTACTCCTGCTTTGGTTTCGTCGATTAATATACAAATAACATACACCATGGCACCTCATCCTGGATACCCTCCGTAAGGTCAACTATAACAAGCGTAAAAAGATAAGGGCTTAGAGTTGGTCCTTGGTGCAGTCCTATTGTAATTGAAAACTCACTAGACGTGCCATCCGTGGTTCAAGACCCTCAGATACAATAAAGAAATTAAAAGAAAAACTCTCAATGCCTCTTAGATAGGTGGATTACAAATTTTGATAGCTCACCAACACTCAAAGGAAAGATAAAATGTAAAGCCTATGGAATCCCTCTTGATAAAATGTGCAAATGCAAGATCAAAGAGGTTTAGCTTTTAATAAAAAGGTTTTGGCTCAAAGAAATGGGATTTGATCTTCTCAAATGTTCAAAAGCTAGTTTAGAAATGTTTTAATCATGTATATATAAGGTATTTGAAAATATGACCGTTTGGGGGTAAAACTGTAAATAACTGGGTTGAAAAAGTCAACCTGCGAATGCCCCTAAGGCTAGTTTGCCTGACCATCGCGGTCGACCGAGCTACCGAGGTTGCCCTCCCCTATCGGGCGCCATTTTTTATTTTCAAGTTTCTTACCGTCGCGGTCGACCGACCCCATGGCGGTTGCCGGGCTAGGGCTACCTGTTCGCTCAAAATTTAAGTTTAAAAACCTATCCCGGTCGATCGACCCACGGCGATCACCCGCCCAAACCCATGATAGAATAGTTCTGTAGAAACAGAACCCATTCCGCGGTCGCCCGGGAAGCCCTGGTCGACCGGCCCTGCATAAAATTCCATTTTTAACTTTAAAGTTCAGGGTCTTTGGGCTTAAGTCTAAGATTTTCAAACACATTTTTGGGTGTGTTAATGATTTTCAAAGATGTAAAATGTTAAGTATAAAAACCTTTTGAAAGTGCATTTAAACATAAAATCAAGAGGACTCCAAATACAATTTAAAAGATGTAAACCTTGAGTCTTCTCAGAATGTATAGGCTCATTTGCACTTTCTTGGACTTCTTCTGCTTGGGTGAACATCGTGACCTTGTCTTGGCTCTTGTGACTTGTCCTCCAATCTTCAATGCATGTTGAGGTACATGAGGTGTCACCATAGCATGTTCAACTCCAAGCTCCTTCCTGACACTTGTTGGGAACTTGTGGAATCTTCATGATGAGCTTCTTAATTTGAACATTTCAAATGAGGATGTCTTCACTGTTGGTGCAAGCTCTTGGTTACTTTGCTCCTTAATCCACAAGCCATGTGTTGTGAAGAGTTGTATAATGACGATTATGACATGAAATTCCAGTATACAACACAACACCTCAAAGCAACACATTAGTCCATATAAGGTGTAAGATTACATTCTTGTTTCGATGCTAGTAAGGTGAATGATTAACCCATGGGAACCCTTGGGCTTACAGCTTCCATAACTTCAAACACAGTTGCAAAGTTTATCCGTACGAACATTATATGTAGATACGAAGTACCTCATGAGTTGATTTCTGATAATGGCTCTCATTTCAAGAAAGAAGTAGCATGCTGTAGACACCCCATTTTGACCGTACCCTAAATCTCTCCTAGTTTAAGCATAACCCTATCAAACCAATGCTTTAAGATCCCAAATTTCACCCCAAGATAGGTTAGTGTCCCAGCTAGGTCCCCGTGAATTTTCGTCGAATTCCGAGCGCGTTTGCCTAGCGAACGGGCCGAGGTAAGTGTCGTAGTGCAAGTGCGGATAGGGGGTTGAATTTATCCGAGAGGGGGGGGGCGAATTTATTTTGGAAAAGACAAACCTGGGCCGAAAAGGACGCGCAATTTTGCGCGCCTATCAAAAGTCTGCGCGCTTCATCAACTTGGAGTGCCTTTATCAACCATCTTTCTATGCCTATAAATACAAAAATTAACTCTCATTTAAAAAAAAAAAAATTGGCAGAGAGAGCGAGAGATTTTTTTTCCCCCAAATCACCTTCCTCATCTCCGGTTTTCTTCTCCGGCTACTCCCTCTAGTGAGATCCGAAAAACTCAAGCCTTAGATCTAGCTTCATCTCTATCTTTTCCGGCTACTCCCTCTGATCTACAGCTTGAAACCCTAACTGAGGAATCATATCTGAGAAAAAGAGAGAAAATAGATCTTGATTTTTCCGATCGAAATTCTACCAAACTCCGGCAAGTTTTCTTATTCTCCGGTCGGATTTCAGCCAAAGTTTTGGCGAAATCATTTTATCAAGCAAGCTCTTCGGATTTTCAGTGCCGGATATCTTCTTCGGAAAGCAGTCTTTCTCGCCTGCAAATTCATCTCCTCTAGCCGCAAAATCCGGTGATCTTGAATTCTCAGATCATAGAAAAGAAGTGAGGAACCTCAAGTTTGAGTTTGAGATCTGTAAATTTGAAGAAATTTCATCCGAGGCTGCAAGAAGAATTTCATATCATCTGAGATTAGAAAGAGAGGAAAAGTAAGAAGATCTATCTTAAAGGTATTTACATTTATTTTTAGCTTCTTACTCTTGAGTTTAATCTTCTGTTTTGTTATGTGATGAATGAATGTTTATTAGGTGATAGAATTTCTGTTTCTTTGAATGAATCATAGTTTGTTTGATAAAATATATATATATATATATATATATATATATAACTAGAAATTAAGATTTGCTAAGATTTTTTTTATATATATATGATTATTATTAATATTTTTTATACAGTTTTAGATTCAAAGATGATAAGCGCATGTTTCATATATATTTGTCCTGATCTGAGCAAAGAAATCAAGGCTGTCGAATAAAAATTGGAATAAAAAAAAAGCTATAAAATCTTTATTGGCTGTTTAGGTTATCACTTCTATTGGATAATGAATTAATGTTTGCGGATTTATCTTCTTATCTGTTCATGAGCACTGATGAAGTTTATATTATTCGTTTCCTGCTAGTTTGTTCGATTTGATTCATAGCTTGGATGTATTGGTTTTGTCTAACCTTTAATTTGGATACTCTTGCTCTGTTTCGTTACTAGTTTGGGTATATTTATGATGATTTTTATTCTTTCTTTGAGTCTATTCTAGGAAAATAGACATAAAGAGATGAATTCATGCTTTGTATTTTTGTCTGCCTCTATTTACATATATTTCTTTAGGATTTAAATAAATAGGTGAGGTTCTTGTGTTTAGAGTGTTTTGAAAGTTTTATCAAGTTAAAACAGGGGTTCTTTTATGTTTTAAAATAAAAAAATATCCATGTGTAGAGGCAACTGTTCCCTATCGTCTTGTTTATTTGAAAAATTAATTATGTAGCAGCTAGTTTGCTTGCCGAAAAAGATCAGAGGGCATTGATGTGGGTGTTACTTTGTGCTGTATGTTTAGTTTTTTTTTTTTTAGAAGTGAAAGGTTTTTATAACCCCTCGATTCTTATTGTAACCTGAATAATATTAGTTGAGTTATATAGATAAGGTTTGAAAGGACTAATATTTCCATTAAAGTAATGTACTACGTGGCTAATGGGATTTGATAACATAACTTGAATACCCTATACTGAACTAAAACTATAGTAGTATTTTCATTGTATTATTTTGGCAATAGCATTTCTCAATTGATGCTGCAAAAAGGAGATGTGATTGAGGTATAAGGTTTGATTTTTATCACTGTTTATTAATATCCATGTTGGGCTTAGATTGGTTTTACGGGTCCTTTAGAAAATGCAACTACTGATGATGTGGCACCAAGGCTTTACTATGAACAATATTGCCCAATGGAATTACTTCATCCATTTGAAAATTGCAATGTGAACTCTTAGTTGTTTTTCATTCTTTAGATTTGTAGAGATGAGAGCATTGTTATGTTGGTATAGTAGAAGGAGCTATTGTTCACTTCCACGGGACAAGAGCTATAGTTATTTACTTTTCTGTATTGATTAGTGCATCCAGTTTGGGCTGCATAGGTGGCATAAATAGAAGAATAATTTTAAGCAATGGTCTTAATAGTGGTAGTATGCATGAAAGTAAGGGTTAAAATGTATTTTTCATTACCCATAGTTTATTCCCCTTATACATGTTTGGATGTGTGTTTGACATTGATCATTATCCTTCTTCAATTTGGTTACATATTTGCATAGAAGTACATAGCTGTTGCCCTGTAAGTTATATGCCCTGTAGCTGTAATTTGGTTAGGTCCACTGTTACATATAACTGTTGTCCATTGCCTTCTGTCCACTGTTACATATAACTACTGTCCATTGCCTTCTGTCCACTGTTACATATAACTGCTATCCATTGCCTTCTGTCCACTGTTACATATAACTGCTGTCCATTGCCTTCTGTCCACTGTTATATATAATTGCTGCCCATGGTTTTAGATCAAAGATACATAAACTTTTGTCCGCTATTACATATAAATGCTGCCCATGGTTTTTAATTCAAAGATACATAACTGTTGTCCACTGTGGCACATGATTGCTGTCCATGTATGGTAATAGAGTGGCGCCACTACTGTTGTTTATTCTGACAATTACAATAAATATTCCAAGTCCATTACTCTTGCTTTATTCAAATTTTAGAGATTCTTGAGAGTAAATTTTATAGTAAAAACAGATGGTGGGATTATTTCTTTTCTACTTGGAGGATTTAGTAAGACCTTAAATATGAGTTTCTTGTTATTAGATGTTTTGTCTGACATTTAGATTTTCTTTAGCTAGTTTAATTATTCTGTAGAAAATGAGATAATGAATTTGAGTTGCATAATTATTTAGAATCAGGCTGTTCGATTAGAGGTGTTTGATTTCTGTCAAAGCATATGATTGTATAATTGTAGTCATTATAATTTTATGTTTTGGGTGGTCAAAAGAATCAAAAGGAGATATGGTTCAATTACTTGCTTATTATGTCTTTTAATTATATTCTCTTGATTATAAATATGTTTAAGTCATGGCACTTTATTTTTTCCTTATTAGATAAAATATTTGTTCTATCTGGTGGACGTTTTCCTAGCAGATTGTTTCTTCATTATAGGGGATGAAGGCGATAGCCCAAGTCCATTATTAGAGGACTTACATAGTCTGAATAGCGCTCCCCTTTTCATTTTTAGGCTTATCCAGCCTTTAGTAAGTCTTAGAATTTTCCCTCTCACACCTTAATAGTGGTAGCCATTTCCTTTATTATATTAACAGCCTTATTTCACCCTGACAATAGCAAATATCATATTTTTAGATTTAGTTATACTTCGCTGCTTACATATATTAAATAAATGCCTCTTTTAATTTATACTTTGTATAGATTAGAAATATCATTGGAAAAATTTGTATAAAATATTGAGAATTTATTACTTTTCTTTTATCTTAAGTTTTGAGTTAGATTCTGAAGATAAATGGATTGTTCAGGTGAGATTATCTCAAAGCTTATTATACTCATTCATTTTTATTTAAGTAAATTGTTAATAGGAAGAAGGAGATCAGATGACTACTCTATTCGATATTATCGACATGAGTACTGTCTGGTTTCAAGGCGGAATATAGAAATATTATCATGTGTATATGATATCAGATGATTACTTTAGCATCATCTGATTTCATCCCCATATTGGGGTGGTGTTTGTGGTTGGGCATAGAAGTGTTTGATATTGTTTTCTTTTACTTTATTAGGCTATCCAGCGGCTGGTCTGGACTAATTAATGTTGTTTATCATTTTATGATTGCTATAGATTGTGTATTTTTTTTATTGAAAATTCTTCTTTGCTTAACACTTGATTTATTTTTATAAGAATAGAATGGAATTTGCGATTATCTGGTAGCCTTTTCTTCTCTCTTTGATAGACTAACACAGTCTTATAGATTTCTGTTAATTTTCTTTAGATACTAGAATCCCCTCTCATTGCAAGGGCTATGAAGGAGTCATCCCGAGCCCATTATTTTAGAGGACTTGCATAGTCCTAGTAGTGTTTTCCCTTCTAATCTTTTCTTCATTTTATGAGACTGTTTAAGTCTTTCAGGTTTCTTTCCTTTATCATTTCAAGCCCATCTCTAGGAGGACTTGCACAGTCCAAATAGCATTCCATTTTCTCAAAAGACTTGCCTAGTCTTTTAGATCCAAATCTTTGGAGACAGGCATTGTCTCATTAATGAATCAACCTGAGTCAACTCCTAGAGACTACCTCTAGTCTCACAGGTCTTAAACTCTCTTCTAGTCGAAGACCAACTTGGTCTGTCAGTTATCTCATTTTCTTATCATTGTTTAGGCAATGATAAGGTTACTTGGAGCCCATCCTTATGCTTAGGAGACTTGCCTAGTCTTGCTAGCATTTTTCTCTATCCTACCTCTGTGTCTAAGAGACTTACCCAGTCTCATTCTCTTGATAAACCTCCTCTTTGTGCGTCGTTTGGTTTTGGGAGAACACCTTACTCGGCTTGGCAGCATACCCCTACCCTTATGGGTATTGGGTTGCACATTTGTTGCACCCTAGGGCTAGGCAGCTGTCCGGCTCGGCTGGGTGTTTTACCTTTGCCAAATATGCACAGACTCTTTTTCCTTATTACTTGTGAGCCTTATCTTGGTTTGATAGTCCACTAGCATAGGAATCCGTCCTTAGTCTAGGGAGTCAGTCCTATCATCATAGGGGTTAGGATTTTATCCAACCTTTCATCAGATCATGTTCTTCTATCCGCTCTTGCAAGGTATAAGATGATGTCCAATCCTTGCAGAGTCGTGTTTCTGTCTTTTTCCCCCGCAAAGCATAGGATGATGTCCGACCTTTGCGGGATTCCAGAAGTCTACCCTACCCTTATGATGATAGGAGTCTATTCTCTGGTCTCAAAAACATTTCAAAAACACTCAAAAACAACAAAAATATTTCAAGAATACTCAAAAACAACAAAAACATTTCAAGAACACTCAAAAACAACAAAAACATTTCAAAAATACTTGAAAACAACAAAAATATTTCAAAAACACTTGAAAATAAAAAAAAAACATCTGAAAAACCAAAAATCTCAAAAATCTTGAGTCATAGGAGAGTAGTTAGGAAAATCTGTTCCGAACTACGTTGGCTTGATCCCTTTCCAATGGGTACGTAGTGCAGCTTGGGATTCACATCTCAGGTCCAGCCAAACTTTAAAAAAAAAAATATTTCAAATCTTCCAAAAATGCAAAAATATTCAAACCTTTTTCAAAAAGATCTTCCTCTAGAGTTAGGAGTCTGTCCTAGACATTTAGGGTGTTTTAGAGTTAGGAGTGTGTCCTGATTTGTTGATACGGTGTGTCGTGTCGTGTGAGTGTCCCTAGAGTTAGGAGGCCTCAAGTCGATCGGTTAGACATTCAGTCGAACCGATGGCTAAACTATGAAGCATATAGTCAGCCTGTGGTTTTTCTTAAGTTGCACAGCCTAATTACACATAAGATATAGGGCCCACTTGTATTAGCTTAACGCTAACCAACTGGCATTAATTAGGGCATATAGAGTCCTAAAAATCACAACTCACATGAATTTAAGCAATTGTACAAAAAAGCTTTAAAAATCAGTCGAGTCTAGTGGAATCGAGTCTAGGATAGAGGTTCTAGATGGTCAGGCATAGTAGTTTAGAATAGAGCATCGAACTACGTTGACTCCGATTCTTCCCGAGGCCGGGATACGTAGAGCAGCTGGGATGGACGGCCATCTTGGTCCGAGTCAGGTCGCATTAGAGTTATGACTCATTTTGTCCAGTCATGTATAGAATTGAATTGTGTTGTGTGTTTTATTGTGTTTTCTTACTTTCATGTATAGATCATATACCTTTAGTTGTAGCATGCATGTGTTTGCACACCAGAACTTAGACACCAATTAGGTATGACACTCATAACCTAGTTATTCTTAGGCGACACTTCTTTCATTTCTTTTATGTGTGCTTATTATTTATCTCCGAGATATGCATGATTAGATAGACGTCTTCTCGGAGATATTCGTTCCCATTTCATATGAATTTCACTCAAAACTCTTCAAAATTATTAAATAAATGGCATAAGAGACCAGGTGTTTACACTTGGGCGGATGAGGTGCTCTTTAGACCTTCCAAATTCGTAACCAGGCACGAACCCTCTTTTTTATAATCTCTGGTTATCCGTTGCAACAGAGCATAGTATGGGATCCTTGGCCCACTTCCTTGGATGGCGACTCTTCTTTATTTAAGGTACGCCTCGAATCTGGGCTAGTCCCCGAATCGAGAGGTATCTCACCTTATATCGCCACTCATGCTGTGAGAGGCACTTCTTTCGAGAGTTCCTTGGTAGATCTCTCCATTCACGTGGATGATCCAGTGAGACAGTTCGCGCGTGGGGGCACGTCCCTCACCGCCCCTCTCTCTCGGATCGGGGTCCACACATGCCTGTGTGAATAATTTAATATAAAGCATCACAAGTTATCTTCCTACAGAGCGCAGACAAATGAGGCTGTAGAAGCAGCAAATAAGAACATCAGTGTTATTATTAGCAAGATGACAGAAACATATAAGGACTGGTCAAACAAACTTCCTTATGCCTTATGGGCATATAGGACTTCGATCAGATCCTCTACAGGTGTAACTCCGTATTCTTTAGTGTACAGAATGGAAGCAGTTTTACTAGTTGAGCTGAGAATTCCATCTTTAAGAGTAATGGTGGAGGCTAACTTGCCAGAGTCTGAATGGGCAAAGGCCAGATATCAAGAGTTGTAGATGATAGATGAAAAGAGGCTGATGGCCTTATACCATATCCAGGGATATCAGAGGCAGATTGAGCCTTTTATAAGAAAGTCTGTGTGAGAGACTTGAAGCAAGAAAATCTTGTTTTAAAGTCCTACATGGGACCGGTATTTTACCCGAGAGGGAAGTTCAGGCCAAATTATTCTGGTCTTTACACTGTCAATGAAGTCCTGTCGGGAAAAGCCGTAAGACTCCTCGATAAAGATGGAGAAAAATTAAATGAACCTACAAACCTGGATCAGTTAAAGAAATATTCTGCTTAGTAGACCAGGAGGCCATCCTTAAACAATTTGAGCTTTGAGCCACAACCAAAATGTTTACAACCGTTTGCAAACCCTTTGGTCCTAAAAAAAACTTGTTTTCTTTAATACACACAAATTAAGGGCATTTTTATTTTTAAATTTTGAACTACGTTATGACCTGATTCTTTTCTACAGGGTACGTAGGCAGCCTAATCACTTCAGATTCGGTCGCAACCTTTTGAAAAAAAAAAACGAAATCCTTAAAATCCATTGCGCAAACTGCGCGGATCTGATTCCCGTTTCTTTGGGGATACATAGGCAGTCTGGAGGATCCAGATTCGGTCCAAATACATTCAAACACACCAAGATTTAGCCTTTTGAACCTAAGCCTACCTGAAAGTCCTTCTGGTGTATTTAAGCCCAGGTTTGTAAAGAAACAGAAAGAAAGAAAAATGATGGAGTCTTAGACCCGCTAGACTGAAAATCCGAAAGGGCGGTCTAAGTAAAATTTAGGGTCGTTTACCTGCTAAGCTGAAAATCCAAAATGACGATTTAGCTAAAAATCAGGGTACTGAGCTTGCTAGATGGAAAATCTGTAATGGCAGACAGTCCAGGCAAAAATTAAGGCATATAGTCCGCTAAATCGAAAACCTGAAAGGGCGATTTAGTCATGGCAGTGACTTCATGCAGAGAGGACAGAACTTCTAAAAGACAGCTGAACTTTCATTTTTCTTTGGCATTACTCAGATGTTTAAGTAAGCACTAGCGGAGCTATCTTTGATACTCTTTAAGCTAAGGAGGTTGAGACTAAGCAATCAAAAGGGATAATAACCATGACGTAAATAATAAAAAGAGGAATGAAACACCTTTAAATGTGGTATTCAAAAGATTCTAAGAGTGATTGACCTTTACCATATAAAAATATTTATCAAGCTAAGAAGCAGATTCAGTCTCTCTTAGAATCTTGTTTGGAACTCGTCAAACTCCTTGTTAGTCGTTTGTCAAATTTCTTTCTTTGTCGAGTCAAGGTCAATTTTTCAGAGTCTTGGTTTTGTTTAGTCTGTATCCTCCCAAAGCTGGGGTGATCAGTAAAAAAACAAAACTTCAGAGAAGTAGAGAATTTGTACCTCCTGTAGACAATGTGAAACTGAGCAGAGTTCAGAAAGTGACAGGCTCTTAATCTCCTTTACAACATCAACAGATGGCAGAGATAAAGAAAATTTTAAAAAGAACAAGTTTCTTGTACTTGTGAAAAGCCTTGTAAACTCAAGTGTTCACGAGGAGAATCTGTTATAATCCCAATTGATCGTTAATGAAAGCCTTTGGCCTACCCTTTTTGTGTTGCTCTCCAATGAATTCTGTCATGGAAGTAATCATACTTGTCAAACAAACAATAATATTTGAGATGGTTATTCTCCTCCAATAGAGGTGAGAGAAATTTTGGACATACACTTTTGAGTCAAACTCATCAGTCAATTGTTTTATTTTGGAGTCAAGTTTTCAGAAAATCTTATCCCTGGTGGAGTCTAGAATAAACTCCTGCAATCTTCAAACCCTAGCAGGATGCTTTTCACCTTTGAAAAAGGGTTGATACCCAAAAGTTCCTTCAAGTTACTTGAGTCTGGTCTTTGACCAAGATCCTGCACTCTCAGTTACTCTCTGTAAGAGATGACTGGTCCATCAATGAAATCGGTAAGAGTCGATCTTTTCCTTTAATTGTTTTGAGATTTTAATAAGATAGAAAGTTATCAGAGTCCGTGTTTCATAGCCTGGTCATTTTCTTCCATCATTTTGAAAGTTTATAATAAGGTCTTTTTCTTCAATCATTTTGAGTTTTAATAAGGATCGAAATTGACAGCTATGTGCTTCATAGTCTGATCTTTTCTTCCATCATTTTCAACAAGTTTTAATAAGGATAGAAATTGACAGCTCTGTGCTTCAGAGTGTGGTCTTTTCTTCCTTCATTTTCACCAAGTTTTAATAAGGATAGAAATTGTAGGCTTTGTGTTTCGGTGTCTGGATTTTTCTTCCATCATTTTAAAAAGTTTTTTTTATGAGGATGGAAATTGATGGCTCTGTATTTTGTGGTCTTGATTTTTCTTCCATTGTTTTGAGAAGTTTTCAATAAAGGGAGAAATTACTAAAGTCCGCGTTTCACGGTTTGGTCTTTTCTTCAGTGTTTGTGAAAGTTTTAAAGGAAGGATAAAAAACTATTTGAGTGTTTGGTTTATACGTGTTTTTGGTAAAGTTTCAGTATATAAATTTTATTTTTATTGTGTTTTTAAGAAGTAAGTAATCACCGGATTCCGTATTTCACGGTCTGATATTTTCTTCCTTCGCTCCGCAATGTGCCGCTACCTAATGAAGTTAGGAGTCAAGTATATCTGCGAAGGGTTCGTATGGAGCTGGTTTATGCGGAATCATATGAATCTAGATTTACATGAAGCTGGTTTATGCGGCACCATATAAATCTTGGGTGATTCGCTACCTTGAAAGAGAGGAGTTAGAGTTATCCGGATAGCTAAATAGATGAATTTTCAGCAATGGTCTGTATAGCTATCACTTTGGTATTAAATGTTTGCGTTTAGCTCAAATATTCAAATACCCCAATAATTAGTCGAATGGTTTTTAGCCTAATCGACAATAAAAAAAATTCTTTGAGAGTTTGGTTTTCGTTTGCTTCGGTAAAGTTTTAATACAAAAATAAAAAAAAACTCTTTGAGTGTTTGGTTTTATACTTATTTTGGTATAGCTGTGTAGACACCCCATTTTGACCGGACCCAAGTTCGCTATGCTTGGGCGAAATCCCGTTCAATCATTTCCGCCATGTTTCGCACTTTTCCGTTAAGTGTTGAGAGAGATTATTCCCAAGAATCCGAACAAGAGAGAATTTGGATCCGATTGATGGGCCCGTCTTGAGCATTTGTTTAGATTTGGATCAAACAGGGTGGCCCGCACATTGTTTTAGTGAAAAATGAGTTTTGAACCTACTTCGATCCAACACCTAAAGATGATCATCAAGAGAACGGTCAAGATCTCAGAGAAGTCGTTTTAACAACCAATTTTGTTTCGATCATCAGGTTGAGTTACTCGGATCAGCCCATTGAAATGATTTAGGAGGACACAACCTACTTAGGTAGGGGACCCATCAATTGGATGGTCTGGATCGTCATAGAGGAATGATTTAAGGGGGCACAACCAATTTACATTGCGACCCACCATTTGAACGGTCAAGATCATCAATTGTCGCCCATCAAATGGACGGTTCGGATCATCAAATGGGAGTGATTTAAAAATGGGGTAACATATTCACATTTTGATCTATTGGATGGTTTGGATCAGCCCATAGGATTGATTAGTGGAGCACAAATTAAATCACATCGCAGCCCACTATTTGAACGGTCAAGATCATCAATTGTCGCCCATCAAATGGACGGTTCGGATCATCAAATAGGAGTGATTTAAAAATGGGGTAACATATTCACATTTTGATCTATTGGATGGCTTGGATCAGCCCATAGGATTGATTAGCGGAGCACAAATTAAATCACATTGTCGCCCATCAAATGAACGGTTCCGATCATACTTTGGAGTGGGGCATATGATTTTATGCACAATTGGGAATTTGGTCACATATGGGACCCATTTGGGTTATCTTTTACCTACTCAAAAGAACTTTAAAAAACATGCATGGGGTCACACACATGTCAAAATTCAATGTCCACAATGGTGGCCACCTACCATGGAATATGTCCACAATGGTGGCCACCTACCATAGAATAAGTCCACAATGGTGGCCACCACCCTCCCATTCCTTTGCTATAAATGGTTCAATGAGGGTGAGTAAGAGGGAGGGAGAACTCATTTCTCTTCTATCATGTGTTCTAACAAAGTTGCTATGAGGGGTTGAAAAGAAAAAAAAAGAAAAGAAACAAGAAAAGAAGAAAAAGAAACAAAAAAGAAGCAAAAAGAGAAAGAAAGCGGAAGCGATCGCACGGAGGCGGAATTTTCGAGTTTTTCGGCTCTCGGATTCGGCGAGGATTTCGATCACAGGTAGGTACACCGTTCTCGGAATTTTTTTTAGAATTATTTGGTATATTTTCGGATTTTTGCATGATTTTTAACAAAGAAAACTAAACGATATACTAAACAGATTCCAAAAATAATGAAATTTCGTGGGAAAATAATATGATAATGATACATTCTACCATGAATTTGTGAGAATTTTTGGATTTTGTTTGGTATATTATTTTACGCATTCTTTGAAAATTATCAGATTTTGGGAGAATTGTTACTGACGTCAAATCACAGATAAAATTCTCCAAAGTTTTACAGTAGTCTTAAATTCTATACTTCTTACTTCTGTAAAATTTTCAAGTGATTTGGATCTTGTTTCATATGAGCTGTAGTGTTAATTCATAATCTGGTTTGAAATTTGAAAAATCCGAAACTGATAGTAAATAGTTTTCTAAATTCATGGAAATCTCACAGCATGCTATTTTCACTTATCTCTTACTACTGTAGAAATTTCATGGAATTTAGATATCTATTTCTAGTAGTTTATGTGTTATTTTTGCAATCTGGTTAATTAATTTTTAAATCCATATTAAATATGAGTTTAATGTAAAAATCTGTAAAAATCTTCCAGTAAATTACATCTCATCATATCTTGTTGGTGGAGAAGTTTCAACTCATTTCGAGTTCGTTTGCAACAGCTTCACTTGTAAAATCACTCATATGGTTAAAAATTGGTAAAATCCATTAAAAAAATAAAAATTAAGTGAAAATCATCTTAAAATCTCTAAAGCACCTTCATCTTTGTGTGTGTTTGGGAGACCCGCCAGGTCTCATTCTCTCGTTAGTCCTCTTTGTGCGCCGTTTGGTTTTGGGAGAACACCCTACTCGGCTTGGCTTCATACCCCTACCCTTATGGGTATTGGGTTGCACATTTGTTGCACCCTAGGGCTAGGTAGCTGTCCGGCCCGGCTTGGTGTTTTACCTCTGCCAAATGTGCAAATTCGTGTTTCCTTTTCTTTTAGAGAGTCTTTGACTCATCTATCCTTTAGTTGGTGTTATTGGAGTCTTTGACTCATGTTTCCATTTCTTTTAGAGAGTCTTTGACTCATTCGTTCTTTTGTTGTATTACTAGGAAGTCTTTGACTCATTGGTTCTTCTGTTGGCGTTATTTGGGAGTCTTTGACTCATTCCTCCTCTAAGTTGTAGTATTAGAGAGTCTCTGACTCATTTGTTCCCCTCTTTAATGTTGTTAGTTCGGAGTTTCTCCTTTAGAGTTGTTGATTACTTCGCTTTTGATTAGAGGCTAACTCAGTCTTATTAGAGCTTTGCTTGCTTAGGATCTTGGACCATTTTCTCTCTTCTTGGGACGCTATCTTTCTTGTTGTGGTTTGTCTCTTTGAGACGCTAGTTGCTTATTCGGGGTTTCCCCTTTTGCTTTAGGGCTTTGCCCTAGTTTGTGGTATTACTTGCGTGTTCCCTTTAAGATTAAAAATATTTTAAGGTCCTGAGCATTGGAAAAGCTATAAAATCCAAAAACATTAGAAATTTAAAACTCAAAAAACATTTGAAAACATCAAAAACCTTAAAAAAAATCTAAAGTGTTGAGTGTTTTCTTTTAGAAGCGTATTAGGCGAGTTCGATTTTCGAACTACGTTGGCTTGATCCTCTTCCGAGGTACGTAGTGCAGCTTGGGATTTATATCCCAAGTCCAGCCAAACCTTTTTTGTAAATAATATCTTAAACTTTCTTCAAAAACCTTTAAAATCTTATTTTCAAAAGATCTTCCTCTAGAGTTAGGAGTTTCTCCTAGATAGAGAGTTTTAGAGTTAGGGTTTTTCTTTTGATAGGTAGTTTGATTGTTTGTTTGTTGTGTGCTTGTTTTTAGAGTTAGGGGTCTGTCCTAGAGTTATAGGAGCGCCTCCGTCCGGTCAGTCGGCGATCCATATCGCCGAGTGATGACTAGAGTAGGATACGCTAGTCCACCCTTGGTTTTCCTTAGGAAATACAGCCTAGTCACACATAGGTTGTAAGAACCACCTGCATTAGCTTAGGGCTAATCTGCATTTAGTTAGGGCATATAGGGTGTCATAAAATCCACAATTCACTGAAATTTAAATAATCGTACAAGAAACTTTAATAACCGGTTCGGTCTTTTAGATCGAGTCTAGGATAGAAGTCTAGGTGTCTTAGGCATCCTAGCTTAGAATAGGCGCGGAGAACTACGTTGCCTTGATTCTCGTGGAGGCGGGGATACGTAGGCTTCTTTGGATGAATACCAGATCATCTGAGGACTCGGGCTAATCACTTTTAAAACTGTTGAAACAATCAAATCACTTAGGATTTTCCATGAAATTAGAATTTTAGGAGAACTTTCACTTAGATTGAATCCAAACCAATTAAGAAATCAAGATACACATTTAGGATTCACATTGAAATTAGATCATAGGATGCATGTCACTTAGTTCGCACATTAACATAGGGTTGAATGAGCCATTTAAAATAAATTTAAAAGAGTTAACTTTTGGAATTGAAGACCGATTATCGGGCAGGAATGGTGCATGTGGTGGATAAATCCCCATACCTTCCATTCTTGTAACCAGGTAGCGAGTCTAGATTTCTGGTTAATTATGGGTCCTAGATCCCACATCTAGGTGGCGACTCTGTCAGTCTCTTTTGTGTGGAATTCGGATTGCCTTAGTGATCCCAAGTTCACATAAAAGATGAATTAAAATTAATAATAAAAGGCACACGCCAATCGCGTGGGTACGAGAGACCAAGAGATAGTGCGTGGCGGCTCTCGCGCCCCACGCCCCTCTCGCGGGATCGGGTCCCACAGACTGGCGACTCTGCTGGGGACCACCTAACTTCATTACAATTCCAAAGGATAACTCATTTGAATCTATTTTAACTGGCTCATGAAAACTCTATCTCTTTTATGCTTGTTAGATTAGTTTGTATGCTTTATTTTCTCATCACATTTACTCAAACTTAATCTAACAAAACCTGAAGGCATCATAGATTGCGCGAACTTATTGCACACACTTACATCACTTGCATCTAAACCCTTGCATCTCACATGCACACACGTCCCATTTTAGGAACCCGGAGTGTTATCTAGCATGGTTGACTGGGATTTCATCACCTGGTGCCTCTGTGCTAGAGAAGCATTCCACCCTTAGCCTAGTACCTTTATGGTACGTAAACGGATCTCTTGTTCACGTACTGATACGCCGGACACTGGTACAGTATATCGAACATGGATTCGCGCTAAGGGAACTCTTGGCCTTACCCCTAGATTAACCCACACATGCATGTAGTATACGAACACATGTGCATCACGTGTGTGAGCCTAGTTTAGGATATCTTACCCAATTGTGTGTGTGAGCCTAGTTTAGGATATCCTACCCATTTGTGTCTAGATTAGGCCCATTTGTGTCTAGATTAGGCCGTAGTCCATCTTCCAATGGCTACGATCGGTCCTAGGTACACAAACAAAGTCATGAGTCGAGATCCTCTCTCCACTCCGCTAGATTAGGGTTAGGGTTGATGCCTTCAGGTAACACTGATAAAATGTGCGAAGATTAAAAAACTTTTCCTTTGGGGTTAGGATGTAAATCATATTCATTTCCAAAGATCTCATAGGATTAGTCATTCATGATCCATCCGTTGAAAGCAATCTTATGCTATCTCATCTCATCTTGATCTCATCTTGTTGTTGATATCCATCATTCAGATTTTAGATCTGGTCCTTGACCCTACTTTTGTCATTCTTATGGCCATGGTCTATTATCTGAGCCATTGATTGATCCAATGTTTATCATATATCTTTTACCCCTGGATCATATCGAAATCATTGATGAAAAAGTTTGATCTCACCTGTATTCTTTGAGTGCATGATCGTTGCTGAGATCGAAACTTATTTTGATTAGGGATGTTTATCGTTCCTGACTCTTTCATTCCCAAAAGAAGAACGGTTATATCCAAAGAACACCTTAAGGAATAGGTTGAGGATTCTTTCCAAATTAACATACCCGTTGATGTATTTCAAGACTACTCTTTTCTCTATTTGTTTAGAATTTTTATCCCATGACTATTGAGATAGTGTGATTGCTTCTAAGTCAAAAGTCTGTGTTCAACAAAAAGCCCCTCTTCCAAAAGACTGACCATTTCTGAATTCATTCGATACATCAGTCTATTGCTTTACCCACATTGTCAGCATAAGCCTTTTGTTGCCCCATTTAACCTAGACCTTGTGGAGTTGCCTTTTCTGGGATTCCTACTTCGGGATCGAACTTTGTAATTATCATTATCATGAAGAAAGGTGTATCACCTATAAACTTTCAGTGCCGGTTCACTACCTTTGAAGAAGTGTCCTGTGTCTTTAGATTTGTCTTTCATTGAGTGTACATCAACTTTCTTCTCTCGAAGTTGGAAAAGTTCAGTTATGTTGATGTTAAAAAAAGAAAAGAAAATGTGTCATGTCAATCAGTCTTTCTCGTTCAGAGTCGGTGTTTAGCTTTTTGATTAAATTCAATGTAGAGCCTACTGAGGCGCGTTCAAAGTCATCTATGTACTTCAAAGTATTTCAATTCAATAAAGCATTTGAGTCTGTATCTTCAATTTTTTATGATTCACTCTTGGATTAAATGTTTAAAACAACTACAAGACCCCCTTCTCGGATGAGAATGCAGACGAAATTCCCCTCGAGATTTGAAAGATGGTCAAACGAGAGGAAGAGCGTCGAGCATAGCCACTTGAAGAAGAAATCGAAGCCATTGATAGTGGTATCGAAATTCGAAACTCGGGAGAAATGGATTGGAAAAACTTTATCTCCTAAGGAACGCAAAGAATTGATAAACCTGTTTAGAGGGGTTTGAGGTAGTCTTGCTTGATCCTATAAGGATAAACCAGGGGAATGCCCTGTCGTTGAGCAAAGCAAGACTTCATCTGCTTTAGACATCCAGTTGAAGAGTAAAATTTTAAAGAGATAAGCATCAGACATCCTGTGGAGCTGATGAAATACTGAGAGAAGATTTTCGGACAAGGAGTTGTGGAACCTTGAGCATAAATTCAAGATCTTCGAGATGGGAGTGGAGCACAGCGGTTGAAGTTTTGCCTGACATGCCGTCAGACTCCTCGAAAAAAATTCTAAGTCTTTGAACCTTAGCAAAAGAGCTTGTACATCAAATACATCGGAAGGCCATCCTTGGACGTCTGAACTTTTATGGCCAAAATCCCAGCGTTTAAGAATCCTTCTATAAACCCTTTGGGCCAAAAGCAAAATTAAACAATTTCTTTTCAAACACATTATAAACCCGGGGCATTTATGCACCCGAACTACGTCGGACCTGATCCTCATTTCTTCAGGGGTACGTAGGCAACTTGATTAATTCAGGTTCGGTCAAACCTTGGGATAAAATCCCTTTTCAAAATCTTGAAGCTAAATGCTAAACCATCCTTTGAAAAATCCTTAAGCGAACTACGCGGACCTGATCCTCCATTTTTGGGGTACGTAGGTAGTCTGGCTAGACCAGATTCGGTCCAAATCCTTAGAACCTTAGGTATTCAACCCTTTTGAACCCGAGCCCACCTAGAAAGTCCTTCTGGTGAAACAAGTAAAGGTTCGAGGCGAATGAAAAGAAAAACAGAAAGAAAAGAATGAGAGTCTGAAGATCCGCTAGGTTGAAAACCCGAAAGGGCGGCCTAGAGAAAGGTGAAAGTCGTTTTTTCTTGCTAAGTCAGCAAGCAAAATGATTGACTTATCAGAAAGTAAGGGTAGTGGTATGCTGGATTGAAAACTTGAAGAGACAATCTAGTCAGAGGCAAATACTTCCCATGAAAAGTTGAGTTGAATAGAAGCAGAAGGAGTTCCTCAGTTACGTAGAATTCCCAAGTTTGAGTACAAGCAAAAATTGAGATAAGTAGTCTTTTAGACTGAAAGCTTGGAAAGCAAAAGTTGAGATAAGTGGTCTTTTAGACTGAAAACTTGGAAGACATTAATTTTGACTTCTTCCGAAAAGACAAATCAAGGAGACCGAGAAGCAACTCTATAGGGCAGGATCCTGGAATCCGAATAGTGTCAGCAAGGCTTACTTTGACACCTTTTTAAACTAGGGGCATTAAAACCGAGCAATCCGAAGGGGTATAACCATGACGGATGTCCTGATGGAGGAAACTAGAGCCTTTTGGCATGGTTTTTGAGACTACTCTAAGAGTGGCTGACCTTACCATTTAAAAAATGATACATTTGATTTAAGAGTGAATCAAAATTTAGTCAAGTCCCTTGAATATTGTAAGTCTTCTTTGAAAGAGTCCTCAGGAGTCTGTTCCTTGTTTATCATTGTTTTCTTTTAGAATCCAAAGTGTTTGGCACTGAAAAGAATGGGTGTACACCTTCCGAAATGTAAAGAAAAAAAATCTAGAGTAGATCCTGGTTTAAGAATCAAGGAAAACAAGAAACATTTGGTCCAAACCTGCCTGAAACATCAAAGCCTCAAGCACTGAGCAAAATGAAGAACTCTTACGTTCAGCCTTTGTGAAGGTGGTCTTACCATTATACCAAAGAATTCTGCTTTCTTAAAACCTTGTCATGGAAGCACATCATACTAGGGGCATCTTTTATGACTTGCGTCATAAAAGATATTACACAATGATAACTGGGATATCTATTCTTAGCAAATAGAAACCAGAGAAGCTTGAACATACTCTTTGAGTTGAATTCCTTGATCAAGTTGTTTCTTTTGGAGTCAAAGTTTCATAAACTTCAACTCCCAGCGGGGTATATAATCTACTCCTGCATCCTTCAAACCTCATTAGAATGCTTTTCATCTGTTAAAGAGAGTCAGCACCTAAAAATCTCATCAATCTACTTGAGTTTTGCTTTCAGCAAAGATCATGCACTCCCATTTATTCTCGGCAGGAGATCGCTATGCTATCAATGAACTCGATATAAGATCGATAAATATTTTTGTGTTGATTTGAGACTCTTTGAGTAGTTAAGGCCCTTTGAGTGTTACAGACTCTTCGGGTAGTTGAGACTCTCTGAGTATAAATGTTTTGATTTGTTTTGAGACTCTTTGAGTAGTTGAGACCCTTTGAGTGTTACAGACTCTTCGGGTAGTTGAGACTCTTTGAGTATAAATGTTTTGTGTTGATTTGAGACTCTTTGAGTAGTTGAGACCCTTTGAGTGTTACAGACTCTTCGGGTAGTTGAGACTCTTTGAGTATAAATGTTTTGTGTTGATTTGAGACTCGTTTGAGTAGTTGAGACCCTTTGAGTGTTACAGACTCTTCGGGTAGTTGAGGCTCTTTGAGTATAAATAGATTTTGGTGTATTTGAAACTCTTTGAGTAGTTGAGACCCTTTGAGTGTTACAGACTCTTCGGGTAGTTGAGGCTCTTTGAGTATAAATGTTTCTCTATGTAGTTGAGACTCTTTCGAGTATAAATGGTTTTTGTGTATTTGAGACTCTTTGAGTAGTTGAGACCCTTCGAGTGTTACAGACTCTTCGGGTAATTGAGACTCTTTGAGTATAAATGTTTTTGTGTGCGTTTGAGACTCTTTGAGTAGTTGAGATCCTTTGAGTGTTACAGAGTCTTCGGGTGGTTGAGACTCTTTCGAGTATAAAGATTTTTGCATGTGTTTGAGACTCTTTGAGTAGTTGAGACCCTTTGAATGTTACAGACTCTTCGGGTAGTTGAGGCTCTTTGAGTATAAATATTTTTTGTGTTGATTTGAGACTCTTTGAGTAGTTGAGACCCTTTGAGTGTTACAGACACTTCGGGTAGTTGAGACTCTTTGAGTATAAATGTTTCGCCATGATTTGAGACTCTTTGAGTAGTTGAGACCCTTCGAGTGTTACAGACTCTTCGGGTAGTTGAGACTCTTTGAGTAAAAATATTTTTGTGATGTATTTGAGACTCTTTGAGTAGTTGAGACCCTTTGAGTGTTACAGACTCTTCGGGTAGTTGAGGCTCTTTGAGTATAAAGGTTTCTCTATGTAGTTGAGACTCTTTCGAGTATAAAGGTTTTTGCATGTGTTTGAGACTCTTTGAGTAGTTGAGACCCTTTGAGTGTTACAGACTCTTCGGGTGGTTGAGACTCTTTGAGTATAAATAGATTTTGGTGTATTTGAAACTCTTTGAGTAGTTGAGACCCTTTGAGTGTTACAGACTCTTCGGGTAGTTGAGGCTCTTTGAGTATAAATGTTTCTCTATGTAGTTGAGACTCTTTCGAGTATAAATGGTTTTTGTGTATTTGAGACTCTTTGAGTAGTTGAGACCCTTCGAGTGTTACAGACTCTTCGGGTAATTGAGACTCTTTGAGTATAAATGTTTTTGTGTGCGTTTGAGACTCTTTGAGTAGTTGAGATCCTTTGAGTGTTACAGAGTCTTCGGGTGGTTGAGACTCTTTCGAGTATAAAGATTTTTGCATGTGTTTGAGACTCTTTGAGTAGTTGAGACCCTTTGAATGTTACAGACTCTTCGGGTAGTTGAGGCTCTTTGAGTATAAATATTTTTTGTGTTGATTTGAGACTCTTTGAGTAGTTGAGACCCTTTGAGTGTTACAGACTCTTCGGGTAGTTGAGACTCTTTGAGTGTAAATGTTTCGCCATGATTTGAGACTCTTTGAGTAGTTGAGACCCTTCGAGTGTTACAGACTCTTCGGGTAGTTGAGACTTTTTGAGTATAAATGATCTTTGTTGATTTGAGACTCTTTGAGTAGTTGAGATCCTTTGAGTGTTAGTTGAGACTCTTTGAGTATAAATGTTTTTGTGATGTATTTGAGACTCTTTGAGTAGTTGAGATCCTTTGAGTGTTATAGACTCTTCGGGTAGTTGAGACTTTTTGAGTATAAATGATCTTTGTTGATTTAAGACTCTTTGAGTAGTTGAGATCCTTTGAGTATTACAGACTCTTCGGGTAGTTGAGACCTTTTTTTAGTATAAATGTTTTGCGTTAATTTGAGACTCTTTGAGTAGTTAAGGCCCTTTGAGTGTTACAGACTCTTCGGGTAGTTGAGACTTTTTGAGTATAAATGTTTTGCGTTAATTTGAGACTCTTTGAGTAGTTAAGCCCCTTTGAGTGTTACAGACTCTTCGGGTAGTTGAGGCTCTTTGAGTATAAAGATTTCTATGAAGCTCTCTGAGTGTTTGATTTGAGACTCTATGAGTGTTACATACTCTTTGAGTAATTTGATTTGATATTCTTTGAAGGGTTGATTTACGTCTGCATCGATAGTGGTCTGCTTTCTTTGAGGTAATTTCATTGGGTTCGTTTTCTTAAAAGCTTTATTTTAACAGAGTATGTTTGTGTTTGCTTTAATAGAGTCTTTGCGTATTGATTTAAATAGTTGAGTTGTGAGTATTAGAGAGAGGCCATCTCATTGAGATGTCGTGATTGCCGAGTTAAGGGTCGGTGAGAGGTCATCTCCCTTTTGCTTCTAGTCTTTCAGTCTCGTAGTGCTATTTTGTTGTTTTACCCTGATGAACATCATTTTAAAAACAAAAAAAAAAAAAACTTGTTTTACTTTGTTTTCGGGCCGGCCAAAATGTGTCGTCTGTTCAGCTTTGCCATTCGTGTGTTACACACGCTTTGCCAAAGAGGGGCATCTGTAGACACCCCATTTTGACCGGACCCAAGTTCGCTATGCTTGGGCGAAATCCCGTTCAATCATTTCCGCCATGTTTCGCACTTTTCCGTTAAGTGTTGAGAGAGATTATTCCCAAGAATCCGAACAAGAGAGAATTTGGATCCGATTGATGGGCCCGTCTTGAGCATTTGTTTAGATTTGGATCAAACAGGGTGGCCCGCACATTGTTTTAGTGAAAAATGAGTTTTGAACCTACTTCGATCCAACACCTAAAGATGATCATCAAGAGAACGGTCAAGATCTCAGAGAAGTCGTTTTAACAACCAATTTTGTTTCGATCATCAGGTTGAGTTACTCGGATCAGCCCATTGAAATGATTTAGGAGGACACAACCTACTTAGGTAGGGGACCCATCAATTGGATGGTCTGGATCGTCATAGAGGAATGATTTAAGGGGGCACAACCAATTTACATTGCGACCCACCATTTGAACGGTCAAGATCATCAATTGTCGCCCATCAAATGGACGGTTCGGATCATCAAATGGGAGTGATTTAAAAATGGGGTAACATATTCACATTTTGATCTATTGGATGGTTTGGATCAGCCCATAGGATTGATTAGTGGAGCACAAATTAAATCACATCGCAGCCCACTATTTGAACGGTCAAGATCATCAATTGTCGCCCATCAAATGGACGGTTCGGATCATCAAATAGGAGTGATTTAAAAATGGGGTAACATATTCACATTTTGATCTATTGGATGGCTTGGATCAGCCCATAGGATTGATTAGCGGAGCACAAATTAAATCACATTGTCGCCCATCAAATGAACGGTTCCGATCATACTTTGGAGTGGGGCATATGATTTTATGCACAATTGGGAATTTGGTCACATATGGGACCCATTTGGGTTATCTTTTACCTACTCAAAAGAACTTTAAAAAACATGCATGGGGTCACACACATGTCAAAATTCAATGTCCACAATGGTGGCCACCTACCATGGAATATGTCCACAATGGTGGCCACCTACCATAGAATAAGTCCACAATGGTGGCCACCACCCTCCCATTCCTTTGCTATAAATGGTTCAATGAGGGTGAGTAAGAGGGAGGGAGAACTCATTTCTCTTCTATCATGTGTTCTAACAAAGTTGCTATGAGGGGTTGAAAAGAAAAAAAAAGAAAAGAAACAAGAAAAGAAGAAAAAGAAACAAAAAAGAAGCAAAAAGAGAAAGAAAGCGGAAGCGATCGCACGGAGGCGGAATTTTCGAGTTTTTCGGCTCTCGGATTCGGCGAGGATTTCGATCACAGGTAGGTACACCGTTCTCGGAATTTTTTTTAGAATTATTTGGTATATTTTCGGATTTTTGCATGATTTTTAACAAAGAAAACTAAACGATATACTAAACAGATTCCAAAAATAATGAAATTTCGTGGGAAAATAATATGATAATGATACATTCTACCATGAATTTGTGAGAATTTTTGGATTTTGTTTGGTATATTATTTTACGCATTCTTTGAAAATTATCAGATTTTGGGAGAATTGTTACTGACGTCAAATCACAGATAAAATTCTCCAAAGTTTTACAGTAGTCTTAAATTCTATACTTCTTACTTCTGTAAAATTTTCAAGTGATTTGGATCTTGTTTCATATGAGCTGTAGTGTTAATTCATAATCTGGTTTGAAATTTGAAAAATCCGAAACTGATAGTAAATAGTTTTCTAAATTCATGGAAATCTCACAGCATGCTATTTTCACTTATCTCTTACTACTGTAGAAATTTCATGGAATTTAGATATCTATTTCTAGTAGTTTATGTGTTATTTTTGCAATCTGGTTAATTAATTTTTAAATCCATATTAAATATGAGTTTAATGTAAAAATCTGTAAAAATCTTCCAGTAAATTACATCTCATCATATCTTGTTGGTGGAGAAGTTTCAACTCATTTCGAGTTCGTTTGCAACAGCTTCACTTGTAAAATCACTCATATGGTTAAAAATTGGTAAAATCCATTAAAAAAATAAAAATTAAGTGAAAATCATCTTAAAATCTCTAAAGCACCTTCATCTTTGTGTGTGTTTGGGAGACCCGCCAGGTCTCATTCTCTCGTTAGTCCTCTTTGTGCGCCGTTTGGTTTTGGGAGAACACCCTACTCGGCTTGGCTTCATACCCCTACCCTTATGGGTATTGGGTTGCACATTTGTTGCACCCTAGGGCTAGGTAGCTGTCCGGCCCGGCTTGGTGTTTTACCTCTGCCAAATGTGCAAATTCGTGTTTCCTTTTCTTTTAGAGAGTCTTTGACTCATCTATCCTTTAGTTGGTGTTATTGGAGTCTTTGACTCATGTTTCCATTTCTTTTAGAGAGTCTTTGACTCATTCGTTCTTTTGTTGTATTACTAGGAAGTCTTTGACTCATTGGTTCTTCTGTTGGCGTTATTTGGGAGTCTTTGACTCATTCCTCCTCTAAGTTGTAGTATTAGAGAGTCTCTGACTCATTTGTTCCCCTCTTTAATGTTGTTAGTTCGGAGTTTCTCCTTTAGAGTTGTTGATTACTTCGCTTTTGATTAGAGGCTAACTCAGTCTTATTAGAGCTTTGCTTGCTTAGGATCTTGGACCATTTTCTCTCTTCTTGGGACGCTATCTTTCTTGTTGTGGTTTGTCTCTTTGAGACGCTAGTTGCTTATTCGGGGTTTCCCCTTTTGCTTTAGGGCTTTGCCCTAGTTTGTGGTATTACTTGCGTGTTCCCTTTAAGATTAAAAATATTTTAAGGTCCTGAGCATTGGAAAAGCTATAAAATCCAAAAACATTAGAAATTTAAAACTCAAAAAACATTTGAAAACATCAAAAACCTTAAAAAAAATCTAAAGTGTTGAGTGTTTTCTTTTAGAAGCGTATTAGGCGAGTTCGATTTTCGAACTACGTTGGCTTGATCCTCTTCCGAGGTACGTAGTGCAGCTTGGGATTTATATCCCAAGTCCAGCCAAACCTTTTTTGTAAATAATATCTTAAACTTTCTTCAAAAACCTTTAAAATCTTATTTTCAAAAGATCTTCCTCTAGAGTTAGGAGTTTCTCCTAGATAGAGAGTTTTAGAGTTAGGGTTTTTCTTTTGATAGGTAGTTTGATTGTTTGTTTGTTGTGTGCTTGTTTTTAGAGTTAGGGGTCTGTCCTAGAGTTATAGGAGCGCCTCCGTCCGGTCAGTCGGCGATCCATATCGCCGAGTGATGACTAGAGTAGGATACGCTAGTCCACCCTTGGTTTTCCTTAGGAAATACAGCCTAGTCACACATAGGTTGTAAGAACCACCTGCATTAGCTTAGGGCTAATCTGCATTTAGTTAGGGCATATAGGGTGTCATAAAATCCACAATTCACTGAAATTTAAATAATCGTACAAGAAACTTTAATAACCGGTTCGGTCTTTTAGATCGAGTCTAGGATAGAAGTCTAGGTGTCTTAGGCATCCTAGCTTAGAATAGGCGCGGAGAACTACGTTGCCTTGATTCTCGTGGAGGCGGGGATACGTAGGCTTCTTTGGATGAATACCAGATCATCTGAGGACTCGGGCTAATCACTTTTAAAACTGTTGAAACAATCAAATCACTTAGGATTTTCCATGAAATTAGAATTTTAGGAGAACTTTCACTTAGATTGAATCCAAACCAATTAAGAAATCAAGATACACATTTAGGATTCACATTGAAATTAGATCATAGGATGCATGTCACTTAGTTCGCACATTAACATAGGGTTGAATGAGCCATTTAAAATAAATTTAAAAGAGTTAACTTTTGGAATTGAAGACCGATTATCGGGCAGGAATGGTGCATGTGGTGGATAAATCCCCATACCTTCCATTCTTGTAACCAGGTAGCGAGTCTAGATTTCTGGTTAATTATGGGTCCTAGATCCCACATCTAGGTGGCGACTCTGTCAGTCTCTTTTGTGTGGAATTCGGATTGCCTTAGTGATCCCAAGTTCACATAAAAGATGAATTAAAATTAATAATAAAAGGCACACGCCAATCGCGTGGGTACGAGAGACCAAGAGATAGTGCGTGGCGGCTCTCGCGCCCCACGCCCCTCTCGCGGGATCGGGTCCCACAAGCTGCGAGGAGGTTCATATGGAATTGGTTTATGCAGAATCATATGAATCTGGATTAAATGGAGCTGATTTATGCGGCACTATATAAATCTTGGGTGATTCGCTACCTTGAAAGTGAGGAGTAAGAGTTACCTGGATAGCTAAACAGATGGATTTTCAGCAATGGTCTGTATAGCTATCGCCTTGGTATTAGATGTACGAGTTTGACTCAAATATTCGAATACCCCAATAATTAGTCGAATGGTTTTTGGCCTAATCGACAATAAAAAAAAACTCTATGAGTGTTTGGTTTTCATTTGCTTTGGCAAAGTTTTAATACAAAAATATAAAACTCTTTGAGTGTTTGGTTTTGTACTTGTTTTGGTATAGCTGGAGGAGGTTCATATGGAGCTGGTTTATGCGGAATCATATTAATCTGGATTTACACGGAGCTGGTTTATGCGGCACCATATAAATCTTGGGTGATTCGCTACCTTGAAAGAGAAGAGTCAAAGTTACCTGGATAGCTAAACATATGGATTTTCAGCAATGGTCTGTATAGCTATCGCCTTGGTAATAGATGTTTGAGTTTGGCTCAAATATTCGAATACCCCAATAATTAGTCGAATGGTTTTTGGCCTAATCGACAATATAAAAAACTCTTTGAGTGTTTGGTTTTCGCGTTTGCTTTGGCAAAGTTTTAATACAAAAAAAAACTCTTTGAGTGTTTGGTTTCGTACTTGTTTTGGTATAGCTGCAAGGAGGTTCATATGGAATTAGTTTATGCGGAATCATATGAATCTGGATTTACATGGAGCTGGTTTATGCGGCACCATATAAATCTTGGGTGATTCGCTACCTTGAAAGACAGGAGTCAGAGTTACCCTGATAGCTAAACATATGGATTTTTAGCAATAGTCGGTATAGCTATCGCTTTGGTATTAGAGTTTGAGTTTGGCTCAAATATTTGAATACCCTTGTAATTAGCCGAATGGTTTTTAGCCTAATCGACAATGATAAAAAAAAAACTCTTTGAGAATTTAGTTTTCGTTTGCCTTGGCAAAGTTTTAATAAAAAAATTAAAAAAATTCTTTGAGTGTTTGGGTTTAGACTTGTTTTGATAAAGTTTCGATACAATGGTTTAAAAAAAAACTCTTTGAGTGTTTGGGGTTGTGATTGTTTTGGACAAGTTACAATACAATTTCTAAAAAACAAAAAATCCTTCGAGTGTTTGCGTTTGTGCTTGTTTTGGACGAATTACAATACGGTTTCTAAAAAAAAACTCTTTGAGTGTCTGGGTTTGTGTTTGTTTTGGACAAGTTACAATACGGTTTCTAAAAAAAGGAAAAAACTCTTTGTGTGGTTAGTTTGTACTTGTTTGAGTGATTTAGTTTGTACTTGATTGGTTTGTACTCTTGGAGTAATTGTTTTGTGTTTGCTTTGGTATAGCCTCAGTTTAGGAATAAAAAGTGTGTGTTTTGTGTTTGCTTATTTTCAAAACAGTCCTGGTTGACTGGTTTGGATTGCTGAGTCATGAATAGAGGGAGGCTATCTCATGCAAATGTCATGGTTGCCATGATAAGAGTCGGAGAGAGGTTATCTCCCTATTACTTTCAGATTTTGAGTCTTTTGAAAAATCTTTGTGCCAGTGTACCTTTGTGGGTATCATTTTTAGAACCCAAAACCCAAAAAATACTTTACTTTACGATCAAAATGTGCTGTCTGTTCAGCTTTGGCATTCGTGCTACAAGCACACTGCCAAAGAGGGACATCTCTAGACACCACATTTTGACCAAACTTTTTTAGACCTCGGTTTAACTAAAATCCTATCAAGTAGATGAAATAAGGTCCCAAATTGTGCTTTAGGGTAGTTTAGGATCTAAGGTAGGTCCCTTTAAAATTTCATTGGAATCCGTCGACGTCTGCATAGTGAGACGAGTATAGTTCGTAATATGGTGTAGCATAGTGTAGCAGAAGGGGAGCGACTTATCCAGTCTGGGGGTAGTTTAATTAGTGTATTTTGCGGTAGCCAAGGTAACTAACAGAGTCTAAATTTTTCATAATGTTTCGTTAAAGTTTTTCCCGTACACCACCATTATCCAATTAAAAGCAAGTGTGATTATATCAAATGGGGGGTTGTCCAATGCCAATTTAAGGGTTGAAAGTTAACAAATCACACTATAAATTAAGGATCGATGGCCCATTTTTAGGAAAGATTCATCATTTTTCGTTTTCAGCAGCAGAGAGTAAAGGGGGAAATCATTGAAACCCTAACTCGTTGCTCCATTTTTTCCGATCATCTTCCTCAGGATTCCGGCCATTCTCCGGTGTATCTTCTGGCCATCATCCTTCTTCATCTTCTCCGGCAAGGCATCGCCGGAAGAAGTCCGGCCATCCTTCATTAAACCCGGCTGGACTTTCTCCTTCTGTGTTTATCATCATTATCCCTTCAAAACCTCAGCTATTATTCTCTTCTCCGATCTTCTCCGGTTAAAAATTCAGGCCGTACTCCGGCAAATCTCTGGCGTTTTTTCTAGCTTCTTTTCCTACTTTGATTTCTCATCTTATATTTTTCTTCACCTGCTTCTTAAGCTAGAAACCCTAAGTCTTTTCTAAAAACCCTAACTCAAACTTCTCAAACCCTAAGATCCGAGGCAAAGTTTTTTCCCGGACATATTTTCTGTTCAATCTTCGGCCAACTGCGTTTATTCGGCGAGGCTTCATCCTTCGGTCGATCATTACCTATTTACTCTCTTTGATCACTATTTGTTCAATTTTGGGGGTTCTTTGAGAAAGAAAAGAGTAAGAGGTGATTCAAACAGGTTCAGTACTCAAGAGAAAGGTAATTATTATTTTTTTCTTTTCTCAGATTTTTATTTGTGAAATTGCGATAATTAGTGATGATCTTCTTTTGATAATTATATGATAGCATGTGGTTATGATTTTGCTTGTAAAATCGCTGTAATTTTTCAAGATTTATGGTAATTTCTCTTTCATAGTTGTTTAGGATCATGTGTGGAGAATGTAGCAGTTCTGTTCTTCTCTTACCTGATGATGAGGTGATTTTTTTTTTATGCTTATTTGATGATATATATTGAGGATCTTCATTTTCTTGGGAAATATAAATGTATTCATGCTTAATATTTATACTGAAGCAATCTATCATTTTTTGTTATCATGGTGTCGTTTTTTTTTTTTTTTTTTAGTTTAGTTTTCTTTTGAAAAATATAACCCCAAACAGCTGCTGTAATGCAAAATGGTAAAATTAGCTGATCTTTTCTTTGGTCCTCTTTGAAAATGAAAATAACTTTATGTCAAAAGAAAAGACAAGAAAGAGATTTCACCATCCGTTTCAATTTAGTTGTCTTTTAAGGTGCAGGTCATGCCTAGCAGGCAATCACAATGGCTTTGGTAATCATTTTGGAATAGTTTTATTACTCTTGTGAAAATTAACCTAAAAAATGTTTAGGGTAGCACTAGGTCAGCTTGTATTTACCATGTTTTGAAAGAGAATTGTTTGGAATCAGTGGGGTATACTTTGTGGATTCATTTTAGCCTGACTATGAGGTATGATTGTCATTTCTATTTTGATTGTTATAGAACTATCAATTAACTTGATAATTCTTTGAAATCATTAGTTGATGTTGTCTATAGGGTTATGGAATCATAAGTCAAATAAGTAATGAGTTATGTTCATAAACTGATAACAATTTTGATAGCCTGGATTTTGTTATAATATTGAATATACTTTGGCTTTTCTTTTAGCTCTCAGGATATACGTGTTTGGAATATTAAGGGTAGGATCTATTTGATACTTCTTCCTTGATTTGAATTTGGTACTCTCCTCATGGCTATAATTGACTCATTTCCCCTGCTAATTTCCTTCAACTCTCAAGGCGACTGTGTTTTTGCCGCTCTGATTATGGTTTCCATGTTTTCAAAATGAGGTAATACTTGTGTCAAATATCATTATAAGCTCCTGGTACTGATTTATAATTTGATTGACCTGGGAGTTGTATTAACTCATTAACTGTCTTGGTTGAGGACTTGGTGCTTGAATCCGTTAGAGTTATGATGTATGGAATGCATTTGTCTTTACACTACATTATAACTGATATGGTTTTTTGAAATTTGGAAGGTTAAAATGATCATATTTTTTTTAAAAAAAGAAAAAGGAAAATGTGCGTCAGTCCCAATTGTAACACTATTTCCAGTTATTTGTGAGACAGACTTGACATTGAATTGATTTATATATCACATTTGATACTAATACTAATTTTAATTGATTTTTAGCAAAGGATATATTATTGACCTCACAATCATGTTGGCTTACCATATGATTAGGTATTTGTATTATTTTGGTGAGCTTACTTCATTATAATTTCAATATGCTGGTTCTATATTGTCTTCCTAGAACTTAAGCTCCGAATCCTTCAGTAGAAGTTTATGTATTAATTTTAGTTTTGAGTTTCTTATAGTAGTTTACACCATCCACATTTGCGTTGCTGTAATTTTTTCTCCAATATATTTAAGCTTTTCCATTATTTCTCTCTTTCTAATATTAAAAGCCTGGAGATAGTGTTTGCTGATTTCTAGCTTGTCCTTGGCTAATTTTAAAACATTTTTTGGAACGTTTAGAAAATTTTCCATTCCTGAATACTTGCCACAGGAGCTATCAAATGCCTTTTCAAATTTGTTCATAGAATACATGATGTACAGTTATATTTTGTGGTTATTTACATGTACCTATTCAAAATAGGTTTTGAGTGTATAGTAATATATGATGAAAATTGTACTAACATTTTGAATTGTCAACCTTGGCGCTATCATGTTTCAATCATTTAGGATGACTATAATCTTGTTCTTTCCTTGAACTTTTGAGGTATATCTGAAATGGATGACTTGAGATGTAATGGTTACATGTCTAAAATTTTTCCTAGAACGCTTTTTATTCAAGTTGTTGAGTTGTATGGGCTGTACTTATACTGTTTCAGGTCTGTAGATAGTTATTATGGTATATATACATGTGTCTAATAGAGAATTTCTTGATACTATGTCTGTATGTTCAAGAAATGTTTGAATACACTTACTCTATATGCTTAATGTCGGAATATTATAATGCCTTGTTTGAGCAGCGTATAGGTGTCAAGTTAAGGCTATTTGAATTTTTGTTGATTAAAGTTTTCATTATAACTTACACATTTTAACCCTATTTATATATTGGATAGTTTGACTTTGATAACTGAGTGGCTTAAGTCATTGTAACCTTAGTCTTGACTGAGAAAGTTAGTTGTTGAAAATTTACTTATATTCTAGGGGTAATACCTGTTAAATGTTTACGAAGAGAAGTTATGTCTTCAGTCCTAGTTCTGTGATAATTTAATTTTTAAGGTAGAACATAAGAGTTCTCTTATTGGAGATATGCTTGTATCAAAAATTATTTTTCAGAAAATGAGAAGTATTTGGCATTGTCTACTGTCTTGTCTCAAAATGTAGTGTATATTTATTCGTCCTTATTTGCATTACTGTCACTTGTGGAAAGGATGGTCAAAGTAGGATTTTAGCAATGGCATCAGTGCAATCGTAATAGGGTAACCACTTGCAAGCAACTTATTTTCTTTGATTCACTTCATGATTTTGTTGTTGCTCATGTATCTCTTTGACTTTAATTAATTTTTAGCAAATGCCCCCATTCTTATCAAAATGAGCCATCTTCTCACTTTGATAAAGACAACCTTTTTCTTAGCCTTGTTTTGGCAGCCCACATTACTTTGATAATGGCAGCCGACATTACTTTGATATGAGCAGCCCCCTTCTTCACTTTGATAATGGCAGCCCACATTACTTTGATATGAGCAGCCCCCCTTTTCACTTTGATAATGACAGCCCACATTACTTTGATATGAGCAGCCCCTTTTCACTTTGATTTTGGCAGCCATTACTTTGATATGAGTAGCCCCCTTTTCACTTTGATTTTGGCAGCCATTACTTTGTTATGAGCAGCCCCCTTTTCACTTTGATTTTAGTAGCCCTTTCTTCCACATTCTTAAGATTCGGGTTGTGACATACCCTTCTTTTCACTATTTTTCACAATTGTAGACTTTGGTCGATGATAAGTATAACTCTTGAGTATTTTGAACTAGTTCTACTATGCTTGAAGGTTCTTCATATTTGTGGGATAGACAAGGCAAGTTGAATTTCATGCGTTTAAGATTTGTTTGGATCATTGAATTGTAATGCTTCTAATTTCAATTATTTTCATATTGTTTTATAACTGTAGAGTTTATAAAAATGTTTAAAACTCTGCAACCCCATCTGATCGCTTGAGTGGACCTCATTTGCCTTGGGCAAGTTCTTGACCACCTTTTTACTTATTAGACGTTGGTCTCTACTTTCTCTCATCACTTGATTATCCTTAGACTTGGGCATCTAATTTCATCAAAGCTTTAGAGGTCACATCTTACGGAAGAAAAGAACTTTGAGGTGCAGATGGTGGTGTTCGGGTACCCCCTGCTCTTTGCTATTAGTGGTTGGATCTTCTCATCCTTTTCTTCTTCCTTATTAAGGAATAGCTAAGTCCTTTAGATAGATCATCTCCTCAGTGCAAGGGCGATGAAGGAGTCATCCCAAGCCCATCATTTAGGGGACTTGCATAGTCCCAGTAGCATTTTCCCCCGTCTTTTCTTTAGAAGACTTTCTTAGTCTTTTATATGTATAGCATTAGATATTTAGCTCCTTTATCATTGCAAGGACGATGAATGAGTCATCCCAAGCCCATCCTTTAGGGGACTTGCTCGGTCCTAGTAGCATTTCCTTCTTTTACTTAGTAGACTTTCTTAGTCTTTTAGACACCCTTAGACACTAGTTCTATTCATTGCAAGGGCAATGAAAGAGTCATTTAGAGCCCCCATTAGGAGACGCGTTTTGTCTCATTAGGCAGTTCTCCTTTGGAGACAAGCCTTGTCATTTACAGCCCATCTCTTTAGGAAACCCTTTTGGACTCATTGGAGAGTCACCTAGCCTCATTTATAGAACCCCTTACTAAGTTAGAAAATAACTTAGTGTTTTAGTTATCTTATCCCTATTTATCATTTCAAGGGCAATGATAGGGATACTTGGATCCCACCACTGTATCTAGGAGACTTGCCTAGTCTCACTAGCACTCTTGTTTATGTCGTCTCCATTTAGGGGTCATATTTTGACTTATTTGCACCCCCTCGTATAGAGTTGTTAGAAGTGTTTTAAATTATTTGCATTCCCTCTTATAGAGTTATTAGAGAATCTTTAACTTATTTGCCCCCATTTTGGTAGCGTTATTAGTGAGTCTTTGACTTATTTGCCCTTATTTTGGCAGCGTTATTAGTGAGTTATTAGTGAGTCTTTGACTTATTTGCCCTTATTTTTGTAGCGTTATTAGTGAGTCTTTCACTTATTTGCCTTTTTTTTAATGTCGTTTGTTTAGGAGTCTATTACATAGACTTTTAGTTTGTCCTCTAGCTTAGGAGTTGGCCCTTTAGTGTTGTTATCACTCCCTTTTAGAGACTTGTTTAGCTTTGTTAGAGTTTTGCTTGCTTGGGATCTTAGATCATTTTCATGTTCTTGGACAATAGTTTACTTGTTTTCTCGATCTCGAAGGCGGCGACGGAACGGGCCCTCGTCGATCCTTTGGATCTCCACACTCATAAAAAAAATATCCCATCCTTTACTCTCCTCTCTCTCCCTTTTTTTTGGTGTGATATACACCCTACCTTCGGTGTATTTCTAATACAAATACCCCTCTGAATTTCAGAAAACCCTAGTTCATTTGATTTCTAGAAGAGAGAAAGTAGAAAAGCTCTAGGTAGCTCACAACGAGCGTCGGCGTTCTGTCGAAATTCTGAAGGTTTGGAGTGACATCCTTCATTTAGTGCTGTTGTTCTACCGAATTTCACAGAACTACGAGCTACTCTTAAATAGTAGCGTTGCTGTTCTGCTGAAATTTCGACAACTTCGGAGCCTCTTCAGCCACACAGCGTTGTTATGCAGCCAAAATTGCGGCAACACCAAGAGCCCTTTTTCTTCGAAACAAGCGCAGTTACACTGCCCAAATATTTGGTAAAATTATATTAATTTAAACAGCTTTATGTAACTCAGATCGTCTGAAGTCGTACTGGATATGACGTAATCCACTAAACGACAAATTCAGATCGTCTGAAGCCGTACTGGATATGACGCAATCCACTAAAAGACAAACTCAGATTGTCCGAAGCCGTGTTGAATATGACGTAATCCGCTAAACAACGAAAAAGAACTTCCAGATCATCCGGAGCCGATCTGACTTTAAAACCGTTCAGAATAGACGAGTTAGAAATAAGGCTACCATATCGTCTGGAGCCGATCTGATTTTAAAGTCGATCTGAATGACGAAGTCAAAAAATAAGACTTCCAGATCGTCTGGAGCCGATCTGACTTTAGAGCCGTTCAGAATAGATGAGTCAGAAATCAGGCCACCCCTTGCATGCACACCCGATAAAGCTTCCCCAAGTCATCACAATGGCTTGAAGAATCAGGGGGCAAATGATGGGGTATAAAAAGCAACCCCAATCACCACTCAACACGTGGCACCAAGGCAGGCCCACAAAGCCACCAGCACACCAGGGGTAATGGGGTCATTGCGTCCTAAAAAGAGAAGGACCAAGGCTAAACCTTGCTCAACCACAATCATACACCTATCCAAGGGTATGAAGGCAAGAGCAAGGTTTAGTCCACCCACAGGTTGACACCTGTCCTAGAGGGCAAAAGGCTAAACTAACGCCCAAAGCCCTCACTATAAATAGCCCTCATAAAGACAAGGTAGGGGACCGAGTCCCAAAATTTTTACTTTTTATAGCTTCAGTTCAGCTCAGTATTTGTGCCCATTACTGACTTAAGTATTGAAGGGCCTATCCGAAGCTACGACTCCTGGTTGGTCTTTTGACCGGGTGTTGCCTGTGCAGTACTTAACTTTCTTTTCGTCTCAGCAATCGAGATCCGCCAGATCAGCTCTTCTGTCACTGCCTTATCTGTTATCACTTTTTGGCGTAACAGTGCGCCTTGCCCTTTATTTTTATTATTATTATACTTTTGTTCCTCTCATCTCCATCATATCAAGTTCTTTCACCGCTTAGCATTCTTTCCCAACATGTTTTTCCTTGCAAAATTCCCATTTTAGAGAGCAGAAATAATTCTAAAACTTGTAAAGAAATGGACTTTTGAGTCTCCTATTTCAAATATAGGAATGGAAATCCTATATTGTTTTCCATCTCACTGAAGATTCCTCTAATGGTTGGGCTTGGGGCTGGAACAATCTTTTCTCTTCCAAAGCTCGGCTCAATTAAGAAATGAAACTGCAATTCATTGTACCAAAAACAGAGGATGTAAGAAATTTTTCTCTGTCCACATGATTCTTTTTACTCAGATTCAATAGAGCTAAAGATTGCATTGTAGTTTTAGAAATGTGGACTCACGTTGGTCATTTGATGTAAAGCTTGGAAAAATGAAATTCTGTTCTATTCCAATTTGGGTTATATTTCGTGGTTTGCTTCTAAATTTTGGTCATTCAAGACAATTATCAGAATTGCAAGCCTCATTCGAAAGTCTCTCTATTGAGACCTCAAGCTGTGATCGGATCAATGTTCTCATTTGTTGTATATTGAAGTTGGCATTCGTACTTCTATTTTTAGATTTGTTTTTTCATTTTTTTTTTGGATATCAACAGATTTTATTTAAGAGCACAAAATGTCATCAAATCCCGGATTGAGATGATAAATCCACATAGAATAAGCAGGACGAGGTGAAAAACCCCAAAACAAGATTAATGGGAGGCAGGAGCTTAAAATATTGGCAGGATATTCCTTCTCCGGTATATAGTCTCTAATAGTCAAATTTGGGCATGGTGGTACTCATGATCTATTGACCTCGGCATTAGCTTTTTCTTTTAGATACGTTGGGATCATAATCGGGTCTTGTTGGGCGTAAAACGGGCCCGACACTCGACAACGCTGCATCTCAATGCACCTGTTACCTAAAAATCATGATAATCCTTATATTAGGATCTAGGGTTTGTTGTAGGGTTTGGAGACCTTAAACTTGCCCTAAGAGGTAAAAAATCCAAGGAGGGGAAGGCAACCCGGTCAACACAACCAGGTTCTGCTTGGCCAACCAATCCATGCTCGGTTGACTGTGTCAGTCGGCCGACCAAAGCCTTGGTCAACCGTCCAAGTAGTAACTCGGCCGACCCGAGGGGCATGGTTTGGGTTTTCTTCCCTCGAGCAATTCTGTCCGGACCCTAATATTTACTCCATAATCCATTGTTTTAATTCTGTCTTGGAGTCTTTTTTTTATTGTGTTTCTAACATGAAGTTCGCCGGGATCTTGGCAGAAAACGATTTCCATGGACCCTTCCCTAGGTGAAACCCAACCGTTCCTGCTACCCAAGTTTGAGTTTACTTTTGGAGAAGACACAAGATCATCAAGATTGTTCTAGGGTTGTGATTCTTCGCTTTAAAACTAACATGCTCAGAACAAGATTTTTGTTTTATATGTTTTCGTCATTTCCATTGCGCCTTGATCCCGTGTTCTATTAACAAGTTCATCGTCTTCCGATGTTGTATGATGCTGAGGAAGTGATGGACGGGCTTATGGCTAAACTCCTTGAAGGAGTATATGGATCCTTGTCGGAGCCGTGAGCACCATTGTGCGTGCCCTCGCAAGGGTGGCCAGAAAAGCACTGCACATGACTTCGTCTGAAGTAGGGGTGTAAACGAGCTGAGCCGAGCCGAGCTTGGCCAGGCTCGGCTCGGCTCGGTTCGGCTCGTTAAGCTCAAAAGCTCGGCTCGGGCTCGAACCAGGCTCGTCTCGGGCTCGAACCAGGCTCGGCCAGGCTCGCGCGCCTTACCGAGCTCGGGTTATATTAAGTTAACACCCCTTATCTTCCCTGGACAGCCCTATCTAGTGTAATTTGACTACTTTTTTTACACTATGGGGGGTGGTCCAAGTAACAAATGGGTTCCAAAAATGAAGTGACATATTTTGCCTCCCCCTTTCACTCCCTAGACAACCCTTTTAGTGTATATATTAATATATAATATATATATATATATATATATATATTTAAATATACTAAATTCTTAACGAGCCTTAAAGAGCCGAGTCGAGCCTGGCCTAAATCGGGCTCGGCTCGTTAAGCTTAACGAGCCTGGCAAGCCGGCTCGGCTCGTTAAGGATTCGAGCCGAGCTCGAGCGAGCTTCCGAGCCTGAGCCAAAATTGACACCCTTAGTCTGAAGCCTCGTGCAGTAGTATCATCGTCTGAAAGGTTTTCAAGTGATCGACGGTATTTGTCGTCCCATCGTATTGGGCTACCTGTGGCATCTTGAATTTGAGAGGGAGGGGGCGAGGAGGATCTCCTTCGTGAAGGGAGATTTGTTGGCGAATTGTTGTTTGTCCCTTAGATTCCTCTCTTTTGTGAACTCTCTGAGCCTATGATCTATCTCCTTAATTTTTTTTTTTCAATCTTGGCCGTCTTGGGGTCCAGCTCCATGGTTCGGCCAAGGGAGTCTGATATCACATGGCTTGATGCGAAGTTCGAGCGGCTGTCGTAGACCCTCTGGCGACGGGGATGACGGTCTGGTGACAGTGAAAGCTCTTCCCGACGTGAAGGTTCGCCTTCTTACCGGGTAGACCCACCCTTCGTCGTGTCCGGGCCTTTTCCTTCTCTGTAAACTTTTGAAATCGATTGTCCAGGATCACAACTTGCTGGACAAGAAGGTTAAATTCTTTTGCCGTCGGGGCAGTGGCCTGCGTTTGAGGTCGCCGGATGGTTTAAGGAGCTTCCTCTGGTAGATGGTTTCGCCCCCGGTTGGAATTTATGCGATTGCTTATTATGGTTGTCATACTTAAATCCTCAAAGGCTTTTTGTTTTGATCCCACGAATGGTGCTAATCTGTTGCCGCTTGAATCTGGGTGAAGGCTGAGTCTGCTCCCGAGGCATAGATCAGCAACCTGTGCGCACAAACCATTAGAAAATCACCCGAATTGGATTCTGGGAAGTCTTAGTCAGCAATGAAAACATATAGGAAGGCTAAGCAGTGTGGCCGCCCAACAAAACTCAAAAAAGTTTCAAAATCTTTACCTTTGAGCGTCTTTTTTATAGAGTTAAGAGTCCTGATGAGTTCAAAAAGTTGCCTTTCAGAACCTCGTTCCTTACTGGTTGAGCTTCCTTCTTAGATTGGTTAAGTTTCAGAGAAAAATACAAGATGGGCCAGGGATTTACAATATATGATGATTTATAGATAGAAAGCGTTTGTTCTCGTTGTCAACCAAACAGAAGATAGCAGGCCTATCAAAGGATAAAATGAAGGGAAAAATACAGATACAGTCCCTCAACTTTCTGACATTTTCAACTATAACCCTGACTTTCAAAAGTCACCAACTACATCCCCTGAGGTTTCAATTTGTATAAGGTAGACCCCCTCATTTGACGGTTCGTCCACAGATCGAAGGGTTAGGATGGTCCTATGGAGCTGTTTTTTTTTGGGGCACACCCTATCTATATCAGGGCACATCAATTGAACGATTTGGATTATCCAAAGAACGTGGGACCACTGTGTTTTTAGCAGTGTTTGGATTTGGGTATGGGGTTTGGAGGGGGGTATGGGGTCTTCATTAGCATTGGTAGTGTTTCAAAAGAGGGGGTCTACCTTATACAAATTGAAACCTCAAGGGGTGTAGTTGGTGACTTTAAAAGTCAGGGATAGAGTTGAAAATGTCAGAAAGCTGAGGGGGTGTAATTGTATTTTTCCGTAAAATGAACCTTGACTTATTATCCCGACCAAGAACAACCCCCACATTGGTAGGGTATCATATTTCCCCTGGAATATTTGCCCGACCATACCTTTATTCTTCAATCTGACATGTTTTCCAAAGTTTGAGTTTCTTCTCTTTTTGCTCATTGGCTGTTTAATGTGATTCCCACCCTATCTCTCTCTCTCTCTCTCTCTCTCGCCCTATCTTCAATTCTATCTCGCTTTCTCACCGACTATCCCTTCCAAATCTAGGGTTTCGTTTCTTTAGATCGAATCCCCTTTTCGAATTTTTCTACTTCAAGAGAAGACACTCGAGTCCTTCTCAACTATCTCTCACCGAACCGGTAAGCCATCTCATCTCTCTCTCTTTGTATCTTTCTCTATGGCATTGTATCTTTCTTTTTATATTGCTGTCTTTTTTTTTTCTTTTTGCTTCAAGATCTTTATTTTCTGTAAAGTAAAACTAGCTTTAGATGAGTCCAGTATGTATGGATAGGGTTAGATGAGACTCTGCTGCTTAATAAAGAACTTGTTTAATCAAAGGCAAGAAACCAAACAAATGACTAGAAATGTGAACTTTCTGTTTCGTATGTTGCTCTGGAAACAGCTATGAAAAGCTCTGCTCTAGTTCAATAATGAAAAAAAAACCCTGTTTTGCTACCTTTACATTCTTAGAAATTGCATACAGGGCGTTGGGCGAAATGAGTTACAAAACCTTTAGATTCTTTGTATTCATTCTAATGTTATTAAACTTGATTTCGAATACAACGTGTTAAATCTCAATGTTTTGATCAGTATTAATGTGGAATCTGGCTGGACGCGAGAGGCATCTCAACTGTTTGATAGAATGACACAACGAATTTTGGTTTCTTGGGATGCTTTGATCTCTGTTTTAATGAGGTGGATGTGAGGAGGCACATCTAAATTGTTGGATCGAATGATAGATCGAACTTTGTTATATTCATTACAATCTTGTAAGATCCAATAGTTACACCAACGATCTTGCAAATAACGTTGTTTTAGGGATAGGTTAGTCATTCCGGATACATATCTGATCCCTTAATAGGAAATTCGTTGTTTAGCTTTGTGCTCGTTTAAGCGTCAAGGCTCCTCATCCAGTCATCTCTCCTCCTAGCTGCTGTTTTTGTTCTACTGAAGCTTTACTCTTTCTTGAAAAAAAAAAATGCAAGCACATATTAAATCCTTAATTTAAAGCTGAACTTGTAATTTTAACGTTAAAGCTCCCAATCCAACCTCAGTTCACCTTTAACAATAGAAAGATCGTACAAGATTGTAATGAATACAACAAAGTTCGATCTATCATTCGATCCAACAATTTAGATGTGCCTCCTCCCATCCACCTCATTAAAACAGAGATCAAAGCATCCCAAGAAACCAAAATTCGTTATGTCATTCTATCAAACAGTTGAGATGCCTCTCGCATCTAGCCAGATTCCACCTTAATACTGATCAAAATATTGAGATTGAACACCTTGTATTCGAAATCAAGTTTAATAACATTAGAATGAATACAAAGAATCTAAAGGTTTTGTAACTCATTTCGCCCAACGGCCCTGTATGCAATTTCTAAGAATGTAAGGTAGTAAAACAAGATTTTTTTCTTTATTGAACTAGAGCAGAGCTTTTTCATAGTTGTTTCTAGAGCAACATACGAAACAGAAAGTTCACATTTCTAGTCATTTGTTTGGTTCCATGCCTTTGATTAAAGTAGTTCTTTTTTAAGCAGGAAAGTCTCATCTAACCCTATCCATACATACCAGACTCATCTAAAGCTAGTTTTACTTTACAGAAAATAAAGATCTTCAAGCAAAACGAAAAAACAGACATCAATATAAAAAGAAAGATACAATGCCAGAGAGAGAGAGAGAGAGAGAGAGAGAGAGAGAGAGAGAGAGATGAGATGGCTTACCGGTTCGGTGAGAGATAGTTGAGAAGGACTCGAGTGTCTTCTCTTGAAGTAGAAAAATTCGAAAAGGGGATTCGATCTAAAGAAACAAAACCCTAGATTTGGAAGGGATATTTGGTGAGAAAGAGAAACAGAATTGAAGAGAGAGAGAGAGAGAGGGCGGGAATCACATTCAACAGCCAATGAGCAAAGAGAGAAAAAGCTCAAACTCTGGAAAACATGTCAGATTGAAGAATAAAGGTGTGGTGGGACAAATATTCTGGGGGAAATATGACACCCTACCAATGTGGGGGTTGTTCTTGGTCGGGATAATAAGTCAAGGTTCATTTTACGGAAATACAGTTACACCCCCTCAGTCTCTGACATTTTCAACTCTATCCCTGACTTTTAAAGTCACCAACTACACCCCTTGAGGTTTCAATTTGTATAAGGTAGACCCCCTCTTTTGAAACACTACCAATGCTAATGAAGTCGCCATACCCCCCTCCAAACCCCATACCCAAATCCAAACACTGCTAAAAACACAGTGGGCCCACGTTCTTTGGATAATCCAAATTGTTCAATTGATGTGCCCTGATATAGATAGGGTGTGCCCCAAAAAAAAACAGCTGCATAGGACCATCCTAACCCTTCGATCTGTGGACGAACCGTCAAATGAGGGGGTCTACCTTATACAAATTGAAACCTCAGGGGGTGTAGTTGGTGACTTTTGAAAGTCAGGGTTATAGCTGAAAATGTCAGAAAGTTGACGGGCTGTATCTGTATTTTTCCCTTCATTTTATCCTTTGATAGGCTTGCTATCTTCTGTTTGGTTGACATCGAGAACAAACGCTTTCTATCTATAAATCATCATATATTGTAAATCCCTGACCCATCTTGTATTTTTCTCTGAAACTTAACCAATCTAAGAAGGAAGCTCAACCAGTAAGGAACAAGGTTCTGAAAGGCAACTTTTTGAACTCATCAGGACTCTTAACTCTATAAAAAGGATGCTCAAAGATAAAGATTTTGAAACTTTTTTGAGTTTTGTTGGGCGGCCACACTGCTTAGCCTTCCTATATGTTTTCATTGCTAACTAAGACTTCCCAGAGTCCAATTCGGGTGATTTTCTGATGGTTTGTACGCACAGATTGCTGATCTATATCTCGGGAGTAGACTCAGCCTTCACCTAGATTTCAGCGGCAACAGATTAGCACCATTCGTGGGATCAAAACAAAAAGCCTTGGAGTATTTAAGTATGACGACCGATGCAGCACCATCCTAATATCTGCATCACGACTATAATAAGCAATCGCATGAATTCCAAACGCAGGCCGCTGCCCCGACGACAAAAGAGTTTAACCTTCTTGTCCAGTAAGTTGCGATCCTGGACAATCGATTTCAAAAGTTTACAGAAAAAGAAGCGGCCCGGACACGACGGAGGGTCTACCAGGTAAGAAGGCGAACCTACACAACGAGAAGGCAAACCTTCATGACGGGAAGAGCTTTCACTGTCACCAGACCGTCAACCCCGTTGCCAGAGGGTCTACGACAGCCGCTCGAACTTCGCATCAACCCATGTGTTGTCAGACTCCCCTGGCCGAACCATGGAGCTGGACCCCAAGACGGCTAAGATTGAAAAGAAAATTAAGGAGATAGATCATAGGCTCAGAGAGTTGATAGCGGACAAACAACAATTCGCTAACAAATCTCCCTTCACGAAGGAGATCCTCCTCATCCCCTCCCTCTCAGATTCGTGATGCCACAGGTAGCCCCAATACGATGGGATGACAAATACCGTTGATCACTTGGAAACCTTTCAGACAATGATACTGTTGCACGGGGTTTCAGACAAAGTCACGTGCAGTGCTTTTCTGACCACCCTCGCAGGGGCACGCACAATGGTGCTCACGGCTCCGACCAAGATCCATATACTCATTCGAGGAGTTTAGCCATAAGCCTGTCCATCACTTCCTCAGCATCATACAACATTGGAAGACGATGAACTTGTTAGTATAACAAGGGATCACGGCGCAATGGAAATGACGAAAACATATAAAACAAAAATCTTGTTCTGAGCATGTTAGTTTTAAAGTGAAGAATCACAACCCTAGAACAATCTTGATGATCTTCTGTCTTCTCCAAAAGTAAACTCAAACTTGGGTAGCAGGAACGGTTGGGTTTCACCTATTGAATGCTGTCTATCCTATTATCAATCCTCCTAAGAATCTCTCTAGCCTTGAGAATCAGTTCAGCAAATATCGATTTGCCATTATTCCTTCCGGTTGCCCAAGAAATTACATTTGCCAAATCACCCTCAATCGTTGAACTTTTGTCTTGATTTCCTGAAAAAAATTCAGTCCTTGAAGAATTGCCGTAATTCGGTCCCGTTAGAATCTGTACGTCCAATTGAACCCGAAAAAGCTTTGATGATTTCCCTCATCATTTTCGACTGCTCTGCCTAATCCTCTTGGACCTGGATTGCCTCTAGAACTTCCATCAAATTTAATTTTCTACTTGGGTGGTGGAGGGGCCTATCCCACCACTATCTTCGATGGAACTGCATGATCCCAAGCTATAGATACCATTCCATTTATTATTGGACACTGCTGTAGTAAACGTCCACTTGGAGTCTACAGCCTTAGCCCAAACGACTAACTCCACTTTAATGTCATTGATAATAGCTTCAATTCTTTTAGATCTTCCATCAAAGATTTTGTTATTACGCTCTTTCCATAAATTCCACGTAATTGTGAAGGGCTTCATTTATCATTTAAAAAAAATTGTGAAGGGCGTCATCTTCCACAGCATCTTTCCACATTTTCCATAATTTCTCAGCCACCATACAGAAATGGGGTCCTCCATTTCTCAGGGAACAACCATTGCAACCCAAAACATTTCAGCAGCATAGTCCAAACAGTCTGTGCAACACTGCAGTGAATGAAAATGTGATCGGTAGTTTATGTTTGAAGACAGCAAAGGATGCACCTGCTGGCCATTCCGAAAATTTTCTTTTGTTGGATGTCGCACGTGTTAATGATACTTTCTATGGCAGTCCAAGAGAACGCCTCTACACGAGGAACAAACCAGGGCTTTCCAGGCTAAAACACGGTCATTTTTGAAACCAGATATCCTTACGATAAAGTTTTGAGAAAGATGTAAATGTGACTGATTTTATGTGTTGACTCAAAGAACGCCATTTCTTCCTCTTCTTTGAAATTTTTGATAAAATTATATTGCCGTTCTAACTTTTCGTGGCACCATCTAACCATATCCATAATATTGATATCTAAGTAAACCTTACATGCTTGTTTTCCAACAATTTATCATCCCACAATTTATTTTCTATTCCATCTCCCACACTATACCTCATTCCGTCTTCAAATTTCTCATGAACAATAGTAACAACTCTCCCTATACCGGATCTGTGATCACATCTAGGGGTAATCACATTCCATGGGTTATTGTTAACTTTGTATTTAGATACAATGATGCATCTCCCAAGAGCCATTTTGCCTTCTCCATATTGCCTTTGTGCCTAAATCCCTTGAGTCTTAGGTAGGCAGGCACAATTCCTCCCATTTGATCAACTGTTTAGTCATTCTCTTTGTAATTTTTCAAGCCTCTTCTCAACGGATATGAGGATATTAAAGATAGATATGTAATATATTGCCTTCTCCATATTACCTGATATGTGCATGTGCTTACTGATGTTCTGATGTATTTTGCAGACTTTGTGATATTGAATGAGTATTCTTGTCTTGGGTACAATACTCAGATGTGATGCTATGATCCTTGTGTTGTGACTCTACAAGATTAGAATGCCGTGATGCTATTCTTTCCTTTTTTTTCTGTAAGTTCATAACTGTTTATCATTTTCTACAACCTTGAATAGATGATTTTTTAGTATTTCATGGGCATTTAGTATTGAAAGTGGTTGAAAACCCTTATAGGAAAGAGGCATTTCCCCCATGATTTGTGATTTTATATTGGTGGGAATTTTTTAATTTTTGAAATGGTAGAATTGTTGGAAATTTTTTACCTGCATCATTACTGTCTCTGTAGAGGTATTCAATAAAATTGGGGCATACTAGTCAGAGAGTGTTCATACAATGTTTTGGAAAAATACATGCAAGATTTGGTTATATGAATTCAGAAGAGAGTGGTGCCCATGAGCTCCTAAAATCCTGCTGTGTTTCGCGAACCCTCTCGGTTTGCACCAGATACGAATCAACTGACAAAATGGGGGTTGATGATAAATAATCACCTTCCAAAACATGCACGTCCATTACCTTAAGGACATGATAGTAAGGGCTTTAGACTTTGTTTCAATTGTCATATGTCGACTGCCAAGCTTGTCTATTTTTTTTGTAGAGGAAATAAATACTGTTTTTGTTTCACCAAATTCACTGTATGTTTATGCACAAATCTGTACTATCTTTATTGCAGGTATGCATTTAGTTTTCAACGTCTTCATTATTTTTTGTAAGTATTCACTTTTGTCACCACGTCTGTAGTACTGTTGCACTTAATTTTGTGCTGCTTCTTGTATGTTTTGTATTTTGTCAGATGAATGATCTCCTACCAGGTTTCCTAGTTTTTATTCACACACACACACACACACATATATATATGTGTGTGTGTGTGTGTGTAGTACTGTTGCACTTAATTTTGTGCTGCTTCTTGTATGTTTTGTATTTTGTCAGATGAATGATCTCCTACCAGGTTTCCTAGTTTTTATTCACACACACACACACACACACACAGATATATATATATGTGTGTGTGTGTGTGTGTGTGTGTGTGTGTGTGTGTATCTACTATAATAAGCTGGATGGAAAAGAAGAGAATTTTTTGATTTTTTTGAAAATTCTATGAGAATTACACATCACTTTTTTTGACTTTTTTTACCAAATGCACCCATTCAACACATATTTTCAATCCTACCCCCTCCTTTATGCTTTTAACAAAGGCACCCATTAAAGCCATATAATTTCAATCTTACCCCCTTCCTTTATGGTTTTTTAATAAAAAATATATAGGGTGATCTTAACCATCCGATTTAAGAGGAATTATGGAAACATCTATAGATTGGAGGGCTAAGCTCAGCCTATGGAAATGATTTTTGGGGCACAACCTATTTATGTTGTGTTCCATCACATGGACGGTTTGGATCAACCTATGACGTGGTCCGGACAGTTCTTTGTCGGCCCGTGCATCGCACGGGGTTTTTTACTAGTGTATATATATAGCAGAAGAGAAAAGGAGAGAATTATTTGAATTTCTCCCAAAATTCTAAGAGAATTACACATCACTTTTTTTTGACTTTTTTAAACAAAGGCACCCATTCAACCCACATATTTTCAATCCTACCCCCTCCTTTATGCTTTTTAACAAAGGCACCCATTAAAGCCACATAATTTCAATCCTACCCCCTCCTTTATGCTGTTGTAATAAAAAAATGGACAAAGTCAACATAGTGACGTTTTTTCTTTGCAAAAATACGGATTGGGTGCATATGTTACATTATACTACGGATTTTTGTGAACATATTACATAATATTACGACTTCCGGACACCTTTACAAATATTGACGAATTGCGGGCACCTTCAAAGGAACACCAATTATGGAAACCTCTATAGACTGGAGGGCTAGGATCAGCCTATGGAAATGATTTTACGGGCACAACCTATTTATGTTGTGTTCCATCACACGGTTTGGATCAATCTATGATGTGGTCTGTACAATTCTTTGTCGGCCCGTGCATCGCACGGGGTTTTTTTACTAGTGTGTGTTTGTGTGTGTGTGTGTATATATATATATATATATATATATATATATATATATATATATATATATATATATATATATATAACACTTTCCTAACACACACACACACACACACATATATATATGTGAAAAGGTTTCGTGAGGTTAACCTCATATAGCTTATATGAGGTGGTGCTCCCAAAACATAAGGGGCCCACATTGTTAGGATGATCCAAAGCATTCATTTGCAAGGCCCCATCATAGATAGGGTGTGTACAAAAAATCAGCTCCATTGGATCATCCTAACCCATCCAAAAGTGGAGGGCAAAATGGATAGACACTTTTTGTCCACAAATCTGCCCATTTTTTCCTCCACTTTTGGAGGGGTTAGGATGATCCAATGGAGCTGATTTTTGGTACACACCTTATCTATGATGGGGCCTTGCAAATGAATGGTTTGGATCATCCAAACAAAGTGGGCACCTTATGTTTTGTGAGCGCCACCTCATATAAGCTTACACGAGGTTAACCTCAGGAACTCTATTCTCTCTCTCTGTGATATATATATATGGGATTTGCTAGCCAATTTCGTGCAAAGCCATTAGCGGCTGGCTTTTGCATGTGAGAACAGCCACCTTTGATGTGACAAAATGTGCTAAAAAGTCAACCTGTGTGGCTGTTCTCACATGCAAAAGCCAGCTGCAAAATTGGCTAGCAAATCTCACCCACACTCACACATGTGGGATTTGCTAGCGTCCATTGCAGAGGGCATTTTTGCGGTGGCCTGTTGCATGTGAGAGCAGCCACCTCGTGAATGAATACAAAATCTGCTGAAAAGTTAGCCCGGTCACCTCGTGAATGAATACAAAATCTGCTGAAAAGTGAGCCTGTGTGGCTGCTCTCACATGCAAGAGGCCATCCTCAAAATGCCCTCTGCGATGGACGCTAGCAAATCCCTATGCGCACACACACATATATATCAAGCTTGCTATATCTACAAAAGCTTGGTTTTATCTTTTAGATGATGTGGGTCTTTTTATTTTTTCTATTTAATGAATTGATTCTCCATCAGTGTAACATATCGTTGCCAGAGGCATTTCACCACATTCAATGGAGGAAAATGATATGATGCTGCCTAGGGAAGGCCTCAGGGCTGGGACCGCCACTCTGCGCATCAGGCACGTGGTGCGCATGGAGTGGCCATCCCGTCCAGGCATCTCCACGGTGCCCAGCTAGCAAACGTCATTCATGGAAGGATGGTAGTGGTTGTTGGTGGTAGGAGCAAGTGGTTTGGATGTGGGAGCAAGATTATCTGATGAGAGTGATGCCTTGGCCATAAGTGTTCCTTATAGGCCCCATAGATATTTTGACCTAGTAACTGGGCCATCTTAGGTGTTTTTGGTGGCACCCAAGTTGAAACTCCATGAGTTGAGTTCAGCAAAATTGTTCCTTATAGCCTGAATGAATTATTATTATTATTATTTTTAAGATTGATCACGAGACCAAATAGTTCATCTTTCCCGACACGATTGAAAACAAGTGATGGTTGTGAACCCTCCACTGATTGTCGTTGTGAATGCTAACAGGTGCCCTAACATGCCACTTCTTCTTTGAATCCATTCCTTGGTTTGGGCTAAAAAAATTGCATTTTTGAATATGATTGTAGCGTACAATTCTTTCATTATGCTAGAACTACTAGTTCTAGATGCTATGCATTTTTCTCATACAAGCTTCTACGAATTTAACCTTTTTCTACATTAGAACTATCATCTTTTTGCCTTTTATTTCACATTTGTCTTCCCTCACAATTTATTTACTTAAAGCCAATATGTGTACTCTCTTTTCCTGACAGGATATTTTAATTTTGCTTCTTACAGTGGACCTTGCTCTGCCTTTTTTAGTCAGCAGCAACCATGCAAAATGATAGCAATATTACTTCCCCTTCATCTAACCCTTCTGGCCGGGTTCGGCACCGCAGACGCTCAAATGAGGTTCGTTTCTTGGGTTTTCCATATTATCGTTTGGAGACATTTTTCTACTCTTTGTTTTGCTGTTATTTTTTAATAGTCACGGAATCTCATTAAACCTGGAAGAGAATCATTCTTGAAAATCATAGTGTTTTTTAAAGCACTACAAGGAGAAGGAGAGGGATATACTCCTTTTCAAATCGCCCCATGTTTGTTTTTTGACATATACAACTCTTACTAGCTGTTTCTTCTAGGCATGGTGTAAATTATATTCAACTGAATGGTTCAGGTGCATCTTTATTATTTGTTAGCATATTTGCTGATTAAAAATTTTGTGCTCTTGGGCTGAACAGTCTGCCATTAAAATTCTTTTTTTTTTTTTTTTGAAAATCTTCCATTTCTTGCGGTTCTGCCATTGGAATTCTGTTCTGCAACATATGAATTTTAATAGAGAAACCACTTAGATCCTTTAAAAGCGTAGCTGATGGTGAAGAAATCTGGCCTCCTTGATCCAAGGGTTGGTAGAGCTCCAATCTGTGGCGTCCTGCATAGAAAGCGTTAGGGGTCTCGGAGTTTTGGCTCCGGGAAGCCTCTCCGATGCTCAAGTCAGAAATCGGTTTCACAGGTAAAGCCAAGTGACAGAAGCAACAAGTAGGAAAGAGCTTTTCTCATGGTTTAAGGTTGAAGGTGGCTAGAAGGAGTCCTGGTACCTTTGAGCGTGGGGGTTTATATAGGGAGGGGACTTCTGCAACATAGCTTCGTTCGTTGGTGGGGAGTATAATGATGACGCACCATGTGGGTAATTAATGGCGCGGGGGGGGGGGGGGGGGGGGGGGGCATTAATTGGCCCTCAGGGAGGTTGGGTGGGCCTTTTGGTGCCGCACGTGTGGGAGGTAGCGTATGCCAGGAGGGGACGGGGAGATCAATCAGCGTGCTTTTGTCAGCTTCTACCGCATGGCGGGATTCGACAACAAGAAGAGGGGATATCAACTTTACCCCTAACAGTAGCGTATCTGAATATGGGAAAATGATACTTTGATAAGGGCTAGGGATATGCCTCTGGTACTTGTAATCTATATATATATATATATATATATATATATATATATATATATATATATATATATATATATATTTGAAATGGCACTTGTAATCCATATCTTATTTCTCTTTCTTTTTATTTCTTAGCGAAATGGACAAAGCTCAGTTCATGGTACCAATACTTAATCCTCTTGTTATATAGCACATGATGCTATACATCAGATCTTTCTGCCTGTAGGCCTAAAAATTGTTTTTTTATTTAGTCTCATAATGGCATTGACTATACTATGCTTTTATCAAAATAAACTGTAGTATGCTCCAACTAGTGACTTAAACCAGTGAGCGGATAACTGAATCAACTTTACCAAGTGGGCTGAAAAATCTCCTGTCGTTAAGGCAAACACTCAACTAAGCCTTTGTCCCAAACTAGTTGGGGGGTCGTTAAGGCAAACACTATATCTTAAAAATCTAACTCGAAAACTAATTTACTTTAAATTTTAAACTACATATTGATCTTTTTATTTTATCCCTTGGCTTAAGGGGCTCATTCTATCCCATGGAGATTTGCCCCATTTTTTGACGAGATTCAGGACCTAATCTCGGGTGCAAACATCGTATTCAAGCATGTCAGGAGGTCCGCCAAATGCGTGGCCGACCGATTAGCCAGATTAGAGGTGTTCAAGGAAGGGCTACAGCCTTTTGATTTTCTTCCTCCTTAATTCTTATTTCTTTTTCCTCTCTAGGTCTATGGAGGGATTCTTTTCTTCTCTTTGTTTTTTCGATTTGTTGTTGCCTGTATTGTGACCATTATATAAAAAAAAAATTGAATGTTATAGTACCATTTTTATAGTTAATACTATATTGCTCATGGCTTGTTATATTAATTCAGTATTGCTCATTGTCATTTACTAGTTCTTCGTCATTTTCTATTATAATCTGATAGATTATACCCTAAAACTGGAAATTACAAAAAATTTACCAATTGAGTGTTACAAATATATCCCACATCCTAGGTTTAAGGAAGGAGTATCTTTATTCATACCCATATTTGATAAAAAGCATATAGATCCTTGTCCTACCCATATCATAAGATTTTTGGGTTTAGGGGGATTCCTGTACGCAATCCCTTTCCACAAATGCCCGAATCGGTATCCAGGTAACATAGTTTTATTTTGTTGCTTGGGGTGTTTTAATTATGACACCGACTACTAGTGTCTCGTTGTGCTGTTACATCTCTGTCAGTTAGGGCCAAACATGCCATATTTTTCTAGTGTCCCGCGCATCACGGAGCATGATTGTGGGTTTCTGGAATTTTTTTTTTTAGCTTGATAATCTGTTTTTGTAGCTTGATAATCTGTTTTAGCATGATTGTGGCTTTGTCGAAATTTTTTTGTTGCTTGAGAATCTGTTTTTGGTGTCAGGTTCCTATTGATCCAAATAGATCAAATGAAGGTCATCTGCTCGTTGATGATCAGAACAAATACAAATCGATGCGAATTCGTGCCCATTCATCCGTGTGGATGATTGGGGGTTTTGCATTTATTATCTACATGGGCCATCTATATATTTGGGCTATGATTGTTGTCATCCAAATTATTATGGCAAAGGAACTGTTCACTCTAATGATGAGAGCTCATGAAAGTAGGCGTCTTCCAGGCTTCAGGCTCTTAAATTGGTGCGTATTCCTCTCTTATTATCTTACATTATCCTATTTTCCATGTTACATGGATTCTTCTAAATGGGAGAAGAATCCATGTCAGACACGTCTCGGATTCCAATACTTTAGGATTCTCTGAGACACTTCTAGATCTCTTTATCTTGTTTTTTTGCATACCATTACCACAACTTTGCAATTACCTCATGTTTTGAGTTTTACCCATCCTATTAATAAGTTTTGTAAATAGAAATAAAATATTATAGGAAAAATTATTAAAAAAATGCAAAGTTATGTCTAAATTGTGAATAAAAGGTAGTGATTTGAAATTTATAAAAAATGTGTTGTTAGGTGAGAGAAGATGGCTTTTAGGACAAATATACCCCCCTACCTATTTTTTCCCTCCACCTATTTGCGCCTATCCCTATGCACTTATTACCTTCTCACCTACCACCCTCTTCTTCCTCAAGGCTTTTCTAACGTGGAAAACTCCATGGAAGGGTTTTGAAGGTTGCCATTTACAACAGGGTTTCGTATCCACGAGGGTTTATTCATGATAAACTTATCGAAGCAGTGTTACAAAATGCAAAGAAAATGGATTTTGAGCTTAAAACTGAATTTTGTTGTTTTCCCCATTTTCAAAGCAAATCCATTTTCTTTGCATTTTTGGATTCTAAAACATCAAAACCAGGCTTCAATTTATGGTTGCCTGCATGACACTAAGATCACAACGTATATCCCTATTATCCTTCGAATTATTACTCAATTTGAAGATAAAATCCTTGGAATTATCCCTATTCTACTGGCTTTCGTTAGAAGTCCGAACAAAACTTTGGACTTCCGAACGGAAGCCAGTATACGTAGCCAAATTACTGGTTCCATTCGGAAGTCCGAAGGTTTGTTCGGACTTCCGATGGAAGGCAGTTGGACTTTGTAATTCGGTAATTGTCATATGTTAGTACATCCTTTCGGTTTTTTTTTTCCGTAATTTTACTACTTTGTTTCCATTTTTCCGTAAATTTTCATTTAAAACTTAGAACTTCTGCCACAAATTCGTAATGATTACTTTTTTTTGCTATTATGTTTTTGCTAGCCACCTTTGCACCCATGTTACTTCTGCCAATCTTTGCAACAAAGGATGGGCCACAAGCCGACAAGTGGCCTCGACGAAGGTGGCTAGCAAATTTCTATAAAAAAAAAATCTTAAAAAATACGACAAAAATCCGGGTGACCCGTTGGTCGACTCGGCCCGTACGGGCCGGGCACGGGTCCAGGCTCAGTGTCTCAGTGACCCGTAATTGCCAGGTTTAAATAAAGCTCAAAAGATAAGATTTGCCCAAGAATTTCTCCCATTTTTTCTTCATTTTGGAGAAATGTGTTGAGGGAGTTTATAGGGTTCCACGTTAGCAGACAAGGGCTCGACAACCCCAGTGGTCAAACTCCCCATTTTTGCTAAATTTCAAACCAAACAGGTTTAAGCAAATCTGTATTTTTCTCAAAAAAAGGTAACCAAACAGAGCTTAGTGGTTTCAGGGTATAAGATGTGGTTCCCTAGTAGTTCTAGGGTATAAAATGTGGTTCCTTAGTGGTTCCGGGGTATAAGATGTGGTTCCCTAGAGGTTCCGGGGTATAAGCTGTGGTTCCCTCGTGGTTCCGGGGTATAAGCTGTGGTTCCGGGGTATAAGCTGTGGTTCCCTAGTGGTTCCGGGGTATAAGATGTGGTTCCCTAGTGGTTCCCGGGTATAAGATGTGGTTCCGGGGTATAACACCTCAGAACTACTATATTATGTTTTCAATAGGTTCAAGATAGTATTTTAGTGGTTTTAAAAGTCATCATGGCTCTATCATTGGTGTTTAAACCTATAGGCTACAGAACCACTATTTAGTGGTTAAATAGTGGTTCTAAGACTATAAATTATTTTTTCCCAAGTGGTTGGTACATTGTAATACTTACTTTAATGGTTTTCGAAGGGATAATGACGGTATCATTGGTGTTTGGAACATATTGAAATCATTACGTAGGCCAACAATTTAGTGGTTCCGAGAGGTTACATAGTGGTTCCAACACTCTAAATTGAGGTTCCAAGAGTCCAACTTGTGTTTGGTACATTATAATAGTATTTTAGTGGTTTTGAAAAGTCATCATGGCTCTATCATTGGTGTTTAAACCTATTGGAACCATTAAGTTGGCATCGGAACCACTATTTAGTGGTTAAATAGTGGTTTCAAGACTATAAATTATGGTTCCCAAGTGGTTGGTACATTGTAATACTACTTTATTGGTCTTCGAAGGGATAATGACTGTATCATTGGTGTTTGGAACATATTTGAACCATTACGTAGGCCTCGAACTCTAATTTAGTGGTTTTGAGAGGTTACATAGTGGTTCCAACACTCTAAATTGTGGTTCTAAGAGTCCAACTTGTGTTTGGTACATTATAATAGTATTTTAGTGGTTTTAAAAGTCATCATGGATGTATCGTTGGTGTTTTAAACCTATTGAAACCATTACGTAGGCCTCGGAACCACAATTTAGTGGTTCCGAGGAGGTTAAATAGTGGTTCCAAGAATCCATATCAAATCTTGTTGTATGACATTCGAAATGATGATGACCTAGCAATGGTGATGATGCTTTTTGAGAATAGCTTCTTAAATTGTATGAGCCTGTTCATGCGAAAGTCCCTACCAAATCCCATATTATAGTTAGACAGACGGTGGAGGATCTGAGGGAAAAAAATATAGTGGGGCCTGCTTATTTGAGTGATCTAAACCATTTACTTGCTAGGCCCTTTCATGTAGTGCCATAAAATCTTCTCTACAGGATGATCATAACCCTCTGATTTGTTAAGGCTATTTTTATGCGATCCATTCATTCTAACCCTCTATAATCCTAATGGTTCAGATCATCCTATGGGATCCAGTCATTCTAACCACATTTTCTACCCCGGAACCACTAGGGAACTACATTTTCTACCCCGGAACCACTAGGGAACCACATTTTCTACCCTTCAACCACTAGGGAACCACATTTTCTACCCCGGAACCACTAGGGAACCACATTTTATAGTCCGGAACCACTAGGGAACCACATTTTATACCCCAGAACCACTAGAGAACCACATTTTATACTCCGGAACCACTAGGGAACCACATCTTATACGCCGAAACCACTAGGGAACCACATCTTATACGCCGAAACCACTAGGGAACCACATTTTATACCCCGGAACCACTAGAGAACCATATCTTATACCCCGGAACCACTAGGGAACCACATATTATACCCCGGAACCGCTAGGGAACCACATTTTCTACCCTGGAACCACTAGGGAACAATATTTTATAGTCCAGAACCACTAGGGAACCAAATTTTATACCCCGGAACCACTAAGGAACCATATTTTATATCCCGTAACCACTAGAGAACCACATTTTATACTCAGGAACCATTAGGGAACCACATTTTATACCTCGAATCCACTAGGGAACCACATCTTATACACCGGAACCACTAGGGAACCACATCTTATACCCCAGAACCACTAGGGAACCACATTTTATACCCCGGAACCACTAGGGGACCACATTTTATACCCCGGAACCACTAGGGAACCACATTTTATACTCCGGAACCACTAGGGAACCACATCTTATACCCTGGAACCACTAAGGAACCATATTTTATATCCCGGAACCACTAGGGAACCACTTCTTATACCCCAGAACCACTAGGGAACCACCTCTTATACCTCGAAACCACTAGAGAACCACATCTTCTACTCCGGATCCACTAGCGAACCACATTTTATACCTCGGAACCACTAGGGAACCACATTTTATACCCTGGAACCACTAGGGAACCACATTTTATACCCCGGAACCACTAGGGAACCATCTTATACCCGGGAACCACTAGGGAACCAAATCTTATACCCCGAAACCACTAGGGAAGCACATTTTATACTTTGGAACCACTAGGGAACCACATTTTATACCTCGGAACCATTAGGGAACCACATTTTATACTTTGGAACCACTAGGGAACCACATTTTATACCTCGGAACCACTAGGGAACCACATTTTATACCCCAGAACCACTAGGGAACCACATGTTATACCCTGGAACCACTAGGGAACCACATCTGATACGCCGGAACCACTAGGGAACCACATCTTATACCCCGGAACCACTAGGGAACCACATCTTATACCCCAGAACCACTAGGGAACCACATCTTATACCCCGGAACTACTAGGGAACCACATTTTATACCCCGAAACCACTAGGGAACCACATCTTATACCCCGAAACCAATAGGGAACCAAATCTACTGCCTTCCGTCGTAAGTCCGAACGTTTGTTCGGACGTCCGACTCGGAAGTCCGAACAAACCTTCGGATTTCCGAATGGAACCAGTAATTTGGTTACGTATACTGGCTTCCATTCGGAAGTCCGAAGTTTTGTTCGGACTTCCGAGGGAAGCTAGTAGAATAGGGATAATTCCAAGGATTTTATCTTCAAATTGAGTAATAATTCGAAGGATAATAGGGATATACGTTGTGTTCTTAGTGTCTTTCAGGCAACCGTAAATTGAAGCTTGGTTTTGATGTTTTAGAATCCAAAAATGCAAAGAAAATGGATTTATCTTGAAAATGGGGAAAACAACAAAATTCAGTTTTAAGCTGAAGATCCATTTTCTTTGCATTTTGTAACACTGCTTCGATAAGTTTATCATGAATAAACCCCCGTGAATACGAAAGCCTGTTGTAAATGGCAACCTTCAAAACCCTTCCATGGAGTTTTCCACGTTAGAAAAGCCTTGAGGAAGAAGGTGGTAGGTGAGAAGGTAATAAGTGCATAGGGATAGGTGGAGGGAAAAAAGAGGTAGGAGGGGTATATTTGTCCTAAAAGCCATCTTCTCTCACTTGACAACACCTTTTTTATAAATTTCAAATCACTACCCTTTATTCACAATTTAGACAAAACTTTGCATTTTTTTAATAATTTTTCCAATATTATATCTACTTAACCGATTAAATTTTTCAATATATTTCTTGTTATAACAATATTATGATGTAAGATAGCAAAATTTCGAAAATTTATTAAAATATTTGGTGAATCCATGAATCATTCTTTTTGACGTTTGCCGAATCAAACACTCTTTACCCATGTTGGATTCGTATCCGTACTGATGCAACATAGCCTATTTTCTGAATGTTCTATATAAGCACTTTGCTATGCTATTTGATCGCTTTCAGCCTTTATAATGATGTTAAATTATTCATACATTCAGGTGCTGTGTGTCGCTTCATTCTTGTTTTCATTCTCCACTTCTACTTGCAGGCATTTTTTCTTCACGGCCATGCTATTTGCATATGGGCGGTTTCTCAGTCGACAACTTGTGAACACTGTATCTTCAGATAATTTCTTGTACCAGTTTGTGAGCGGCCTAATCAAATATCAGATGTTTATTTGTTATTTCTTATATATTGCAGGTTACTTTTTCCCTTCCTTATTATCTTCTATATAAAAGCTGACATCCTGATATCAAGCATATTATTTTGTAAACCATGTACTTCAAATTTGCAGAATTTGCATATTTTATGTTTCATTTATCATACCGTCTATACACATTCATGGGCTATCTTTTCCACGGATTTTTTTTCTGTTATTCCAAGAAAATGGTTTATCATTATTCTGGTAATCATATTCATATTTATAGAAACACACTTCTGAACTGAAGTTATGGTTTTTAATCTGTATTGGGTGTAGGCTTTGTGTGGTTCATTCTTACCTTAAAAGCGAAGATGTACAAGTATCAATTTGGCCAGTACGCATGGACACACATGATTCTTTTTGTTGTGTTTGCGCAGTCATCATTCACAGTAGCAAATATTTTTGAAGGAATTTTCTGGTAATATTTCATTTACATACTATTTCTTATGATGTTATCTAAATATTTTGCATGGAAGACAGAATTAATCTTAACGAGAGTCATTTATCTATGTAGTTTGGTGCAACATCATATAATTTATGGATTATTATTAAATGGCTGCTCTAACCATCCTCATTTTCATCCTTGCATTTATTTATATTCAAATGATGCAGTGGCACTGAATGCTGTAATGCATTATTATGCCATTTGAAGTAATCTATTAATTCTGTACCCTTTTCAGATTTGTATAAAACAGATGCTTCACTTTTTTTTTTACTAAACTCTTTGCGGAAGATTAAGTGTTTTTTCTTCAAGATATGTAGTATTCTTCCAGCCAGCTTTACCTTGCCCATGTGATGTAACTTGAGATTGGTGTGGTCTATGTCGTGTGGACTTCTTCCTGCAAAGAACACTTTACCTTTTGCTTTGTTTTTTCAGATATCTCCATATAAGGCTATGTGTAGTACGTATAATGCTAAGTGAGGACTGATGATTTTTTGTTGAATAAATTATAAATCACATAAACTATTTCAAGGGTCAGTAGGTTCCCAATCATGTTATTTTTCTTTCGCTAATCTTCTTGTGGCTTGGCTATCTTATGTCTCATTCACTGAACTTGGATCATGTAGTTTTGTTATTTTTCGTTACCTAGAAGGGAAGTGTCTTGATATTCTTCATACAGTGTAAGAATGCCACAGCTCTTGTCTGTTGGTCATCTGCTTTTGAAATATAACTTACTGAGAAATCTAAAAGCTGAAATACCGAGGGTAGGGCCGTGGTGGCCCGACACCGAAAGAGAAAGGAAGCATTTTGAGTATTACTTTTCTGAGAAAGCTAAAAGCTGAAATACCAAGGGTGGTGGGTCCATGGGGACCCCACACCGAAAGAGAAAGGAAGCAATACAGCTTGAAAGCGAGATAAAGTAAATGGCAGGGACAACATTCTTACTAGAAAAGTTCCATCTGGTGGGTCCGCTCCTAGCCTGTTCCTTTGCCAATTTGTTACCGCTACAAGAGATATGCAAAATGGACGCACGCATGGTGGCTCATAAACCTTACATGGGAAATTAAGTTTGCCAATCTCCAAAGACCAGACTATGATTTGTGCCAAAATGATGGCACAGGAGGACTCTTCAATTCTCCAAGGAGAGCCCTGATTGCTCCTTGCCTGAATGTTATGGCACCTGTCCGTTATGGCCACAAACATTGGCATAACAACACCAGTACCCCCCCCCCCCCCCTGCCTCTCCAAGAACCTGTTGGGTTAGGCTTGCCTGGGTAGCTGCCGTCATAGTCTTTAGTTTCATTCTAATAAGGATGCGAGGTGTGGTTCCCAGGGAATACTTTCCGCTTCTAGAAGACTTCAAAAGTGTAATTTCAATTAGGCTTGTCCATAGGATGATGGATATTGTGGTTATGGAAATAACCATCCACCAATGAGTCTTTGACATTGAAAATGCCTGTGTTTCACTCTTTCCATATGTCATCAACCCCGCAATTGTCATGGGAGTTGTATGCCACAGTTGTACGTACTGTAACCCACAGCCAACGTCTGAAAACCTTGCCGATTGGGCTAGGGAAAGACCAACATACCTCAAAGCTTTTAAGAACAGAAGACAAAACAGGTGCGGACATTCTTAACCTTTCTTTTAAAGATCATCGCAAGTATTCATGCTTTTCGCAATCAATCTCCAATAGAGTAACGACCCTTTTGAGGCATATCAATATACACCAGGAGAACCGCCATCCCAAGCCAGGTCAAGGATAGGAAAAAGGAACTCATCGAGAAGGTGTCAGCTAGAGGCCCATATCAAACATCTCTTGTCGGGTGATTTGGGGAAATATAGACCTCTTCAACAGTTCTTACCGGATATAAGAATCCGCTCTTCATTTTTGAAATATCTTCTAAAAGTCATGATCCAATCTACCTTTGATCCAGTCCATTGATTGGGGTATCGTCAACCCATATGTCCCAAAATCTTATATTGATATCCGGACCAACACAAAATCTGATTCCGAGAATGAAATATATATATATATATGTATATCTCCAATCCCATGGGCCCTACCTCCATAAGAACCTTGTAGTATCCATGTGTTACTGTCCACACCATACTTGGCATTAATAAATTGTTTTCGTATGGCATCCCTCTCCCCTCCTCCCTTTAATCAAGAAGGTCATTTGCATTATTGATCAGAGCTGTTTAGACTATAAATTAACATTCAAGGCAATCAAATTGAATTAATCTAGTTAGTACAGAAGATAGGAAGCATTTATTTGAAGAAGGGGTTCCAATATCAAATTTTGAGAGGCAATAAAGTCCCTTTGGATTGTCCTTATCAATATTAGCCCATATGTATTAATTACATGTCACTTAAAGTGTCAGTGGGCCTACTATCTATTTGGTTATGATTATTAGTTCTAATTTGTGGTAAGTTGTAGTCGCATTAGGAGTTCTTATTTGTGTTGGAAGGATGGATTAAACCCTTGTCAAGTTGAGTTAGAAGTTCAAGTCTTACTAGGAGTAGGAGCTCAATTTCAATTAGAAGTTCAAATCTTTTTAGCAGTAGGGGTATTATTTTGTATATAAATGTTAGGCCTTTGGCCTCTTTGAAGAGCACAATAGAAAGAAGGATTTGCGCCCTAACTCAGACATTGCCTAGCAAAGGAAATACCCCTTGAGCGAGGGTAACACCCCCCCCCCCCCCCCCCCCCCCCCCCCCTCTCTCTCTCTCTATTTTCTTTGAGTTTTTCTTCTTGCCGCAAATACAGGCTAGGACCATTGCCAGCAAGCCTCCACACCCTACGACCTCACCACCCTCCCTCTCCCAACCACATGGCCACTACACCCCTCCTTCAGCCTTCGACCACCTCACCCCTCTCCTCCCATCTGAGGCCCTCAATCTCTCCTTCATCTTAACCGGAATACCTTAACCCTAATCGAAGCCCCTTTTCCTCTCCTACCCACTCTTCTCCCATCTCCTACGCTCTATTCCCCACCTCTCCCTGAACCGAAACACCCACAAATCAGAAAACCTTTTCACCGCCTAGCCATAGCCCTATACGCCAGAGAAAACCCAGCCGCTCAGCCCCTCCAATGGCAACCCACAGCCCCTAGAACCCCACTAATGGCCATGGGCCCCTTTAGACTTTCCCTTTGGCTGATGGTCTCCATCACTGGAGGATTGGATTTTTTTAATCCGTAGGTTTTGGTTGGTCGTATTTTTGTCAAAAAGGGGGAATAATTAGTTTAGTGTTTTAGAATTATGTAGTTTCTTTTGTTTTTTCCATTATATTTTATGTTATATTATGAATGAAAGCTTTGCTTATGGTGATCATCTCTTCTCTTCTTGATCTTGATGATGATGTCTTGATCACCTGTTGGTGGGAGTCCTTCGATTCCGGAGGAGTGATGCCTTGGGTTATCCTTGTCTATCTCTCAAAGTAAATCTCTACCATTCTTTGTTCTTTCATTCGAAATTTAAGATTTACTAATCTTCTGAATTTTTTTCAGTTGGATTGCTTTTTTTAATCAAGGGTTTTAATAAAAGCATCAATACAAGCAATCTGAATGGATAAGATCTGAGTTCCATTGATTATATGGGATTGATCTACACCATCAGATTTTAAGGAGTGTTGATCTTGAGGTCCAATGGTCGGATCAATTTGATCTTGATTAGTATCAACTAGGTTAACCTGAATCGTGAATTTGGAGATACATTGGAAGGTTTAGATTTAATCTATTTTAACATCCTGATTGCGTAGTGTTACATAAGATCAAGGTTGATTTGGGCTTTCCCATGTAGCCCTATACCAGTTTTGCTATTTGTTTTCATCATTTTTGATACGAACCAGTTATGCATATTACTCGTGGAGCTTAATATAGGAAGATCTTTAAAGTTTAGTTACATGTGACTTCAAGACAAATTCACCTAATTTTCTTTTTGCTCTCTCCATTGAATTTGGTAAGGCAATCCAATATTATGTCTATTTTCTCCATGGGAAAACATAATTTTTGTAGCATGGGTTTTGCTACTTGTTTTCGTCATTTCTGTGATTGTTGATATCACCTCTTAAAATTAAATTCTGTAGTTGAGATCGGAGGTTCAATCCCAGTTTATTATTTCAATTAATATGGTTTTTCTGATCAGGGCTAGTTTTTCTTACAGGTTTCTTTTGCCAGCATCACTTATTGTTATCAATGACATTGCTGCCTATATCTTTGGCTTTTTCTTTGGCAGAACACCTTTGATTAAGTTATCTCCTAAGAAAACTTGGGAGGGTTTTATTGGAGCGTCTGTCGCTACTATTTTCTCTGCATTTGTGGTGAGCAGTCTGTTTTGTTATGTATAACTGAATACCGGCTTTGAAATTTTCTTTTTATATCATAGCTTATTGCTATTCAAGAAGCATATCTACACAAACGAAATCTATATCTGATAGGTCACTGAAAGTTTCTGTAAATTGCACCCTGGCTAGTTTATAGCTTGCTCCATGGTAAATTTGTTATAAACACTATAATATGTCATTGAATACAAGACACAGAATCAGCCAAGCTCGAATGCATGGGCATAGTGCGTAATATCATATTGTCAAGGCTAAATACCGCCTTAAAAGAAGCATTAAAAGCCGCTTCGGTCGGTTGCTGCAAGAATTCTTCCGTAATCTGTGTAATATCATATTCGATTTCTCTCTCTGAATTCCTGGAAGAAACACATAGAAAATCTATCCAGGAGAGGGTCCTTATACTTGTCAAGGCTAAATACTGCCTTATAGACCTCCACTTTTGAAAATAAAGCCTCATACGAGCCACATTCTCGTAGAGAGGAAAACTCGACTATCGGTCTCTAGCTTCTAAATAAAGAGCCGTAGATCTTCGCCTCTGTCAAACCTTTTCTCCATCATTTGTTTCAAATCCATTCATTGAGGTGGGTTCTCACAGCTCGATTAGAAGTGGAAAGAGGCACTTCTCTTTCATATTCATAGCCTCAATCTACTGCTAATCTGATCATTCCTTATTACACGGTTACTAAAATGTTCTTCATTCTATTTCCGAGGGCCAGCTTGAGGGCTGGAAGTTTTTGGAAGAGACTGACTCGGTCATGGGGGCTGAGCACCCCCACCATACTCACTACCTCTCCCTTCAGCTCTTGAATAAATGACCAATGTTTAGGACGCCTTCCACCAATACTTGGCACATTTGCATTGACTCTTTGGCTATCCTTGTCACCAATATAATTATAAGTGTTTTTGTTCGGTCTCCTTCCAATAGAACGATCGATGGCTGATAATAGTTCGACTCTTCCTATTTACTCCATAAATGATGTGATCCGACCGTGGGATCGTTCCTGTTTTTTCCTAGATTGATACTCTTTATTTGTTATCTTTGATTACATGATTACATCAATAAATCACCATAATATTCTGCCATGGGCATCTACCCTTTGCTAAGACTTCCTATGTCTTGATGCAGATAATAGATCCTAGTGACATCATTCTTGTGAGAGTATGTTTTTTGCAACGGCATATATATATATATATATGTGGGATTTGCTAGCGTCTATCGCAGAAGGTGTTTCGTGGAGCATCTGAGACTGTGGCTGCTCTCTTATGCAACAGATGCTCCGCGAATTGCCTTCTGCGATGGACGCTAGCAAATCCCATATATATATGTGTGTGTGTGTGTGTGTGAGAGAGAGAGAGAGAGAGAGAGAGAGAGAGAGAGAGAGAGAGAGAGAGAGAGAGTTCCTACTCTCCGGAGTAGATGACTTATCTACTCCGTGGGCTTAAAATACAGTGGGGGCCACATTGTGTGGGTGATCCAAAGCATTCATTTGATGGGCCCTCACATAGATAGGGTGTGCCCAAAAAATCAGCTCCATAGGATCATCCCTACCCTTCGATTTGTGGAGGCAAAAAATGGACAGATTTGTGAAGGTTTATACCCGTCCATTTTTTGCCTCAACAAATCAAAGGGTTGGGTTGATCCTATGGAGCTGATTTTTTGGGCACACCCTATCTATGTGAGGGCCCATCAAATGAATGCTTTGGATCACCCAAACAATGTGGCCCCCACTGTATTTTAAGCCGACGGAGTAGATAAGTTATCTACTCCGGGGAGTAGGAACTCTTTTCTCTCTATATATGTGCGCGCGCACGCGCGTGTGTGTGTGAGAGAGAGAGAGAGAGAGAGAGAGAGAGAGAGAGAGAGAGAGAGAGAGAGAGAGAGAGAGAGAGAGGGCACCCTTTCAAAAATTGTTTCTGCGCTTGAGCGTAGATAAGCTTATCTGCGCTGCCCCTTAGAAAATCATGTGGGCCCTATCCATATAAGGGTCATCGAAATGAATGATTTGGAGTGGGCTGACATGTTTTTTTGAGGCATGAGCTATCTGTGCTCAAGCAAAGAAACACTTCTCTCTCTGTGCGTGTGCGCGTGCGCGTGTGTGTGTGTCTCTGTGTCTGTCACTTCCATTATGTTTCAAACTAAAAAACTATCATTTACCTTTGGTGTCTCCCTTGAAAGTGGAAACAATTACATGTAGACATTAATGATGAAACAGACCGCTCAGAAAACTTGTATCTTCTTAAACACCTCTCGAACAATCCAAAAATTAATTAAAAAATTTAAAGTGCCCAAATCCAGATATCATATGCATCCCCTACATTGAGCACTGGATGTGCCTTAAAGCTGCTGACATCAACGCTTGGCTCATATGACGTCACACAGCCTCCTTCAGCCCAGAAAACTGTTGCTTTTGATTAATCTAATGATGTTGAAAATATTTGTTTATGACCATTTACGTGGAGGCAAAGGATTGTAGTAGATATGCGTCACAGCTTTGTACATTGTACAAGTATAAAGAAGAGAGGGAGAGAAGATTTTTGTGTCGTTAATCTCTCAGCACCCAATTTTATCAACTTAAGAGAGAATTACAAAGTGACTAATCTACCCCGGTATTGCATAAGTAATCTCAAAAGCCAGTAATGACATTAAACAAATAAGCTATGTACACTTGAACAGCTGTAAATAAACATTAAGATGAAGTTAATGACGATACTGTCCCTGGAAGACACTGCAGCACAATTGATTTGTCTGTTGTGTGGGAGAAGGTTGGCTAAAAACCGAAGAAGCTTTAGGTTCTGAAGATCGAGTTAGTTTAGTGAAAGGTTTAAAATTTCGGTTTTGGTTTTGGCCATCGTCGAAACCGAAATTTCAGCCGAAATACCGATATTTCGGCTGAAATTCGGTAATAAAAAAATTTCGGTCATGTGCCGAAATTTCGCCACAAAACAAAAAATGTTGGAAATTTTTTTAAAATTACAAATGGCCGAAATCTGGGCTGACACCAAATTCATGTACTTTCGGTGTCGGCCCTGGCCGAAATCCGGTATTTCGGCCGAAATTTAATGCCATGGTTTAGTGTCACTGCATTGGTTAGTCACTATTTTAAATTTGTGGCTACATCTTGAGTTTACCAGGAATTAACTTTGTTTTATGAAGCTATACTATGACTTTGAACTTAACACAAGTATACAGTGCATATAAGATACTTCTGTAGGTTCTCAGATCTTTTCATTTCCTAGGCCACCACAAGACCTCTTGTTGTTGTGCTGCGAAGGGTCATGTTGATTGGTTGGTTCTAAGCCCTTGATGAACACCTTGGAAAAAAAAGACATCTGTCTTGGATCCTCAAAATCCTTAAATCATGCATTTTGTATGCAGGTTATCAAGAGAGTAGTCATATTGTCATGATGTGACGGTAGCAATGTGCCGAACTAGTGGTGGCCCGCCAAATCAATGGAGTCGACATTTTTCATATGTACAGTAAACACCTTGTGTCACTGTTGACAAAAAACACCGTGTTGTACCACTACCATTACTCTAATTGAAGAGATGTTTCCATGTTGGATTGATTGTTTCACTGGATTCATTCACTTGGACACAGCCCCCTTACTTGAAAGTGTTTTGTAATTTTTTATTTTGTGGTCATGATCATGTCACAGTTCTCTCTATTTATTTATTTTCTCTTCTGTTCAATATGTGCCACAGTTCAATTGCTCACATGCGTGTACATGCTCTGATGTGGCTGTAATCATTTTGGGGTTTGTGCTTGGAAAGTTCACTTGAGTCAACTAGAGAGTAACTTTCTGTAGAAGCTTTTTTAAATTTAGATGACCCGCCAAAAAGAGAAAATTGAGATGTACTAACATGACGTTATCCTCTTTTTTTTTTTTTTTTTTGCTTTTCAAAAAAGATGCACTAACGTAATCATTCTAACTTCTGTCTTATGCAGCTTGCAAATGTCTTGGGCCGATATCAGTGGTTAACATGTCCACGGAAGGTATTTCTCTACAATAGAGTGCAGTTATCAATGATCGTTCCAATATACGCATGGAATTTGAAGATACCTATTATCCTATTCATATGGGTGAAATATATGCAGGATTTATCCACTGCATGGCTTCACTGTGATCCTGGTCTGATGTTTAAGCCGGAAAATTATTCTTTACCAGGATGGGTGCCTCCGTGGGTGAGTAATTAGATACTTAGTTGGATTGAACTGTGTATCTTTTTGTTAATATCGTGTATAAAATCCACTTGGTTGGTAGTGGCTATGCTAGGGGTGCAACTCGGGTCAGGTTGAGGCCAACCCGAACCCGACCCAAGGAACCATTTACTCAACCCAGACCTGCCCCGACTTCCAACTCGATGAGATTCAACCCGACCGGACCCGAGGAAGTGAAGGAACCCTTTTTTTCCAACCCGAACCCGACCCGAGTTTTTAAGCGTAGTAGAAAAATATGATTAAACATTTTGGGTTTCACTCGGGTCGGGTCGAGAATATTTTAATAGTGATAACTAAATATTATGCTTTGAATGAGAGATTTTCTAATAATAAAATTATCCTAGAGGGAAGTAAGATTTGTTGCTTAGTGACCTTAATTTTTTGGTTTAATTGGGAAGGGGATAGATTTTTTAGCATATAAATTCTTCACGTTTATATTTTTAAGTAGAAGGAAATGATTGAGGCAAATCTAATCAACAATTATTTATGTGTGCACACAAATTTGGTTTTTTATTTGTGTCAAGAATATGAACCTTCTTATGGAATTGATGGAGTGCAATTTGAAATTATTTATTTTGGTTTAAATATGCAAGCCTTCCATGTTGGTCTCGACACGTGCATTCAATTTAATTTAACTTGGATAATTCTCTTTTCTAGTTATATTCTATCTTGCACAGGTAACACTATGGGTGTCAGAATCTGACACGGGTAATGAGTGTCAAAATCGGCAAACCTATAAAAAGGATTTGTAGATGTGGCAATGTTCTGTCTTGTTCTTTTTTATCTTATTGCATAATAGTTAAGGAATGTTTCATCTGTTTTGGATAAAACAAAACAGAATTCATAACTATGGGAACTAACCTTCAATTGATAACTATCCAAAATAATGAAAATTGATCTAATCCGAGCTGATTACTATCTCAGATCAAATGCACGAAATCCTGCAGGAATTGCTGTAGGAATCTTCACAATCGTTGATTTATCCTACGAATAGGAAATCGGCAGGATACGACCTTTACTCCATTGTTATTCCAGAAGATACAAAAATTTGTTTCCAAAGCTCAAATATAATACTACATAAATAGATAAAACAGATGAACATAGAAAGCTCTAAACCCTAAATAACTTCCCGCTTTTGGTAAAAATATTCACTTAAAGCTCTCTTAAAATTCCTGTGAACAATGACGCAAATGGGGTCATGAACAATGACGTGAATAGTATGCTGGGAGTGGAGTGGACCCTCTTTTACTCTAATTCACTTATGTCTTAAATGAAATGCTTATTATATAACCCTATGACCTAAAACGTTATTAAAGACTTCATTTAGAAACCTAAACTAAAATAAAATTTCACTTTGGCACTAAGGATGTGCCCCATGTGCATCAAAACTTGTCTCATGGGCATTAGCTTTTCTCTTCTTTGTCTCATGTCGCTTGTACAATCCTAGGCCACAAACAGTCCCTATGTTGGCTGTTCTTGCATATTTGTTAACAACCTTTGGATGCCCCATCCTTTAGCACATGCTGATTCACTTCATCTTTGATCTCGACAAGAGATTGTACTACATCACATAGGTTATAATAAACTCATCCAAGATTACCTATTACTTGTAAATTTTTTTTTCTTTATGTTGTTGTTTTCTGTCAAAATTAGATCTCTGACACTCACATGGGTACTTGATGGCATGGTTTTAAACTTCCACCGAGGCCGGCATGTGTCAATTTCTGTCTTTCGTTTTTTTTTTTGGTTGATTAGCTGGGGTTTGGTAGGACCCCTACCAGTATGTATTAAAACAGAATATAGAAAATTGGATATGCTGATAAGGGTCCTCAGTCGAGTCCCTAAATACAATTTCCTGAAGACGTGTCAATTTCTGTAGGGACTGATATCCAAAGTTTGATTTCGTATTGTGCACCCACATAACCAAAAACTCCATATATTCATGGTTTTAAATTTCAGCCGAAAGGAAACGAAATGGTCGAAATATTTTGATTTCGGCTGTCACTGAAATGAAATCCCCTTGGATTCAGAAAATTACAAGATTTCATTCGAAATTTCGGGATCTTGCCCGAATTTTTTATATTTTGTTAATGGTTTGGTCATGCAACGTTTCTTATTAAAAAAACAAAGTTTCCGTCTAAATGTCGATTTTTCGGCAGAAACCTTTGCAAAAATCAACTCCAGCCGCGGAAAAGAGAACAAGAAGATTCCTTAAGATATTTCTAAAAATGACAAAAAATTAAAAGAATAACCAGTGGAGAAGAATCTTGTCTAGGGATTTTGGCCGTGATTTTACAATGTTTCCGTTTCACTGATGAATGAAACCAAAATTTAAAAAACCTTGAATATGTTTAGAAAATATTAATTAATCATTTCATTACATTAGATAAGTCAAAAGGTGATGGAAATACAACAATCACCAACTTTCAAAACATGTGAAATATCAATGTTTAGAATGAAGTTTACATGCACAACATCACATGTCACTAGGTGTTTGATCGTGTTAAACCATTATGAATATAGTCTTGCTTATGTTGTGGGTTCTAAGTGTATATTTCTGCTTATTTTAGCATTTTCAAATTTTTATCATATTTTACTCCAGAAGCTTGCAGGATTTTTACCATATTTCCTTGGACATCTGCTTCTAATTGGTCTTCTTTCGAAGGCAATGAAGAATTGTTGTTTTACTCAAGAAATCTGTGTTGGGACCTACCTGTTTGCAAGACAAGTGGTTCGCCAATAAGCTTCCACAAAGTACTTCCACTTCTGTGGGGGGCCAAAGTCCGGACTAAAACTAATGTAAATGTTTGATGATTTGTGATACCACAGAATCATTGTCGCATATTAGCAACTATTGTAAATGTTGGCATAGATGTTCGTCTTGAGATAAGTTTCATGTGCATGGACAATGGTGACGACAGATTTGATAGGTGATGAACGATTTGATAAATTTCATCACCCATCAAATTGGTGATACTTGAGTTTCACGTGCATGTTCATCTCAAAGCGATGGTGACGACAGATTTGACAAGTGATGAAAGATTTGATAAATGTCAACACCTATCAAATAGATGATAGGTGAGTTTCATGTGCATGTTTGTCTTAAAACCATGACTTGGTTCTCTCTACCTTTGCTTCAAGAAAATAGGTGATGACAAATTCGATAAATGTCAAGTACCGAAGAGCTCCCACCATACTTCGATATTCCAAAGCATTTTATACTTGTTTCCATAGTTGGCAAACTCTTACGAGTCAACTCTCGAGTCGAGTCGAGTCGCTGAGCTTTTGAGTTGAGTTGCATGGGTGACTCGCCTTTGTTAAAGACTCTTACGAGTCGTCAGGTGACCCTTACGAGTAGTTGCGAGTCGAGTTGAAAAACTAAGGCAATTGCATTAAATGCGAAAAAAGACCAAGGAGGTCTATACAAAGAAAGTGACAGAAAAAGAAAAAGAAAGAGAAGAACAAGCCCCACTGCAGGGTCAAGGAGGAACGAAGTCAAATAGCTCAACTCTCTCCCTAGAGACACCATCTCTAGCTGGACTGTCTGCCACACCATTAGCTGACTGCTAACATGATGGAAAGAAATCGATCCATCCCCACCCTGTCTTGGATCTCATCGAAGAAAGAGGCAAATCTCCAAGGGAAGGAATGAGAGCCACTAATTCACTTTATCACATTGAGCGAGTCTCCTTCTACCACTACCTTATTCAAATCTTCATTCTCTAGATACCTTATTCCTTAGTAGATAGCACGCACTTTAGCATCATTAGCGTCTGCGCCAATGGGACCCGTAAAAGCCCATTTTATAACTCGAAATTCATCCATCAAGACTCCCCCAATTCTGACAGAACTAGGGTTCCCCATGTTAGACCCTTCAAAGTTTAACTTCCAAAAACTATGTGCGGGAGGCTCCCAGTCTTGGACAATCTTGGGTTCTTGGCCAGAATCATGACAAATCTTCTTCCAACCATACCATTAATCATAGGTGGATACAAATCTAACACAAGGAAGGGTTCCCCCCATGATTAAGTTCCAACCAGAACTTAATTATTTTTGTGCATACAAGTTACAAACATATAGTTATTTATATTTTTGGCTTAATTCACGAAGGAGAAAAATCTCGTCTCTTGGTCAACCTGGCGGAGGCTTCCGTAGGTGTTTCCTCTGTGCATCATCTGGCTGACGGAATACAGGAAGGTGACCTTTTGCTACGGAGGGAAGTGGTGGACCCGGTCGGTGTAGCTTGCCCAGCTATCGTTAATTCATCTTGTGTGCTTTCAATCTATGAGGAGACCCACCGGGGTGGGGTATCGGGCAAAGACATTTGCTGCAGCCAAGAGCGGGGTGATTCCCCCACCCAAGGATTAATAGATGACTGTCATGACAATCCGCTGTCCGATCCTTCTACATCTGGGAGTTGGGAGTTTTCGGTGGAAGGCGTTGATGGTGGCGGAGTTCCGGATTCAAAAGAAGAATTCGTAAGTGACAACTTAGCTTTAGTTTTGAGTGTGGAGGAGAATATCACTCCTCTCTCATGGGTAGATCCTCAAACAGAAATTTTGGAAATTTTTGTGAATCATATAATTTCAACGAGCAGAGTTCTGGGCTTATCATACTCTGGGCCCGAAGACCAATTGCGCTCTATGTTCAGAGTGGCGGAGCGTCGTGAAATGGATCACAGAACCTTTTCTGATCCTTCCAGCGTCGAAGGGGTCAGGAAGATGCTGAGAGAGCTATCCAAGTTGAAATCAGATGTCAACTATGATAAATCTCCCGTCTTTAAAAAAGGAGTTCGCCATGCGAGAGGTTCCAGTCGGATGAGTCCGCGGGTAAGTGCTCATAGGTCGTCTGTTCGCCCATGTTGATTCTTTCTTGGAATGTTAACGGGTTGGGGTATCTGGAGAAGAAGGCACAGGTTAAAGACTTAGTGAAACGACATAAGCCGGATATAGTTTGTATTCAAGAAACAAAAATGGGGGTGGCAAATAGTGCTTTGATCCGAAGTCTAGGCGGCAACTCCAATTGGGAGTGGCTCTCTTTGGCCGCTGTAGGGGCAGCAGGAGGCATTTTAGTGATGTGGGATCAATCCAAATGGGTGATTCAGGATTCCTGGGTAGGCCAGTTTTCAGTGTCAATAGTTCTTGGTCAGATGAGCACACAAAAAGTTCTTACATTTTCAGGCATCTATGGTCCAACACTCCGATCAGCAAAGCAACAGTTGTGGTCAGAACTTCTATTGATCAGGGGTAAATGGGGACATCCGTGGTGCTTAGGGGGCGACTTTAATGAAATCAGACGGGTAGAAGAAAGACAAGGGTGTCGCAGAATTTCCCAACATATGTTAGAGTTTTCCGATTTCATTGCTGAATCTGAACTCCTCGATATTCCACTATTGGGGGCTAAATTCTCTTGGTCCAGAAATTCTCAGAAGAGCCGTTTAGATCGATTCTTGTTCTGCAATGGCTGTCTTTCCTTGTTCCCGTCAGTGTGTCAGAAGGTGATTGTACATTCAGTGTCTGATCATTGCCCGATAGTTCTGGATCCACGACTGGATTCATGGGGTCCATCACCTTTTCGATTTCAGTTAGGATGGTTACAAATTCCTCACATGATCGAGCGGATGGGCGGATGGTGGGAATCACATAAAGTGGAAGGGGCAGCCGATTGGGTCATAGGGGCTAAACTTCGTTATGTGAAAAAAAGACTCATAGAGTGGGACTCTCTCAGAAAAGAGGCTCTCCGCGATTGCCAATCTTGGCTACAAAATCGGATGCGGGTCTTATCATTGGCCGATGAAGCGCGGTCAGCTACAGAGGATGAGTTGCATGAGTTGGGAAAAATTAAGGAGGAACATAAATGATGTCTCCTCCAGGAAGAAATTTTATGGAGACAGAAGTCCCGAGTTAGTTGGCTAAAGCAAGGAGATAAAAATACTGCTTACTTTCATAACATAGCCAGTGCACGGAGGAGGAATAATAGGATTGAGGTTTTAGAAGTGCAGGGTACCCTTTCGGATCGTAAAGAGGCGATTACTAAGGAAATTTTGGACTACTACCGGCATTTATATTCAGCAGAAGATATTTTATGACCTACATTGGATGCGGTGAGCTTTACCTCGCTTAATGCTTCTAGTCGCTCGGGGCTTGAAGGCCCTTTTTTGGCTGAAGAGTTGGAGCAAGGGGTGTTCTCCATGCATCGTGATAAAGCGCCGTGGCCGGACGGTTTCTGTCTTGCTTTTTTTCAGGATTGTTGGGAGTACGTAAAGGGAGATGTCATGGCCTTCTTTCAAGCGTTCCATGCGGGGTTGAAGCTGGATCGGGGAACAGGTGCCACCTTTCTTGCTCTCATCCCCAAAGTTAAGGGAGCAGTGAAGATTTCCGAGTTTCGGCCTATCAGTTTGGTAGGGTGTTTATATAAGCTCTTGTCTAAAGTGTTGGCGGATCGGCTCAAGAGGGTCCTCCCCTTTATCATCTCAGAGAATCAATGTGCTTTTGTTGCCCAGCGACAAATTTTAGACTGCTCGATGGTAGCCAATGAAATGGTGGATAACATGGCAAAGTCAGGGAAGCAAGGTATTATCTGTAAGCTAGACATGGAAAAAGCGTATGACAGGGTGGACTGGCAGTGTCTGGACTACCTCTTACAAAGAATGGGTTTCGGGAGAACATGGTGTGGGTGGATCCGTAGTTGTCTATCTTCAGCTCACTTTTCAATTCTGATTAATGGCTCTGCACACGGTTTCTTCCAATCGTCTCGAGGATTAAGACATGGGGATCCTCTCTCTCCCTTTCTATTTGTCATTATAGCGGAAGCCCTCAGCGTGCTGTTGAAGAAAGGTCGAATGGAGGGGTTGATTTCCGGGGTAGATTGTAGTGAGTCTGGGTTTCAGGTCTCGCATTTGCAATTCGCGGACGATACTTTACTCTTTAGTTCTTCCCAGGCCTTAAAGATTCTAAATCTTAAGGCTATTCTTCGGTGCTATGAGTAAGTGACAGGTCTTCGTTCCAACTTCTCAAAATCTCGTATTTACGCTTTGAATATGTCCGCCGAAGGTGCTTCCGATCTAGCGACTATTATGGGATGTTCCTTGCAGAGTTTGCCTGCCTCTTACCTGGGATTGCCTCTGGGAATAGGTCAACCTCGAAAATGTGCATGGGATCACATTGTGGATCGAATTGAGCGAAGGCTTGATACATGGAAGAGGAACTTATTATCTAAAGGTGGTAGGTTAACCTTGATCAAAGCTGCTTTGGCCAATATACCCATTTATCAGCTATCATTATTCAAATGCCCGGTGTCTGTGGTCAAGCGCATTGAACAGATTCAACGACGTTTTTTGTGGGGGAGTTTAGCGTCGAAGCGGGTCCTGGCGCTAGTGAGTTGGGAATCAGTGTGTATGCCCCTTCAAGGGGGAGGCCTAGGTATTCGGAGGATAAAGCAGGTCAATCAAGCACTGATGGGTAAATGGTTATGAAGGTTTGGTGAAGAGAAGTCAAGACTATGGGCTAGAGTAATCTCAGGTAAATATGGTGTTGCTCCAGGTGAATGGACTTCTTTGAATATCTTCAACAAACCGGGGGTGACGATTTGGCGGGATATCCTCAGTCTCTTACCGCTATTTGATCGTGAAATAACGTATCGTGTGTACTCCGGCGAGCGGATATCTTTCTGGCCCATGCGGTGGTGTTCGGCTGTACCGCTCCAAGCCCTATTCCCGGATCTTTTTCTAGTTGCAGCGAATAAGTATCTCTACGTGAAAGATTGTTTTGATTACGTTAGAGGAAAAGTTATATGGCAGCCTCCTTTCCGTCGGAATTTCTTTGACCGCGAATTACCATCAGTGACGAACTTATTTCAGATTCTGGAGCAGAATTATGTTAGTGTCTCTGGGAAAGACAAACGGTTGTGGGCAGCAACGTCTTCAGGCAGCTTCTCGGTAAAGTCTTTTTATAATTGGTTGGTGCCTTTTGAGGTTAATCATCTGATAGCAAAGGTGTGGAAAACAAAGGCGCCCCCTAGAGTCTGCTTCTTCGGTTGGGCGGCATTAAGAAATCGAATACAAACAGTGGACTTCCTGCGTCAAAGGCACATGCTGATTGTCGATCACTGTACTTTATGCCTTGCATCAGGGGAGTCGGTTGATGACATTTTCATACACTGTCGAGTAGTAAGGGAGATTTGGAGGAGGCTTTTAGGTCGATTTGGCATCATATGGGTGTTCCCTTCATGTTTGCAAGATCTGTTTGCCGGCTGGGGATGTATACCTTGGGGAAGCAAGGGAAAGAAGTTGTGGTGGCTATCCTTAATGGCGGTTTTATGGGTAATATGGACAGAAAGGAACTCTCGGATCTTTGATGGGAAAGCTAAATCTCCGTTCTTTTTATTTATTAAGGTCATTTCGCTTACTATCTCCTGGGCTAGAGCCCTGCCGTTATTCCGTTTCGTCTCGGCATTTGATCTCTGGGAAGGGTGGACGGTAGTGTGCCATAGCAAGGAAGTTCAGCAGGTATCCATTCAGCATTGGAGCCCTCCTCAAGAAGGGCACTTTAAATTAAATTTTGATGGTTCAAGCTTGGGCAACCCAGGCCCTGCAGGGATTGGTGGAGTATTACGAGATAGCAAAGGTGTCGTCCTAAAGGCTTATTCTGGGCCACTCGGCATAGCGGATTCGAATGAGGCTGAGGTAAGGGCAGCGCATCAAGGCATAGTCAGCTTGGTTAGGGAAATATCAGACAGCTGTGTTGTGGAGGGTGACTCGCTGAATGTTATAAGATGGCTCAGGGGACCTCGGACTCCCTCGTGGCGCTTTCTTAAATTCTTTGACGAGATTACAGATATCTTACAGGGGCGGCCGGTAACTTTTAATCATGTGAGGCGCTCTGCTAATGACGTAGCAGATAATTTAGCAAAAGTTGGCGTATCGCTGCAGGCTTTAGAACTCTATGATTTTCTCCCGCCCTAATTGTATTGCCATATTTTGTCTTATTTTTCTGTGTTGTAAGGGGGACACCCTCAGCCTTCTTTCAATATAACTGCTACCATTCAAAAAATAAATAAATTTTTTGGCTTAGTGCTTTATTCATGTGCTATTGGGTTATATTTTTTACATGCTTCATCTTTTGATATATAATTATATTTTTTAAACTAAATTTCTGTTCTAGTAAAAAACTCTTACGAGTCACGAGTCGAGTCGAGTCACGAGTCATAAAATTAAGAAATCGAGTCACGAGTCTAGTCACGGGTTGAGAACTATGCTTGTTTCCTTTTTTGTGACTTGACTTTCTATCGAATGTGTCTGTTGTGTTGCCTGACTCATGAGAATTTTTAAAGTAAATACATGGCATTCTTGAGTTAAATTTATACCTTGGTTCTCTCTACCACTACTTCTAGAAAATTGGGGGAAAATTGTTTAATAAAAGCTAGTCACACATGCATTTTAGCCTCTAATTTTATTATATGTGACTTCTTGCCTGATCTAGCAACCACTGACAGGGTCAATTTTTCCATTTCTAAAATTAATCAAATTATTTAATTTTCTTAGAAAAACCTTTAAAAACAGTGAAAACAATATTTTCTTGAAAAAAATATATCATAATTGCGTGTTAGTTTCTAAATTTTTATGTGTGATATTCTTGTCCAATCTACCGATAAACGGAGTTAGAATTTTATATTTTAAAATTTTAATTATTTTATTTATTTTTGTTAGAAAATCTTTTAAATTGCATTTATTTATTGCAATCCTTCATTATATTCTATTTTCTTTATGAAACGAATGAATTAGGTGGCTTTTTTCCTACCTTTTGTATTTATTTGAAGCACATATGTGATTGTATACATTTTCAGTTTAAACTGAGCCATATTGTTTCAGGAGCAATGATAGGTACAAGGGAGCCCTTGCATAAAGAGCTGCAAAAGGGCTATTCATTGGATCCACGTCATTTCAGTTACATTTTAAAACTATGATTTGTGGACATGGACACGGAGTGTCGGACACGGCAAACACCCAAAATTTAGAAACGGGGACACGGCTAAAATAGAAAGTACATATAATCATGATTTGTGGACGCAGATTCGTGTGCCATGTTTGGACACGGATACGAGGCACGCCCCTAAAAATCTAGAAATAGTAACACACTTTCACATGCATGCATATAAAGTTACTGAAACCTCTAGCAGTACATTAAAAGTGTCTAAAGGAGTGTCGACACGTGTGGACACGGGTGTCGTGTCAGACACGACACGACACGTGTGTCAGCAATAAATTCAAAGTGTCGGCCAAATCATAGTTTTAAAATCAGTTGAAAAAGTAAAATCAGTTACATTTGATGACGTGGATCCAATGAGGAGCCCTTTTTTGGCTCTTTATGCAAGGGCTCCCTTGTATCTATCATTCCTCTTGTTTCAGACATGTGCGAAAGCACATGCATATCATAATGTAAGTCGATGGCCGTAGTCCTACAATATATAGACTTCTCAGGATTATAGAGACTTCCCTACAACTCAAGCATGAGATGGGCCCTTTGTAACTTAAAATCTAGAAACGGTTCTCACACAAAATTCAATGAAAATAAAAACACCCATCCACCACTCCTATGAGAAAACCTCTTCCCACTAATGTTGGGCCCCATCATCATGCTTAGCCTCTTTTTACTTATTTGTGAAGGATGATCGCCATCAAGGATATTCTTAGATATTGGAGGAAAAAGGTTTTCCTTGTGAAGGATCCTACGTGATCGGGAGTACTCTTATATTAGACTGCATGCAAGAAATATGAATCCCTTTCATCGTTCTAATTAAGACATACACGACTCTCGATATCATTGTCTTAATATCCCATTTCTAAGCAACATTTGGATCATTGTGCTTTTGTCTCTAAATTCAAGTGTGCCCACGAGTTGCTATGTTTGAAAGCCAGAGATTTACACCTTGTATAAGTAATTTATCCTCTCAGAGTGCTTTTTTTTACAAGGAATAGTGTATGAATTTTATGTTAAGAGGAACACCTATAAGTTGTTGGCCTTGGCGGCCATGGATCATTGTGTATTCGGTTGCTAAGTTGCTGGCCTTTCTAAGTCCTATTGATATTTATATTTATTAAATGCATATGTTAAAGTTGGCTTTGTAGAATCTTCCTGAATCACATTTATAAGGAGTAGTGCATCTTGACGAAGATGTGGAATTCTTACATGTTTGATAGAACACTTGGCTTGCGTTCTTTAACCATTCTAACGATTCTCATTCTATAAGTTGGAGTCAATTTTTCTTATTTGGAGTGCTTCCAGAATTAGAATCATGTTTAACTCATTTTAAAGAACAACTTTTTCTAATTTTTGAAATAGAGTCACGTTCACCTGTCATCAAAAAAATTTGATTCTAATTCTAAGTAGATTGGATCAAACCAACTCCGGTTTGTAAACACAATGTCAATGCATATCTTTTGCAATGCTTAAAAATGTAACTGACCCAACAAGAAAACACAAAGAGGCCCATTTCTGCATCTGCTGCTTTCATGCCATTGCACGACGAAGTCACCAGTCACCCTAAAAAGTGAGCGACCTTTATGGTAGCTTTACCTATTGACAACTATTCGGCTCGCTCCCTACCACCTCTGTATTCTGATTTGTGAAGAGCCTAAATTCATTTCCGAGCTTGCTATAGAGTGGTGAGGCCTGAAAACACAGGGATACCAGCCCAAGAGCTCTACAGATCTCTCTTTATGCATCTCACCTGCATGATAGCTTAGTATATTCAGTTATTGAAAATTTATGTGAAAATGAAAAGAAAAAACCAGAGACATTTAATAATTTTCTAGCTAAACTTCAACTTCAACAGTTTGAGTTGAAACCCGCACAAGGTTCGAGTGAATCTCCCAATGCAGCAAGGAAAAACTAACAAGTTATTAAATCTCAAGAGCAATATGTATCTATGTTAATAGAAAAAATTGAAGATTCTTCAATAAATGGAATTAGATAATTAAGTTAGGCATCTACGTAAAATTGAAAAGCCGATTACACTGGATTGATAAGTAAGTAATAACAGAGTCTTCAATTCACCATCTCCTCCCTTTAGTTTGTTAGTGTCTATTATCGTTTCTTCAGAATTTTCATATTAAATCAATACAAAACAGGATATATCAAGGGATACCTTGAATGGTGAAAGATTCCCGCAGGAATTTTGCATTCACAAAAAAAGAAAAGAAAAGGAAATCCGCCTCAGTTTTCTGCTTGGTGCAGCACAGAAAATGTTGTGCAGATGTCTTGTATTATACAAGACCCTGACGGACTAATGTGCGCGACGCACGCGCGGGTTTTCTCTTAAGGGTATTTCGGTAAATTTCTCTATGTAGTGGCATTGATATATAAGCCACATGTTAGGGTTGCGGGATTAGGTTTTTATTCTTTTATGTTTTCTTGGCCAAGAAGAAGAGACTTTGTAACGCTAGACCGAAATAGTGAAAATCTTCCCCCGTGGACGTAGGCAGTGCCGAACCACGTAAAATCTTGTGTTTCTTGTGTGATTGTGTTTCTTTGCATCATTCTTTTGCTATCCGTGTTCAGAAGTATTTCTCGGATTTTCTACAAACTGGTATCAGAGCGATTAGGTTTTGGGCGGTTGCAGCGATGACGAGCGCCAAGTTCAAGGTGGAGAAATTCAATGGGGCAACCAACTTCACTCTGTGGCAAACAAGAGTGAGAGATCTCTTGGTTCAGCAAGGTCTTGTGAAGGCTTTGTCAGGAAAAAGCAAGAAACCAGAAAAGATGAGCGCCGACGATTGGGAAGAGTTGGATATGAAGACGGTTAACGTGATCCGTCTATGTTTGGCGGATGAAATCGCTTATAATGAATCGGTGAAGAGACTGCAACCGGGATTTGGAACAAACTCGAGAGTTTCTACGGGGAGAAATCGCTAAACCAACCGGTTGTTTCTCAAAAAGCAACTATATGCTCTTCGGATGGAAGAAAACTCAAGTCTGTTGGGGCATCTCGATACTATGAACATGATGGTCTCGGAACTGTTGAACGTTGGAGGCAAGTTGGAAGAGGAGGATAAGTTCCTACTTCTCTTGGCGTCCCTTCCTGGAACTTACGATCACTTAGTTACCACTCTTCTCTTTGGGAAGGAAACCTTGGTCACAACAGAGGTAACTTCAGCCCTCCTTGCAAATGAAAAGCTAAAGAAGACTATTGGGGAAGAACCCAAGGCAGATGGCCTTGTGATGAATGCTAACAACAGGCAGGGGCGTGGTTGATCTCTTGACAGGAAGCCAGAAGGGAGTAAATTTCGATCCAAATCAAGAGGAGGAAGCACGATTGAATGTTACTGGTGCCATAAAAAGAGGCACATTAGAAGAGACTACAAGAAGTGCCATCAAGATTTGAAAGAGAAGAAACAACGAAGTTCAGATCAAGCTAGTGTTGCAGCGGAAAGTTCTAGCGAAGCTGAAGTAGCTGTTTTATCAGTTTCTTCAGATAAGGGCTATTTCCGAAATGCACGGATTCTTGATTCAGGATGTTCCTATCATATGTGTCCGAACAAGGATTGGTTTGATACGTACAAGCCATACAATGGAGGAACAGTTCTCATGGGAATGATGCTGCCTGCCAGGCTACTGGGATAGGCATTGGGAAAATCAAGATGCATGATGGAGTTGTACGCATTTTATCTGAGGTAAGACATGTTCTAGATTTAAAGAAGAATTTAATTTCTCTCGGGGCATTAGATACTGGTGGTTGCCGCTACAGATGAAGATCGTGAGAGGTGCACTGGTTGTAATGAAGGGAGAGAAATTTGGAAACTTGTACAAGTTGCTAGGGAATAATGTGACAGGTGGAGTTGCATCAGTCGAGGCTAACGAGGATAATTCACAATTATGGCATATGCGTCTGGGGCATATGAGTGAGAGAGGGTTGATGGAACTTCATAAGCGGAAATTGCTTGAGGGAGTTCGAAATTGCAAATTGTACTTTTGCAAATACTGTGTATACGGGAAGCAGTGTAGAGTCAGATTCAGGATAACGACGCACAACAGTGAGGGTATACTTGATTATGTTCACTCAAATGTTTGGGGGCCATCGCCAGTGAGATCACGGGGCGGTATGGATTATTTCGTTACTTTCATTGATGTATTTCATGAAATGAAAGTCTGGAGTTTTCTCCAAATTCAAGCATTGGTTGGCAGCAGTTGAGAATCAGACGGGAAGGAGATTGAAATGCCTACGGATAGACAATGGCATGGAATACTGAGATGGTGATTTCTTGGCCTTCTGCAAAGACCGAGGAATCAAATGCCACTTCACTAATCCAGGTACCTCACAGCAAAGCGGAGTAGTTGAAAGACTGCCCTTATTGAGAGAACCAGGGCCATGAGGCTTAATGCAAATTTGTCAAAGACATTCTGGACGGATGCAGTGACATGGCATGTTATGTGATAAATAGATCTCCGTCTACACCGATTGACTTCAAACTTCCAGAAGAGGTATGTACTAAAAAGCCAGGTGATTTTTCTGTATTTCGTATATTTGGATGCCCAACTTATGTGCATATTCAGAGTACGCAGAGGAGCAAGCTAGATGCTATGTCTAAGCAGTGTGTATTTCTCGGGTTTGAGAAAGAGGTGAAAGGATATAAGTTATGGGATCTCACTACGAAAAAGATAGTGGTTAGTCGAGATGTGATCTTCGATGAGACTAGTATGCTGAAAACTAGTGGACTGGTGGAAGTCATAGGATGTAGATGTGGAGGAAAAACATGATGCAACACAGTTTGATATAGATGACTCAAGGGTATCTGATAATGGAAAGGACATGATACAGTCTTTCAGGGCAGAACCATCAAGTAGCAGTCATGATGAGCAGCAAGAAGAACCACATAGCAATGTCAAGGCCAGAGCGGAATACTAAGCAACCGATCAAGTATGGGTATGATGATTTTGTTTCTTTTGCATTGATTGCTGCTAGTGGAGAACCTATGTGTTTCCAGGATGCTATGAGTGGTGGGGAAAGCCATAAGTGGGTTATGGCTATGCATGGCAGATGAGATGGAGTCACTCCACCAAAATCGAACTTGGGATCTTGTGAAGCTCCCCGAGGGAAAGAAAGCAATTGGCTGCAAGTGGATATACCGAAAGAAGGAAGCATCTTCCGATACAGGTGGAGAAAGGTACAAAGCCCGTCTAGTTGCAAAGGGGTATGCCCAGAAAGAGGGCGTGGATTACAACAAGATATTCTCATCTGTGGTAAAACACACCTCAATCCGTGTGTTGTTGAGTCTGGTCGCAGGGCATAATCTAGAGCTAGACCAGATGGATGTTAAAACAACGTTCCTTCATGGTGACTTGGAGGAACAAATTTACATGGAACATCTAGAGGGATTTGTTAAAAGGGTAAAGAGAATCATGTATGCTTGCTGCAACGGTCTCTCTACGGTTTGAAACAGTCACCTAGGCAGTGGTACGTACAGTTCGATTCATTCATGACGAGGAATGGGTATACTACGTAGTAGCAATGATTGTTGTGTTTATTATCGTGTTATTGATGATAGTTCATACGTATATTTGCTAATGTATGTTGATGATATGCTAGTTATTGCTAACACAAGGCAGGAAGTCGATCGGCTGAAATTGATGTTAAGCCAGGAATTCGACATGGAGGATCTAGGCGCTACTAAGAAGATCCTTGGGATGGAAATTAGATGGGACAGGAAAAAGGGAGTACTTTGGCTTTCACAGACCAAGTAAATTGAACAGGTGTTGCAGAGGTTCAACATGGAAAATGCAAAACCAGTTAGCACTCCTTTGGCAGGCCACTTCAAACTGGGTAAGCACTTATGCACGTCCACTGATGAGGAACGGGCAAGTATGTCTAACATCCCTTATGCTAGTGCCATTGGTTGTCTCATGTATGCGATGGTCTGTATGAGACCAGATTTGGCTCATGCAGTGAGCTTGGTAAGTACATGGGGAATCCAGGAAAAGAGCATTGGAATGCAGTGAACTGGATTCGTGGATTCTCAGGTACTTACGAGGCACTACAAATTTAGGCTTGATGTATGGCATGGGCAAAATTAAAGATGGGTTAATAGGATATGTGGACTCAGACTTTGCAGTGGGCCCGTCTCTTGGAAGGCTTCTCTTGAGTTAATGATCGCCTTGTCTACGACAGAGGCAGAATATATGGCAGCATGTGAGGCTGGCAAGGAGGCCATTTGGATGGCTGGATTAGTTTGTGATATGGGGCTGAAGCAGGAAGAAGTCTTGTTGCACTGGACAGTCAAAGTGCAATTTATTTGGCAAAGAATCAAGTATATAATGCCAGGACGAAACATATACATGTAAGACACCATAAGATAAGAGAATGGGTGGCAGATAGAAGCATCAACTTGAAAAAAATACATACAGATGACAATGCAGCAGATATGTTGACAAAGTCAGTTGCAGTGACTAAGTTCAAGCATTGCTTGGACTTGGCTAGTATCAGCCGTTGTTGATGATTGGCGATGCACCCCATGGAGTGGAGTGGAGTGGGCACCTCATGTGCACGAGGTGCGGAGCTGTGTTACAGAGAACACAACGGCGTATGATCTTCAGGTGATTGCAGAATCCAAGCCAAGGTGGAGATTGTTGTGCAGAGGTCTTGTATACTACAGGACCCTGACGAACTAATGTGTGTGACGCACACACCACACGCGGGTCGAGCTACGCAGTTAGCTCGCTGGGGGTGCCGGGGGCAGCGCCCTGGAAGCTAAATTTAAGTTTTGGGTTTTCTCTTGAGGGTATTTCGGTAAATTTTTCTATGTAGTGGCGTTGATATATAAGCCACATGTTAGGGTTGCGGGATTAGGTTTTTATTCTTTTGTGTTTTCTTGGCCAAGAAGAAGAGACTTTGTAACCCTAGACCGAAATAGTGAAAATCTACCCCTGTGGACGTAGGCAGTGCCAAACCACGTAAAATCTTGTATTTCTTGTGTTTCTTTGCATCGTTCGTTTGCTATTTTGTTGCACATCGTGTTTGATCCGTGTTGAGAAGTATTTCTCGGATTTTATATAGAAAAAAATGTCAGTATTAGGTTAGTTCATGGCATTAACTCAAAACCCGCATACAAAATATGCCCAAACATTGTAAACGACTCTCAAGAAGATTTTAATGCTTTATGAAGAAAGCTTCCTCCATTCAAAGATCTGCCTTGGCTGCCTCGAGCACTCGACTATCTCCACCTCTGAGAAGGCCATTTCCATCTGAAATGAAGAAGGAAAATGAAATTGAAAAGGAGGAAAACTTTAAAATCCTAAGGACCAAAACCAACCCTAAATTACAAATCCCAATGGAAAACAGTTCCAGTAAAGGGACTCCTCTAGGATGGGTTTACCTGAGAGATTATATTTGACGAGGCGAACATCGAAGACCCATCTTTTGTTCTGGATGTGGATCCGGTTTTCTAGAAGCTTCCACTGATTAGTGTGGGATTCGATTTGGGTTTATTGAGTCTGCAACATTTGGACCAGGGCAACAGTTTCCCGGGAACGGAAAATGTGTCAGGAAGGAGAGTGTTGGTTTTGTTGAGAGAAGTACGAAGAGTGAGTGAGGGCGCCTGATAAATCGCTTCTTATTTTTCGAAGCAACCAAAAGTAGCTCCAAAAAACTAACCAAAAGAATTAAAAAGGAGTTTAGGAAAGGGGCAAAGAAGGGTTAAAGAACACAATCTTTTTACATTTTTTATTCTTTGGAATGAAAAATAAAAGAATCGCTCCAGAGGATAGTTAAATAGCATAACCTTGGTATCTGTCTTTTATATTGTTTGCATCTATTTGGTTCCAAGTGTTTATCATTTTCTAATTTTGTTTGTGTATGCGTGTAACCTTTTTTGTAGAAGTTTTTCAAATATAAGTTCTATCTGTATCCGTCTTTGTTCTAATTGATTTTAATTTCTTTTATTTTCTTACAGTTTCCATGGAAAGTGGTGTCGATTTTACCAGTACAATGGCATGCTTTAGCTCTTGGTCTATTCGCATCCATTATAGCACCTTTTGGAGGCTTTTTTGCAAGTGGTTTCAAAAGAGCTTTTAACATTAAGGTTCTCCGTCATTGATTTTTGAGCTGAAGCCGAAGTGATAGAAAGTTGCTTGATAAAACCTGGCTTAGTTAACCGTATGTTTCTTCAATTGTTACAGGATTTCGGTGACAGTATTCCTGGACATGGTGGAATTACTGATAGAATGGATTGCCAGGTAAGATGCTGGCGAGTATGAAATGTTTTATTGCTATTTGTTTTTGGGTAGGTGAATGGGCTTGGAAATTCGAAATGTTAATATTTGAGTACAAATGAACATTGATTTGAGCTTTTTGCCAGGAATAAAAAGTGGTACATCATAAACCATTTAGTGTTTTTTTTCCGTGAAAAGTAGAATAAAAACATTAAAAAAACATTTAAAGTTAATGGTGCCACTTGACCATCCTGTTCTACAAAAACTGGCTGGTCTATCTCGTTTATTTGTGACTGCACCTTTTGTGATTCACGTGGGGAAAACCTCTTTTGTGGGACTAAGCTGAATATATTTTTTTTTATGGAAAAAGAAAACACACCTTATGTGATTCACTTGGGGAAAACTGTTTAACCTGTCTTGGATGTTTTTTTTATCAGAAAAGATGTAATGTTATTAGATTTATGAAGTTGTAATTTTTAAAAAGTGAGACTATTTATCTATATAATTGCAAACTAAATGTCTGTTTTTCTTTTCTGATTTCTTATATTCAAAGTTTACTTTGACAATAGCATGCTGGAGTTTTCAAAAGAGAACTTTTCTCTTATTTTTATGACTAAAGTGTTTATTTATATTTGTGACTTTCAGAACATGTTAAGTTCTACCTTAATGAGTTTCTTCATAGTAGGCTGAGGAACTGCTGTTGATGTTTCTGATCAAACAATTATCTGAACTTACTCATTTTTGTTGAATTGGTCTTGTCCTAAGTCACAAATACTGTTCTCGGGAATTTCTTGGAAAAATCTCGGGATATATTATTATTTTTTATTTTTTTCGTGTTTTATATATATATATATATATATATATATATATATATATATATATATATATAGAGAGAGAGAGAGAGAGAGAGAGAGAGAGAGAGAGAGAGAATGGTTAAAATTTATAAATTAAGAAAAAAATCGCAAAAAATATTGTGATGTTATCGTGATATTATGCCCGCAAATGGAAATATCACTATATTTTTAAATTCTCGTGATTATTTTGGGATTTTATCAAAATGTCGCGACAAAATTGCTATATTTTCAAAATATCGGAGATATTTGTGACATAGACTCTGGTCTGATCACTTCCCGTTGGTCTGATGTGAATTTGCCAGTTCATTAGCTGGTTCAATTTTTAAGATATTTTCTCAGGGTGGTAAAGTTAGTAATCTGTTCCGGTCTATAATGTGTAAGGTGATTGGAAGTGATCATCCAATGAATCTCACTATAAATGGGCCACCATATAAAATATCCCACTTTTCTTGTTGAAAGTGCTAAATTTTCAACCGCCTATTTGCTGGGCACTATCAAAATAGCTAGGAGTATCTGATTCACGAGATTTATGAACGATGGCCAATCCATGGTGGGGCAAGCAGATGACCGGTTCCATTCACTTTAACCAAATAGGGCCTTGTACTTAATTTTTCTATTTTCTCATTTTTCTTTTCTTTTTTCATCTTACTATCAATTATCTTCTCTTACATTCAAATTTTCTGGTGTTTATATGATGTTTGCTTATCCTTGAAGTGGAACACCACGCTATCATTGTTTGTGTTGCTTTATTGTTTATCTATGTCGAAGCACGCTTTATTAGTCAATATGAGGCCAAGGAAGGCTTAGCTCTTTATTATGACCATTTGCCTCCTTACGAATTTCTTTTAGCTTTTATTTTTCCTCTGTAGCTTTTGTACATTCTTTATTCTGCTCTGTATTGGCCTCGGCCTTTTCGGGTTTTCAATGAATTCCCTACCATCCAAAAAAAAGGGTCAATATGAGGCCCATATTTGGTTGTTTTCTGTGTCTGTTTTTTTTTTTTTTTTGAATGGTTGGGTGTTCTCTTATTGTTGTCGTTGACACATTTGCAGTTCACGATTCTGATTCAATTTTGGGATTTCTCATGACACCTATCTGCTAATTGCCCTTCCAGATTGATGTGATGTATTTTTCTTTGGATTATTTCTTCTGTAGATGGTGATGGCCGTGTTTGCATACATCTATCATCAATCATTTGTCATGCAGCGAAGCTATTCAGTTGAGATGGTCCTCGACCAGGTAAAAACACGCTGTTCATTCTGCATTTGTTTTTCTTACCATATTCTTTTGGGAAATGATCTAGTAGTTGACTCGCTTAAAGAATCATCGGAACAAGTCTACCAAAACTGTGATAATCAAGATGTGGGGTCATTATGATGTGGCCCACTTCATATCTACTTCCTAGCTTTTTTGAGGTGGGGGCATATGGTGGGCCTTCGTTTCCCTCATTCATGGGTCCCACTCGTGTACATTGTCAACTAAAACACTGGATTGTATTCCCTTCTTGTTTATAGTGTATGGTAAATATGTGAGATTGTTATGTTGCAGATAAGGAACCTTTCATTTGAGGACCAGCAGTTTCTCTTCATGGAGCTCGGGAAGTTCTTCGAATACGCGGGTACTTAGAACCTTGAGGCATGTTTTTGCATGCTATGTACATGGTGTTGTGTTCTACATGCCTTTTCATCTTTACACACGGTGTTGTGTTTTACATGCCTTTTCATTTTTACGCAGATTTTCAATGTATACCAATCTTTATTGTGCTTGTAACTCTCATCCTCTGGCCTTTATTTACCCCTTTTTTCATCTAAGCATCTTTATATCTAGGAAATGTTAGTCTTTCAAAAAATAATCTCTAGGGAATGTTCCTATGACATGCACCATCATCATCTGGACCCTTCATCTGGTGGACTCATGTTAACATGCCATAGCAAAAAATCGCTCTTTTGGTTATTTCAGCCATCCTTACAGTGCCTGTGGAGTCCTTATGCCAATCCTGGTTGCTCTTTTCACCATCAACTTCCCTAAAGAATGTGTCAGCCCTCTCAAATATTTTCATACACTTCCTTCTTTGCTTCAATGTTTTCTTCGAGGTCAGGGAAAGATATCTATATATTATGTGTTCTCCCGCCAGAAAATGTCTACTGGAGGGAGTGTGAGATTGTCAAACTGAGCTATTAATGATTCGATCTTAGTCTTAGGATCCTCCATTGGGTGTATTTTAAGTCGGGTATCTTCGCAGTTAGGGATCACTAGATGGAGGATTCCAATCATGCTGATATCAAGTTGGTGGACGCAATCGAAAGGTGTGTTATGCATCTCATAGTAGCATTTCTTATACATCCTTCAAATTAGCCAGTTCAGTCCCATTTGCTTATATTTTCATTTAAAAAGCTGTCATGCAGCTGTTTTACCAACTGCTAGCTCATTTATTTGTGTTTAACAATAAACCCGGAAAAAATAATAATACTGCCTGCCCCTGTGCCTCTTTACAACGGCAAAGGGCATGAAGTAAACTGGTTAGAGAGGCTGCTAATTCTCGATTGGACATTGATCTGAACCTCGAACCCCCTATTAGCTCACTTCGAGAACAGGATCTTTATTTCTTGCTTGCGAAGCCAAGCTTTCTTTATTATTTCATTCGCGAGAATGAATCTTTTTCCTCGTGGTAAACACACTGAATTTTCTGAGCTATTAGCATGCATTACCAATGACTTCCATGAATATCCCACTACCTCTAAAGACTCTTCCATCATTCTTCGTAACCCTTCATTATATGAGAAGTAGCCACCAACTTAGCGAGGATCTCTTCTACTTTATTTGTTTCGCAATATTATGAGTACCAGTCCAACTATTGAGCTTAACTAAATGAGTCTGGCAGTCTTCTTTTATGTCTTTTGCTTGCCATTTCGATGCGGAGCTCTTGCAGGATGTTTTGGGAATCTCCCTCAATTCACAATTACTTCATCTGAATAGAGGTTGTCATTGTTAGACTGTGAAGAAGTTCAATACATTCAGCCAAATGATACAATGGCCAAGTGGTCTGAGTAGGCCTTTGAGGAAAAGTTGGGATTACTTTGCAACTCCTTTTCTTATCATTTCATGGAGACTTTGGAGATCACATTGAAAAATTTGCAAAACAATTGGGTTTCTTGTTTTCTACATTGTCCAGATAACGAATAAGGAGAGAAAGAGCTAGTGGTTGATTGGATCCATGGGTGCACCCATGGTAAGTGGTTGGAGTAATTGAAAAAATGAGGGGATTGAGATCTTAGACAAGTTATACTTGGAATTCAATGATCATCCTAAATTTTAGTGACCTTTTATGATTGGATTGGCTCTAAAGTTGTTTTTGAAGGTGCTAGAATATGTACCTTTTGATGTGCTCATCGGAAAGTCATGAGTAGGTAAGAGGCCTTCTTTGTTTTGGATTTTGAGAATCGATTGATTCCAAAACTGATTACTGGACTCAAAATTGCATTTAATTATGAGTCCACAAGTCAGTTGTTGGACTAAAATTGATTCTCATAATCCAAAACAAACAGGCCCAAAGCCATGTTTGATTGTTTAAGATTATGAGAAGCTGACTGTTAGCCAAAACCAATTATTGGACTATGCGTCCAGTAATCGGTTTGGGCTCACAATCATTTATAAATGAACAGCCCCTAAGCATTTGGAAGATTGTTAGTATTTTAATGAAAAGGGAATTGCTAAAGACCATGCAAAGGCATTTCGCGGAACGACTGTTGAATGAGAGTGCATCCACCTCAGGTGGCTTAAATCAATAAGAGCCTATGTGACTGCCCTCATGCAACAGCCGTTACATGAAATGCCTTCTGCGATGTTCCCTAGCCAAATCCCTAGTAAAAATCGTTTTTAAAAAGTTTTTGTTTATGTTTTGCTACCCAGTTTCAAATAATTTAGGGGAGTGATAAATCGACTCCCCAAATTGATAAATCGACTCCTCATGTGTCTTTCTCTCTCCTCTTGGTTAGAGAGAGAAAGAGGAGAGATATCTCCTCTTGGTTAGAGAGAGAAAGAGGAGAGAGATAGACACATGAGAGTCGATTTATCAAATTGGGGAGTCGATTTATCACTGCCCATAATTTATTGGCGCTTATCCCTCCAAAAGATTTTAGCCCCACATTGAAAGTGGGAGAAATCTTCATGGGTATGTAAAGCATCACATTCTCATTACTCTTAATTAGAAGACGAGATGGGCCATCATGTGGGCCTACCGGAGGGATTTTGATGGTCATCTTGTGGGCCCAGCTCGGTTGTGCATGTGTGGCCAAAGCTTTTTGCCTTTTATTAATTTTTTATTTTTATTTTACAAATTTAATAAAATGTTTTTATGAAAATCAGACCATTACTGGGAGCCTGCGGTTCTGATAAGGCTCTCCTATGCTCTGTTTGCTGGACTTCTTTGTCTATGTCACAAATACTCCAATATTTTCAAAATATCGTGTTTTTATCATGAAATTTTGATAAAACAACAAAATCCTGAAATAATCCTGAGCTCTTTGTCTTGTCTTGTTGTTGTCTCTGGGCTCATGTAGTCTCCAGGCTCATGTAGTCTCGCCCGAGGGGGAGTGTTGTTGGTTGTTCCATTTTCTTGTCTAGTTGATGTGTCACCTTTTGTCTTGGTTCCCTTTTCTTGTCTAGTTGATGGTGTTCACCATTCTGGTTGCTTGGCCTCTTCTTCCCATTGTAAGTCCTTCGTATTGTGAGTCGCTTCTTCGCATTGTTAGTTCTTCGTATTGTTTGTTGTTCCTTTAGCTTGTTGATTATACTTCTACGCGTGAGTGTATTTCCCTTGTGTAGTATTACGCATTCATCGTGGTTTGCATTGCAATCCACTTCTCATTGTCAGGCTATATGCCCGGTCGTTAGTGTGGGTCTCTGCCATGTCTCCATATGACAGTGTCCTCCGTTGTTGGTTGGTTATCTCTTCAAGCGACGTACTGCCGTCAGCCTTGTCTCCAGACGATTGTGTCCCATGTCGTTGGTTGGTTATCTCTTCAGGCGGCGTCATGTCCGCCGTCGACCATGTCTCTTCAGATGACGGTGTCCCTCGTCGTTGGTTGGTTAACTCATCAGGTGATGTGATGTCCGCCATCGACCTTGTCTCTCCAGACGACGATGTCCACTCTTGTTAGTTGATTTCTCTTAGGCGACGTGTTGTCCGTTTTCAGCTAAAAGACAGATTTGACGAGGATGAAGATTAATTTATGGTTTACTTGAAACATAAATGTTACATGACACACCCTTCACTTTTTTTTTGTATTAACAAAGCCTCTTAGTCATTTCTTGATGAACAAATTAGATGACAAGCTATGAAATAGAAGTGACAAATTGTGAGCTGAAATAGCCTTAAGTATCAAAATAACAACTGCAAAAATGGCCTGCTATTCATTGCACATTACATAGTTAGTTCCAGGGCATAAAAAAAAGCATTAGGAGAGAAGTACAAGTGATATTCATAACAGGCTTATCCACGAGACTTTGCGGCCGTTTGGATATGCTGATTTTAGAATCTTGGATTTCCTCAAAATCCGGGATGGGAGACGAGAGAAGGAGACTGTCTATTGTTTTCTTATTTCTCGCTCTTCTTTCCGTCAAGCGAGAGAGTATGAGATCATCCTGTGTTTCCAGGTTCTAGAAATCTCAGGGCGGAGGCGAGAGATTTGTAAAACCTGGATTTCTTACTTAAAATCCAGCATAATAGATTGTAAAATCCAGAATTTTACACCGCTTTCAAACTAAAACCTGGATTCTAAAATCCATGTATCCAAACAGCCCTTTGATGTTAAGAAAAGAAGGAAGTTCAGAGCTATGATACCTATGAGCCAACTGGGAAAAATCACCATCTGACTCATCATCTTCATGGTTGACATTAACAAGAGGTGCAACTGATTTTTCTGTTGCTCCTACTACTGCTATGGTGGAAGTTCCTTTCAACATGTTATCATATTGGCAAACAACACGCTGCAAGTCGTCATTCAGTATCAGACCCTGATGTAGAAGTTCCTCATCTCTGTATCATAATTAGCTAACACCGTCATGGTTAAACAATTTTATATGATAGGAATCTATAAAAGATTTGGCTAATATCCATACACTGTATTGTTCACAAGGAGCATAACACGATTTTGGTAAGTTTGACACTGGTCGACCGAATACTTCTTTCTTTAAGTCCTCCTGCCCATGACAGCATAATCAAGTAAGAGAAATTAGCAAATGGAAATTTGAGACACATAAATATAGCGCTGATATGAATTTATTTATGCTTTATTGCTATTATTATCACCCAACAAATGCACCAAAGTATAAGAATACGGCCACTTAGTGTGATCTTTGTAACAAATATCTCAGACATTTTCACATTATAGTTATTTTATCGCAACATTTTGATAAAACGATAGAATCCCAATATAATCCTGAGATTTTAAAAATATAGCCATATTTTTCATTTTTATCAATTATCGTGAAAACATCACGATAATGTTGCGATATTTTTATTTCATATTTCAAATTATATCTCTTAAAATAATTTAATTTAATTGTCTTCCCACTATAAATCAGAAAAAAATATATCCCCGAGATTTTACCTTGCCGAGAAATTTAGTGTGATTAGCCTCCGCACAAACATTTTAGCTTCATATCACATCTAACCTATGTTCCAATTAAATACTATGGAAGTCGGGGGCACATATAATAGGCTCAACTTACAGAGATGAATACGGTATATTTAAAACATAAGGTATTTGTTGAAAAAATGCTACATTTTCCACCCTCACTATGGCTAGAAACAATGTAGAGAACATATAATCATTGCACATCTAGTAAGTCGGTAGCAAGCTATGCTGCAAAATGTAAGCAATATTTTGACATAGCTTCATCAAGCAATGGCCTTTCCCAGTACGTATGCATGTTCGAACATCCTCACCAACATGTGAGAAGAGTAGATCCAACCCGGAGAGTCTTCTGGCACAATCTGAACTTAAATTTCTTCTCATATTACTTTTATATTGGCCATCTAATACGAAATCACTTAGTGGTGACAGGATAGGAATGCTTTTGCTATCTGAACTATAGCTCAAGGGAGTCATGCTCAGTTGCTCATATGATAAATGGTTGCAAGTATGATTGTTAACTGCAAAATTATTTCACATCTATTTGAACCTAAACTTTCATATCAAAGGTTTATCCTCTTCAATGCTTTGATTTGTGTATTCTACATTCAACAAGAGGATCTCCATAGGGCTTTTATATTTGTTATCTTTTGGAGAGTTTTGTGAGCTATCATTTTTGTATCAAGCCTAATCAAGAGGCTAAGAGTGTTATTATTTATTGTTCTTCATTGTATTGAGAGTCTTCGATTCGGCCCGGTAAGAAAGGTGAATCAAGATTGTGAAGAGGGGTTTTGTCGCTTCGGCCTTTGAATCGTCTACGATTCGGCCCGTTAACAAAGGTGAATCTGGAGCAAAGAGGGTTTGTTCCCTCGGAGGCAGAGAAGGTGTTTGTAAAGCTTGGAGATTCGGCGTATAGAATCTCACCGTTAGTGGAGTACCCAATGAGACAAACTTGGAAGAGTGGAGTAGGTCTCGTTGATAGATCGAACCACTATAAATCTTGGTGTGCCTCTTCTTCTCTTGCTTGCCCTCTACATTTGGTGTTTGGTAACTTCTAACCTTCATTTGTGTTTATGCTTAATTGAACAAGGGTTAGATTTAAACTTGTAATGTTTTCTAAATCCTAATTAAACTTATAATTGTTAATTGTTAAAATTGGTTTTAACATTACACTTAATTAGGGCAAAAAATTTAATTAGCCAATTCACCCTCCCTCTTGGGTTGCCCTTTGGGATTTCAATGATCAGATATGGTGCAGTTGGAAAAAAGGAATGGATCGCTTGATTTACTATAGTCCTGGTGATTTGCTTGTAATCTGGTTTGTCTTGATTTATGCGCAATTCTTCTAGAATTATATCCAAAACCCATCGATTAAGACATTATACTTATGTAGCAAGTCTTGGTATAGAAGCCATCTTAGGTTCTGAGTGGGACGGGGCCCTATGAGTTCACCTAAAATGCAAATGTATGGCTCGGGATGGTGTCACGGATGCTTGAATCTTACATTATAACCAGAGGACGGTGAGTTTGAGTATACAATAACCACAATTAAGTATCCTTGGTGATCTATGAGGAATAAGAGCCCAATGCAAAGAAATGTTCAGATAGAATTGTCATATGGTTTACAACTTTACATTCACTATGTTTGTTTTTATGTTACGTAAGTTTGGTGAATTGCAGTTATTATGTAATATTCAACTTATGTGAATAAATTACGGCACACCCCCCGATAGGAGCATACCTTCTCATTCCCATGACATCTCCTTGTCTTCTCTCTATCTTCTCTTCCTCCCCTTCATCTCCTTGTCTCCTCCATCTCAGCACGACAATGGCCCACATGGTATAAGAACTGTGTTACATCAATCATGCCCTACATCTAATTCCATCTCTTTATCAGTCTTCAACAAAGATTTACAAAGAGCTGTAACGACCACTTTCCATTTCAATTTTCTTAATTTAATCAACTAAAATAATGGTAAGGGCACCCTTAATTAGATAAATTGTGGGCCCCATTATCAATTTGTTTCTTAAGGAATTAACAATAACTAAGGGTATGAAGGTAAATTCCATTTGAGATTAAAAAGGAAGGATGTGGATAGAGATTTGGAAACACAAATCTCACCCAAACCATATGCCGGATACAGTCTTCCACTAAGGAAAGTGCGCACGCATAGTGGGCACTTCCTATTTAATAAAAAAAAAAAGAATTTAGGAAAGAAAGAATCGAGAGAGTGGTGATCAAGGGTCTTTCAATCACCGATCAAAAAAGAAGAAGAAGAAGGAGGAGGGATTGAGATTCATCTTCAATTTTACAAGTGGGTACCACCAATTGCAATCTTTCTCTCCTCTGTTTTGTTTCAACTGATAAACCTCAATTTATAACAGCCCATTAAAACCCTTATCCTTTGTAGCCATAAAACCTTAGCAAACTAGAAAAACCAGCGAGGGATCTCCGACAAAAAGCGAGATTGCAATGGAATACATGAAAGTTCAATGGAAAAAATTCAAGAAGAAAGCAATGGAGAATGAGGAAGAATTCCTCCAATTAACCGGGAAAAGGTCTGTCAAAGAAGTTTGCATACCACAATACAAGTTGCCACTCTTTCAACAACGTTTGGTAGAGGAGCGGAAGGAAAGAAAAGCTCGTTTGAGGCCGCTTCGGCGAAAAAAAGAAGAGAAGGAGTAAGATACAGTTTTCCCCGATGAGGAGTCTAAAATGACAAGAGACTCGATGGAAGCGGAACTAAATGGGAAAATTAAATCCTGTATTGATAGGGCTAAACAGGTTTCAATAGAAGGAGGGAAGGATGTTTCGGGGGGAGAAGGGAAGTCGGAGTCGGAAACGAAGGAGGAGAATTCAGGAAAGGATGAGGAGTGTTGTAAGAAGAAGAGAAGGCCTACTCTGACGAATTTGAGAAAATGACAAAAAAGGGGGACCAGCTGGGCTTAGGGTACGAGGAGAATGTTGAAGGGACCAAAAAAAAATGTTCTTTGAAATAGAGAAGCGGGATGCGGGAGAAAAAAAGAACGAAAACCCCCGGAGAAAGGCAGCAGGGAGCTTAAAGCTCACATGAAGTAATGGGGTTAGCTCTTGTGGAGTTTCTGGGGTGATTTTTTGGGAACAATGTTATTAGGTTTTTTGGGTTAGATTTGTATAGTTTTTCTGGTGATAGGATAGACTATAGTCCTTCGTTATTCCTTGACACAGGTGTTGTTGAGGAAAGCATCGAGGGCTTCTGCATTAATCCCGTAATAAGTTTTTTCAAGATCTTCGAGGAAGATCGCACAAGGTGGAGGGTGGTTATTAATCTATAGAGCAGTTGTTTTCAAGATCTTAGATGAAGATTGCAAAGGTTTCTTCTGATAACTCAAACTGGGGTGTTTTAAGCATGATCTACGAGGAAGGTTGCAGAATTAGTTTATGAAGTTTTAATGTTTTTGCTTTGGCGTGGGGAATGTAAAGGAGAATGTAAAGAGGAAATAGTTCTGAAAATTTTTATCTGTTAAGGCTCTCGAGTTATCTCCTAGGCCATCATACGATGTAGTCCATGGGGGACTCCTGGTCCCCTCTTCATGTAACACTCTGTAAGCCCAAGGGTTCCCATGGGTTAATCATTCATCTTAGCTTCTTGTTTTGATGCTAGCAAACCAAATTGATTAGAATTTATAGACTGATGTGTTGCTTTGAGGTGTTGTGTTGTATACAGGAATTTCATGTCATAATCGCCATTACACAACTCTTCACAACACATGACTTGTGGATCAAGGATCAAAGGAACCAAGAGTTTGCACCTACATTGGAGTCATCCTTATTTGAAGATGCTCAAGTCAAGAAGCTCAACATGAAGATCCCACAAGTTCCTAAGCAAGTGTCAAGAAGGAGCTTGGAGTTGAGCATGCCATGGTGACACCTCATGTACCTCAACATGCATTGAAGATTAGATGACAAGTCACAAGAGCCAAGATAAGGACAAGATGTTCACCCAAGCTGAAGAAGTCCAAGAAAGTTCAAAGGAGCCAAGACATTCCAAGAAGACTCAAAGTTCTTATTTTTAGAATGTATTTTGAGTCCTCTTGATTTTATGTTTAAATGCACTCTGTTGACAAATATAAAATTAAAGTAATAAAAAATGCAGTTTGTTGAGATGGATCAATAAGGGCCTCGTAATTGGTTTTCTACAAGGGGCTCTTTAGTTTATCATAATGTTGCAAGGGTGGGAAACAAATTCGAAAAACGAAACGTGAAACAGAAACGGGAAACACATGAAAAAAATATAGGGGAAACGAGAAAATGATAGAAAATCATAGAAAAAACACACGTGAAACTAGGGGTGCAAATCGGGTCGGGCGGGTCGGGTTTTGAAGAACCCTACCCTACTCGAGAAATATCTCGGGTCGGTTCGGGTTGGGTTTTTTCCCGAAAAACCCACGGTTCCCACACCCGGCCCTACACATGACAATTCTCGGGCCAGGTAGAGTCGGGTCGGGTTTTTTCACGTTGACGCGTTGTAGAAAAAAAAAAATCCTCACACCAAAAATCTCTAAATTTATGTAATGAAGTGTATAAATTTAAGATGGAAACTATATTTCCACATCACAAACATGATCACCTCAATGAAAACAATTATATCAATATATTAAAAATAATTTGCTATGTTATTCAAAAGATAATTAAAAGTGTCATAGTACACCTACATAAGTCGGGTCCGGTTTCGGGTTTCAGGTTTTTTTCTTTAAACCCAACTCTACCCAAGATTGAGTGGGGTTTTTAAACTAAAACCCGACGCTACCCAAGACCCATGATTTCTAAACCCAACCCATGCTATTTTCGGGTCGGGTCAATGCGGGTCGGGTACTGGACCCAAGTTGGACCCCTACGTGAAACATAAGGAAAACACAGAATATGTGGTTTTGTAGATTTAAATTTTGTTAATTTTAATTTTCTATTTGAAATTTTCTTATTTTAATTTTCTATTTGAAATTTTCTTATTTTAATTTTATTACATTATATACTATTGTTTTAATACCCATTCCACAATTTTTGATGTATTTTTTTCAAAATGATTTTCGTAAGTTCTACACATGTTTCGCATGCATTTTCTACAAGTTTTACAAACCTTTATCACTTGTTCTGCATATGATTTACGTAAGTTTCTCATATGTTTCCCATGCATTTCAGAAACATTTGTCCAATTTTTTTTTATTGTGTTTCGGAAATATTTCTGAAACGCTGGAAACACGTTTTAGGAGAAACGAGTTTCCCATCCACGAGAAACACGTTTTAGGGGAAACGGGTTTTCCACCTGCCCAAAGAGTTTCCGGCAACTATGGTTTATCACTCCTCTAGATTATAAGAGGAATGTTAAAGTAGGCACCATTGCAAAAATCAGCCACAAGGGCACCCTCATTGGATCCACATCATCAAAGTACATTTATTATTCCTTTAGGCTATGTCTGGCAGTGAGGAATTTTTTTTTCATGATAAATTAGATCCTCCAAATGGTTAGAGAGGGTAGGATGAGTGCAAGAAGGAGAGAGATTTGAGAGGGCACTACTGAGATGAGGGCAAGGAAGAGCCTAAAATTCAGGAAGAAGTCAGTCCTATTTTGAGTAGAGTTTTTGTTTCCTGATCTTTAGCTACTTCTTACAACTCGGAGACACAATTTTCCTGATTTCTAACCACTTCACCCGCCCTACCCCTCTTTCAGGAACTGTAATTTACACATGAGAAAAAAGGGAGATGATATTTTCACCCCCTTTGCAGTACGCAGTCGCCCATGCGTACTGGAGTGGGTGAAATATCATCGCCCAAAAAAAAATCATGGTAGAAAAATGAGCCCTTAATCCCAGCCCTACACAAGCAAGTGAAAGACTGATTTCTAGTCGTCCCACTTTTGAAGAGTTGAAATGGCCTCTAACAGATCAACCCACCTTTCTTTCTTCTAATGGGTCTTTTGATTTTTTACGAAACCCTCAAATCCTCTCAAATCCATCTTATTCGGCAACCATATATACACCCACAAAAACAGAAAAAATCAGTAGGAAAAGTTGGATACGAAATTTGCTTTGTTGGATACGAATTAAGACTATCTATGAGGTTTGCTCCATTGTCTCCGCGTCGTATGCTGTCATGTAACACATCCGAACATTCTTACCAGTTACTAACTTACTATTGCCCAATAGTTCTTTTAAGCAGTGCCCATTTCTGAAAATGGATTTGGATTCTTTCGTGATACAGAATGACTCCACATTACCAAATCGAGGGTGAATTTTGGGCAACTAAGTACTTTCGCACTAGGGAAATTTGCTGACCTCAAGGCGAATCGTCCAAAGGGGTAAATCTCAGATATATGCCTCATCAAAAAATGCTAAATAAATCAACAACATCAGCGTGTATGTCCATCCTTGTTCGAATAAAAAACCGCCATCATCCTCCAAACCATCTAAAGCATCTCCATGGCAAGGTTGATTCGATCCGTCTGTCGGCCTCCAAGTGAACGATCCGATCATCAATTGAGCTTATTTGAACATGAAATAAACTACCCTAGTGTCCTATACTAACCTAGTTAATTTATACATCATGATCAAATCTCCATGGGAAACCAGTTGTCCGCCCAACTGCCCAGAGGTAGTGTAACAATTTAATAAAATTATAAATAATACATTGCGGACAATATGAGGTACAAACCACGAATGATAAGATAAATCACTTGCATATCAGCACATAAAACCATAAATTAACTTATGCTAAAACTATAAATTAACTCATGCTTGAAGTTACAAGTTGAGGTCCAAACTCCCTTTCTGCTCAATATTCACCTTTATCGATTATTTTGCACTTTTAATGGGTTGATTGATTTTTAATTAATATAAAACCATTCTGATTTCCATTAGAACCATTATAAAATATTTTTATATGATCTAAGAAATCACCATAAATTTTTTTTGCTCGAAAACAAATCGTTTGATAGGAAAAATAAAAATTTGTCATGTACCGGGGATGTAATCCGGATAGCATGACCTTTTCGATAATTTTGAGTGGGATTCAATTATTTGAAAGACTTATCATGTTTCTGATAATGCAACAAACTCCCCAAGACATTGTTTGAAAAGTCCATGCCTGGGTTACAGGTTTTTCAAATTTGTTTGGCGTAAAAAAAAAAACCGTTTCAATTTTCGCACCAAAATTCCAGCAATTTCAGCAAGTTACATGCAACTTCAAAAAATTGAATCTCCCAACCCGTCCGTCGGATTTTGATGGTTCTTGATGCGTTGGACTCGTATTCAAGTGTACTTTCTAACCATGTAAAGCGATCATCCGAAAAATCCAGCAAGCATACCATATCCACTATTTTATCAAAACAATCCTATGTTTATTAAAATCACACATAAAGACTAGGAACCTCGGATAGCCGGGATAAACGTCCTAGCTCACAGTGGGTAACCGCATGATCTATCTTTGGTTCGTTAGCCTCCTAATCTATTCCCTAATTTGCTCTGATGCCACTTGTTAGAAGGGTCGTATAATCCCCTAGCAAAATCACTATGCGCAGCGGAATAAAATCACATAGTATGGTAATTAATTTTCAATTTGGCCCTTAGCACAAGATTTCTAGGAACTAGATTATATTTGACAGAAAGTTTGCCTAACAAAACTGAAATTTCTACATAATTGCCAAAGGAGATTTGCCCAAATGGAGCCAAATTTTCAAATACATACATATTGCCAAAGGAGATGTGCCCTACAAACCCAAATATTCTTGAATTGCTTATTTCCAAGAGATTTGCCCAATAAAACCAAATTTTCCTGAAGAACCCATTGCCAAACAAGATATGCCCATTCTAAAGAATCTTTTACTGCCAAAGGAGACTTGCCCAGCAAAGCCAAACTTTTCTTGAATAATTATCTTTGAGAGCTTTCCAAAGAACCAATGCCCAACTGCGAGTAAATGTTCCAAAATGATACTATCTAAGATAGTGAAGAACACAAATTCAAGCCACTTTATTGAAGCATCAATGAATAGCGATAAAATAAACAGATAAAAAACATACCTTTGTAGAAATTACCACGAAGAAGATCGTCTGCTTGATATATTCCCTGAATCGCCACTAACGAACTTTTCACCGCGGACACCGCAAGTTGATCCGATGGGATCCTTTGATCTTCACACAAAGGGATAGAACAACTATTGTTCTATTTATGGATCTGATCTAAATCAGATCTAATAGATGGGATTATCTCAATTTTATATTGAGCTTTAATGGTGTTGAATAGAAGTAATGGAGAGAGAGAGAGAGAGAGAGAGAGAGAGAGAGAGAGAGAGACGTTTTCACTTGTGGGTGTTTTTCCAAAAGCAATACTTCTTCCAAAAAACAAACGTCTACCCCTTTTTATATATTAGTGTTTGTGTTTGTTTTGATTTTTTGAAAACCTATAATATCTCACTTAGACATTAACCAACAAAAGTTGCAAGTTTTCAAAACTTGTAGAAAACTAAAAACCCCAAACGTTTTTAATGTTTTGGCATGCACAATATGGGCGTGTATCTTTTCACATAAAAATTCATTTACAAAAAAAAACTCCTAAAAGATCTATAAGATCTCCCTTCTTTATCTCAAGGAAAGAAGTTTCTTCGTACAACTAGTATTCTTTTGTTTTTGATAATAATATCTTTCCTATCTAACCCTTAATAGTTGGACGAAATTCTAAATTTTAGGGTACCACGGCTAACATTAAGATATAGTTGTGTATATAAAAAAGGGTAGAATTTTAATTTTTTTATATTTTAAATTCAAATTTTAAGATATAGTTGTGTAAGATCCAATATTTATCACCATAGATCTGACATTTTCCTTAGATCTTCACATACATTTCAACACATACATCTGTTTTTTTATAATTCAATTCATTATAGATTTTTGAATTTTTAGAGACGAACTCTTCGAATTTAAAAGTCAATTCCAATGTAAGTTCTACTTGCATATAGTAATTGGATTTGTGAAAATCTAGATCTATCATTTATTATGCATGCTCCTTAAGCCCGGTTTGGATGGCAAGAAAAGCATTTGTTATGAATTTTTTTTCCTTTCCACAATTTAGAGGGAAAGGAAAAAAAATTGAAGGTCCCACTAAATAAAAATTGAATAGGGTTGATTGGTGTTATGCTTCTTTGTGTTTGAAAAAGAAGGAAATTTTAGAGATATTTTTCCATTCGACACATTTCCAGAATATTCCTGCAATCCAAACAAGGCCCAATACTGCAATTAGATTTAGATCTGTTCATTCTGTAAACTTCTTTCATGTTCTGTTTGGATTTTATATGAACTGCTTCCTAGTTTGAATCTGAATTCACTGTTTTGAATCACATTTTCCAAATATAAACTTAAATTCCAACATTTTGTAAATTTATTTCAAGTGATCTATTGGGATTTATATGGGCTGCTTCCTAGTTTGAATCCTTGGCAGTTCGGACATCACGAATTCAAATCCAAAATGATAAAAAACTATCAAGTTTTAGCCGTTCAGAAACACTTGTATTCCTTCAATTATTGCCTAGTTTCGGTCAGCAAAACTGGGAAATTTCTAAAAGACTCCACATTTGATTCACTTTGTCATCTTCATGACATCTTATGGCATGTTTGGCAACTATGAAAAATTATTCCATGGAATAATCGTGGGACCAAGTGTGACTTAAGTTGGTGGGCATGGAGATACCATTAACAATCCCTAAAAAATAGTGAAAAATTAATACCTACTAAATTTGTATTTTGTTTTCCTGATTTTCAGGAGTTTTTCATGCTTCACTCACTCGTTTCTCCCTCTTCCTTCTATCTCACACCAAAATCCGAAATCTTGGATTTCAGTCAACACCGAAACCGAAACGTTTCGAAACGTTTTGAAACCGAAATCCCTGAAACGTAACAAATTTCGGTCAAAATTTCGTCAACTTCAGTCGAAATTTAAATTATTTATTTCTATACAGAATTTCAGTCGAAATTACAAAAAATTCGGGAGAAAAATCTGACATTTCGTTAGCTTCTACCGAATTTGGACCGAAATTATGGGATTTCGGCTGAAATTTCAGTTTCGGTGAAGACTGAAATTATAGCCGAAACCGAAATTTAAAACCTTGCTCACAACTAGCCCCATAAATATTCCATGGAATATTTTTCAAGGTGGCAAAATAGGGCCGATATGTTCAAGATGATGTTTTGTGTAAGAAAGCCTGCTAGATTTGTGATGATCATGAATGAAATCTATTATAATGAACTAAAGAAGGCTTCCTAGCAAAACGGATGAAAAAAGACGAAATTCAGTCTTGTAACACGTGTACAAGAAGCCAAGAAATGGAACTCGAATCCCCATGAAACACCAGAACCACTGTGAAAATGACCAAATCTTCTGTAACATCAGCTTTCTGCTCCAAACATCACATAACTGATGGTCATTTGGAACTCGCATCAACATTCAGATAGCTGTCCGAAAATTCTAAGGCTATATCACACTCTTTTGCTGTTGTCCTTCTACCACATATATTGCAGCAAGTCATGAAAATTAGTGTTGGTTTTTTATGTAACAGTGAATTTGAATTGGGTCCCTCCTTAAAATAAGGATTGGCTGCTGTTTAACCAAGCCTACGTATTGAAGAATGGAAAAAGAGAAACCTTCTAACAGAGCTTGGTTTCTTATGTACGTACCTAAGTTTTGCTCGAGCCATTCTCATTTTTGAGAGGCCTTGTGCACACTAACGACCATAACAAACTGAACACTTACAGTGCAATAAGTGGAATTTTTATCTTATTCTTCAAATGCACAAAGATATGGGATGCGAATTTTTCCGACGAGGGTCGATTCATGGTCACAATTCCCCCTTCACGCTCATTCCAAATTCAGAGAATACAGTCGTGTTAGTGTGGAGAACATCTTGTAACCCTCAAATGCAGTGTTGGTTCAATATTTCATCACCTAAATCAACACAAAAGAAAAGAATACATAGTTGTAAGTACAGATGCAGATTTCACACCCGAAGTAAGGCCAATTTGGCAGCCATGAAATTTTTTTCCATGGAATATAAGTTTATCAAGTTGTAGGAGAGGGGCAAGGAGGTGGGATGGGGAGAGAATGGAATGGGAATGAGAGAGGAGATGATGTCAAGTTGATGAGAAATAAGGAAAGGAAAAACTATTCGAACTCCTATTTCACCAACTTGGCATCATCTCCTCTCTCATTTCCACTCAATTCTCCCCCACTCCCACTCTCCACTCTCCCTGTCCCTCTCTCACCACATTGTAATCTAATATTCAATGGAACAAAATTTCATGCCTGAAAAACATGGTCTAAGTGTTTGTTTGGCATATGAAAATCAGATTTAAGAACAATCCATAATATGACATTCACACAGCCCAAATGGTTGCAAACACAATGCACAACTATAGATCACGAACCTGGCTTGTCCACCATCATCCCGCATGGACCCACTAAGTGGGCCCAAACAACCTAGCACAGTCATATCGTGGTTTCAAGGAATGTGTATTGCATTGCATCATTTGGCTGTGTCCACACCATACAATGGATTGTTCCTCAACATTCTAACAGGAAAATGGAAAAGTGCCGCCACAATGTAACTGCTAATGATAGCACCTAGGGGCTGTTTTGTGCACAACAGGAAAATTCATAAAAAATGGAGATAGCTGACAAAGAGATCGATATGATTGAGGTTCAAAAACTCGCATTTTCATATTCTTAAGTCGAGAAATAATCCAGTGTTTATGAGTTCACTGGAGGCAATGGATGTTTTCATCACCACTAATTTAGTGACTATTGTGTGTAGTAGGAACTGTATAATTAGAAAAATGGAGAGAGAAAGAAAAGAAGGATTTGCATGACTGGCACAATGTGTAATATGGCCAGCACACCCGTTTAATTATAAGTGATATCTACAGAACTGACAAATCTACCAAGAATGACACATATATGAATATATTATGTTGATCTCCACTTCTATGTGCTTAGTTCTTTAATGAAACAGAAGATCTGAAGTAACATGTATGAATGTCACAATGAGGTCTCATAGGAGTACTAATTTCAACACCCATTTTTTTAAAAAGAGTTTGAAGTCAAAATTAGTTCAGGTGTCGTATGAGACACAGTTAAGTATTTGTTTTCACCCATTTCTTATGATTTTGTTCCATGAGTCTCAAATCGGTTTTACTCATACTTTACCTGTCTTCTTTAGGAAATCATAGGATATAAAAATCCCACATTTTGACCTCGCAACTTCAAACACTAAAAGTATCTGAGAGGAATTAATTCTTCCATAACAAAAATCCTTGACAAAAAATGTTTTAGTTCTTGAATAACCTAGGCACTTCTCTCTTGTTGCTAGTATGTCATCCACAAACAACGATATAGTACTCCAGACATCCTTTAAAAAAAACCAGAATGATCCGCATAGCTTTTTTCGAACCCTATGTGAATCATTCCAAAACTAAACCTGTCAAACTAATACCATGGAGGTTGCTTTAGGTTACAAATAGGCTTTCCAGCCTACACACATTAATAGTTACACTCATTTTCCAGCAAGAGAAAGAGGTACTCCGACCGAGTTTAACTTGGAAAGAAGAGCAAATGCCACTGATAATCAAGCTGGCACATCTGAATAAATCCCTTGGCTACTGATCTAGCTTTATGTTATTTAATCGAAGCATTGGGGTTCGTGCTTCAAGGTGATGATTTATTAGTGCAGCAAGACAAGAAAGTATATTTTCTTTTGTAGAGATTAACTTGGCAACAATAACAAATTTCACCCAATAATTAATCTCATACACTTGGGTGAGAGGTGATGCCCTGGGTCATGGAAACTCTCAAATATCATTTTGGAAATTTGGGATTACTGTAAGATTATTTGCCCGTTTTTGTCACATATCTATAGGTCCGCTAATGAAAAATCCGACGAATTTGCGAAGGCCGGAGTGGACAGCAGAATTAATCTCATACACTTGAGTAAATCCCTGGCGGCTAATCTGGCTTTATCTCATTCCTTACAAAATCTCTTTCTTTCTTTAATAGTAAAAAGGAAAGCTAGAGAGAGAGAGAGATATGGTCGGCGCCGGAGTAAGAAAAGGAGAATGGTCGGGGGATTGGCAGTGTTGTAGCTGTTCCTATCACAACTTTAGATGGAGGAAAAAGTGTAGAATACGTTCGCAGGATAAACTAGCTCTAACTCCTATCCATCATCAACCCGGGGTAAGGAAATCACTCAACAATGGGTTTTTCTCGAAATCAAAGAATGATCTTGATGGTTGGTTGTGCTCTCCATGCAAATATTTTAACTTTAAATGGCGGGAAAAATGTCGATGGTGCCAACGGTCTGAACACCCATCTAAGTGGGTTGTCCGTGATAGTTTCAAGTCGGATCCGTAGGAGAAAGTGGAGGCGGATAATCGATGGCCTGATTACGTAAAATTTCTTTTCTTAAGGCAAGTGGGAGCCCAGCCTTATCCATTTCAGGTAAGGAAGTGCTTACTCGCATGGATTCCTTAAAAGATTGTTTATTAGGAAAACCAAATGGCAACTTCCGATCCCTGAAGGCCCTTTGGTCCTGAGCACAAAAAGAATGGGACTCTCCCTCCCCGCTTTGCCCTTGCACTCTTGCGGAGGACTCAGTTCTTTTTATGTTCGAATCTGAATCCCAGGTATCTAAAATCCTAGTCATGGGACCTAAAGCCCTTGGAAATCAATTAGGATCTCTTCTACCATGGAATGAGGATTTTATTCAAGGGGAGGAAACATTCTGGGTCAATTCTTATGGTATTCCTCTACATGTATGGGCTGTCTCAACAGTGGAAGCCCTAGGAAGCCTATTTGGAAAAGTTCTGGAAACCAAAATGGAAGGTAATAATATGCATTGTATGAGCTTTGTATTAGCTAAAATTTTGGCCCCTTGGTGGCTTTTAATGGTTCTTGTGTCAATATTAGAGTTCTTCATAAGGTTTATGCAATTGGGATTGATATTCAGAGACAACAATATACTAAAAAGGGCGATTCACAACCCATTAGCTCTTCAGGTTTTGCTGTTTTGTGTGCTTCTCTGCCGGGAGGGGATTCCGGGCCACTTGTGGGTAAGCTTCCTGTTGATTCAAATTTCAAATTCACAGGTAGCGTCTACAACGGCTCTGAAATAATCCAGGTGGATCCCGTACTGACAAGCATGGGTCAGAGGAGCAAGAGCTCTTCAGGTTTTGCTGTTTCGTGTGCTTCTCTGCCGGGAGGGGATTCCGGGCCGCTTGTGGGTAAGTTTCCTGTTGATTCAAATTTCAAATTCACAGGTAGCGTCTACAACGGCTCTGAAATAATCCAGGTGGATCCTGTACTGACAATCATGGGTCAGAGGAGCAAGAGCTTAGACTATGCTGCCCCTAGGAAAAAAGATATTCTACGCTTTCTAGGGGCTGATTTCAAATAAAATCATCTTAAAGACTGTTTTGTATGGTTAATTTATAAAATTGTTATATAGGGTATAGAGATTATCTTTCAAAGAGGTTATGTTATATATATATATATATATATATATATATATATATATATATATATATATGAGGAAAGTGTTGGTGAGCTTAAGCTCACCAAACTTATGGTGAGCTTAAGCGCCCAATCACATTGGGGCCTACTTTGTTAGGATGATCCAAAGCATTCATTTGAAAGGCCCTATCATAGATGGGGTGTGTACCAAAAATCAGCTCCATAGGATCATCCTAACCCATCCATTTGTGGAGGTCAAAATGGACAGATATATATATATATATATATATATATATATATATATATATATATATAATTTGCAAGCTTTAGAGCATTATTGATCAGAAGTAAGCAGTTAGGATCTAAGAAGCACGGGTACAGGTACGGGGTGCGGGTACGTGGGTACGTGATTTTCCAAAAAAATCGGGTGCGGGTATGTTGTGGGTATGCCGAATATAATATTTTTTAATATTTTATTATATATTTATAAAAATTTTAAAAAACAATTGGAGAATAGGTTGGGGAGAGAGGTCGAGAGAGAGGAGGGAGATTTGGGGGGAAAAAGGACCCAATGGTCATTTTAGTTGTTTTTAAACCATCCCCCCATATTTTTAAAACCCACCCCCCGTTTTTGGTTTTTATTTTTATTTTTTAAATGGTTTAAAACGTGTTGGGTGCGCTTGAGTGCGCAACCGACACGCACCCAACCCATTTTTTTTTCTTTTTTGAAAAAATAAAAGGGGTATGCACCGGGTACGCGCACCTCGGGCGCACCCGCACCCGACAAGGGTGCGTGGGGCTGATATTCAGAGACAATAATATACTAAAAAGGGCGATTCACAACCCATTAGCTCTTCAGGTTTTGCTGTTTTGTGTGCTTCTCTGCCGGGAGGGGATTCATCGCCGATTGGGGATTCCGGGCCACTTGTGGGTAAGCTTCCTGTTGATTCAAATTTCAAATTCACAGGTAGCGTCTACAACGGCTCTGAAATAATCCAGGTGGATCCCGTACTGACAAGCATGGGTCAGAGGAGCAAGAGCTCTTCAGGTTTTGCTGTTTCGTGTGCTTCTCTGCCGGGAGGGGATTCCGGGCCGCTTGTGGGTAAGTTTCCTGTTGATTCAAATTTCAAATTCACAAGTAGCATCTACAACGGCTCTGAAATAATCCAGGTGGATCCTGTACTGACAATCATGGGTCAGAGGAGCAAGAGCTTAGACTATGCTGCCCCTAGGAAAAAAGATATTCTACGCTTTCTAGGGGCTGATTTCAAATAAAATCATCTTAAAGACTGTTTTGTATGGTTAATTTATAAAATTGTTATATAGGGTATAGAGATTATCTTTCAAAGAGGTTATGTTATATATATATATATATATATATATATATATATATATATATATAGAGGAAACTGTTGGTGAGCTTAAGCTCACCAAACTTATGGTGAGCTAGCTTGCCCAATCACATGGGGGCCCACTTTGTTAGGATGATCCAAACCATTCATTTGAAAGTCCCTTACATAGATGGGGGGTGTACCAAAAATCAGCTCCATAGGGTCATCCTAACCCCTCCATTTGTGGAGGACAAAAATGGACAGACACAAATTTGCCCCATTTTTGTCCTCCACAAATGGAGGGGTTAGGATGATCCTATGGAGCTGATTTTTGGTACACCCCCCATCTATGATAAGGCCTTGCAAATGAATGGTTTGGATCATCCTAACAAAGTGGGCCCCCATGTGATTGGGCAAGCTAGCTCACCATAAGTTTGGTGAGCTTAAGCTCACCAACAGTTTCCTCATATATATATATATATATATATATATATATATATATATATATATATATATATATATATGAGGAAAGTGTTGGTGAGCTTAAGCTCACCAAACTTATGGTGAGCTTAAGCGCCCAATCACATTGGGGCCTACTTTGTTAGGATGATCCAAAGCATTCATTTGAAAGGCCCTATCATAGATGGGGTGTGTACCAAAAATCAGCTCCATAGGATCATCCTAACCCATCCATTTGTGGAGGTCAAAATGGACAGATATATATATATATATATATATATATATATATATATATATATATATATATATATATAATTTGCAAGCTTTAGAGCATTATTGATCAGAAGTAAGCAGTTAGGATCTAAGAAGCACGGGTACAGGTACGGGGTGCGGGTACGTGGGTACGTGATTTTCCAAAAAAATCGGGTGCGGGTATGTTGTGGGTATGCCGAATATAATATTTTTTAATATTTTATTATATATTTATAAAAATTTTAAAAAACAATTGGAGAATAGGTTGGGGAGAGAGGTCGAGAGAGAGGAGGGAGATTTGGGGGGAAAAAGGACCCAATGGTCATTTTAGTTGTTTTTAAACCATCCCCCCATATTTTAAAAACCCACCCCCCGTTTTTGGTTTTTATTTTTATTTTTTAAATGGTTTAAAACGTGTTGGGTGCGCTCGAGTGCGCAACCGACACGCACCCAACCCATTTTTTTTCTTTTTTGAAAAAATAAAAGGGGTATGCACCGGGTACGCGCACCCGCACCCGACAAGGGTGCGTGGGGCTCGGAAGAGTACCCGTGCTTCCAAGCTTAGGATTATAATATAATTCTTATTGAAAAATAAGAATTATAAATATCGTATTTATAATTCTTATTGAAAAATATATATATATATATAGTTTTCTCATATGTATATATATATATATATGGGGAAAGTGACTATGAGCGGTCGCTCATTTAAGCTTATATGCGCAGCAAAAGATTAAGAACCGTTGATTTCAACGATCCACCAACGAGAAATATATGAGACGCTCTCTCCCTCTCTCTTTCTCTACAGAAGCAGAAAGAAAAGCACAAAATATTCGAGGCTCTCTCCCTCTCTCTTTCTCGACAGAAGCAGAAGGAAAACCACAAATTCCTAAGCTCCAAGCAAGGATCTAAGATCCAAGCAAGGATTTTTGTAGAAATCTATTCGACGCTCTCTCCCTCTCTCTTTCTCGAGAAAAGTAGCGGGAAAACCATCGACGCGCCCAAAATCCGCCCTCCCCTTCCTTCTCAACGGTGAAATCTTCCATCTCCGCACGGTGATTTCTCCTCCTACGAACCAGACGTCGTTCTCCTCCCCAGGTAAGTCCTATTTTCCATTTTTCATCTTTTTTTCCCCAAATCTAGGGTTTCAGTTAGGGTTTTTTCGTTTCTTGGGTTTTAAGGGTGATGGATTTGGGGAAAATCGATGGTTTTCACTAGTCTTTCAAAGAGAGAAAATCGGTTAATGCATCGCACGGGTTTTTGTTTTGTTTTTGTTTTCTAAAAAGAAAATCATGAATCATGGATTTAGTGATTTAGTGATGGAGAAGGAGAGATTTAAGGGAAAAAAATTTGTGGAATTTTTTTCTTCTGAATTTTTTCGATGGAGAAGGAGAGATTTAAGCTTCTGAATTTTTAAAAAACCCTAAATCCCAAAATCAATCCTTTGGGAAAATAGGGATCAAGAATCAAAGGCGAAGGAGAGATTTCAGAAGAAAAAAACATCATTTCCTGTCTCCATTGAAAATCATAATTTTGTTTTAGTGAGAATATAGAGAGATTAAAGCTTAGTATTGACTGTTATCATGAGAAGGTTTCCACTGAAAGACTAGTGAAATCCTCTCAGTTCATACTCTAACAGAAATGATTTTTTTTTGTAAAACTTCAACACAACAAGCTAACAGGAATGGATACCCATAAAGAATTCATGATTTTGGATTAGAAAATTTTATAGGGGAAAAGAGATAAAAGCATTAAAAGAGAGAAAACCATCCATGATTCATGATTTTCCCTCTGTCTAAAGCTTTAATCTCTCTATATTCTCACTAAAACAAAATTATGATTTTCAATGGAGACAGGAAATGACGTTTTTTTCTTCTGAAATCTCTCCTTCGCCTTTGATTCTTGATCCCTATTTTCCCAAAGGATTGATTTTGGGATTTAGGGTTTTTTAAAAATTCAGAAGCTTAAATCTCTCCTTCTCCATCGAAAAAATTCAGAAGAAAAAAATTCCACAAATTTTTTTCCCTTAAATCTCTCCTTCTCCATCACTAAATCACTAAATCCATGATTCATGATTTTCTTTTTAGAAAACAAAAACAAAACAAAAACTCGTGCGATGCATTAACCGATTTTCTCTCTTTGAAAGACTAGTGAAAACCATCGATTTTCCCCAAATCCATCACCCTTAAAACCCAAGAAACGAAAAAACCCTAACTGAAACCCTAGATTTGGGGAAAAAAAGACGAAAAATGGAAAATAGGACTTACCTGGGGAGGAGAACGACGTCTGGTTCGTAGGAGGAGAAATCACCGTGCGGAGATGGAAGATTTCACCGTTGAGAAGGAAGGGGAGGGCGGATTTTGGGCGCGTCGATGGTTTTCCCGCTACTTTTCTCGAGAAAGAGAGAGGGAGAGAGCGTCGAATAGATTTCTACAAAAATCCTTGCTTGGATCTTAGATCCTTGCTTGGAGCTTAGGAATTTGTGGTTTTCCTTCTGCTTCTGTCGAGAAAGAGAGAGGGAGAGAGCCTCGAATATTTTGTGCTTTTCTTTCTGCTTCTGTAGAGAAAGAGAGAGGGAGAGAGCGTCTCATATATTTCTCGTTGGTGGATCGTTGAAATCAACGGTTCTTAATCTTGCTGCGCATATAAGCTTAAATGAGCGACCGCTCATAGTCACTTTCCCCATATATATATATATATACATATGAGAAAACTATATATATATATATATATATTTTTCAATAAGAATTATAAATACGATATTTTTACGAAAACTTCTTTAAGGCGGAAAGTTATTTTTAAGTTTGTAAGTGAGAATAGTTTGGAAATAGGATTAACGGGAAAAACAAATAGGTTAAGAGGAACAAATAGGATTTGAAATATTCGGATAAACCGATTAGCACCCCTTGACATGTTATATTTACAGGTCACCTTCCGATTGACACCTAGAGCTATTTCACATAATCTCTTTACACTCAAAAGAATTCAAGGCAAGTGATAGTGGCTGGTACCATAATGGCTTGAAAAATGGTTTTGTGATTATAATCTTATTTCGTATGATTAGTCTCTTTACCTCTTACTTGATTCTTTTAAACTGTTAAATTAATAACAAGTTCTATTTTAATAAACTGTTGAGATAATAAGGTGGTAATGTCAAGTACTAATCATACAGATGAAAGTAAAAAAGAAAAACCCCTCATTAAAGAGGGAAGAGGTGCGTATAAATTCATGCATGCATTACATTGTAAATTGTGGGAGGGAGGCAGGGAGCCAACCTTGGGCGAGATGCCAAAAGCCACCCCGAAGAGGCGTACGACATTGGACTGGTGATGCATTCAGGTAGACCTGGTAGACAGGATGGTCGAGGAAATCCTACCTAGGCTGCACCCAAATATGGGTGGGGGCCTAGATGGTCAAGATCAACGGCCGGCATATAAATGCCATGAAATGAGGATTAAAGGAAAACGAAAATAAATGAAAGGGGGTTTGAAATCCCGTATGGTCTTGGGATAGTCTCATGCATTTTTCTTTCGCATGCATTCATCTTTGCACTTTTAGTTTCTATTTATATTTCTACTTCCAGTTCTGTTTTTACCTTTATTTTAATGAATAGTTGTTTTGCTTATACTAACCCTTTAATCATAAGAAATGATTTTATAATACAAATCTCATTTAGTGTCTCTTATTATACGAGCCACTAGGAGATCTTGTTCAGCTTGTTGGTGACTTCGTTACCACCCACAGGTCCTTTAGGTGATGCGATGGAGCTTCTGTCGTGCAGAAATACACATAATAAATGTCACGCCCTCACGGGATCTGAGAAGTTGGCCTAGAGTGTCGAGCTATTATTAGACCTGGCATTTTAGTTGAGTTGCAGTTACAGCTTTAATTTAATTTATAGGCATTTTTAGTGGTTGGTTTTTAATAATGAAATAACCATTAATTTCATAATGGAATAAGAATTGCTCATTTATTTTACTTTATTTCGTGGATTTTCCCTCATGGGATAAAATTGGTTAGTTTGTTGTTTCCCTTTTCTGGGTAACAATTCAGAATTTGGGATTTTAAAAAAAATTATGTCAAAGTGTTGCCACAATTCCGGGTCGTTACATCTACCACCCCAATAGGCCTCGCGTAGGCCCAACGAACCTCTCCAAGCTCATTTCTTAAAACACCCCCACTCCTGCAGAGCGTGGATTCCCCAAGCTAGAGTCATCAAAGTTTAGTTTTAAGGAACCAGGAGGAGGGGGTTCCCATTCTTGAATCACTCTCTGTCTAGTCTTGGCAGATGAGCAGATGTCCCTCCATCTCTCCCATAGGTCATAGGCAGATACAAATTTGAATAGAGGGAAAGATTTTGCCCAATATATCGATATAGCAATTACTTTGACAAATATGTAGGAAGAACTCTTGGATTTTCCTTTAATATCCTAGCATTCCGCTCCTTTCAGATCACCCATAAAGTAGCTAGAAAGGAGACATTCCACATGACTTCCTAGCATTCCTCTCCTTCTAGTACGCTAATTGTGAAAGGAGACTCAAAGAATGTAACCTCATCGTCCATGCGGTAAAGTAGGATTCATCTTGGAGCTACTTGATATAATTTGGACTGTTTTCCATTTTTTGTTCATGTTTCTAGTGGAGAATACATTGGCAGATGGCTTAGGCTAGAGAAGAGGGGAGGGGAGGAGGGTGTCTCACATTTTGGTATGGATTTTCCTCATAATCTATGGCAACATCCTTTCTCAATTGAACATAGGATCCTTTTGGGGCTACTGGAAAGATCCTTTGGAGTGTGACCCCTATCAAGGTTTTAAATTCCGGTTCCCGTAGCCACAAAAACAAAAAAGTTTCGCTTGGAAATTTCAATGTAAATGCTGTATAATCACGAAAACATGTAGAAAGATATCCAAATGATGATAGAAACTTCAGGAAGAAATGCTAGGATAACCACAAACACACACTGAGAAACTATCACATAAACAAGACAACCATCCATAATGGTTTAACAATATCGAACACCTAGTGACATCCGGTGCCGCACATATATGTTAATTCAGTACATAACTACATACCACATTTCACATTTAATTCATGTAAATATTTGTAATAATACATACACCATATTTCACATACAATTCATATAAAATAATTATGCGACACATGTTAATATAGCACACCATTAACACACTTACGATTTTGGCTTCGATGGAAATGGATATATTTCGATTGTTTTGTGTCAGTTTTGGTGGAATTTTAAAACCATGCCCCATATGAATCCTTTTTGGCATATTTGGGAGGAAAGAAATTCAAGAATTTTCAAAGGAAAATATACATCTAGGAATCACGAATATAAAATATCAATAATCTGTTGGGCAAGTTCAAAGAAAAGCTTGTAGGGATACCAAGCAGAGGATGATCTACAAAATTGGAAAGAAGAAGCAATGAGAGACAGTAACAAAAATACCTCCACTCCCAGAAAAGAGAATGTTAAAGTAAAAAAGATAAATAACGCCTTTCTCCAACAGCTTAAGCTTTTGGAGAAGTTGGTAAGTTAACATGGTATCAGAGCCAAAGATCTTGAGTTCAAAGCAAAAATCCACATGAGATGGTCAGCCCAAAGTGGGACCACATGTGCCACGTGTTTGCCAAGTGGGCCACACGTGCAGGGGGAGTATTAAAGTATAAAAGATAAATAACGCCTTTCTCCAACAGCTTAAGCTTTTGGAGAAGTGGGTAAGTTAACAGAGAAGAACAATGAGATTCCTTTAAGATATTAAAAAAACAATAAAAAGAAAAAGAAAACCCAATGGTGAAGAATTTTATCTGGATTTCGATTGTGATTTCAGAACAAAATGTTTCCGTAATTTTACACGATTTCGGCCGAAATTTCACACCAAAACCGAAATATTTCCGTTTCATTGATTACCGAAACCGAAATTTAAAACCTTGTGTGGCAGAGGTAAGGGCCCTACTACGAGTTTGTATAATTTCAAGGAGAAAAATATCAAGTACACTAATTGTGAAAGAGGCTCAAATATTGTAAACTCCTGCTGATGGGTCTAGCAGGATTCATCACGAAGATACTTGATACCGTTTGGAGTGTTTCCGCATCTTATGTTCATGTTCATAGATCGTTGAATGCATTGGAATGGAAGAAGGCCTTGTCAGAGAGGAAATTGATACACAAGTGCTGTTCATCGGAATTCTCTTCTTTTTTAGTAGTTTCTAGCTATTTTTCTGCTTTACTCTGCTATTTTTGCGATGTGATCTGCAGTTCTTTGAGATGGATCGTACCAATAATGTGATGCAACCTGCTATTTTTCATTAATGGATGGCTTTGTGTTATCATTTAAAAAGGAAAAAAAAAAAGACGGTTATTGACAAGTATAAACATGAACATCATGCAGTGTGATGATTCCAAAAGCTGTAGTGTAGGTATTTTGGTCTCCTCCCCATCCTTTGTGTGTCAAACTCAACTTCGATGATAACTGTTGGGGTACGTGGTGGTTGAAATCAATAGAGTTTTTAAGAATGCTTTGGATAATGTAATAAAATCATTCTTGGGCCCACTAGGGGATAGAGGACTCCAATGAGTCAGAGGTGAGGGCCCCTCCTTGTGGATTTGCGTATTTTCAAGAATAAACTGTCCAGTACACTATGAAAGGAGAATCAAAGAGTGTAACCTCCTAGTCCGTGCGGTAAAGCAGGATTCATTTTGGAGATACTTGATATAATTTGGAGTTTTGGACTGTTTTCCAATCTTTTGCTCATGTTAGTAGAGCATTGAATACATAGGCAGATGGCTTAGCTAAAGTGGGAATTGATAGAGAAGTGTTGTTCATCGGAATTCGAAGTGTTGTTCATTGGAATTCTCTTCCTTTAGAGCTATTTTTCTGTTTTAGCCTGCTATTTTTATGATGTGATCTGCAGTTCTTTGAGACGGATCGTACCTATAATGTGATGTAAGCTGCTATTTAGCTTTAATGGATGGCCTTTCTATTATTGCTAAAAATGAAAAAAAAAAGAAGGTTATTGACAAGTACAAACATGAATATCAAGCACTAAACTACTGGAATGATTAATCGAATGATGCATTTTATAATATATAATAAAGCATTTTCTAATGATTTCTTAGTTTGTCTGACCAACATTTTAGTGCCAAAGGACAATCTATTCATGACTCAAAAACTCACCAAAATCCTCGACCAATTTTTCAAGTTCCTGTCTATTGAATTCTGAACCCAACTAAAATATTGATGCAATAAAGGAAATTGTAATTGAAATGGAAATGGAAAATATATGAGAAGAGATGTATTAAAAAAAAGTTTATCAAATGGTTAACAGTGAAAGCAAAGAGTCTATCATTATGTCAAAAAATAACATGGCATGGGAACAAGCTCAAAACCAGATTTGGTTATAAAGTTACTGTTCCAGAATATACTTACAATGAATGTACTATGTCACCCCCATTTTAGGTGCATGAGAATTCTCATTGATGATCAAGCTTGTAGATTTGGTATTATCATAAAACTTCTCTTCATCTAATGTGAAATCAAGTTGCTTCTCCACCGACTTAAAAATAGCCGTACGTTTTGATCTCAACCGGTATGGTGGAGAGGCATTGAACGCCTTCCCATTGTATAGGCCAACTTCACCATCAACATAACAAGCAGGACTCTCACATGAACTCGCATTTAAAGACCCAAAGTGTCCTTGAGTAATTTCAATTCTTTCATTTTGTTCAGGAGTACATAAGTTGTCCTGGTTTTGCAAACCATCTGTTACCCCCCTTCTAGGAGGTCCACCAGGAGTTTCCCTCTTTCTTTTTCTCAATATGGAAGGAGTATTTGGGAAGCCTGGGGTAATTTCAATTCTTTCATTTTGTTCAGGAGTATATAAATTGTCCTGGTTTTGAAAACTATCTGTGACTTCTGTTCGAGGAGGTCCGTGAGTTTCCCTCTTTCTTTTTCTCAATATGGAAGGAGTATTTGTGAAGCTCCTTGCTGCGTTCTTTAATAAAGATTCTATGCTTTGTTCGCTTGGACTAGTAACTTCAACAAATGGAGTGAAACAACTAATAGGCGACATTAATATCTTTGAGTTGTACCCAGTTAAAAAAGTGCCATTTATGGGAAGCTCACAATTTTCCAACTGAGGTGGCTCATAGCACAAATCAAAGGATGGAATCCCAGAGTACGCCAATGTTCCGATAACCTTGTTGTCTCGAGAAATTTCACCATTGTTGATGCATCCTACGGGCTGCAATATTGAGTCAGATTTATTATAGATGATATCAAATTTTGATGCCTGTGGGTTGCACTCAACGCCATCAAAATTGTTGGGTCCCCCAGCTCTTATGTTTCTTGAATTATTTGTATCAGAAAACTGTTTGGTCAAAGGCATCGACCAATTATTGCAATGTTCTTCTTCCAACTTACACAAATCAGTGCCCTGGCAAGCATGTAAAGAAACCAGGGTTTCTGAGCGAGTCTGAGCACTACCGTGCAATCCGTTATTAGAACAGACCAAAGAATTTCCACTAGCTGGTTTTGCTATATCTTTGGCACCATTTTGCGTGTCCGGCGTCTTCGGAACTGGAGGAAGTTTTCCAGTAGCCAAATAGAAATCTAACTTTTTCTTCAATGAACTGTTCCAGTGATTCTTTATTGAGTTATCAGTCCTGGAGACAAAGAGAAAGATTAGTGGTTAAGACTCAATATCAAACTTAAACTGAAATTAAAAGCATTAAGAAAAAAAATCCATGTACGCATTTCAAAAAATATTTTTGAATGTAGGCCAAATACAATCAACTTCTGCCATGGAGATGAAACCAAATTTCTGCACTTGAAGAGTAAATTGTAATACGTAAAAGAAATAGTTTTAGCTAAGGGGGAGGAACTTAGTCATCATAGCTAGGAGCTTTGTGAGGCATCTTTGTGTGTCTTGAAAGAGTATTACTAGCCACCAAAGAATTTCTCTTCCTTCAAAACGGCAAGATTTGATAACAAAATACATTTGCTCAAATAACATGATCCAGTATTCAAGCCGTTCTCTACTGTAGCATATGGTCTTAATATATCATTGGTTTGTGTTAGTGAAGGTTCATCAAATAACTGAAATTCTCCCCGATTAATCAAATAAGAAGCCACACTCAAATAGCAAATGTGCGTAGTCCTCAATCAAACATAGTTATTGTTGGATATATGTAATAAGCCTGAGGGCATAGTTGTAATTGTGCTTATCTCTCTTTTAATAAATATATTAGTGAGGGGGAGTTTCTTCCCTAACTCACTTTTTCTTCTCTAAACCTCTCTCTCAACATGGTATCCGAGCCCTAGGGTTTCTGATCCCTAGGGATCCCCTTTAGCCTCCATCTTCTCCATCCCAACACAAAAACCCTAACCCTAATCTCTCACTCTCACTTCTCTCCCTCATCTCTCTCCCTTCCTAAACCCTAACCCTGACCCAACCCAATCCCCACGCCTCTCTCTCCACCCACAACCCAAAACCCCCCCAACAGCACCCTCAACCTCACGCCTCCTCCTCTCCTCCATAACCCGCTACAGTACCTCCCCCAACCCTTTCCCTCTTCAAATCCTCCCCTCCAGCCCTCGACACCCCCACTTCCTCAAAATTAAACATAAATAAATAGACCTAACCCTATTTTTTCACTCCTCTTCTTTGTTTTCATTCTCATGTGCTGATTTCGGTCGGCTCTCTTCACTTTTTCTTCGCGGATTCTTCCCGCCTTCGGCATGTCTCCCTCTCGGTTCCTATCCGTGGCCCATCGAGCCGGACTATGAGTCATTCTATTTGATTAGTTGGTTTGTCAATCGCCTTCTTTTTCCTCTTTGTAGCGCCGCTAGTTGTTGGTATTTTTAATCTCTCGTCACTTGTTGTCCTTATGGATCCACCCGTCATTGTGGATCCCTCTCTTGGCATGACCACGGATGTCCATGCTGCCCCACCACCTTCGGCTACTTCTTCCTCGTCATTACAAGAGGCATATTCACGAGCGCAACAGTGCCTTGATGACTCATCTTCCAGCCTCCCTTCTGATAGTTTGGCTCTCGTATCTTCTGATGGTATTGGTGCCTCCAGGCCACCCATACGACGTGGCTCCTTTTCCCGGGCTCATGGGCGTGGCCGTCCTTACTGTACTCATTGCCATCGGGATGGCCACCAGATCGAGACATGCTACATGCTTCATCCTGAGCTTCGGCCTCCTCGATCAGCTCATCTCACTGCTTCTGGCCCATCTGACAGCGTGACTCCTACACCTGGTTCTACTTCAGTTGATGAGTCCTTTACTTTCACAAGGGCAGATTATGAGGAGCTGCAGCGATATAGACATAGTGCTTCACAGCACACTGCCGGGTTTGCCCAGCCAGGTAGCTCACCCACGACCTTACTCTCTAGCTCCGGGTCCTGGATTATTAACTTGGGAGCCTCCAATCACATGACTGGTAACTCTTCTCAGCTATCATCTTTTCATTCTATTCCCACCGGCTCTCAGACCATTACCCTTGCTGATGGGTCCACTTCCCCCATCACTGGTATCGGTACAATATGTCCCTCGCCTAATATTTCCTTATCATATGTACTAAGTGTCCCTAAATCTCTATTTAGTTTACTTTCTATCAGTCAATTAACGAAAAATCTTTAGTGCTCCATCTCATTATATCCATCGTATTGTGTGTTTCAGGATCATTCGACTGGGAAGACGATTAGATCGGGTCGTGAGGTGGATGGACTTTACCGCCTTGACTGCAGCCGTTCTCCTACAGCCTCGCATACCTCGGTTGACGCCTATCAGTGGCATTGCCGTCTTGGTCATCCATCTCTTCAACGCCTTCAGCAGACGTCATTTGTTCATTTTTCAGTCTCTCCGTTCCAATGCGAGTCATGTGAACTCGGGAAGCACTACCGGGTGTCCTTTCCTTCACGAGTCATTAGTCGAGTCGAGAGTCCTTTTCTCTTAGTTCATTGTGATGTATGGGGGGCCTCTAGGGTCGCATCACATAATGGATTTCGGTATTTCGTTGTTTTTACTGATGACTACTCGCGTATGACAAACTCGATCCTCAGTCGGAACGGTGTGTCTTTCTGGGTTATTCTATAACGCAGAAAGGCTACCGTTGTTATAGTCCTTGACTACGACGATGGTTTGTTTCAGCTGTGACCTTTTTTGAATCTGAAGCTTTCTTTGGTCCTTCATCTCCTCCTCTTACAAGTCCATTGGAGAATGAGGTCCCATTATTTTTTCCTTCGCTTTCTGACTCGGTTTAGGTACCCCAACAGCCTATTACGATCACAGATCCATCGCCCTCTTCATCAGTTCCAGTGACTCGACCACCAATTACCAAAGAATATCAGCGACGCGTGCAGAAAGACGGACCTCCACGTCCTTCACAAGATCCATCGCCTTTATCTGTCGAGGTCCCTACCTTGCCTACTGAGGTATCTTATCTACCCTCCTATGTTATTGCTTCTGATTCTCCTATTGTATCTCGTACTAGATCTCATTCTACTGCACATCCCATATCTCATTTTGTTTCTTATGACCGTCTGACATCTTCTTTTCAAGCCTTTGTTTCGTCCTTGTCCTCTGTTGTGTTACCAAAGTCATTACAGGAGGCTCTTCAACATCCAAGCTGGCGAGCTGCTATGGATCTAGAAATGGGTGCGCTCCGATCAAACCAGACATGGGATCTTGTTCCACTTCCTGCTGGGGCTTGACCAGTTGGTTGTCGTTGGGTATTCTCAATCAAGCATTTTCCTGATGGGACAATTGAAAAGTTGAAGGCCCGTCTGGTTGCCAAGGGTTACACTCAAACATTTGGGGTTGACTATCATGAGACATTCTCACCAGTTGAGAAGATTCCTTCAGTTCGAGTGATACTATCCATGGCAGTTAATCATGGTTGGCCTTTATATCAGCTAGACGTCAAGAATGCCTTTCTACATGTCGACCTCCAGGAGGAAGTTTATATGGAGCAGCCTCCAGGGTAAGCTGCTCAGGGGGAGATGTCTTCCTCTGTTTGTCGCCTTAGCTTGAAACAGTCTCCACGAGCATGGTTTGGTCGATTCAGTGAGGCCGTCATATGTTTTGGACTTAGACAGTGTGCAGTAGACCATTCAGTGTTCAGTCATCAATCTTCTGCAGGGTGCATCCTTTTGATTGTGTATGTTGATGACATCATCATTACAGGTAGCAACTCAGGGGGAATTAAGAGATTGAAGAGTTTCTTACAGGTAGAGTTTGCTACAAAGGGTTTGGGTCAGCTTAGATACCTTCTTGGGATAGAGGTGGCATATTCCTCTCAAGGGATATCTCTATCACTGAGAAAGTATGTATTGGACTTACTGGAAGAAATAGGGAATCTTGGAGTAAAACCTGTATCTGCGCCTATGGATCCCAATGTGAAGCTTATTCCAGAGGAAGGAGATCTGTTGGAAGATCCTGCCAGGTATAGGAGACTCGTTGGTAAGCTCATATATATCACCGGTTACTCGGCCAGATATCTCCTATGAAGTTGGAGTAGTTTGCCAGTTTATGAGTGCTCCTCGTACCTCTCACTGGAAAGCAGTAGTTCAAATTCTCCGCTATTTGGAAGGGGCACCAGGGAAAGGACTACTATTCAAGAAAAATGGACATGTCAGGGTGGAAGGCTATTGTGATGCAGATTGGGCAGGATCTTCAGCAGATAGGAGATTGACCACGGGCTACTGCACATTTGTTGGGGGCAATCTAGTGTCATGGAAAAGTAAGAAACAAGAAGTTGTTTCGAAGTCTAGTGCCTAGGCAGAATACCGAGCTATGTCCCATATGAGTAGGGAGCTTCTTTGGTTACGTTCCCTCATGACAGAGATTGGTTTTCCTTCTTCTTTATTATGATAATAAAGCTGCGATTCACATAGCCACCAATCCCGTCTTCCATGAGAGAACCAAGCATATAGAGGTTGATTGCCATTTTATTCGCCAGAGAATCCATAAGGGCGAGATACATGTTTCTTTTACTCGATTTGTGGACCAGTTAGTAGATATTTTCATAAAACCCTTGCCTAAGTCAAAGTTGAATGATATTTGTAGCAAGCTAGGAATGTATAATATCTACATTCCAGCTTGAGGGGGAGTGTTGGATATATATAATAAGCCTGAGGGCATAGTTGTAATTGTTCTTATCTCTCTTTTAATAAATATATTAGTGAGGGGGAGTTTCTTCTCTAACTCACTTTTTCTTCTCTAAACCTCTCTCTCAACAGTTAACATAACTATTTACACTGGAAAATAGAACGTAGCAACATAGGAAGAGAAAATTCAAATATAGCTTAGTTAGGACTGCCAGATTGAAATTCATAGAGAACAAAATTCAACACGGAAACAATGTCTATTTGGGGTATTCTTCTAACAGAACCTGTCAAATTCAGAGCCTAGGCCTTTCACCAAATATATATTCAATGGTTTAAAGCTAGGTTGGCAGAGCGGGAATCGAAAGCGGGAATCGAAACCGGAATCGAAAGCAGGAATCGAAGGCTCCCAGGGAAGAATCATGCTTCCTTGGTTTAAAGTTTTACCAATTTACCATACACGAGAGAAACTTTGGGTATGTAGTATGTTGAAGAAGAATCCATTAACGACAAAGATTGAAGCAACTACTCAAATTTTGAACTAACCCAATAGTAAATATATTATGAAATAATTATATCACATTATAAAATTATAACCTGTACCTTCCAGGCAAAACCTTAGCAATTTCTGCCCACTTATTCCCATGCATTTGGTGGGCATGCATAAGTGCAAGTTCCTCCTCCAATGTCCAAGCATCTTTCTTTATAATTGGGTTCAAGTGATTGTGCCACCTGAAAATTTGTTTCCAGCTTCAGTTTTTCACATGAAAATAGGGAATGAGCTTATATGACCATTTACTAATGAAAATAAAACCGTTGGGATTTGATGATGAACAGAAAGAAACTGAAAAAAGGTGTACTTAACTATTCTTATAGTGTACAGTTAGAAGGGTAACAACATAGAACCATAAATCCATTTCAAAAAGATTCGGAAATATTCCTGTGATACCAAAGGATTCATGGAGATATTTTTTGAAAGGTAACGGAAATAATTTATTAGAAAAGAAAAGATAAAACTTACAGGAGCAGAGATTGCTCCAAAACCAGACCATTCCTACGAACACCTTGAAGGATGAATGGAATTATAGATAGAAATACTAGTGCTGTAATGTATTGCATTGTGTTCACACACACACACACACACACACACACACACACACACACACACACACACACACACACACACATATAGTTATATTTAGATAGTTTATTTCCTTATATTTCTTTGTTTCCCTTCATTAAGATAAACAAAGCAAGACCATTCCTACGAATAGCTTGAAGGTATATTTAGTTGTATTTTGATAGTTTATTTCCTATTATTTCTTTGTTTCCCTTCCTTAAGGGTATTTCAGTTATTTGTAATAAGCTAGTCTTTATATAGCAAAGGAGCCCATTTCCTCCTTTTACCAGAAACTCTTTATTGTTTTCCATATCTTCTTCTCTCCACTTCATTATTTGCTTGATTGCCTTGATTCCATCTATCATCATGGTATTAGATGTAGTCCAAAACTAAAGATTTCTGTTTCTATTTTGTGTTTATCAATTCCAAGAAGAGTTGTTTGATTTTTTTTTTATGCGAGCGAATGGGAGAAGGATGTTTTTAATCTAATCATCATCGTCCCTTGATCATAATCAGTTGGGTTGTGATTTATTTCTGAGATCTTACAAGGGTTAGTAAGAGTTTTGCCTATCTTTCGGGTAGAAATATACAATTTCATCGAAATGTTTAGCGGCTTTCTAGTTTTTAATCATCTATTTTGTCACCCTAACATGCACTCAAATTTTTCTCCATGTCCAAGCTATTTTCACAGCTGAAATTTCCTTTCTGGGAAAAGAATGGGTGTCACCCTTGATATTCCTATTTTGTCCACAATTTTTCTAATATCTCCAATATTTGGAGTCATTTGCAGGTTGTTTGTTGGGGATTTTCCATTCCCCACCCACCCCCGGCGGCTCAAATTTTGGTGATTTGGATGTGTTTCTTTGTTATTTGACTCTACTTTGTCATTGTTTTTCACAGAAACATATTGTCCCAGTTTTTCCCTTTTTAGATTTCTCTAATTTTTAGAGTCATTTTCAGGTTTTTTGTTGGGGTTTACATTTCTTCAGCCCCCCTTGGAATGGATCATATCCTTGGCTCAATTTTTTGTGATTTGGATGGGCATTTTTTTTATTATTTGACTCTTCTTTGTCACTATTTTTAACAGAAACATATTATGAGCCTCATATCTTTTTCTATTTCTGCGGGCTGTGTTTTGGGTGATTGTTGTTAGCCACCATCACTTGTCGGTCTTGAAAATCAGTTTATTTTTCTTCCTTTGAACTGCTTGTCTTTTTTCACAAGTTTTTTTTCTTTCTTCATGACTTGCAAAACTGTAGATCTATACAAGTCTATTGCTTCTAAAAAGAACCCCATATCGAGTACGCCCATTTATGGTTTTAAATTTCCCCAAAATTTCCCCGAAATGACTGAAATGTAGGACATGTGACGGACACGAGTAAACCCAATACCATGTTAAACAACACAAAAGATATATAAAGAAAAGACGAATACTAAACTATATTTAACTACGAAGATGGAATTGTTAACAAGACTAGTATTCTTAAAAATATAAATGCAAATATGTTACACTACCAAGAAAAGAACACAATGGCTAATTCAAAGAGAGTGACATATGTTGATATATGAAAATCATATTCGAAGAGAGTGAAAGTATTGCATCATGTCGGAAATGACAAGTTAAACCTCTACAAGTATCTAGGTGCCAAAGAGTAAAGAGGGTTAACAATGAATTGATAATCAAGAGACAATATTACAAAAAAATAGATCTGTAACTTTGAAAATTGAGGACTAGATAGTTGACTAATAAAAAATCATTAACTTAAAACTATTCACCTCTTACAATTCAAACAAGTTCACCAGATCACTGCTCAAAAACCCTATCATCCTTAGTATTGTAATATCAATGTTCTAAAAGAAAGAAAAAGAAAAAAAAAAGAGAGATGCAATGAAAATTTGAAAAGCACGACCAGAATTCATTCCAAATGTTCCTTTATGGGTTGTTTTGTTGACATCAAAACTTGGAAAAGGATTTTTTCAACTTTTGCCTACTATCTAACATTTGGTTTTGCCTAGAAAAAATTCGATGGAAAAAAATTTTCATCTGGAAAAAGAGCCCTTTTTCCTCCAAAAATTTACCAGCAAGATGAAATATTTCTTTTTCGAGTCCAACAGGAAAATTTTCATTCATCCGCTACATGACCAAATAGCACTGTAGTATCATCCAAGCGAGGTCGTAGGGACCCAGCACTAATAGATGTATAAATGACAGATCGCCAAAATCTCCGACCTCTCCGAGTCCCCCTCGGGAGGCCACCGAGCTCCTTCCTGTCTGCTCACTGCACCAATGCCCATCCTCTCTCTGCCTCACACACAGGTGCGCCCAACAAGTCAGTAGTATTGCCAGGATTCTCCTGCTGACGCCATCACAAAAAAACCAACTTGAAATTTTCAGTTTGCAACCCCGTTGTGGGATTCGGAGAAATTCAAGAAATTCCTATTGGAAACGCCCTTTTCATTCAATAGCATCATTGGAATCTACAAGTGACATTTTGAATTCAAAAATTAAGCCCTTGAAGACCATCAATCACGTCGAAAGCAGCTCCAATTGGAAGAAGGTTTTCGCACCGAGATTATATTACTTTTCAAGGAGCCATTGCGACTCTTTTGGCAGCAATTGAAGGTTCAGAACAAGATAGATAGACTTGGCGGGAGTGCTTGACCAATTTGCAGTCGTGAAGAAAGGTTTGTAGATGTGAGAAGTAGGAAGAAGAAGATGATGTGGTGGTTGACGACGAAGAAAACGAGAAAAAAAATTGTTTCAACAAAAAGTAATTTCTTGGAAAGTGGTGGAAAAGGAAAGGAAAAGACGATTCGAATTTTTTTTCTTGTCAATCAAACAATCACTTACATCCAGATCCATGTACCAATAAGGAAATATGAGTGACATTTCCAACAAAATCAAAACCGTAAGGAAATATTTGAATAGTAAATAATATCGGCACACAAGATTACCTCTCCCGACATTGTTTCCCAATGCGACCTGACAAAGACTTTGATATAACAGACCACTTTGCAGGGCCATACTTTGATACCAGTTCAATGATTTTATCATCTTCCTGTTAACCAGATGAAAATAGAAAAAATGACTTAAATCACAATTATGCTAGAACTGTTTTTACTTAATAGACATGCATAAAAAGGAGGAAAGTTAGCACTAAACCTCTGGGGTCCATGGACCCTTAATAAGTTCTGGATTAAGAACTTTTTGCCATCGATGCAAACATTGAACTTCTGATCTATCTGGGAAATATTCAGCTGCATATGGACAAATAATCAATTATAGGAAACACCCCCAGTCCAAACACAAATTTATGCGAAAATTTCTGTATTATGCTGGAAAAAATAGCTGTGATTGGTGGAAGACAATCATTTAGCTAGCTGTAGGATAGTGAAAAATCGACGGTACTAATTCACAGATTCATGATTATTACAGGAAAAACAAAATCAAGATCATGCCAAATTATATCGATCACAAAACTTTATGATTACTAATTAACTACACATAAAAACTCTCTTGCTACATTATAAGCCTAAAAAGGATTGGGTCAGTAGCTCAATGATGGAGGCTTTTGGTTCTCAACCTCAAGGTCGCAGGTTCGATCCCAGCTTACCAAACAAAACAAAAAAAAATACATTATAAGCCTAAAAACTATATCATGCTAGATAGTATAATGAAAATTTTTGTGTTCCGAAATTCTAAGGGCATTCAATATCAGACTCATGTTTCTACATTGGCACTTTCCTACTTCAGTACTTCTTAAATATTTGACTTTTCCAAAGGATATTGATTAGCTATCTTGGCATGGAAATACAACCCACACCCTTTTCAGTTTATTTCTTATTTCATTCCGTTCCTGGAATAGGACTAATTGTGTCAAGAAATACATGAAGAAACTTGTCAACAATATGTTGGCAGCTTTTATCTGGAAAGCTTGCCAAAATACAAACCCCTCTGTTTTTTTTCCGCGTAAAAGTACTTTTAGTGATTTTCCCTATTTCCTAGAACCCTAGTCGTGATTATGAATGCAATAGGCCGACTAACTAAGAGTTCAATCATCGTTAATATCTGGCTTGCAAGCTTAGCATCTTGTCTAGTGTTTAGGGGTTCAGATCTCACACAATCCTCTTTAACTCTGCACTGACTTAGATAGGAAAACTGGTAAATCTTTAAAATATGTTCCCTGTCAAGGCTACCTTTTTTTTATTATACTAACCAAAAGATTTATCCACATCTTTATACACAAGAGAGAACAGTTTACAAGGTCGACACCATTTTGCAATAGTTTTCAGAAGCTGTAAGATGCAAAAAGGGTCCTCAGTATTTCCTTTAAACTTGTGTACATCCAAAATTAGGCGAATTTCCCCTGAATTTTACCTTACAAACCCACTACATTTGAAATTGAGCAATTTTGGCTAAAAAGTACAGAATTTTCCAATGCTGATACATAATGCCATCATCTCATCAATTGTACTTTGGAGATAACTATTTGTTGTTTCTTCCCCTCTTGTTCTTCAATCCAAGGTGCCCTCACACTTCTTTTTCCCCCCATGCCACAAGCTGCTTCTACCACATCTTAAGTTAACAAAATCACTTTCACATTAATCAATTACTCTATTTTATCCAACTACAATATTATATTTTCCCATTTTACAATCCAAAATAAGTTAGCATTCCTTTGTTCTGATATTGGCACTCCTGTCATTATTTACTTTTCGCTGTTACAACTGAAAAAATATCAACATCCAATTAGAGAACTTCAAAACATAGGAACGCTGATTTCAAAACACCATTAAAAAAAAAACCGCTGATATCGAAACAAAAGAAATGTGGATAACATCTTTCAATAAGTTTACCCTCCACTTAATGAATGTTGGAAATTGCTGCTTCCTCACTTCAACTCTTCTACTTTCCACAACAAAGATTTTGATTGGATATGTTAATCTAGAAAATAGCATGGTTACATTTCTACCCTAGAATGAGTTTCTTATAATATTCAGGAATTTATAAACATGTCCTCGTGCATCTGTTAGCATACTCCTATATTTCAGAAAAAGTAGCGACTCACTTTATTCATTTAACAACCAAGAGAAAGTAAATTTCAATTTCAAGATAGCTAGGCACCACTGTTTTTCAGTCACAAAACTTTACGAACTCTATATTGTGTGACATCACATATTAATTTATCATGCCATCTTGTAACCATAAAGCATTTGAACATTGTTTTTTAAAATTACACATCAAACAACATGGTTACCATTCTTTAAAATTTCAGACCTATTCACAAAAGCTTAGTACAAGAAGAATAGAGTATATGTCTTACAAGGTGGAGTTATTTGGTATATAAGCTCTAGCTTGAGGGGGAGTGTTAACGTATACGAGTGTGTTTAAAGGTAATGATGGGAATTATTGTCCTTTATCATTCTTTTATTAGTAATAAAAAAGAAAGGGTCAATGGGGGTGGACGATACTTTTCTCTCCCCTATTGACGCCTACTTCATCCTCCATCTCTTTATTCCTTCCTCTTTCTTCCTTCTCCTAGCGTCCTTCTTTCTCTTTCATCTTCAACCATTTTTACACCTATATTTGACGGTGATCTTGTTGATCGCTCAGCTAACCAAACGCATCCTCCATGACCCATCATTCTTCGGATCAATTACACAGGTACAACACATGGGATTAAGCTCTCTAGTATACTACCCTTCTGTAACAACTAATTCACTTTCCTATATAGCTCTTGTAAAGACCCAGCCCAAACGGGCCTAGAAAGTTAATAACCTTAGGAGCTGTTCACTTGCCTTCCCGCCCCCTTGAAAAGAAGAGAAAGTGCGTTTTTTTTCCCGCGAGACCCTCTTTGTCGCTGTTCGGAAGTCTTCTCGAGAAACAAACAAATACCCACGTGTAAATTGAAAAGAATGATGTGGAAATATTATTTTCTCGCCAAAACGAGATTTGGTTTCCGACCAAAAACACGGGATTTCTTTTCTTTTCCTTCGAGGGAAAAAAGCTCGGGCTCTCTTTTTTCACAACTCCATGCGAAGGAGAAAAATCCTAGCCACGTAACTTCGTCTTCTCCGGTGAGAAGCTCCCTCCGGCGTCCTCATAACTTCGTCTACGACAACGTTGGTCTCTCTCCCTCACCTCACTCTCTATTTCTCTCTCCTGCCCCTCTCTCTTTCACAAATCTTTTTTTTTTGTCTCTGGCAAGCTATATCTCTCACTCTTTGTCTCTTCATATCTCTTTCTCTCTCTGTGTGTTTGTTTCAGCAACTTTTATTTTGGGTTTTCTTCAAAGTGGGTTTCTGATCTTGTGTTTTAGTTTGTTCTTGATGTTTATTTTCCACTAGGGTTTCTGATCCATGGTTTCTGATGCAAAAGGGCTTCTGATTTTCGGATTATGTTGAGTTATTGTCCTTGTTCTTGCAAAAGGGTTTCGGATCTATGGATTTGGGATTTTTTTGGGGTTTTTGCTGCAAATAGGGTTTTTTTTTAATCTGACTCCTCTGGTGGGGATAGCCTGGGAACAGTGGGGAATTGGATGGATTGAAAAGTGGATATTCTCCACCAAATGCTTGATAGGATCTTAAACAGAAGCTGCTTCGTCTCTTGTAGTCGAAGGATTTTATTTTTGCTATCCGGGAGATTTGAACTCGAAACCTTTGGCTTTGATACCATGTTAACTTACCAACTTATCCAAAAGCTTAGGCTATTGGAGAAAGACGTTGTTTATCTTTTATACTTTAACACTCCCCCGCACGTGTGGCCCACTTGGCAAACACCTGGCACATGTGGTCCCACTTTGGGCCGACCATCGCATGTGGATTTTTGCTATCCGGGAGGTTTGAACTCGAGAACTTTGGCTGTGATACCATGTTAACTTACCAACTTCTCCAAAAGCTTAAGCTTTAGGAGAAGTTGGTAAGTTAACAAAAGGTACAATATCCGGTGGTGGATCTCCTATCTGCAGGAGATCCTGCCCAGTCTGCATCACTAAATCCTTCCAACCTGATATGCCCATGCCTCTTGAATAGGAGGCCTTTCCCTGGTGCCCCTTTCAAGTAGCGAAATAATCTTAATCACTACTGCCAGGTGGGAAGTACGGGGTGAGCTCATATGTTGGCTAACAACACCAACATCATATGATATATCTAGACGAGTGACTGTAAGATATATGAGCTTACCCACTAGCCTTCTTTTGGAAGAAGTTTCACATTTGGGTCCATAGGAAGGCAGGTTTCACTCCAAGGTAACATGTCTCAAGAAGATCCAACACATATTTTCGCCGCGAGAGAGAGAGATACCTCTAGTAGAATGGGCAACCTCAATGCCAAGAAAGTATCTAAGACGTCCCAGATCTTTAGTTGAGAACTCTTTCTGCAAGAATGTCTTCAGTTTGTGTATCCCCGCTGAATCACTGCCTGTAATGATAATGTCATCAACATACACTATAAATAGAACACAACCAGCACCCGACTGATAACTGAAGACAGAGTGATCAGCAACACATTGCTTCATGCCAAAGCGCATGATAGCATTGCTAAACCGGCCAAACCAAGCTCTAGGGGACTGCTTCAGGTCATATATAGATCGCCGCAACCGACACATTGAGGAGGACATCTCCCCCTGAGCAACATACCCACGAGGTTGCTCCATATACACCTCCTCAATAAGCTCTCCATGTAAGAAGGCATTCTTCACATCTAACTGAAGTAGGGGCCAGCCGTTGTTAACTGCAAGTGAGAAACCCTGACAGATGGTATTTTGGCAACCGGGGAAAATGTCTCATGGTAATCAACTCCAAAGGTTTGAGTATAACCTTTGGCAACTAGGCACGCCTTAAGGCGCTCAATTGTCCCGTCAGGTAAGTGTTTGACAGCATAAACCCAGCGGCAACAGACGGGCCGAGCTCCAGGTGGAAGGGGAACCAAATCCCATGTATGATTGGCCTGAAGGGCCTCCATCTCAAGGTCCATAGCTGCACGCCAACCAGGATGATCAAGAGCAGAAACAGAAGACAAAGAATATACGAAACTCTGAAACATAGGGGTAGAGAGTCATAGAAAACAACTGAGGAAATAGGATGAGCAATACTATGAGAACGAGTACACGAGGCAATGGGAGAATCTGCAGGTACCTGAGAAGAGATAGTCGTGATCTCCGGCTGAGATGTCGATGGCGTAGGAGGAGGCCGATGGGCTGTAGACTTCGACTTGCGTTGATATGTCTTCGTAGGAGCTGGAGGAGGAGCCTCTGGAGCCTGTAATGAAGAGGAGGGCTCATAAACAATGCTAGACGGAGGAACCGGCAAATGAGGAGTTGAGGACGGAGAAGGTATGCAAGACTCAAGGACCGGCAAAGGAGGAGACGGGGAAGGAGAAGGTATGGGGTCTGGAAGAGCTAGACGAGGAAGCGGGATGTCCGAATCAAGAACTGCGAGACGATTCCCATGAGGAGTGATAAAGTAAGACTCGAACTAAAAAAAGTGACATCAGCAGAGGCAAATGACCTACGTAAGCGAGGACTGTAACATCGATAACCTTTCTGGGTTCGAGAATACCCAAGAAAGAGACATCGCTCAGCACGAGGGTCCAATTTATCTAATCCAGGGCCGAGGTTGTGGACAAAGCACACACAACCAAAGACCCGAGGGGTGAGAGGAAAAGGGTCATGCTGGGGATGTAATAAGGTGAATGGGGACGAACCACCAAGGACAAAGGAAGGAAGCCTATTGGCAAGGAAGCAGGCTGTAAGGAGGGCATCACCCCAATAGGTCTTAGGGACCCGCATTTGAATGAGAAGAGTGTAGGTCTCATCCAGTAAAGATCTCAACCTACGTTCTGCCATACCATTTTGTTGGGAGGTGTGAGCACATGAAGATTGGTGGATGATGCCACGAGTAGAGAGGAATTCTTGGAAGCTATTAGATTGTGAAAAATACTTTCAAGCTTTATCAGTGCACAAACATTTGATTGAACGACCAAACTGATTTGTAACCTCGGCATGAAAGGTGCGAAACGCAGAGAAAACCGCCGAGCGGTCTTTAAGCAGATAAAGCCAAGTCATGCGAGAAAAGTCATCAATGAAGACAATGAAATATAGGTATAAAAAAAGAGAGGTAGTCCTCGCAGGACCCCATACATCAGAGTGTACTAACTGATTGGGCCATAGTTATTCATGAAAAGTGTTATTTAATTTACAATTTTAATTTAATATTAATGATTACACTGATATCACTTTATGAATTTTATGATTGTAGTTGATCTTCAAAAAGGAACAATTATTGTCCAAATCAAAAGCTTGCCGATTTTAGTTGAATATCTTGGAAGCTAAGTAATGTAAATAAAGAAAGTTTACTATTCCACATGTGAGAGGGGTGAAGGCAATGTTGCCATATGTTGCCATTTGTTGCCAATTGGAGAGCATGACTGTATGTGGGGAGATCTTTTTCTAATTCTAGCTTGCTAATTCAATGATGTTTTCCTTTTGTATTTGGTCTTTACATATAGAATAAGAACTTTCTCTCTGCAAGGGTAAAAAGAGGATGGACCAACCTTCTGGGGCTCTCATTCAACTTTGGATTGCTTCGCAAGCCACGGCCATTCCACCATTGCTTGTCCATTGCTCGCTGACTACCGCTGCCATTTGTTTCCGTCCACTATCAGCTGGCGTACCGCACTTCATGGGAGATCGTCTCTATGATGCGTCGCGTTGATTAACACCATGAGTGGCTAAGTTCTTAATGTCTTTAGGTGTAGATGAAACATTGATCCTTTAATTAAATTTCTAATTTGTTACACTTGATTGCTTGATGTTTAGACTCCATTTTGTTGAATGAATTTTTATTGTTAAATTTAGTTTAGAGAATTTGTTTCTGTGATTCAGATCCTCTATTCAAGCAATGGTTCATATGGTGATTGTGATTGAACCGGTAATCATCTATAACTAACCGAACTAAGCATGCTAAGCGTAGCGAAAGACAATAGTGATCGGCAAGATAGATTATACTTAGGATAAATTACGATTATTTTTCTGTGGCGTCATTAGGCTTGTAGCAGTAATGAACCGAAGTGTGCGCGCCAGACATTAATTACTAGATCAATGTGGATTCGAAACCTGAAGACAACTCTTTCCTGCAAATTTTATTCCATAATTATTTTCCATATTTTCCAATTACTTGAATTCAAAATTTTAATTTTTGAAACTATAAATAGCATCGCATCTTAGCCTTCTAGTTCCATGTGGATACGATCTTGATTTTACCGCTATTCTAGAAGTAATAATTAGGTTTATAAAATTTATTTTTATCTGATAACGACTCGATCAAATTTTGGCGCCGTTTGCCGGGGAACTGAAGCACAGTTGCTTTGTTTGATTTAGTAGTTTCTTTCCTTTCTGTTTCCGTTGTGTTAGTTTTTTTTATATATTTATTTTTATTCTAGTTTTAGTTATAATTTTTAGGTCAATCTAATTCGTTTCTTTTTGTTGGTTTTTTTTCAGGCAACCAAGTGGGCGAAGCAAAGAGATTTCAACGCATTGATCCCAGGAGCCGTACCATTGGTTGTAAGCTTTTCTTAGTTATTTATTTATTTTTATTTTTTTTAGCTTTGAGTCAGTAGATGCATGGTCGTCGTTCGTGTCAATCCGAATTAATTGATTTAGATCCTGAAATTGAAAGACCCTTAACTCTAATTCGGCAAAATAAAAAGATGGCAGAAAACCTGATACAACGTCCATTGAGTGAGCATTTTACCCCTTCGGCTTATACGTTGGCCTCATGCATTAGGGTTCCTACTGTTCAAGCAACTCAATATGAAATTAAGTCCAGTGTCATTCAGATGCTTCCATCTTTTTATGGACGTAATAATGAAGAACCATATAAGCACCTTGATGAATTCCTGGAGATATGCTCCATTGTAAAATCCAGAATTTTTCGGATGATGCCCTGAAGTTGATTTTGTTCCCATTCTCTCTCAAGGATAAAGCCAAACAATGGCTCAATTCCTTGGATGCGGTGGTTATCTCTACATGGGCAGAAATGCAACAGGAATTCCTTAAAAAATATTTTCCCATAGGTTGAACCAATCAGATTAGGCGCGCCATCACTAGCTTCTCGCAAATTGATGGTGAGCAATATCATGAGACCTGGAAAAGACTCAAAGATCTTATCCGTAAATGCCCCCATCATGCTGTGCCTAAATGGCAGTTGGTCCAATTTTTCTATGATGGACTGATTGACAGACATAGGCAGATGGTAGATGCCTCTTGTGGTGGGACTTTCATGCATAAAAGTGATGACGAGGCATGGAAATTATTTGAGACTCTTAGCGAAAATTCTTTGCATCATGTCTCGGCCTCTACTGAAAATTCCCTCACCGACCGACAAAAGAAAGGCGGCATTTATGAGAAAGGCCAATCGGTGGACATAAACACCAAGGTGGATATGCTAGCTCAGAAGTTGGACCGATTACTGGCTGTTTGATAGAATTTGAGGTAGTCAGCCCCATCCCAAAATTGCCAAGAGGTGTGTGCTCTTTGCGCCAGCCCCACTCATTATATAAGCGATTGTCCTTCAGCTGCGCAATTCCCTGAATTTATCCAAGAGCACGTGCAAGCTGCACAAGGTTTCTCTCCAAACCGGGCAATGATCCATTTTCAAATACCTATAATCCAGGTTGGAGAAATCACCCAAACTTTGCATGGAAACAACCCAATGTCTCTCAAAATTTACCTTATAGGCAAAATATTTCCAATCAACAGAATGCCTATAGAGACACGTAGCAACCAAGTCCTCCACCTCAACAAAATTCAGCATTTGAGGAAAAAGTGTGGCGCGCTTTGAATGGGTTGGAACTTAATACTCAGATCTCCCACTCACATACCCAATCCATCGCCAAGCTAGAAACCCAATTGGGCTAACTAGCGGATGCCATTAGTAGAAGAGAGGAAGGCCAACTACCAAGTCAAGCAGTAAGTAATCTGAATAGCCAGCCTAGCAACAAAGTGTTTCATGAGCAAGCCAAGGCAGTCATGACTTTAAGGAATGACCGAGTGGTAGGAACCTCTGAAGAGAGTACTAAGAAAGAGTCTAGTGCAGTCACCAAGACTCAAGTTACCAAACACCTGGAGAACAAACACGTGGGGGAGAGCGAACCTGATTCCTACATGCCAAAAGCCCCTTTCCCCTCATGTTTGGAGTCTCCTTCATCTTCCTTATTTGGGAAGAAGGGCGCCAAGATGGAAGAGATGTTAGAATTGTTCAAACAAGTTCAAATCAATCTGCCCCTTCTTGATGCAATCAAGCAAGTTCCAGCTTATGCTAAATTTTTGAAAGATTTATGCACACAAAAGCGTACGCTGAAAACCCAAGTTCATAAAACAGTCCATTTGACTGAGCAAGTGAGTGTGGTACTGTCAAATAAACTCCCCCCTAAACTTAAGGACCCCGGAGCTCCTCTTATATCATGTGTCATTGGAAACCTTTCCATTGAGCGAGCACTCCTTGATCTAGGGGCGAGTGTCAATCTGTTACCTAGCTCAGTTTATGAACAATTTGGGTTTGGAGAGTTGAAGACCACATAAGTTATTCTCCAACTTGCCGATCGGTCCATAAAGATACCTAGAGGTCTAATTGAGGATGTTTTGGTGAAAGTGGATGAGCTTTATTTTCCTGTTGATTTCCTCGTACTTGACATGGAAATGGCAAATAATGGGAAACAACAGCCAATTATCTTAGGACGTCCATTCCTGGCCACCGCCAATGCTTGCATAAATTGTAGGTCAAGTGCAATGAATATTTCCTTTAGCAATAAGAAGCTCCGATTGAACATCTTCAATGCTTCCTTAGGACCACAGCGTGAGGAGGAATGTTTTGCAGTGGATCTTATCGATGAAGTGGTGTTAGATCACACTTCCCAATTTTTAGCAGATGATACATTGCAAAAGTGTTTGACTTCTTTTGGGGTAGAAGATTTCGATATTGAGGCATATACAAAGGAGGTGAACACATTGTTAGATTTCCCAACTCCCTCATATAGGCCTCCATGGACTATCAAGTATGAGCCCTTGCCCACCCTGGCTGAAAAGCCAAAACCTTGCTCTACTGAGTCACCGCCGGTTTTGGATTTGAAACCACTGCCAACTTCATTGAAGTATGCTTTCTTGGGGTCAAATGATACTTTACCTGTCATCGTTGCTTCCAGTTTACATCTGACCAAGAAAGCCAATTGTTGGGTGTTCTCAAGGATCACAAGGCTGCCATTGGGTGATCGGTTGCAGATTTCAAAGGAATCAGTCCATCTATCTGCATGCATCACATTTATTGTGAAGATGGTGCGAAACCTTTCTGCGATGCGCAAAGAAGATTGAATCCCAACATGCGCGAGGTTGTTAAGAATGAGGTGGTGAAATGGTTAGATGCTGGTATTATTTATCCCATCTCAGACAGTAAGTGGGTGAGTCCTACTCAAGTGGTGCCAAAGAAGACCGGCATCACCATGGTGGAGAATGATCAAGGTGACATGGTTCCCACTCGCACAACAACAAGTTGGCGAGTGTGCATTGATTATCTTAAGTTGAGCGCAGTCACCCGCAAGGATCACTTCCATCTTCCCTTCATTGACCAAATTCTTGAGAAATTAGCAGGCCAGAGCCATTTTTGTTTCCTGGATGGTTATTCCGGGTATAATCAAGTGCCTGTGTGTCTAGAAGACCAAGAGAAAACCACCTTCACATGCCCCTATGGTACATTCGCATTCCGACGAATGCCATTTGGACTATGTAATGCACCTGCCACTTTCCAAAGGTGCATGATGGCTATCTTTTCTGACATGGTGGGGCAATTTCTTGAAGTCTTCATGGATGATTTCTCAGTCTTTGGGTCGTCCTTTGATGATTGTCTCCAAAAATTGTCTAAGGTTTTAAAACGTTACATGGAGACTAATCTTGTTTTAAGTTGGGAGAAGAGTCATTTTATGGTTCAACAGGGGATTGTTCTTGGCCACATTGTGTCTCAACGGGGGATAGAGGTTGACAAAGCCAAGGTTGATCTGATATCAAAACTCCCACCCCCTACTTCAGTCCGTCAGGTCCGTTCTTTTTTAGGTCATGCGGGCTTCTATAAGCGTTTCATCAAAGACTTCAGCACTATTTCTAGACCCTTGTGCAATTTGCTTGCCAAGGATGCACCATTTGTCTTTAGTGATGCATGCCTTAAAGCCTTCATTACTCTCAGAACCTCTTTAACTGAAGCACCCATAATGCAACCACCTGACTGGTCTCTTCCATTTGAGATTATGTGTGACGCCTCTGACTATGCAGTTGGAGCAGTGTTGGGACAAAGAATGAACAAAAAGCTCATTGTCATTTATTATGCTAGCAAAACATTCTCAGAAGCTCAACTTAATTACACTACCACTGAAAAAGAATTGCTAGCTGTGGTGTTCGCTCTTGATAAATTCCGGACATATCTTTTAGGATCCAAGGTTGTGGTATCTTCTGATCATGCCGCTCTTAGGCATTTGCTTGCCAAGAAAGATACCAAACCTAGATTGATTAGATGGATTCTCTTGCTACAGGAATTTGATCTGGAAATTCAGGACAAGAAAGGTTCTGAAAATGTGGTAGCATATCATCTATCTAGGATCATAATTGAGCCCCCCGCCGCCACCGAGTTGGTTAGGGAGTCTTTTCGTGATGAACAGTTATTCGTTGTTTCTCATAACCATACTCCTTGGTTTGCGCATATTGTGAACTATTTGGCCATTGGAAAGATTCTTGTTGGTTGGTCTAAGCAAGAAAAAGATCGTTTCTTTTCACAGCTTAAGTTCTATTTTTGGGAGGACCCGGAATTATTCAAGTATTGTCCTGACCAAGTCATACGTCGTTGTGTCCCAGAGACTGAATTTGGTAGTATCCTTACTTTTTGTCACACTCTTGCTTGTGGGGGACATTTCAGTGGCAAGAAAACCGCAGCTAAAGTGTTGCAAAGTGGTTTCTATTGGCCAACTCTTTTTAAGGATGCGCATGAGTTTTGCCGCAACTGTGTCCAATGTCAAAAGGTAGGAAACATGTCTCGAAGGGATATGATGCCTCTAAATTCCATTTTGGTGGTTGAAACTTTCGATGTTTGGGGTATAGACTTCATGGGCCCTTTTCCTTCATCTTTTGGCTTTGAGTATATTCTTGTGGCGGTAGACTATGTGTCTAAATGGGTTGAGGCAGTGGCCACTAGAACCAATGATCACAAGGTAGTGATTAAGTTTGTGCAGAGCAATATTTTCAGTCGATTTGGAATTCCACGGGCTAGCATCAGTGATGATGGTTCTCGTTTTAAGAACTGTAAATTTGAGATGTTACTACTAAAGTATTCATTTACTCATAAGGTAGCAACACCTTATCATCCACAAACTAGCGGTCAAGTTGAGGTGTCCAATAGGGAAATAAAGCGTATTTTGGAGAAAACGATTAGGCCTGACAGGAAAGATTGGTCCTTGAGACTTGATGATGCATTGTGGGCCTACCGTACTGCTTATAAAACTCCTATTGGCATGTCTCCTTACCGATTGGTTTTTGGGAAAGCTTGTCATTTACCGGTCGAGTTAGAGCATCGTGCTTATTGGGCCATTAAAAAATTTAACTTTGACATGGCACAAGCGGGTTCCAATCGCTATCTCCAAATCATTGAGTTGGAAGAGATGCGCAATGAAGCATATGAAAGCGCACGAATCCATAAGGCTAGGACCAAAGCTTTTCATGACAAACACATTGTCCGCAAGTCTTTTGAGCCAAATCAGAAAGTCTCTGGCTTTTCAATTCTAAATTGCGTCTTTTTCCTGGTAAACTTCGTTCTAGATGGGATGGACCGTTTGTGGTCACTCAGGTGTCTCATGGTGCCATCGAGATTCAAGATCCTAAAACGGGGCAAACTTTAAAGGTGAATGGGCAACGCTTGAAACCTGATGTGGATGGTCTCACGGATGGGCAAATAATTGAGTCGATTGATTTGATAGATCCAGGGTCTTGAGTGCTTTGAGCTTTACTCCGTCTGGCTGAAGACAGTAAACTTAGCGCTTGTGGGAGGCAACCCACCATCTTACATTGTTCTCTTTCTTTGTAGTTTTTTTTTAGTTTTATTTCCAGGTAGGCGGTGCATGTGGTGGTGGATTGCACATGAGGATAGCTCTCTGACTCACAAGGTTGTATTATTCTTTCATATGGCTTTTATTTCTTCCTTCTGTTTATATTGTCATTTTCTTTTGCATGCCATTGGGGACAATGTCATTTAGGTTGGGGAGGGAGAACACTAAGAATAGCTCTGAATTTTTGGCTGATCATGCTTACTTTTTCACTTTTTAAGTTTATAACGTTGTTTTCAATAGTTGTAGCATGAGATTTATAAGTCTGTTGGTTACGTTAACAATTAGTTAAGCCTAGAACACTTTTATTCTTCTATTGGTTGTTAAGCGGTTTGCTTTATGTTTCAAATCCCCAGCTCCTGTGTATGTTAATGATGATTCAAGTCTAGCTATGCAAGCCTTGTTACAAAAAAAAAAAAAAATGCAAGCACACAAGTTGCTATTTCCTTGTTAGTAACCGGGGCTCTTTGTCACCAGCATTGAGTTTCGCGTAAAATGGATGGTTTTAGTTAGTAAAGAAAAAGAAAAAAAATCTTTGATCCAGTCTCGGCTTGTAGCCTTTTTGGCTCGAGTAAGTAAGCCCGAGAGGTGTTTTAAACTTAATTCCTTAAAACCGTCTGGTTTGAGAGTAATTGGCCTAAAGCTCGTACAAGGGCCATCTAGAAAGCTTACGAGGTCAAGACATTGCACAAATTAAAGTGAAAAAAGAAAGAAAGAAGTGTGCCTTAGCTGCATGAGTTAAAATGAATGGGCGGTATAGTACTTGGGTATTACAACATGCGCTTGAGATGAGCTAGATTGGAAGCATAGATGGAGGTTGGCAGGCTGTAGGAGAATTTATTCTTTGTTTAGCTTTGTGTTAATTTAGATCAACATTCTAAAGAATCTATGCTATGGATTGATTGATAGAATTTTATATACTTTTAAGTGTGTGAGTTGAGCTGATTGTTGGAGAGGAAGAGTAGTTCTTTTTGTGTTCTCTTTCACTCGAGGACGAGCAAAAGTGCAAGTTGGGGAGTGTGATTGGGCCATAATTATTCATGAAAAGTGTTATTTAATTTACAATTTTAATTTAATATTTATGATTACACTGATATCACTTTGTGAATTTTTATGATTGTAGTTGATCTTCAAAAAGGAACAATTATCGTCCAAATCAAAAGCGTGCCGATTTCAGTTGAATATCTTGGAAGCTAAGCAATGTAAATAAAGAAAGTTTACTATTCCACATGTGAGAGGGGTGAAGGCAATGTTGCCATATGTTGCCATTTGTTGCCAATTGGAGAACATGACTGCATGTGGGGAGATATTTTTCTAATTCTAGCTTGCTAATTCAAGGATGTTTTCCTTTTGTATTTGGTCTTTACATATAGAATAAGAACTTTCTCTCTGCAAGTATAAAAAGAGGATGGACCAACCTTATGGGGCTCTCATTCAACTTTGGATTGCTTCGCAAGCCACGGCCATTCCACCATTGCTCGTCCATTGCTCGCTGACTACCGCTGCCATTTGTTTCCGTCCGACGCACTACACTTCATGGGAGATCGTCGTCTATGCTGCATCGCATTGATTAACATCATGAGTGGCTAAGTTCTTATTGTCTTTAGTTGTAGATGAAACATTGATCCTTTAATTAATTTTCTGATCTGTTACACTTGATTGCTTGATGGTTAGACTCCATTTTGTTGAATGAATTTTTATTGTTAAATTTAGTTTAAAGAATTTGTTTCTGTGATTTAGATCCTCTATTCAAGCAATGGTTTATATGGTAATTGTGATTGAGCCGGTAATAATCTATAACTAAGCGAACTAAGCGTAGCGAAAGACGATAGTGATCGGCAAGATAGATTATACTTAGGATAAATTACGATTATTTTTCTGTGGCGTCATTAGGCTTGTAGCAGTAATGAACCGAAGTGTGCGTGCCAGACATTAATTGCTGGATCAATGTGGATTCGAATCCTGAAGACAACTCTTTCCTACAAATTTTATTCCATAATTATTTTCCATATTTTCCAATTACTTGCTTTCTTTTAATTTAATTTTTGAAACTCTAAATAGCATCGCATCTTAGCCTTCTAGTTCCCTGTGAATACAATCTTGATTTTACCGCTATTCTAGGAGTAATAATTAGGCTTATAAAATTTATTTTTGATATGATAACGACTCGATCACCAACTCGAAAGGGTGCGAGACTCTACTAACAAGTCTAGGAGGAAACGACACACGACGGTGTTTGCCAAGCTCACAGGCCTCGCACTGGCTGAATGGGAGTAGAAACAATGGAGGTCCGATGTAGACGCTCGAGGCAAGGATGACCAAGGCGATAGTGCCACTGATAGGCATCGATGGAGCTGTGCAAAACAGTACTGGAAGGGCCACAGTCGAGACGATAAAGCCCATCCACCTCACATCCCGAACCAATCGTTTTTCCTGTCAAGAGATTCTGAAACAAACAATCAGATGGATAAAATGAGACAGAGCAATGAAGATGTTTGGTAAGCTGACTAACTAAAAGTAGGCTAAAAGGGGACTTGGGAACACATAAGACAGAGGATAAGGTAAGGCCAGAGCATGGAGAAATACTGCCAATACCAGAGATAGGAGTAGTACTCCCATCAGCAAGAGTAATAGACTGCGAGGATAGGCGTCGAAAGGAACTAAGAGATGAAGAAGTACCTGTCATATGGTTCGATGCCCCAGAATCAATGATTTAGGAGTTGGAGCTAGAAAGAAAAGAGGCAGGGAAACTACTTGGCTGGGCAAAGACAGCACTCTGTGGGCGACGGGATAATCGAAGGCGCTGGAACTCATCATAGTCAGCGCGAGAGACAAAGAAGCCCTCAAAAGGGGCGGTTGTACTGTGCTGTGAAGAAGAAGCCAATATAGCTGAAGGAGCAGAAGCCAAATGGTGTACAGAGTGAACGATGCGAGGCTCAGGAGGCGGATGGAGCACGGAATGAAGAGCTTAAAAAGTGTCAAGATAAGGTCCCTCCCGCCGACAATGAGAGCAATATGAACGAGGACTACCACCAGTATCACGGCCGCCAGTAAGATCCTGCCCACCAACACGTACACTACGGCGACGACCACGGCCAAAGGGACCGCCACCACAGGTAGAACGATCACTAGTGCTATAGGCAGCAATAGTAGAGCCATCAAAGGAATTAGAATGAGTAGAGGCGCTAACAAGGCACCGCTCAGCGTTCGAATAGTCCTCCGTGAGAGAGGGCACATAATGAGGTGGGAATGAACCATCCACCAATGAAGAAGAGCTAGGTAAAGAGGAAGCTGAAGATAATGTAGAGGGACGAACCGAAAAGGTCAGGCTAAGAGAGGGATCCGCAATAAATGGAGCATCCATGAAGAGAAAGACCGAAGAAGGAGGCCACTAGATGAGCCAAGAGAGAATACTGCGGCTCCGATGACAACCACTACAACCGAGAGAGGCGGGAGGCATGATAAGGCCTTGAAGAGAGAAAGACATAAATATACAAAGGAATCGGAGCTGCGGAAAGAGTTATGAGGACTAAAATATTTAGCCATGAAGGAAAGGGACAAAAAGAAAGGAAAAAGGAAGAAAAGGAGAAGAAGATTAGGGTTTTAGAATATGTAGGGCTTCAAATGGTGGAGGTTGGGGTGGAGGAGGTGGTGATGGTGGTGGAGGAGGTGGAGGGTTGTGGTGGTAGTGGTGGAACTATAGGGGGTACTGTAGCGGGTCACTGTATCGGGTACTGTAGCAGCAGGTACTGTAGCGGTGCCGTAGCGGGTACTGTAGCGGGTTACTGTAGTGGGTTACTGTAGCAGGGAGTGGAGGAGAGGAGATGGGAGGAAGGGGTTGCAAGGTGGTCCCTAGGGCCTCAAACCCTAGGGCTCTGATACCATGTTAGAAGCCACCAAAGAGAGAGAAAGAAAGAGGAAGAAGAGAAAGAGTGAGTTAGGGATCCTCCCCCTCACTTATGTATTTATAGGAAAGAGAACATACAAAAGACTACTATGCCCTTATGGCTACAATACACACCCACACACACTTCTAAGTAATGAATTCCAATTTTTAGTGGGCGATGATATCCAAACTCCCTTGTTTTAATGGCACCTTAACTAGTATTTCACACTTTTCTAATTTGCTTTTAAAAGCTATTATAATTCCCAAGATACACTCAAGAGCCAAAGAGAAAAGCGATTAATGAATTGGAGTGCCATTATAAAAAAGGGAGGTGGATATCATTTACCTTTTTAATAATACAAGAATACATTTTTAAGATGAATGATAAACTATTCAAGAAATTTTGGTAGTATGGCTCTTCGGGCTAGTGATGATGGTCCAATTTATCCTACTATAGTCAGATTTGTTTGAATAAATTCAATTAAATTAGACCACCGGAGAGATCGACCTGTTCAACTACATTGTAACCGGATAAAATCTAAAATGGAAACATTTGCATATAAAACAAATACTTGCTGAAACAATAAACAAAGAATATTAAAATAGAAGCAGGGCAAGAAGATCACTTTTTTCTGCCATGGGTATCATTAGCATAGAATTATTGATATATAAAACTGCAAAAATCCAGTCTAAGGAATGGTATGAAGCCAAGGAGGCTAATCAATGACCAGCCTGAGTCAGCAAGTCAAACCAAACCATGTTACTATGCAAGAAATCATGGATACTAATAACAAAGGCTAGCAGTTCTAGAGGAAATAAAGAGTGCAAACCTATTTTCTTCCAACATTTTCCCTTAAAAGCTTCAACAGCATTTCTTAATGTCTCATCCTGTGAGTTTGCCAAGGGTAGTAAGCAAGATGTTATATAACCAATTCAATAGCGAAAGAACAATGATTCTATGGTCAAAAAAGTTTAAGAGCACAAGCAAATTGAAGCAACAATAAGAACACATATGAGCACAAGCAAATCCATGAAAGAGCATCTTAGATAGATGGATCATGTACTAATCGCAGATCTACAAAACAGCCAATTGGTAAAATGTTGGGTGTTATTTAAGAAAAAACCCAGGTTATAGTGCTTCAGAAGCAAAGGTCTATTTTGGTCTGTAGTTTGACAAAAAGGATTTTGAAGTACTGAAACAATTAACTCAAAGGAGAAACTGATAGAACCCTCTAGTCTTTAAAATACAGTATAAGTATAATATGCATGCCATCAAATTGGTCCTAACTGCTTCTTAATTATCCAGTTCTCTCTCTCTCTCTCTCTCTCTCTCTCTCTCTCTCTCTCTCTATATATATATATATATATATATATATATATATATATATGTGCACAAGTATTCATATATTGCTCACCTCTTGTGGTGTCCAACCACCTTTTGCTCGCCTTATAGGACCAGTAGTCCTCCTAGACAGTTAGATCAACATTAGCAAGCATAATAGCAAACAGAAAAGCATAAACTCTGTTAACTAGACATAAGTTCCAAATCTTTACTACAAGCTAATAGCAGTGTAACAACAAACAGCAATAGGATATAAAAAGTGTGTTCTAATAATTCACAAATGGAAATATACACCGGATGACAAGGTGCACATTTACATATCCAGAATGGTTAAAGCATAAAAGGAAAGTATGATAACTAAACTTCTAATGTTCAATGAATAGCCCAAAAATCTCAATATTTTGACCTAGATTTGTGCACCAAGATAACACGCACAAGTGTGACTAGGTTTCCCTAACTCCACTTTTTTAACATCTTCACAGAACAAGAATTGATGCTTTAAAATTAGAACAATAACTTGCAATCAAGAACGTCTGTTTTGAATAACCTGGATATACAACAAAAGTCTATAATCAATTTCATGGATGATTAAAATTACACAGTAAATATCAAAGATGATCATCTTTTTTGAAACTAATCTTGAAAATCGTAACGTATTTCTTGCTCATTTAAATGGGTTTCATTTCTCTGTGGAATTTAATTAATTACTTTTTACTACTAATTTATCATGGTTGTTAGATCCTCCTATAGTCAATGGGCATGAGACTTCACAATTACCTAACCTTGCAGCTGCCAGCAACTACATTTGGGAGGATAAGAGTACAATTACTGCTTAATGAGGCAGACTTGAGGTGCCGGCTTGCGGTGCAACAGAGTTGCTTACAGTAGTTTTTTATTTCTGAATAGTTGCTTACATTAGTTACGAACCATGAGCCTTACTGAAAGCATAAAGATTACATAGATTGCAGTTAGCATGACTATGAGAGCAGTTCTAGTTCTTGTAATATCAAGTCCAACTGGGCCAGTTTCTTTCATTGGCTTAACAAAATCTTGAGCCAAATTCTCATTTCTCCCCCATTTCGGTTAACCACTGAATTGAATAGATGTGTTTGTCTCAGAATTTCTACTACCCAAAAAAAAACCATTCAACCAAAATTTTATGTCAATTTTAGTCACTCAACAAATTCTCCAAAAAAAAAAAAAAATTGCATCTTCCAAGATATGAAAAACCTAACCCCTTGAGATCAAAACTGAGCTCAAATTCTCTACAATTCAACCAAATGGAACAGCTAAACCTCTAATTTAGTTTCCCATAAATCCTAAGATATCAAAACTATGTCGCTTTGAGCTAATGCAATCTCTACAAACCTACACGTCCTTATCGAAATTTCATCAATCAAACACCTATAGGATCTAATCTCATATAAGAACAAAAAAATAAACAGAAACAAAATTCCAAATCCATCCAAACAAGCTTATACCGATTAGATGGAGACGTCGGAGGTATACTATAACTTTCCTCAGAAACAGAAGAACTCGAAGCGGCAGCTGATTGCTTGTTCTCAACACAACTCTCCTCAATTTTCACTGCTGCCATCTCGCAAGATCATCTCCAATCCCCAACATCCTATTCAACAAAACCAAAACACTTATCAAGAATTCCCCAAAAACCCATAAAAACCCTAAATTCCAAATCTTTAAAACCCTAACATATACATCCCTAAACATAAACCAAAAAAACACACAAAAATCGCAGATCTTCGAATCCAAAACCAAATCTAAACCACAAATATAAGGCAACAAGGAAAAGATCTATAATTCTAGTGCTCCTAAGTCCTAACAATGAAAGGAGGAGGGGGAAAAAAATGAATTCCATGAAAACAAATCAAAACTATCAAAATTCATGAAAATATAGACGAAAAAATCTGAAAAAAAAATGAATGGAGAGAGAAAGATCAGTAAAGAAAACTAAAAGACAAATCAAAGTACCTTTTTACAGAGAAAAATGGCGGGAATCTGAACAGAGCTCATAGAGAGAGAGGGAAAAAAAGCTACAAACCCTCAAACTCTAAGAAAACTTGAAGGCTTTCAAAAAACCTCGCCCGTTGAAAGAAAGAGAGAAGGGCCAAAAAAAATGAAATAAAGACTATAAACAAACAGACAGACTAACGGCTCTGTTTACAGACGTCAACGAAACCCCCAACACGATGCGTTTTCTAAACCCTTTTTCATAAATGATCTAAACGGTTTCCGTTAACGTTACAAACAAAAGTTTGAACCTCAAACGGCACTCTCCTCTTTCGTCCAGCCTGTTAAATGTCGAGCAGGTTGTGAGCCGTTGATTGTTGGCGGGTCTTTCTCAGCCGTTGGATTGGGACAATCCTTGTCGGATTTTAAGTGCGGTAATGAAAGTGACGTTTTAACTAATCAAACGTGTTTATCAGTTTAGGCTTGGTTAAAGTGATGGGAGCTAGAAGACATCGGGGTTGGACGGCCAGGATCTTTTTATCAGTATTTGCTGGGATTAATCTGGTACGTCGGGTGGTAAGAGAGATGAATAATGGAATATGATTTTTTCGTATGACTTAAGCCCAAGCTGTCCAACTAACTTAGTTAGTTAGCTTACTATTTAACAAAGCAAATTTAGATAGGGAAATGTTATCAGCACTACTGTATTTTGATGATGGCACTCCTCAAGTACGGTATGGAATACACCATAGGATGATCCAAACCGTCCATTAGATGGGCCACGGCCTAAATAGGTTGCGCCCCAAAAATCATTTCCATAGGTTGATCCTAACCCTCCGATCTGTGGAGGGTTGGGATCAACAATCCCTCTACAGATTGGAGGGTTAGGATCAACATGTGGTAAGAAAATACAGTGGGGTCTACGTCATAGGATGGTCCAAACCATTCATTTGTTAGGCCACAACGTAAATAGGCTATGCCCTATAAATCATCTCCATGGAATCACCAAAAACCTCGGATCTATAAGGTTTTTTGTTATCCTCTACAGTTTGAAGGGTTAGGATTATCCTATGGAAATGATTTACTTCGTACAATATTTATACATTGTGGCCCAACAAATGAACGGTTTGGATCATCTTATGAAGTGGGTGCCACCGTACTTTTTGAAAAATACTAGACGTCACTTGCACATCATATAAAATATCTTTTCTTATTTAGATGCAATAATCGATGGTCAAATTGGAGTTAAAGGATATATTTTCTTATTTAGAATCAATATTCCACAATACAACCCTACTACCATACCTTTGGATTAAGGGTGTCAATTTTAGCTCGGGCTCAGAGGCTCGCTCGAGCTCGGCTCGAATCCTTAACGAGCCGAGCCGAGCCCGAGTTAGGCCAGGCTCGGCTCGGCTCGTTAAAGCTCGTTAAGAATTTAATATATTTAAATATATATATTATATATTAATATATACATTAAAAGGGTTGTCCATGGAGTGAAAGGGGGGGGGCAAAATATGTCACTTCATTTTTGGAACCCCATTTGTTACTAGGACCACCCCCCATAGTGTAAAAAAAGTAGTCAAATTACACTAGTAGGGCTGTCCAGGGAAGATGTGGGGTGTGAACATAATATAACCCAAGCTCGGTAAGGCTCGCGAGCCTGGCCGAGCCTGACCGAGCCGAGCCTGGTTCGAGCCCGAGCCCGAGCCGAGCCTGGTTCGAGCCCGAGCCCGAGCCGAGCCTCACTTGTGAGCTTAACGAGCCGAGCCGAGCCTGGCCAAGCTTGGCTCGTTTACACCCCTACTTTGGATCCTTAAAATTTTCTTGAAAAAAATTTTTCTTAGAAAATGATCTTTTGTAGTGTTTGCTAACTCATCATCCATGGGAAACATTTCCCAAACTCGAAAATCATCCTTGGTTTTTTGGACAATCCTACCCTACTACGCTACGCTGGAATTTTTTTTCCATGGAATATTTGTTTTATGTGTAAGTTGTATGGATTGAAATTTTTTCCATGGAAAGTTTTCAAGGCGAATTGCAACCATTCTAGAAAAAAACTGGTCCCAACTTTTCTTCTACTTTCCACAACTCTAAAGGGACTGTAGGTGTTGGAATAATTGCATTATGTAGAACTAGCTGTGAAAGACTAACAGGAACTAATTGCCTTTGGTTGTACTAAAACATTCTCTCAAGTCTAATTGCCTTTGGTTGTACTTTCAGTGTTCTACCAAAAAAAATATAATGTACATATAAGCATAAAATCTACTCAGCTGTCCCTATCAGTTCCAAGCATAAAACCTATAATATAGGCTCAACTATCCCATCAGTGTTCATGTTGAGGAATCAATTATATGTTGAAGAATTATTCCTCTAAATTAAAATACAGCATACCGAATTTCTGTGAAAAAAAACAGAAAATTAGATGATCAGTAAAGCCTTTTCGATGGTGAGATGAGGCATGGACTAGTTCGCTCATTATAATGTGAGTTTGCACCTCTGGACAAACAGTGTCTGTTCATTTTGACCTCCACAAATGGATGGGTTAGGATGATCCTATGGAGCTGATTTTTGGTATGCACCCTATCTATGATGGGGCCTTGCAAATGAATGGTTTAGATGACCAAAAAAAATGTGGGACCCATGTGATTTGGCACTCGAGCGTACCTAAGGTTAGGTACACTCGAGCATACAATCTTTTCCTCATATATATATAGGAATAAGATTGTGCGGTCGACTGCACCTAAGCTTAGGTGCAGTCGAGGGCCCAAACACACGGGTCCCACATTTTTTGTGCTGATCAAAACCATTCATTTGCAAGGCCCCATCATAAATAGGGTGTGTACAAAAAATCAAGTCAATTGGATCATCTTAACCCCTCCAAAAGTGGAGGGCAAAGATGGGCATATTTGTGGCAAACAGTGTCTGTCCATTTTCCCCTCCACTTTTGGATGGGTTAGGATGATCCTATGGAGCTGATTTTTTGTACATACCCAATCTATGTAAGGGCCATTCAAATGAATGCTTTGGATCATCCTAACAAAGTGGGCCCACATGAGTTTGGGCCCCTCGACCGCACTCTTCTTTTGCTCATATATATATATATATATATATATATATATATATATATATAGAGAGAGAGAGAGAGAGAGAGAGAGAGAGAGAGAGAGAGAGTGTTGGTGAGCTTAAGCTCACCAAACTTATGGTGAGCTTAAGCGCCCAATCACATTGGGGCCTACTTTGTTAGGATGATCCAAAGCATTCATTTGAAAGGCCCTTACATAGATGGGGTGTGTACCAAAAATCAGCTCCATAGGATCATCCTAATTCATCCATTTGTGGGGGGTAAAAATGGACAGACATTATTTGTCCACAAATCTGCCCATTTTTGTCCTCTACAAATGGAGGGGTTAGGATGATCCTATGGAGCTGATTTTTGGTACACACCCTATCTATGATAGGGCCTTGCAAATGAATGGTTTGGGTCACCACAGAAAATGTGGGACCCATGTGATTGGGGCGCTTAAGCTCACCATAAGTTTGGTGAGCTTAAGCTCACCAACACTTTCCTCATATATATATATATATATCCGAACTGAACGATCAGATAGATACGAGCCACTCAACAAACACTCCGATTGCCCAATAAAATTATAAAAACAAAGAAGGAAGAAGAAGATAGAAAGTGATGTTAACATAGAGGACGCAATACTGTTAACAGATATAGAGAGCAAATAACACGGTTAACAGATAGCAAATAACACTGTTAACAGAGAGAGAATAACATTGTTCGTCTTTTTCTGTTTAAAAATACTGGATATTCTTGGGTTTTAATAAAGACACAGTGTCTTTTGGAGACAGCATCTCAAAAAAGAAAAGACATCTCTTCAAAATCATAAAGACACCCTATCCAAAATAGCCGTTAAGATAGAGCCATTCTCTAGATACGACTTTTAGTGTTCAAAAAAGAAAAAATTGTTTAGGAAAAACCAGTGCCCGCAGCCCAGCGCTTGCATGTGTATTTTATTTGTTCTTTGTAAAAGGTCCTTGCCCAAACCAATCCAATGCCCTTGAAAGGCCCAAGCCTTTCCCTTCCAAAAACCCTCCTATATGGATATAAAAAGCTTCTCCCACTTTCCAATGTGGGACTATGTTTTTGAGAGGTAAGAGAGCACACTTCAAAATTTTGAATTTTTGGTGGAAAAAGTACAAATGAGGGAATCTTTTGAAAAACCAGAAAGACAACTTTCATATTAAAATACTAACAACCTTTTACATTAAAATACTAACAATCTACTATATTAAAATAATAACATTATAATTGTTCCCCATTAGGGGTGTAAACGGATCGAATTCGAAGCGGATATAGCTATTTCCGAATTCGATTACAGTATACACTATCCGAATTCGGATTCGGATTCGACGGATATTTAATATCTATTACTGAATTCGATTATAGCGGATATTGTTCGAATTCGGATATTATCTGTATCTGTTTATCCAATAAATTTGAACATTTTATTGAGGCACTTTATCTTTCTTATCCTTCTTACTCCTCGAATGAAAATTGATCCGAGTCGTCCATTTATCATCAATGACCTAGATGGCCTTTTTGCTTTAGAATTCTCTAGAAGCTATGCCATCTTCTTTCAATCACCATCATCCATTTGTCTCTTTCATCCTACAGCCCACATCTGTTGCTTCATAAAGAAGCCATGTTAAACTCCAAGAATGCCCTTAAAATAAGAGATTACTTCATTTCCAACCCAAAACACTTTTTTTTTTCTAAATAGAAAATTCACTTTCTTTTAGAATTAAAAGATAGTGTGCCATTACTAAAAATAAATATTAATGATATTATTAATAATAAATAAAAAGGATGTACTTCTCGGATTCAGATGTTAAACGGATCGGATATACCATTTACCATATTCGCATCCGATAAGAGCCGGATATCTCATAAACGGATTCGGATAATATCTGCTTGAAACGGATTCAGATAATATTCGCTTTAAACAGATTCGGATACAGACGGTAATCGAATTTTCGAATATCCATTTACACCCCTATTCCCCATAAATCACCATGACCAAACTTTGTGTGAATGTAGGGGAATTAAAATGAATTTTTCTGTATTTTTAAGGCCACGTTTGGTAGCCAGATTTTTTTTTCATGTTATATTAGTGTCTGCAGTGATGAGAGAGGCTTAGGGCGGGAGATTTGAGAGGGCACGATTGAGATTTGGCTGAGAAGTGGCAAAAAATCAGGAAAAAAGTCAATCCTATTTTTAGTAGAGTTTTTTGTTTCCTGATTTTAGCCACTTCTCACCCCTTCCAGACACTAGTTTCTTTTTTTTTAGCCACTTCACTCGCCCTACGCCTTTCTCACCGCTTAGAGAGATTAGTTTATCATGGAAAAAAAATTTCATGGTAGCCAAATGTGTCCTTAGCGTAAAGACTTCCGAGTGCCTACCATGTGATTATAGAAGCTACACCGAGTGTTTAAAAACTTGGACTCAGATCAATGCAGGTGAGTCGATGATTGATGTGGTCAAACTTTTCATTAAATCAGCGAGTCAAAGGTATCCTTGATTGACATAACTAAAAATCCAATTCGGATGAGAACTCGGCCAAGGTAAAACAGAGTTGACTGGAGAGTGTAGATGATAGACGCGGGGGATTTTAAACAATGGCTGAGCTAGTAAAAAAGCTGTCCTTTTTAGCTGGAGTGTGTAGATGATAGACGAGGGGGATTTTAAACAACGGCTGAACTAGTAAAAGAGCTGTCCCTTTTAGCTGTTAATCAGCCAGAACAAACCAGAGATACCAATCAGAAGTGTCATTTCTATACATATATTTCAAGCATAGTTCTACATCTTCATTTAATAACAATATCACATAACTAACAAATTGATACCTAAATGTTATGATGTATAAGAGGAAGTTGCAAGGTTGTTATTCCAGGGATTTGCATGTAGGTTTGTGAGTAAGTGTTTTAGAGTTATGGGTGGTAGTTATTGCCTACGTGTTATGTAATAGGGTTAGAGGGTAGGGAATTTCGGCCGAAATTTCGAATTTCGGACTGAAACTTCTGATTTCGGTCAAGTCCGAAACCGAAATTGGCGAAATTTACCAAATTTGAGTCAAAATTTTAGATAAGATATTAATTTTTTATTTCCTTACAGAATTTCAACTGAAATTACTGAAATTTAGGCCCAAAAAACCGACATTTCGAACGCTTCTACCGAAATTTTGGGATTTTCGTCGAAATTTCAGTTCCGATGAGGACCGAACTTATACCTGAAACCAAAATTTAAAACCTTGGTAGGGATGTGGCCCTACTTTTATTCTTGTATTTAAGTTCTTTATTTCAATGAAATGAGGGGGGAAAAAGAATTTCACACCAAAGGAAACTAATGTTTCTAGGAGAGTTATTGTTCCTCTCGACTTGAACCACTAGGAGGTCCGGTTGCCTCGAATCAACTATCTTTCCCGCTCCTTTCTCTCTTTTTCTTGGTTTATTTGTGTTATGGCCAAATTAGGCACATAAAAAGTGGTATCAGAGACATCAATCCTGCGCCATGGCCATGTCTTCGGAGTTTTTGGAATCCATACGTGAAGATCTGCAAGAGATTAAAGCACTGGCTTCGAAAATGATGGAAGGACAGCAACAATTTATAGAAGGCATGAACAAAATCCACATGGCGACCAAGGAAATACTCAAAGATGAAAGAACGTTGAATCAGGGAAATGTTGATCTTGTAGGGGGAAGGAATGATACGTATATGTTATGATGTATAAGAGGAAGTTGCAAGGTAGTTATTCTAGGGATTTGTATTTAGGTTTGTGGGTGTGTTTTAGAGTTATGGGTGGTAGTTATTGCCTATGTGTTATGTAATAGCGTTAGTGGGTAGGGATGTGTCACTACTTTTATTCTTGTATCTAAGTTCTTTATTTCAATGAAATGAGGGAAAGAAAAAAATTGTACACCAAAGGAAACTAATGTTTCTAGGAGATTCATGGTTCCTCTCGATTTGAACCACTAGGAGGTCCGGTTACCTCGAATCAACCATGTTTCCTCCTCTTTCCTCTCTTTTTCTTGGTTTATTTGTGTTACAGCCAAATTAGGCGCGTAACACAAATTCACTGAATTATACCATCTCAAACATCTGGGCCTTCAGCAAACATATTTCTACATATATTTTAGAGTTCAGACATAATTCTACATCTTCATGTAAAAACGATATCGCATAACTAACAGACTCACTGAATTATACCATCTGAAACATATGGGCTTTTAGCAAACATGTCGCAGTAGACATGATCTCTTTAGATGATTGATCATCACAAGCCAGCTAAAAAACTACGGATTATTTATGCTAAGCACTCAGTAACTGATATGGAAAGAATAAAGACATGGACCCTACCCTTAACAACTTTGGTTGGTTAGTTTGCTTTCTCCATAGTCACCTATTCAAAATGCCCAATTCAGAATTACTGAATCTCTCCAGTCATATTAACTAAGAGATCCGTCTCCTAACTTCTTTGTGTGATGCCAAGAATCATGTGTGGATTGAGGTGAATGCATACCCATTTCTGAAAAAGAGTGTTTTTCCAGCAGCTTGTATTCCAAATTTGCAACTTTAAACATGCAAAATTGGTTGAACATGAGATGAGAAGAAGGTAAGGTAGATGACCATGGATAGCTGTCCTGTACTTGTGCTCTCTCTTCAAATTCTTCCCACAATGCACAATCTTCTTCAACATAGGTCCACAACTGAATGGCCAAGTCAAACAACTATCAAGAACCAATTCCTAGCACAAATGACACAATGGGGAATTGTAAATGAATGTGTTCTCAATATTGATGTTTCTGAAACACTTTGGTTCTCCCAAGGGCCCCAACCATTTGGGATAGAGACATAAAACATGGCATGAAACCTATCCCGGAGTAAATCATGTTCAAATTACTACAGCTTCTTTCAGCTTGGCATTGGATATTCTACTATAGATTGAATCGCAAGGCCGCAAGCCCAACATTATCATTTCATTAAGCAAAGCTTCAGCCTCTTGCCACTTCCCATCCTTGCAAAGAACACCAATAGTCAGACTATAGCTAGCAACATTAGGAACCATTCCATTCTCACTCATTTCCTTAAGCAACCTTAAAGCTCTGTAAGAACTACCTTCTTTGCAATACCCATAAATCATCGTGTTGTAGATCACATCGTTTGGACTCAAATCCTTCTCAACCATTGATCTGAATAACTTAGATGCATCCTTCACGCTACCTCCCATGCATAGCCCATGTATCAAAACACCATAAGTGTACACATCTGCCACTAAACCAGCCCTCTCCATTGAGGAATACATCTCAAATGCTTTCTCCATGTTGTTTTCTCTGACAAAAGCATCAATGAGAATTGTACATGTAACTTTAGTTGGATTTATCCCCCTTGCCTTCATTTCTCTGAAAAAATTAGCAGCCTCTGCTAATTTTCCAGCTCTAGAGAAACCATCAATGAGAACATTATAAGTAACCAAAGACGGAGAATGACCACTGGTTTTCATCTGATCCAATAACCTTATAGCCTTCTCAAACTTACCCAATTTACAGAACCCATCAATGAGTGTGTTAAAGGTAACCAAGCTCGGGCTAAGACGGGCTCTCTTCATCACTCCCACCAATCTCTCAGCCTCTAAAAGTTTCTTCTGCCTACAAAATCCACTGATTAGCGTGTTATAAGTCACAACATTATATGCCACTCCCTTCTCCCTCATTTCATCAAACAATTGGTAGGCACCACTCAAATTGCCAACTCTGCATAATTCAGAAATAATTGAGTTATATGTATATATGTTAGGAAGAACACCTTTCCTCTTCATCTCCTCAAACAGATCAAATCCATCCTTCTTAAGGCCTTTCTTGAAATACCCATTAATCATCACAGTGTAAGTATACTCATTAGCAATCAAACCCAACTCCCCCATCTCTAAAAACAACCCTTTTGCCTCTTCAATATTGCCTTTCTTACACAGCCCATCAATCAGAGTTGTATATACAACAACATCCCTTGGATAACCCAACTCATCCATTTGAGATAACAATAAAAAGGCCTTACTCAAGTCACCAACCTCACAACAACCTCTGATCATAATGCCAAAACTATAACTGTCTAATTCAATCCGACCCCTATTTTCGCCGAAAACCCGCCAACCTTTTTCGAAGGGATTGGATTTTAATAGGAGGTTTAGAAGATTATTGAACGTGTTTGATCTAGGCCTGAGGCCTCGGTCAATCATTTGATTCAAATAGAAGAGAGCTGGTTCGTGGGTCCCAGATTGTATGTGGGTATTGATGATTGTATCATATAAGAGATGGGTGGAATTGGAATTGAGATTGAAATGGTTTTGTTGGGTTAAATGGTGGAGAAGTGAAGAGGGGTTGATAGAAGAGGAGAGCTTTCCGGAGAATAACTGTAAAAGGAGGGATTGGGCTTGTGAAAACATGTTGGAGGAGAGGAGGATGTGAAGGATAACGGATGTGGAGAGGTGAGTGTGTTGGATGCCTTGGAGGGTTGAGGAGTGGAAGAGGGAAAGTGCTTTGAGAGGTGGGATTTTCACCATTTTCTGTATGAGATTGACAGTTTGGCGGGTTTGTGACATTCTAAGGTCACTACTGATTTGAAATTCAAAGGGGCATTTCATAGCTTGTGAGGCATGGCATGTATATACAATTGGAATACCAATTTGGCAGTTTGCTCGGGTTGGGTTCTAGGGGTGTAACTCAATTTGCTTGGGTAGGGTTCTAGGGTTTTGGAGCTGGTTGAGGCCTACCCTAACCCAAACCGAGACAGCATTCCCTCAATCCTAAGCTAACCCAGCCCAAGCCAACCAATACCCGCCTCTAAATTTCTCAACCCTAACCCAACCAATACCCGCCTCTAAATTTCTCAACCCTAACCCAACCCATCTTATCCGAAATCAGGTTGGGTTCGGTACCTAGGACCAAATAGAAAAATATAATAACCCAAAGAAAATCAAGATAAAATTAGAGGACGGAGGTCGGGTTCCCAAGGCCACAACCCTAACCCCACCCGAAATTGAATCGGGTTGGCTTTTCCCAACCCAACCCGAAGAAATACCAACCCAACCTGAACCAAAATCGGGTTGAACCCGTTGGGTTTGGGTTGAGGCCAACCCAAGTTGCACCTCGGTTGGGTTTTATTCTTTCCATTTCTTAGTAGAAAGGGAATTTTCATACGGCGTATGCCAGTGCAGTCAAGTATTTTTCAAAAAGTGCCGTTCGGCTTACACCATGGGATGATCTAAACCGTCCATTTAATGGGCCACAACATAAATAGGTGGTGCCCAAAAAGTCATTTCCATAGGATGACCCTAGCCCTCTGATCTATAGATGTCTCCATAATATTTTTTTTGAAAAGGTGATGTCTCCATAATATGCACAACCTACTTACGTTGTGGGCCATCAAATGTACGGTTTAGATCAGGCTATGGTTTAAGCTGTATGGTACTTTTTGAAAAATACTGGACTAGGAGATTTTAAATGATGTAAGCCCGTAACTGAGAGAATAGCCACTTAACAACTGATTTTGTCATGTTCATTTAATTCATCTGAGGTGGCTGTTCTCTTCTAAAAAAGCCCAGCTCAGAAATAGGAGAAAGAAAAAATTTCCCAAATTTTCATTCTGCTATATAGATATAGAAATCCTAGCCCTTCCAAACCATTAAAATGCATAACAATGTAAGATCCTAACAAATCTAGCCGGTTTGAAGTAGAACACAAATGATATGATTCTAATCATAGGGGGAAGAACCTCTCTACTTAATAAAAGGGCAGTGATATCCCTCCCCTCCCCCCTCTGATGGCTATTTCCCCCCCACCCCTTTAACAGTTTTCGTTAACTTTTATGAAGGGGTGGAGAAGCAACCATTAACTCCGAAAGCATAAAAGTTAACGATTTCTGGGGGGAAAATAGCCATGGGGTGGGATGGGGTAGTATTATAGAGCAGCTTTTTGCATGACAATTTCAACCCTATTTTCTGTGATAAATTAAGTTACCATGTAAATTTCGATTTACCATGCAATAAATCGCAACATATTTTTACATAGTGTGCATTTAATGTTCGAAATTTAAACTACACACAAGAAGGTGCTTTCTCATAAAAGACAAGAGCATCTTCTACACTTAATTAAATTACCCAAATTAGGACTTAAACCAGCTGTGCTTCTGTCAGGAGAAAAGATTTTTTCTTCAAATAGGGGAAGGAGTGGACATTTTACATTGTTCTTTCAAGCTTTCTCTTTCATTCATGGAGCATAATCGAGGTAAGGGTTTTCTTTCTGTTTACATTGTTGTAATATACAGTTTGTTTGGGTAGCTCAGATATGTAAATGTGGCTAGACAATCTTAAATATTGGATTTGTGAGATTTCAATGGTGGTATACAATCCAACAGCTAAGATCATGATCGTCTGCTCTTTTCGATTCTCATTTCTTGGGTCTTTTCTTTCAATTTTGGTTGCAAGACTTCAGCAAATTGTGGGTCTTCAATTTTTCCTTCAATGTAAATGTACAGTGATTGTAGCCGTTCATTGGTGTCCCCACCATAGATGGGTGAAATTAGATGGTTAGATCTTCCTCTGAGGGCTTACTGATCAGTTCCAATCACTAAAAAAAAGTCCATTTATACTTATTTTATGCTCGGCAAGTCTCTTAAGCTGAATCAGTAAGCATGCATGCATTTTTATTTTCGTGTAAAAAAAATAAAAAATACTTGTTCAATGATCTATAGATGGGTCCCACTTGAAATGGTAGTTTAAAAATGAAAAGATGGAAAGAATCAAACTCATTGGTCCATCTATAGTAAGCCAATGCTTGATCATTGAATAAGTGGGCCCCAAATAATTTTCTATGTACCTTATAAAAGTAACCCCCCTCCACTTTTAAATATAGAAATTTTCTGTTCATTTTACACGTTTCTAAGTGATGGCAGAAGTATTTAATATAATTGTCAGCACAAGGCAGAGTCCACCTCACTTTTGGCGTCTAGTCTAATTACTCAAATTAGTTGGGAGGTCTGGGATTTAGCTCAGAGTTTCCCCTCCAAATCCCATTATCTTGTTATAATCTTCATAAGAGAATCCTTTTCAAACACGTAGAACTTCAAAGTTTTAATTGGAATTTCATCACGGTCATGAAGAGCATAACAGGGGACGAAGAATCAGGCGTACCCCTATTTAGATGGAAGATTATATTAGCAAATAGCTTAAGAGTTGTTAGTACTAATATGCTTAATTAGCTTTGGTAAGTGTCTTTAGGAAAAGAGAGGGAAAATCTTTTTGTACTGGTATATGTCAGAGATCAATAAACCGTTGCAATACTCTTATATAGGAATGTGCTGTAGCAGAAAAGATATAAGGAATGAAAATATTCTCTCATATCCCTTCCTTCTTCCTTTGTCTCTTCCTCTTTTTATCTTCTTCTGAAACTTCTTCTCGTTAACTGGTTCTTGAAGCTTGGTTCTGAGTATTGTAACAGAATCACTCTGTAGGGGTGTATATTGTTGCTAATAAATTCTCTATAAAGTCATTCATGTATATGATAAGGTAGATTTATTGCGCTTGCCTTACCTTGTCCTAATATCCAAACATATATGTTAATTTTGTCAGAATCAGTAGATATCAAATTTATAATTGTCATTTTCACACATGGGTTATACACATCCTTGAGAAAACCCAACTGTTGGATCCATTTCATCCAATGGCATTTATCATTTCTTCATTTTTCCATTTTTCAGTGCCATAATAAATGCAGTTATGTGAATATATATATATATATATATATATATATATATATATATATATATATATATATATATATATATATATATATATATGCAAGAAATACATTAATTGGAAACGGAAAAAAATCCGTCTCCATATGTCATTAGCCATCTAAGATTATTTGTTTACTAATTCTTTACTAGTAATAGCGACGGCTAAATCCGTTGCTAATGTTTTTATTTTATTTTTTATTAGTTTGTGGCCATAGAAACGTCGCCATAATATTCGCCCCTAGATTTTTTATTTTTTTTATTGTTTTAGTCATAGCGGCGGACAATATCGCCGCTAATAATCTTTATGGCGACCAAAAAATCTGCAGCTAATTTTAGAAATCATTTTAATCTTTATTATTTCCCTTGTGTGTTGCCTATTAGCACTATCAATTTCTTCTTGTTTTTTCTCCGGGCACCTGTTGTTTCATGCACAATCATTTCAGAAAGATATCTACTTTACCTTGAACGATTAGTGATCCTCTTCTCCTTCTTCTACTTTCGCTCTTCTCCTTCCTCTTCTTCTCCCGCGTAACAACTATCCAAAGGGTTTAGTTTTAGGTAATCCTTAACGACAGTTGTTAAGCATGGAGATTTCATACTACATAATAAGTAGGAGAGCCATTTCCCAAAGTGTATGAAAAATGCTAAATTGAAGGGTGCCCTTGCATTGGATCGTTGGATCAACATCACCCAACTATATTTTATCATTATTTTAATTTTTCATTTTTAGTGTTATGATAAATGCAATTGGGTGACGTTGATTCAATGGGCCTTTCAATACAATCAAATAAATTGCCACAAGGGTGTCATATGTTAGGAGTCAAACTATGAGATCAAATAAATTATCCTCTGTCTATTGCAGGTCGAGGGCTCTTCGATCTCCTTTTCATTCCTCTTCCTCAAAGTTTGCTTTATATTTTTTCTATAGAAATATCTAATCAACGATATAAGAAGATCCATTTTTGCATCATATCTAATGGATTCGTTGGTTCAGGCTGATGCAAGTGAAAGTAGATTATCTTCCTATTCATTTCACGGCATAACTTCCATGATCTCTCTCTGACCGAAACATGAAACTTACGATCAATTTTGCTCTCAGCTTAGTACTTAATGGGCATTCCCATATCTTTTAATATAATGAGCCTACCCTCTTTTCTTTGTTATTTAATTATCTATTACTTCTCGATACACTAGTATTAAAATTTTAAACACACTCTCGTGGTCAGTATGCATCATGAGTTCATCGAACAAAAGGTCCTCAAGCTAAGTAAAAGTCTGTCTAGCATGTGGCATGTCCTATTTTTATTCTAATATGCTATATTTGACACATTGGAACCTTCATCTTTTGGGTTCAATCGTAGATGAACTGTAACATATAAATCATCCGAATTACAAAATTATAACAGCCTATAAAAAAACTTTTAAGGACTTAAAAAGGATGGTTAATAGAAAAGTAAAACAATTGGCCACATTTAATGAGTAAAATCAATATTGGTTGGTGATTAAGATTATAAAATTAGTAAAAATATTGGTATGTGACCCAACTTGATCAATTACTACTGATCATATCGCATGATAAACATTATTTACATTATCTTGATGAATAGTCGTGATCAGTTTCCATGCATATATTTTTTTATTTTTATCTATGTTGTAAATTTATCTTTCCTTCTCATGAAATACATAGGTTAAAGGAGAATACAAGCTAACCAAATCTTTCTTTCTCATTTGCTCTCAATTTGATTTTATTATTTTGTGCCTTTCCTACCTTTTAGTTCAATTTAATTTTCTTTTTTCTTTATTCTTTTTTTTGGTAGTCTAGTTTATATGTATGCTACTTCTCTTTCAAGTTACATTAATAGTTACAACCAGAGAAAATCTCATGAATCAATGTAGAAGGGCATAGCATGTTTCTAATAAATTCTCCGTAACTCTATTATGGATATGGTAAGTTATATCTATTCCCAATTGCTTGACCTGTCTAGAACATATATGTTATTGTTGTCAATATTTTTGAGAATTCACACCTTTCTCTCTATGTGCTAATAAGTGAAGAAACTCCATGTAGATTAGTTATGCAAATTACAACAAAAATTCAAGAATAAAAATAAAGGAAACAAGTAAAATGAAAAACTTATATTTTTAATGTAAAAAACCCTTTTAAGCGAATAAAAAAATCGTATGACTTTATGTTGAAAAATCTTCCAATATAAGAATGATGAGAATATAAGAATCTTTTTTAACCATTGTTAATGAGGCTAGAGGATAATGTAATCAAGTGAAAAATAATTCATAGATTTCAACAAGAGACAAGGAATTTTATCACCAAATAGAACTACCAAAACTATCTAATTAACATCATTTGAAAATGCCAAACATCACATCAAACCTGAGGATAGATGTTCATGGACTCTGATTTTACACCATAGAAACTGATAGAAAAAATAGAAGTAATGAGTCAATTTACATAATTGCTAAAAATCCCTCCATTCTTCTCCAAATAACATAACCTACGACTCTTGACTTTTCTTATTTTTCTTGAAAGCAAAAAAGAAAGCAATGAATAGGAAGATAATCTACTTTCATCTACATTTATCACGAACATGGCACCCCATGTTCGTGACTGCTCCGATTGCTCAATCTACAGGCATGATGATTGACTCCTCTAGCGTAATGTCCTTCCCCGTCATTGATGGACCCAGATACGATCTCAAGATTGTTTTGTCTTTTTTCATCGGTGTAACGCGAAGGACCGCGATTGAAAAAAATCTTCTGGGTTAAAACTTCAATACTCTTTGTGTGTTGGGCTGTCAAAGCTGATATATACTCCTTAATCTCTCCGATTTGACGATCTGTAGCGGTGAACCTTGCTTTTAGCTGTGAATCATCGAACCTTCCTTTTTAGCTATGGATTAGCAACACGGTCATCTCTGATCCTTTGATTGGGAGGCAAGGATGACATCATTATAGTAGAATGATTTTTCTTCTGTGCACGTGTAGTAGGCATGCACAAGAACCTTGATTTGATATAAGATATAATTATTCCATATCACAAGGATATTCCCGTAGGAAAGTTACGTAGGATCTCTAGGATATAAATAAGTTGTAATATTTTATTTCAGCAATGAAGAAATTATTCTAGAAATTGTGTTTTGCACAAAAAGAGGACTGGCCCTTCGCTCGAAGCGGGACAAGAGGCTGAGCTTCCCTCCAGGAAGATCAAATCTGTTGCGAGCCGATTTAGGTTTGTAACATTTGGTATCAGAGCAGCATAATCCGTCATCATGTCGAAGAAAAATCGAAGAAATAATGGATCGGTGGGATGAGTCATTGAGGGAGATAAAATATCATCTAGCTTCTATGAATGCCAACTTTAACAAAATGGCATTCTCACTTGGCATAAAGATAGAAGATCCACATGTTTGAAGAAATCGAATGAAGAGTTTAACAGGAGCATCGTTGAGAAGACTTGTGTGACTAAAAAGAAAAGAAGAAACATAAAAAGTAGAGAAAAAAAAGAAGATAGAAAAAAAAATCAGATAGAAGAGAAGGTGCAAGAGACACAAAAAAGAAAGGTTGTCACTAAAGACTCTACCGTTCCTATCAAACTGTCTAACGCCATTGAAAAGATTATCAACCATAGCCATTCATGCGTCAACATCTAAATCATTCAAAAATAAAAAAATAATACAACGAATGAGCTTTGATGAACGCACGATGATATCAGTTTGAAATTGAGTTGTCTCAACCATTGATGACAATATACGAAATGGTTACTAATCACAAGACGAAGAGAAGATGAAAGGGTGTGAGAAAAAAGAAGAGAAGAGAGATGAATTTCAGAAATTCCTGGACATGAAGATCTCCTTTTTTCACCCAGTGGCTTAATCTCCAACCTTGAGGACAAGGTTGATTTCAAGGTGTGTGGAATGATACGTGCCTAGATGGGTCCCACTTACAATGGAATGAATTAATTTGGATTTTCAATATCCTTTTGATATGAATGTGGCAAACGGCAATATTTTTAATATTACCCTATTTTATATCTAGTAAATGGAGATTTGATAGTACTCTTAGCATATTGGTTATACTCTTAGAACAATAAGCTATTATTTAATTGGGAAGGAGATTTGGGTAAAATTCTTATTAAGTAGGAAAGTAATGTAGGATCTATGGGATATAAATAGGTTTTAATTTTTTATTTCACCAATGAAGAAATTTTTCTAGAAATTATGTTTTGCATAAAAAGGAGGACCGACCCTTTCCTTAAAGCGGGTCAAGGGGCTGATCTTCCCTCCAAGAAGATCAAATTCATTGTGAACCGACTCGTGTCCGTAACAGGTTGAGAAGTCTTGGGGACAACATCATCTAGAGGAAAAAACTATTCAAATTTTTTTTAAAAAGAAATTTTGTCACCAAATAGGGCTACAACAACCTTCCTAATAACATTGTTTGAAGATACCAAACATGACATCGAACTTGTAGATGACATGCCCTTTTTTTTTTTGAATGGCAAAGAATTATATTAATAAAGAGAGAAGCACGGGAAGAACCACTATGATCGAGATGATCAAAGCAATACAAGAAAAAAGATGAAAACCACAACAAGAATTCACAATAGGGGGAAGGAAACCGAAAAACTTCCAAATCCAATCTAGAGCAACTGCCCCTTGCTAACTTATCTGCCTCGGAATTAGCCGATCTCCTTACATGATGATAAAAAATAGAACAACCTTCCACTCAATCAGAGATTTCATCAATCCATAGAGCAAACCGCCAAGGGGGAGATGATCTACGCTCAAGCCACTTTATGACATTTAAGGAATCCCCCTCTATTATGACGTTGTCCAAACAATCTCGCTCAAACATTTTATTCATTGGTGCACCGCCCTCATCTTTGCTTCGTTGGAGTCGGCGACCCTAGTTTGGCATGAGAAAGCCCAAACAGTGTTGCCAACATCATCTCTTAAAATGCAACCTATCCCAGCTGGTCTGGGGTTTTCCATAGTAGAACCATTAAAGTTCAACTTTAAGAATCCGATGGGAGGAGTCTCCGATACATAAGAAATCACTGGCCTAGTCTCCATGCTATTTCATACCACTGACCAACCTAGCCATAATTCGTGGGCAGAAACAAATAAGAAGCTCCGCAAGGCTCTCACCCAACCAATTGTAAGGGCAATGACCTTTATGAAAAGAAAGTGCAGTTATTTCACAAATACCCTCGTATTCCTCTCTTTCCATAACACCTAAATAACTGCTAACAAGACCACATTCCATGAGAGGTTCCTCTCTTCCGCCAAGGGACCAAAGCCCATCCTTCCGGGAGTTCTGAGATCTTGGATGGGAAGATCCATGATATACTAAATATACTCAGAACTTTGCTCCATATATACCTTGCCGTCTTATAGTGAAGAAAGATGTGATCCACCATTTCTCCCGCTTCTACACAAAGCGCACAGTGGTCTATGATCCACATATGCCCATGACGAGGGTGATCTATGGTGAGGATCTTGTCCAACACCGCCGTCCATGCAAAGGCGCACACTCTTGGAGGATCTGGAATCTTCCATACTCTAGCCATTGGCGAGACTACAGTATGGGATGCATGCTAGTAGATTGTAGAAGGATTTGACGTTGAAGTTTTCAGATGAGACTGGATCCAAACCCTTTTGTTCTCACCTGACCTCTTTATAAAACATGATGCTAGATCCTGAATGAGCCTAACCACGCTCCCAAATTCCCTATCAAACAGGTACCTCCTGAAACTTAGCATCCACCTTATCCCGGATGTGCAGTGCTCAAAACAATCCCTCACCCAAGCTTTTTTATTGTCGCCACCTCGAAAAGATCTGGGAATGATTCTTTCAATGCAGTCCCTCCACACCAAATGTGGTGCCAGAACTTTATCCGCTCCCCCGAATAAACTCTATACTTGATCCCTTCCTCGAACTTACTTCTTTGTGTTAGAGTGCCTCTCCACACTAAAACTCCTCGATGACTCCACTTATCATTTGATGTCCAACCCCCACGCGATGCACCATACTTCTCTTCAATTACTCTTACCGCTATATGCTGGTTCTCCTCACCAAACCTCCAAAGCCACTTACCTAGAAGAGCCTTATTTGTGTCTTTGATACTTCTTATACCAAACCCTCCAGCCTTAATAGGTTTGCCCACCTCTTTCCAGGACACCAGGTGCATTTTCTTCTTGTGATCTGCCCCTCCCCATAAGAAGCTCCTTTGGATTTGTTGTATCTTGTTAACCACGCTCATAGGATATTTAAACACTAAGAGTTGATATATGGGGATACTTGCAAGGACTGCATTAATTAAAGTTATGCTCACCAGGTTCATTTAGACACTGAGAGCTGATATATGTCATGACCTAAAATTATATTATACAAAACTATTACCAAATTGATAAGAGTAACGTGCTTGAATAATGGCCGAAAATCTACGTCTCTTCTTCCAAGATGATAAGCCACTACCCTTATTTTTTTCATTTTTTTTTGAAATAGAAGAGAAATAAAAAAGATAGGATGCCAAAAAGGCATAATCTCCTTCAGAATCGGTAAGCAGCTTTTAACAAATTCAACCTAGAAATAAAAAGTGTGTGATAATGCACCACTAAACCACACCAAAAAAAGAGAGGCATGTTCTTTTTCCAAACCAAGTAGGCGTGGGGAACCCCAATGAATATAATATCGATTAGTTTCCATATGCACTATTTCCATTTTCCCACCCTTTTTAGCCGATTATGGTTAAGATTACATATGAAACATCTAATTTTGGTAGGAAGATCCCTCCGTACATATAGTGTGGGGTGGCCATGGTCCCTCAATGACTTGCAAAATCCCTTTTATCACTACAATAAAAAGGGTTTTACCGGTGTTCACGAATGCCGCTAAAAGGCAAAAATACATTTACCGGCGTTCTTGAACACCGGTAATAGGAAGCAACCCCCCCTCCCAAATCCCCAAAGCGTAAATCCCTGGCTCCACCCATGTCGGTATATATAGCGACCATCTTTTCTACGCCAGCGTGTAGCTCACAATATTCAATTCCATGCTAATTTGGTAGAGAAATGGCTTGAGTTATTTAGAGCAGAGAAGTAGGATTCGTACCTGAGGGTGGGGATTCGCGATTCCCCGAATCGCGAATCGGAATCGTGATTCGATTCGATTCCCCGATTATGGGGAATCTCGAATCGATTCCGTCGGAACCCCGATTCCCAATTTATGGAAACCCCGATTCCCACTTTATAGGAACCCCGATTCCCAGGTGATTCCCTGCGAATCCCAACTTCTCGGCGAATCTTCGGCGATTCCCCGGCGAATCCCCGATGAATCCCCGACGAATCCCTGGCGAATCTTCATCAATTCTCTGGCAAACCAACGATTCCCGCTTCCAACCATCCCAGGAGCCTTCGATTCCCGCTTTCGAATCCTGCTTTCGATTCCCGCCCTAGCAACCTTGGTTTAGAGTCGATTACATTACTGAGTAAATATCACATGTACTATTACATTTTTATATATGGTTTATGCATTGATTAGTTTAAATGACCTTTTTAAGCCCATTAATGTTCATATTCCCCCTTAAAATAGAGATTTTCTCATTCAGAGTAATCTCCTCATCAATTGACCATAAAGGAAAACTTTCTTTGCTCACATGCACATTTAATTACGTATACACTGCTACTAACAAAATCTCTTTAGTGCCAAATCCATCAAAATAGCAATGAATTCTTTCAACATCCAATTACATCTTTCTTTTTCAGAAGCTATACAATTAACTACCATTTTTCCTTTTCATTTTATGGTACATGTGACCCACGTTTACACAATTTGGAAAGCTCACATGAACATGGTTTACTAGTTATTTTATGTTTCATTATATATGCTAGTTTGAACACTAGGCGCGCACGCATACACACATATATGTACAACTATATCATCTAACTTGTATTTGCCATGACTTCCCATAAGAGGCACATAAAGAGAAATGGAAACTCTTATTATAAACTGAAAAAAGAAAGAAAAGAAAAATGATTCCAACAGTCTTGGAATGAAGAGACCATAGCTATGTTTTCGTGTGTGTGACAAAGCGAGGAAAGACTACTGCGAACAGACCAGCTCCAACAATTAGGTACCAATGGAGGTAAATGAGTTTGAATTCTTGTTTCAAGAAGTCAAGGGAGTATCCTTTCGGTTCGGTTAATCAAGCGGTTGAGTTCAAGAAGCTATTGATATCGTCTCCTGCTTTGGTCAAGGAATAGAAGTTGTTGCTCAACAAAGAGCAAAGAAAGCTTTCCCAAATAAAACTTTGAAGTCATAGGAAAAAAAACATAGAGATGGGTTAATTCTCTATTCTAGCCTTAACACCTTTTGTTGCGACATACTATTTCCTTTGCTAAAATGATATAGCAATGGATTTAAAACTTTTGGCAACATATTTTGTTAGTTGCCAAAGAAAGTATTTCTTGTAGTGAGCAGACAATAAGAAGGTGAATACTTTGAATAGCAAGTGTTGAGGGTTCCACGTGAAGGCAAAGATCCTGCTGGGAAAGTTGCCATGTTTCCCATCACCACTTTCATAATATAATTAGGATTTTCGTTTGTGGTGGGAAGGCAAAATGGGAAAGGGTTTTCTAGGATTTTGGGAAAACCTAGATATAAAAGCAAGAGACGGTTTTTTCTCTTGGTGTGAGGTGTGTTGGCTACCTCAAGAAAGTGTGTGTGTGTGTGTGTGTGAGAGAGAGAGAGAGAGAGAGAGAGAGAGAGAGAGAGAGAGAGAGAGAGAGAGAGAGAGAGAGAGAGAGAGAGATTCCCCTCGTGGTTTTTCTCGAGTATTCTCTTGTGGGGTTTTCTTAGGTTTCTCTTGCGTACGGTCTCGGTTAAGAGTAGCAAGGAAAGGGTTGCGGTTTGTGGGTTTGCAGGTTAATCCTATTATAATCTTTGTATATTGTTTTTTTATAATGGAAGTGCCCGTGGACATAGGCATGTTGGCCGAACCACGTAAAATCTCGGTGTGCATCTTGTGGTTTGATTCTTGTTTTAATTTTCCATTTATTTGTGCATGATCAATTTGGATTTGCCTGGTGGATTTTCTCAACAGATCCCACATCGGAAAAGTGAATGGATGTAGATGGGCTTATAAGGACTTGGGCACCCTCCTGTTAAAGGATAGCTTTTAACCATGAGTTCTACCCAGGTCCCAACCAGTGGTATCAAAGCCGGTTGAAAAAATCCCTTCGGGAAGAACTCGGTAACCCTAGTGTGCCCTCAAGGATGGAAAAAATCCCTCTGGGAAGATCTCATAGTTCCCACATTGCTCCTGAGTGAAGGGGCAAGATTGTCCACGTTACTAGTGCGTGAAGGGAGAGATTGTTGGGGGTTCCAAGCGAAAGCAAAGATCCCACACCGGAAAAGTGAATGAATGTAGATGGGCTTATAAAGACTTGGGCACCCTCCGCTTAAAGGCTAGCTTTTAAGAGTGAGTTCTACATGAGTGAGTTCTACCCGGGTCCCAAAAGCAAGCAATCAGCATCACAATCGTCATAATGGGAATAAGATCGAGCGTCAAAGGAACAGAAAGACTAGTATGTCTTGCAGACTCTTCTCTTGTTAAGAATAGGGCCTGGGTTGCCATGATTTCTTATTGATAAACAAGAAGGAAAATGGAACTACTTGATTTTTCGACTCGATGCCCTTGCCCTCGGCTACGTCTCCTTTGCACTGGAAAAAGAAAAAAAAAATGATTCCAGTAGTCTTGGAAAGGATCAAAGACTAAAGCTCCAACATCTTTTTTGGTAGGTTGCAGTCTTCATTGCTTTTCTAAAAACTGATTCAAATCTCTCCTAAAATCCCTAAATATAAGGGAAGGTGAAACTTCATAAAGATCGAGATTCCGAGTGGAAACAAGTGCCAAACAGTTTACTTATTTGACGAATTATTGTGAACAGTAATAGGAAGGTGTGGATATCACACCAGGTAAAACCAGTCTTGAATCTCTTGATCAGGTAGCAAGATAAAAATTGTATGCATCAATCTTGATGAAAAGTCCTGATATTGTTTCATCTTACTATTTATTTAACTATATCATTCATTTGCCTCTTTCTTAATTTAAAACAAAACATGGTAAATGGTTGAAAGATCAAAGCCTTTTTCTCCTTTTTGATTTTTGCCTAATGAAATTGGCGAAAAGGAGAGTAGAAACTAATCAATACTTTCTTTTTCGTTCAGCCTCAAATTGATATTTTCTTTTTCATTTTATGCTCTATCTATCTGCCTTTTGATTTCCCATGCAACTCTTGTTTTTTCAATGCTCTTTTTGTTTATCAAGGTGAGTTTTGCAGGTAAGGAAGCGGGGTTGCCGCCAAAGCCACCAAAGGGAAGGGGGAGACCCATTAAGCTAGGCTTACTGGAAGGTTCGACGAAACTAAAGACGCCTCATCGTCTATCTATCAGCAACTCCGTCTTGGATGCAGTCCAGGAACTTGCTAGAAAAGAATCAGAAAGTGGTGGCAATATCTTTGGTGGTGCTTCTTCGATATTGCTGGACAGTTCTCCGGTATCCGCGGCCGTGGTTAGTATCCCCACAACTGATATTCTGCAGCCAAATGATAACAAGGTCTCTGGTGAAACTGGTGTTGTTATTGGGAGCTCTTCAAAAAATGAAGCTGAAGTTGAGACCATTGATATGGTGGAGCTAATGAAGACAATTGAGCTCAAGAAAGAGAGAAAGTAAGTCCTACTGTTCCTTGAAATTTTGCAAAATTAGAAAGAGTTGATAATGTCACAGGAGATTTTAATTATATGCTGTGTGCATGCTTGAAGTCTAGTATTTTTCAAAAAGTACAGGGGTGCCCACTTCATAGAGTGATCCTAACTGTTCATTTGTTGGGCCACAACCTAATCACCCTTAAAAAAGCTAGTCGTTGAGGGAATGGTGCCCAAGTCCTTATGAGCCCTTTCACATCCATTCACTTTTATGATGTGAGATCTATGCTTTCGCGTGGAGCCCAACATATTGTGCTCCTTAATTCATCTCCATGAGATGATCCTAGCTCTCCGATCTATAGAGGTCTCTATAGTGTGCAGTCCCTCTACAAATTGGAGGGTTAGGATCATCCTATAGAGATGATTCACGGGTTACAGTCTATTTACGTTGTGGCCCAGCAAGTGATCATGCTATGATGTGGGCACCCCTGTACATTTTGAAAATTTCTGGACTTCACATCACACACACATCATATAAAATCTCATGTCACAACATATGAAGACACTTCTACCCACTTTTGTTTTGTTTCTGTACTTGAAAATGATGTCATTTTTCAAGAGTTTTCAAGAGAGGACAAATAAAAGGGCGAGAATATCCTTGGAAAAGTGCTGAAAATATCATTTTTCCTAACTAGACCTGGTAAACGGGTAACCCGTGCGGGTACGGGTACTACCCGTGTGGGTACGGGTACCGGCAGGTACGGGTAAGAAATACCGGCGCGGGTACGGGTAGCCTTTCGTGAACCCGGAACCCACCCGGGCGGGTACGGGTATACCTGCGGGTAACCCGGCAAATTTAAAGAAGAAATTATATATATATATATATATATATATATATATATATATATATATATATACCAAAAGAAATTATATGATGAATGGGTGTATGAACACATAAAGGTGGTACGATGAATGTACAAGCCTTGATATTTAATCCAACAGCAGCTTCTTAACAAGTTAGCTACTGTTGGATCAAATATCAAGGATGGGATGATGAGTACATGTTTATACGCCCATTCATCATACAATTTTTCATTTACTTTAACAAGTGTTTGTTTTAGTACAACCAAAGATAGCAGTCACATAGTCTGATTGCTTTGACTTGTTTTGTTGGCCCACCCACATAGTTTATTTTTTAATGTTTAGTGTTTAGGCCTAAAGAATAAAAAGTTGAAAACTGAATGGCGGGTAACCCGCCGGCACCAATGCCCGACCCAGACCCACCCGTGGGTCACGGGTACAGGTTGGGTGCAGGTATTTTTTTTTCGTGGGTAATGAAATTGGTACCCGTACCCTTGCGGACCGGGTGTACCCGTAGGTACGGGTCCCATTTTGCCAGGTCTACTCCTAACCTAAGGCAAAGCTATAAAAATCAGGAAGTGATATATTTGCCCCCTTTCCTTCCTAGGCCACCCCAGTCCCCTCTAATGTATTTATTACTAAGCATTTTACGCCACCAGGGGTGGCCTGGAGAGGGAAAGTGGGTCAATTTCAAATGCCGATTCCTTATTTGGTTGCCAATATTGCAACGAAATTCCACTTGACTCCCCAACGTGCTTGAGACATCATTATTGTTTTTTTACCCATTTGGCACTAATGTCCCCCTACTCATCTTCCAACAAAATTCTACCAATCACGGCTAAGTAACCGTAAACAAGAACTAGAAGGGCAATCAATAGTAACAAACCCTTAGTTTTAACCGGATAGTGGACATTTTAATAGATAATTTATTTAGTAATTCAACTTTTCTGTTGGGACCATGGAGCTGACACTAAGGTGATCTCTCTCTCTCTCTCTCTCTCTGGTGAGGATGTGTTTGGATTGCTGGAAACAGGCGTTGGAATCATGATCTGATTCTAATTCCGCCCCATTTGGTATGATATCGAATCCAATTCTTGATTCAGGCAATCCAAAAACAGCCAAAGTTCTTTACTACTTACAATGTTTGTTGGGCATGCGCTTGTTAATTTAGAGGAATGATAGAATGAAGGGCACCCTTGCAAATACCAGCTCAAAGGCTGCTCCCATTTGTTCTTTTCAGCAAAATGCAAGGACTAAATGGGGGCGCCCTTGTAGCTGGTTTTTGCAAAAGTGCTCTTCATTGTATCATTCCTCTTTAATTTAATATTAGGCTATGGGAGTAGCTTTAAATTAAATAGAGGGGCGCATCTATCAAAGCAAGGAGGTGTAAACATCAATTTCCTAATACACATTGCGTTTATATTAGTTCTTCATCTCTATGTAAAGAGCTTTGGGATTATTTATAGAAGGAAAAAAAATGTTTAAGTGACTTGTTGTGTAGGGTCCAGGCAAACAGGCGATCCGCGGAGAAAGCCCGCATTAAAAGGATTGAACTCATGGCAATACTTGAAACAAAGGCTATTAATTTGCAAGTAAGTTTGTTTCACTTGACTTCTTTTGCTTATATACAAGAAAAAAAAAATGAAAATTTTGATGTTTGTCTTGTTTTCTTTTTTGAATTCACAGAAAGAAATCGAGGAACTTTCTCCACAAGTAACTTATTTCAGTGAACAGCGAGTTCAAATGAAACTGGAGAATGACACATTAAGGCAAAGGATAACTTATCTCATGCATGAAAAGATGTTTAAAGAAGGTAATTAAACAAGCAAGCCAGACCTTCTCTTTATTCTAAAGGTGCAACTCGGGTCGACTTTTGGGAATTTGGTTTAGAGTTTTTACCATAAAATCGGGTCGGCTTCGGGTTGATTCTAATCCATTTTTTTAGCAAAATCTCAACCCAATACGACCCAAATTGTACCCCCTACTATATTCCCTTATTTGAGATTCTAATCACATGGTAATATCAAATTTTGGCAGCTCAATTTAGTGCTATGAAGGCAGAATTGGATCAGCTGAAGGAGCTCTATCAACTTCAACAACAGCAACAACAGCAGCCTCGAGGAGGACAGGCTATGAACTGGAACTTGGGTGGATTCGGAATCTAAGTACAAGTGAAGACTTTTTAAACTGCTTTTATGATTAGTTACATAGACTATGAAGGAGCTTGATATTTTCATAAACATCTTCAGTCCATGAAAATCCAAAGAAAGGAAGCTCTATGGCTTTATAATATAGAAGATATATATACTTATTTTTAAATAAATCTAGTTTAGTTACTTTGGTTCTTCCCTTGTTACTTTTTCTTGGATCCGTTCCGTCGGCATAAAATGGGTGCAAAATTTAAAGTGGAAAAAGGGCATAAAATTTGTTATACGCCCATTTTACATGTTGAAAGAAACGGAGCCTGAAGGAAAATATTAGCCCTTGACCCATCGAGATCGATCAAGGCTCTTATAAGGTTCCTCCAAGAAAACATACTGATTTTAGCTGTCCTGTATGTATGTATGGGATGCTCGTTTGGGATGGGACCAAGACCATGTGAGGTGCTCTGTGATGCTCTACAAGATCAACAGTTGATCTCATATATAGGCCCCATATGCCCTGACCAAAAATTATTAAAAGTGACTTTTCTGTGAAATCCTTCTCCTTCTTTAATTGTTTCATTATCTATAAAACACATTGACCATGTTATCATTGCCATTTGTGTTCCATCCTTTAGATGGTTCGGGTGAAGCGACTATTTTGGATTGTCAGGAGAATAGTCATCTTTATCAATCTCTCGTGAGACTGGCCATCTAGATCAATCACTTGCAAAGTCCAATATTCCAAACATTGATCTTCTTATGTCCCTCCATCTTAAAACAGAATATCGAGTGTTCATTCATTAAAGAACATTCACTTTCTTCCCTCCGTCATTGTATCCCCAGCATACACATCCTTTTTTAAAAAAAAAAAATTGTTCTTTATTGGGGAAGTGCATTCGAATAACCATTCTTCCGGGCGCACAAACTAACAACTCCCACTTGGCCATAAACCTTGTGTGTGCCAAGCACAAATATAAGAGCGGGCAAGCAAATGCTGTTAGCTGCCTTGCTCTAAATATATTAATCATAGTTTCTAAACTCCCACACCTCATAGTCGACCCACCCTAGTCGTCTCCTTTTTATCTTGGTAGCGTTGTTGTCCGAGTCCGCGTTTTGTTAAACCATAACTCTTCTGAATTTCCTAAATTATGACCGCATCAATTTAGTACTCAGACGCGTCGAGTGAATAATTGATTGTGTCACGCCGAGTCAACTAGGGTTTTCTTTAAGGTTATTTGTTGTTTAATGTATGACATAATACGTACTAGACCTGGCGTAATATTTGTAGTCGATAAACTTAGTAAGTTTATCAATAATCTTGGTTAGTTACATTGGCATGCAATAATCAGTGCTTTGAAATATTTGAAAAAGGCTAAAGATTATGGAATATGCTGGTGCTTATCCGGTGATAGAAGGATTTACAAACACTACTTGGATAACTAAACTTGATGATCATACAACAACGTAACGAGTGGATGCATTTTTCACTCTAGGTTGGAAGACGAGCTATCTATTGGGAATCAAAGCAACAAATGTGCAAAACCAATTTCACTATGTTATTCGTGTTTGTTGCATTGACTTCTTGTTATAAAGAGGCAAAATGATTTAGGGATTTATTGTTAGAAATTCTAGTTTGGCATAAACCAATGCCACCTATGTATTCTACTTTTGGTATAAGCCAATGTCACATAGAGAATTTATACGTGGGTGGCCGTGAAAACACATGAAGTCTAAAAAAACTAGGTACGTCCCACTTTTTTTATGATCCAAACCGTTCATCTGTTTGGGCACAACGTAAATAGGTTGTGCCCAAAAAATCATTTACATAGGATGATCCTAACCCTCCGATCTGTAGAAGATTCCATAAATGATTTTTGGAAATCTCCATATTCAGATCAGTTCAGATCTGAGGGTTAGGATCATCCTATGGAAATGATTTTTGGGACAGAACCTATTTACGTTCTGCCCAAACATATGAGCGGTTTGGATCATCAAAAAAAGTGGGACGTACCTACTTTTTTAGACTTCACGTGTTTTCACGGCCACCCATCATATAAATTCTGTCACATAGATATCTTTATATTACAACTAGTATTCAGGGGCCATACTATGCATATATGGGTGTAAAGTGATGGTCCCCACCTCATCAAAACACGAGGTATAAAATGGTGGGCCCCATCATAATGCATTGGATTGAGTAGAGATGGTCCCACACCATCAATAACATTAGGGAAAAATGGTGGGCGCCACCACATCAAAACTTAAGGTGGAAAATAGTAGATTCCACCCACAAAAACCAAGAGGTGTAAAGCGGTGTCCCCATCCCATCAATAACATGGGTGTAAAATAAAGGCCCCCACACTATGCATGGGTTTGAGTGTAGATGATGGGCCCACCATATCAAAACATGAGTTCTAAAATGGTGGGCCCCACCCATGTTAGCCATGGTTATAAAATATTGGGCCCCACCCATCTAGTATGAGGTGTAAAATAGCGGGTCCAAACCATATTTGTAGTTGCAAAAATCATAGGAGAAAGAGAAAGAAAAGGTTTTCCAATAATAATATTTCTTAGAAAAAATGCGAGACATTGGAAAGAAACATGCTTAGTATATAAGATAGATAGTGATGCTACTCTATTGCAGGCACATAGTCATATTTATAATAGTAAGTCCAGACTTACAGGACTTAAGCAAAATCTAATGAGGCAACTACTCACAGATAGTGTAGTTTGGAAGATCCTTTGATGAAAGGTATGTAAAGAGATCAGAGTTGAAAACATCAGTTGGGATGGGGCTTAAGCCCATAATAGATAATAACCAATGACGAAGCATCAACTCAATGCTTGAAGAGACATGAACTCTTGATTTAATGAGTCCAATTACATCATATGGAATGGTTGCAAGGACTATAATATAATCTAAATTTGACATTCTATGGTAAGTTCTTGGTGCTTGTAATCTGTAAAGGTAGAGGCTGAATGTTGAAGTACTTTTGATAAGCTCACATACATGAATGTTGGAGTGTTGTCGCTTCCTTTGTGACATGTTAGTCTCCAAAGCATTTTTGAAACCAAGAAATAGGCATAAGTCCAATAATTAAACAATTCGGCTTTTCGAATAAACCTAAGAAGACAAAAACTTATGTATGAAATGCCTAGTTAACTGTATAGATAGCTAGTTCAAAGGTACATCTATTATGTTATTCTATTTAGCTTTGATGTATTTTCACTCAGTTAAGATTCAAGTCGTAAGATACCTTCATTTACATATAAGAATTCCAAGTCTGATGAGATTTTTTATTCTTTGATTTCGGAAATGGGTGGGGATTGTTAGAAAATATTTTTCAAAATAAAGGGAAAAGTATTTTTGCGTTTTGAAAATGAGTTATCTAAAGTGTTTTGTAAAAGGCCAGGGGAGACTAAAAAGTTTAGTTAGACATTGGAAGTTGAGTTGGGAGGAGGTCAGCTAATAAAGCATCTCCCACTCCTAGTTGTTTATTTACTTAAGGCAAGCTTTGCATAGTGGGTCGTAGGATGGTGAGATGCACAGACTATGAACTCTTGTACGCAGGCAATGGCCAATAGGGTGCTGGTGGTGCTTTTTGGCACACTTTGCACTTTTAATGTACACACTTGCATAGAACAACCATGATTAGAGGGTGAAAAGCCATTATTGAGTCCAAAAAGAATGCAAACCCATCATTCCAAATATTAAAAATGGATCAGAGCTTGATACACCGAAATTGTGATTTCTAGAGCTTCTAGAGGCCTTTTTGCTCCATTATATTTCCGTTGTTTTTCTCTTTCATTCTAGTTTCTGTTTACTACAGAAACAGAGACCGGTTTACTAATCAGGCTTGTGAAATTCAAGAGTGATCTGGGTCTATCTTTGTCTTTGTGACTGGGCTTCATTGTATCTTAGAAGCAATTCGCAATGACCTTGTGCACACTTGCTTTTCAACTAGGCTCTGTTCACTTGTGTTCCCTGGAAAGTAAATCCCTGGAAAACAGCTTCTTTTTTCCTTGACAAGACATAATTCTGGTATTCACTTGCTTTCCAGTGAAAATAGAATTACACATGTGGAATTTCTGCAACAAGTCAAAAAATGACATGGAAAAGCCTATTTTCCCCCATTTAGGGATTTCATTTCCGACCAAAAACACATGGATTTTGTTTCCCTAGGAAACTAGTGCAAAAAGAAGGGCAAGCAGTTTCCCTGGAAACCTTTTCCTGCGCAAGTGAACAGTCCAAGGATACATTTTCCTGCACAGATTCCCTGGATTTCTTTTCCTAATGCCACGTCAAATTCCCGGGGAACATTTTCTTTTCCTTTCCCGGGAAAACAAGTGAACAGAGCCCTAGTGGGGGCTAAAATTTTCTAAAGCGGCGATTGGAATGCGCCTTGCAACATCTTATTTAATGTCTCCATGACACCTACAAATTTCCACTAACAACCCAGTGATGTGAAAGGGGTGTGAGAGAGAGAGAGAGTTAAGGAGGCAAGAATGCGAGATGGTGCTAAATGGCTCAAAATAAGAAAAAATAGAAATTATACGATGAGAGGGCGTACAAACACGTAAAGGTGGTACAATGGAAGTACCACCCTTGGTATTGGATCCAATAGCTTCGTCTCTCTTAGATATTTGTTAGGTCAAATATCAAGTGCGGTATTGATATTACGTGTTTATACGCCCACTTATGGGAGTGGCAATGGTTCGGTTTCGGTTCGGTTTGACCCCCAAACCGAACCGATCCAAAATTTGAATCAAACCATCCAAACCGAAACTGAATTTTCGGTTCGGTTTCGGTTCGGCTCCGCCAATTTTGCCACCCCTTACTCATAATCATTGGAAATATTTGGTTTCGGTTCGGTTTGATCCCCAAACTGAACCAAACCGAAATTTGAATTGGTTTGGTTTGACCAAACCGAAACTGAATTTTCGGTTCGGTTTCGGCTCAGTTCCGGTTCGGTTCGGTCAATTTTGCCACCCCTACCCACTCATAGTATAAAATCTCAAAGAAAAAAAAGAAATCTATTTTGAGTAGAGTTTTTGCTTTAAGTACCTGTAAATATAGCTCCCACTATTGGATAAACTAATAATCAAAGCAACAAATTTTCATTGCAAGCAAAGATGGCTCTAAAGTCTAAACCATGCTAGAAAGACTCAATCCACAAAGCTACCTCCTTCTAGCGGAACAGCCGACTCCAAAAACGCCTAGTCTTTGATCTTATCCAAGTTGCCTTCTGTTTTTTCACATGAACAAACTTAGTATAATCCAGAAATATACAGCTCACAGGCTTGCTTTCACTAGCCCCACCAATAGTAGATTTTCAATCCACACGTTTCAACTTCAAAAGGCGGGATCTCGGTCAAACCGGTTTACAAATAAAAATCTACACAACTCTCTCTCCTTTATTACCCAAATCCCAATTACTAAATTCTCACCCCCCATTTTCCCACGCCCCCGCCTTTTTCTCCCACATCCATACATAGTTCACACCTCTCCTTCCCATAAATACCCCACAAACCCTATCCTTCCCCTCAAACCCAAACATGGCTACCTCAAACCCCAACCTCTCTATCCTCCCTCTGTTATTAGCCTTTCTCTTCCTTGGTGGCTCTCACCATGCCCTAGCCATAGGCGTAAACTATGGCACTCTCGGTGACAACCTCCCTCCTCCTGCCACAGTTGCAGCCTTCCTCAAACAACACACTATCATCGACCGAGTCAAAATCTTTAACACCGATCCCGCCATTCTCACCGCCTTTAAAAACACCGGTATCTCTGTTACCGTCACAATTGGTAATGGCGATATCCCTTCCCTAGCCAAACTACCTGCTGCGCGTGACTGGGTCTCAACCCATATCTCTCCCTTTTACCCTTCCACCCAAATCACGAGAATCGCTGTTGGTAATGAAATCACCGCCACCGGTGATAAAAACCTCCTTGGACATCTCCTTCCCGCTATGAAAACTCTCTATTCTGCTCTCAAACTCGCCGGGATTTCTAATATCCAGGTACAACATCTGATTCATCATTTAAGATTATTTATCGGGCATCACTCTGTTCTAGTATGAATTCACCCTGTATTTTTTCAAAATAGATTGTACATCCCACGCCGTAGGATGATCTTTGATGGGACACAATGTAAATAGGTTGTGCCCAGAAACCATTTCTCACCCTATAGGATGATCCAAACCGTCCGTTTGATGAGCCACAATGTAAATAATGTAAATAGGCTGTGCCCCAAAAATCATTTCCATTGGATGATCCCAACCCTTGGTTTGATTATGGAGTTTTCTCTATAGATCGGAAGGCTAGGATGGATCATCCTATGGTGTGGGCTGTAGAGTTCATTCTGAAGAAAAATACGGGGTGAATTTATCCTAAAATGGGGTGATTTTATCACGGCCCTATTTATATTGTTGTATATAAACAGTCATTAGGGCTTAATTGTAATAATTATTTCTTAATTTTGTCACAGGTCTCAACCCCACACACGCTTGGAATCTTAACAAACTCAGAACCGCCATCAAACGCCCGATTCAGACCAGTCTTCGACAAAGTGATTTTTGGCCCCATGTTAGAATTCCTACGAGAGACAAAATCTCCATTCATGGTTAATCCCTATCCGTATTTCGGAGGTTTATCCGAGAACTCTATAAACTACGCGCTTTTTAAGCCAAACCCGGGGGTTTTAGACTCGAATACAGGGATTAGGTATACCAACATGTTTGATGCTATGTTAGACTCGGTTTACTCAGCTATGAAGCGGATGGGTTATGGGGACGTGGAGATTTGTGTGGCTGAGACTGGATGGCCTTCTGTAGGAGATGCTAACCAGCCTTTTGTGACTATGGAGAATGCTATTTCTTATAATGGGAATCTGTTGAAGCACGTGAGTTCTGGGAAAGGGACTCCTTTAATGCCTAATAGGAGGTTTGAGACTTTTCTATTTGCGTTGTTTAATGAGAATCAGAAACCCGGTTCGACTGCTGAGAGGAACTTTGGGTTGTTTCGGCCCGATCTGACTCCGGTTTATGATGTTGGTATTATGCGTGGTGGTCAGGTCAGTTTTTTCTTCCTATGGTTTTTAGGGAGTTTCCTAACAACATACACAGCGTACAAATGCATTAATGAACATTTTTTTTGGACAAAAGTACCCTCATCTTTTTTATAATGGCACTCCGGGAGGGTGACATTAGTAAAAGTACGGAGTGTTTTTTTTTCCATTATAATTACGAAAATGCCATTGGAAAGCAAGGTGCCAGCTATGGCTATCCGGCGGAGAAAACGCGGTTTGTGGAATGTTGTGGCAATTTCGTAATTTTTCGATATATGAAGGGTTACTTGTTATAGTTACAGCTTTTGTCTTGCGCGTGAAAATCTGGAGGTAGATAACGTGTACGCTTCAATCCCTGCAGAGCGTGAGTCGACAAAAAGTTTATACATTGACCAAAATAGCCCAAGAAATTTCTATAATACCGAATTTAATACTTTAACGCTTTCTGGCATCCAACAATCACGTTATAAGGGGGGCGCATGCGTAATACGGGGGGTGAAAATATCATCACTTTGTTCTATACTTATTTTTTGCCAGCTTCTTTATTTAAAAAATTGAGGCTACTTTGGCATACCGATTTGACCCGTCTCTGACACCTCGTGAGAATATCTTTGTCCTTTTATAATCTGATACCCACACACCCATTCAAATGTAATAATTTTTTTGCAGGCTGGAGGTCATACGCCATCACCATCTGTGTCAGGCAAAAAGTGGTGTGTGGCTAAGCCAGGGATAAGCGTGCAAGCTCTCCAATCCAACATAGACTACGTTTGCAGTAAAGGGTTAGATTGTAAACCGATACAATCAGGTGGGGCCTGCTTTCAACCCGATACGATACAATCTCACGCTGCCTATGCCATGAACGCCTACTACCAGTCATCCGGTCGCCACGACTACGACTGCTATTTCTCACAAACTGGACTCGTCACTTCTAGTGATCCCAGTAAGTTTTTTTTTATAATTAGGAGTGTCAATACCAATAACATTTTTGTTTTATTATTATGTCTTTAATTTTTTTTTAATTTTGTTTTCAGGTTATGGCACATGTAGATATAGTTCGTGAAAGTGAAATGTCGGTGGTGGGAGTCTCGAGGGTGGTTGACGTAACGGCTACTTTTGTCCCCCTGTTTTGGTGTTCCTTTTAATATTCAGATGTGGGGGGGTCTTGTTTGAGGCCCCCATGTGATATTGTGAATGGTTGCTTAGTTTAATTTAATTTAAGAGACTATGATTTTGCGTGACAGGAGATTCTTGTGGCCATTTTGGTTTGAAATTTTATTGTTTAGTTTAGTTTTCAAGTAAAATTGATAATGAGAATACTCTCTGTCTATGGATGGGGTCAAAATTAATTTTATCTACATCAGGGCCAACGAATCAATGGTTTAGATCATCCAATAATGTGGACCCCCTACTCCAACAAATTGATCTTCTTTATTTACTGCTTTTCCTTCCTTCTTTTCTTATTTTATTTTCTAATCTAATGACTTCATGATATGTTTGAGCCCAAATAGATTTTCTTTTTGTTTTCTCCTTCTCTTTCCTCTTTCACATCCTCAGTGGGGGCCTGCCTATGTATGGGACTAGGTGAGAAATTGGGTCTGTCCCACAAGTTTTTTATTAGTTGTTACCCGTTGTCTGCGTATGATTCGAAAAAGGGGATTTTGCAAAAGAAGACTTCAACTTTGTTTTATTTGCAAAAAGAGTCTTCATGTTCGACAATTTGCAAATAGAGGCATAACGTTTGCATGAATTTTGCAAATCAGGTGATGCCATTTGTTTGTGACCAAAATGCCATTTGTTTGTGACCAAAATGCTCATGGTAGATTTCTTTACTCATAAAAGACCAAAATGTCCTTGTATTTAAAAAGACAAACTACTTTATAAAAAGACCAAAATTCCTTCCGTATATACTAGCATTCTTATACATGAAAAGACAAAAATTACGGGCCCTACTCTGTACATGGGCTCGGGTGGAGAACGTGGGACGTACCCAATCATAGCATTCTTGGCCTATGCATAAAAAATGAGCCCAACCTAACACAACATAAGCTGTAAAATTATGAACCCTACCCTATATATGGGCTCCACGCCATAAAAACATAAGGCAAATTGGTGGGCCCAGCCAGATGCATTGTTTGAGTTGAGTCGGTGTGACCTGCCTTATCAAAGCATATCCGTGAGCATCATGGGTATTTTGGTCTTTTTAAAAGAAATTTCATCTTTTCAGATGCAAGACATTTTGGGAAAAAAATCTACAATTGGGTATTTTGGTCATGAATTGATGGTATGACCTGATTTGCAAAATCAACCCAAAAGTGGTGACTCTATTTGCATATTGTGGAACTAAAAGACTCTTTTTGCAAATAAAGCAAAGTAGAAGACTTCATTTGCAAAAACTGTTCTTAGAAAAAATTTCGAATCCGATGCTGGGTTCTGAAATGTTTTCATAAATTTGTTGTGTCCAGATTCCATACATTTAAGCAGATTCCAACGATCCATTGGAGTGTCTGGATCCATTTACACCCCCTAGGCCTAGGGCCGTGTTGGCTAGGTACATAACACCTCGTTTCTTACCTTCTCCCACTCGATTTCTCAATTGAGAAAATTTCCTCTTCCCCACTTTTCACTATACATCAGCCAATATATTCATATATCAATATTGTCACCCTTCTACTACACTGCTGTATTAAAGATATTGAAGAGTATTCTTCATAGCATCAGAGAAGGGCAATACGGCCGATAGATCTCACAAACCGGACTCGTTGATGAAATTCATATTCATCCTCGCCAACGTCTTGGATGAAATGTAAGATGTGAAGCGATAATTTTTTATGATGTCAATTTTCATAGTAACTCTTATGTCGTGTAGCTAGTCTACCTCATCCTCGAGGGGTGTTAGAACCCAGACAATCTGTTTCCCCACAACAAAGATCCATGGTGTTTGCAACAATACGCAGAAGCTCGAAGATATATTATATAGAAATTTCCAGATGCATTCACATGTAGAACTTTCATAAGCAATAACTTAACCAGTAATAAACAGAATAATTACATAACAAGATTTCATGAAATAGTCAGGAAATGGGAGGCATGGTCTTGGTTTCAGAAGACAAATACCCATGACGAAAGAGAGCTGTACAATCTGGGAAACTGAGGGATGAACATTGACTGCAAACCCGTAATCAATTTGAACCGAATTCTCATCAGGTAAGGGCCGAATTGAGCACCTGGCAGTGACAGGAAACAGTTAAAATAGACAATCAACTGAACAGGCACAAGTATATAACGTTATGGGGACGAATATACTTTGCTGTTTGAAAATTGGACGGCATTGGGTTTGTCTAATTTGATATGCTACTACTTTTTCTACATAATAGACAAATTGCCATGGTTTTAAAGTCTTAATTTTAAAGGTGGCAATAGCATCCCAAAGACGAGAGAAGAGTTAAAATGGAGAAGTATTATGCTGTAGTACACGTTCATTACCTTCTCCTCAACCAGAGAACTAGAAACAACATATGTTTACATACTATCAAGTTCATAGGAATCATCAAGATGATCATGACTACAACTTCATTTAATGGATGTGGACAAATCAGATAGCTGAAATATGGATGAAAATTCATTATGCAATGTCTGAATCGTATAGGGAAATGATAAATGCGCCCCTTTTCATTACTTGGGACACCCAGCTACAGTGTATCTATGACTGCAAAGGGGCTGACGTACTTCACATTTGAAGGAATGAAGTGACCTGATTGCCATGTACAATGCATCTGGGTGTCCCAAGTGCTGAAAAAGGGGCGCATTTAGCATTTCCCATCGTATAATGTTGTATCCTATACTCTAATAAGGTTGAAGTTCAATGAACCAAAAACAAATGGTCCATGTGTCTCCTCTTCAATGGGTAAACCTCCTACTTATCTGTTAAATTTGAAATAGTTCTCACTTTAAATATATGCAATGAACATCTAATGGAGACCATCATATGGCCTATATTCTAATTTTTAAGTGCGAAAGAACAAGAAATTTGACAAGGTTAAAAAAATGGATAAATTTTTTTCAACAAGATGATGTGCCGGTCATGATTACATGTTATTTCTAGACTTTTTATATTCGTTTAGTTGTTATTTTTGTATCTAAGACTTTATCCTAGTATTTTGCTATGTTTGAACCTAGATGTGGAGTTGTACACATCACCTAGGGCCCACACCACCCCATCTCATACACTGGCTCTCAAAATGGTATAAGGGCCCTAGGACTCTGACGTTCTCATCCTTTTTTTTTCTTTTCTCCCATTTTCTCTCTCTTTTGGCCAAGCGTCAGGAGGATTTGCGTGTGGAAGTTTCTGGATGCCTTGGGGCTCCCTATCCGCGAACAGATTGTGGGTCTAGGGTATCTTCTCTCTCTTAATGAGGTGTTTTCGCACGTACAAAGATCCAACTTGTTGAGTGAACAACCCTAGTTGATCAGTTTGGCAATGATCACAGTGGCTGTGGTGGTCGGTCTGTAGTGGTAGAGGTCGTTGTGGGCATGGATGTGATCGTAACTCAGGGGGAGGCCGTGAATTAGTGGTTGTGGAAAAGAATTTCTAGCAGTTGTGTTTGCTCTTGAGAAGTTTATGTCCTACTTGATTGGCTCACAGGTGATTGTTTATACGGATCATTCCGCCATTAAATATCTTGTGGGTAAGAAAGATGCCAAAGCTCGCCTCATTAGGTGGGTTTTGCTTGTTTAAAAATTTGATCTAGAGATTAGGGACAAGAAAGGTATAGAGAATTTGGTTGCAGACCACTTGTCCCGTCTCCCCACTGCAAAGGATGACGAATGTCCCGTTAATGAGAGTTTTCCAAATGAGCAATTATTGGCCATCTCTAGTGAGCCTTGGTATGCAGATATAGTAAATTACTTGGTCACGGGTGCGACCCCAGATCATTGGTCCACCCAAGACAAGTATAGGTTTCACTCACAAGTAAAATATTTTTTCTGGGAAGACCCTTACCTATTCAAGACATTTTTGGATCAGATTGTCCGATGTTGTGTTCCAGATCATGAGCACCATTCTATTTTATCCTTTTGACAGCATCAAGCCTGTGGAGGACACTTCGATCCTAAGAAAACCGCAGCCAAAGTCCTTCAGTGCGGTTTCTATTGGCCGACCTTGTTTAGGGATTCATTTGAGTATTGCAAGGCTTGCAAAGCCAGTCAGTCTTTAGGTCGTGTGACCAAGAGGAATATGGTGCCCCTCAACCCCATTTTAGTCGTTGAGATTTTTGATGTGTGGGGTATAGACTTCATGGGCCCGTTTCCCAACTCTTTTGGGAATTTGTTCATCTTGTTGGTCGTAGATTATGTTTCCAAATGGATAGAGGCCTAGCCTGTAAATCCAATGACCACAAGGTTGTGGTCAAGTTTCTTAAAGATAATATTTTTTCCCGCTTTGGTACACCCCGTGCCATCATTAGTGATAGGCGTAAGCACTTTTGCAATAGACCTTTTGAGGCTCTTATGAAGAAATATGGGAATACCCATAAATTAGCTACCCCTTATCACCCCCAAACGAGTGGCCAAGTGGAGGTTTTGAATAGGCAAATAAAGCAAATTTTGGAGAAGACGGTGAATCCAAACCGCAAAGATAGGTCCCTTAAATTAGTGGATGCCTTGTGGGCTCATAGAGCAGCATTTAAGACTGACCTTATTCAGTCTCCTTACCGCCTTGTGTATGGAAAAGCGTGTCATCTCCCGGTTGAATTAGAGCATAGAGCTTTTTGGGCTATTAAGAAACTCAATTTTGATTTATCTAAGGCAGAAAATCTTAGAAAACTTCAACTTGCGGAGTTGGAGGAATTACATAATGATGCCTATGAGAATGCAAAGATTTACAAGGAGAAGACATGCTTTTTACGATAAGAATATTCTGAGAATCTTTCCAGGAAGGTGAAAAAGTCCTTTCGTACAATTCAAGATTGCACATCTTTCCAGATAAGTTGAGATCCCGTTGGGATGGACCATACTTGGTGCATAAAATTTTCTCACATGGTGCTATTGAAATTTTAAATCCAAAGAATTGTGAGATTTTCAAAGTGAATGGACAACGGTTAAAGCCATTCATTGAGCTACCTTCTACAAATTTGGAAGAGGTGATGGATCTCCATGAGCCTCTTTACTCTATGCCGTCATAATTGCATAAGGTACGCCCCCTCTCTTTTTATTTTCCTTGTATTCATTTATTTTTGCATACATTGAGGACACTGCATGATTTAAGTATTGGGGGGGGGGGGGGGGGGTGTTAACTTATTTGTAAAATTCTTTCTATGGTTTAAAGTAGGATTATTGCTTTTTCCCTTGTTTTTGATATTTTTGCAAAGGAAAGAAAGACTTAGATACCCTCTTGTATTTTAAAAGAATTTTTTTTCGTTATTCCGTTTTAAGGAAACTGGACTGTATGTTATTTTGGGAATTTAAAATAAAAAAGAGCAACTTTTACCTATAAGTGATCCAATGTGTAATCTTGTTTACTTAAGTCTTGGTTAGGAGACGAGATTAGACTTTGGACTTTTACATGGTTAGGAAAAACGTGGAATGAAATTCTGGAAAGAAAAAGAAAAAGAAAACAAAAGTTTCTTTGATCCAGTCTTGACTTGTAGCCTTTTTGGCTGGCTCAAGTAAGTAAGCCCTGGGGGTGTTTACACCTAATTCCTTAAAGCCAACTGGCTTGAGTAATTGGCCTAAAGCTCATTTCAAGGGTCATCTAGAAAGCTTAAGGGGTCGAGACATTGCACGGATTAAAACCAAGTTTGAACTCTACTGCATCACTTTCTTAAGTTTCATAAAAAAATATGACTTGAAGAAATATGCAATAATGATTCCAACGCTGTTTAGTAACCTGGGTGTCCGGTGCATGCCCTGCATGTCATTCACGCCAACGGTAGTAGAGGGATAAATAAGTTCAAGTCATGAAAAAAGAAAAAGGAAAAAAAATTTGGGAATGTGGAAAGAAGGATGGAATCATATGATTGTCCACATTTTTATCAAATTTCCGCACCAAGATCTTTTGTAGACTAGACGGCATACTTGGATCTATCTTATAGGGACAATAGTGTAAAAAAATATTGAAACGGTTTCTTGATTAAGATATATGATAGTTTCACTACTTAGAATGGGATGATAAAAGCTAGGTATGGGGGTATCCTAGGGATTTCATTTTTGAGTAAAATGTCAAGGCATTGGAATTGTTATTTTCTATTTTATTCCGTAGTTAGACTTTGAATTTAAGTTAGAAAAAATGAATTTTGTGTGCATATTCACTACAAACACTCACGAGACACAACTCATCCACTAGGGTAACCTAGGGGTTTCAAGGCTTGTTGCACGTGCTAAGTGCAATCGTGATTCATACGAAAGTGAGTTAGGATTTCTTTTGTTTAGTTTTTATTTTTGTTCGGTTTTGTTTCTTTGCTTGAGGACAAGCAAAGCTTAAGTATGGGGGAATCTGATGAGCACATTTATGTGTGAATCTTAGTTGTTAAGAATGCATATTTTCATACTTTGAACAGTGCTACCTAAGGTATTTTCCCTTGTTTTTGATGTTTCAGGTTATTTTTGGGAAATCCATAGAAAATGGGCTTGGAGGGGAAATTAATTCACATTTGTTGACCATCGTTTGAATGTTCCAGATCAGCCCACAAAAATGATGCAAGAGGTGCAACCATTGGTGAGGTTGAAATTCACATCGAGGCCTATAAATTTAACGGTTCAGATCATATCATTGGGATGGTTTAATGGTGCAAGTAATTTACAAGTTGACCGTCAATTGGATGGCTTAGATAATTTCTTGGAGATGAAGAGGAGAGAAGTGAATTATCAAGTGTTTGTGTACAATACAAATGAGGGGTAGATTAGCCATTTGCAAAAATATATGGCATGCTTGCAATTAGTTGGAAAGGTGAGGACAATTTGGTAGTTTCACAACACGACCAAGAGGAAAAAAAACCCAACGAAATAGCATTCTCTCCCTTGGACATTTCACACTCTCTAAAATTGTTTCTCTCTCTCCCCCTTACCCAACAATTGGATGGTGTGGATCACTCCAAGATCTCCTAACCGACCCACTCTCTCTCCTCTCATCTTCCCTAATTCGTCTCCCATTGTATTCTCCAATTAGTTTTCCTATTTTATCTCACTTTTCTCACACAACTTTATCTCATAGATCTCTCCCTTTTCAAGATTAGATCTCAACCATCCATATGCCAATCTAAGTGATACGAAAGAAAACAAATAAGAGGGAGAATGCGTAAAGGAGGGCGGCAAAAAATAAAGGAGAAAAGAGAGGATCAAAAGTACGGATATCTCTTGCTTGCACTCTTGAAAAAAATAATAAAAAATAGAAGGGGAGCCTTTTTCTTCTAGGGTGTACATGGACGATATTTTTTTAGAGAACGAAGAATCATCATCTTTGTATTGCTTTTCTTCATTAAAATTGTATTGAACCATTCGATCAAGAAGTTGGAATAAAAGTTTGGATACAGTTTAAATTCGGGGAAGTTTCTTTTAATTATTTGCAATATTCTTTGAATGTCTTCATTATTAATTTTCTCTTTTTCTTTAAATTTTTCCATGAGTAGTTAAATTTTTAATCTTAGGGTTTAGATGAAGTCTTAAGGGTAGATTGAATTTGTTAGTTTGTGTGATCTAACGGTCTAGATTCAATTTTGTTAATATAATTTTAATATACAAGGAGTTGTGAATTCGAATTATATATCATATATGCCATTGAGTATCTCTTGTATATGTGACCGTGGATGAGAATTTATAGTCTTGTATAGATATTGAAAATTGTTTGTGTACTCGATCAATTGCTCATGAGAAATCTCATCCGTTGATCGGATTTTCCATTGATCGGATTGATCGTCTATACAGTTCAATTTAAGATCAAGATTGTGATCGAATCAATAAATCAACAAACTAATAACTTGATCTAACCTAAGGTGGATTCTAACCCTAAGACCTTTATCACTTTAAATCTTAAGCAGTTTTTCTCCGTAGTCTTTCAATTTGGATTTTTAGTCATAATCTAGTAGTTTTATAACTTTGCACCTAGATAATTCTTTAAGCTTATTGTTAACTTGAATCATTATTGCATCAGTTTGGTGAATAAATTATTAGTTTAATTTCATAACCAAATCAGCCCTAAATTTAGTATATTTTTTTTGAAAAAAAAAGTTTTAAAAAAATAATATAAGATTGATTTAAATTTTCCTTTTAGACTAGATAAGTAATTTGGTTGTTAGAATTTGTTAGACTAGTCGAATTGCATTGAATCAACCATCTAGATTAATTATTATATAGTTAGTAATAATTTAGATTATTGATACACTTTGCCTAAGTTTTGAAAATTAATAATTCTCTTCCCTGTGATCGACCCGTAGCTATGATTGACCCGTGCGCTTGCGGTATAATTATGTGCAAACAGTAGCGGAACGAAACAGCGAACGAAACAAAATTTATAACTTAGGATTCAACACTCTCAAATGACACATTGAAGTTTATCGTAACTTCATCAAAGAGAAGCTCAAGCATCGATTGATTTGCGTCTCATATATTCCTACCCAAGCACAATTAGCCGACCCCAACTAGTTTGGGACAAAGCCTTTGTTGAGTTGAGTTGAGTTGAGATATTCCTACCCAAGCACAATTAGCATACATCTTTACAAAAGCAATTACCACAAACGGAATATCTCAAATCAGTGGCAAGTTTGGCATGAGTGATATCTTTGCACCAACTTAAGGGGGAGTGTTGAGATATAAGGGTTTACAAGGAAAATCTCGTTGGAGGCTGTTTGGGTGAAACCCTAAAAGGTGGATACGAAGCAAAAGCCCTAGCCCTAAAATTTTTAAAGATCCTCTGTTCCGTTATGCCTCTTCAAAGATCAATGTTGTGCCTCCTCAATGATCAAAACCGGTATGCTTTTTTAATATATTAATATGCGGACTAGGGTTTTGATTGCGGGAATTTTGATCTCCGAGATGTGAAAGGCTCCTTGGAATTTTCTTCTCCTTAACAGTTAGGGTTTCTCTCGATCTTGATTCCATATCGTCAGTTTGCGGATCTTGTACGTAGGAGAATACCCTTGGTGGTAAAGGCTCGAAGTCATGATCCTTTGCTCTGGATCTCTGTTGTGAAGAGGAGGGGCGGGGGGTAAAAGGGGCCTCTTCATGCAAATCTTCCTGCGGCAAAGATAGGTGTTCATACGACAGCGACGGAACCCTAGATCTCTGCTTGTGAAGAGGAAAATTAGGGTTGTTGGAGGCTATTCAATCTCCTCCCTTCGGCCATCATCTCCACCCATTTCCCCCAAATTCGGCCCTCACTCTACGCCAATGATTGAATCTATCTATTGGGAGGTGAAGAACGCTTTCTGTGCTTTCTAGTTGTCAAAAAGCAGGGAAAACCAGTGACCCCTATGGAGGAATAATACAGTGACCCATCGGGGACATCCTCACTCCCAGCAGTCATTGCTCAATTCATTAGCCACAAACTTGGGAGAAAAGTCCTCCCCAGATTCCCAAACTCACAAAGGAGGTCAAAACCAAAAAAAAAGGAGGAATGGCTGAAAAGCCTCAAGGAAGTCAAGGATTAGAAAATGATGAAATTTCTACCAAGCTCCAAAAAGACTTCCCAGACTCTGCAGGGGCAATGGAGGAATCTCTTCACCAGAGCAATGGCGAGTCCTTACAGTTCAGAGCTTGACTACATCGACCCAATCCAAAAGAACACTTAACAACTAACCTAGGGCTTAACGCCTAATTATTCTATGGACAGCAGCAATAATGAGGCCTAAATAGCATAAATAATTGTAAAGATCATAATTAGGCATGAACTAAACCTTATACAAATCAATCAAAGCGATAAAGATTCATAAGATGAATTGATAATAGAAGGATTAGTTCGAAACTAAGTCTACGCATGCAGCCAATTAAAAGAACTAAAAGATAATGTAAGACCTATCAATTAGATGTAACAAAAGCATGAGAAATTAATGGGAAACTGTTGTCTAGGTTTTAGGTAAGGGTTTATGTAGGTAAAAGAAAGGTAATTCTACGGTAAGGTTCTGATTTGATGGTAGGTCTAAGCTATGGATCTTTAAAAAAGGGTTTCCGGGCATGAAAAGGGTAAGAACTTGCAATAGGGTTAAAAAAGTTTGAAAGTTGAGATTTTTGTGAGTTTTATGTGAGGTATAATCACTAAAACAATCCCTCAAAATCTCAACACAAGATCTTGAAGAACAAGGGAGATCTATGGATTTTGTGTTTTTTAGTTTTAGGGTTCAAGAACAAAGGAAATAGAAAATTTGATTTATTAATCTTGTTTGTGCTGATTTGATTGAAGAAATAGAAGAGAATAGATGAGAGGAGATGAGAGAAGATGGTTCCAAACCATAAGAAGAAAAAAGAAGAAAGCCAGAAAATTTTGAAAGTTGAGATTCTTGTGAGTTTTAGGTGAGGTATAATCCCTCAAAATCTTAAAACAAGATCTTGAAGAACAAGGGAGAACTATGGATTTTGTGTTTTTCTAGTTTTAAGCTTCAAGAACAAAGAAAATAGAAAATTTGATTTGCTAACTTTGTCTGTGCTGATTTGATAGAAGAAACAGAAGATAATAAATGAGAGGAGATGACAGAAGATGGTTCCAAACCACAAGAATTGAAAAGAAGAAAGCTCAAATTTCTAGCTTCAAGCAAAACGTCAATTCTATTCAATATTCAAAATGTCCCTTACATTGCTTTCATAAGATGTATTTATAAGAAAAGAAGCCCTAGAAGATAACTTAAAACATAAGCAACTAATCTCAACCATTCATCTAATCCAAAGTAAACTAAATAAAGTTAAAACTTACCTAAAATAGTAATCTCGTAATAAACCTATACCACTTCCTAAAAACACTCATAATTTGCTCAAATCACATCCAAACATTGTGATATTGAGTTGATTAGATAGGTAATTGAAAAACCTTTCTAATAATACCAAAACACACCAAACGGAAAAGATTTGATGCCTAAAAAGTAGGCTACGAATGAAATGACGAAAGTAGAATATAAATAATAAAAGAAGAGGCCCATGTCTGTGGCCAATGCTAGTCTTCACCATCAGTCTTGTCCACGTCTGCGCTTGAAAACCTTGAATCCACGCCCATTGTTGATGTCTCCATCAGAAAGTTATGGGTATTTTACTAAACTGTGATTTTATAGGAGTAAAATGGTGATTTCTGAGTTTTCCGGCCACCTCTGGCAAGATTTGGCCAGAGGTGTCAACATGAAAATTGTTGGAAATATTATCTCTAACAACTTTTGTGTATGGTGCTGAGACCAGTTCGAAAAGGATTGTGAGTTATGTGTATATTAAGATTTCAGATTTCATGTAAAATGGCAGTTTAGTGCTTGATCGGAATTTTGTGTTTTCCGGCCATCTCCAGTGGGAATTGGCCGGAGTTGATAACTGGAAAGTTGTTCATTAATTTACATGTAATAACTTTTATGTTTGGTGTTGAGACCAGTTCGAAAAGGATTGTGAGTTATGTGTATCTTAAGATAATTTACATGTAATAACTTTTATGTTTGGTGTTGAGACCAGTTCGAAAAGGATTGTGAGTTATGTGTATCTTAAGATTTCAGATTCCATGTAAAATGCCAGTTCAGTGCCTGATCAGAATTTTGCATTTTCCGGCCATCTCCGGTGGGAAATGGCCGGAGTTGATAAGTGAAAAGTTGTTCGTTAATTTACATGTAACAACTTTTATGTTTAAGAGTGATTTTGTCATTTAAGACGTATAAAAGTGTGCAAAATTCATAAAATTTGATTTTTTTGCAAAATCCACACTAATGTTTTAGATTTTGAACCCTGGTTTTCCAGCTCAAGTGGGTTGTGCATGATGCATATGACATGAGATTGACATTGATATGAGACCCCTAATATGTAGGGTGGCAACAAGAGGAGAAAGAAAGAGGAGAAAGAGACAGGGAAAAGACAAAGTGCTTTCTAGTACGTGATTCAGTACATTTCCGTGTGCATATTTTGTTATGCAAAAAGTGAATTAAGACATGATTGACAAGAAGAAGACGAGTTAATAAAGTATATATATATATATATATATATATATATATATATATATATATATATAGGTGTGTGCATGTATACATGGGTATACAAGCATAGGTACAGATATATATATATATATATATATATATATATATATATATATATATATATATATATATAGAGAGAGAGAGAGAGAGAGAGAGAGAGAGACAAGAGAAGGTACTCCTTGGAGTAGATAACTTATCTACTCCCTACCTTAAAATAACAGTTGGGGCCACATTGTTTGGGTGATCCAAAGCATTCATTTGATGGGCCCTCGCATAGATAGGGTCTGCCCAAAAAATCAGCTCGATAGGATCATCCTAACCCTATGAACTGTGGAGGCAAAAATGGACGTGTATAAGCTTGCACAAATCTGTCCATTTTTGCCTCCACAGGTCATAGGGTTAGGATGATCCTATCGAGCTGATTTTTTGGGCACGCCCTATCTATGTGAGGGCGCATCAAATGAATGCTTTGGATCACCCAAATAATGTGGCCCCAACTGTTATTTTAAGGTAGGGAGTAGATAAGTTATCTACTCCAAGGAGTACCTTCTCTTTTCTCATATATATAAGTTGTGCTGGGTGATATCTTTATGTCTTATTATTATTGAATGTGGCTACAGTTAGACTGTATGTATATCACTGATATGTCTCACATGCTGAGTACCTGTATGAGAAATATGGACCCCGACCAGTGGTAGGGGTACAACTCGGGTTGGATTGAGGCCAACCCTAACCCAACCCGAGATAGCATTCCCTCAACCCTAACCCGAGCCTCGGGTTGAGGATGGTCAACCGTAACCCAACCCGCCTCCAAATCGTGTCGGGTTGAGTCGGGTTCATCTACGGCCAAACAGAAAAAACAAGAAAGAAAAACATAATCCTGAGGAAATCATAATGAAATGAGAAGACGAAGGTTGGGTTCGGGTCGAGTTGCCAAGGCCTCAACCCTAACCCAACCCAACCCAACCCGAGAAAATGCCAACCCAACTCGAGCCAAAATCGGGTTGAACCCGTCGACTTCAGGTAGAGCCCGATCTAACTTGCACCCCTAACCAGTGGTGTAACTGGATATACATTGACCCGCTGCAGTAGTGGAACTAGATACTTTGACCATGACCAGTAGTGAAACTGAATATAATTGATCATTTCCAGTGGTGTGACTAGTTATATAATTATGTGTGACTTTCGGCTTTGAACATAAATCATATCTCTATGTGTACCTACGGGCGTTAAACATGAAAATGTATCTGAAAATGACATGAGATGGTATGTATATGATACTCTAACTAGTAGCAGATCATGATACACTGCTAGATTCAATGTTTTGAAAATCGGAATCGAATCGTAAATCGTAATTGGGGTCGAATCGTATCGTAAATCGTAAGATTCATTCAAAAATATATAAAAATATGTATAATAAAAAATTATAAATAAATTAAAGAATAAAAATAGCCAATTATTCATTTTTCATCCAAATTCATTAATTCAAACAGAAACTACCATGGTAAGCATTCAATATCGTAATACAAATTGTTTGTTGACACAACTTGACACATACTAATCATCTAATTCTCATCCAAAACCATGAATCTTGGTTAATAATCTTTAAAAAAAAGGCACATGATGATATCAATTCTCAAAGTCTCAAACATCAAATGAGAAATATCAATCATAAAAGACGGGAATCGATGTTGTCCTTATTATGGTAGTCTCCCACGTCGACTCTCACCTCGATGTGAGTAATGCCCTCAACAAATGCTCTGTGCTCGATTGGTTCGATTTGTTCGATGTCCTAATCCTCCTCTGTCTTCTTCCTTCTAATGAGAGGGATTTCAAAGGCTTCTTGTAATGTAGAAAGGAAATTAGGTCTTTTGAAAGAAAGACATATTTTCTTTTATACAAAACTTAATTTGGATAAATTGCATAAATCGTATGAATCGTACGATTTACGATCGAATCGTAAGATTCAATAAAAAATCGTAAGATTCATACAAATTAAGATTCATCATGGGATTCAAATCGTTTTGCCTAAGAATCGTAAATCGAATCGTAAAGTGAACCGTAAATCGTAAGATTTTCAAAACAATGGCTAGATTACTGTTTTGCTTACTAACTATATGCTAATGTGCTCGATGTTGCACATTTCATATTCGGAGTAGTTGGGCCGTTTGAGATCTTTCCCTGCAAAGACCTGCTTGCTGAGACGGTGAGTGTGACCATAATGGAGTGAGTATGGGCTTATACATTGTATTTAATTTTTGTTTATGTATAGAACGTGAGAGGTTGTGTAAATGAAAGAGAGTTTCTTTTATTTCTTATCTCTTAGCTATTTGTGGATATTATGCTTCCTACCATGCTTGTCTGGATGTTTAAACGTTTCAGAGGCCTTGCACGCTTGCCGGGTTCTGGATGTTTAAAGCTCGAAAAGGATTTTTCTGATTCTTGAAGAATGAGGGGCAAAGGGATTGATCGAGAAAGATCTCTTGTTCTTATTATAAGATCGTGATTTGATCCGCATATTTTGGTAAAAAGAATAATCTTCTCCTTTGATCATAATAAAAAATGGAAAGTGTTCAATTTGAACAAGAAAATGTGACTAAATTGGTCCTAGTTACTCTTCGGGATGAAGTGGAAGAAGGGAGGAGATTCTCGAACGAGGAAAATGATCCAATTACTTTGAAAGAATTGAACGTGGAGCCGTATGAGGAGAAAATCTCATGTACGGTTCTGTAGAGGTGACAATAAGGGTGACTTATCTGTCAACTTTTCCACTATCACCCCCAAAAACCCAAACTCTGCCTTAGGTAAAGTTGCCAGAGTACGATTAACCTCTGCCATGTGCCTCGAGGAGCCCAGGAGGAGGCGTGGCAGCTGTCTTATTATTTGTAGAGGAACACATGGTTTTAAATTTCAGCCGAAACGAAACGGACGAAATATTTCAGTTCCGACCACGATCGAAACAAAATTTACATGAAGTCGGTTCTTTACAAAATTCAGCCAAATGAAATTTCACTGAAATTCCGAAATTTAGCCAAAATTCACCGAAATTTCGGTTTTATTTTTAGCCTATTTTTTACAAAATTTCCACCAAAATAGCCGAAATTTACACCTAAATTTTAGACATTTCAATCGAAATTTTTTTTTTAAAAAAAAGATGAAATCAGTATCATATTTTTTACATGATTTCGGCCGTATTTCGATTTCGGTGGTGCTGAAACCGACATCGAAACCGAAATTTAAAACCTTGGAGTAACAAGCCTCTGACAAACCATTGCAGATACCTAATCCATTGGAATCCGTAACGGAATTGATGCTTCAAGTCGAAATGATTTGATTTGAAGGAAGATCAGGTGAGGCTAATGGTAAATGTAATTGAAAGTAGAAGTCCGTCACAAAAGAGAGAAAAGCAAAGAAAATAAAATAGAAGCAAAAGCAAAAGCAAAATAATTTTATGAAAAAATTGAAACAACTGAGATAGCATTTGTCTGCCAGGAGACCAAGAGCAAAAGATTTGAGAAAACTAAAAAGTTTGATTTCTAATTTATTTCCAGAAAATGGAAAAATCTTGGAAAGGGAGAATGAGGGAGAGAAAAGGGGGAAAACAACCTATGATTTGTGGACACGGACACGAGTGTCGCATGCCGACACGGAGTGTCAGACACGGCAAACTCCCAAAATTTAGAAACGGAGACACGGCTAAAATAGAACGTACTTATAATCATGATTTGTGGATACGGATTCGTGTGGCGAGTTTCGACATGAATACGAGGTATCTGACATGGAAACGCATAAAAATATAGAAATAGTGGCACAATCATACATGTAGATACATATAATGTTACCAACACTTCTAGCAGTTCATAAGCACATTGTTGAATCACATAAATTTGGTGTTCTTGATTTGCGTGTTTGTTGTTCTTGGATCCGATTATGTCAATTGTTGCATATCATGTGTGATCCTGTTTTGAGAGATTAGAAATATCTCAGTTTTCAACAAAGGAAAGATCTTATGGGAATCTTGAAGGAATTCCATGAAAGGGGTAAAATGGAGAAGGAAGGAAATCCTAGTTTCATAGAAAGCACTATGAATCACGCATAGTGCTTACAAAGTGTTGGCATCTACAAGAGGATTAAAGGAAGACATGGAAGAAGTAATATCACAATACCAAGGATCTTTTGTAAAAGCTAGACAAATTCTTGACAGAATCGTTATTGCAGATGAATGACTATTAAAGGAAAAGGGGAGGAAAAGTGAGGATAATGATATGGAAAAAGTACAAGAAAAGATGGGTTAGGTGGAATTTTATGAATTTTGTACAGGAAAAGATGGGGTTTGGTACTAGATGGATGAAGAGGATAAAAGCTTATACATCATTGGCACTTTTTTCAATCGTACTAAATGGGTCACTAACAGCTTCTTGGTAACTCTAGCAGGGTACGACAGGGAGATTTTACGACAAAGAGATTCACTTTCCCCATACATATTTAATATGGTGGTGGAGGAATGTAGTCTCTTAATTAGAAGGGAGGACGAGAGAGGTACAGTGAGTGGCTTCAAAGTGAGAAGGCTTTCACCATCAATATCCCATCTCCTATCTTCCATTTCCGGACGATATACTCATATTCATAAAGAGAAGAGAATGAGCTTTTAAATCTAAAAAGAGACCATGTCACCCTCTTTATAATTAGTGTCAGGGTTAAGATGTGAAGAGTAGAAGTTTAGTAAACATAATAGTTTCATTTTCGCCTTGCATAGAAAATCCTTGAAATGTCCCTTATGTTACTTCATTGTGAAGTTTGGGGTTCATTTCATGTTACTAGTCGGTCTTGTCTAAAATACTTCATTACATTTGTAGATGGATTTTCAAGAATGACTAGGGTTTGTTTAACGAAAGCTCATGTTGAATTGTTCTTTCTTTACAAATTTTCTCATATAAAAGTAAAAAGCAGTTTGTAGGAATAGTTGCATTTTTCAATCTGACAACGCAAGAGTACACATCTGACCCCTTTCATTTCATGTTACTAGTCGGTCTTGTCTAAAATACTTCATTTCATTTGTAGATGAATTTTCAAGAATGACTAGGGGTTGTTTAACGAAAGCTCATGTTGAATTGTTCTTTCTTTACAAATCTTCTCAAATAAAAGTAAAAATCAGTTTGTAGGAATATTTGCATTTTTCAATCTGACAATGCAAGAGTACACATCTGACCCCTTTCATTCTTCTTGTCATTTACATGACACACTATACCAAACCTCATCATGTGTGAATACTCCACAACATAATGGAGTAGCTGTGAGGAAAAACTGGCATCTTCTAGATGTGGCATGATCTTTGTTATTCCAAAATGAATGTACCAAAAATATATTGGGAAATTTTCTTCTTATGTGTTATTTGATCAACTGGATGTCGTCATCTGTTCTTCATGATAAAACCCCGTACTCTACTTTGTTCCTTGATACTCTTATATCTTCTTTGCCGCCTCATGTCATTAGATAGATATGTTTGCTTTTTTCAATGTCTTTTCATGCAAACTTGATCATTGCACCATCAAGGGTGTTTTTTTCATATTCATATTCAAAAGGGTTAAATTTTACAGTCCATTTCTAAGGAAACAGTTTTTGTGTCCTTATGTTACATTTTTTTTAGCATACACATATTTTTCCTCTTCTAGCCAACAAAATCAATTTCATGAACCGATGTCCACTCTTGCAGTTCCAGTTGTGCACACACCTTGCACTAAGATAAGTAATAATATTGTTGTATTGCAAAAATCTCGTCCGGCACCTCCACTTCAAGTATACACAAGACAATTCAAAGTTATCTCCGAGGAACTAGTTTCAATGTCTCCACACCTATCAACTCCGAACTCTAGTGCTCCATATACCCTTATTGATACTTCTCTAAATCTCTATTGTTCGAAAAGTTACATGTTCTTACAATGCTCATTGTATTTCTCTGTACGTTTCTTTTAGTCATCTCTCTCCTAAATTTCAGAAGTCTTCCCTCTATTTCTTCAATTTCTGCTCTTAATTCTCTTATTCATGCCATTCATCAACTTGGTAGGCATAGGACGTTGGAAGAACCGAAGAAGAAATGTATGTGCTATATGATAATGATACATGGGAGTCGTCACATTTACCTGCATGAAAGAGAATTGTTGGCTGTAGATGGGAATATAAAGTGAAATATCTTCCAAATATTTCAGTCATACATGTCTGGAAGAGTAAGGTTCATTCTAACCATAGATATTTCTAACGGTTTGGAAGTTCATGATTGTACTGTTGCTTTTACTTATCAACTTACTCATCTTATCAATAGAATGTGCATTAATTTAGTTCAAAAAAATGGACATTAATAGGTCATGGATATATGGGATTTTATTTGTTACGTGGGTGCATAGCAAGGCATCAAACTTCTTGACATCATTCCGAACTTCAGACTTTCAGTTCCCATAGAAGTTAAAACATATCGCTGAAACCGAGAAGTGTTTGTGGACATTTAAAACCATGGCCAAAGGTTACTCCCACACGTATGGTATTCACTATATGGAGATGCCGCCTAAGACCTTTACCACTTGACACAACCCAGTAAAAGCTCTTGATGAGTAGATTGTAGGTTATTGATCGGGGATTAATCTCCAACATGAGTAGGAAAGAAGTGTATATATTTTGATGCCAAGTAGAAAACTAATAGCTGAAAAGAAACAAAGATATAATTGGAAACCTTATTAGTGATTCTAACCAGCCTACACAAAAATTGAAGTTACATCTCCCTCACTGTAAAAATACTAAAATGCCAACATGTTCATGAACACATAAAGATAATTATAGCAGTTGTTAAGATGGGCTCCAGCTAATTATTTCTCTACTATGGCATGGAGGGCTTTTTTTACCATGAGATTGAAGTTGATACCATAAACATAACAAACGAATACAAGCAAACCGAATCGATAAAAATTTCAAATAGAAAAGGTTCCCAGAATGTGGGAGGAAAGAGGATATGACCATGGTTTTAAATTTCGGCCGAAATACCAAAATTTTTTACCAAAATTTCGGAATTCGGCCAGGACCGATATTTAAAACCGAAACCAGAATTAAAAAAATCCGGCTGAAATTATAAGATTTTCACCGAAATAAAATTTCCACCGAAATTACGTTTTCAGCGGACGCCAAAACCGAAACCGAAACCAAAATTTCAATCCTTGGGATATGACTAACGGATATATAGAAAATATTAATGAAAGTTAACTAACCAGAAAGAACTGAATTTATCCAGGCAAACTGAATGAGCTTTCGATACTACTTTTCCCCTCCTCAGCGACAGTATTTCAATCTGTTCTACCCAGAATCCTTGGATCCTCATGTTTGAAGCCAACAAACAGAGATGGAGAAGAACACTCGTTTCCACATGTGAAGATCTTATCCCCATCATTTTGATGTACATCCAAGTCAAACTGTTCCAATGCTTGTAATACGCAGATAAAATGTTCAGAAACAAAAAGAGATTAAGCAGAAATTGGTTTTTAAAGAAAAAAAAACTAATATTGCAATGCTAGCAAAAGGTCAACACATACCTTAGCAAACAAGTCATTGCAAACAAACTCTAAATTGCGAAGAGTGCATCAATTGTTGTTTGCCGAAGAACATCAAAATTCCAATCAAGACCATGTGAAGCCACCTGTCATGCAGGATTACATCTTGAAATAAAAAAGCATCCAGTTGTTGCTAGGTGAACACCAGAAATATTAAGAAGATGAACCAAAAGTATAGCGCCCATAAGAAGACAATTAACTCATGCTAGTGGTAAACGTGTGGAGCTAATGGCTGTCAGTTCCGGTTTCCGTTACCATCATCACAGAAGTAACAATTATCAAATATGAAATTACCACAGGGAAAGTTTTTTAGTTATGCACCATGTAGGTAAGAGCTGTATAGCGTTCCTCATTCAAATACAATGGCTTCCCTCTAGTCATGTCAACATCCTGTGATCACAAAAGCATGCAAAAAAGTCACTAAACACAGCAACGACAAATGTGTAAATTTCGCCTATACTGTTAAACAGATAGTGAGCCCAGAGCAAAAATAACAAGACAGTTCATGGCTTAACTTCTGAAGGGCATGTGTCATTTGTGAAATTCAAATAAATCTACGCTGCTGTGTAAAATAGCAAAAGTACAAGCCGCATAGAGTGTGTTGTCACTTGTCAGTCACATTAAAGAAAAAAGTAACGTGTTCCTCCCAAAATGTTAAAGCATTTGATGTCCCTAACGTGTTCCTCCCAAAATGTTAAAGCATTTGATGTCCCTTACTTTTTTCATATTGGGAAGGGTGGACAAGTAGGGTTCCTCCCAAAAAGTAACGTGTTCCTCCCAAAAAGCATTTGATCATCAAACAAGGTAACCACAAATATGATAATTTCCTCAGACTTTTTTCATATTGGGAAGGGTGGACAAGTAGGGTTCCACATAATTGAAATGGGGTGAGGGTTTTTTCTAGAAGAGAAGATATGGACTCTAGATTTTCTGTTAGAAGAGCATTTGGAGGGTTTCACATAATTTAAAGGAAGGAATTTTTATCTGTACATGAGATGGATTTGGATATGGACAAAAGCTGAATATGATTTTAGAAAAGAACATCCTTGAAATCTTCTTCCTACATAGGATAATTAGGAGTTCAAATGCAAGAGCTGTGGAGAATGCACTTCGTTTATATCAGAACAAACATGGATCTATAATTCCTTGAGGAAAAAAATGGGGGAAAACTTTGCCCGGCGAAAGGACTGGGGTTGTCCGAGAAGCAGATACCATAATTTCAAATGGCGGAATATTTGCAAGGTTTGTTTTGGTGGAAGGGGCGGAAGGACAGTAGTGACATCTAAGCCTCAAACCAAATCCCCTCAAAACCAACACTTAAGAGAGGAGAAGGTCTGGCCAGATTCCGGCAATACCCGTACTGCCAAGGAGAATGGAATACCAACGATCCTAATTTCTAGACAAGAGATTGCTAAGAGACAACAGATCCAAAAATCATGCCTCATAGGTCGCATTAAAGACCTTGCAGTAAGGCTGGAAGACTTATGGACTTGGGCAAAATGGTTTTGGGATTTCCCGAGTTTACCCAAACCCTCTTTCCTATCACCTCATGAAGTTTTCTTCATGTTTCCAAAACAGCACATGGTAGACACCCTAAGAAGTAGGGGGGACAAGGCACTAGGCAATTATTTATCCTCTCTCACGGAGTGGAACCCTAGTTATCAACAAGGTGCTGAAGCCATGTGGGTTAGATTCACCGGAATCCCTCTCCATGTCTGGGCCACTTCAACTGTACAAGCCTTGGGCTCGTTATTTGGAACCGTCCTTGACATAGACATGAAGGGACACCATGAAGAGTGTATGAGTTTTGCATCAGCAAGAATCATCGTCCCAGCATGAAAACTACAGAAATCAATGGTGCTTCTCCAGGTCGATTGGACACCCTTTCAAATAGGGGTTGATCCGATTGTAGAAGACAAGTCTAGGACGTGGAGAGAGGGGGAACCAGTCTTAAAAACGGGGTATACAAAGAGTGGTCGATCTTTTGGAAAAAGATGGGAGGATACATCTCCGGTGCTGGATTCCGCCAGACTAGTTCAGGAACAGGTATCGACGACTTTTTTGAATCTCTCCGGTACCCGTACCAATTTCAGAGATAAGGCCGTCATTCCGCCCCCCACGTGGCAGCCTTGTTTACCAACTATTGACAAGTTCCACATACCGGCTCCCACGTGGAATCCTCAAAACCATGTATCGGTAGTTTTTAGTGAACCCTCAGAGTCGCAGAAAGCGATTTCAAATTTCAAATTTCAACTACCCCTGCTTGGGACATCTGGAAAAGTTACTAGACCAGGTGTTATGGCAGCAATGCATTCTGGGCTCAGACAACAAAAGACCTTACTGCCCTCGGTTCACCCTCGATTAGCTCAAAAAGTTAATCGAGCTTTGGGCATCTTAAGGCAAGCCCTGATACATAAGAAAAGAAAACCAACGGCCCACTCACCCAAACGAGGGTCTGTAAAAGGAAGAAAGCTAAGCAGTGGGGATGTGCTAATGCAAAAATCAAATCATCAAGCCAATTTCACCTTTGGAATCGCCTCTAAATCGATATCGGAAGCTCCGACAAACTTGATGTGCCGTGGAGATAAGGGTCCTGTGCGGATCCTAGGCCAGCGAGGGGTTTCTACCTGAAGAATTTTGAAGCCTTGGGAGTACGTTCCCGCTCCCAACGAAGATAGGCTTCTGGAATATTAGGGGACTAAGAGAAGACAAAAAATTTAGGGCGGTGAGGGCCTTTATTGTCAAAAACCAGTTAGATTTGGTGGCAGTAATCGACTCTAAATTAATGGGGATCACAGATATTACAATTAACAAGGCCTGGAGAAGAAATCAGCAAGAATTGGTTGCAAAGGATGCAATTGGCACAGCAGGGGGAATCATTGTCGTATGGAAGGAGACCAGATTTCGTCGCAAAGAAGTCAGAGAAGGGAGATTCGTGATATCCATAATTTGCTCATCTGATTGCAATGAGGAATGGATGCTCTCAATTGTTTACGGACCTCCTCGCTACTCTGATAGAAAGGAATTATGGCAAGAGTTGAACTCCCTTAGAGAATCATGGCAGGGTCCCTAGATTCTGGGGAGTGATTTCAACACAATATGATATCCGTCTGAAAAGAACACATTGTCGAGAAGCACAACCAGCATGCGGAACTTTTCCAACTTTATCCAGAGCCATGAACTACTGGATATCCCACTCAACGGAGCAAAGTTGACCTGGTCTAATAATCAGGCTCGCCTCGTTATGAAAAGGATTGACAGTGTCCTCCTTACTCGTGAATGGGAGGAACGCTTCCCTCTCATCTCCCAGAAAGCGCTGCCCCGAACGGAATCGGATCACAACCCGATCGTTCTGGAGATTTCAAACTTCTCTGGCAGTCCTCGTCCGTTCAGATTTTATTTGGACCTTTTGGAAGTATCATGCTTTGCGGAAAAGGTAGAGCACTCGTGGGAGGAACTGCAGATCAGGGGTTGGAAAGGATATGCTCTTTGTAAAAAATTAAAAAAGACTTAAATTCAAGATCAAAGAATGGCAAAAAATCAAAGAGGAGAAAGGATTAATGTCAGAGGAGGATCAGATAAATCGATCGGACCTACTGGCTGAAAATGAGATGATCCTACGCAGAGAAGAAATTCGATGGAGACAGAAATCTCGCGCATTGTGGCTCAAGGCTGGGGATAAAAATTCCAAATTCTTTCACCGTACAGCCAATTCTGGGAGAAGGATAAACCTGATCAATTGCATAAAGCAGGGTGAGACAATTGTTGAGGACCCCAATCTTATCAAATCCTTAATTGTAGAATTCTACTCTAGCCTCTATTCAAAATCTGTGGAGTGGCGGCCGAAGATGGAGGGTCTTAACTTCAAGAAAATCACGGGTGATCAGAGACTTACTCTGGACCGACTCTTCACAGAGAAAGAGATTGAATAGGCTATTTTCTCCATGGCTGGGGACAAAGCCCCAGGGCCGGATGGCTATCCTGTGGCTTTTTTCTAGTCCTTTTGGAGGATCTTGAAGAAGGACATTATGGCCTTCTTTCTGGAATTTGTCGAGAGGGGAATCATTAGTGAAGCGGCGAAGGCGACTTCCATCGCCCTAATCCCAAAGAAGGAAGGTGTGATTGGGATAAGAGATTTCCGCCCTATTAGCCTGATGCATAGTGTCCCTAAGATAGTTGCTAAGTTACTAGCACGAAGAGTGAAAAACTACATGGGGGATATCATTTCACAATTTCAAGGAGCCTTTGTTGAATCGAGGCAGATCCTTGACGGTGTTTTAATAGCCAACGAACTTATTGATTCGGCAAAGAGAAGTGACTGTCCGGGTCTCCTATTCAAAATTGATATAGAAAAAGCTTATGATCATGTTGATTGGGATGTTCTTGATTTCATTCAAGAAAAAATGGGCTTCGGGCCATCCTGGAGGAATTGGGTAAGAGCTTTGATATCAGAAAACTCGTTCTCAGTCATCATTAATGGTTCGACGGAGGGTTTCTTTAAAGCATCAAGGGGGATTCGACAGGGGGATCCATTGGCACCCTATCTGTTTATTATGGTAGTGGAGGCACTTAGTCTACTGCTGATAAGGGCTAACAGAATGGGGCTGTTTAGGGGATTTCGAGTGAGATCGCTGGCTGAATAGATAACACATCTCCAATTTGCAGATGATACACTGGTATTCATTAAATACACTCCCTAGGCTATCTTTAATGTTATGACAATCCTTAGGTGGTTTGAAGACGCATCTGGCCTCAAAATCAACTTAAGTAAAAGCATGCTCCTGGGCATCAATCTAGACCAACGAGAGGTGCATCGGTTGGTAGCGTCTATTGGGTGCTCTGCAAAGTCCTTACCGATCTCTTACCTGGGTCTGCCCCAAGGATTTGGTATCCCATCGGCATCCCAATGGGATTCGGTAGTTGAAAGAATTGAAAGGAAATTGGCTACCTGGAAGAAAAAGAATATCTCCTTTGGGGGAAGGATCACATTAATCAAAGCAGTCCCTCTCCAACTTACCCGTATATTTCATGTCCTTGTACAAGATACCGGTCAAGGTGGCTTGGAGAATTGAGAGGTTGCAAAGGAACTTCTCATGGGATGGAGATGGAACATCGAAGAAGGTAAGGCACTTAATCAGCTGGGGCAAAGTCACGCAGTCAAAGGCAAACGGGGGCCTGGGTATTGGTAAGATTAGATTGCAATAAATCCTTGATTGGCAAGTGGCTGTGGAGATATGGTAAAGAGAAAACTGCTTTATGGCATAGGGTTATAGGATTAAAATATGGTTCCGAATGGGGGGATTGGAGTTTCAAAAAACCCAAAGGAGGAAAGGGCTCAGGCGCCTGGAAATCCATCTGCTCCGTTAAAGAGGATTTTGATCGGTCAATTCGCTATAAAGTGGGAAAGGGTACTAACGTAAGATTTTGGCTGGACCTATGGTGCGGCCAGTCTAAACTCTGCTTGGAATTCTCGGGGCTTTTTAGAATTGCTTCTAACCCAGAAGCGACTGTTGTGGATTATTTGGTGAGAGAGGGTCACAGTGGAAGAGGGTTCTGAGACATTCGCCTGCGTCGAGATCTCAAGGACGATGAAATTCAGGATTTCCAGAGACTACTACTTTGCCTGGAAGGGACATACTGCTCGCAACATAAGGAGGATGAAAGAATCTGGATCCCCTCTTCGAGTGGGGACTTCTCTGCCAAGTCTTTCTTCTCTTTGTTAAATGAGGGTCATCTGTCCCCGGTAAGGCGCATTTGGAAATCGTTGGCTCCACTAAGGGTTGTAGCTTTTGGCTGGACACTGATCCACAGGAAGATCAATACATGTGATCGCCTCAAGAGAAGACATTTTAGTATGGCTAGTATGTGTGTTCTATGTCACCAAAATGAAGAAACCCTGGACGATCTAATGTTGCATTGCCCCTTCATTTATCACATTTGGACAAAAGCAATCGAAGCCTTTGGGGTCTCTTGGGTCTGCCCTCAGTCGATCTATTCCCTTCTTTCTGGATGGCGCTCAGGACCTTTTGGAGAAATGGGCAGATATCTCTGGACAACAACTCCATATGCAATAGTCTGGAACATTTGAAAAGAACGTAATAGATGGATCTTCCAAGAGCAAAGTAGAACGGTAACTCGTGTTGCCTTGGACGCCAAAATTGAAATGATTTCATGGATAAAGGTCAAGAAACAAACTCCTTATGTAATGGGTGACCTCATAAGAAACTGGTTGTCAATAATATGGGACAAAACTATTCGCTCCAAGCCTAACCCAAAATGGTCATGCCCGCCACCGGGTTGGTTGAAACTGAACTTCGATGGTAGCTCTCTGGGTAATCCTGAAAGAGCAGGGATTGGAGGAGTTATTAGGAATTCTTCTGGATCAGTGGTCATGTCATATTCGGGGCCCTATGGAATATGTGGCTCTAACGAGGCTGAGGTTAGAGCTTTACTCTTTGGTCTACGATGGGCATCTGAGCATGACCAGCACCCTCGTAAAGTAGAAGGTTATTCTTCAAATGTGGTGGAGGTTGCAAGAGCCTGTAGCGGAAATACTGGATCTAATGCGCGTACTTAACCCGCACCTTGAACATCGAAGACGATCAGCAAATGAAATGGCCGACACTTTGGCTAAAGCGGGGGCTGATCGGGAGGATTTTGAAACTCTCTCATAGTTGTAATGTGCGCTTTTCTTTATGAGAAGGATACTTGTATCCTTTCTTTTGGAAGTAGGTCTTTTGTAAACCATCGGCTGTGTCCGATGTCTTATATTTAGTATTTGTACACGCAGGCTGGGACCCCTGGTCCCGATTGCACCTCAAATATTAATGGAATTTGTCATCTTTCAAAAAAATATATGATAATTTCCATATAAATTTACCAGATAGGAAAAAACAAAAATAAAGGGAAAGCAGTAGATGACAGAATTTCTTTTTCTTTTTTTCTTTTTTTCTTTTTTTTGAACGGCAAGATGTCCCAAATATCTTACAGACAATTGCAATGTTTCTGGAAGGTGCAGCTACCGTATAAAACAGCACAATTATGTGCTACATAGTGTTCAAGGTCGATATATTGAAAAAAGCACTTTTTTTTAATGGATGCACTTTCATTCAATAAGGGAAGACCGGGATGGTCAACTGGCAACTACAAAGAGAATCCTCCACACAGAAAACTAAAGAATACAATAAGAAAAGAAAACAAGATCAAGGGGGGGAAAATCGAACATCTCCAATCCCAACTTCCCCACTCCACCCCTAACGAGATGGTCTGCTACACTATTGGCCTATCTTCTAATGTGTTAAAAGATGATAGACGACCTTTGCACCCTGGTGCAAACCCGGAGGCTTGCGAATACTACCAGGAACCTAAGGAGCTTAATGGGACCAAGTCTTCACATCCATATAACTATACCATAACCCATGAACAATTAAACAAACATTTAATGGTAAATTTCCGCCAAGTAAATCATGAAATTAGCTCTAAAAGAAAAACCATTAATGGGAAAAGCTTCTATACCAAGCAGTTATTGCATAGATCAACTAAAATAACACAAATGATGGGAATTAAAGGTTCAAATAAAGTGAAATAAACGATGTTTGGTTGCTGTCCACAAAAGAAAAATAAAAGTCTGGGGACCAAAACTACACTAGAAAGTAGGGTTGCAACTGGGGTCGGGTTTTACCCGACCCACATCAACCCGACCTGAAAACCCCATGGGTCAGGTTTAAAGAAGGCATGTCTTGGGATGGGTTGGGTTTAAGATTAAAAAACCCAGTTATTCTCAGGTCGGTTCGGGTTTAAAGTTAAAAAACCAGTAAACCCGATGTTTTTTTCTATTTTATGTTTTAAAATTAACAAACAAAAGGCCAGATAAGTTAGAAAAGTTGTACCATACCGTATTCACGCGTCAAATCATAACATCCCGCGACAAATCTCTCTCTCTCTCTCTCTCAACAAAATCAGATTTCGAGATTTCCATCCCTTTCCTGCTGCCGCAATCTTCAGGGAACACGGTTTTAATCTTCAATCTATCTCCTCTATGGACGACCAGCAAACAAAACGATGTGCTCAGTTTTTCATATTTAATTTCTAAATCTCTCAGATTGTTTGGGGTTTCAAGATCATGTCTGAGAATCGAGTCTCAGGAAACCCATTTTTTCAATGATTTCGGATACTTTACAAAAGAGGTTCAACACATCTTGATTTTTTTTCTGTTGGAATGGTACACATCTTGATTTTCTGGCTCGAAAACATTAACTCGTAGGGTTTTCAGTCAATGGTATTTTAAGAAATCGAGCACAAGAACCCTAGACTTAACTTTTTCAGGCTGTCGTATCTCTGATTTGAAAATTTAGGATTTGCAGATCGACTCGGAATTTTCTGCTATATTACCTGATCTGGTGAAAAAACTCATGTTTTTACTGATTCGAGAAAAAAATAAAAAGAAAAAACTAAAAGAGCCAGTTCAGATACGGAGTTCTGTGTATGATTTTGCATAGTGTATGCCATCTATTCTGTGCGCATATTTTTGCATTCTGTGTGTATGCTTTCAGGGGTAGCTATCAATTTTGTGTGTATAATTTTGCATTTTCAGTGTATGCTATCAATTATGTTTGTATGCTTTCAGTGGTAGCTATCAATTCTGTTTGTATACTATTGCATTCTGTGTTGTCCCATAGCTCTTCATGAAGCACCGATTCTAAATTATTTTTACTTGGTCTGTCTAGTGATATGTCCAGACAGCTAGAGAAAATAGGACGTACCCATTTCTACTATTTCAGTGGTTCTCACAAAGGAATAGTTTTATAGTCATTTCTTAACATTTTAAAGATATATTTAGGGACAATGGAATTTTGCGACAACGAGAAAAAAACCCGACCCGGCCCGAGTAAATATCTCGCGTAGGGTCGGGTTTATGAATCGTGGGTTTTTTTTTAAAAAAAACCCGACTCAACCCGAGATAGTTTCTTGGGTTGGGTAGGGTTCCGGAAAATCCGACCCGAGTTGCAGCCCTACTAGAAAGTGATAAAATTCTTAAAATAGGCTTGGGCAAATTATTGGCAAGGTTCCTATAGGTTTCAAAGGGGAAAAGGTTCAAGGAAGGGCTGAAATTAATGAAAAAATATAACCGGAAAAACGCAGCAGTCCTTTCACCTCAAATCCGTGCTAGCAAGGGGTCCAAGAGAGTGGGGGAGAAGCCTGTGGGCACGATCCGAAGTCCGGGCAGCAGCGTCCTCCAAAAATAATGTGTATGGAAGGTTCCAAGGAAGAATAGGAGAAAAGAAAATAGAAGGGGAAGAAAGAAGAAGATGAGAAGGAGAAGGAGAAGGAGTTGGGATCATTCAAGATAGATGGAATATAGGAAGGGAAAAGAAATGTGTGTGTGAGAGAGAGAGAGGGGCGTGAATAGAGAGAGAGAGAGAGAGAGAGAGAGAGAGAGAGAGAGATGATGGAGAAAAGAGAAGATAAAAGAAGAAAAAGAGGAAGAAAAGAAGAATAAATAGGGGAGAGAGGAGGAAAAGAGAAGAAACAAGGATAGACGGAGGGAGAACTCACCTTGGGAGAGGAGGGGATGGAGAAACGCCCATGGGCATGTTTGGGAGAAGGTGAGGTTGGCGCTCCTTTTCCTTGATTTCTAGTATTTCTTCAAAACTAGGTTTTCATTCCCCTATGCTTTCTTTTTATATATTCTTTTGGTGGGCTCCCTTTGCTAGCTCACTTAAGTGAGGTTGAAAAGATTGCAATACCCTTAATTACAAAGAAGAACAATTAGTAGCATACGTTCATAATAGGTAAAACCAACTAAACAAAAGGGGAAAAGGTCATTTGCAAATTTTGGGTTTCCTCCGGTCTTGATGGATTGATCTGTTGAAGGCCTTGGGGTTATGCTTTGGAGTGCTTGGGGGAGTGGTGAAGATTCTTTAGGTTGTGATTCTAGATAAGTAGGGATGTAATTAGTTTTGTACGGTAGGATGGCAATGTGTGGATGGATGGTCCTCACTGAGGTGGATGAATTAGTAGAATTTCTTCGTTGTTTTAATCTGCTCTAGGAGTATGCTCCTGGCCATCCTTAATTGATTCTATGTATTGCAAGTTGGGACCCCTGGTCCCCAATGTAACATCCATAGCATCAATAAAATTGTCATCTTTCAAAAAGAAAAAAAAGGGGGAAAAGGTAAAAATGGTGTGTGCAAGGGTGGGCCTTAGATGATGTGGACATCCCCCACATCTAGGCTAACCAAATAATATCAAATAAGTCTAATAATCCACAAAAATAAACAAAATAATCAACGTGCTGAACAATAACATGATGATCCAATGGCCGGATCACATCACACCTTGTGTTGAATCTCATTAAAAAAAGCAGTTAAGATGTCAAGAACTTCTTATTCATGAGCTCTCAATGGCACTAGCTTCCACTTTGGTGATGAAAGGGGGCTTGATTCCCAGATCTAAGGCGTAAAGGAAACCAAAAAAGAATACATTTATGATACGAAATTTGGAAAAAGGGGCGTCATCGCAAACCCGAATTTAGAGAAAAAATTTGATCCATAACATCTACGTCAGTTTTCCTGTGTGGATCAAATTTATGATGGGCTTACACGATATTGTAATCATCAACATCGTTGATCAACAAGAAGAACACAAGGCTCTTCATGTTCCGCCCAGAATGGTAATGGATGAGGTTATAAACTACTTATAATCATGGAATCGACTCACAGAGCAAATGGATTTTGTAAGAAACTAATGAGAGGGAGTTTACCCTTTTCCTATGAAAGTGGTAAGGAAATTTCTCAAAAGACGTGTCTAAATGCTTGAGGTTGCATTTGGATTACTGGCATTAGGAATCTGAATTGGCATAACATTCCATTCCTATTCCAATTCCCCTTGTAAATGGAATAGCAGTCTGTTTCTAGCATTTGGGTAAGCATCGGAATTTATGAAGGGAATCAGTCATGATTCCAATTCGAGTGTTTGGTACAGCTCAGACCAGCACTGCAATGGAATCACAATTTCAATAAATTTTACATATTGTCCCTGATCAATAACTTAATGGGCTTGTCTTCTTCATCATGATCTTCTCCCAAGCTCTCATCATCAGAGCTTTCCCATTTGCAACTTCGTCGCGATCGACATGGGAACACCCTACTCGACCGCCCCTTACGGGTGTATCGATCCCTAAGGCCCTGTTTGTTTGTTTGTTTTTTTTTTTTTTTTTTTTTTTTTAAGATTTTGATAACCGATTGTGAGTCCAAAAATGATTATTGGATCCAAATTTACATTTAATTTTGAGTCCAAAAATCAGTTTTGGACTCACTTTTTGGACTCACAATCGGTTTTCTAAAAAACAAACAAACATCACACTAAAACAAATCCAAAACAAACAAGGCATACATAAATCATCTTCCCCATCTTCAAGTGACCAACCACCTTAAAAAAGAATAACGAGAAACTGTCAGACACGAAAATTCGAGACTAGAAGAATAGTAGAGAGGATGTTGTACATTGTACAGGAAAAGGAATAATGAGAAACTGTCTGACGCAAAAATTTGAGACCAGAGGAATAGTAGAGAGGATGTTGTACATTCTACAGGAGGTGGTGTAGCTACCATCGTCATAGTCCTTCAAAACAGAGTATCCACAGTGCCAGTGTAAGAGAAATTGGGGAATTGTATCGGAGGCAAGAAATATAATTAAACAATTAAACAAGCATTTTTCTAGGAGGATTATAGGCAATGAAGCTTCAAGATTCAGCAGAATCACTTGCCCTAAGGCTTTAGTTTGTAATCAGGGTAAGCACACCAGAAAGTTTCTCTCCCTCGCTTCCCACTCTGGCAACTATGTCTTGAACTTCTCATAAGTCATAACTCCCTGAATTTAAGGGTTATTATTTCTGCAGAAGTCTTCAGCCCACAATATGAAGTTCTTAAAGTTTAGAGATTCTCAGTAAATATGATATTACAGAAAGATGTACTTTTGAGATTCATATATTTGTGACATTACAGAAAGATGTACTTTTCAAGGCAACTCCTAAAACTGAAGATCTAGGTGCTAGAATTGTACCCTCTAAAAAATAATTCCAAACTCCCCCTCATCATCGTCGACTCACCCGTGTCGACTGGCTTTTACATTGGCCATGGTTCTTGTTCGAGCCCGTGTTTAGCCCTACAAAATCGATCAAAACTCATCTTGACTCTCCAGAGTTATGACCACGGCAACCAAGTAGTCAACAGCGTCAAGCCGTCAACTGAGTACTCGGTCACACCGTGCCGAGCTTGACTAGGATTTGCAATGGCTGTGTTTTGGGCCTTTTGGCACACATCCAAATTTTGAAACACTGCTCTGAAATTTCCAAGAAGTTGAATTCCTCCAATTTTTAGAATTTTCACGAAACCTAGAAAGTTAAGAGGTCTAAAACCATTTCAGAATGGATTTCCAATTTCCATCAAGGTGCTCTCAAACTCGTCTATTCATTAGCAGAAGAGTTGCTGTAAAATCAGTTTAGAACCTTAGTGGCATCAAGATACAACTGCAAATCCCTACTCTCAGAGTATGGAAAATGTATTCTGCGTGAGTTTTCTTACATTTTATCATAGCTTCAAATTTCATTACTCAGTTTGGCATATCTACATTTTATCACAGTACTCTATGTTCAGATGAACAAGTATACAAAACACAAGAAGTAACCCTAAAAGAAAATGTAAGACAAGAAATGATTTTTAGATTGGGTTTACGGCATCTAAAAATATCTCGCATCAATTAAAATAATAAAATTTCCAGTGAATTTAAACCATCATATTAATGACTAGAAAATATTATTTCTCTAGTCTACCTACCTCTTCGCCAAAGGCATCCAAGTAGGGAGAAGGATAAAGAGACTGACGTGCAGATCTCTGTAGCAAGATCATGGTTCTCTGTCACAAAGGAATAGGCCAAATTCTCACTTTCAGAATAAGCAGCTAAAGGATCAAAAATTACAAATAGACGTTTGATGCCACAAGTGGTATAGCTCATCAAGCAAATTTAATATTGAATTACTCAATAACATACCCTAACCATCAGAAATACACCAATGCCGGCACTGCAGGCCATCACATGATTTTGACATCCATTTTCCCTTAAAAGTGGAAGCAAGAAAGTCAGTTGCACATTTGAGGAAAGAATGACAAAAGTATAACAGAAAGATATGACTTAAAGTTTTGCAAAAGAAATGAAAAGAAAATTTTAGAACCTGCAACATAGCTTTGAGCTTGAAGAGCATAATCTACCGCAAAGCAAGCATAGTAAAGGTTCGTCAGGAACAACTTTGCACAGTGGGCATGGTTGTTTTATGTAGCTGACAAAGCAATTAGTTTAATTGAATAACCTTCAAACATAAGGAGTTGAACAAATAAAAGAAACAATTGCAAAAGCATACTGTTAAAGTATAAAAGAAAAATAACGCCTTTCTCTAATAGCTTAAGCTATTGGAGAAGTTTGGTTAGTTAACATGGTATCAAAGCCAAAGGTCTCGAGTTCAAACCTCCCGGATAGCGAAAATCCACATGCAATGGTCAGCCCAAAGTGGGACCACACGTGCGGGGGAGTGTTAAAGTATAAAAGAAAAATAACGCCATAGCTTAAGCTATTGGAGAAGTTTGGTTAGTTAACACATACTTTCTGAGCTATGTCACAAATATCTCCGATATTTTCAAAATATCGCGCTGTTATGACGACATTTTGATAAAACGACAAAATCCAGAAATAATCCCGATATTTTAAAAATACAGCAATATTTTTATTTTTATCATAAAATATCACGATAATATCCCGATATTTTTACGATACTTTTATTTTATATTTTTTCTTAAATTTTATATACTAATAGATTTTTTAAATAATTTTACTGTTGTCGTTTTTCCCAACATAAACCCGAAAAAAAATTAATCTATCCCGAGATTTTCCCTTGCAGAGAAATTCCCGAGAACGATATTTGTGACATAGTTTCTGAGGAGCATTCAAATGCAAACCTTTCCAATAGATCCTGGTAAAGTCGAGGCAGATGCATCAATTTAAAAGGAACTGCAGGAGAGCAGTGTAAAATGTGTCCATAATGACGAACTCCAAACTCCTTACAAAAATGGTTACACCATTTTAAAACTAAAGAACGGGCCACTTTATCCTTGAGAATCGCCTCGAGTGAAACAATATCGAACAGACGCTCTAGCTCACTAATTTCTTTAAGCTCTCTGGACAGGTCACTGGTTTTTTCCAGAGAATCATTGTTCTCAAGAGGAGATAATCTACCCCACCCAAGTGAACTATCACAAAGGGGTGCTGCCGCTTTTGAGGATAGCAATTTCCACAGTAATGCACACCTTCGCAGATAAGGATAAGTTAATCTGCGAACCATGTCTTTAGGATGACAAGGGTGATCAATATGATTGGAGACAAAATACTGCTGAGCAGCTACAGATTCTCCCATGATCTCACCAACTTCACGAATGAGGGACTCGCCAAATTTCGATTCGTCAAAATCAAATTGACCATTTTGACGACATGCAATTATTGCCTGTGATGCAACAAAAATCACAATAGAAATCTATTAAAAAAAACTGACTTGAAAAGAAAATATTATTCGAGAAACAAGGTATTGTCTGAAAGAATTTACTTTGATACAATACCTGTATCACACACACTACGTAGAAAAGATGTACTAGAGATTTGAAAGACTCCGTGGACCACAAAAATGGATGTGGAAGGCAAAACATAACCCACATCAATGAAGAGAAGGGATCATGAGCAAGGATAGGATCAGCAGTTCGTTTCCAAAATTGCATATCTGGAAAAATAACCCCCTTGTCAAGATGTCTCAAGATCGAATAACCTGCCAAATGGAGAGCCAATGTAATGAATAATGGCCGTAAATGGAATATGAAATACCTCATTCCAATATAACATAAATAACCTGAATCAAACCATTAAAAAAATCATTTGTGGTGAAAATTGTTCCATACACGTGTTGACATGGAAATATAACTCCCTTTGCAGCTGACAACATGAATGAAGTCTTATCACACATAGTTCTAGTCATATCCCATCCATTTCCAGGCAATTTACTACATTTGCATTACTGATAAGGATTCTACACAACAATCACATTTCGATTGAAACTGACTTTCACAAGTACTAACCCCAAGTCTGATGAGGACCATTCAGTGTTTTATAAATGAAGTATGGAATTGCTGTGCTAGTAGTACATGTTGATGACATTGTTTTGATATGGAATAACAGGATGGGCATTCAGAACATAAAAAATTATCTTAGTCATCATTTCCATACAAACGAATTGGGACCACTATGCCTACTTATGAATTGAGGTAGTACTTCGAACCAAGGTATCAATCTCTCATAGAAAATATGTAATTGATTTACTCAAGAAGACTGGATTACAAAGAGGTTGAGCCTCTAGCTCAATTATGTTTGGTGGTTCAATCCCTGCTGACCTATAAAAAAAAGGAGACTGGATTATTTGGAGCAAAACTTGTTGCTACGCAAGTGGAAAGTTAATGAAAAGCTACATGTGCAAGTTGGAAAACGGTTTGAAGACAATCATAGGTATCAAAGACTAATTGGTAAAGTAGTCTATTTGACTATCACACAGACATATCTCTTTTGATGTGAGTTTGGCTAGTCAGTTTATGCAGTCGCGTGCTTAGAAGCACGAAGAGGGTGCGGGAGCAAAGTACATCAAAAAATAGTAATTTCTAATCATCTTCACATTTATCTTTCAAATTTTAAGTACATCAAAAAGTAATAATATCTATCCATCTTCATTTTTGTGCCTCTTTCCTCGTGTCTTCTGAAGATGCCTTTGTGCTTGCTCCAATGAAGTACTTTGAAGAGTTGGAGGAGTTTAATACAAGGATGTTGGTGATAGTGGGACTGATGGTGTAATAGGAGAAGGTCATCTCTTCGAGAGCGCCATGGGAGCGGTTCCCGTATTAAGGAGCACCGAATCACAGTTCTGACATAGGAGCGCCACCCATGAGGAAGGTTCATGCTTCTAAGGTCTTGTGTGCCACACTGGAAATCAATAGTTTACATTTTGAGGTATCTTAAGGTAAGCCCATGCAAAGGTATTCTAAACAAATCTAATGGAACTATGGTAGTTGAAGGGTACACAGATGCAGATTGGGCTGGTTCCCTTTCTGATAAGAGGACCACAACAACGTATTGTATGTTTCTCGGTGGAAATCATGGGGGGCATAGAAAAGTAAAAAACATATGTGGTGGTGCAGCCAAGCGTGAAAGCAGAGTATAGAGCTATGGAACACAATACGTGTAAGTTGATTTGCTTGTGATCATCTTTAGAAGAACTAAGATTCAAGGTTGGCACCCCCATAAGGGTGTATTCAATGTTTTGAAAATCGGAATCGAATCGTAAATCGTAATCGGGGTCGAATCGTATCGGATTGTAAATCGTATCGTAAATCGTAAGATTCATTCAAAAATATAAAAAAACATGTATAATAAAAAATTATAAATAAATTAAAGAATAAAAATAGCCAATTATTCATTTTTCATCCAAATTCATTAATTCAAACAGAAACTACCATGATAAGCATTCAATATCGTAATACAAATTGTTTGCTGACAAACTTGACACATACTAATCATCTAATTCTCATCCAAAACCATGAATCTTGGTTAATAATCTTTAAAAAAAGACACATGATCATATCAATTCTCAAAGTCTCAAACATCAAATGAGAAATATCAATCATAAAAGACGGGAATCGATGCTGTCCTTATTATGGTAGTCTCCCACGTCAACTCCACCTCGATGTGAGTAATGCCCTCAACAAATGCTCTGTGCTCGATTGGTTCGATTCGTTCGATGTCCTAATCCTCCTCTGTCTTCTTCCTTCTAATGAGAGGGATTTCAAAGGCTTCTTGTAATGTAGAAAGGAAATGAGGTCTTTTGAAAGAAAGACATATTTTCTTTTATACAAAACTTAATTTGGATAAATCGCATAAATCGTATGAATCGTACGATTTACGATCGAATCGTAAGATTCAATAAAAAATCGTAAGATTCATACAAATTAAGATTCATCATGGGATTCAAATTGTTTTGCCTAAGAATCGTAAATCGAATCGTAAATCGAACCGTAAATCGTAAGATTTTCAAAACAATGGGTGTATTGTGCTAACAATGCAATATACATATTTCAAATAACTCACTTTCATGGAAGGACAGAACACTTTGAGATCGATTGTAATTCTGTTTTTGACAAGTTGAATATATTATGTAGGGAGGGGCCCATGGTTAGTGAACTTAAAATGGCATACTTGTAAATAATTAGAATTATGAATATATGTGTGTCTGCGTGTGCGTGTGCGCGCGTGATTTTCATGGGGTGTTCCCAACCCACACGAATTTTCTTTTTCTTCCCTTCTTTCTCCTCTCCTCCCTCTTCTTGTGACAAAAATTAAGTATATGTGCACTAAACGTAGCAAAATAAATACAAATCTTTCAATTTAAGATTGTTACAAGACCGCATACCAGAGGTACACAACCATCCACACGCTTATGCATGCAGATCAATCATAACGCATACCTATGGCATGTCATAAAACAACATACCATATGTATGTACGTACAGTCCTAACAAGCACTCATGGATGGAAAAGCACAAGTGCAAACACAAGTTGCACATGTTGGTATTTTTTTTCTTCGGATGTTCATGTTGTTTGGTAATGGGAGAAGAAAAATTAGAAAATCATTTGTAAATTATGAAAATTGAACATGCATCCTGAAAATCTATTGACGGCATTCATCTACATGCTCACATGGAAGAAAACAAATGGTTAACAATTCCAGATAAACATTTATGTTAGCTGCTTTATAAGTGTACCAAATAATAGAAACAATAGGAAGATATTTACAGTCCTACCTCTTTGACTACCCAGGTCTGTGAATAAATCATCAGCAGAAACACCAGAACAAATAGACTGTGTGAAAAGTTCAATGCCTCTAAACCTAAGAAGCACCTCAAGACGATTCTGACTTTGGATGGTTTGAGAAACCTCGAGTAACAAGGACAATATAAATCCAGTGGAAGGTTCAAGTTCCTTATATAGAGCTTCCACACCAGAGTGCGAACCACCTCCATGGGTTTTAGATTTCCCACCACGAGCAGTGATTTCTGTTGATATTAGGGAGTACCTAAGGGTGTCCCACAGAATCAGAGAGTGGCTTAACCTCCCAGATACCGAGAAACTATCATATCTGTCGGAATAATACATTCTACAGAGCATATGGAAGACGGGTTGAAGAGATGCTCTCATACTCTCATTCAGTTGCAAGGAAAAGTTTTTTGGGAATTTACACTTTCCAACCACATTCGCCGCACTCCAAAGAAGGGACATAGCTAGTGGAAGACGAAACAGATTGTTATCTGATAATGATGCCAATGATGAGCCTGCAATCGATGTGGAACTACCCTCTGAAAACATCACGTGCTTCCCAACTTTATTAGAATTGACGGAGAATGTGGGCAAGAGTGAATTTGCAAGTCTGCGGCAAACTGGACAGAGGAGCTCTCCCTGACAACAAATACCAGCAAAGAAAATAAGGGAATTCACTGTTTCCAACTACAAAATGCATGTCTGAAAATATGATTCGTACCTTATCGGGATCCACAATATACCCTCTTTCAAAAACAGTTCTCCTAGTAAATCTGTGTCAAAACAGTGCAAAGAAAATAATTTAGGCGTTGCATTCAGAGTAAGAAAATGTGATGATCTTCTGTTACAACATACAGATACATAACCCATCTAAATCAGTAATAAAGTTTATTATAGTTCATTAAGTTATAACCGTGGCTACAAGTTGCAACTTTCTCTGGGACAATATCTTCAGGTAGTGTGAAAGATACTCTCACTAACTGATGCTTGCTGGAGATACAGAGGTCATAGTATTCCTAAAAACGTTCTTTCAGTTTTAGTTATCCAAACATCCTTTTAGGATCCCAAGCTAACAGTTATAAAGATAACAATCTTTCTGCAGTGATGCAGAATGAGAACTGCCTCATGGAATGTGAGATCTCTCAACGGGGTCGTGGGTTACAGGATGTCAGGATGGCTGTGGAATATCATACGCGAAGTAGTATTACATGAACCACGAGCTACTTAGACCGGTGTGTTGAAAGTAGACGGGTTGCATAATTTTCATGTTTAAGTGCAGCTGAGTAAATTTTTTTAGTAAATAAATAAAATAAAAACAAAAACAAAAGCAGTGCTGTGAGCATGCATTATGAAAAATATACAAAGCTATAATCAGGTTTGATTTGGTCAAAGAAGAAAATAGAAAAAATTAATCCCAAAGTACTACAGAAAAACATTTAATCCAAGAGTATTAAAGAAGTCATGTTGTTTTTTTAATTATAGTAGCCATCTGACCGAGGGCGAGCCTTGGCGCAACGGTAAGGTTGCTCCATTGTGACCTAGTGGTCACGGGTTCGAGTCACGGAAACAGCCTCTCTGCAAAGCAAGGTTCGAGTCACGGGTTCGACATCATCTTAGCTTAAGTGCTTAACCAAGTGAAGTTAATCATTCTTCACAAAAAATTGCTCAATACAAATAAGAGTAAGAACAACAAGTTATAACTTCCACACTTTTGGAAGTTGGCAAACTAATATTATTAGTGCACAATGCATAGTATAACATCCAAAACAGATGAATTATTGTGAAATTAAATGGCATGCCAGTTTAGAATCTAAAGGCAGAGAGAATAAAGGTGTAGTGCCAGCTATAATGTCGTATCTGTGAGTGTAAACACTCGAATCATTTGTTTCCGAGAGTATAAAAGAACTTACCTCTGTTTAAGTGACGATAAATACCGATCATGACACTCCTGATGCACAGCATGTCCACATGAAGAAATATGAATCCCATCACAATCTATCGGACCAAACCCGTCAAATGCAACAAATTGACCTTTCTGTGACATGTATCCACTCTGTAGAAGGTCATTCTCAGAATCGGAAGGTGGAGGATTTTTCGATGTTTCTCTTAACAGGGATATGATATATTCTCCAAACACAGAAGACTCAGAACACATGTTATTTGTTGAACCTTCCTCTAGAGCATCCGAACGCAATATGATATCATGAATACCGCTTAGAATGGACTTGTAGATATCACCTTCCACCACCTCATTTGTCCCAGTGTTATAAGATCCACTTGGTAGTTGAGTACTCCTAATAGCCGGAAAACACACTTTGATGTAGTCAAGAAATACATCAACCTCTGCAGGTTCACTATCATGTGCAAACTCACTCACTGCATTCTGAACTAACTGCACCAAGTAAGAAGATGAAATCATAGCTGAATTACTATCGTGTGGGTCCCTTTTAGATGGATTGACCATCTCGTTCCTGGAGAAAGAAATATGCTCCTTGTCTGACTGGAAAACTTGTTGCCATGATGGGGAGCCTCTCTCAACAAAACTCACAAGCCGAGATTTCTGGTTTCCATGAACAGGGATAACAAATGAGAATAAGTTTACCATTGTGTTGAGAAGTAGGGGTGCAACTCGGGCCGATTTTGGGAATTCGGGTGATCTTTTCCCTTAAAATTGGGTCGGGTACGGGTTGATTTCTATTTATTTTTTAGCAAAAGTTCAACCCAACCCGACCCAAGTTGCACCCCTAGTTGAGAATGAGAACATTATTTTAATATTTAGCAACCAACATCCAATACCTGGAGAAAAATTAAGAAAGATACAGGATTATTAGAATCTGGATCCCGACAAAGAGAACAGACGACAGGTGCTGCATCTTCTGAGGCATTTCTAACATCAGAGATGGATGTTTCTTGTTTGGACCTAGGCAATTCCAAATCCTTGTTATCCGCGGATTTGAGGTTTTCAATAAAATTAAATTGTGCTGCTCTCATATTTTCCTGCACATAAAAAACCAGCAATCGTGAAACACGTGACAAAAAAATCATGCTCATCCAATTAAAACATGGGATGGCAAGAAAATTAGCTAGTCTGGTAATGTTTCATAATTGTGTGGATAAATTAATTGTAGCTCAAACATCATAAATGAAAATGATACAGTTCGAGAAATTTGCACACACTCAAATGTCAGCAATTTTTAATATGTATTTGTGTTGACATGGAAAAAAGACAAATCACACACCTGCATACCTTTGTGAGTTTCACTAACTAACCTATGTGAGAGTTTTCAAACACCCATAGAACAACATTAAAGTTACCGCAAACCCTAATATTTACAAAATTTTGCAAAAAATGAAGCCATTCTAGATTAAGGATGACCATATGGTTAAAAAATAGAGATGGGTTCCATCTTAAACATTCATTACATTCAAAATAGATGATAAAAAACTGTAAAATGGTTTGGGTAAACAAAAATATTTGAAGATACCATGTAAGAGCATGTAATGCTATGATTTGTGGACACGGACAGGAGTGTCGCGTGTAGACACGGACACGAAGTGTCGGACGTGGCAAACCCCCAAACTTTAGAAATGGGGACACGGCTAAAATAGAAAGTATATGTAATCATGATTTGTGGATATGGATTCGTGTGTACAGTTTCGACATGGTTACAACTTATCTAAATGAGGTAAACACAATATCATATAATATATACGGTAATGTGGGACTCTGGGGTTGTGCCACGTGGCAACCCCTCTGTACTACCGATTATCCTACTACAGTCTACGTTTCCATTAAATAGGCAGTAATACCCCTTTAATTTAGCAGATAAATCTCCAAAAATCTTCTTTCCTATAATTAGGCTGTAATACTCTTTTAATTCCAAATCTCTCTCTCTCTCTCTCTCTCTCTCTCTCTCTCTCTCTCTCTCTCTCTCTCTCTCTCTCTCTCTCTCTCTCTCTCTCTCTCTCTCTCAGACTCTCAAAATGCATGGCTTTTCGTCTCTCTTCCCTCTTTATCTGAGAGGAATTACAAAAGTCGGGAATTCCAACAGTTAGTTCCGTATGTAAGAGAAGTCGGAATTCCAAATGCTTCCTCAATACTAATCTACTTCCACCAATATTATATTTGCCCGCTAATCTCTCACTCTCTCATTACGCAAAATAAGATTTTCCCACTACTACATTTTCTTCATCTACGGTTTTTTTCAGAAGAAAAAAGTGGGAGGTTAAGGTATCTCTGCCAGAAAGGGGATCGACAAGGGGAACAACCTAAGGTTAGTTTTGGATTTTTTTTTTCTTTCTTCTGAATATGGACACCCCATTCAAACGGTTTACAGTGTCATAACCCATTTAAAGGGTTTCCAGTGACAAAACCTCACCAACAGGGTTTTGCTCTGCCAAAACCCATTTCCACCATTTTGGATGTTCTGTAAAATGGTCCACAATGAGATCCCCAAATGAACTGTTTTTCATAACTCAGCTTCATCATTTGGCAGAGCCGAGAAATCGCACTTTTTTTATGGCAACGATATCAGATATGGCAGTGGGACTACAAGGCAGGTAATCTGTTGTGGGTGTATTGTTCCGAATCCTCACTCTGCATTGAGTGCACTTGGGATTCTTCCAGGAGAAGGGCATGGTGTGTATGTGGCCAGGTAAGAGATTTATTTCATACTTTTGCTATTCTTTTATTGAAACCCACAATTTTCTCATACAGAAGACAGATTCTTTCAGTTGGACAATAATGGGTTGGACTCTTCTTGCTGGCAGTTCCTTTGGGTCAGCTATTGTTTGAACATCGTACCTGTTAGGGGTGTATCTATCAAAAAACACACCCACGCCCACCAACCCACTACATAAACACGCAAAATTGCACTATTTCTTTATTTTTGTCACATGATTTTTCTTTCTCACAGGGTAGCTGTTATATCTTCCAAGAAGATGCGACAAAAGTGATTTTTTTCTCACAGGGTAGCTGTTATATTTTCCAAGGAGCTGCCGGAAAAGTAAATTTGTTGTGTATCTATAAAAAAACAAAGGTTATATTGAGATCCCTCCCTTGATTAATCTGACCAACCAGGTTGAGAAGCCTTGCTTTGGATCTCCTATCGCCAAAAATAGCCTCAGCCATCTGATCATATAATGCAACCAATTGCTTTTTTGGCAATTGAATATGGACAGTGATTGTTTAGCCATATCAGATCCTACGGATTTCCTACAAAATGGACGATTGAGATCAATCAAAGATGGAACATGTTGTAGTAGCATCCACCTTCATGACAAAGATTTAGTGTTGCCGTTTGTAACACCATTACTTGCGTCCAACAAAGAAACCAATGAAGAGCTTTACCTTCTATGGAGGTTAGAGAAAGGAGTTGCAAAGAGTTCAATCGAGATTCTAAAAGGTTTGTTTCATTTTCTTTCTTAATGCATTCGTCATTGTGCTCTATATATTATTCTAATCATACTATTGCTACATTATGTTGGTTATGTCAAGAAAAGAAGCATGGATTTTTTTTATTTTTTTTTAATTTCATTCATTCGATGGTCTTTGAACTTTCCTGACATGCACACTGACCTATGAGTTCAATGGTTCAGTTGCATTCATTCAATTGTCTTTGAACTTTCATATATTATAGATAGTTCTGCTACTTTTTTCCTTTTTTCGTGTGTTTAGACTTTATTGCTGAAAACTACTTTCAAGTCTGCCCAACAACGCATTTTCTTTGACATCAGGCTTATACTATTTCTTCAGTCTCTTCCTCTTGACCCAAGCTATGAGATTTCGGGGCCTTCCTGTTTTTCTTTTTTTATTTAATTCTTTTTGTGCATATGTCATCTACATCTCCCAATATCTCCATCAATTTTTTTCTTCTAATTCCTTCTCCCAAGATCTCCATCTCCTTTTTTATGTTTTATTCTGATTTTAGGTTTTCCATTCGCTTCATTGATTCTTTGTTTTTTGTTCCCGTGCAACGCACGGGTCTGCAACTAGTTCAACAAAAAAACAAAATGTCACACTTGACACAGTACAAAAACATGTCTACACACCACATTAAGTCTAACACTTCCAGCAATACAAGTAAAAGTGTCCAAAGGAGTGTCGACACATGTGGACACATATGTCGTGTTGGACACGGGAGGACACGTGAGTCGGCAATAAATTTGAAGGGTCGGCCAATCATATATGTAATGAAACCAGGATTTAACAACTCGCCAACATTTTGATCATTAAAAAAATAAAACCAAAAAACAAAAAAAAAAAACTCACCAACATGGCAGCCTGCCGCTGTCGGACCTTCGCCCTTCGCTCCTCAGCATCAGAAGATGACACTGAATTATGTGTATCATTATTGTTTTGTGACAAATGAAAGGCTAACTCAGGCGCAAGTGTTCGCAGTTTGGTCATGCAGTCAACATTAAGCTCTGCAAGCCTCTTCAGTAAAGTTTCTACCAAAGAAGAAAAGTTGCACTCGTTTGATTCAACAAGCATGCGCTCATTTTCTTTATTATATCTCCTCATCAATGAAACCAGTAGTGAAAGCATACTTTGATGCTTCCGTGCATCGCACTCATTAGTGGGTCCCACATCAATTTCTTCACAAACATAAGCTAGCACATACAATGAATTTTCCTCATTGAGTTCCATCATATTTTGCGATAGATCGATATTACCATCATATTTTGCGACACAATGTTGTTTATTCATGTAACAGATATCTAGTGCTAATGAAAGTAAATGCAATGCTGTCAGAAGAACTCCCTCAGGAGCACGTGATGGGGATGACTCATCTGTGAATACAGCATAAAATATTGCGGCCCGAATAATTTCGAATGTCGTCTTGGATGTAGCAATTCTGGAAATCGTATCGAGGGGATAAAAAACTTTTGTCCATTGAGGCAACTGGGCAGTCAAAGCAGAAACTTTGCAATACCGTAAATATCTTTCTTCCGCGGTTTGTAAATCCCTTGAGTTCCAGCGAGGGTGATACAAGTCCAATTCTTTCCAGTAAGCTTTGCGGAGCGAATACTTCCCCTGAAATGAATAAAAAGATAAGGATATCCAAAATGTTTGTAACCCTTATATTAAAAAATGTAGGCAATTCAGAATGGACAGAGTCATGGGTATGCACCCCATTGTAAGGGTTGAAGTCATGGGTATGTAACCCGTACGGTGTGGCTCTTTGGCTTAAAGTCATGGGTATGCTCCCCATTGACACGAGTTCAAATCCCCCGGGCTTACCCGATGCGTGTGGTTTATGGGTGATTGCACACATCCATAGGGAATAGTCCCGCCCTAAAAATTGGGGTGGGGATACCCTATGCCATAAAAAAAAAATGTAGGCAATTCAGAATGGACAAAAACCTGTTTCAAGCCAGATGGATTGGAATATACTGCAATTGTAGCCAAAGTTTCCTGAACCTGATCACTTTTAGAAAGTTCATGAGGAAGAGCTTTCATTAGCTGGCTATGAGTGGAATCTCCAATGGCTAGCTTATAAACAAACTCTCTCCGCAAATTTTCAGCAGTGGACAGTCCACAAAATCCACGTTCTTTAACTATCTGTATGATAAGAGTGAGCATTTCCTGCACTAAAACTGGTTCGTACCTGAAAAAACATTTCCCTTCAATAAAGCAATTAAATTTGGTAACTAGATAACAAAGTGAAATCAGATTATGCAAATTTTCTTCAAGCTTAAGAAATGTGTATCTTAGACGCTTGAAAGCATGGTTTGAAACCGACACGAGCCAACCAAAAACGTTTCTGTTTTCATCCCCATCCAAACGCATAACGAAACCAAAACACATACCAAAACCGATATTGTAAGCGTATTAGTGGTAAAATATATCAAAATGTGTTACATAATTATATTTATATGAATTGCATGTGAAATGTGGTATATGTATTATTATGTTTGAATGGTATAATATACAAGTATGTATATCCTATGAAGCACGGGTACGGGGTGCGGGGTGCGGGTACGACACGACACGGGTACGTAGGTACGTGATTTTCCAAAAAAACTGGGTGCAGCCGTGCAGGTACGTTCGGGTACGCCGAATATAATAATATTTTATTATTTTATTGTATATTTATAAAAAATTTAAAAAAATAATTGCAGAGCAATCAAATAACAATAACATCACCAAAACGGAAAATTCTAATATTACTCTTCATTTAATAAGTGATTAAGTTCCATATTTCATAACATGAGGCATCAATACATCATTCATTAGAAGAAGAAAAAGTCTGTCGCCAATGTGTTGACCAGTGCCTGACAAGATGAATAATTTTTAGAGACCAAATTATGAGATTTTTTATACCGGACTTTTGGGATTGAGTAATGTTTCGAAATGATAGATTTTATGAATTTTTAAAATTTGAAAAATACCCCACCGTTTGGAAGTTAAGAAAGTTAAAATTTTGACCCGACCCTTTTTCTTCGAATTTTGTACTAGAACAGGAGAGTTGACTCTTTTTCCTTTTAGATTTGGGTCTTGAAACTATTTTTAAAAAATCCAAATGGGGGGTATTCCGTTATTCACATGTAAATCTTAAGTAAATGGACAATAAAATAGTAAAGACATTTTTTAAGTACAGGAGATGAGAGAGAAGAAGCAAGAATGATGCAGGAAGGATTTACACCAGCTACGAGAAGCAGGATGTATCGGGTACGCGTGGAAACTCACCCGACAACCAAAATTGGTTTTTTTTCCCTTTTGAAAAACGGGTACGTACCCAGGGCGTACCCGAACGTACCCGCACCCAATACGTGTCGGGTACGGGAGCCCCGGGAGAGTACCCGTGCTTCCTAGTGTATATGTAATTACATTTATATTAATTGCATGTGAAATGTAGTATATGAATTTATTTTTTGATAGGTAAGATGGGATTGATAACGTAGTACATGTATTATTTATTAATATTTATATGAAGACATGGGAAGTGTGGTATGTAGTGAATTATCAAACATGCGCGACGTCGCATGTTACTATGCGTTAGTGTAGTTAAACTGTTAAACCATTTAGGCAGTGTCTTTTTTTTTTACTTTATGTGATTTTTTTAGTGTTTATTTGTGTTTATTCTAGTACTTGAATATCAGACATGCGCGACGACGACGACGAATGTTACTAGATGTTAATGTTGTTAAACCATCATGTTAGAAAGAAAGAGATGAGAGAATGGAATGAGTTAGGGTCTCTCTCCTTCACTCAAGTATTTATATTAAAGAGAGAAATGTGTACAATGACTACTATGCCCTTATGGCACTACACACAAACATAGGAAAAAATGTTTGTGAGCTAGAGCTCATATAAGCTTATATGAGCTAGAGCTCAAAAACAGAGGGAGCCCACATTGTTTGAATGATCCAAAGCATTCATTTGATAGGCCCTCATATAGATAGGGTGTGCCCCAAAAACCAGCTTCATAGGATCATCCAAATCCTTCCATTTGTTGAGGTTAAAATGGGCAAATTTATGGAGGTTTATACCTGTTCAATTTAACCTCCACAAATGGAAGGGTTAGGATGATCCTATGAAGCTGATTTGTTGGGCACAACCTATCTATATGAGGGCCTATCAAACGAATGCTTTGGATCATCCAAACAATGTGCTCCCCCCTATAATCAGAAAATAAAGGTCCTGAAAAGGCAATAATTACATATAAACAAAACTAGTAGCATACCACAAACATGCATATGCACGATCTCCAACACTAACGAGTTACATAAGAATACACAATACAGCATATAAATTCCAGCACCAAATGCTCTCAACGAAAATGAAGAGATTAGGCACATACTCATTAGACAGTTCGAGATTTAAGGACTGATAGTTTAACAACCCAAATCTTTCTTGAATCCTCTTAACATACAGGTCTGGTGGAGCTAAAGCAGCACAACATTGCAATAGAAAGAGATCACACTCTAAAGATTGCCCCCACCTGACCAAAAGAAGAACAGAAGGATTAAGTCCCTCTCTAAAGAGAGCAGCACATAAAAACATTATTCACACCCAACGTTATAAATTTCGGTTTCGGCTTCAGTTTTGGCTGAAATTTCGGCCAAAATACCCAAATTTCGGCCGAAATTCTGTTAAAAAAAAAGTAAATTTCAAAGTTGTGCCAAAATTTCAGCCGCAATTACCGAAATTTCGGCCGTAATTTTGGGGGTGGGGGAGGGGAGGGGGGGAGTACAATTTCCCAAAATTTCGGCTGAAATTTCCGAAATAAACCATGTTCACACCCAGATGGAATCAGATGCCAAGAAAAAAAGGAATCAATGACATACCAACGAATAGAACGATAATACTCAGAACTAAATATAGCAGTATCGCCATTCTTTCGCCACATTCCAGCACGCACCTGAGAACAAAATACCCTCAACCGTAGGGGATGCTCCATAATAAAAGCAGAAAAGCCATGCGGATGGCAGCCCCCCAAAATCTGCCCAAAGAAATCTTTATTCTGTCGAGATAATGGAACTGTTGAAACAGAATTCATCATATCTGGCAATCCAGATTCACCATAACATCTTTTCAATGCTCTTTGTAACAACTGGGAGAGTAATCTATGCAAAGGAATGTGAACTGATACGTCCTTTGAACTAACATCATAAATTATTTCTGGCCAATCTTTCAAAGTCAATACACCCACGGCATCTAATTCCATGGGACAGTCCGCCTCCACGGTACTATCGTCCAAAACTCCACTCGTACAAGTATGTTCAGAATCCATGTAAACATTTTCCATGGAGTTCTTGTATGCCTTCCTGATCTTAAACAATGATCTCCTCAAGGTCAAGGTACTTTTACCAGTAGTGCCATTATTATTCGGGAGCCTCCTCAAATCAACATTAATTCCCAACCAATTTTCAATTGCTTTGAGACATTCAAGAATTAAGAAACTCACGGAACGTGGAACGGAATAGTTCCCCGTATGAAATTTTACATCACTCAATTGTGAAGTACAATCCAGTAAACTGCTACTCCCCATCATACTGCATACAGAGCTTTGAAGGGAAATCCTTCCTACTTTTGCTTGTCGCATTGTGTCACTGTCATCAAAATCTTGTATACCATCAACGGCAAAAGCTCCTGCTACCAAGACAGAATGGATGTTCTCAATAGAGTGCCCTAGCATGAAAGGTGTTTGCAGATTATCATTTTCCTCTTCCACATGGAGGCCTGTAACTCTCTTTTGAGCGTCCATGCCTTGGACAAGAGCTAAGAGTCTCATCCAAGTTCTAGAGATATCCGGAAGCTCCTGAAGCACATATTTTGTTACTTCAACGTGGCTCAAAACATAGCGAAAATCTTCAACCACACGAAAAGTGGTGGTATCAAACAAACTTGCCCACCTGCTAGCCTGCAAAAATGTTAAGATCAACTTTTGACCCTATGATGTCACAACACCATAGTTTGAAGAAACTAAATGAGAAAGTTGCAATTTAAAGGGGATAACAATGAAAATACACAGGAAATAATAAAATTGGTGAAACTTAAAGCAGATAACAATGGAAGTATAATATAAGCCGTATCATTAGGGCACAAATTTTTTCCTCCAAAGAAAGATTGTTTGGGGAGAAGTGCTAGAAGATCACATGGTCGGAAGTTTTTTATGAAATTAAAGTTTCATAATTACGTAACCCTAGAAGGGTTGGAAGCTCCTTGGAAGTGTTGGAAGATCGCTTCCATGGAAGCTAAATTCTTCTCGAGTCAAAAATTTCGTGGAAACGTGCTTCCAACATGTTTTCTCTTAATTAATAGTACGCTTCTTATTCTGGTGCTTATTTTTTGCAAAAGGGTGTTTCCCTGCTTTTGTTGATGCCAAAAGGACTGTATTTATAACTTGAAATACTACATAGAAATAAAATCTAAGAGTGTATTTAGGACAGAAAAAAATTCAAGTAACTTTGGCATAGAACATAGAACTACTTGTTTAAACATTGTCTTGATGTCCCCAGAGTCACTATCTCCAATGCAACTAACATCTATCAAATACAAGATTCCCAATTATTGCACATTTTAGATAGCACCCAGAATTGCAATTCTGAAACAGAACCAATAAATATATGCCAAATCATAAGATGTTCCTAGTCACAGTATAAATCGCTCCGCTAGTCATCTGAGACTGCATTGGTACATGAAACTTAAATGCATCCAACGAGACCTTATTTCACACAAAAGAAATCCATCATTTCACTTGGCGGGAGGATTGTCTTGATTAAGTCGACATTCTCCAACTTACCTATTTACTTTCTTTCTTTGTTCCATTGTTTGGCCAGTGTGACTCCAGGGATCAATTTCCAGCAGGAAAACTTCCTATGGGATGATAAGGAAGAGGTGTGAAAGTTGTTGGACTGGGACATTGTGAGCCAATCAAACAAGGTGGGAAGGTTGGTATCAAAAGGCTCGGAGAGATGAACAAGCCATTGTTGGGTAAGTGGCTTTGGAGATTTGGAGTGGAGAATGACCATCTATGGCGTGACTTCATTGCTAGGAAATATGACAGGGACTGGCTGGCGCGTTTGGCAGACTTCTCTTTGGCTTACCATAGTGCACTCAAGTGCTTAGAGGGGTATTTACCATGTTCAGAATTTTTTCTAATGATAATGGAATTAATAAAAACTAAAAGACTGATAGCGTCAACATGAAAGCAAAAAGCAAAATGTACAATCAAAAGAGAGAGAAAAACAAAAACAACAGAACGCTAATCGAGGAAAATGATAAGAAGTCAAGCACAGTTATGTCAAGCCCTAATCTAGCTAGACAAAAATCATCATCATTCACAGAGTGCAAAACATGACGAACTCAATATCGCAACCTTCGATTTTCTCAAGAATTTCCTCAATGGCGTTCTCAAACCTCCACGGATATCATGCCCCTTTATTTACCCATGTCACCCCATTAAGGGAATCCCCCCCAATAATGAGATGATCCAACAAGGTGTGTCAACTAGGAGGATGCCAGCCAGAAGCGCCTAAACCTCCACCTCATTCGAGTCCTTTTCTCTAATAGGCCCGGAGAAGGCCCACTTAATCCCTATCTCAAAATCTCAAAGCAAGCCCCCAACACTAGTCGGGCCCGGATTACACAGGCTAGAGCCATAGAAATTTAACTTCAACAGTTTGGGGGAGCAAGGGCTCAACCTAGGATGCCCTCCTTTTTGCAGCTGCTCATTTGAATCTCCTCTCAGGAACTTGGAACAAAATAACAGACATGCCGCTGAAGACAGTAAGGGTCATTGCCCAATAGACCATCGATGAAAGCATTTGCCTCCGGATGCCTTGAACACCTCTAGGGATGCCTGGATGCTTTCAACACCTATAGGGATGCCTTTGAACACTCTTATGTTCCATTCTTTCCAAACTAGAGAAAGCGAAGCAGAAAAAGAATAGGTTCCAAAAAGTTCTACCTCTAGAGAGCAAAAGGGCAAAGGCCCAAGATTAAAATGATCAGGGATGCTACTAGGACGAAGCCAACTATTTCTGAGAAGCTCAAAGATGAAAGACCATATCGCTTGTGTGAAACTGCAATGAAGGACATGATCAGCGGACTCGGCATCAGCCAAACAAAGGCACAATAGTTGACAATTATCTTCCATTTTTTGTGACAAAGTTGAAGATCTTATCTAAACACGTCGTCCAACAAAATGCTAGCACTCTATGGTTAAAGAAAAAAATGAACACAAGAGTGTGGGTTTTCTTTTCAGGATTAAAAGAACAACATCTGGTTATAAAAGAATGAACCGAAAAACTTACCTTTTAAGTACCATTTCCAAAATCCTTTATCCTACCCATTTCTCTTTATGAATATCAAGCTCCGTTTGGCCGGCAAAGAAGCAATCCAGTTTACCTCCCAATCGAAAAAAATCCTTCCAAACTGCTCATTCTATTAATATAATGCATATTGTCTACCAAAAAATTCTGTCACAATAATCACTTTGTTGAAGCCATACAAAAGCGAATCGGGAAATACACCTTCAAAGGGCTCAGTCCACTCCATTCATCCAGTCAAAATTGATCCTCTCCCCACTAGCAACACTAAACTAAATACCTAATGTAGTTCATCCTCCGAGACAATTATGAAGAATAGGCACAAAGAGAGATAGATAAATCCCACAAAAATGAACCCCACATGTTATGCCCATAGGGTGTTAATTTGAAAGGACTATTTAAGCACAGGGCCAAATCTTTGTTATCTCATTGTTACGTTTTAATTTTCTTTTATGTGTGATAGGACCCACTAGGTGTTGTTTCAGGATTAAGCTATAAGTCAATTCACCCCAAGTTTTGAACCTTTAAGAGTTTCTGGGCGATAAGGCTCCCTCAATAGGTCGACAGAAACCCTTGGGAGGGAGGCGGATCTCTCTCTCTCTCTCTCTCTCTCTCTCTCTCTCTCTCTCTCTCTCTCTCTCTCTCTCTCTCTCTCTCTCTCCGGCTGATTGGATCTGGCCGGAGGAGGCCAGATTTGGCCGGGGTGGCTTGAGGATGTCGGGTTGCCGGCGGCCAGCCGAGAGGGGTCAGTATTTGCGGGGAAAGGCTTCGGAAAAACTTGCAGCAGTCGGGAGGTCGGCCGGATCTGGCCGGGGAAGCATGGGAAAAGCCGTGATGTGCTGGAATAGTGGAAGGCTGTGGCTCCTCCGTGGGGGCTGGATCTGGAGTGTGGCTCTTCCGTGGAGAACGGATCTGAAGCCGTTGAGGCCGGCCGGGGAGGTTGTGGATGGCCCATGGATTGTTGGATCTAGAGTTGGGGAAGGTCGTGGAGGCCGAGGAGGCCGGGGGTTACCGGATCTATAGGACGTGGAGAAAAGTTACCGGGATCGCCCTCCCACCCTCTGTCCTGCTATCCGGGGTCGCCGACCCGAAATGTGGGTCGTTTGCGACACGGATCACCAAAAATGGCGACCCGGGCGAAAGGGAGAGATGCATATAGAGAGAGGGAACACTTCGGTGGACTTGGAAAAGATAGTTGCACAATAGTTTATTAGTTTGCTCATATTTGTATGTTCTTATTTCAGAACCGGGTAGTTAATTTCTCTTTGCTTTCATTTAAGATTGAGAATACAATATATGTTGGTACTTAATTTAGTGATATTTGGAGATTTTCAAATTTTATATATTATGGATTGGATTGGAACTGGAATTTTCATTTTGAATATGTGTGAATGGCATACACGAGTTTTTTGGTTTTGTTTATTAAATGTAAGTAGTATAGACTATAGAATGATATTCGTGTAAAAATATATGAAATTATATATATATATATTTTAGTGATATTTGGAGATCTTCAAATTTTATATATTATGGATTGGATTGGAACTGGAATTTTCATTTTGAATATGTGTGAATGGCATACACGAGTTTTTTGGTTTTGTTTATTAAATGTAAGTAGTATAGACTATAGAATGATATTCGTGTAAAAATATATGAAATTATATATATATATATATAGTACCAGAGCGACTCAGATTTGCAGTCAAAATTGACCCGCAAGCTAAAATAGCCAATCGACTTAGCCTACCCTCATCATACCGCGTACCGGGCTACCATCGTACCCCGTACCTGTTCCTGTACCACGAACCGGAACGAACCACGTTCCAGGTAACTTTGACGTGGAGGCCGTGGGAGGCAGTGGATTGTCGGATTTAACAATGGGGTCGTCGGATCTCGTTGTCGGAGGTAGTGGGGTTCGGACCTAAGATCGTGGGAGGATGCCGGGGTTGGGCTTGGTGGCCAGCGGTAATGGAGGTCGGAGGATTCTGATTTTTGAGGTTAGTGGAAGTAGGAAATGGAAAGGATGGTGGAAGAAACAGATACGTTGCCAAATTCGATGGGGGTCCGCCGAAGTTTGGTGGTGATGCGAGGTGGAGGCCGCTGGAGATCGGATGATGATGATGATGGGTTGTTGGCTATCGCGCACGATTAAGGGCGCACAATAGCTCCAGGTCTTCGAGCGGGATTGTTTAAAATCAAATTCGTCAGCTGGAATGCTGTGGAGAAATATGTGTGACATGGCAAGACACGTAACTTGACTTGGTGGGGTCCCAATGGATTCAATACAATGAGGGCTATTGGGTAATGTAATGGGGAATGGGTTTTTTCTTTTGGGCCAAGGAGAATGTTCTTGGGCAATTCATACTATGTAAATCTGGTGGGACTACTAGTCCCCATTGTAAATTTTGCTGGTATGAATACATTTGTCAATTTTCAAAAAACCAAATCACCTAAATTTAGAATGGGGTCATCTTGTGACCATAAGACACTTGCCTCCGTTTAGAAGTCACTTAACTAGTGATTGCAAGTCATTTAAGTTAAATCACTTAAGTTCAAAGGTGAGGTCCACTTTTAGTTGGTCACAAGTTAAAAAAAAACAAAGGTGTGTGTAGGGACGTCAACTTGATAACCGGGAGAAATCCTAATTGTATATAAATACAACATAAAGCCCTCAAACTTAATTTTGTGCAAATAATATCATCCTAGAGAACTAACATCCCCTTTCTCCGGGGCCGCAGCCCCGTCTCCCCCTCTCGGCCTCCTTCTCCGACCACATCTGTCCGCGACCCCGACCACCATCAACATTCTCTCTGGCTCATTTTAGGAGGAGGAGCTCTCATCTCTTTTAGGGTTGGGTAAAGAAGCTTGTTGGAGGGTTTGGAGGAGAACCCATCTTAGATTTTGAGGAAAGTCTGCAAAGGGAGCTCGGATTAGGGTTTGCAAAGGAAATAGGGTTTTTGTTGGAGAAGAAGCTTGAAGGAAGAGGTTGGGGCGGGGGGGGGGGGGGGGGGGAGGGGGGTTTCACTGGGGAAGAGGAGGTTGATCTTGGTTATGGTTTAAGGAAAAAAGGGGGTTGCAAAAGAGAAGAGATGGGCACCCAAATCTGGATTTTTTTGGAGGAGCCTCTCAATCCTCTTCTATTTCTACACCACCTCTGATCTCTGATCTCCTCATCTCCACCATCAATCATCTCAGCCATCATCTTCCACCTTTGATTCCAAACCCTTATTTCGACCATTAGACAGGTTGTGGAAGGGGCATTTGCCGTGAGGAATTTGGAGATAAGAAAATATTTTGGAAAAATGAGTAAGGAATCATGGTAGATCCTTGGTCCTCTTTGCTTCCTTTCTACCTGCTTGATCCAAACGCTTCATCAAAGCTCAACCGGAACCGGAGTTATGGATGCTGACAGGTTCACCTAACAGCAATTGCACTGAGGCCGTCAGGAGGCCGTAGAGGCTGTCAGGAGGCCAAAACAAACCCTTGAGATCGATGGTGAGGGCGTCAGGAGACCGGATCTGGTTCGTGGAGGCCGGGAGGAGGCCATTGAGGCCGAATCTGGAAGGTCGTGGGAGGCCACGGAGACCAGATTTGGAGGTCGTGGAGAGAAGCGAGGTTGGAGGCCGGATCTGGAGGCTGTGGAAGGTCCATGGATTACCGGATCTGAAGACGGTGGAGGTTGTCGGGAGGCCACTGAGGCCGTACTTAATGGGGGTAGGCCAGGAATTGGTGTTGGTGCGAGATGAAGTCAGCCGGAGATCGGGTGGTGAAGATGGGTTATTGATCTGAAAATGGCAGAATCAAATGAAGAAAATGGGTTGTGGTGGAGGTGGGGTTAGATCTTGAAGAACATGGTGGTGGTGGCTGGGTTTAAGAGGTGAAGATTGATGGCTTTTGTGGAAGAGATGTTGGAGGAACTGATGGTGGTGACCGTGGAGAAGGAGGTGGTGGCCGGCGAGGATAATTGCCGGAGATAACTACCGTCTCTCTCTCTCTCTCTCTCTCTCTCTCTCTCTCTCTCTCTCTCTGTGGAAATGCAGCCAAAGAAGATGGCCTGGTGTACTTTAGAAGAAATGGCTATCGTGCACGGTTAGGGGCGCACATTAGCTCTAGGTATTCGAACGGGATATTTGAAAATCGAAATCGCCAGCTGGGATGAGGTGGAGAAGTTTGTGTGGCACGACGGACACGTATTATGACTTGGTAAGACCCACAAATATGGCACTTTTGTTGGATGTGAAACGAGTTAGGCTATTGGGTAATGTAATGGGTGTTGTGAGAGAAAGAATATGAGAGAAAGTGAAATGAGTTAGGGTCTCTCCCCTTCACTCAAGTATATATATTAAGTTGGAAAAGAGGAAAAGACTACTATGCCCTTATGGCATACATACATAGAAACACACATGCACACATAGATATCCAGCACTCCCCTCAAGCTAGAATGTATATATTACACATTCCTAGCTTGTTACAAATATCAATAAATTTGGCTTTGCTCAATGGTTTGGTGAAGGTGTCCGCCAGTTGGTCGGCCGATCGAGTGAAAGTAGTAAGTAACACGCCCTGCTGGATCCTGTGTCTAATGAAGTGGCAGTCCACCTCAATATGCTTGGTGTGCTCATGAAACACAGGATTGTTCGCAATATAGATAGCTGCCTTGTTGTCACAATACAACTTTGCAGGAGAAGATGGAGGAAACCCAATCTCAGATAGAAGAGAACGTAACCAAATGAGCTCACTACAAGTGTGAGACATAACCCTGTATTCTGCCTCAGCACTTGACTTAGATACAACATTTTGTTTCTTGCTACGCCATGACACAATGTTTCCCCCAATAAAGGTGCAATATCCAGTAGTGGATCGTCTGTCAGCTGGAGAGCCAGCCCAATCAGCATCACAAAAGGCCTCTATCTTCATGTGACTATGTTTCTTGAAAAGTAGCCCTTTCCCTAGAGCACTTTTCAAGTAACGAAGGATATGCACTACAGCTGCCCAGTGAGAGGTACGAGGGTTAGTCATGAATTGGCTGACCACTCCTACAGCATAGGAAATATCAGGACGAGTGACAGTAAGATATATGAGCTTTCTAACAAGTCTCCTATATCGGCCAGGATCTTCTAATAAGTCTCCCTCTTCTGGAAGGAGCTTTTTATTTGGTTCCATGAGAGTACTAGCAGGTTTGATCCCCAAGGATCTAGTCTCATCCAAAAGGTCCACCACATATTTTCGCTGAGATAAGGAAACAATTATACCAAAGTACAACACCTCAATCCCTAAGAAGTATCGAAGGCGACCAAGATCCTTTGTAGAGAATTGTTTCTGAAGAAAACTCTTCAATAGTTGAATGCCAAAAGAGTCACTCCCTGTAATGATAATGTCATCTACATAGACTATGAAAATGACATACCCAGCATCAGATTTGAGGCTAAAGACAGAGTGGTCAACCTCACATTGCTTCATACCATATCCTATGAGAGAATCACTAAACTTGCCAAACCAAGCACGAGGAGATTGTTTGAGGCCATATAGGGACTTGTGAAGACGGCAGACAGAGGTGGTCAACTCCCCCTGAGCAACATACCCTGGAGGTAGCTCCATATACACCTCCTCAACCAAAGTGCCATGGAGAAAAGCATTCTTGACATCAAGTTGGTGAAGAGGCCACCCATAGTTGACTTCCAATGAAATAAGAACACGCACAGAGGGTATTTTGGCAACAAGGGAAAATGTGTCAGTGTAATCAATGACATAAGTCTAAGTGTATCCTTTAGCAACCAAGCGCGCTTTGAGGCGCTCAACAGTGCCGTCAGGAAGGTAGTTGATGGCATAGATGAGAAACGGTCATAAGAGACATAAAACGATAGAGGGTGAGCAGTAGTACGTGAGCGTGTATGAGATGCAATGGGAGAATCGAGAGAATGACTAGAAGGAGGCAATACCTGTGAAGTAGGGGCTGTGATCTCTGGTTGGGACGAGATTGGTGCTGGCGGAGCTGGAGACGGCTGAGGACCACATCTGCGCTGGTAGATCCTAACAAGGCCGCGGACCTGTGGAGGAGGAGGTGGACACGGAGGAGCCTGCATGAGGGCAGAAGCGAGGGTACCACATCGGGAAGAACTGGAGGAGGCAGAGGAACCGACGATACCTGTGGAGGAGGAGGACTCGCAAAATACGGAACAGACTCGAAGAAGGTAACATCGGCGAAAACAAAGCACCGACGAAGACTAGGACTGTAACACCTATATCCTTTTTGGGTGCGGGAGTAACCCAGAAATACACAGCGTTCGGCCCGGGGTCTAGTTTGTCCACACCTGGGCCAGCTTGTGGACAAAATACACACAGCTAAACACACGAGGGGTAAGAGGAAAGGGGTCACCGTGAGGGTGAAGAAGCGAAAAAGGGGAATGATTGCTTAAGACTGACAAAGGAAGACAGTTAGCTAAGAAGCAGGACGTAAGAATGGCATCACTCCAATGTACCTTAAGAACATGCATCTGAACAAGAAGAGTACGTGTCATGTCCAGAAGGTAGGGCAACTTCCTCTCAGCAACACCATTTTGCTGAGAGGTGTATGCACAGGAGGATTGGTGTAGAATGCCATGAGTGGCTAAGAAGTCCTAAAACCCGCTCGAAGAGGAAAAATACTCTCTAGCATTATCTATTCGTAAACACTTAAGGGGACAATCATATTGAGTAGTAATTTCAGCATAAAAGATGCGAAAAGCAGTAAACACTTCAGAACGATTTTTAAGTAAACCCAGGTCATTCGACTAAAATCATCCACAAAGACAATAAAGTATGTATATCCAAAAAAAGACTTGGTCCTCGAGGGACCCCATACATCTGAATGAACCAACTCAAAAGGTCTCAAAACTTTACTATCAAGCCTAGAAGGGAACGACACACGATAGTGTTTCCCGAGTTCACAAGACTCGCACTGAAATGGCTGAAGGCTAGAGGAGACAATGGAGGTCTGCCTGAGGCGCTGAAGGGATGGATGACCAAGATGACAATGCCACTGATAGGCATCAATAGAGCTGCTCAAAATGGTGGGAGAAGGATGGCACTGGAAGTGATAGAAGCCGCCCAGCTCACGACCCGTTCCAATCGTCTTCTCAAACGAGAGATCCTGAAAAACACAATATGAAGGGAAAAATGAGATAGAGCAATGCAAAGATTTAGTAAGGTGAGTGATTGATAACAAATTAAAAGGAGAGTTGGGAACAAACAAGACAGATCACAGAATAAGACCCTCATGGGGTGAAAGAGAACCACCACCAAAAATGGGGGCTTTGGTGCCATCAGCAAGAGTGACAGAACGAGAATGAGACGGAAATGACTGAAATGATGTAAGGGATTGAGAGTTACCCGTCACATGGTTGGATGCCCCAGAATCAATGATCCAAGAGCTGGAGGTAGTGAGAAGGGAAGCAGGTGCACTACCTGACTGGGCGACCCTGACGGATGGTGGGTGACTGCTAAGGCGGAGACGCTGAAGCTCCTCATAATCGGCTCTGGTAAACTCAAACGGTTCGTCTGGAAGATCCGAAACAGAAGACTGGAATGTACCATCAGTAGGGGACACAGCAGAGAGGTGGGCGGCGCGGGAATGGTGGAGCTCCGGATGGAGCACGAAGCAAGTATCAACGCGGTGACCATCCCTCTGGCAGTAAGTGCAATATGGCCTACCACAACCACCAGTACCACGGCCACCACCCATCACACAACTACGATCACGGCCAAAGGAGCCAGGGCCACGGCCAAAAGAACCAGTGCCTCAGCCGAAAGAAGTCTGAGTATCATACGAAGGAAGAGCGGAACCCTCAAAAGGAAGCATAGTGGAGGTGCTGGGCACGGGAGAGAGGGTATGGCCCCCGAGCTAATCAGGTGCTGGCAGAATGGCAAGAAATCTGGGCCCAAAGACTCAAGGTAGTGTATAGCCCGAAGCTAATCCCGCTACCGAGCAAGAACGATCAAATATGAAGTGAGGGGCATGAACACATCGAGTTGCTGGCAGAGAGAGATAAACCGGCTGTAATGATCTGAGAGGGATAAATCGCGACGCTCAAGACGAATCCACTCAGAGTAGGTCGCACAAATGTTAGTGAGGTTATCAACTCAAAGAACATGAGAGCAGCATGCTCCCAAATATCCTTGGCAGTCGCCAAGTCCATCGGCCGAGAAATTGAGAAGCCATACTCTGCCATAGCAACATGCGAACCATCGCATCATCCTGACGCCACCGGTCATAGGAGGGTGGAGGACCCCGTTCAATGACAGAGACTGCCACGAGCAAGAAGATAGGTCTCAACGGCTCTCCTCCAGCTAAGATAATTGGAGCCGTTGAGGTGCTCCGAAGTCATCTGGGGAAATGAGTGCTCAACAGAAGGAGAATACACCGTGGGATGATAGTTCAAGGGAGAAGGAGCCACGAGAGGAGCCGCTCCACTGTTAGTAAGCGAGGGTGAGGCAGGAAGATCCGAAGCAGTCGAGGTATCCATCGAGAGGAAGGGGTTCACAAAGACCCGAAAAGAAATAAAAGAGATGAGGACAAAGAGGAGTCAGAAAGGCGACTCCATCGGATGATCGCGGCACCGACGACCAAAGAGAATAAGAAGAGACATAGAGAGATAAGTCACATGTAGAAGCATAGAGTGGAAGACTCAGGTCAATGCCGAGAGTCAATCGGAGCCACGAAGACGAAGAATAGAAATAAAGGGGAGATTTAGACCATGGAGAAGGAGAAGGGTTTGGGGTTTTATGTGGACAAGGAAAGGGGAGGAGATGGGATTAGGGTGGAGGGTGTTAGTAGGAAGGCAAGGAGGGGAGGAATAGAAAGAAGAGGGAGGGAAGATGCGATCAGCAGCAGGGGGTTTACGGCGGGTAGGAGAAGACGAGGGAGGCAGGTGAGGAGAGAGGGAGGTGGGGGCTGGGGGAGGGGAAGAGGGAGGCGAAGGGAAGGGGAGGGATTTACGGCGGGGGCTGAGGGAGGAGGCGAGGGCTGGGGAAGGAGAAGGGAGAAGAGAGTTTAGGGCATGGGAGGGTTGGATGGTTGGAGAAGAAGAAGAAGAAGAAGAAGAAGAAGAAGAAGAAGAAGAAGAAGAGGAGGAGGAGAATGGGAGGTCTCCAATTTGGTCCCTAGGATACACTAACCCTAAGGCTCTGATAGCATGTTGTGAGATGAAGAAGATGAGAGAAAGTGAAATGAGTTAGGGTCTCTCCCCTTCACTCAAGTATATATATTAAGTTGGAAAAGAGGAAAAGACTACTATACCCTTATGGCATACATACATAGAAACACACATACACACATAGATATCCAACAATGGGGAATGGTGATGGGTAGCATATAACGGATATGTAAGCTAATCCTACTGTATGTAGGGGGCGATATTGTTGTAGCCTGTTAGGGGACAACTTGTCCCTTATTTTGCACTTTTTTGGAATAAAAAATGTCAATTTAAAAAAAAATTCACAATTTTAGGAAAGTGGACGGTTATCATCTCTGGATTTCGTGGGGAATCTTCAATAGTTCGAGAAGCTTAGCAAGGGTGTGAATCGGAGGACGCAAGAGGATTCATGCACTTGACAGCTAAATGTTATAGGATTAAGCTACAAGTTAATTTACCTAAATTTAGAATGGGGTCATCCTGTGACCATAAGACACTTGCCTACGTGTATATGTCATCTAACTAGTGATTGAAAGTAATTTAAGTTAAATCACTCAAGTTAAAAGGTGAGGTCCACTTTTAGTTGGTCACAAGTTAAAAAAAACAAAGGTGTGTAGGGACGTCAACTAAATAACTAGGAGAAATCCTAATTGTATATAAATACAACATAAAGCCCACAAAATCACAATTTTGGGAAGGTGGTTATCATCTCTGTATTTCGTGGGGCATCTTTAATAGTTCGAGAAGCTTAGCAAGGGTGTGAATTGGAGGCATGAGGATTCATGCACTTGACTGCTAAATCTTTTCAAAGTATTCATTTTGTTTGATAATCCATGTACATCCCAATGAGCATATCCCGTTTATGGTTTCAAAATTATTTTTAATCCATTTTTAATTTGAATATTAAATCATTTTTAATCAATGAATTTTTTTTTTAAATTCACAAGTTTTAGGAATTGTGAAGCAGTTATGGCTAGCCAATCCCAGATTGTGGCAGTGTTCAACAGATTATGGAATGGAACTTGAGTGTTTCTATACTATATTGGGGAAAATTAAAACCTTTGATAAGTTGAAGTGCCAAAGAAAGAATGCGTGCATCAAGAAATCTAACTACTATATATGAAGGCAAAATGATGGGTTAATGTCTTCCACCCTTTGCCAAAAATTCCATCTATATCACAGTTGTATTATGCCTATTCTCTTCAATAAGACATTATGATATTACCTACTTTCTTTAGGGTAAAATCGTAATCTACATCTACATATATAAAGGCAAAATCTTGGGTTATTTTCTTCCACCCTTTGCCAAAAATTCCATCTATATCCCAGTTGTATTATGCCTATTCTCTTGAATAAGACGTTATGATATTACCTACTTTCTTCAGGGTAAAATCGTAATCTACATACGAAAAGTACCGACACAGGGTACTTGTCTATGACAATTACGGAAAAAAGTACCAAGAAGAGTTAAAGACATATTACAATAACGAAAGAACTACTTGATATTACTCATGCAGGACACTTGCAAAATATTGACGGATTCCGGGCACCTTAAGAGGAACAACAATTATGGAAACCTCTATCGATTGGAGGGCTAGGATCAGCCTATATCGATTGGAGGGCTAGGATCAACCTATGGAAATGATTATATGGGCACAACCGACTGATGTTGTGTTCCATCACATGGACAGTTTGGATCAACCTATAACCCTCTATAGATCAGAGGGTTCGGATCAACCTGTGAAAATTATTTTTGGGGCACCACCTATGTAGGCAGTGGCCCATCTAATGGACGGTTTGGATCAACCTATGGTACGGGCCATACCGTACATTTTAATAAAGTGAGGAGTGCGATCATCAAAATACGGTGAGTAGTGCCATTACAAAATATGGTAGTGAGGACATTAGCACTATATATAATTTGAAACCATCGTTGTTACTTGGATGTTCCCACGCAGGTCGGGTTCAACCCGAACCTGACGGGTTCAACCTGAATTTGGGTTGGGTCGGGTTAAGCTTTTTCGCAAATCGGGTTGGGTTGGGCTGGGAAAAATCAACCCGAATTGGAAATCGGGTCGGGTCGGGTTGGGCTGTCGAGCAACCCGACCCGACCCGAAATCCGAATTTGGGTTCCATCTGAAGAAGTTCTGTATATGTGTTTTTCTTTTTCAACATTGAAATAGTCTCCACAGTCCACAATAGATGGTTTGGACAATCCTATGGTGCGGGCCATACCGTACTTTAATAAAGTGAGGAGTGTGATCATCAATATATAGTAGTGCGGATAACATTTCCCTTTGTTAATTGTTAGTCTCTGTTTGGTTTGGATTTTGAGAACCAGTTGTGAGTTACAAACTGATTATTGGTGACTCACTATTGCTTCTCAAAATCCAAAACAACCCGGCTTGAGTTGAAGTGGTCAACAATTGGTACCATATCTCAGTGACATAGATTCATTGACATAGATGCAGTCCAATCTCTGCCAAAGGGGATAAAAAATCGGTCAATGCATTGGCAATGAATGATTGTGAAACTCTACTTTTTGGCAAAACTAAGAAGGTATATTTTATAGTTTACATTTTCTTTCTTCTTAATTTGTCATCTTCATATTAACACATCATTTAGTTATTTAGTGACTTGCAAATTTATGTCTCTCATACTTCTTCTTTTTTTCCTTTGAAAATTTTACTTTCATTTATTTATACGCCAATACTTACATTTTCTCTTTTATTTATTTATTTTTCTTTTATTTATATGCATCCATCTAAGAAATAAGCTCTCAACTTTATTGTAGGTTAATTAATATAATTTCCTTTGTGAAGTCTTCTTAATCACATTGTCTTAGGGTTTACTTATGCTAAATGTTTGTACCAATTCACATGCCAAATGGTCTTTATCATAAAAAAATTCATTTATGCTTATGCCTATCTAAATCCATAGAGTTCACTTACTGTAGATTTTACAGCTATTTTTAGGCCATTACTTAATTTGTGGTTATTCTTACGCGTTACTAGTATAAAATATAAGCAAAATAATATAAAAGAATACTAAAATACATGCAAACAGACAAATTAGGCATTTCTATCATCATCGTATCAATCTACAACATGAACAACACTACTAGGGAAAAACATAAAACAGGCAAATAAACAAAAAAAGTTCCCTAGTTAAAACAACTAGTCAAACTCCTGGTCCTTGATTCCCTGCTAAGTTATCAATTCCATTTCGTTCGCCAATTCGTTTTGGTAGCTGGAACGGAACATTTTGAAGTTTCGTCCGTTTCGTTCGGCATTTCATTCCACTACGACAAGGGGAATTTTTTTTAATAGTTAAAAATATGAGAAAATCCAAAAAAAAAAAGAAACTGAAATTTTTAAAAAGATAAAGAAGCAATTAAATGAACCAAATACGTAAAAGATCCAACATTTACTTAAAGGAAAATCACTATCAACTAAAATGAATGTGGTGACCAGTGTATTGACCAGTCCTAACAAGATGAAAAACTTTGAGAGACTAAATTATGAGATTTTTTTACCAGACTTTTGGGATTGAATAAAGTTTGGACATGATAGAATTTATGAATTTTTAAAATTGGAAAAATACCCCATCGTTTGGATGTTAAGATTTTAACCCGACCCCTTCTTTTTTTTCAAATTTTGTACTAGAACTGAAAATTTAACTTTTTATCCTTCTAGATTTGGGTCTTGAAAATATTTTTAATAGATCCAAATGGGGGTATTCCCTTCTTTACATGTAAATCTTAAGTAAATGGATAATAAAGAAAAACACAAAAAATGGGAAATTCTGGACGAAACAGGGCACTCCGCCCGTTTCATCTGAAATTCTGATTTCAGCCGGAATTTCAACCAGAATGGACCGGAATTCTGGCCGGAATGGAATTTATACCAAATCCATTCTGGTTTCCGGACTGGAACGGAATTTCCGGTCTATTCGGCCAGAACAGAACGGAATTGATAACTTAGATTCCCCGTGTTTGACAAAATACCCAAGACAACCCTTGACTTGTTTTCCGGATGCGGAATATATATATCTGTCGAAGAAACATGTTGATGTTGTAATATTCACATGCTTCCTGATGTACTTTCACGCATGTATAATCTAAGTCAAGATTATCCGCAGCATATAAACGCCCATCGAATGTAAAAATTCACAGTTGCATGACAAAAATTGGGTGCAACACAACACAAAGTATGGTTCAGGATGGCAATGCGAATGAATTGCAAACAAAACTGAAAATTATAGAAACTGATAGATTGTAGTACTTTACATATCACAGAGCATGCTAACATAAATTGCAAGTTCTTCGATACTGAAAAAATAAAGTTCTGCCACTGACAGGTGGATTTAGAGAAAATAAAGGACTGGTTTGTGATTGGCATAGAGATACGGCAACGGGTTACCTGTAAATGACCATCTTCTTCAACACAAGAAAGAAAAAGGTCTCCCAAACATCCCAAAAGCATGCCCAATAGATTGACCTCCCTAACAAGCCGTGGGGTTAGAGTTGGCACAGTGAAAATTTGCACAGAGAACGTTGATAGCAGCGGATACTTTTCAGATTCGGAATTACTTAGTTCCCGTATGGCTTCTGCTATGTTAATAGGATAGTAATTTATGAAGACTTTCGCAAACTCAAACTTAAACTTAGGCTCGCCCAGTAATTTCAAGAGCAATTCATGGAGCTTCCTCACAACCGATTTGTGCAAGAATCTCTCTGCCCTCACAAGAACATCCAATAAGCCATCTGATAGAAGAAACCGCTGAGAAACAAAACTGAGCAGGCTTTCACTGTGTTTGCAGAAATCGAGCAGCATTTCAACAGTTGTGGAAGATAAACTGCGTGCAACGTTTCTATGTATGTCATTTGATTTGCTAAGAATTCCTGGCTCGGCAGTTTCGGCAGACAATAACTTATCTTTCCAGCAAACGAGAAGAGCATCAAGGATGGGTCCTATGGAAGTCGCAATCTCCATGGGGAGAGGCTGAATCTGTTCCGCCCCTTTATGCTTGGAACAAAAGCCCTCGCGCTTCCATGCAGTCACGTCTCCACAATCACAACACCCTCCCCCCGTTTTCATAATCGAATAATCATGGTCCTTGTGGTTGCCATTCTGGAAACAAGGAACACATATCGCACATGTCGGATCATGCTCACATGTCCGGCAGCGATATGCTATGTCTTTGTGTCCCCAAACCGCTCCACAAACACCCCTCTGGCCAGCACTCCTTTTTGCCAAATTCTTCAGGAAAGCCTGTGGCTCACCCTGAAACATCAGCCACTGCAGCCACATGAAACTCTCATGAAATTGATCCTTTAAACTTTGATCTTCTGGCTTTTCACTGGACTTTACCCTGGCCACCTCTTGGAGAGCCTCCAATATGTCCTCATTGGTGGGTAAGATAGCACAAACCAGTTGGGTTAAAAGGGACTTGTTCTCCTTCACAAAATCCACTAAACCCGGATGCAATTGAACTAGCTTCTCCTCAGGAACTCCACATAGAGCAAGTCTCTGTCATTGCAACAGATTACACTAGGGCATAGAGAATTTCATAATCGAGAAAGAAAACACAAAAAAGATATGGACGAATTCACTCCGGCCTTGTTTGGATTGCAGGAATTTACTGGACAAGTTTCGAAAGGGAAAATATTTGTAAAAAAATCTACTTTTTTACACGTGAAAAAAAGATAACTTTGACCGAACTAGTTCACTTTTTATGCAGATGGACCTTCAATTTACAATGATATCCATCTAAATTAAGCATAATCATATCATTTCCTTCTAAATTGTGTAAAGAATTTTTTCCAAGAAAACATTTTCCGTAAGAAAATTTTTTCTTGCAATTGAAACAAAAATGCATAGTTCGGCCTAAGACCCTGTTTGGATTCCATGAATTTTCTGGAAAAGTTTCGAAAGGAAAATATTTATAAAATTTCCTACTTTTTTTTACATGTGAAAAGGGATATAACTTGAACCAGCCCTATTCAATTTTGACTTGGAGAGACCTTCAATTTATGATAATATCCCTCCAAATTAACCATAGTCATATAATTTCCCTCTAAATCAATGAAGAAGAAAATATCTCAGGAAAAACTTTTCCATCAGAAAACTTTTTCTTCCCATCCAAACAGGGCCAAGGTTCTGATGTAACAAGGTATACATTCATCAAAGAGAAATTCAATTGAACAAATTCAACTACCCAGATAGAATCCCATAACCGAGAAAGTAAACAAAACAAATTACAGATGATTATGGTTAATTTAGAAGGATACCATAATAAATTGAAGGCCTCTCTAGATATTAAAAAAAAAAAAAAAAAAATTGAATAGGGTTAGAATTTCATAACCGAGAAAGTAAACAAAAGAAATTAGAACTAAATTTTGTGAGATGGAATAGATAGGGAAAGGAATACCCTAAGGATTCGATCTTGAGGCGTAATGAGATTCCGATCAGGCGGGGAATCGATCTCCATTCCGGCTACAAATCGCAGCCAATCGGTACAACTCCAGTAACTAGATCTTGAGCTTTTACGCCCCAGTGTTGCTGACAAATGAGAGAGATGAGATATAAAAGTTCAAAGAAACCCTAATCTCTTTCTAGGGTTTTCTAGGGTTTCCAAATCCCTCATTCTCTTTTATAAATACACCGCCTCTGTTTTTTTGGTTAGCTAATAATAAGAGACGGTTCACCTATATCTCCGAAAGTAATAATCCTCGAATATCTTTTATCTTTTCTTGCAGCTTGGTTTAGTAAGCATTTGAAATGACAAAATTGCCAGTCTCCATTGTCGTCTTGTGTGTGGGCCCACTTTGAGGGCCCCATTGAATCAAATTCTGTTCCGCTTCTATTTTAATTGGGAAAACTTTTCCTTGTAAAAGAAAATTCCATATCTGCCATGTTTGGCAAACACGAGTATTTTTTCCCGATGGAATGTTGTCTTACTACCCAACGTAGGCCGGGGCTTGGGGAGGGAAAGATATTCGAGCGAATGAGTGAGGGGTGGGCAAGAAATGGCTGGGACCAAAGAAAAAAAAAATTCCGCTCATAATCAATAAAGAAACTGCATATTATGGAAACCTCTATATCGGAGGGTTGGGATCATCCTATGGTAATGACTTTAGGGGACACAACCTATTTACGTTGTGGCCCATCAAATGGACGGTTTGGATCATCATGTGGTGTGGGCATTTTGAAAAATACTCGACCCATCAAATGGACGGTTTGGATCATCATGTGGTGTGGGCATTTTGAAAAATACTCAACTACACGGTCTTGCACCTTGGGTGGGGCCTACCTTGTTCAAAGATTTAAATAAATCAATTGTTGGGCCCCACCAATGGTTTATATTGGAGAGAGAGAGAGTATCGGTTGTACTAGCATTGTACCGATTGTTAATGTGTCGTTCACATTCTACAAGCCGACATCCCAATTTGATGCCGTGTCGTTCTGGAAAAAAACCATTTACATCTGTGTAAATGCATTAGAGCCTAAGGAAGAAATGGTGCTCCTCTCTTTTTTTCAATCGGTACAATGCTAGTACATTGGTTCGTATGATGAATGGGCGTCCAAACACGTAAAAGTGGTACGATGAAAGTACCACCATTAATATTTGATCCAATAGCAACTTCTCTAAAAGTGAGATGATGTTGGATCAAATATCAAGGGCGGTACCCCTATTACGTGGGTGTACACCCTCTCATCATATAAAATCTCATAAGGTAATTACAATTCTAAAAAATGCATCACTACCCTATCAAATAGGTATCTTTTTAAAGAAAGCAAGATATATATAATGCATGCCCCAAATGGATAGGCTCAAACATAGAAGAAGTGTAAAAACATGGGGCAAAGAGTAGGAATTAATCAAATTTTAAGAATTCAAACATGTAATGATTAGGTAGTTCTGCAACTAATAAGAGAGGACCGAAACATTGAAGTGTATCATGATTTACAACATGAAGCTATAAACAAATCAGCTAGAGAAGTATGTGTAGCTCTTGCATTATTGATTTCAGTAGCTACTCTAAAGGTTAAACTATTGGAACTCTTGCCTCCTTTAAAAGTTTTCTGATCTTGATTTCAGTGGCTATTCCTTGTAAATCATGAGATTTGCAGACCTAAACATGAAAGCTATAAATGAAAAAATAGATTGTAAGAGTTTATCAATCTTAAACATAAAAGCTATAAACAAATGTGGTTTATGTACCATATGCATAAATGTGTGCTGTTGATTATAGTAATAAATCCCATTTATTTTCCCTTGTTTATTTTATTATAGAAAATCTTAAAACTTGCCAAAACCAAAATCATCTTTATCTCTAGAAAACCTCCTAAGAGGATATCCACTACTAAAATCAAGAAAGAAACTGTAAAAGACCTAGATTTCTTCGTGGTGGGAGAAAAATAAGGAAGGAAAGTATTAGAGTTTACACACCTTAATGTGTTTGATGTAGAAAAAGAGGGGTTTCTTGTTCGCATAGTGAGGAATCCTGATGCAAGATAGAAGGGGAAAATATGAGGCGTATCATAACTTTTTATCAAACTCACCAACATTTCAATTGCCTAAAGCTTTGTTTGGATTGCAAGAATTTTCTGGAAAATTTTGGAAAGGAAAATATATCTGAAATTTCCTACTTTAATTCAGACATAAGAAAAGATAACTGAACAAACCTGATTCAAGTTACTGTGTTAACTATATCCCCCACATCCACTGTATTGTTACTGTGTTCCCATGACAGTCTCGGTCGAAGTTTTCCTTCATTAATAAAGTTCAATCATTACCAAAAAAGTTGAATCATTTAAAAAAAACAACCCAATTCAAATTTTACTTAGAAAAACCGTTAAAAAAAACTACTTAGAAAACATTCAAGTTATGAAAATATCCCTCTAAATTAAGCATAAAATGTCATTTCCCTCTAAATTGTGGAAAGAAAAAAAATCCAAGAAAAAAATTCCATCGTATATGTATTTTTTTTAGAATTCAAACAGGGTATCAAAAAGTTTTTGTTTCCACGATTTAGAAATAAATGATAAGATTATGGTTAATTTGGAGGGATATTATAATAAACTGAAGGTCCTATTATTAAAAGTTTGTTCAATTTGTCATTTTTAGTTTCTCAAACAAATGGGAAATTTCAGAAATCATTTTCTTTTCCAAACTTTTTAAAAAAATTCCTGAAATCCAAACAGGGCCCAGACGAACCAGCATTTCTTTACTCATTCTCACTTAATCTCCAATTTGTTTTTAAAAAAAAAACACTTTATAAAAAATCAATTACAAAAACCCATTACAAAAAATCCCAGTTTATTTTGAGCACCAAATACTTTCAGCCAAAAGAACACTGATTCAACAATATGATAAATGGATTCAAAACCCACAATTAAACTAAAAGGTTATTCATATTCCTGAATAAAACATACCCAATCCCCTATTCCCATTTTATAAACCATACAACTTTCAATAGACAAAACCCTAAAAGCCTAAACCCTGAACCCTAATGCAAATAGAATCAACAAAACAGAGAACATCCATTAACATGAAGATTCCGGTCCTGAGCCCTAGCTTTAGAAAAAGATTTGAAATTTGAGGGTTTCCTTCTCTTGCTTGTGCTAAAGCTAATTAGGGCAAGTGGAATGAGTGGAACTGGGGAACCCAAACCCCAAAAATATCTGAAGATAGAGGGCAGCATGGGAGAGTGACATGGAGGTGTGGGGAGGAGCACATGGGAGAAAGGGAGTAGGTGAGATGCATTAAATAGTGAGCCCGAGGGGACGTCTAACAGAGATGGAAAGATCGGGAGGTCTATAGGTAAGGTCATTAGGTCATTAAAAACCTTTGAATATGAATTTTTAAGGGGCTTAAGGGTAAAACTGTATGACAGAGACTGCAAGAGAAAAATCAAGAGATAAAAAAAGAGAAACTCTTTTTCTCTGGCTATATTGTAGTGAGTGTGTGTGTGTGTGTGTGTGTTCCCAACTCAACTCAACTCAACTCAACAAAGCCTTTGTCCCAAACTAGTTGGGGTCGGCTAAATGAATCCTTAAGAAAAATTTCAAGAAGAAGGTGAAAGGAATCTACTCGGCTCTAATCCTGGCTCTAGCTGGGTTCAACTACGTGGATCATTTTCTTCCATTCTAATCTATCCAAAGTCAAGTTCTCTGTTATGTTCCTAGCTATCAAGTCTTTCATCACTGTTTCTACCCAAGTTGTTTTCGGTCTGCCCCTACCTCTTTTTACTCCATCAATTTGGCACGAGTCGCCTCTTCTCACCGGAGCATCCAAAGAACTATGTTGGATATGTCCAAACCATCTTAAGCGGTGCTCTCTCATCTTCTCCTCAATTGGTGCCACGCCCACCTTTCTACGAATGTCTTCATTTTTAATTCTATCAAACCTTGTGTGGCCGGACATCCATCCAAGCATTCACATCTCCGCTACACTCATCTATGCGCGTGTTGCTTCTTAGTGGCCCAACATTCTGAGCCGTACAGCATGGCTGGTTTCACAGCTGTCTTATAAAACTTTCCCTTCAACTTGGTTGGGATTTTATGGTCGCACAGAACTCCTGAGGCAAGCTTCCACTTCAACCAACCTGCTCTTATTCTACGGTTAACATCATCTTCAATATCTCCTTCCTTATGTAGAATTGAACCAATATAGTGAAAGATATCCCTCTTAGGTACCTCATGTCCAGTCATATTTACTACATCCTCATCCTGCCTCCTTACATTACTAAAGTTGCACTCCATATACTCTGTCTTAGTCCTACTCAGTCTAAAACTTTTGGATTCCAAAGTAGTTCTCCATAACTCTAACTCAGCTTTGGTTTCGTTGAATAATACTATGTCATCGGCAAATAACATACACCATGGCACCTCACCCTGGACACCCCCCGTAAGCTCATCCATAACTAGCGTAAAAAGATAAGGGATTAGAGCCGATCCTTTGTAAGCCCAAGGGTTCAACCCTTCCTTGTTTGATGCTCAACAAACCCAAATTGATTATATGTTGCTAATGACATTGCTAGTGTTGTGATTTAGACAGATAAAATCAAAGTCAACACTTGGAGCTAAAAGTAAAAAAGGACTAGCTTGGAATTGATCTTCATGTTGGTGACCTTTCCATGCACTACAAGAAGTCCAAGGAAATGAAGGAAGTCACAAGCCCCTAGAGCATATTCAAGAGTCTATTCACAAGCTCGAGAGCCTACATGGAGGTGCAAGAGAAGCCAACACAATCAAGAACCTAGTTAGTTATCTTCTTAGATTGTATTAGAGATTCCTCAAGTCATGGTTGCATGCATTCATATTTTGATTTTAAAATAAACCTTGACCTAAAAGCATTTATTGGAAAATGACCCTTATAGGTAGATAAACATGTTTTAAAAACAAAGACCAAAGCCCAAGAATCAAACCCCGAAGTTTCAATTCAAAGTTTAAATAAAAACTCAAGTTAAGGGCTGGGCAGTCGACTGGACACCTCCAGCCGACTGGCCCAATGGGGAGTTCACCTGCTGGATTTCCAACAAGTGAATCCCAGCCGACTAGAGGAATCCAGCCGACTGGCTTTAAATGGTTTTCACCTTCTAGATTTTCAGAAAGTGAAAACCAATCTACTGGTCTCCCCCAGTCGACTGGCCCGAAAGGGTTTTCATAACCTGTTGGAAAAAATGTTGTCGGGCAGCCGACTAGAGCGACATGAACTTGTTTTTTAAAAATACTCTGAAAGAGGGCATTGGCCACCGACTGGTCATACCAGTAGACTGCCAACGGTAACATTTGTAACCGTTGGAGGCCATAATGGCTAGTTTTTTAAATGAGTTCTTTACTTTGTTTTATGCTAAAAATACCCCTAAATGGTAATTAACTCTTAGGACTATAAATATGAATTAAATTCAAGCATTTACACCTTTTGTCAAGTTGAGAAAACATTTACTCCTTACATTCAAAGCTTCTACAAGTTTTCCATATTCAAAAGCATTACTTTGCATTCAATCATTTGACAAGAGGATCTCTTTAGGCTCATTTGTAGTTTCTTTTTAGAGAGATTCGTTGTACATCAAGCCTTCAAGAGGCCAAGAGAGTTCATTTTTCTTCTTCTTCTTCAATCATTGTAACGAGGGTCTTTTGTTCGGCCAGATAAAACAGGTGAATCATTGTAAGAGGGTTCCTTGATCCGGCCCGGTAAGAAAGGGGATCACTTAGTGTAGAAGCCAAGGAGGTCGGCAAGTGGATGTAGACCTGTGGGAACTAAGGTTGAACCACTATAAAAATACTTGTGTGGTCTCTTCTTCTCTACATTCTTCACATGTGCTTGGTAAGATCTTTCCTTTTATTTTAATTGTTAATCTAAGGTAATAAGGAATAGTTGTAATTGTAATTTCAAATTAATCAAATCTAAAATCCCTAAATTTCTAAGAAAATACAATTCACCCCCCTCTTGTGCTGCCTAATCTAATTTTATTTGGTATCAGAGCACAAGGCTCTTATATAGAATTTTTATTTCTCAAATTTCTTCAAGAGAAAAACATCCATGGCAACCAATCCCTCTTCATCTACACATGTAAGTCCTTTCGGAGGTGTTGAAGGGCACTCCATTTCTAGACCCCCATTCTTTGATAGAACTAACTATAATCATTGGAAAATTAAAATTTCTTTTTATCTTCAATCAAATGATTATGTAGTATGAGAGTTAATTGAAGGAGGATACACTCCTCTTACAAAAGAAAAAAGTGAATGGTCGGCAGCCGAAAAGAAAAGAGCCGCATTGAATGCCAAAGGGATATATTCACTATTTTGTGCTCTATCCCCTGAGGAATTCAATAGGGTCTCAACTTGCCAAACGACAAAAGACATTTGGACTACTCTTCAAGTAACTCATGAGGGTACAACCCAAGTTAAAAAATCTAAAGTAAACATGTTAGTATTTGATTTTGAGATGTTTACCATGAAACAAGATGAGACTATTTTCGGAATGTATTCTAGATTTACTAACATTGTAAATGAGTTACAGGCACTAGGAAAGACCTACTTGAACATTGAGCCAGTGAACAAATTACTTAGGTCTCTTCCACCTCATTGGGATGCCAAGATTGATGCGATTGAAAAAGCCAAAGACTTGGACAACTTGAAGTTAAATGAACTCGTGGGATCACTCATTACCCATGAAATGAAGTTAAAGAAGAGAGAAACTCAAAAGTCAATTCTTAAAGAAGATGTGAGGAAGACGGGGATAGCCTTCAAGGCACAAATTGTAAGTGAAGATGAAGAAAGTGAGAGAGAAGAATGCATAGATGACTTAACTCATGAAGTGGCTCTCCTCACTAAGAAAAGCAACAAGCTCGGAAGATATAACCAAAAGAAAGGAAGAAGTTATAGAAGGAGCAAGTCTCCAAAAAGAGATAAGAATAAGAATGAGAAGGATGACGATCCAATTAAGTGTTATGAATGTGGAAAAGTAGGGTACATTCACCCAGAATGTCCCTCACTAAAGAAGGATAGAAACCAAAGAAGAAGGAGAAGAGAAAAGAAGAAAAGCATGAGTGCAAATTGGAATGGACTTGTGGACCCCGATCCGAGGAGGCGGCGAGGAACGAGTCTCTATCGGTCCTTTGGATCTCCACATTAGAAGGAGAGCTCTACCAAGGAACTCTCGAAATAAAGCGCCCTATGGCAATAAATGAGATACCTCTTGATCCAAGGACAGAACCCCAAACCAAGACGTACCTAAAATGACAAAGAGTTGCCATCCATGGATAGGCCATGAACCAAAAAATATACTCTGTTTGCAATGGATTACCAGAAACAATTGGGTCCGTGCCTGGTTACGAGTAGGGAAGGTGTTAGGCATCATACTCATCCGAGCGCACTCGGTCTCCTATGCCATTTTTTAATTAACTTTGAAGAGTTTTGGGCGAAAATTAAGTGAAATGGGAACAAATATCCCCGAGAAAACGTCTACCTAAGCATGCATGACCCGAGGATGAGCAAAAGAAAAATAAAACATCAAAATCCTAATGACAATTGATATCAGAGTCATCTAACATTGGAAAGAACACTAGAATCCGCCGTCTCTAAAAGAGGTGTAGAAAATTAGAGTTCATCCAATATTAAACAATTTTGCTACCTATCCCCAAACATCGCATCTAACATCCATGCCTAACTGTCTCTAAAAGAGGCGTTGAAAACTAGAGTTCATTCAATATCAAACAATTCTGCTACCTATCTCCAAACATCACATCTAACATCCATGCCTAAAGAGAATTTGTACCATCATCATCTGTTATTAGAATGAACACTAAAATCCGCCGTCTCCTAGAGAAGTGTAGAAGACTAGTGTTGATCTAATAACAAATAACTTTAGTATCTATCTCCACACATCCGATCTAGTCCTAACTCATCACATCTAAGAAAGCAGTAAACAAACACATGCATAGCTATAGCTAGCAGATAAATGAGCAGGTATAATTAAATAATGATAAGCAGATATGAAGAACAATAAAGCAGTAGAGAGCTACAGCTACACATGTGAATAACAATAAAAAAAAACAGTAAAGGGCTAAAACTAAACATGAGTATAAGCAATATGAAAAGCAGTAAAGAACTATAAGAGCTACAACTAAACATGGTGAAGCTATAGCAAAACAAGTCCAGTAAAAACTATATAACTAAAAATGTGAATAACAAATCGCAAGCAATCCAATCAAAGAAAGAAAACGCACTAACATGATCCTATGCAAGGAATAATGGCGAACAACAAACTCTAAAACTCTAAATGTTTTCGTCCGAATCTTAGACGACCTTACATCCATCCAAGCCGCCTACGTATCCCCGCCTCTACAGGAATCAAGGCCACGTAGTTCTTGCGCGCCTATTCTAATCTATGATGCCTTACACATCTAGGACCGCTATCCTAGACAAGATCAACTAGACTCGACTAGTTTTTAAAGCTTCTTGTGCGATCTGTAGACACCCCATTTGACAGAACCCTAATAACATTGTTAGAATAGAAACCCTAGTAAACTAGTGAACTAGAGTCCCAAATTACATCATAAGGTAGGTTAGGATCTCAAGTAGGTCCCTGAAAAATTTCGTCGAAATCCGTCAAGGATTGCCTAGCAAACAATCGTAGTAGGTAGTATAGTGTAAAATAGTGTAGCAGAAGTGGGGTGGTTTATCCAGTTTATGGGAGGTCCAGTTAGTGTGTATTGCAGCAGAGGGTTTTCCCTGGGTAACTTAAAGGGGCATGAATTTATCCTTTATTTTTTACTAAAACTTTTTCTTGTAGACCACCCTTGCTCATCCAAAACTATATAATTGGGGTGTCTAGGTAAGTTAATGGGATGAAAAATTATTTCATTTATCTGTAAATAGAGATCAAAGGGCCCTCATTTGAGGCAATCTTCTTAAGCAAGCTAGCAAATTAGGGATCCTAATCCCTAAAAGAGAGAGAGAGAGAGATATAGATATAGATATAGATAGATAGATAAAGGGGATCTCATCTCTAAGTCCTAATTTCATCTTCTCCGGCGAGATCTCGCCGGAATCCGGCCGATCTGCCGGAGATTAACCGTCGGAGTTTCTCCACATCACCTCCTTTACATCCTCTTCATTTCTACACTCATCAAAGCCCTAAATCCATACCCTAGGGCCTTGAATCTATAATTTGAACCTTAAATACAAACCCTAACTCTTCATCTTCTCCAGTGAGATTCCGTCGGAATCCGGCCAACTATCTCTATTTCCATTGTCCTAATCTTCATCTCTATTGCTACCCTTTTTTTAGCACTGATTACCTCATCAAAATTAGGTCAAAACCCTCTGCAAATTCGTCTTACATCTCTGCAAAATCCAACAAAATCTGTTCTTCTTTCCGGCAAAGATCTTAAGCTCTCTGGTCTAGTTATGCCATCAAGCACTAACCTAGTTCTGAAACTATAAAACCTAATCTCTCCATCATTTATAGGTTATAAACCTGTTTTGATCATACTTTTCTCAAATCCTCTCAGCTAAATAAAGCTTTCTCTATTAGTTTTCTTTCAATTTGATTTTCCTTTGGTTTCAAATGTGTAAAAAAGGAGATTAGATCCATTGCTATCTTATTTCATCCTTTTGACTTAAGAAAGAGGAATGACCGGCCACATTTTGGTGAAGGAGTAAGAAGAAGAAAATTTTATCAGCACTTTAAACTGCATATCAGGTCTGCCGACAATTACTTCTTTGGCTTCAACAATCCTTGGCGATTCAACATTATTGCCGGTCATCAGATCATTACAAGTAGCAGGGAAGAATTATTTTGCATTCTTGGCTTTACTTTCATCGATTAAACATGTAGATTCTTTCCCTTTCTTTAAAATTGTGGGTGGACTTGAAACTCATAGACTAAAATTCGTAATTAGTCGCCACTGCTAATAGCCCATAGATGATAACACCTAATCAATTTGGTGATGTCTTGTGGTACAATAGGTTAAGTTCATGCATTCTGTGCACCAAATGTTTATGATTATTATTGAAATGTTGATCTATGGGCAACAATGAAACTTTGTCATTTTGTTTGACTCATTGGCTGCATTATAACATTAAAAAAATCAGCTTTTGTTTCCCTGTTAGTTGAACTTCCTCTGTGCATTTTTCATTGAATGTTAGTAATCCAAGGCTTAATTTGGCAACTTGAATCAGAATAGTTTCACTGCTAGTGAGAAGATGGACCAAGAGTTTTTAAAGCCATTTTAAGCCACCTCCTCATAACTTTATTTATATAAATGGGTTCAGACCAAGAGAACAACAATTCTCAGGATGTGCTTAGGTTGATGTCATTGGTTCAGGGGAAGCTTCCTTGACTCATTCAATTGATCGGAGGGTAGCAGGGTCATATTTCAATAGTTGCATAGCTCTATGTTAACCAGGTGTCAACATATGAGGATTTTTTTTTTGTGGTATTAATAAGTTGAGATTTGCACAGCTCTACACAACTTTGCAGAAAGCCATTTCACAGCCCACTTTTGCAGGAGAGAACAGCCACCTTAGATGAATTAAACTAAAAGACAAACTTTGCTATAAAGTGGCTGAATTGCCTGCTATAGTGAGCCACGAAATGGCTTTTCATAAAATTGTCTGGCAAATACCACTTCTACTTTGATATTTACAGCCCTCATACTCTTGATATTGACAGCCCCCATACCCTTAATAATGACAACCCTCATACTCTTGATAATGACAGCCCTCACCCTCTTGCTATTAGCAGCCCCCTCACCCTTATGATATTGACAGCCCTCACATTTTTTATATTAGCAGCCCCCTCTCACCCTAGATAATGGCAGCCTCTCACCCCTTGATAAATAATTGTGATGATAAGAGGGGGTAGGGTCAATTGAGAAACAAAGAAATGGTTGTGGTTATATCACTTCACCAAGGTAATAAAAGGGGGGCTGACACTTGCATCACCATGTTTTGATGATAGCACTACTCTATCGGTTCACACTGCTCTAATCGATTTTTCTTGCCGACAATTCTAAATACACAGTATGCCTACAATCTAGTTTGTGCCCCATTGGAAAAGTGTGAAATGGAGTAGGCAGTGTCATTATTAATATACTGTATTGTGGATGTTAGCAGCTAGCTATTGACGCTAGCACTACCAAGTTGTGCTTTTGCAATAAATCAGTTTGTCTTCTTTATTTCAACTTCCTTATTGGTTAAAATCCTTTTGGGTAATTTTGATAATCTTCTAAAATGGGGTAAAAAAATAGTGTTTATCAAATTAAATTCTGTTTCAATGTGGTTCTTTTATAAGAAGTTTGGGCACGCTTGAATGATGTTTGAGTTCAAATAGTTTTGATTATTTAGATTGTGTAGGAGCGTGAAAAGGTTGAACAGTTCTATGGTCTAATACATTTTGAATTAGAAATGGACAAGAATTTAATTCCTCTTAGGACTGGTTTTCATTGTGAGTTTTACTCAATGGTCAAAGACGAATGTTAAGGCTATTCTTTTTCTCTGTACTAGTTTTATGTCTTATCTTACGCCTTGGAGATTATTATTTTTTGGATTCAATTTTATTAAAATAGGAAATGGTGTTAATTATCACCTAGTTTTCAGGACAAACACTCTTGCAGGGCATCCTTGCTAGTGCCATTTCTTATTGACTTTATATGGTTGGGTTACACCTTAATGTTTTTTTTTTCGACTGTCTCTTTTATATGTCATGCCTATTACCTCTGTCAAAATCATGTAAATATGTGTTGATTGGTAGTCTGGTGGAATTCCCATGGGAGGTTAAGAGTTTTAAACGAGACTTGATGATTTCAATAGAATGTGTACGTATTTGATAGAGTAATTGGGAAATTCTAAAGTATAATCAATCGGTTATTTTCAAAGATTTTTGTTCAGATAAGACCTGGATATTTAGAATCCCTTGATCATGCCTGAAAGCATATCATTTATATGTACTCTTAATCTTTTTCAAGTAATAATTAGCTCGGATCTGTTTGTATATTGGATGAATTCTTGTGACATTAGCTGTAGCTGAGATAGTCTTTTATGGGAAGAGCAGCTTACATCCTGAATATATGAATACCATGAACTATTTGATTGGAGGCAAGATTAGTTGAAGGTTGAGTACTTGAATGTTAGATATGCATAACTTGTAGTGCTAAATCTGCTTTTACAAGTGCAAATAATATGCGATGTTCCTTATACCGGGGTAAAACTTATGCTATTTTGTTTAGTAATAACTACCTGTCGAATTAAGAAAGCGCAAATTTAGGATATTTACTAATAAGTTCGCCCTTATCCCATCATTTAGGGGACTTGCCAAGTCCCAGTAGCATTTCCCCTCTCTTTTAAAAGACTTTTCTAGTCTTTTAGGTATACCCTTAGACATTAGTGCTAATCATTGATAGGGCGATGAAGGAGTTATCTCAAGCCCATCCTTAAGGGACTTGCTCGGTCCTAGTAGCATTCCCCTCTTCTCCCCTCTTTTATTTAGTAGACTTACCTAGTCTTTTAGATACCTCTAGACTTTTACTCTCATTGAAGCCCCTTCTCATTACAAGGGCAATGAAAAAGTTATCTAGAGCCCCCATTAGGAGACATGTTTTGTCTCAACAGGGTAGTTCTCCTTTAGAGACGAGCCTTGTCATATTAGCAAAACACTTTAGAAGACCAGCTTGTTTTGTCAATTGCTTATAACCTTATTTATCATTTCAATGGCGATGATATGGATACTTGGAGCCCACCTCTGTGTCTAGAAGACTTGCACAGTCTCACTAGCACCATTTGTATATCCTCTTTTCTTCTAGGAAGTAGTCTTTGACTTATTTACCCAATTTTTGGTAACGTTATTAAGTAGTCCTTGACTCATTTACCCTATTTTTGGTAGTGTTATTAACGAGTCTTTGACTTATTTGCCCCCATTCTTTGGTAGCGTTATTAGAAAGTCTTCGACTTATTTGCCTTCATATTTTGGTAACGTTATTAGAAAGTCTTTGACTTTATTTGCCCTCACATTTTGGTAGCGTTATTAGAGAGTCTTTGACTTATTTACCCCCTCCTTAGTGTTGTTATTTAAAAGATCATTCTTTAGTGTTGATTGTTACTCCCCTTAGTTAGAGACTACCTTAGTCTTATTAGAGCTTTGCTTACTTGAGATCTTAGATCATTTTCACTGTTATTGGGACACTAATTTACTTTTTTGGATTTTCTACTTTAGCCTTAGGGTTTGGCCCTAGTGTGCTGTTTGGCATGTTTCCGTTTTAAGGGTTAAAGCATTTAAAAATCTAAAAAGCACTTGAACGTTTTAAAATTTCAAAAAACATCAGAAACTTTTGAAAACTCAAAAACATTAAAAATTTTAAAACTGAAAAGCATTTGAAAAATCTGAAATGACAAAGTTTTTAGGAGAGTAGTTAGGAAAGTTTGTTTCTGAACTACGTTGGCTTGATCCTCTTCCATGAGGTACGTAGGCAGCTTGCGATCTTTATCCCAAGTCCAGTCAAACCTTAAAAAAGAAACCATTCTATGCGTTTGTTGTTTCCCCGGTTAGTTGGCGATTCACATCGCCAATTGATGACTAGAATAGAATGCGTTAGTGATCCTATTGTTTTCCTAGGGTTATAATCTAGTTGCACATAGGATGTTGGGCTCACCTTCATTAGTTTAAGGCTAAAAACTTACATCTAGTTAGGACATATAGGGTGTCTTAAAAGCTTCAATTTACTTGAACTTAAATAATCGCTAAAGAAGCTTTAATAACAAGTCAAGTCTAATTGATCGAGTCTAGGATAGCAGTCCTAGATGTGTTAGGCATCATAGTTTAGAATAAGCGCCCCAGAACTACGTAGCCTTGACTCCTGTAGATGCGGGGATACGTAGGCGGCTTGGACAGATGTAAGGCCGTCCAAGATTCGAGCGAAAACATTTAGAGTTTTAGGGTTTGTTGTTAGCATTTTAGGATTTAGGTCTGTTATTCAACATTATTTATTACATAAGTACATGCTAGTGTGTTTACTCTTTTCTTCTAGTTATCTTTATTTTTTTACACAGCCTCACATGTTTGCGCACATTTAGCTGTAGTGTTAGGTTGTTTCTCTTTATTGCTCTTCATATGTTCAGACATGGTTTATTTACTCCTTTATTGCTTACTTTATTGGTTATTCACATGTTTAGCTATAGTTCTTTCCTGCTTTCTTTATTGCCATTTCCTGCTTTCTTTATTGCTATTTCACATGTCTAGTTATAGCTCTTTACTGTATTCTTTATTGCTATATCACATGATTAGCTGTAGTCTTTTACCGCTTTTCTTGTTGATTCTATCTTATCATATCTGCTTCTTTATTCTATGACTTGCTTAGCTGTAGCTATGAATGCGTATGTTTACTACTTTCTAGATCTGATGAGTTAGGGTTAGATGTGATAAGTTAGGACTTGGATGTTTTCTTTTCTTTTGCCCATCCTCGGGTCATGCATGCTTAGGTAGATGTTCTTTCGGGGATATTTGTTTCCATTTCACATGATTTTTACCCAAAACTCTTCAAATTTAATTAAAAAATGGCATAAGAGACTGAGTGCGCTCGGACGAGTTGGATGCCTAACACCTTCCCAACTCGTAACCAGGCACGGACCCAATTGTTTCTGGTGATCCATTGCAAACAGAGTATATTTTTGGTTCCATGGCCAATCCATGGATGGCGACTCTTATTCATTTTGTAAGTACGTCTTGGTTTCAAGCTCGGCTCCGGATCAAGATGTATATCTTATATCGCCACTCATTTTGTGAGGGCACCTTTTCGAGAGTTCCTTAGTAGAGCTCTCCTTCATATGGAGATCTAAAGGATCGACGGGGACTCGTTCCTCGCCGCCTCCTTGAATCGGGGTCCACAGATCACTTAAGTTCAAGTGGGCTGTAGATATTAAGACACCCTATATGTCCTAACTAGATACAAGTTTAGCCTTAAGTTAATGCAAGTGGTTCCTATATCCTATGTGCAACTAGGATGTGACCTAAGAAAAACAATGGGTGGACTAACGCATCATATTCTAGTTATTAGTCGATGATGTGGATCGCCAACTGACCGGACAGAGGCGAGGACAGACTCCTAGCTAGGATAAACTCATAACTCTAACACAAACACAAAACACCCAAAACACTCAACACATCAAGGACAAAATCCTAACTCTAAAGGAAGCTTTTTGAAAACAAGGTTTTAAAGTTGTTTGAATGATTTTTTAAAGATTTACAAAGTTCTATTTGCAAAGTTTGGCTGGACTTGGGATAAAGATCCCAAGCTGCCTACGTACCTCGTGGGAGAGGATCAAGGCAACGTAGTTCGGAAATAAACTTTCTTAGTACGCTCCTAAAATCTTTTAACTTTTGAATTTTCTTAGCTTGTTGAATTTTTTGAAGTTTCAAATGTTTTTGAATTTCAAATTTCTGATATTTTTGAGTTTCAAATTTTTGATGTTTTTGAGTTTTAAAATGTTCAAGTGTTTTTAGATTTTAAGATTTCAAATGTTTTTTTGATTTTTTCAAATGATTTCACTCTTAAAGGAAGCAAACACAACAACAAACCAGGGCAAAACCCTAAGGCTAAAAGGGAAACCCTGAACAAGCAAACTAGCATCAAAAGGTAAAATGAAAATGATCCCAAACAAGTAAACTAGTGTCACAAGGTAAACGAAAAAAGTAAGATCCCAAGTAAGTAAAGCCCTAATAAGACTAAACTAATCCTTATCAAAAAGGGGTGACAACAACTCTAAAGGATAAACTCATATCTAAAAGGCAAACCATAAAGTTTTGGGGCAAACTAATACCTATAGGATAATCTCATAAACAACCAACTTTAGGTGGAGCAAAGAAGTCAAAAACTGACTCCATAACGAAAAGAGATAAATAAGGGTGCTAGTGAGACTGGGTAAGTCTCCTAGACACAAAGGTGGGCTCCAAGTATCCCTATCATTACCCTTACAATGATGAATAGGGACGAGGCAACTAACATACCAAGTTGGTCTCCAACTAGTAGGGGTTAGAAGTTGGGGTACAACTTAGAGAGGGTTCTATAAATGACGCCAAGCATGCCTCCTATGAGTAACTTTCTAATGTAACCAAGCTTGCTTCCTAAAGAGGTAGGCTCTAAACGACAAGGCTTGTCTCCAAAGGAGAACTGCCTTAATGAGACCGAGTGTGTCTCCTATTGGGGGCTCTAGATGACTATTTCATTGCAAAATAGGCTAAGTATGAATCAAGTATCAAGAGCATGCACTTGCATTCTACATGAAAGCTGAAAATCTGTATTGAAAATTACACTATCCAAATGGAAAAACTAGTAAAACGTGATATACATTAAAGTTGTAAGGGACACATCAGAGAACATTTGATTAGTTATGCACTTTGGCTGGTTCTCTCCGGAAGTGCCGAAAAACGGTCATCTTTGGGCTGATTTCAAATTTCATTTATGGAGTTTTGTTTTGAATAGTTCCAATTTTGTTTTGCAAAACAGAGAAATCAAAACACATTTTTAGGAAAAGTGTTCAACACCAAAGTTTCAGGAAATTCATTGATGAAAACTGTCCGAGTTGACAACTTCGGCTAGATTTGGCCGGAAGTAGCCGAAAAACGGCCATCTCCGGCCAAGCCGCAAGCTGGAAATAGGATATTTTTGACTGGAATCTTAAAAATATCATAATTTTTTCATTCCTAGGCCAAATTGGAGCTAGAATATGTCAAATTGAAGGTCTTGGAGTGCTCTACAACCCTATGTATTCCATTCCTTTCAGATTTGACCGAAAATTATGAAAAATGGTGAAAAACAAATTTGAACATGTAATTTTGAGATTTTTCAAGACATTTCAAAGCCAAAATTCACACCTAAGAAGCCTAGCTCTAAACCTTTGCATCACATATATTTCCAAACTTGAATTAATGAATATTAGGCTCAAATTCCAAGCTTAAGATCATAGAAATGGGAAAAATCAAGCAGATTTTCTCATTTGAGCATTTGAAAATGACTGAAATAGTAAAATCACCATAACTTTTTCATTTCTAACCCGATTTCAGATTAAAATATATCAAATCGAAGGTCATGAAAATATCTACAACTTTTGCGTATATCACTTTTGCAAATTTTAGCCAAAATTTAGTAAAAAAGCACAAATGCAAATCCGGATAGCATATATTTCAACATTTTCAACATCTTACAAGAGCATTTCACATCAAAATCCTAGATCTATCATGGATTTCACTAGATATTCACATAACACACATATTAACACATATATTTTTGAATTCCAAAGCCTAACACATCAGATCTAAAGATTTTCACAAAATCATCCACGAATTCACCATCTTAACCCAAATTTTCAGCTGAAATCTTAAAATTGGCATAACTTCTTCGGTTCTTTGCCAATTTTGGGCCATAATAAGCCAAATCGAAGATCTTAGAATTCTCTACGACCATAAGCGTAAGATTTCACTCAAATCTGGCCAAAAAATTGATGAAAATGGGCAAAAATGATGTTGGACAACATGTAATTTCGCTTTTTTGTATCAAAATTCAACCAAAACTCAAAATCCGTGGAGAATTCTCTTAGATCTTGTTATTAGACATGATTTTAGACATGTTTTGATGAATTTTAGCTCTAGGCTATTAGATCTAACAATTTTCATGCATATTTAGCCTAGATTTTATTATTTTTAGGCCAATTTTTAAGAAAAAAAGCTTAAAATAAACTAAAAATCCACCAACCTTGTGTGAGAAACTTCAAATTCTAGCAACTCTTGGATTCTTCTCTTGGATCTCTCCTTCAAAGCTTCTCTTCATCAATTCTCTCTCTAGTCTCTTTCTTTCTATCTCTAAAACTCTTCTCACTTTTGAGTTCTCTCTCTAGAAAGCTCTCTCTTAAGCACAAACTCTAGATCTAGGAGAGAGATCCCCAAATGAGGACCATTGATCGCTTATTTATAGAAAAATGTGCTAATTTTTTACCCTTATAAGTTTCCCAAATAACACTCTTTTATGTATATTTTGTGCTTTGACTAAAACTTTGGTAATTTCAAGTAAAATTCTTCATGGACGACTTTACAGGGATAATACACCCCCCATTTCTGCTCTAGTGTAAAAACTGGCTGGCTTACAGGATATTTCACTCCCCTTCTGTTACACTATACCACACTACACTACAAACTACACTCGTCTTAGTTGCCATTTTTTGGCAGATTTTGACAAAATTTTACGGGAACTACTTGGGATCCTAAACTACCTTAAGGCATAATTTGGGACTCTAATTCACATATTTGATACGGCTTTCAATCAAACATGGTTATTAGGATTCGGTCAAATGGGGTGTCTACAGATGCCCCTCTTTAGCAGAGCGTGCTTGTCGCCCGAATGCGAAAGTTGAACAGACTACACATTTTGGCCGACCCGAAAACAAAGTAAAATGAATTTTGAATTTTTTATTTTGAAAATGGTACTCACAAAGGTAAAATAGACAAAATGACTTTGCAACAAAACCCAAACTCTAGACTCATTGAAGAGATAGCCTCTCACTGACTCTTAACTCAGTATTAAAGATTTATCAAAATAAATACAAACCAAACACTTAAAGAATTTTTTTATCGACAATTAGGACAAAAATCACTCAGCTAATTATCGGGGTTGTTTCATTGATTTTGTGGCAAAGGAAGAAAAGACCAGAGTCCAAAACTCGGAGCTACTTCACAAAAAATTTCTTTCTTTGATTAAAACTCTCTATTAAAACCTTTTCAAATAAGCAAAGAAAAGATTAGACTCCAAACACATGGAGCTACTTCACCGGAAACTTCTTTCTCTATTAAAACCTCTTCAAATGAGTAAAGAAAAGACCAGACTCTAAACACACGGAGCTACTTCACCGAAAATTTCTTTCTCTATTAAAACCTTCAAATGAGTAAATAAAAGACCAGACTCGAAACACACGGAGCTACTTCATCGAAAATTTCTTTCTTTATTAAAACCTTTTCAAATGAGTAAAGAAAAGACCAGACTCTAAACACAAGGAGCTAATTCACCGGAAATTTCTTTATTTAAAACCTTCCCTTCATTAAAGAAAAGATCAGACTCTAAACACACGGAGCTACTTCACCGAATTTTTTTATATTTAAAACCTTCCCACGATTAAAGAAAACACCAGATTCCAAACACACGGAGCTACTTCACCGGAAATTTCTTTCTCTAAAACTTTCTTCTTCTAAAACCTTTTCAAAGAATGACCGGACTCCAAATACACAGAGCTGCTTCACCGGAAATTCCTTTCTGAAAATCTTTTTCCTCTAAAACCTTTTCAAAGAAATGATCGGACTCCAAACACACGGAGCTGCTTCACCGGAAATTCCTTTCTAAAAACCTTTTCCTTTAAAACCTTTTCAAAGAATGACCGGACTCCAAACACACGGAGTTACTTCACTGGAAATTCCTTTCTGAAAACCTTTTTTCCTCTAAAACCTTTTCAAAGAAATGACTGGACTCCAAACACACAGAACTGTTTCATCGAAAATTCCTTTCTGAAAACCTTTTCAAAGAAATGTCCGGACTCCATACATACGAAGCTGTTTCACCAGAAATTTCTTTATGAAATAAAATCTTCTTTCAAAATGGTGGAAGAAAAAAACCAAACTCCAAAACGTGGACCCCTAGGCAATTTCCTCTTTAAAACTTTTCAAAATGGTTGAAGAAAAGACCAAACTTCAAAACACGAAGCCATTAGCAATTTTTCTTTAAAACTTTTTAAAACGGTGAAAGGAAAATACCAAACTCCAAAACAGAGTGCCATTGGTAAATTTTTTTTAAACCTTTCAAAATAGTGAAAGAAAAGACCAAACTCCAAAACACGGAGCCAATGGCAAAAAAATTTTTTTAAAAACTTTTCGAAATGGTGAAAGAAAAATCCAAACTTCAAAACACGGAGCCATTGGCAAATTTTTTTTTTAAACTTTTCAAAATAGTGAAAGAAAGGATCGAACTACAAAACACGGAGTCATTGGCAATTTTTTTAAAACATTTGAAAATGGTGAAAGAAAAGACCAAACTCTAAAACACGGAGCCATTGGAAAATATTTTTTAAACTTTTCAAAATGGTGAAAGAAAAGACCAAACTCCAAAACACGGAGCCAATAGCAATTTCTTACCTTATAAAAAAAAACTTGTTGAAATGGTTGAAAAAATTTACCAACTTTGATTGATTTCACTAGATGAATAAGTCATCTCTTGCCAAAAGTAACTAGGAGTGCATGATCTTTACTGAAGACCAAAATCAAGTAACTCAATAGAATTTTCGAGTTTGGATCCTTTTAATATGTGAAAAGCATTCTGCTGAGGTTTGAAGATTGCAGGAGTGGATTCTAGACTCCGTTGGGAACTGAAGTTTCTGAAACTTTGACTCCAAAAGAAACAATTTGATCAAGAAATTTAACTCAAAGAGTGTGTCAAGCCTTTCCTATCTCTATCTGCTGAGAATAAATATCCCAGTTATCATTGTGCTTGATATCTTTTATGACCTGGCAAACCTGGTCATAAAAGATGCCCCTAGTATGATGTGCTTCCATGACAAAAGTCTTAAGAAAGTGGGTTAGAGGATTTTCACAATGGCTGAATTTGAGAATTTCTTCAGTTACTGCTCACTGTTTAAGGCTTGATGTCTCTGATAGGTCTAAATAAGAAGTCTCTTGCTCCTTTTTAATTCCCAAACCAAGATCTACTCTGGATTTTCTTTACATTTCGAAAATTATACATTCATTCTTTCTAGTGCCAGGCAACTTTTAATCTTAAAAGAAAATAAGTATAAACAAGGAATAGACTCCAAAGGACTCTTTCAAAGAAGACTTACGATATTCAAGGGACTTGACTCAATTCTGATTCACCCTTAGATTTAATGTGTCATTTTTTTATGGTAAGACTATCCACTCTTAGAGTAATCTCGAAAACCATGTCAAGAGACTCTAATTTCCTCCATCGGGACATCCGTCATAGTTATTACCCCATTCGAATTGCTCAGTCATAATGCCCCTAGTTTAAAAAGATATCAAAGTAAGTTTCACTGACACTACTCGGATTCCAAGATCCTGCCCTAGGTAGTGATTGTTTCTCCATCTCACCGACTTCTCTCTTTGCATGAAGTCACAACTAATATCTTCCAGGTTTCTGGTCTCACAGATCACTTGTCTTAACTTTTGCCTGAAATTCTCATACTACTGAAACTTCAGAATTCTTCATGACTGAGGAACTCCTTCTGCATCTCATCAACTTTTTCTTTATGGGAAGTCTTTGCCTCTGACTGGATTGTCTCTTTAAGTTTTCAATCCAGTAGACCACTACCCTAACTTTTGCATAAGCCAACTCCTTTAGTTGTTGACTTAGCAAATGCATGACTTTAGGCTGCCCTTTCGGGTTTTCAACCTAGTGGTCTTCAGACTCTCGTTTTTTTTTTCTGTTTTTTTTTTCATTTGCCTTGAACCTTTGCTTGTTTCACCATAAGGACTTTCTAGGTGGGCTTGGGGTCAAAGGGGTTGGATATTCCTAAGGTTCTAAGGATTTGGACCAAATCTGGTCTAGCCAGATTGCCTACGTACCAAAAAAATGAAGGATCAGGTCCGCGTAGTTCGCTCTGGTGTTTATCAAAGAATGGTTTAGCTTTTAGCTTTAAAAAGATTGAACGAGAATAATTTTCTTTTATTCTAAAGGTTGAAAGGGGAATGATTTAGCTTGTACCGAACCTGAATAAACCAGTGAAATGCAAGTGTGACAACCCAAGAGGGGGGTTGAATTGGCTAATTAAAAACTCTTGACTTAATTAGGTGGATTATTAAAACTGATTTACTAATTAAGCACTAATTAATCTAACTCTTGTTCAAATAAGCAAGATAATGAAAGCTAGGGTTTAGATATTACTTTGTCCTTTATATGTTCTAACCCTTGTTCAATAAAACATAAACATAAGTAAGGTTAGAGATTACCAATCGCCAAGTGAGAAGAAGAAGAAAGGAGAATCACACCACAAGGAATACAATTTTTTTTATAGTGGTTCGGTCTATCAACAAGACCTACTCTACTCTTTCAAGATTTCCTCCTTGGGTTCTCCGCTAAAAATGAGATCTCACAATCTCCAAGATGTACAAATACCACCTTCTTCAACTCCAAGGGTACAAACCCTTTTTCTACACGAAGCCCTGGCGAGGACACACCCTCTTACGCCGGATTCACCTTTGTTACCGGGTCGAATCGGAGACCCTCAAGAACAAATGAAGAACTACAAAGAACTCTCTTAGCCTCTTGATTAGGCTTAATACAAAAGTTAAAGCTCACAAACTCTCCAAAGAAAAGATAAAATATAGAAGCCTATGGAGATCCTCTTAATAGAATGTAAAGTACAAGTTCAAAGAGGTTAAACCTTTGATATGAAAATTTTAGCTCAAATGGATAAGAAATAATCTTGCAAAAGGTTATTTAGATAGGTTTGGATAGCGTATATATAGCCCAATTGAAAATATGACCGTTTGGGGGCAAAACAGTGAATAACTGTGTTGAAAAAGTCAAGCCGTAGAAGCCCCAATTGCTACTTTGCTAGACCGGCGCTGTCGCCCGAGGTACAATGGTCGCCCGCTCTTATCGGGCTCACTTATATATTTTTCAAATTTCAAATCGTCGCGGTCGACTGAGCCATGGCGGTCGCTCGGGGATGTCTCCCTGTTTGATTTAAACTTTAAGTTCAAACACTATCCGCGGTCGACCAGCCCTATGGCGGTCGCCCGCCCAAACCATGCTGGAAATGCTTCTAAGCGACAGAACCATTTCCGCGGTCGCCCGGCACTCCTCGTTTAACCTGCCCGCTTTCGAAATGCAAGTGTTGGATTTCCAGCAATGCTTTCGCGGTCGCCCGGGACACCCCGGTTTACTGGCCCTGTTTGAAAATTCATTTTAACATATAAAAATTTAAGGATTTTGGACCATGGTCTATGGGCTTTAGTCCTAGGTTTTTAAACACATTTTTGGGTGTGTGTATGGTTTCCAAAGATGTAAAAATTGTTTTAAGAAAACTATTTGAAAACCTTTGAAAGTGCATCAACATAAAATCAAGAGGACTCCAAATACAATATACAAATGTAAACCTTGAGTCTTCTTGGATTGCTTGGTTACTTCGCACTTCCTTGGACTTCTTCGACTTGCGAGTGAACATGTTGAACTTGACTTGGTTCTTGTGACTTCCTCCAATCTTCACGATATGTTGAGAGGTACATGAGATGTCACCACTGCTGGTTCATCTCCAAGCTTCTACTTGACACTTGGCTAGGCAACTTGTGGGATCTTCATCTTGAGCTTCTTGACTTGAACATCTTCAAATGATGATGTCTTCACTGTGAGTGCAACCTCTTTGATCATTGTGTGTGTGGATCCGCAAGCCATGTGTTGTGTTGAGTCGTGTAATAGCGATATAACATATCAAGTTCCTGTATAGAGCACAACACCTCAAGGCAACACATTAGTCCATAAATGCAAATCAATTTGGGTTTGCTAGAATCAAAATAAGAAGGTAAGGTGAATGATTGAACCCATAGGAACCCCTGAGCTTACATTTTCCTTCTTTTTTATGATGGCAAACAAATTGATTAGGGAGGCACGAGATATCTGAAGATATCTAGATAATAAACATATAGAGATCAAATGATCTACAATAGAGCATTGCCCACCTCACTATATGCAAAAGTATAATATGTGAATGTAAAGCATGTGGTGCATATAACTATGGACTACCTAATCAATTCCCAAAATTCTCCCCCTTTTGGCAACAATAAAAAGATAGGATTTGAAAGTAAAAGATCAAATGGAGTGTCAAGGTGCATAATAGCTTATCTAAGCTATGTACCTAGTATATGATAGTACATTTAGCTTATATGATGCTTATCAAAATATTTTAGAAAAGAAAACAAAGTAAATTGCATAATAAGCCTTTTTTTTGTTCTTAAAGAATTTACAAGTTAAGCACAAGTAATGGGGCATTAGATCTTGTGAGCACATCACAATGATCTATATAAACATGAATAAAATACCATTTTGCTCCCCCCTTAAGATTTGTCATTGGTCTTAGGTGAATCTGAGAAAATAAGGCATGACAAGGCATAATAGGCCAAAAATATAAAAGTGAATACATGGCCAATGAAACTTATCATGAATATATAGAATAAATCACTTCACAAGCACATGATAAGAAAGAGATTCTAAAGTTCTATCTTGGAAAGTTCAGTAGAAGAGAATACTTATCCTTCGAATAGATGATACCAAATTTAAGATCTAACCAAATTGATTACCCAAGATAAGTATTAAGCTTAAGGGGATATGACACTAAGGTCCTAGGCTATGGGCTTTTTGACTATACTAAAAAGGAAATGGTAAATGATACCAAAAATATTAGGTGATACCAACATAAGAGCACAAGACAAGCCTAATCTAATATATATATGGAGCAATCATGCTCCAAATGAGTGTACTTATCATATGATAAATAATATACACATTAAACATCAAATGATAAGCCCCTAAGGACAAGATTTAACTCTAAGCTCCCCCTTTGAAAATGAATCATACAATGTATGACTCCAAAGGGTTGTCCACATATAGACTCCAATGGATTTTGGATATATTTACAAAAAGATAACACATTAGACTCAACCCTTGGGGCTACAATGACACTTACACTTTAAGTGTCAGTTTATCATGATTAAATGATAGCCATAGTCTAGCTTCACATGATAAACAAGCATAGCACAAAAGTTATGAAAGTTTTGGCTCATGCTCCCCCTACGTGTGATAACATATTCTACAATTCAAATATACTTCCCTAAATATGTAACATACAAGCAAGCTAGGGAGACCACATAAATACATATATCTATCCATGATTGAAATATTGGCACAAGGCCAAATGATTAAGTGCTTTAATTTAAGGTGATGGTACCGTTCTTTCAAAAGAAAGCATGAACACCGATTGAATAGCTTTTATCATTAAGGTTTGACATTTCATATATGGAGATAATACCAATCAAGGGGTGATAAGTACATATAGAGTGCTACATAATATAAACAATATCAACACACCAAGGATAAGATAATTAGTTTACTTTGATTTTCCTAGAGGGACAAACTAGTTATTCATGGAGGGAATTGTTAAATACTTTCAAGTTTTAGACTTTAGTGTTATTACCCTCACATTTTAAAATTATTTAGTCTTATACATTATATCAGCATTGTGTAAGTGTGATAAGACTAATGCTTAAGTTCCTTTTTAACCCAAGATATATAACCTTTGAGTTTCAAGTTGGATTATTACTCATTTATGTGCATTTATGTGATATATCAATCTAGAATATACACACACTCTCATGATATGATTAAGATTATGGATCATGAGATACGAGTTTGAGAGCTTTTAGATATGTTAAATCACTCAAACTTATAGAATATATATAGTGATCTATCATTTGAGTATTCTAATATGATATACATAGATCAAAATACTTAATAGGCAAAGAATATAACAATTAGATCCAAATGCCTTTTATTAAAGAGATTTAATGAGTATTACTATTAATTTACTCTCTTTAATGATGAGTTCACATAGATTTGTATTTTTCAAATTTTAATCCATTCTGTGTGAACACTGTGTAGATCACATGGATGAAAGGTGATCCCTATCACAATATTCATCAATAGTCTACTATGTTTGGACATAAGGAACATGACAAACATGAGGTATGTGGTTCAAACATCTATTCCTTCATTCACAAACCACCTAGCACAAAGATAAGACATTAAGCACCAAGTGCATAAGCCCTTAGAAAACCAAGATGTGTGGGAGACACATGTTCCCATCATAAGGTATCGTCTACCAACCACACCATAGTGAACAATGCCCAGATATAATACTAGATTCACAGAATTTTTAAATTTTACTCAAATAAGTTTTATACATTTAATCTAGATCCATTTCCAACTATCGCTACATAATGTGTTTTTATATGAATGTAGGGAATGATCCAAGGACTCTAAGGATATACTTATTAAGTGATAAATACCTTGGACACATGTATTCCAACATAAACTATCATAACAATATATCTAAATTTCAAAATTCATATTAGTCATGGGAGGATATCCAGTATAAACTTTTGGAACACATACACATATAACTCATCAAAGACTTCATATTACATATAGTGATAATCATTTAGCACATAATAGAAAAGACTTGTGAGTGGGTATGAAGGACAACTAGGTGCATGAAAATAGACATGTTTTCTCACGTAGGGCATAAAATATGTCTTAGAAGGGATTTGAGTGGATTTTCTTAGACATGGCTTTTAACTCCTTTATTTTGCTAGAAATGATATCCTAAACAAGTTAAATATTCTAAGATCTAGCAAATGCCAAAATCTTCCAAGATAAAGTTCAAATATCAAAGGAATGTATTTGTTAGTTTAGGGTGAACTCATGGGCTAAAGGTGAGGTTGATAATCATTTAAGCATAGATATGGTTTTCACATTAAGTTCTCTATTGTAGTTTGTCATGTGGATGAATACTAAGTGCAAGGTGGTATAAATTTTAGTGTGTGCACTTAGCCAAAATACATATATATATATATATATATATATATATATATATATATATATATATACATATATATATACACACACACACATATGAATAAAACAATATAAGTCTATTGTATCTATACTTCATTTTCTAATGATTTTCACGTTGAAGCTCAAATATAAACTAAATTTCAAAACGGGATATTTAGGGAACTTTTTAAATAGATATTGCAATTAAGTACAACATGTCAAAGTCTCATTGTACACAAGTTTAAGCATATAGACTTTGAACATTTCATAAAGATACTCGTTTAAGCTTTATGAATATAGATACATTCTATTTAAGAAAGACTTAACGGGCTCAGCTCACTAAAATGACCATAACTTTTTAATCACTAGTCTAAAAAATCCGTCTTTACACTTGTTAGAAACATCTCGAGAAGGGCTATAACTTTCTAGTTTACAACTTTTCGTGATTCTTCCACGAAATAAGTAAAAAACGAGCTTTAAAATCAGCCAGTGTCATTTGGACGGGAATTCCAGTCCATTAAAATTGTCATAACTCTTTAATCGATTGGCCAAATTTAAAGTGTAAATATGCGTTGTAAAGATCTTTCAAAGGGCTAACACTTTGTAGTTTATAATTTTTCATGATTCTTACGGTAAATAGGTAAAAAATGAGCTTTAAAGTTGAGCAGTTCTTTTTGGATGGGAATTACCATGATATATTGCATTGGTTTTTTGATTTTGGAAACTACAATATTTAGAAATGCAAAGTATAGCAATTTGCTTAATTAGTATAAGATTTTTGTAGTCTTTCTTTAAAAAAAGGGCAACACAATAAAGAAACAAAGAGAGAAAGAAACTAAGCAAAATTAGAAGGTGATGAGAATAGAAAGTTGTTGTCTTTTCAATCTCTATATACACTAAAAAAGCAATGTATATATTCTCTATCTATACAATTGGCATGTCTTAGTAAGCAAGCAAGCTAATTGTTATTGATAATGAGAATATGTATAATTAGGAAACTTGTAGGAAAAGCCAATGAAGAGAAATAGAAAGAAAGCAAAAAAGGCAACTCTCACATGAGAAATTGCCATTCATGCTTTTTACCCTAGCTTTTTCTACAAATATGGATCAAGCCAACCTTTGTGGCTCTCTTTGAAATTCTTCCAGCCCATTCCCTCTCCCAAAAAATTCGTCCACCCCTTCTTTGTGGAGGAATTAGCTATCTCTTTGAATTTTAGTGAAAGAAACCTATCTTCTTCATCTTCTCTTGGCTATTATTCGAAGCGGCTCATCTTTTCAGCAATTTGGGTTTTGTCTTTGCGTATCAAAAGGCTTGTCAAAGTGAATATCTCGGATTACAAGCCTTAGAGACATCGGATTAGCAATCAAAGGTTAGTACTCAAACCTTTTCTAGAATAGAACTAGTAACATGTTTAGGAGTGTTCTTCTCTTGTTTTTCCATTGTTTTTTGTAGAAAATTCATGAGATGTTGTTTGCCATGAATATAACATGATTTATGATGGGCCAATTCATATTATTACAGATTTTGGTGGGAGAAAAACCGTTTTACATGTAGAAAATAGGATGTTCAATGAATTAGGGTTTCAATTGATCTTTGAGTCAATTTTCAAAGCAACTAGTTTGTGTTTATTCACAGTAGTCTTTTGATATTTTAAGATCATACAAAATTTTGAAATGATTTTGTGTTTATTTGTTATTTTTATTGAATTTTTTAACGAAACCCTAGCCTAGGTGAATTTACACTTAGAGCCTAAGAATTTCCTAAATTTTAGGTGTTAGGAACCCTTAAAAGACTAAAAACCACTAACCTAATAATTTGGGTTGGTCAAATCCAAACTCAAATAAATTCTGGAACCGTTGGATCACGGTCCCACCTCGTAGGAGCCTTTAGAGCCCCCTTTAGGAACACTTACGCCACGTCGAGTTCTAAGTCTTAGGGAGTCTTAGAGTTAGGAGTCCGGTTAGCTTCATCATGACCGGATGTTATTATTAGCTACTGAGCCATAGATTAGGTTTCACTAGTTAACCATTTTTTCCTGTAGGACATGCCTAGTTAACCTAGGATGTAGGGCCCACCTGTAATAGTCTAAGGAGTGTCTTGCATTTAGATATGATCATATAGCATCTTAGATGGAGTCTTAGGATAATAAAATGTAATCAACTTGAATTAATTAATTTATCTTAAAACTGTTGAAACAGTCTGTCCAGTCTAGATTGGTGTCCTAGATGAGTTAGGCATGTAGCTTAGCTTAGGCCACTGAACTACATCGACTTTGATCCCAATGAGGCTTGGGTACGTAGGCAACTTGGATGGCACTCCAAGCTCAAGTCGACCCTACACACACTTCAGTAAGGTTTTAGGTTTGTTATTTATTTCTTAGTCATTTTCAAACCCTAAATTAACTAACATAAATTGATTAAATCACTTAGGATTTCCCCCAAATTAGATTTAGGAGAACTTTCACATAGATTGAATCAAACTAAATTGAGTCAAAAGATGCACATAGGAACCACATCGAAATTAGATCATTTAAGATGCATGTCCCGTAGTTCGCACATCAAGAGAGAGTTTAAATGAGCATTTCAAAAGAAATTCAAGGAAATTAACCTTTGGAATTGAAAACCGGATTACCGGACGAGAATGATGCTTAACACCTTTCATTCTCGTAATCAGGTAACGGATCTAGACTTCTGGGATTGTAGATCATTACAGTATCACTTATGGGTCCTAGGTCCCTTATCTAGGTGGCGACTCTGGTCATTCTCTTTTGCATGAAATTCAGATTTCTTCAGGGATCCTAAGTTTACAGAAAAGATGATACATATAAATAATCAAAAGCACAAGACGCTCGCGTGGGTACGAGAGACCAAGAGACAGGCGGGCCGCGCCCCTCTCGCGGGATCGGGTCCCACACCTGGGTACATCAAGGACAAGAATGCCCCTCATATGGGCTATCATATACACCATACTACAAACCCATTCTCTCTCTCACACACACAAAAGAAAAGTCCATCCACCCTAGCTTAATTAAAACCCATATTCTTTGGCCGATACCCGCTCTACGTCAGACTCCCCTCCTTAGAAAAGAGCTTGTCCTCAAGCTCAGTTCCTTGCAAGAAAGGGATAGACCCGGGTCATCGGGCAAGCAAGGATGTGCATCCTTCTACTCGGCCAAAGAAAGTGTGATGTCGATGCTTGGATAAAACACAAAACTTTCCCGCACAAGGCCTTTTACTTGGGGCCTGTCAGTCATTTCACATCGGTCATTTCCTGGATTTACCTCTCACCACTTGAGGTGTCTTGGTAGTGTCCTACCCTGATTTCTGTCCTGGATGTCATAAAAGTCATCTGCCATGTACCTCTTTTCATACGCTAATGGTTGTTGCCATAAAACTCTGTCACGATCAAATAAAGTGTCAGGGTGAAATGGAATTGTCAGCACTGCCAAGGTGAATTCTAACTCTTCCTCTGCCTTTTCACAAATTGGGTTGTCCTCTGCTAAGTCATCATGACCATTCATTACCTCACTGTGATTCTCTGTCTCCCCTACCTCAAGATAAGTCATTGCAATCCACTCTACCTGCTCCTCACTACAAGGGTCTCAATATGATCCCCTATATCAATATGATCCTCTCATAGAGACTCCTGTGGAAACTCTGCGAGTGGCTCTTAGTGGTGGCTGAAGGCTCAGACTCTACCTCTTCCTCTTTGCTATTGGCATCTTTATGTGGGGAAAGTGAAGGACTAGCTCTGCAGTGATGCGGTCTAGCAAACTGGCTACTCACCACATTAAATGGAGCTTCCATTTTTTATATGTAGCCTTTTTTCCAGTAGCATTGGCCTCATGTCCTCTAGACAAGCTTTTTATCTCAGCCTCACGCTTTCTGCGACGAGCCTCTTTCTCACGCCTTTGTTGATATGCTTTAGGTGCAAACTCTTTCATGAAGTGGTCACGCACCTCCTCCCACCTGCATAATGGAGGATCGCCAAATGCAAGGCGCTCGCTATCCCAACACATCCACACATGCTTGGCATGATGTATTATAGTCTCCCTTACACACCATAAAGTCTCTCCGTGATTATGACCATAATATATGTGATATGCCATGAGAGCGTTGATCCATCTTAAGCCCTTGGTCTCATAATCACCATCGTACTTGTAGCCTTCAAAGTGGGGAACATGTGGTGGCGCCATGGTGGTGTGGATCAATGCGGAAAACGGTACTCAATGCCAGAAGGGTGCTCGCTGCCTTATACCCATCAAACAGTCCCTATGTTAACCCAAGATGCTACAATGCGTTATATATCTTTGCTTTAAACTGGCTTGAACCGGTCCAAGAACTTTGGTCAACTGCTTTGAATCAATCTATTGCAAGTGTTGGGAACTGACATAAATTCCAATTACCCGAACTCCTTTCAGTCGTTGAGCAAGAAATGTAATTTTGGGTGCAAAGAGTGTCACACCTTGTCTGATAATCTTGTTCTTAGCAGTAAGCATACTTGCGGGTCTATGTTGAAGTGAATTCCAGTGCTAATGAATGAAGTTCAATGCATAAGAACTCAATGGAAGGCAATGGCTGCTGGTTCAAGTCAACATCCGCTTAAATGCACAATAATGAGAGATTTCACCTACAATCTAACCAGAGAACAAGAGCAGCTTCAGCTGAAATTCGATTGGAGGTAATTAATATCAGCTTCTTCAAATTTAAATCTGTGTTGGTTTAAATGTAGCTCAACCACAGTGAGTCCGCTTGTATGTGTATAAAAACCCAGTGCTTGATGACCCTAGAGGGACCTTCCCCCTTCAGTACGTGATAACGAGGTTCAATCTGATATAGGGAGACACCCGAATTGTTGCTCACTAGGCATTTCAAATGTGTCTAGAATAGACCCAGCAGTTGGCTGTTGCATAGAGTAGTATTAGGCAGATACTATTGCTTTCCAAATAGTGGAGCTGAACTCAAATTTCAGGCTTGCAAAAAGACCTTAGTTGGGAGTTCAAAAAGAGGGGCCTAAATCAGTTATAAAATGCCCACAAGTTCCTCCTTGGAGTGTTTAAAGGGTGTTGTTCAATCTAACATTACAGTTCCTGATAACGATGATTGGTCCAACAAGTTCAAAACAGTTCAGTGAATAGGACTATTTTAGGCTATGACAACGTTGTCAGCTGCCTCTCCACTCCCCCTAGATGCTAGCCAGATTCAATCGGCTCACTCAAACATTTCCACAAACAGATTCAATACCATGGACTGCTCACCAAGGCCATTTCCCAAGATTGCAAGGTTAAGAAACCTCACTTATCCCAAGCTCTGATACCATTTATGACGCAGGTAAATACATCGGAAGCGTGAAGCTTGGATATGGTGTTCGGATGCGTCATGTCATAGTGGCAGCTATACATTCATAATTCTGTGCGTGGACTACAAAGGTGGGAATAAGATCTTTAAAGAAACAATTGGTTTGGTTCAAGTCTAAGCAATTCAATTTCTCACAATATATTGAGGTTTCAACTTCCAAATGCTAAAAGGGCATTAACACAAACATGATGTATGCACACAAAAAGCATTAACAGCATCTTAAAATTTTCCACAACAGAACTTAAGGTGAATGATATAGCTGAACCGAACACATCTGGAGCCCAACTTCTTATTGTAAAATTCAAGCACAATGGAATTCAAGGGCATGAATGGTTTTCTGTGAAATCCATTAAGAAGTCCCTTTGCTTACACAAATTCAAGGTGTCTAAACACAAGAGGAACATTCCAACTATCAAGTGAAATTTTTTTTAAGGAATTAAACTCAAGAAATTAAATGATAGGAGAAGCTCAAGGCTCGCATCCGATCGACAAAGCAAAAGGAATTCCTGGAGCTTCAGATCAGATATCTTGCTTACAACAAAGGAAAAAGATGAAGGATAAGATGCAGAAATTCTTTCAGAAATTCTTTCAAAGGGGATAACATCACTGTTGGAAATCTCTCCAGCAGAAGATAAGTGTCTAATTCCAAAAATTATGTCAAAAGTCCCCTAAAATGAAAAGAAAATCCCTACTTATACTAGCCCTAGGTACATAAAGGACAAGAATGCCCCTCATATGGGCTATCATATACACCATACTACAAACCCATTCACACACACACAAAAGAAAACTCCATCCACCCTAGGCTAATTAAAACCCATATTCTTTGGCCGCCGCTCTATGTCAAGAACCCACTTTTGGGTTCAAATTTTACTTACATTCGGACGCCCGAATCGGACGCCCAAACATCTCTTCGGGCACCCGAACACCCTTAGTAGGGGGGTTGAAGTGCGGGCTAATTTTTGTTCGCGAATTTCCACATTTCGTCTGGTTTTCGCAAAACTTCAAAAATTCATCTCTTTCGTTTGGAGTCCAAATCGTGCAAGGCCGGATCCGTTGGACTCGCATCGACAAGGGGAATCCAACCAACCTGATTTCACAATCCGAATTCGAACGAACGATAACCGATAAAATAATTAAGAATTTAGGTCAAAGTCTCCAATTCTCCGAATTCAGATTTCTCAACAATGAGTTCGTTGGGATCGTATAACAACATCGTCCTCAAGAAACTCAAGATCAGTATAGGGATTCTTATTTGTAAACCATATCTCTTTTAATTATCTAATCCTTGTTTTAGGGTTCTTTCTTAGACACACAATTCTTCACAAAGTTCATAGGTCTTACCTTGATTCGCGTTTGTAATCACCAAGGCGCGATCTTCCTCTCCTCTCTCAAGAACTTCTTCTCTTGAGGCTGAACAAAACATTTGGGGTTAGTTTAGCTCTCAAAAGATGTATTTATAGGCTTTCTTATGAAGCCCTAATCAAAGCCAAAGTCTGACTAACAAAAACGCCTCTCTTCATAGAGGGGAACAAATTTTAATAAGGGGGGTATTTTCGGTATTTTATAGAAAGACTCCCATTTAGGCAAGTCTTCGAAATTGTTGTGGACTCCTCCTCTTTAAAAAGACCCCCACGCTCAAAGGTACGTATCACACAATCTCTAGCAAGAGTTATCGTTCTCTAGTTCCCTCTTTACTTGGTTCTCCCCTGTTGTACTGATTTTTTATTTGAGCGTCAGAGTGGTCTCCCGGATCCACAACTCTAGGAGCCCTAACTCTTTCTCTATTAGCGCAAGTTAATCACAGATCTGAGCTCTACCAATCGCTGATTGCGGAAATCGGATTTCGGCATCATCAGGTTCTCCTTCCATTCTCCCTTATCTCTTAACCCATTCTTCTGTAGGTCTATCCTAATGCTCAGTTCTCTCGTCGGGAAAGGAAAGGAAAGGGAAGTGAAGGGAAGGAAACTGACGTGGCAGAAAGGAAAGTGAAGGAAAAGAAACCTGTCAGATGAGCATTTCGTTGCACAGAAACCTGACAGAAACCTCACAGAAACTACAGAAATATGCGTTTCATTGTAGGGAAACTCAATAGAAACCTGTTAAACAGAAACTGTGACAAACTAACATGTAGAATGATGCCAACAAAGAACCTAGTCTAAAATAAGTGGGTCCAACCCTCAGAAATATGCGTTTCATTGTAGCGAAACTCAATAGAAACCTGTTAAACAGAAACTGTGACAAACTAACATGTAGAATGATGCCAACAAAGAACCTAGTCTAAAATAAGTGGGTCCAACCCTCTGAAGTCAATCAAAATAAGAAAACCATGACAAACAGAAGCTGAAAAATAACAATGCCAATCAAATTGTCACAAATATAGAGTTGCCAAGATATAAATCAGGCAACCAACATAGACTTGACACAAAAACTACATATGTATGCCAATAGATCCTACTAACAACAAGTGGATAGTACTCAACAACAAGAAGAAGAAGCCCCAAATTTCAGAGATGAGAAACACAATAGCAAATTTCTCCCAAAATTTGACCAACAAAAAAAAAATCTATTTGCTTACAATTACTGTTAAGCATTAAACACGAAAATAATACCCAAAACCCTAAACACGAAAATGATACCCACGAAATCGTGACCCGAGAATCTTACCCATAAAAACCCACTAATCTGTTGACAGAAACCCCAACCCTAAAAACGAAAATGATACCCGAAACCCTAACCCTAAAAACGAAAATGATAAACCCTACAATCCACAAACAACAACAATCCATCACAAACAGCAACAATCCACAAAATCCAAAAAACAGCAACAACCCATCCCAAACCCCATTAAATCCAGCACCTAAAATCCAAGGAAAAAATGATAGAAGCATTGAAACCCTACACAAATATCTTTGAAACCCTACCCAAAAAATGATAAAGAAGAAGAAGAAGAAGAAGAGGGTAAGGGACTTACCGGACGAGTGGAGGTGGTCGTGCCGGCGAGCCGCGGCGAGTCGAAGATCAGCTAGAGTTCTAGGGCAGAGGAGTCGAGAGAGGGAAAAAAGTCCGGAAAAAGTTGGGGAAAAGTAGAGTTTCCGATGTAAGAGGTGTGGAAAGGGCTTTCAATGAAATCACGGAAACCCCTTTTCACATATTTTTTTAAAATTTCCACGTAAGTTAAAAACTTCTGGCGGAAAGTAAAAGAACAGCCAAAAGCAAGGTTTCCGCAGAAAGAAACTCATGTTTCAGGGGGAAACCGGGGGAAAAGAAAATAAAAGAACACAAGGGTTTTTTGTAAGCTATTTTTTTATTTCTTTGATGTTGCAAAAAGGGTTTTCGTCATGTTTTTGTTTATCTTTCATGGAATAATCTTGTTATGATTTTTTGTTTTCCTTTTGTTTCTTGTATTTTTTGTTCTTTTGTGCAATTCATTTTGTCCTTTTTTAATTTTTTCTTTGCATCTTTTAATTTTCTTGTACTTAGGTTTTGGGTAATGCATTCGTTTACTATCCCTGTTTTTGTTCTGTATTAATTTTCTTAGGTTGGTTTGTTTCCTAGCCCTATAGGTTCTTAGGTAATGGGCTAGAAGGCCTTCTCTTCTTGTATTCGTCTCTAGTCTGAGAAAGAAGTTTTCTCTAATAGATAAGAAATCCAGGCTGGCTTCTTTGGGCTGATTCTGAAGATATTCCGAAATTTCCATTTATTTTGAATTTAAAGCATTGGAGATGGGTATTAAGTTCCATATTAAAAACTCGATCTGGAGTTGCTTCTTGTGCGTTTGGTTCTACAATCAAATAGCAAGTTTGGGGTTTTCTTTTCTATTATATTGAAATATTTATATTGTAGTTTGCAACCAAATGGAAGGCCCATTGGCCTGTTTGCAATTTGAATGTACAACCAGGGTTTTAAATTTCGACCGAAATCCGAAATTTCGGGTTTCGGTCGAGAACGAAACCGAAATCGGTTGCCCAAATGGTATAAAATTTCGACCGAAATTTAAAAATTTTGATCGAAATTTCGTTTCCCCCAAAATTTCGGCCGAAATTTAAGAGATTTATCATTAAATAATACTTTCCTGAAATTTCGGGGATTTCATCTGAAATTTTCTCAAGAATAAAATATTTTTTTATTTGATTTCGTGGATTTCACCTGAAATTTCGGGATTTCAGCTGAAAATTTCGGTTTCGGCTCCCGAAACAGAAATTTAAAACCTTGTGTACAACTAAAGACACTAACCCAGTTACAGCCTATGGCTTTTTGGTCTTTGGGAAGATTCTTTTCATTCCTTTCCAGAGTAGTCATCTGAGAAATGTGACGTGGTATTCCATTCCCATATGTTCTAATGTTCAGTCATATTCCATTCCCATTTGTCTTAATGTTCAGTGACGTCCACGTATACGAGCTTATTCGTTTAGGTTTTAAGCACGGTATAAAGTTTGGATTAGGGAATCCATTGACTCAACTGGTCTTGATTCGAGAAAATGTCAATTTTAGTTAGAAATATAATAAAATGAGTAATGCTAGGGAGACTGAAAGTATGACCGAGAGGAGGACTGAACAAATAGTTTTTGCCACGTCATCAAAGTGACATAAGCCCGGCACTTAGGTATAGGAAAATCTGCAAAAAAATAATTTTTTTTTTGGGAAAAATTCAATTACACCCCCTCATTTGACGGTCGGTCGACAAATTAAAGGGTTAGGATGATCCTATGGAGCTGATTTTTTGGGCACATCCTATTTATGTCAGGGCCCATCAAATGAATGCTTTGGATCATCCAAACAATGTGGGCCCACTGTGTTTTTGGTCGGCGGACTAGAGAAGTTTCTCTAGTCAACCGACTAGAGACGAGATCTTAATTAGCATTGATAGTGTTTCAAAAGAGAGGTTTTACTTTATATATATTGAAAAGTCAGGGGGTGTTGGTGATGAGTTTGAAACTACAGGGTTATCGTTGAATGTGTCAGAATGTTAAGGGGTTATATCTGTATTTTTCTATTTTTTTCCTCACATGGCACAATCGCATTGTCGGGCTCCCATCGTACTCTTGGTCTCTATATCATTTTCCTAATAAAAATGCAAGAAATGCATAAGATTCGACCTCTCCTCGTTCAGCATTGTTGTCTGTAATTTGGTAAATTTAGCACACATGCATGCGATCTGGACCATTCGTCAGATCTGCCCCGTCATAGTTGGTCATAGGCCAAAAGTCACACTTATTGGACTATCCACAGCTGCTAACAAATTCGTCAGATCTGCCGCATCATAGCTTGCTTAAGATGAAGGCAAGATGTGGATCTTTAGTGCAAATTGTAGAGCACTTGAGATGTCCTTAATCAATTTCCTTTTCTTTTTTTTTTCGATAGGTAAGCTGGGGTTTGGCGGGGACCCCTACCGGTTTATTAGAATGTGAATGATATTACAATCAGCATACAAAATACTCACCCTATCACAAGAATAGGGAAACAAACCATGAGAACAAAGATAAGACCTATCCTTACAAGCAATAGGAAAAGTGGAAGCACAAAGTATCTCTAGAACCACAAATAATTAAGGGCGTCTATCATCCTCTAACTCAACCTTCTAGTTCTCTTGCTTTTCCGCAAATTCTTGTTGTTCTTTCGACTCACTGCCTGCTATACTTCGAATTTCGTCACCTTCAATGGGAGATTTAGACTTTTTGGTAGACTGGATCTATCAATTTACTTTCTGCTGAAGGGAGGCAACCAAATACACCATAAACAAGGTATGAGGGATCAAAGTCCTTCGGACCATCCAATCAATGTGTTCTCAATGGCATTTGGGTAAACGTGTGGTTGCCATTCAGTTCAACGGATCTGATCACTTGAACAGGATAGGAGTGGGGCCCAATAGGTTTCTTTAGGAAGAAACATAAAAGTAACTTTCTATTTAAGCATTATAAAGGATAGCATTTCCCAGAAGAGTCCAACTAAGCCGACAATAATATCAGTATCAATCCTAAATTTCAACCTTTGGGTCAGTGGCACGGACATGTACATGTCAACAATACCACTGATAAGTAGTAGGTGTAAAGAAAAGAGAGGTCCAAAGTCATCTATAATTGTAAACATCTTTGTCTACAATGAACTAGAATATGCCGCCTCTTGGGCTTTACCAAATCTTTGGGCAAGATATTCCAACAATGTTACCTAGGAAAAGCATGTGTTCAGTTGAATTAATCGTGTTATAGGTTCACCCAGATTTAATTTACGAAATGAAATTGATAAATAATGTCCATACAGAATAATTTTTCAAAACCAGCAAATTGTGAATCGGCTTAAGAGTTAAGCAACTTATAATTTGAATTTTTAAAGGGAGTTGCGTACTTACTTAGCTTAGCTAGTTTAGGGCTTCTATCGTGCTATTATAGCTAATTTTTGGCGAAAAAGACGGTACACATTCGCCCCCTTATAAGTTATAACGTGAACAGTGGCAACTTTAACGCTTTTTGATGTCAAATCACGTTAAAAAGGGGGCTAATGCGTACTTTGCGTACTTAGGAGCGCGAGGGGTGTGAAAATATCATCGCCCTTTTTTAAAATATTATTTTCCTCTTATAGACTGGCCTTTTTACTTTCAACCTACGGAAACAATATGTCGACACCCTAAAGGGAAGGTTGTCCTAAAGAACACTCCTAATATTACCTAAGGTGTGATAGTATAAGAATATGTTTGTCATTTTATTAAAAGGTAGGCCATGTTTGGAAAATATGAAATATTTTTGCATGGAATGTTAGTTTATCACGAGGTGAGACTTGAGAGAAGGATTGGGATGCTGGGAGGAGAGACTTGAGGAGAGTGAGAAGGGGGAGAGAATTGGGTAAAAAATCAGGAAAAAATAAATTGTATTTTGTGTAGAATAATTTTCCCTTGTTTATAGCCGTTTCTCACTCTCTCCTCATTTAGTCTCTCTAGGTTCTCTTCCTCTCCCATCCTCCCTCACCCTAGGGTAAACTAATATTCCATGGAAAAAAAATTCATGGTTGCCAAACTTCTCACCCTGCCGTCAGTCATGCCCTCTCTATTCTCTTCCTTTCCCACCCACTCTGCCTCTCTTCCAGCACTTGATAAACCAATATTCCATCGAAAAAACTTTCATGGCTACCACACATGGCCTTGACTAAAAAAACAAGTTAGTATGACAGTTTCAAACCGCGAATCAAAACCCAGATGAATGAGATAGACATGTACTACAGTAAATAGAAGTTGAACATTAGGGGTCCGTTTCGATATACATAATATAAGAAGTAGAAGGAAAACAAAACAGATTTGAATTTCTTTACCCCTTTGTTTGTCGTTGCTTTAGAGGCCAGGTGGATAACCTTCCTATTGTATTCTGCCTTCATTATATAAAATGTTGAGGTACGCCCTGTAGTCGCATTCCTTCATTGTGTGGTGACTTACAGATTTCACAGGCTTGGCTTTGGGCCTAATTTTGATATTGTGGAGACATACAGATTCCACAGGCTTGGCTTTGGGCCTACGTTTTGGTATTTTTCCTTCTTTGACAAACTTCAGAACCTCCCTTTTCGATCGGAAGCATCGATGGAATCGAGGATCATAGTAATACTACAGAATCCAATAACATTTCTCATGCTTATTAGTCAGACCATGCAAATTTCATGAAATAATTTTTCCCCCAATAGACAGGAAACCCTAATTAAAGCCCACTTATAAATGCCAAATGCAACTTATAACATTGATAATATGTAAAGTATGAAAGTTTTTTATAGGATTTGACCATTCCTTACAATCATTCAATGAGCCAAGCTTTACCGTAACTTATTTTTACTATAAGATTGTAACATAACAGCGTATTAGCTGGCAATAATGATTTGGTATAAGCAAATAAGATCATAAACAAGATAAATTTTATCCAGATAATGATATGTAAAAAGGTAACATATCCAATAAGGTAATGGCATTCTGTACAGTAAAGCAACTAGAAATTGAATATCTTGTGGCTTCAGCTTTTCAGTGAAGGATATACAATAAGAAATAATGAAAATTATTAGCAATGGTATAGATATTAATGATTTTGTTGAGTGTGTGTCTATATATATATGTATGTATAAATTTTTGGAACATCGACAATCAACCACATTTTCACAAGGGGGCGACAGGATGAACAACCATACATCCAATTTTGCCTTGGAAGAAGCTTATCACCGTCCGATCAAGACCAGATAGTGATCCAATAGGGTCCACCTAATCGACCGTTAGGGCTGAATTTGAGAGCTGAGACGGGTTTTTTGAAGGAGATACGGTGGAGGACGATCCGACGGTGGAGATTGATGAAGAGGGCTTTGGAGTTGTTATCGACGGTGAGGAGGAAGTTTCCGTATGGGGAGACTGCGATTTTGGAGACGTTTGAAGAGCTCTCGCAGGGTAGGGTTAGGGTTTGAGATTTTAAAAGGTCTGTGATGGAGATTCTGTTGCCGATGGGAGAGAGGAGGGTATTTTCGGAAATGATAACGTTTCCGCCTCGGTATGGTGCGTGCGAAGGTTCTGGAATCGGAAGTTCATGGCTTTTCTGGTTCTTCTACTTCTAGGGTTTTATCTTCTATTTTCTTCTGTTTTGTAGAGAGAGACCTAAAATCATAGAGAAGAGAGAGATTGAAGCCCTAGTTCTACGGTTTTATCTACCCTTTTTCTTCTGTTATGTAGAGAGAGAGAGAGAGAGAGAGAGAGAGAGAGAGAGAGAGAGAGTTAAAACCCTAAACTTTGAGGGCAATCCTTAAACCCTGAGAAGTCTGATTATTAACGGCCGATTAGGTGGACCCATATTGGATCACTATCTGGTTTTGATCGGACGGTGATAAGATTCTTCCAAGGCAAAATTGGATGTATGGTTGTTCATCCTGTCGCCCCCTCAAGAATGTTATTTCATGTAGAGAAAGATTTCCAGCTATCAAGTAGGTCATCTTCACGAGCACAGATGAATATTCTCAATTTAGATCCTATTGGTTGTTAAAGATAAACGGGATTCAGGGTTACATGTTCTAAATAAAAAAGTATAAATTCTAAATCAGGTTGACAAGTATAACTAAAATAATGTTTAAAAGGAAATTCAATAAAACTAATTCCTTATTTTTTCAAAATGGTTGTAAACATGTATCCACTACCTCCGAATGCCGGTCTTTCTATTTTTTAGATGAACAATTTGCAAGACATTTACTTGAATTGTGACATTAACCCATCCATACATTCCTACATACATAAATATTTCAATGATCTACTCGAAAGGGAGCCCTTTCCCGCATTTCAAAGTATCTACAACATTGGATTGGGGCATTTACGTTAAAGCAGAATTGATATTAACATCGCCATTTTCATTCCTATTAACTTCGTCGTTTTCATTCTTTTTTACCATTTTGTGTTTATCTCGTTTTACCGTTTGAGAAACGGTTTTCACGTGGTTTAGTTGGCCGTTTGGGAAATGTATCTTTTACGCATTAAAGGGTTCAACGTTTCGCCTTTACGCATCTCTTCCTTTTCTATAAAGATGATTTTAGAGATAACAAAAAGGCATCCCATGGAAAAAAGGCTCTCTGGTTCTCTATGTTATCTCCTTCCTCTCTCTGTTTGTGTTATTAAGATTTCCCCCCCAATATTTTTTGATCAAGGCATTTGGCAAAGACAAGCGAGTTCGATAAGCATTCGGGCCACGCGAGTGCACACCCCAGAAGCCCATTTGCATGAAAAACGACGGAGTTAATAAGAATGAAAAACGGCGGCGTTAATATCATTTTCGCTTTAACATAAATGCCCCAACATTGGCGTTAATGTATCCTAGAGGCATACGCCAAGAAGCCCATTAGCACCGTTGATTCATCATAGTGGGGGCGAGATTTTCCTTAAGGACAGTGAATACATATGCACACCTTAACTCAATCGGTGATCCTTTCACTATTTGTTTACAGATATATTTATGCTGGTTTATTGCATCTGTTGTTTTCGGTTTCATCTTTTGTGGCATCGTTTGAATACGATATACTCTGAATCCCAAAAGTACATATTTACACACACCAGATCTAACATTATTCGCCTTGTAAATGGTATCATCTAGGGGTGCAGCTCAGGTCGGGCTTTCCAAAACCCTACTCTACCCGTGAATTACCTCGAGTTGTGTCAGGTTAAATTTTTTACAGGAAAACTTATGATTCGTAAAGCCGACCATACGCCCGATAGTTTCTTGGGCTGGGTCGGGTCGGGTTTTCATTTTTTAGCGTAGGATAGTGACTAATTTTAAAGAATGTGGGAAAAACAAATCTTCATACCAAAAATCGCAAAATTTATGGTATCGAAGTGTTTAAATTTAAGAAGGACACTATTTTGACATAATAGACATGATCACCTCAATGAAAACAATTGTATCAATATATTGGAAATAATTTACTATGTTATTCAAGAGATATTTAAGAAAGTCACAGTACACCCAAATGAGTTGGGTCGGGTTTCGGGTTTTTTTCTTCTTAAAACCTGGCTCTACCCAAGATTGAGTGGGGTTTTCCCATTTAAAAGCCGACCCTACCCAAGACCCATGACTTCTAAACCCGACCCATGTTATTTTCGGTTCGTTACAGCCCTAGTATCATCCATTCGCCTTGTAAATGAACAATATTTGTCCCTTTACTCACATCTCCACCAATGACAACATATTTGTCATTTTATAAAAAGACAAAGACATTCTTTTCACGAGAAGTTAATTATTAACATATGATTGAACACTAAGATTGAATAGAACAAACATGTGACAGATTTTCTGGTCCATAACGCATGAATATTTTAGTTCAACATAAACTTTCATGTATCAAGGAAAAATTTATATTTTAGTTCAATATTAAGTTTCATATATCAAAGAAAAATTTATAAACTAAGGTTTCTAAACTGTAGAAAAAAAAAATGAAAGTATAAAGTACTGCAGATTACCCTGTCTTTCATCCCAGCTGACTTGCCTGAAGCCCTAGTTCTCACATCCGTCACCCATCCCACCGGTAACCACTCTAGCCACTGGAATGCAACAAATTGGAACTCAATTAGTTCAACATAAACTTTCATATATCAAAGAAAAATTTATAAACTATGGTTTCTAAATTGTAGGAAATAAAAAAAATGAAAGTATAAAGTACTGCACAGCACCCTGTCTTTCATCCTAGCCCTCTTGCCGGAAGTCTTATTCCTCACATTAGTCACCCGTCCTACCGGTGACAAGTCTGGCCTCTTGGATGGAACAAATTGGAACTTAATCCTGCTATTTTGTTCCTCCGATAGCACAGTTGGAGCATGTACACCTCCCTCATTAGCATCACCCGTGACAAGTCTGGCCCCGTCGCCTTTATATGTCATAAGCTGTAAATACATGTTTATGACCTGTTCTAATGCGTTTTCTTTGCCAAGTATTTCAGAGGTTTCTTCCTCCAGCATAAATCGATTCAAATCCTTCATTTTGGAGTCATATTCTGGCTCCAGATCAGATGGAGTGGTATTGGGATCCATCTCAGCTGGGTTTTTTCTAGAAAGTTTGGGAGGCCTAAATATAGGGTTTTGAAAGAGAGGATTGAAAAACTCGAACTACAGGGTTTCTTGAGTGAGTAGAATTTCAGTTTCCTAGTTTATATAATAGTGACGGGCACTAAGATAGAAAGCACGCTGAGGTTAAACAAACATGATAGGTCTGCAAAATGTGGAGAGAAAGACACGTTCGTGGTTAAAAGGGGAACTGTATGGGGACATTACATTTTAAGTAGGTGATTAAAGACACGTTCGTTCGTTGGAGGAGAATCCCAATCCCGTGCCTAAATAATTTTTTTTGATTCTGTGCGATACTTTTTTAGTAAAGAGTTCAAACATATTAATTGACTTGGATTCCGCATGATCTGTTTTAGATATACATGAGATAAAGGCCATACCCAGTTTTAGTATAGAGCCTTAACACTATAAATTCACGTCGGTTCCACATCATTTATTTGAGATATATGGTAAGATCAAGACCATTGATTATATTACATCCCCACTAAATCGATCCGGGTTTACTATAACCGTTTGATCATGACTAAAACATTGCATCGGTCGCAGGTTTTGCGCCTTAAGCCTAGGATCATCCGATAGGGTGTTGTCCGACTATATTAATGACATAAGAAATAGAAATGATCCGCTTTTGTGGGGTAAAAGCCCAGTGTACTATACTAATAAGGGCATGATAGTGGTTTTCTTTAAAGTGCTATAAGTGGCGGGTGCTCCCGTCATATACTATACTAATAAGGGCGGTATAATATCATCCATCCGCATCATAAATGGTATCATCCATTCGCATCATAAATGATATCATCCATTCTCCGCGTAAACGAACATGTAAGTGCCATGCATGTCCCTTTTCATAAGATTTTGACAATCATGGAAGTTTGATAAAGAGATTAATTATTAATACTTATTATTATCGTTGTGAGAAGTTTCGTAGTGTCACGTGTGCATCAGAAAGGGTATATTAGTCATGTGGTAAAAATTACAAGGGTTATTTGTGGGGGGCAACTCATGTTGATTTTTGGGAATTCGGGTTTAGATTTTACCTTAAAATTGGGTCAGCTGTAGGTTCATTCTGATTCATTTTTTAGCGAAAGCTCAATCCAACCCAACCCAAGTTACACCCACAGGTATTGTTTTTTCATCAGAAATTAGTTATTAACAAAGAGAGAAATGCTTCAGTAGGGCATTGTGTTAATCAATGAGGCACACAAACTATAATCAGTAGGTCCACTACAAGAAACAAGCTCTTTAGTAGTGAAAATAGTCGTCACTAAATATCTTGAACTCGTCATTAAAAGGTTTTAGTGGCGACAAATTCGTCGCCACTATAGATGTGTCACTAAAGATAATAGTGACGTCGACTTTAACATATGAGAAATTAGTTATTAATGTATGATTGAAAAGAAGAGCTAAAAGAGACATAAAAGATTTAATAGGGAGCGCCACCCTCATTGTATGTGCCGTAGGTCACAGCTTTGGTTGATCCGAGCCGTCCACCTGATAGGCCTTTCTTTGGAGCTTCTGGTGCTTAAATTCAAGACAGACATGGAATTGTGCCATGTAATAATGTGTATTTTTTGCTGTTGAATGTGAACTGTTGGCTATATGTAGTTCTTTTTACCGTGCATGTCCAAAAACAAAAAACACATTATTTCGTGGTACATTCCGATGCTGTGCAAAAATTGACTTTGCTGTACACAAATAGTGTCCAGTTCTGGGTTTTCTACCCTCCATGATTTTATTTTCCAACAGCACTAACCGTGCCCAACCCACTCCGCGGGGCCCGCCCCTTGGAGATGCTGAAATCGTATCTACATAGGGAGAAGGGCACTTCACATATATGGCCCAAGAACTTTCTCTTCCTTTCTGATGTGGCATCTTACATTCTAGAAGAAATATTTTGTTTTGCCATAGTTGCGGAAGAAATCGTCTTCATGGAAAGCTACATTCCTTCTATAATATTTATCTTTTGTTTGCTGGAATTATTAAAAAAACTAATTATGTCACTGAAGTTTTTTATAAATGGTTATGTAATGTAGAGCCGAGCACTAGTTAGCGAAAGCTTTAGTAACAAACGAATGAAAAGGTAGCGGAAGCTCAAGATTTAAGGGTTTATGAAAAGGGCACTTGAGAAATGATGGAAAAGGAGAGATTAGAGGAATTTGAAACTAATGGAAATCCTTAATGGAGAAGTATATAATATACAAGTAATGAAGGTTATGGGTGGAAAGGTAAGGTGTTTAAATTCTTGGAGTTAATGGCTTCTTGGGTGGTTAAAGAGCTGTTTTGGAAGTTATATGAAACAAATAGGATATTACAGAATATTAAATCGGTTAATCAAGAAGGTTTGTTAGTGTAGGTTAAAAAAAATCATGTAGCATAGGGTGGATGGATGAAAATGGGAGGAGGGTTTATCAATAAAAACCAAGCTAATTTGTGTGACATAATCGGCTATATTTTAATAAGTATGGGAGGTTGCCTGGTTGCTAGATATTAGAAAGGGTTTGTCCTACGAAATCTTACGAAGAAAGGGTGTTAGCCCAAAGGTTCAACAAGTACTCCCATTGAAATGTTTTGATGATTAACAAACTCAATTTGTTATAAAAAAGGTTTTATACACTAATGATTTCCATTGGCAAAGTTATTGTGTTCATAGCGTAGCATCCTCAAGATTGCATGACAAATGACAAATTAATGAAGCTCAAAGTGATATCAAAGGCATGAAGAAGGCATCACCAACACAAAGGCAAGTCAAAGGTATTCAAAGACAAGGTTGAACTCATGCCCAACAATGATGGCAATCAACTCAAAAGTTCAACTTGGTTAAAGCATCAATGGAGTTGAGTGAAGACATGTCAAAACCTCTACAAGGTGCCAACAAGATTGAAGACCAAGTAAAATTAGAATGTAAATGGTCCTTCATGTATAGTCTAGGTCTATGGCACAAGGGAGAGTTAAAATCAATCTAAGTAGAACTTAATGGGTTTGTGAATGCTCATAGTGGTGTCCCAACATTGTTGGACCCTCATAACATTCCATTTAACTTGATAAAATAAAGTTCCAAAAGCCCAAACAAAATCAGCAAAAAATATAAGGGAAAAATTGCCGTGCATAGGCTTCTCGGAGCTCAGAGAATGGTTCCAGGTTAAAAAAATAATGGGCCTACGGCCCGCTCGGAGCTCTGAGCCTGGACTCCGAGAAGATCGTTGGGGAGCTTAAAAAAGGCATATTTTCTCCCCTCTATTTATATGAACCTTGGGACTTTTGGGGAACCATCTAAGGAGTTTACAAAATATTCTAAGAGCACAAAAAAACATTCATTCTCTTTCTCCTCAAGATTTTCACTCTCCATCCTTCTCTTGTGCCTTTACCTTTATTCTTGAGAGATTTTAGGGATTTTCATTTGGTGATCTTTTTCTTGTGAGAGTAAGTGAGCTTTACATGTAATTAGCTTATCTAGAGGCAAGCAAGCTAAAATCTTTCATCTTCTTTGTATTTGGCACAAAGGGCACCGTAGAAGACCCTTGGAGCTCGAAGCTCGATTTGTACAAGGCAGAAGGAACGTCGTATTTAAGTTCCTTGGAGAAGATAGTGGAATCCTCAAGGAGAGCAACTTGAGAAGAGTGGAGTAGGTCTTGAGCTAAGACCGAACCACTATAAAAATCTCTTCATCTCTTCTCTTGTGGTAAGCATTTTACTCTTGCTTTGAATCCTATTTTAAATTTCCTATTCAATATAAAACTAGTGCAATCAAAGTTTTCAAAATCCTTAAAATTTGAAAAGACACCCAATTCACCCCCTCTTGGGTTGCTAAATGGAATTTCAAAGGGGTTTTTGGGTAATTGTTATGCCCCAAACCCCACTCTGGGCGTAGGACATGACGGCGCCGTACACCTCCAAGATAAATCCCACGAGTATACAAGACTACAAAGTAATAACATAACTATTCTTGGTATTCAATAACTAAAATATCAATGTCTCAAATAGTGTGGGACTAACATTATCAAATCAAATCTCAACTCTCCCTTGAACCCAGATAGAATAAAACATAAACGTAGTCTTATACATTGTTCATCAATACTATACTCACTGTCTGAGATAAAAGCAATTAAGCTAAATAAAATCTCCAAGCTTCTACAGTTCAGAAACTAAGCTTCTTCTTCCTCGTTTGCCTTATGAGAATCAAATTCTAAATATGTTATAAACCAAAGTGAGCTGAAAAGATCAGTACATAATAACATACTACTATAAGTGTAAGTCTAAGCATGCCAAGGCTCAAAGGGTTACAAATAGGGTCAGAATTTAAAACTAAATTTCAAATAGCAAAAGTGGGTATAACCATAATCAGAGGTGCATGTCCAAAATGGAATATTGAATGGAGGTATAATAGAACTAATAGTATCAGAATAGTAGTCAATATCAAAAGGGTATCTGAAATTTTAAAACAATAATCAGTGGCAGAATCAAAAGAGAAGTCAAAGTCTGAAGGTGTCCAAAGTATAGCTCCACTTCAAGATCATTGGCTTAGTCCAGAAGACGCGTTAATGCACCAACCATCCACGTTGTTAGAACTAGTTTCTCAAAGTTCAGATACAAGTCGACAGGACCAACATTTTATCCCACTGACGGGCCAGGAGTTCCAGTGTACTACCCCATGGCGGGTATCCAAAATCCAGTGTACAACCCCACGGTGGGTATCAGAAATAACACAAGCGTCCATAGAAAATTCCATATAGTGAATCCAAAGTCCATAGTAGATAGTTCCGAAGGAAAACCCAACTCTCGAGTTTTTGGTTTCACTCATGCCCGAATTGGACGTCGAAACATCCCTTCGGGCGCCAGAACACCCTTAATCGGGCATACGAAGTGTGGGTTGGGTTTCTTCCACGAGAATTCCAGATTTTTGTTTGATTCCTCAAAAACTTTGAAAAATCCATATCTTCTTCGTTCGGACTCCAAATCGTTCGAGGTAGGATCCAATGGTTTCCTTATGAAAAGAGAAATCGGTCACGCTCTGAATCGTTGCAGAGAAGTTTTGTAACCTAATTTTCACTTTAAGCTCAATATCTTTCAAAAATTCAATTTTATGACTATAACGATATAATCTTTGGTTTGCTGGGGATTGAAGAACAACACAAACCCCAAGAAATCCGAAATCAGTCAAAGAGTTCTTATTCTAAGTTGTATCGACCATTAATCACATCTTTTTAATCATCTAATCCTTGTTTTAAGGTTTCTAAGAGCACAATTATCATTCAAGAATGTAGTTCTTACCTCAATTCGCGGTTTCCTACTCCAAATCGCGATCCCCTTCTCCTTCCCCACGAAAACCCTCTCCTTGGGCTGAATAAAACGATCAGGGTTTTTTTTAACTCCAAAAGGTGTATTAATATGCTTACTTAAGAAGCCCTAATCAAAGTTAAATTCTCAAAGACAAAAACGCTCCTCACTTAAGTGGGGAACGAATTTTAGTAAGGGGGTATTTTGGGTCTTTACAGCGATATTATTAAAGGAGTCAAGCTGCTATGTTGCTGGAGGTTTGGAGGTGGGCTTGGGATAGGTTTTAGGGGAGGTCTATGGGTAACTTTAAGGTTGTTGGACGACTGAATTCTCATTCCTCTCGACATGCAAAGAGGGCTGAGAAAGGTAGTTTCTTATGATTGTTGGGATTGGGCTTGAACTGTGGAGGGATTTTAGGTTTCGGGAATGTTAAAGAATGGAATTTTAGATGGGTTGAGGACTGATGGCTCCTAAAATAAGAAGGATTTCGTGTGTCTGTTTGGGATATGAGAACCTAAGAACGATGGGGTTAGATTTCTGGGTGGAAATAAAATGATGAAAAGGGACTGGTTCAGGTGTAAATCCAAACCTAAAATAACGTGGGCAAGTGGTAGGTGCTTGCGCTTCTCCAGAAGGACTTCGACAGCAACTAATTTTGAGGGACAATCGAGGGACCGAGATATAAAATTTTAATAATCTAAACCTTCTTCAAAGAATGAATTTTGTTTTTAATCTTATTCAAAGAATGAAACGTCCAACTCCTACTTTTCCTACAACTTGCAAAACTCTCCTAAAAGAAGGCCTCTTTTGATTGGTACAAAAAATAACGAAGACTCCTAATTAAACTCTAATTCCTAAAATCTCTCTCTTTCTCTCTCTCTCTCTCTCTATATATATATATATATAGAGAGAGAAAGATAAAACTGTTGGTGAGCTTAAGCGCACCATTTTTTGGTGCGCTTAAGTTGTTATAACACCTCCCATTAGTGCGCTTAAGCGGGACCCAAACATTTAAACGAATGGGAGGCGTTATAACAACTTAAGCGCACCAAAAAAATGATGAGCTTAAGCGCACCAACATTTTTCTCATATATATATATATATATATATATATATATATATATATATATTTGTATATATTAGCAATGACAGATGCAAGGAGTCCCTTGCATAAAGAGCTGGAGAAGGGCCCTTGGTTAGTTCCATGTCGTTAAGTGTAACAATTTGAAATTAGTTGAAGTAAATTTGGTTACACTTAATGATGTGGAACCAATCAAGGGCCCTTTTCCGGCTCTTTATGCAAGGGCACACCTTTGCATCTATCATTGCTCTCTCTCTCTCTCTCTCTCTCTCTCTCTCTCTCTCTCTCTCTCTCTCTCTCTCTCTCTCTCTCTCTCTCTACACACACACTTGGATGTCCAACTCAAGATGGATTTTGTCCAACAAAAATTTAAAAAAAGAAATCCATATCAAGTGGGCCGTTGATTTTATCGACCTTGTGATCCACTGGTCCTTTGATGATCGGTCTTCGATAGACATTCTTTCGTAATAGCATTGACTTGATCGATAATCTGGATTGTTGGATTGGTGATTTGAGGGTCTCAGGCAGTCCGATGAAGGATATTGTAATCTTAGCCGTTGATCTTCATGATTTTCCAAGATGCACTTGCATCAGTATCTCAAAGTCATGGTTTATAATGTTTCCATGCTCAAGTTTCTAACATAAGCTAGACATCCCTATATTCGTAAATCTTGAGTACTCAGTTTCTTACCTTTTCATATCGTATATGGGGTCTACCAGACACACCTAGTTGGAACTCTATTTAGTAGATAGATAGAATTTCCATGGTGTAACCTCAAATGGAAATAGGTAAATCTTTGTAGTTTACCATTATTCTAACAATGTCTATTACGGTTCAGTTTCATCTCTTTGTTACACACTTAGGCTCAAATGTTGCAGGAGAATATTGTTGAGATAATCTATTATTGAAAGATCAAGTAGTCCTTAAACTCATATGAGAGGTAGAATCATAATATTCTAATCTAATTTTTTTGTACTTCATATCTAAATTCCTTGAACTTTTCAAAGGAGTCAAATTTATGTTTCATCATATAGATATAATCACACTTGGAATGATTGTCATGTCCTGACCCCACTGTGCAAATATTGTCCGGTTCTTGGTTTTCCCACCAGCCCATTTTCGTTCTTCAACAGCATTATCGTGAGCGACCCACTCAGTAGGGCCCCGATGTGGGCTCTTACAATTATCGTCCGCAAATATAATCAAGTAAGAAAAAAACATTTCTATGGGACCAAAAACATCAATGTGGACTGTATTCAAAATACTGGTGGCTCTTAAGCCTTTCGTGGAAATGGTAATCTGGACATTTTAACCCATGGATTGGGTTCTCAAACTTTAAAGGATTCCACTAGGAGTGAACTTGAGGTCCATCCCTAATCAGCGTGCCAGTCCTATCCACATAACATTTACAATACCTCTTCCTCTTTTGAAGGGTTCTTTACTTACTGATGTGCTTATTCATTTACAATTAATAAAATTAGCTAAAATATTTAATAGATAACTGGAATGCTTGAAGCAAAAAAATTCTATGAAATTTAATAACAACTCTGTTAATAAATAAAGTTGAATATCCTAATTACAAGATAAGTCTAATAAAGTTGAATATCCTGATAAGATAAATTTAAAAATATAAATTAAATTTCTTCTTTTGCATCTCTAGTAAAAAAAATACAATATTTTAAAATTAAAATCAATACAATATTTTAAAATTAAAATCCTTTCATCTAATATGATAAATGAAATGATTCTATGGAGATAACAAAAACTCTTGCTTCACTCTCCATTTTCAATCACCATCCCTTCATTTAGGCTTCTGCTCTTCTAAAATTACAAAAAAAAATGTTGCAACTGTGTGAGGTCGCATCCGAATCAGGACACCGTGATTTTTATGACCAATTACTATATTGTTTCTATGAAGAATAAAATTGAAAGTGTTGGCATCGCGTCCTAGATCTAGAACTCGTTGTAGAGCATGTTTCTTAATGCAAGGAAGAGTGCATGGGGATTTTTTTTATAGAAATGAAAGTAAATTGATCATTCAAATAATTAAGGGAAAATTCTCAAAAAATGTGATTTTTAACTGAAAATCTCAACAAAGGGTTGAGTTGGCTAAATTCTCAAAAAGGGGTGAAATGCATCCCAAGAAATGTTTTAAGATAAAAATGCCCTTGATTTGCTTTTCCCTCCAAGAAGGTAAGAAACGGATCCCAATACATTTCACCTACCACTAATTATACCCAGGAACCACTATTTACCACTATATAGTGGTTTCGAGGTATAAATAGTGGTTCTGAGGTATAAATAAGGTTCACACATTCTACTGGTATTTCATTGGGTGTCAAAGTTGCAATGAATTTATGAACAATGGGTTAAATATTTGTCTAAACACTCAGATCTTATCGTGGTTGATAGTTTAGATGGACTAATACTTGTTCCGAGAGTTTAAATTGTGAGATTGAAAAATTTATGCACTCAAAATCACTATAAAAAGTGAGAATGAGTGTATTTATATGGTTTTAAACACTCAGAACCACTAATTATACGCAAGAACCACTATTTACAACTATGTAGTGGTTCTAAGGTATAAATAGTGGTTCCCGGGTATAAGTATTGGTTCATACATTTTAATAGTATTTCATTGGGTCTCAAAGTTGTCATGAATTTATAAACAGTGGTTTAAACACTCAGAACCACATTTAGATGAAATGAACAACAATTAAATCCTTCCAAGCACTAATTGTGGTTTCAAGTTTCTTGGGAACCACAATTACAGTCGAAACCACTATAAAAAGTGAGAATGATTGTATAGATAGTGGTTTAAACACTCGGAACCACTAATTATACAGTGAGAACCACTATTTATACCTCGGAACCATTATTTACCACTATGTAGTGGTCCCGATGTATAAATAGTGGTTCCAAGGTATAAATAGTGCTTCATACAGTCTAATAGTATTTCATTAGATCCATTTTCCTTTTTGGAGTGCTTTTCGGATCTTAGTTTCTGAGTCCGGGTCACATGCTATTTTGAGTCAAGTGGGACCATCCATCAAAGTGTCGTAAGTCTTACTTATATTGTACATAGTTAGCGCTTAGAGTTAGGGATCTAGAGAAAGTGGAAAGAAACTCGAGAGGATGGACAATTTTTATCCAAACAAAAATACAGAATATGAAACGTTGTTTGAAGTTTTGAGTATGTTTTCCATAGGCTGATCCTCGCCCTTTAATTGGTAGAGGTTTCCATGATCCGAATTTCCTCTATGGATTGGAGGGCTAGGATCACCCTATGGAAATGGATTTTTTAGGGACAACCTATTTGCATTGTACCCATCTAATGTACAATTTGGATCATCCTGTTGTCTCCATTCACAAGGTTACTGGTCTAACATGCGACAGAATAGCATCGATTGAAATGCCTTTTGCGATGGACTCTAGCATTCCATTCCCCCCCCCCCCCCCCCACACACACACACACCACACACACACACACACACACACACCACATACACACACACACACACACACATATATAGCTCCCCTAAACAATTTAAGACATTCCAATTGATTTTGTGGCTATGTTTGAGCCTGATCTAGTACAATTTTTGGACCATATGATATTTGACCAAATTTGATCCAATGGATCCAACTATTGTGCCCATGTCTTGTAAAATGAAGTTCAGACCTTTTGAACCCATCGTACCATCTAGTCCACTGACACCCATACTAAATTTGTGAAAATGGAATCCTTGAAGATAAAGCCATACATAATATATTACCACATTTCAGTGAACGCCAATATCTTTGACAGATATTATTTGGTTGTCAGATTTATTAGTTTCACTGAATCTATCGTCAATTTTTATGTAATTTTCCCTATATAACAAGCACCCTTCCCTACCTCTACCAAAGCCTTTTTTTTACTTTCTTTAGATAGCCGTCATGCCAAGGCTCCAAACCAAGCCTTTCAACACAATACAGAGTATATTACCACATTTTAATGCATGCCAATATCTTTGACAGATATTGTCTGGTTGTCAGATTTATTATTGTCACTGAATGTATCATCAATTTCAGTGTCATTTTCCATATACAACAAGGCCCAATACCCTACCTCTACCTAAGCTTTTTCTACTTTCTTTAGATAGCCGTCATGCCAAGGCTCCAAACCAAGCCTTTTTTGGCATCGTGGTCCATTGCCATCTATGCCAAGCATGCCAATATCTTTGATAGATATTGTCTGGTTGTCAAATTTATTAGTTTCACTGAATGTATCGTCAATTTCGATGTCATTTTCCCTATATAAGAAGGCCCTTACCCTACCTCTACCTAAGCCTTTTCTACTTTTTTTAGATAGCTGTCATGCCAAGGCTCCAAACCATGCTTTCTTTGGTATCGTGGTCCATTGCTCTCAACGCTACAGAAGTTGAGAAGTTGTGGCAGGGTCATTCCATACATGGTTCTTGTAATGATCCAACTCGAGAGATAGTCCTTGCCAAAGGACATTATGGAATGGGTGATATAGGAAAAGAAAACGTGGGGTGTTGCAAGCAAGCCGAATTTCTAGTGGTCTACGCAGGTTGTCTTAGTCGGCAACTTGATCAAAATGGAGGTAATCAAAGAAAATTCATCCATTATTTGTGTTTGTATGCTTATGTGTATGTCTGTGTCTGTAGGTGCGCACATGTGTGTGCTCAAGCATTTATGTGTGCTTGTATGAAGAATTTTATAAAGGAATTTCTATCTATAAGTATTTAATTTATAAAATATACTTTGCTTAGCCATTATAAAATATGATTTAGCCAAAAAAATAATAATTTCTTCAAAGAAAATATAATAAGTATTTATTTATATTGCCTGCATTAGACAAACTTATTTTCTTCAACGTGACCTTTTTAATCTTTTTGAAAGGAAATTTTTTTCGTCCGAAGAATTTGTTGTTGTGTTCCTAAGAAATTTTTTTATCCTTTTTATTTAAAAAAAAAAAAAGATCACATATGTGTCATGTGTCCAAGAGAAGAGAAAACTAAGTGGGAAGTCCGACTGTTGCCGGAGAGCTATGCCCCCAGGATGTGAACAACATCAAACAAAGCCTTTTTCCCCTTATTATTATGCCTCAGGTGGGCAGTCTGCCAAAGAAATTTGGTCGGCGGCAAAACTCGACCCGGTGCTGTAAAGATCTAACCGACATACAATTAATTAACATGGAAATTTAATTGAAAATGTACCCCTCTATTTTTTTAATTTACAATTTGGATTTTTATAGGTAAGAAATCTTTTACAAGAAACTAGTGAAGGCATTTCAAGTTATTTTATATAGGGCAATGATCTGATATAAAACCCTTGACCTAATATAAACTCCTATATAGAAAAACCCTAAATCCTGAAACTCTTGCATGCATAAGTTCATTTATTATCAACTTTTAATACAAACTCTTGCATGGATATGATTTTCAAGGCACAACCTATTTATGGATCGGCCCAACAAATTAACAGTTTGGGCCATCCTATGAAGTGGGTCATACTGTACTTTTTGAAAATTATTGGACTTCATGGCCACAAACCATATAAAATCTCATGTTAGACAACCTCGAGTCAAATGTGTCTCTCAATAATTTCCCATTTTCTAACTATACGTAAAAGGTTATATTATAATCTCCAATGGAAACTATGTGTACATACCATAAAACTCTGGTAAAAGAAAATTTTGAAAATTTATGTTTTCTATGGAAAAATATTCCGTAGAAAATAAAATGCAATTTTTCGATTTTCTACTTAAAACATCTTTAAAATCAAAAGAATGCTATTCATTAATTATTAAAATAACATTCATTTACTTGTTTATTACAATTCTTAATTTGGATTGCATGGAGTGATTATTTATCGCTTTGGAGAATCCCTTTAAAGTGTTTATTGGGATCATTCACCTCACCTCCTGGGGTGTAGGATCTAATCTTCGTTGTTGTATTCTTAAAGAAAATAAATATTCAAATTTGAAGGAAACGATCACATGGACGCTCTTGCTAATTTTTATGTTTTCTTTTCTAAGTTATTAATTTGGCCTAAGAGGCCTATTTTGCAGTTTTGATCTCGGATAGGCTGTCTGCTACTCCTTTGGCTTTAAATTCTACTGTCTATTTATATATTATATTTCACTAGTTGGGAAAAATAAAATGTTTCATTTGTAAATCTTACGCAAAATTGCAATATAAGATATTTCTAGATGTCCAGATATGATCAGATAATGTCAAGTGTCTGCAAATGGTTGCCTGCATATCAGATTAGGTGTAACTGTCCCACACCTCACAGCCGTTCAATCAAAATTGATTGATTGCAATTTCTCAAGATGTAATTTGGTGTGGACGACGTTTTATACTTAATCTTTCCTTGTCAAATATGTGACAAGTTTTTCTTAAATTTTTTGGTAGATAAGTCTTGAAGATTTATTTTAAGATCAACTTTCATAAATCAAAGACAACTTTACAAATACTACTACTAAGGTGGTGGGTGCAGCCATCACATACCATACTACTAAGGATGGGAAAATATCATATTTTCGCCATGTAAATGATATATTCATCCTTTTACGGATGTGTCCACGAGTAACGGTATATTTGTCATTTTATTTAAAGGACAAAGTTATTCTTTTCATGAGAAATTGGTTATTATTGTATGATTGAACACAAACAAAAATTTGACAGTGTTTTTATTGATTTTCTTGTCTAATGGGCATGTAGATTCCTTTATTGATCAAAGACAGATTTAATGATTTATAAACTAGGGTTTCTAAATTGCCGAAAAAAATAAAGTATAAAGAACTGCAGAGAAGAAATTATACAACTATAGATTACCTTGTCTTTCATTCCAGCGAATGCACCAGAAGTCCTAGCTAGTCCTCACTTTGGTCTGCCATCCTGCAGGTACAGTAGGTAAGATTTTTTTGCTGGAGCTTAGCATCACCCATAGTGAATTGATCATTGGCCCCGTCGCCTTCATATGTCATAAGCTGCAAATACATGTTTACTACCTGTTCTAAGGCGTTTTCTTTGCCAACTACTTCAGTGGTTTCTTCCTCCAGCATAAATCGAAGCAAATCCTTCATTTTCAATGGCTTGGGCTCAGATGGAATATTGACATTCTGCACGCGGTTTTCAATAAGTCGCGTTGGGATCCATCTCATCTGGGATTTTTCTAGTAAGTTTCGGCGGCCAAAATATAGGGTTTAGAAGGAGAGGATTGAAAAGCTCAACCTAAAGGGTTTCTTGAGTGAGTAGAATTTCAGTTTCCTAGTTTCTGTAATAGTGACAGGGGCACTAAGATAGAAAGCACGCTGAGGTTAAACAAACATGATAGGTCTACAAAATGTGGAGAGAAAGACATGTTCGTGGTTAAAAGGGGAACTGTATGGAGACATTACATTTTAAGTAGGTGATAAAAGACACGTTTGTTCCTTGGTGGAGAATCCCACTCATGCAGATGCCTAAATATTTTTTTTATTTTTATTCTGTGCGATACTTTTTTAGTAAGGAGTTCAAATGTATTACGGTGAGATAAAGGCCATACCCAATTTTGGTAAAGAGCCTTAACTGTGAGATCTCACATCGGAAAGGGACGAAAAGTTACTGGGCTATATATGTGGATTTCCCCTCTACCTGTGTAGACACATTTTCAGCATCTCCAAGGGGTGGGCCCCGTGGAGTGGGTTGGGCACGGTTAGTGCTGCTGGAAAACAAAACCTGGGAGCGTAGATGACCCAGAACCGGGCAATATCTACACAGTGGGGTCGGGGCGAGACATAATGGTATCAAAGCAGGACCTCCCATCTAGTACGGTGTGCCAGCGAGGACGCTGGGCCCTAAGGGGGGTGGATTGTGAGATCTCACATTGGAAAGGGAGGAAAAGTTACTGGGCTATATATGTGGATTTCCCCTCTCCCTGTGTAGACGTGTTTTCAGCATCTCCAAGGGGTGGGCCCCACGGAGTGGGTCGGGCACGGTTAGTGCTGCTGGAAAACAAACCCTGGGAGGGTAGATGACCCATAACCGGACAATATCTACCCACTGGGGTCGGGGCGTGACATTAACACTACTAATTCAAGTCGGTTCCACACCATCTATTTTAGTTATATGGTGAGATCAAGACCATTGATTATATTACGTAACCACTAGATCGATTCGGGTTTACTATAACCGTTTGATCATATGACTAAACATTGCATCGGTTGCGGATTTGCGACTTAAAGCTAAGATCATCTGTCCATTCGCAGCGTAAATGAACATGCAAGTGCCATGTCCCTTTTCATAAGATTTTGACAATCATGGAAGTCCGATAAAGCGACTAATTATTAATATTTATTATTATCGATGTGAGAAGTCTTGTAGTGTCACGTGTGCATAAGAAAGCGTATATTAGTCATGTGGTAAAAATTACAAGGGTTTTTTGTGGGCGGCAATTCTTGTTGATTTTTGGGAATTCAGGTACAGATTTTACCATAAAATTGGGTCGGCTCGAGGCTGATTCTAATTCATTTTTTAGCGAAAGCTCAATCCAACCCGACCAAAGTTACACCCCAAGGTTTTGATTTTTCAAGATAAATTAGTTATTAACAAAGAGAAAAATGCTTCAGTAGGGCACGACGTTAATCAATGCGCAACACAGACTATAATCAGCAGGTCACACCCTTGGTTGATCTGAACCGTCCATATGAGAGATTAGTTATTATTGTACGTATGATTGAAAACAAGACGTAAAAGAGACATAAAAGATTTAGTAGGGCGCGACACCCTCATTGTATGTGCCGTAGGTTGCAGCTTTGGGTATGCTCCCCAGAGATGAGAGTTCGAATCTCCCTGCGATTCCCTGATGCGCGTGGTTTACGGGTGATTGCACGCATCCAGAGGGAATTAGTCCCACTCTACAAAGTGGGGTGGGGACACCCTACGTCATCAAAAAAAAAAAGAAAAAGGTTGCAGCTTTGGTTGATCTGAACTGTCCATCTGACAAGCCTTGCTTTGGAGCTTCTGGTGCTTAAATCTAAGACAGACATGGAATTGTGCCATTATGTATATTTTTGCTGTTGAATGTGAACCTTGCCCATATGTAGTTTTTTCACTGTGCATGTCCAGAAACAAATAAACACATTATTTGGTGGTACAATCCGATGACTGGCTTGAATATAGGCAACAGAGGATCAAAAGCAAGGCCTATGAGATGGTGCCATAATTGACGCACCTCATTGACCCCTTGTTGTTGGTGGTGTCCCAACGGAAAAAACAAACCGATTGATGGTGATCCGATACAATAAGCTTCTACATGCAATTATTTCATCTATTCACATTATCCGTGATTCTCTATTTCATCTATTCAAAAACCGATTGATGATCACCTTGAAATTACTCCTCATTTGAACATTCCTCTTCCCCCCTCAAAAATGTTTTTCCCACATTACCCACCACGGTAAAAATCATTGCTCCCTCTCCCTCTCTCACATTATCCGTGATTCTCTATGTCATGCCCCAACTTCGCTGTGCAAAAATAGACTTCGCTGTGCAAAAATAGTGTCCGGTTTTGGGTTTTCTACCCTCCCTGATTTTATTTTCCAGTAGCACTAACCGTGCCCGACCCACTCCGCTGGGCCCGCCCCTTGGAGATGTTGGAATCACGTCTACACAGGGGAAGGCTAGTTCACATATATAGCCCAAAAACTTTCTCTTCCTTTCCGATGTGGGATCTTACATTCTAGAACAAAAATATTTCATTTTGCCATAGTTGAGGATGAAATGCTCTTGGAAAGCTACATTCATTCTATAATATTTACCTTCTGATTGCTGGAATTATAAAAAAAAAACTTATTATGTCACTGGAATTTTTTATAAATGGTTATGTAATGTAGAGCTGAGCAACGGTTAGCGAAAGCTTTAATAAGAAATGAACAAATAAGGTAGCGGAAGCTCAAGATTAAGGGTTTGTGAAAGGGGCACTTAAGAAATGATGGAAAAGGAGAGATTAGAGGAATTTGAAAGTAATGGAAATTCTTAATGGGAAAGGATATGATATACTGATAAGGAAGGTTATGGGGAGAAGGTAAGGTGTATAAATTCTTGGAGGTTATGGCTTCTTTGGTGGTTAAAGAACTGGTTTGGAAGTTGTCACGCCCCGACCCTACTGTGTAGATATTGTCCGGTTCTGGGTCATCTACCCTCCCTGGTTTTATTTTCCAACAGCACTAACCGTGCCCGACCCACTCCACGGGGCCAGCCCCTTGGAGATGCTGAAAACACGTCTACACAGGGGGAGGAGAAATCCACATATATAGCCCAGTAACTTTTCATCCCTTTCCGATGTGGGATCTTTCAATCCGCCCCCTTAGGCCCCAACGTCCTTGCTGGCACACCATACTGGATGGGAGGTCCCGCTTTGATACCATTATGTCACGCCCCGACCCCACTGTGTAGATATTGTCCGGTTCTGGGTCATCTACCCTCCCCTGTTTTATTTTCCAACAGCACTAACCGTGCCCGACCCACTCCGCGGGGCCAGCCCCTTGGAGATGCTGAAAACGCGTCTACACAGGGAGAGGAGAAATCCACATATATAGCCTAGTAACCTTTCCTCCCCTTCTGATGTGGGATCTTTCAGAAGTTATAGAAAACAAAAGGGATACTAAAGAATATTAGTTAATCAAGAAGGTTTGTTAGTGTAGGTTAAAAAAGTCATGTAGCATGGGGTGGGTGGTTGAAAATGGGAGGAAGGTTTGTCAACAAAAACCAAGGTAACTTGTGTGACTGGATCGGCTATATTTTAATAAGTGTGGGAGGTTGGCTGGTTGCTAGATATTAGAAAGGGTTTGTCCTGCGAATTCATATGAAGAAAGGGGTTTTAGGGTATTTGCTATGCCCCATACCTCACTCTTGGCGTAGGACATGACAGGGCCGTATACGTGCAAGATAAATCCCTTGAGTATACAAGGCTACAAAGCAATAACAAAACTATTCTTGGCATTCCATAACTAAATATCAATGTCTCAAATAGTGTGGAACTAACAAATCTCAACTCTCCCCTCAACCCAGATAGAATAAAACATAAACATAGTCTTTTAGATTGTTCATCAATACTCATTGTCAGAAATAAACGCAATTAAGCTAAATAAAATCTCCAAGCTCGTATGGTTCCGAAACTAAGCTTCTTCTTTCTTATTCGTCACATGAGGATCAGAATATGTAAAAGTTATACACCAAAGTCAGATGAAAAGCTCAGTACATAATAACAGACTACTCTAAGTGTAGGTCTAAGCATGCCGTGGATCAAAGGGTTACAAATAGGTCCCGAATTTCATACTGAAGTACAATAAACATAATCAAAGGTGCATGTCCAAAATGGAATATTGAACAGAGGTACAATAGAACTAATAGTATCAGAATAGTAGTCAATATCAAAAGGGTATCTGAATTGTCAAAACAAAAATCAGTGCCAGCCAGAATAAAAACAGAAGTCAAAGTCTGAAGGTATCCAAATTATAGCTCCACTTCAAGAACATCGGCCTGGTAGAGAAGACGTGTTAATGCTTACACCGACCATCCACGGTGTTGGCACTAGTTCCTCAAAGTTCAGATACAAGTCGGTAGTGTTAGAGCATATGCCCTGAAATGCCAGTAGAATGACATTTATTAATCAATAAAGATTTATTTCATGACATGAATGTGTAATTATATTAATGAATGTGTGTGATGTGCCTGTTTATTGACACATGTTTTTCTTTAGGTAGCATAGTAGAAATGTCATGCTCGAAGGATTCACAGATCCAAGGGAGCAAGGAGATATGACATCTCAGTTCTATATAAGCTTTAATGGTTCTTAGTTGGGAAAGAGACTAGACATCTCTTTCTGTATACAACTAGCACTAGTCTTTCCTACAAGCAGGTGTCGTGAGATGACTTATCTCGGTCATCTGGTATTAGACCCTAAGCAAGAAGGGTGGGTGGGACGATTGGATCGTGCAACCAAACCGGATCAAATAAAGATCCACTTGTGGAAAAGAGAGTATAAATTTGTTCTTCCAGGCATGACCCTTCACATGTCCTTAGACTTGAGGGATCATATTGGTCCGTCGGCCCGTTCTAGGGTGTTAGTCTATCTCATAGGGATTCCAGTTTAGAGTCACATTCGGATAGAGCTATATCCTAGAGCAAACCCTCGAGACCTATAGTGATACTCAACAAGGAATTCTTCGCACTAAATTTTAGGGATCGACATCTACAATTTTCTCAGAGCGGTAGGCCTATTAAATAGCATGGCCAGGCGAATTTGATAAAAAGTTTATCGGAATGTTTTATGAAACATTCAAAAGTTTTCAAAGTATTTTACAAATGCATTTGGAGGCCGAGCACCGCTCGACGAAAATAGTATACCAAGAGTGGGCCAAAGGGGGTAAGAGGTGTTCACCACCCTTATGACTCAACTCAGTAAATGTAGTCAAGATGAAAGGACTTGCACATACAAGATGTGGTTAGGAGTAAGATGATATGACGGTCATCTTCAAGGTTACGTCTCAATGAAGGCAACTGACTTAATGGGAGTGTAGTTGAAAATAGACTAGGCAACCTGAGAGGGGGGGGGGTGAATTAGGTATTATAAAAATTAGTTATTTTGAAACTCTTATTTTTTTAAAAGATTCTACCAATTTCTTTTTGAAGATATTTAGCACGCACTTGTAAAGTAAAGAGGTTATGATACTACCAAAGGAACCAAAAGATGAGAGAGAGAGAGAGTAGAAGTCACACCACAAGAACACGAAGATTTATAGTGGTTCGGTCTTTTCAAAAGACCTACTCCACTCTTCGAAGTTTGTTATCCTTGGGCTTTTTCACTATTCGGACACCACACCAAGGCCGGGTCCAAGGCCTCTTTACAAACATCGAGTCTTTAAACTCTCCAAGGGACATCACCCTTCTTTTACAATGGTAGAAAGAAAATAAAAGCTTACAAGCCTCTTGTTTAGGCAAATACAAAGGTAGTAGCTCAAGTAATAACTCTTGTCTCACTCAAAGTACAAACCCTAATAAGTCTCTCTTGAAGGAATGAATGTAATGGCACCAAAGAGAGATTAATGCAAGTTATTCTCACAATAAATGGCAAGAAAATAGTAGGTGAGAGTTAGGGTTTTGAAAATGGTGGCTAGGCTTTCTTAAGAGTACAAGAGATGTCTTTAGGGTTCTCAAAATGATGAATATATAGCTAGAGAACCAAAAACCCTAATGTTTTGGCTTTTAGCATGTCGTGAACGAAGTCTGGACGACCGACAATTATAGCCGTTTAAAATTCAAGCGCGCGCCAAAGTCCGACCACGGACGTCTGCAATATCCCGAACGACCGCCATATTCTCAGTTATTTTTATCCAACCTTTCAGCTTTCAGATGGGCGTTCGCCAATATTCCGGACTACCACAATATCCTCAGTTATTTTTGTCCAAACCCTCGGGTTTCAGATGGACATCTGCAAATTCCCGGATGACCGCAATTTTCTCAGTTATTTCTTTCAAACCCTCAGGTTTCAGATGGACGTCCGTAATTTCCTCATTTATCCACTTTTAACTCTTCGAGTTTCAGGTGGACGTCCGCCAATTCCAAAATTCTCCCCCTTTTGGCAGCAACAAAAAGAGAGGTTTTAACAATGAAAACTCCAATTGTAATGCCAAGCAATGCAATAATCACTCATCCTGTCTACTTATCATGTATATAAGATGCTCAAAGTGAAACATACATGATAAAGAGTGAAGTAACATATGAAAACTAAAGTAGCCACCTGTTTTTTTTTTTCGTAAGGCAAGGAAGGAGATACCATTTATGTACAATCAAAGGGTGTTTTCTAGCATGGACATTCTAAATATAGCCCTATGAAGCCTATGAACATACAAGATCCAATAGTTAAGCACTCCCCCTAAATTTTTGTTATGCATACACATAAATCACTAAAAATGATGGCATAACAAGCAAAATGATTGAGAATATATGACGTTGAAAGTTCTACTAGAGAACTATCATGATTATAAGGTAATCAACTTGACTACACATGATAGGCATAGGGACAAGCAACACATAGAGATTTAATTGGCATTTGCAAGACAATTCTATGTTTGGTCCTATGTAGAGCTATGTAAGATGGGCACATGCAACGGATATAGAAATACTATAAACTAACTCTATGGCCCATGAGAACATGAATGATATGTCAATTTAATCTCTCCTAATACTTATCATAAAGATTTCACAAGAAAATTCAAACAAAGTTCATGATAAGTAGTTTTTTTTATTATCGTTCCATCTAGAAGATTTGTAATTTAAGCACAACTAATGGGGCAATGGACATTGTGAGCACATCACAATAGTCCATATAAAGATTAAAATATAATAATTAGGCTCTCCCTCTAAGTATTTGTCATTGGCCTTAGATTACAACCTAGAAGGCAAGGCATGATAATGTGAAATGGCTATAGATGAGACAGTGAATGCATAGCCAAAGGATCATATCATGATGATTGATGTACTCAACTTCAAACGCACATGATAAGAGAGAAATCGTAGGAGACAAGATGATCAACCTAAGCATGATCCTATGAGGGAGAGTTCTAGAGAGTTTTCAAACTCTAGAACAAGATGCTCATATTTAAAAATGACGATACCATATGAGTCCTTCCAAGATAAGTCAAAAACCTAAAATGATATGGCACTAAGGCATAGGCTAAGGGTACTTGTCATAAATGAGAAGTTATCTCAAGATGAAAACACAAGACAAGCCCAAAGTACACCACAAATGGAGCAATGAGGCTCCAGATGAGTGCTTTTATCAAATGGAAGAAGGACAGATATATCATGTAAAGCTCTCCCTTTGTTAAAGACCCATACAGTGTATGAATCCAAAGGGCTGTCCAACACAGTCACAAAGGGTTTGAGAGGTGAATAATTAAAAAACAACCCTTGGGCTTCAACTACATGTTTGCTATGGACACTCAATTAATATCAAATGAGATGGTGAGGTATCCTAGCGACACATGCTCCCCCTAACTATGTGCATATAATATATGTACATAAATAAAATAATTCAAGGCACGTATGAGTTATCATGGTGAAGATGTTGGTTAGAAGCCAAAATAATTAGATGTTTTAATTAATGTGATAGTACCGTTCCTTCAAAAGAAGGCATGAGCACCTATTGAATAGTTTTTAACTTTAAAGTTTACCATCTTTACCATGCAGCTAACATCACACAAGGGGAAATACATATATAGAGTGCTATACATTTTATCAAATAAACAACACACCTAGGAGAATGAATTCAACCATCCAAGCAAACAAACCTAGGGCAAGCAACTCTATTATAGTGTGAGGGCAACTAGTTCTTTAAGATTTTCTTGCAAAAGCAGACTAGTTTTCAACTTAAGGGAATGTTCATTTTTATTTTCATTTTCATGTTCCCTATTTGCTTGCTAGATGTGTTTTGATGGATTGGGTTCAATTAAATAATTAAGTGTGATTTTCAAAACACATTTCATTTTAATTTTCTCTTTTGAAGCTAATTTTATACATGTCTAAATTTTAGCACTTGTTAGGCTTTTTAGGTATAGTCTCGTGATTTTAATGATGTTCAAAATTTGCAATGAACCCATGAGATACAAGTTTGAGTGCATATGATGGAAATGCTTTCAAATAACTCAAACTTATAGTGATCTAGCTAGGGAGACTTTCACTATGATGTGCATAGATCACATATATAGGCATAATAAGTATATCACCTTAAATCATATTCCTCTAATTAAGTGGATTTTAATAATTATCATATTTAATGATTCCACTTGAGTTTTTAAGTTCACAACAGTAGATTAATTCAAGTTCAATTATTTTGTGAACTCATCAATGTCATATGGACATATGTATAGATGACAAATATCAAATACATTCCATAATGACAATGTGTTCCAATGTGCACACCTTGAGATTTTAATTAAATTTTCATTTTACTAGTGCACATATGTTTGATGTGAAGGATTTGAGATGATTACAAATTTTTATCATTTCACAGTCATTTTTCCACATTTCACTTGTTTGTTTGATTTATGGTTCAACTTATACTTATTTCAAAACAAGTGGGTTGCATGTCATAAGTGAATGATCACATTGAGGTTTTTAGACATGATTAGTTCAGTGATGGGTTCATATAACTTTTATAGATTTCTCACATTGAACTAAGTTTCAATTTCCCTTACATGTTCTAAGATTTCAAGTTCAAGGGAAATTCATCAAAAGCCAAGGATCCTCAAGAGTGTAAGGAGTGATGCACCTTGGGCTAATGAATCAGCTTATGAATTTCTCATGATATTGACCATAGTTTTGGAAATTCACTAAGTTTTGTATTTTGACCCGATCTTGATTGTTTAAAGAATGTCTAAGATTTGATTTACAATCTTTTTACTTAGACATAGCATTTTTCTCTTTTTTTCCGTCATTTCTTCTATGTTTTCCTTTTAGTTCAATTTTCAAGGTATTGGACTTAGGAATCTAGCTTGACCTAAACAAAGCTATTCAAATGGGTCAATTTAGGATACTAAGTGCATGAATGTGTTTCAAGAGATATACCAAACACTTAGACCATTCTACATGATCATACCAAAATAAGAGTGTGTAGTCTATTGTGCATAATAACATGAGATTTTAGATATGAATAGAATATATCATGTTATCAATGGTAGGAACACCTAGATACATATAGTTAAAACAAGTTAAGGATACGAGTATCTATAATTCATTTTCAAAAAGATGTGATCTTTTAAGCACAAGTTTCTAGACATATGATATTAAATCATTATAACATGTCTAGTATGAAATTCAAATGATTTATCATTTTAGCATAAATTAACTAGATGCAAGAGAGTTAATCTACATCTAGCGTGCATGATCACAAAAATATAACTTTTAAGCACAAGTGTAAACTAGATACAAGATGATTAATCATGATTTGTAAATTGTATCTAGTGACCAATTTTTAAAGAATTTGACAATATAAGCACAAACTAACTAGATACAAAAAGTGAAGTATCTAGTGAACCTTTATCAAAAGATATAACAATCAAGCACAAACCCCTAAATCTAATCATGATTAAGATTTAAGTGAGGGGTTTTGAAACTCATACCATCTTGGTTCCAACCAAACTTGTGTTATGAGATGTGTCTTTTATTTTTCACACATTGTTTGATTTTACAAATCTAAACTTACATTTAGATTTGTAATGTCCATATCTACCACAATAATCACAAGATGCATATGTATGGGTAGATGAACATGATGAACCACATGAATACTCACAAAGATGTTTACATTTTTCTTCTTGTAGCTTGTGGTTATTTATGGCAAGTTCTTCATTTTTAATCTTCATCTCATTAATTCCTTCTTTTAGAATATTTAACTCATGAGATGAGTTTGCTTTAAGTTCTTTTTGTTTTAGTTTCAATTCCTCTATTTCTTTTTCTAATTTCTTATTATTTTCAATTAACTCATTTTCTTCATCTAATAGATCTTGATAGTCTTTTTCCGATTCTAATAATTCATTTGAAATAGAGGTAAGAGAGTGTTTGAGTTTTTCATTTTTAGAAATTTCAACATTTAAAACATTCTTCAATTCTTCACATTTCTCAATAAGTTCTTTTATGTTTGGAGTTTCATTAGATATACTATCATTCGAATTCTCCAAAACAACAAGACATTTTACATTAAAATTATTTTCAAGTTTAGTCCATATTTCATTAGCATTTCTACAAGTAGAAATACTATCAAATAAATATGCCGGTAAAGCACAACATATGGCACTCATGGCTTTAGAATTTAAGAAAAATAATTTTTTATCATATTCATTTACTCTCTTAGATTTGCATACGGTGAATCCATTTTCAATAACTTTTAATAAGTCATTATCTAGACCCTTTAGATAAGACCTCATTTGGATCAACCAACATCCAAAGTCGGTTTCATAAAATCTAGGTAGTCTAGATGCCATTAGGTTGCCAAATAGATATTTCTTTTGAAGGTTTTCAATAGAAAGCCTATGTAAGAGCCTTAGCTTTGATACCAAATGAAATGCAAGTGTGGCAACCCAAGAGGGGGGGTGAATTAGTCAAGTAGAAATTTTGGCTTAATTAGGTGTGAAGGTTAATTAGGGTTAATTTGCTAATTTTAAGCTATTTATATCAAACCCTAGTTCAAGTAATCAAGATAACACAATTAAGGTTTAGATATTTCTTATCATTTATATTTTGTAACCCTTGTTCAATAAAAACATAAACACAAGAAATGTTAGAATTTACCAATCACCCCAAAGAGGTAAGAGAAGAGGATGGAGAGCACACAAAGATTTATAGTGGTTCGGTCACTAACGGACCTACTCCACTACCCAAGTACTTGGTCTTTCCTTGGGATTTCTCCACTAATGTTGAAAGCTTTACACACACCTTCTCCACCTCGAAGGGGACAAACCCTCTAGCTCCGGATTCACCTTTCTTAATGGGCTGAATCGAAGACCCTCTTACAATGAAGCTTCTCCTTAAGGCCGAAGCGGAAACCCCTCTCACAACTCCTAGATTCACTTTTCTATTCGGGCCGAATCGGAGACCCTCAATACAAAGAAGAATAAATAAATAAAACCACTCTTTAACCTCTTGATAGGCTTGATACAAAGATAATAGCTCTCAAAACTCTCTAAAAGATAACACAAATGAAAGCCCTATGGAGATCTTCTTCAAAATGAAATATGCAAGTTCAAATCTCTTTGAAGAAATTAATGGATTTGAAGGTTAAATCTCAAATGAGATTTTCAATAAGTCCAAAAGCCTTTTAATCCATGATAGAACAACATATTTATAGCCCGCAATGATTCATGACCGTTTGGGGGTAGTTTAGGCAAGAAAAGACCAAAAAGGGTAAAAAAGCAATTAGCCGTTATGCCCTAACGGCTAGTTTCTCGCGCCGTGGTGGTCGACCGGGGTAGTCATCTGGAATTTTAAAAGACAGAATTTTTACTGCCCCGGTCGACCGGGGCTCGGCCGTAGCCCGCCACTGGTTTGCTGTTTCAGCACAGTGCATATTTTCAGCCCGGTTTATAAAAATCATATCTCCCTCATTTCTCGTCGGATTTTAAAGTTCTTATACTCTATGGATATTAAAAAAATGAGAGATATCTGTTAAAAATATTTTCAAAAATAATTGAAAATATTTTGAACCATTTAAATCAGTTTTAAAGTGCTATTTTCACAATTCAAGTGCTAATGTCATTCATTTTCATTTTTAAACTTTGGTTAGCACTTGGGATTTCGTTCTTGGGCTATGTACTTTTGTTTTAATAATATTTACGACCTTTAAAAATGATTTTACATGAAATAAAAATAGGTTTCAAGGTTGGTTTTGAAATAGGTTTGAAAAACACTTTGAAATGCAAAACCACTTGAAAAAGATCTCCAATATAATCTATAAAGTTATAATTTAGCACCTTGATCATATTGGCTTCAAAGGTTTTCCTTGGGCATTTGGCTTGTAAGTGAAGACTTGAGAATGCTTTGGTACATGTGACTTCCTTTTCTTCCATCATGTTCACTTTGAATGCTTGAGATAGTCACCAACACTTGTTCATTTTCAAGCTCCTCTTGGCATTGTGCAAGGCATGCTTGTGGGATCTTTAAGTTGAGCTTTATGCTTGAAAATCTTCCAAGGATGATGCCTCCAATGTGTGCAAGCTCTCTTAGCTCTTTTGCGCATGTTGATCCTCAAGCCTTGTGTTGTGTTGTATTGTGTAATGGCGATATGACATATGGAGTTCCTATTTAGGGCACAATACTCTAAGGCAACACATTAGTCCATAAAAACTAATCAAATTAGGCTTGCTAGCATCGAAACAACAAGGAAAAGGTGAATGGTTGAACCCATGGGATCCCTTGGGCTAACAGACTTTAAGGGGCCTCGCTAAGCGCAACTAGTGCTACCGCACAGCTGTAGAGGAGCAGAGAGCCACTTTCTTGTTCTTGGTGGCGTCTATCGTGAAGAAAACTTGACCGAATGAGGGCCGGCCAGGGACTGGGCTGGACGGCTCTCAGTTCGTCGAGCGACGCTCCTCCACTGCTTGGTAAGGTAGGGTGCTATTCGATGAATAAAACACACACTTTAAGAAAGTGGTTCAGGTAGCTTAGCTGGTAACGAACCCCTTACTTCCGTGCGTTCGAGCGTGCGTCCGTCCGGAGCAGTGAAGTGAGGTACCTCTGGAGAGAGGCACCAAACTGAACGACTAAATGAGAGGGCGAACTGTCTTAAATAAAGAAAAACCAAAAGCGAAAAGGACCCACTTGCCCACTTCCTTTCCCCCGCCACATTTCTCGGGCGGGACCTCTCTTTGCTTGCGTCTCGAATCATGGAATGAATCATTCTCACCCGATGAATTCCGTAGAATTTCAGTTTCCCCACCGCTCCCCGGTTTCGAAGCTTCCACTTGACCGCCTGCTCAATCAAAACCTGGGCTTTCTATAGTCTGTTCTCATCCACCTTGCCTTCATCGAAAGCTTTCCAAATCCAAAAAGTTGCTTCACATCAGACAGCCTTTTCCGAGGAGTTCGCTACTTTTCCCAAGCCGGAGAAGGGCTTATACTGCTCGCCTTTGCTTGATATGTTCATTATGTACCAATACAAACTACAACTACACCAAAGAGGAAGGGCCACTATAGAAGCTAGAAGTCGAAGTAGCCTATAGTAGTCGTAGAGTAGTCGGCCTAACCAAAGAGTCACGACATAATCAAAAGGTGAGGCTCCTAGCAAAAGGTAGCTTGTCTCGCCCAGAAGGTGGGAACAGTTGAGAACAAAGTGGTGAACGGGTGCGTAATGTGTGGGAATCTGCCGAACAGTTCGGCCAAATCCTAAAGAAAGCTAAAAAGCGTTGTTTGATGAGCCTGCATAGTTTTATGTAGTTGGTTAGGTAAAGGCTGACCTTTCTGTCATTGGTCCTTACCATTGGACTAAGAGAACTATGTTCCCTGGTTTAGAGGTTGGACCATCTATCTCATGAAGTGTGGGACGACGCGTGCTGGCGTTGTTTGTATGAGCCCTTAGCAACGGTCGAGTCGTTCTGTTCGGTCTGTGGGCCCTCACTTCACTGCTCCGAAAGGTGCGGGGGCCCCTACGACGTGTCTCTCAGTCGGCAAGGGCCTATGTTCTCAGTCGTCAAACGACCGTTTCATAAAACAGTCCACCGACGTTCAACAGAAAACATTGGTTATTTATATTTATAGCGACGCACAAAAACGTCAGAGCATCTCAGCGTAATTAGTAACTTAAAACAAATTTTATTATCGATGTTTTATAAATAAACATCAGTAGTTTTCTTTTTTAGTGACGATCATAAAACGTTGTTGAATTTATCCAGCAATTTCTTTTAGGTGGGACCGATAACTTGGGCGGAAAAATCGCTTCAGCGTCGCTCTAATTTTAGAACGTCGGTATATAAGAAACATTAATGATGATCTTAAGAATGACGGTAAATTAATGCTGGTATTTCCAACATTTGTTGTAGTGTGAATCGGCATGCTTGACTGTTGAAGCAAGATCATCACTCGGAGTTACAACTTGTGAGGCAGAACAAACTGGAGATTGGGGAGGTAAATTAATTGAAGAGATGGAGGGGTGGACGCTAGATGGGGGTGATGGACTTGTAGAGGAGAGGGAGGCATAGAAGCAGGAGGATTGGAAATACTATGAGAGGTAAGTATGGGCATGGGGAATAGGTGTGGTGAAGATGAAGGAGAGGGGTAGGAGAAGTGGAAAAGGGGAAATAACTCTCATTGAAGACGACATGATGAGAGATGTAAATGCACCTAGAGGAAATATGAAAACATCAATAGCCTTTATGATGAGGCCATGTCCCATGAAAATGCTTTTAGTAGGTCTAACCAAAAACACGTAAAAATGCATAGTCAGGCTTACAGAAGACGGGAGACTATTTATAAGGTACAGTTTAGTGGAAAAGGCATCATCCCAGTAGGAGAGCAATCAGAATTGTACACAAGCTCTGCCAAACAGGCTCACTTTTCAATACGTTTTGTCTTCATTCATGAAATGGCTGCTCTCACATGCAATTGCCCATACGCGAAATGCCTTCTGCGATGGACGCTATAAAATCCCCCAAATCATTTTACTACAGGCCATTTGGATTTACGTAATATAGGAGTAAAGGAAAATAGATTTTCATTTCTTTAATTTCCTTTTCCACTTGATTTTAGAGGGCAGTCAAACAATAAAAGAAGGCTTGCGGTTGGAAAATTCACAGCTGACAAGGATCTCAAGTGAATAGTAAAGGGCAATCAAACAAAATGGGATAAGGAAAGGGAAACAATTTCAGCGCTACCATGTTTTGATAAAGATGCGCGACCCCTCTTGTCCTTTAGTATTTTAAGGCTTCTAAGAACTTTTTGATAACTGTGATATTATTCCGATAGCATTTTATTATTCTGACAGCACTTTAAAAGGACGCTTCGTGCATCATTATGAAAACATTTACCTAAAGAAAATATCTATTTTACTTTTATTATCCAAATTTTTGGTGAAACCAAAAAAACGTGACGTGAGAAAGGAAACCATGAATTGGCTCTATGTATACCAAAGTGTAATTTGTTTCAAAGACCACTTTTTATATTCGCTTTGATGATCTAAGATTGATTGAAAGTTGTTTTGGTATGCAAAAAGAACTACAAAAACCTCTAATGGATAACCCAAAATAGGGAGATGATTTTTTCACCACCTGTAGGATTATGAAACCCCCTTGTAACATGATTTGACATGAAAAAGCGTTAAAAGAGGGGCGCATAATCCTACAGGGGAGTGAAAAATCATTTCCCCCCAAAATATAAACCTAAATTTCAGTGTGTTGCCAGCCTTCATTCCCAAGCAGACCTTAAAATAATACACTGGCTCGAGGTCGGCCTTTAAATGATCCATACTATCTTTGGGTTGGTAGAGTAATGGATGTTGGATTAATAATACATTAGTACACGTAACCAGATAAAAAAAGTTGAGCTGAAGGAACATAAAATGATAGTAATATAAGTTTATTTCCATTAAGTTTGGGTTACTCACAGTACTATTTTCATCTGAATATTTACTGTTGGCTCTTCGAGAGAGACTCAAAATTATGTTAAATCATAGCAAAAAAATGTTTAGAATAATGGGCTGGGCAACAGACAAAAAGAAACCCAAAACTGTTGAAATTCGTATGGTGCGGGCAGCTTCAACTCTTCTCAGAAAAATGGCCATAACTCCCTCCACAGAACTCCCATTTGTGAACCATTTGTTGCGTTGGAAAGTAGACTCATAGATATTTCCAACTAAAAGCCATATTTAAATCTTTGAGTAAATTAAGTTTTGACCCAATAGATGCCCCAAAATCATGGACTAAAACTGTTTCTTCACCTTTAAGCTTGGGGCCTAGGCTTGGTGGGCCTAGTGGGCTCGGTTTGAGCATCCATCTAAGATAGCTGCGGCTGCGGCGTCTAACGTTTCCACTACAAACAAACTCATCATCGAGTTTTACTCATTTTCTTCATCATGGTAGGGAGAAAGATATGCCATCTGAGATAGCTCCATCAGAGATAGCTCCGGCATCACTGATTGAAAGTTACTTGCCTCCCCTTATAAAACCTTAGGAATACTTTCCACCTTTAATGGACCCAACAATAAGTGACAAGAATACATCGGTACCACATCACACAATTGGGCATCTTGATGTTGTGAGCCAAGAGAAAAAGAGACTAAACAATTTCGATTAACAAGTACCTCTTTCCCTTTCTTGAAACATGCGAACTTGAAAGTCATAGGCCTCATCTCGGTCTCAAGGTTGATCATGCCGACCATCTCTTGTTCCATCACATTCTCGCAGCTCCCACTATCAATTGGAAGGTTGCGAATCTCATTCATTCGACGTAAATCCTTTAAAAAAAATATTATGCAGTAACCTCTCAGGACTTTCTTGCACTTTGGCCGTATTCATAACACGCCGACTAACTAACGCCTCACCACAATCGTTCCAAGCGATCTCGACACCCTCATCGTCATTGTAGTCGTCAAAAATGTGGTTCTTCATCTGGACATTGTGGAGAAGCCTCTTCACTCAACGCTTGATTATGAGTACGATGAAAAGGGCTAATCTCCTCTTCATCAGTTGTAGCTTTCTCTGAATCATGACGCGAATCATCATGTTCCAGACATTCGTAACCTTCTAAACACTGCTAGAGTTGTTTCACTTGTCTCCTCACATCATCCATTTCAGCCTCATGTGAGGCTTGTTCACGAACCGGGGATTCTTCGACATTTCGTGCGCGACGACGACAACCAGCCATGAACCCAAAGCTCTGTGTAAGCCCAATGGTTCTCACCTTGGAAATCTTCTATGTTTTGATGATTCCAAACACAAGTTGATTTGTGTTGTATTTCTAACATGCTTGATGTTTAAATGCATGTGTTGGAGATTCAAGCAATCAAACACAAAATTCAAAGACATTGCATGGATCGTGGCATGCATCAAATTGTGAAGACCATGTCAAGCCAAAAGAAATGAAGAAATGATCCATGGTGACAATGAAGACTTGAAGAGATGAAAACATTGAAGAAATCGAGTGTTTCTCAAGTCTTAGAATGTAAAAGTCCAATCTTTAGCTTAGGACCTAATAGAGGACTAATGAACAGTTAACAAGGCATAAAGACACTCTATTAGGGTCCTAAAACATGATAAATATCTTGGGACAAGCATTGGAGAATACACCCAAAAGATAGACATTGTTTGCAATTGCTTAGTAGTTCATTTAGTGACAATAGACCTTAATTTGATAATAATTGGTCCAAAACAATTTGAAATATTTTTGAAAATATTTTTAACAGATAGGTCTCCTTCTTCTAATGTCCGTAGAGCACAAGGACATCGAAATGCAATAAGAAACGAAGGAGATATGAATTTTACAAGTTGGCCACTGAAATCTAGAAAACCAGTTACGGAATTCCGTGAAATCCCACAGAATTCCGAGCTCAAAATTCCGTGGGTTTTCACGAAATTTCGTTGAGGCTTCTGTTCCAAAATAAAAAAAAGCCATAACGGCTAGCTCGGAACTCCGTCCGTAGCTTCTTTACTAGCCGTTGAGAGCCCTATAACGGCTATGTTTGGTCTCCCTTGTCTATATAAAGGCCTCTAACCTTTCTAAACTAAACTCCAACACTTCTAAGCCTCACTTGAACATATTTAGAGTTGGAAAAAGACCCTTGACCCTTTCTTCGTCTATTTGCAAAGAATTGGAGCTAGGATTTATTTGTACATCTTCTACATCAAGATTGTAACCCTTTGGAAGGGATTTTTGTTTTCTTTCTTTCTTCATCAAACATTGTATTTGGGCGAGTGTTCGGAGAAACGGAGCCCTCTACGTGGTGAGCATTGCTGCCAAGGTTGAAGCAATTGGAGATTGTAATTGGCACCAGTCTTCGCCGAAGTTAAGAAGATCAACATAGTGAAGCCATCAATGTGTTTACTTGGTTAGTGGAGTAGGCCTTGTGGGTTTGAGGACCGAACCACTTTAAATCTCTGGTGCACTCTTTCTTATCTCTTGCTCTTTACATTTACATTGCAGTTTAGATTTAACTTATGTGCTTGAATATTTTGATCTCTTATCTTTTAACTTGTTGAAGAGTTGTATTTTGGAAAAAAGAGCAAAAGGCTAAAACTTATTCTTATAAACCCAATTCAGCTCCCCCATCTTGGGTTGCCACCATCATACTTGGGCCTAACATTGCATTCTCACTCTAATACCAAATTGAAACCAAACAAATAGAGAAGAGAGGAGGAAACACTAGTGAAAAATTGAGATGAAACAGCTCACCAACCATTGGAATCCACCCAAGGGATAAGAGCTAAAATAGACAAGAAGAACTCATTCTTCTCCAAAAGCCAAAGGCAAAAGTTGATTTAAATTCTCTACAAAAGTCCCTTCTCTACGGCCCAAATAAACATTTAACTAGGCATGGAACAACCCTTGAGCCACAGGTACATTTCCAAAGGCCTCAACAACATTTCCTAGCTTGACAACACAAGTTCCAAAAGAAAAGGGAGAGGAAAAATACATTTCTTTGACTAACTTATAAGGCTATTTGACTAAACTTAATGGGGGGTCTTTGGGACTTGATTTAGCATAAAGAGAGCTTCAAAATTATCTTAAATCATAGCAAAATTTAGAATAATGGGTTGGACAACAGGCAAAAAGAAACCTAAAACTACTGAAATTTGTATGGTGCAGGCAGCTTCAACCCTTCTCAGAAAAATGGCCATAACTCCCTCCCCAGAACTCCGATTTGCAAACCGTTTCTTGAGTTGGAAAGTCAACTCGTAGATCTTTCTAACCATGTATGAGCTGCTATATTTAAATATGTGAGTAAAATAAGTTTTGACCCAAACGATGCACCAAAATCAAGCACTGCAACTGTTTGAGCCAAGTGGGCTCGGTTTGAGCATCCATCTGTGATAGCTCCAGCGTCACTAGGTCTTGGAACTATTCATAGTCCGAGAAATCAAAGAACCTCCCTTCTCGATCGGAAGCGTTGACGGGTGATGGGATCGTAGTAAAACTGCATAATCCAATAACATTTCTCATTCTTATTAGCATCACCATACGAATTTTAGGAAATAATCTTCCTCCCCAAAAGGTGAAGAAAATAGACAGAAAGCCCTGACTAAAACCCACTTAATATATACCAATTGCTACCTATAACATTGATAATATAAATAAAGTATGGAAATAATTGTAGTATCTGACTATTCCTTACCAATCATTCCATGAGTCAAGCATTACTATTCCTCATAATCTTTCACCGAAAGCAAAGCTTTTCGGTGAAAGATATGTATAGACAGATTTAATGATTTATAAACTAGTGTCTCTAAAATGCCAAAAAAAAATAAAGCATAAAGAACTGCAGAAAATAAACAATTCAACAATAGGTTACCTTGTCTATCCTTCCAGCATACGTGCCGGAAGTCCTAGGCCTCTCTTCGATTTCCCATCCTGCCGGTAACCATTCCGGCCTCTCGGATGCAACGAATTGGCGCGCTATCGGAGTCGCTTGCGAATGTAGACTTCCCTCGCAAGAGAGATTTTGATCATTATTCGCGGAATGTATATTTCCCTCGCTGGAGAGATTTTGATCATCCACCAAAAAAGGTACAAATTGGAGCTCTACTATCTGCGTAGTGGCGAATATGTTGTTGTGGTCAGTGGAATGGGGTTCGGGATCGGATGGGATATCGACATTCTGCATGCAAGATGGGACAGAATTCTCATGGGAGGGAGGTGTGGCGTTGGGATCCATCTCGGACGGGTTTTGCTAGTAACAAGTTTAGGAGGAGATGATTTTAACAGAGGATTTCTTTGGTGGGCAGTGGAATGGAGAAGTCAAATAATAGGTTTAGGTTTCAGAGTTTCAGTTTTCCAATATATTTATAATAGAGAGAAGGACAGTGGGAAGGGGAAGTCAAAATGGACTTGTCTTGCCTCTTCTGGCGCACTTCCGGCCTAAGATAGTAAAATGAGCTGAATTGTATGGAAAAGACACGAAAAGACACGTTCGCATGCTTCATCCTATTAATTCATGAGATTTCGTGACACACTATTTTAGTAAAATATTCAAACCTATTAATTCATGCCGATTTTACGGGATCTATTTTGGATATACTGTGAGATAAATCCCATACCCTTTTTTAGTAAAGATTCTTAACCTTATTTGTTCATGTCGGCTCCACGAGATCTATTTTAGATATATGGTGAGATCATGACCATTGATTATATTGCATCACCACTAGATCAACCCGGGTATACTATAACCATTTGATCACGACCGAAACATTACATCGATCGCGTATTTTGCGCCTAAAGGCTAGGATCATCACATCAGACCAAACTATATTAATGACAAAAAATAGAAATGATCCGCTTTTGTCAGGTAAAAACCTAGCATATTATACTAATAAGGACGTGATCGTGGGATTAAAATACTGTAAGCGATGGGAGCCGCCATCAAATGTTGTACTAATAAGGGCGTGATTGTGGGCTTCATTAAAGTGCTATAAGCGGTGGGTGCTGCTGTCACATAATTGTACTGTCCTAATAAGGGAGGAATAATACCATCCATTTGCCGCGTAGATGGTATCATCCATCTGCCGCATAAATACACATGCACATGATGTGTCCCTTTTCCTATGATTTCGACATGAAGAGATTAATTATTAAAATGTATTATAATTGATGTGAGAAGTCTCATCATGTCACACGCGAGCGAGTAAGGGCACATTTTTTTATTTTGTAAAAAATACAATGTTTTTAGGTTTTGGCTCTTTATATAATGTAATGGCATGAGGAAAGAAAGAGATTGAATAAAGTTTATTGTTGGGCATCACTTGTGAAGAGTGCATTGGCTCTTTCACGTGGGTGAAGGAACTTCGCTCCTTTCACGTGTTATGTTGGGGTTTTTCTCCAAACCACGGCATGGGTTTTCAAACCCCCAGAGATTATTTTAGTTGTTGCTAGTGTTGATCTCCATCTTGTGTTGCCGCTTGAGGGGCCCCTATTAGTAAGGGCCCTCTCACGTAAAGGTTTTGAAGAGCTTCAAAAAAAGCCGTAGCGCCCCTCTCACGTAAGGCCCCTAAACGCCCTTACGTTTATGGCACTAGCTTATATGCATTTTTTAAGCATGTTTGCTCTAGTTTTTGTTGTTTTTTATGTTGAAACGGTCTTTCTTTATCCATGGGCAATGAGTTTCGATGTCTCCCAGCTTCAATTGGTATCGGAGCACAAGGGATCTCCGAGGAATGCCCGACGGGATGAAGAAGTCATTGCACCTAGCATCGGCCAGCCAGATCTAGGTACGGAGAACGAAGTACTCCAACAAGTGAAGACTTTCACACACAGTTAGCACTACTCAAAGCTCGCATCCATGAGAAGATGGCCATGGATCTGAGAGTGCCTTCAAGAGCCCTTTTCATGGCTATGCTTCATGTAAGGGAACATTATAAAAAGAAAGAAAAAAATAAAGCTTCATGTAAGGTATCAAGAAAAAATGAAAAAATAAAGGAACAATGGAAGGTCGGTGCAACGCCGAAAATCAACGATCGCCTAAACTTGAGGTCGAGTTTTCTTAGAGCGGGGGTGAATGATGCAGAACGCGTGGCGTTGAATAAGTCATTTATTTTTATTTTTTATTTTCGTCATTTTATTTGTAGTATTTTTTTAGGGCGTCAAATCTTGTTCATTTGGCATGATTTTGGTGTTTTAAGAAAGATTTTTCGATTACCTATCTAAAGGTGCCCCAGATTACGCGATTTGGACTTGATTTTAGGAATATTTTAGTCATGTTTGTACTTTTTATTTATGTTGTTTTAGTTAGAAGATTGAGAATAATAGAGTGGCAAGAATTTAGAGTTGCTATTCTTAGGTTTTGGCTCTTTATATAATATAATGGCATGAGGAAAGAAAGAGATTGAATAAAGTTTATTTTTGGGCGTCACTCGAAGCTCCTTCCACGAGTTACGTTGGAGTTTTTCTCCAAACCGTGGCATGGGTTTTCAAATACCTACGAGATTATTTTAGTTGCTGCTAGTGTTGATCTCCATCTTGTGTTGCCGGTCCACGCTCCCTGCGTCATATATGGTGTCTACAGGACACATCTAGTTGGAACTCTAATTAGTAGACATATAGCATTTCTAAGGTGTTACCTCAAAAGGAAATAGGTAAATCTTTGTAGTTCATCATTTGTCTATTCATATCTAATTAGTGAAACGGCCTATCCCAAGGACGTTTTATTCAAAACCTTTATATTGGGGACAAAAATAGAGCACCAGACATAAGGGCATGTGGTCAGTCACCAACTGCAATAACATGATTGATATAGTTTGAATCGACGAACGCAATCCTTATGGTTGTGTCGGAAGAACAAGAAGTAAAATTCTTGCAAAAATATGAGAAAAACTTCTCTTCTTCAACAAAAACTCTCATTGCAAATGTGTGGTGCACTTTTAATAGAGGAATACAAGAGAAAAAATGTTGAACCTAGTCCATTTAATAGTTTAGCGACTTACAAACTCATAAATAATTTGGCAACTCACAAACACATTATGACTGGAAACCGCTTCTACAGCTGCCAACTCGTCTTATTGTTTGAGTCAAGCATGGAAGAGTGCTTATGAAAGCCGGTCGGTCTTTATCAAACAATCAAGCACTAGATTAAAAGAAGGGCTTCAGTAGCCAAACAACGGAATTACAAAAAAAAAGAAACAAATATGAAATCTGTATTTGATCTAGATCTAGCTTTGTCCGCGAGCCAGAAAGTAAAGTCTCTCCGACTCTTGTTGTTTCGCGAATGACTCACAAACACATTAATTAGCCTCAGAACTTACTGATATGGTTTAGTTTTGACTAATGCAGTTTTGCATAGTCGGCTGATGGCTAGCTTTACGATGCACTTCGTTTGCCCATTGTTTTCTCTAGGATACAACCTAGTGGTACATAGGTTGTAGGGACCACCTGCATTAGCTTAGGACTAACTTGCATTTAGTTAGGGCATATAGGGTGTCCTAAAAGCCACAATCATTTTCAACTTAAATAATCGCAAAAGAAGCTTTAAAAACAAGTCAAGTCTTTTACGTTGAGTCTAGTTTAGTGGTCTAGGCACAAATAGGCATTGTAGTTTATAATAGGCCACAGAACTACGTAGACATTGATTCCAAAAAGCAGCTTGGATACGTAGGCAGCTTGGATGGCTGGTCATCCAAGTTCGGGGGAGACTGTTGCACATGTTTTATTGTCTTAAAGTTTTAGGAGTCTATGGTCTGGTACTTGTCCATATCTCCTATATACATGTTAGTGTGTTTTATTCCCTTATTTTTGGTGTTTATTCTCTTCAGATACATCTCTCATGTAGTTTTGGTTGTGTGGTTTATTGCTTGTTCTGATTTCATGTATAGGGACATGTTAGTGTGTTTTCCTCTGATATTTTGAGCAATTATTTTCTTTAGATGATTCATTTGCTTAGTTGTGGAGTACCTTTTTTTTTTTTTTTTTTTTTTAACCCGAAAATTGAACAGTATCGGGGCGGACCGCCAAGAATATATAAAAAGTGTCAGTCAATACAAAGGAGGCAGAGCCAACTAGCCTGGAGGATTACAAATAGAAAATGCTAGCAACCAAATAACCAATATTGGGCTAGGGGGGAGGGGCGGCAGCCCGAGGCACCAAATTACAGGGAGCACAAATCGTAGTGGATTCTTCTGCATACCTTGGAGGAAGGTCTGATGTTAGGGAGGCCGGCAACATTACATCTAGCAGCCCCTCTGGAATGGCGAGGCATATTTGCCCAGGACGAGTAGAAGAGGTTGTTCTTGGAGGAGCATCCGAAGTTGGCGATGGAGTCAGCTACAAAATTGCCTTCTCGATATTGGTGTTGGCAGCTAGGGGAGAGGATAGCAAGAAGATCTTGAATCTCTTTCCAGAGGTATTGGATGGCCCAGGGGATTTGGCCTTTGGAAAGGATGAGGTCAATTAAAACTTTACTGTCCGATTCAACTATTATCTTGGGCACTTTAAATGCCGAGCAACATCTAAGCCCATCCAAGAGTGCCCGAGATTCGGCCACCATGTTGGATCCGATCTCGTAGTATAGGGAAAATGGGAGGATGATTTTTGCATTATGGTCTCTGATTACTCCTCCACCCCCGGATTCACCGGGTTGCCTTTCGAAGTTCCGTCAATGTTAAGCTTAAAAAAGCCTTTTGGAGGTCTTTTCCAAAGAATCCAACTATCTTTCTGAGAGCAGGGAGGGTTCGATGGAATTCCAATTTGGGAAAGAGAGAGTTCTTCTAGCAGATTGGGAGCTTTAGGGAAGCCATCACTGAAGCGCAAGCTTTTGATTCCTTCGATAATAAGACAGATAATCTTACTTGGATGATTGTGCTTACCTTCCATTTTCCGGGAACATCGTTCTTTCCAAATTTCCTAGGATATGAAAGAAGCTGAGATGCCGGAGAGAAATGAACAGAAAAATTTCCTTTTAGCGGCAACCACCCACCACATGAGGATTCTAGCAAAGATCCCTTGGGAAGGAATCAAGGTGATGTTCCAAAGGCTAGCTAATGCTGACCAGATACTACGGGCTAGGTCTCCATCGACGAATAGGTGATTAAGAGTTTCTTCCTTGCTGGACGAGCAGCAGGAGCATTTGGAGGGGAGCTGGACATGGCGAGATTTGATTCTATCATCTGTAGGGAGGGCCCTTTGGAAGAGTTTCCATAGGAAGCAACTGATTTTGGGCGGTAGGTGTTCCCAGACTGGGCTGGCCCAGACTTGAGGTTTAGAAATGCGGTGCCAGGAGACCCAGTGAGTTTTAGGCCCATGGTCACCACTGCCCCACCAGAAGTCTGACATAATTCTGTCGATTTTATGCTGGACAGCTTTAGGAGGAGTGATGGCAGACATGAGGAAGATAGGAGAACTGGATAGAACATGGTTGATGAGAACAAGTCTGCCAGCTTGAAAAAGTAACTTACCCTTCCATCCTTCAATTTTGGATCTGATTTTTCTAATTAGATCGTCGAAGAAGCAAGTTTTCATCCGGCCGGCATAAAGTGGGACACCAAGGTAGGTGATGGGAGGGGTTTTGTTGGAAAAACCAGTAGAATTGGCTATGATCCTCTCCCTGCTTAGAGAGGTTTTCGCTGAAACTGCAAAGCAGCTCTTTGATTTATTGATTTTTTGCCCCGAAATCAGCTCATATGATGAAAGAAAGGACATGATACTCTTTAGGCTTGATTTGCTCCGGTTCGAAAAGATAATCGTGTCGTCAGCGAAGAGACAATGGGTGATGGGAGTACAGCCTCTCATTCTAAGGAAGTAGGATGCTCCACCTTCTCTGAATAGGGCGGCCAGGCCTCTGCTTAGAACTTCTTCCGCTAGAATGAAGAGGCAGGGGGAGAGGGGATCTCCTTGACGGAGGCCACGAGAGGATTGAAAGAACCCATGAGGCTCTCCGTTTAAAACTATTGAAAACCAGCTTCTATGGGTGCATTGCATGATCAAATTCCTCCATTCCAAGGACAAGCCAAACCTTTCGAGCACATCCAGCAAGAATTGTCACTTTAATCGATCGAACGCTTTTGCCATATCTATTTTGAGGATCACATTGCCTCCTCTGACCTTCTTGTTGAGACCGACAATCATCTCCTGGGTGATGGCAATATTATCTGAGATGGACCTGCCTTTAACGAAAGCGCCTTGCTCTTGGGAGATAATTTTAAGCAAGACCTTTGCAAGCCTAGAGACCATGACCTTCGAAAAGATTTTGTAGCAGAAATTGCACAGGCTGATGGGTCTGAAGTCAGAGAATGTGAGAGGGTTTTCATTTTTGGGAATCAAAGCTAGGAATGTGGAGGAGTAGTGCCTGGAAAGGTTACCACCTTCAAAGAAGGCAGTTGCAGCTAGAAGGAGGTCAGATTTGATCGAGTCCCAACAAGAAGAGTAGAAGATACCTCCAAACCCATCTGGCCCAGGGGCGCTTTCCGGAGGGCTGCTGAATATGGCTTCTTTGATTTCCTCCTCCGATGAGGCTACTAGAAGCATCTGGTTGTTTGCAGGAGAAATCAACTTAGGGATGAGATTTAGAAGGCCGTGGTGAGTCCTTTTCCCCTCCTCAGCTAATGCTTTTTCAAAGTAGGTGGAAGCCAAGTCTTTGATCATGCCCTTGTCTGTGATCCGGTTCCCGGTGTGTCTTATTTTGGTGACCCTTCCCAGGTTCCTTTGATGGTGCATTGCAGCATGGAGGTATTTATTTTTTCTGTATCCTTCTTTTAACCACTTCTCCTCGGTTTTCTGTCTAAGGAAAATTTCCTCATGGAGAATGGTTTCATTCAACCTGCCTATGGCTTCTGATAGACTTTCCGATGTGGTGGCATTTGGGTTAGTTTGGTGGTCCAACTCGGGTTTGAGAACCATGTCTTCATTGGATCTGACATTTTGGAAAACATTGCCATATATCTCTCTATTCCAGGTTTTCAGGACATTTTTTGTGTTTTTCAGTTTGGCAGAAAGGATCTCAAGAGGATTACCAGTGGCTTCAATAGACCAGGCAGACTTCACAATGGATTGAAATTGGGGGTGTTTTGACCACATAGCTTGGAATTTGAATGGTTTTATTTGGGGGGTTAAGGTGGGATGGATGTTTAAAAGGAGGGGACAATGATCTGAGCAGGTGCGGGAGAGATGGGTGATAGAGGTGGAGGGGATTGAGCTTAGCCACTGAGAGTTTGTGAGAACCCTATCTAATCTGGTTCACGATCTCTGGCCATTCCTACTGATGCCATACCTGGTGAATTTGCTACCAATGAACCCAGCATCAATGAGGCCTGCGCCATCTATGGCTGATTGGAACTCTCGGCATGAAGTGGGATCTGGAGGCCTTCCTCCTAATTTCTCATCAGGTGATAACAGGGCATTGAAGTCCCCCCCGACAGCCCAAGCTTTAGAAAAGGATTGGCTGCAGTCCCAGAGGTAACTCCATAGATCTCTCCTTTCTATGATGGAACAACTGGCATAAATAAGGGTCATAAAGGCTTCTGAACTAGATTGCAAGTGAGCAATCTCTACTGACAGCGCTTGGTTATTAAAAGAAACCCGACTCATTGAGAGGGAGCCATCCCATAGAATCCAAATTTTGGAAGATTCGTTGAGGTTTGTCATATAGTTGGTGAAGTGTAGCAGCTCTGCAACTTTATGAACCTCTAGTTCGTTTAAGAATGGCTCTAAAAGAACAATGAAGTTGAGCTTGTGAAGCTTGGATAAAGCTTTCAGCCTTCTCCTGGAAGGCCTATTTTTGGCCCCCCTAATATTCCAAATAAGACTGTTAATCATGGGACAATTTTCCAGGTCCTCCCAGATCGCTTCCATTTTTTCTTTGGTTGGGAGCTGGGTTTAATCGGGAGCTGGGGTGAGAGTTTTTGGAGAATGGGATCAGTTGGGTGCTGGAAAGAGAGCTCTTGGGCTGGGGGTTGATCAGGCAGAAGATGATCGGTGGGATTGTGCATTGGGTAGGCGGATGGCATGGGAGTGAGGAGGATGGCGAAAGAGTAAGAAGGCGAGGTGAGGGGGATATTGGGGAAGGTGCTGAGGGGCCATGGAGTGGAGAGGGAGCTGAAGGAGGAGGGTTAGAAAGGTCTCTGCCAGTCAGATTGGCTAATCGAGAGTTGTCTAATATAACCAGCTCTGAGAGTTCTGAGGTTCTGGCCTCAAAAAAATCCTCACTAATTGAGAGGTTAGAGGGAGTAGTGATAGAGGAAGGGTGAAAGTCTACATGTGATGAACCACAATGAGTTGACATTTCGATGGCTAGAGGGGCGGGCTCCGATGAGGGCAAGGCCATCAGGGGTTGTGGGGTGGGGAAACCGCTTGGTAGATTTTCTGAGAGAGGTAAATGGTGGGGAGGCTCAGTTGAATGAGGAGAGGATGGTAGTGGGGAGTAATGGGTTCTAGCAGGGGCAGGCAGGTCAAGTCCACAATGAGGGATAGACCATGGGGGGAGAATAGAGGGATAGAGAGGGGGGAGGAAGGTGGTGAGGCCGAGGGCGTCAATTGGGTTGTTGACGGTTGGAGATGTGGCAGATTTTGGGTAATGACTGGGTCAAGGGCTACCTGAGAATCTGGTTGCATACTAGGTGATTCAGCAGGGGAGAAAAGGTTTGGAGTTCCTACTGATACAAATTCGAGGGCGCCTACTTCGGTCAGAGATCCTCCCGATAGTGGGTGAACATCTTCAAGGTTGATTGGGTCAGGTGGGGCAGCATCCATTTCTGGAGTTTGTTTCTGAAAAGCCGATTTGGTGGCTCTATCCAAGTCTGGATGAAGGGATTTTTCAGGGGGCATAGCAGCTGCCAACCCCTCAGCTGGGGGGATAGTCTTAGCATATGGGTCTTGGATTTTAGGGGGTTGGAGCTTACAGTTAGGTTGTAAGTGGCCAAATTTGAGACAACAACTACAGTAGTGTGGGATTCTTTCATAGATTACCTTCTGCCATCTGCCTTTTTGCTAGGGAATCCTAGCCAAAGCCGTTCTGAAAGGGGCACGTTAATTCGAATTTCTACGCAGAGTCTGGCAGCTTCCGTTCTAGAGCCATTAGATGTATATCCATCGATTTTTAACACTCTACCAACAAGACCTCCAACGGAGACTAGAAAATCGTCATTGTAGCAGAATAGGGGGAGGCTGGGGAACAAAATCCAGATAGGGGCGATGGGGGGTTCTTCTCCTGGAGAGAAGTCAGGGGTCCATCTTAGGAATCTAAGTAGAAGACCCTGAATCTTGATGCTGCCAGAGAGCCATACATCCATGAAATCCATGTCGGATCCTAAGCGGATTAGGAGATGGCGCTGATCAAGAGAGGTTATTATACGATCCTCTGAGAGGGAGTGTTTCTTCTTCAGAGATTCTCTGAGCAGAGCGAATGGGAGTTTCCCACAGGAGCATTTTGCAATCAAGGCCAAACGGAAGGGTGCCGATCCTTTCAGAATGTCGTCCCCAGTGAAGTTGATAGCTGGTTCTCCGGTGGGAGTTTTTTCAGGAGCTTTCACACCCAAACAGAGTTTAGGGAGAAATAATCTCTTTGTAACAGAAGCTGCAAACGATTTGGTGGGGGGGTTCTCTCTGTGGAAAACTATTGGGGGAGGGGGAATGGGTAGAATGGTGGGGCGAGGGAAGGTGGGGTCATCTGATGGGGTAGATGGGGGAAGAACCCCGGGGTTCAGTTGCAAGCATAGGGAGGGTCTCTATGTCAAATCAAGGGCGAGGGTAAGGAGAGAAATCATTCACACAGTGAAGAAAGGATGATGGAGGCGGAGGGAGGGATGATGAATCATAGAACGAGCTATGGAGTACTTATGTCTTCGTTGCTTTGCCTATTCACATGTTTAGCTATAGTTCTTTACTACTTACTCGTTTATTATCTCCAGATCACGTGCTTAGCAGTAGCTCTCTTACTGCTTTTCCTGCTTATCTTATCTCATCATTATTTGTTCATATCTGCTATTACATGCTTAGTTGTAGCTGTGCATGTGTATGTTTACCACTTACTTAGATGTGATGAGTTAGGATTAGATGTGATGTGTGGAGGCTGGTAGCAGGATTATCTATTATTGGATAGCACTAGTCTTCTACTCCTCTCTAGGAGATGACGGATTCTAGTGTTCGTTCTAATGACATATGATACTGGTACCCGCTCTCTTTAGGAATACATATTAGATGCGACGTATGGAGACAGGTAGTAGGATTATCTGATATTAGATTGACTCTAGTCTTCTCTGCCTCTTTGAGAGACGGCGGATTCTAGTGTCCTTTCCAATGTGAGGTGGCACTGATATTGACCCTCCTTAGAACTTGGATGTTTTATTTTCCTTTTGCCCATCCCCGGGTCTTGCATGCTTTGGTAGACGTCTTCTCGGGGATACGTGTTCCCATTTTACATGATTTTCGCCCAAAACTCTTCAAAGTTAATAAAAATGGCTTAAGAGACCGAGTGCGCTCGGGCGAGTTGGGGTGCCTAACACCTTCCCAACTTGTAATCGGGCACGAACCTTTGTATCTCTGGTTATCCATTGCAACAGAGTATCTTATGGGTTCCAGGGCCGAGTTCCCTGGATGGCGACTCTTCCTCATTTCAGGTACGTCTTGACTCAAGGCTTTGTCCCTGAATCAAGAGGTATCTCATATATCGCCATGACTCATGCTGTGAGGGCGCTACCTTTGAGAGAGCCTTGGCAGAGCTCCCCATCGTGTGGAGATTGAGAGGCCCCTCGGGTCAGCCTCGAGGTCGCGGGTTTGTAGTCCAACAAGCAATGGCTGGAAAACGGCTGTGTGCACTAGCCAAGCACAGGATCAATCGACTTTGGCTTGCCCCTCCTTTCACAGTGCTTGCCCTTTTTGCTATTTCAGAAGTTCGCTGTGTGACTTTAGGGGGTGTTGCTAAGTGCAGCTAGCGCTAGCGTACAACTGTAGAGGAGCGGAGAGCCTCTTTCTTGTTCTTGGTGGCATCTATAGCGAAGAACACCGGACTGAACGAGGGCCCGCAAGGGACTGGATGGACGGCTCTCGGTTCGTCGAGCAATGCTCCTCCACTGCTTGGTAAGGTAGGGCACTATTCGATGAATAAAACACACACTTTAGGAAAGTGGTTATGGTAGCTTAGCTGGTAATGAACCTCTTACTTCCGTGCATGCGAGCGTGCGTCCGTCCGGAGCAGTGAAGTGAGGTACCTCTGGAGAGAGGGACCGAACTTAACGACTAAATGAGAGGGCGAATTGTCTTAAATAAAGAAAAGCCAGAAGCGAAAAGGACCCACTTGCCCACCTCCTTTCCCCCGCCACATTTCTCGGGCGGGACCTCTATTTGCTTGCGTCTCGAAGCATGGAACGAATCATTCTCACCCGATGAATTCCCTGGAATTCTAGTTTCTCCACCGCTCCCCGGTTTCGAAGCTTCGGATTGACTGCTTGCTCAATCAAAACCTGAGCTTTCTGCAGTCACTTCCCATCCACCTTGCCTTCATCGAAAGCTTTCCAAATTCAAAAAGTTGCTTCACATCTGACAGCCTTTTCCGAGGAGTTCGCTTCTTTTCCCAAGCCGGAGAAGGGCTTATACTGCTCGCCTTTGCTTGATATGTTCATTCAGTACCAATACAAACTACAACTACACTAAAGCGGAAGGGCCACTATCGAAGCTAGAAGTCGAAGTAGCCTATAGTAGTCATAGAGTAGTCGGCCTAACCAAAGCGTCACGACATGATCAAAAGGTGAGGCTCCTAGCTAAAGGTAGCTTGTCTCGCCTAGAAGGTGGGAACAATTGAGAATAAAGTGGAGAACGGGTACGTAACGCGTGGGAATCTGCCGAACAGTTCGGGCCAAATCCTGAAGAAAGCTAAAAAGCGTTGTTTGATGAGCCTGCATAGTATTAGGTAGTTGGTTAGGTAAAGCCTGACCTTTCTGTCATTGGTCCTTACCATTGGACTAAGAGAACTGTGTTCCCTAGTTCAGAGGTTGGACCATCTATCTCATGAAGGGTGGGATGCGTGCTGGCATTGTTTGTATGAACCCTTAGCAGCGGTTGAGTCGTTCTGTTCGGTCTGTGGGCCCTCACTTCACTGCTTCGGACGGTGCGGGGCCCCCTACGATGTGGGTCTCAGTCGGCGAGGGCCTATGTTCTCAGTCGTCAAACGACCGTTTCATAAACAGTCCATCGACGTTCAACAGAAAATGTTGGTTATTTATATTTATAGCGACGCACAAAAACGTCAGAGCATCTCAGCGTAATTAGTAACTTAAAACAAATTTTATTACCGATGTTTTATAAATAAAACATCAGTAGTTTTCTTTTTTAGTGACGATCATAAAACGTTGCTGAATTTATCCAGCAATTTCTTTCAGGCGGGACCAGTAACTTGGGCTGAAAAATCGCTTCAGCGTCGCTTTAATTTTAGAACGTCGGTATATAAGCAACATTAATGATGATCTTAAGAATGACGGTAAATTATTGCCGGTATTTCCAACATTTGTTGTAGTGTGAATCAGCATGCTTGACTGTTGAAGCAAGGTCATCACTGGTAGTCACAACTGGTGAGGCGGAACAAAGTGGAGATTGGGGAGGTACATTAATGGAAGAGATGGTGGGGTGGACGCTAGATGGGGGTGATGGATGTAGAGGAGGCGGAGGCATAGAAGCAGGAGGTTTAGAAATAATATGAGAGGTAAGTATGGGCACGGGGAATAGGCGTGGTGAAGATGAAGAAGAGGCATAGGAGAAGTGGAAAAGGGGAAATAACTCTCATTGAAGACGACAGAACGAGAGATGTAAATGCGCATAGAGGAAATATGAAACCATCAATAGCCTTTATGATCAGGCTGTGTCCCATGAAATTGCTTTTAGTAGGTCTAACAAAAACATGTAAAAATGCATAGTCAGGCTTACAGAAGACGGGAGACTTTTTATAAGGTACACTTTAGTGGACAAGGAATCATCCCAGTAGGAGAGCAGTCAGAATTGTACGCAAGCTCTGCCAAACAGGCTAACTTTTCAGTAGGTTTTGTCTTCATTCATGAAATGGCTGCTCTCACATGCAACTGCCCATCCGCGAAATGCCTTCTGCGATGGACACTATAAAATCCCCCAAATCATTTTACTACAGGCCATTTGGATTTACGTAATATAGGAGTAAAGGAAAATAGATTTTCATTTCTTTAATTTCCTTTTCCACTTGATTTTAGAGGGCAGTCAAACAATAAAAGAAGGCTTGCGGTTGGAAAATTCACAGCTGACATGGATGCCATGTGAATAGTAAAGGGCAATCAAACAATATGGGATAAGGAAAGGGAAATGATTTCAGCGCTACCACGTTTTGATAAAGATGCGCGACCCCTCTTGTCGTTTAGTATTTTAAGGTTTCTAAGAACTTTTTGATAACTGTGATATTATTCTGATAGCAATTTATTATTCTGACAACACTTTAAATAGGACGCTTCGCGCATCATTATGAAAACATGGTAGCGCTGAAATCATTTCCCTACAGAAAATATGCATTTTTACTTTTATTATCCAAATTTTCGGTGCAACCAAAAAAAGTCTAGGAAGGAGAAAGGAAACCATGAATTGGCTCTATGTATACCAAAGTGTAATTTATTTCAAAGACCACTTTTTATATTCGCTTTGATGATCTAAGATCGATTGAAAGTTGTTTTTGTATGCAAAAACAACTACAAAAAACCTCTAATGGATAACCCAAAATAGGGAGATGATTTTTTGACCCCCTGTAGGATTAGGCAACCCCCTTGTAACATGATTTGACATGAAAAAGCGTTAAAAGAGGGGCACATAATCCTACAGGGGAGTGAAAAAATCATTTCCCCCCAAAATATAAACCTAAATTTCAATGTGTTGTCAGCCTTCATTCCAAAGCAGACCTTAAAATAATACACTGGCACGAGGTCAACCTTTAAATGATCCATACTATCTTTGGGTTGGTAGAGTAATGGATGTTGGATTAATAATACATTACTACATGTAACCAGATAAAAAAAGTTGAGCTGAAGGAACATAAAATGATAGTAATATAAGTTTATTTCCATTAAGTTTGGGTTACTCACAGTACTATTTCCATGTGAATATTTCCTGTTAGCTCTTCGAGAGGACCCATGACCTTGCAAAGACTCCAATGAAATTTTTTGAAGCTGCTTCATAAAATAGAAATTTTAAAGACTAGATTATAGAAATAAGCATAGAACTATGAACATACTCTTGTTGTCATTTGAGGCTGCTGCTAAAGTACTCAAAGGCTGCATCCCATACTCTCTTGGATGATTCCGAAACCATTTCTTCCTGAACAAATGGCATCCATGATGCTTCAGCAAGGTTAGTTAGGACCCAGTTAACATTCTCGGGCCTATTGTCATAATCAATTATCATAGAACTAGAAGCAACAAGATCATGTAGCTGAGGACTTTCTAAAAGCTGAAAAGAAACACATGCATTTAAGGCTCATATTGAAATACTAGTTTCTTCTTGATCTTCAACTTGTCAAGAAGTAAATTTTAGAAGATACTATGTGAAGACTTATTGACTTCATAGCCTTGGCATTGGGTGCAGTTGAAACCAAACAAATGGAGAAGAGAGGAGGAAACACAAGTGAAAAATTGAGATGAAACAGCTCGCCACCCAAAGGAATCCACCCAAGTGATAAGAGCCTAAATAGACCAGAAGAACTCCTCCTTCTTCAAAAGCCAAAAGCTAAATTTGATTCAAATTCTCTGCAAAAGTCCCTTCTCTATAGGCCAAATAAACATTTAAGTAGGCATGGAAGAACCCTACATCCATAGATGCATTTCCGAAGGCTTGAACAACATTTCCTAGCTTGACAACACATGTTCCAAGAGAAAAGGGAGAGGAAAACTATATTACTTTGTCTAACTTATAAGGCTATTTAACTAAACATAATGGGGGGTATTTGGGACTTGATTTAGAATAAAGAGAGATTCAAAATTATGTTAAATCATAGCAAAAAAATGTTTAGAATAATGGGCTGGACAACAGACAAAAAGAAACCTAAAACTGTTGAAATTCGTATAGTGCAGGCAGCTTCAACCCTTCTCAGAAAAACGGCCGTAACTCCCTCCACATAACTCCGATTTGTAAACCATTTGTTGCGTTGGAAAGTAGACTCATAGATATTTCCAACCAAAAGACATATTTAAATCTTTGAGTAAATTCAGTTTTGACCCAATAGATGCCCCAAAATCATGGACTAGAACTGTTTCTTCACCTTTAAGCTTGGGGCCTAGGTTTGGTGGGCCTAGTGGGCTCGGTTTGAGCATCCATTTAAGATAGCTACGACGTCAAACGTTTCCACTACAAACAAACTCATCATCGAGTGTTACTCATTTTCTTCATCATGGTAGGGAGAAAGATATGCCATCTGAGATAGCTCCATCTGAGATAGCTCAGGCATCACTGATTGAAAGTTACTTGCCTCCCCTTTTAAAACCTTAGGAATACTTTCCACCTTAAATGGACCCAACAATAAGTGACAAGAATACATCGGTACCACATCACACAATTGGGCATCTTGATGTTGTGAGCCAAGAGAAAAAAAGACTAAACAATTTCGATTAACAAGTACCTCCTTCCCTTTCTTGAAACATGCGAACTTGAAAGTCATAGGCCTGATCTCGGTCTCAAGGTTGATCATGCCGACCATCTCTTGTTCCGTCACATTCTCGTAGCTCCCTCTATCAATTGTAAGGTTGGAAATCTCATTCATTCGACGTAAATCCTTTTTCAAAAATATTATGCAGTAACCTCTCAAGATTTTCTTCCACTTTGGCCGTACTCATAACAAGCCGAATAACTAACGCCTCACCACAATCGTTCCAAGCGATCTCGACACCCTCATCGTCATTGTAGTCGTAAAAAATGTGGTTCTTCATCTGGACATTGTGGAGAAGCCTCTTCACTCAAAGCTTGATTATGAGTATGATGAAAGGGGCTAATCTCCTCTTCATCAGTTGTAGCATTCTCTGAATCATGACGTGAATCATCATGTTCCAGACGTTTGTAACCTTCTAAACACTGCTAGAGTTGTTTCACTTGTCTCCTCACATCATCCATTTCAACCTCATGTAAGGCTTGTTTACGAACCGGGGCTTCTTTGACATCTCGTGCGTGACGACGACAACCAGCCATGAAACCAAAGCTCTGTGTAAGCCCAATGGTTCTCATCTTGGCAATCTTCTATGTTTTGATGATTCCAAACACAAGTTGATTTGTGTTGTATTTCTAACATGCTTGATGTTTAAATGCATGTGTTGGAGATTCAAGCAATCAAAAACAAAATTCGAAGACATTGCATGGATCGTGGCATGCACCAAATTGTGAAGACCATGTGAAGCCAATAGAAATGAAGAAATGATCCATGACGACAATGAAGACTTGAAGAGATGAAGACATTGAAAAAATCGACTGTTTGTCAAGTCTTAGAATGTAAAAGTCCAGTCTTTAGCTTAGGACCTACTAGAGGACCAATGAGCAGTTAACAAGGTTTAAAGACACTCTATTAGGGTCCTAAAATATGATAAATATCTTGGGACAAGCCTGGAGAACAGACCCAAAAGATAGACATCATTTGCACTTGCTTAGTAGTTTATTTAGTGAACACAGACCTTAATTTGATAGTAAATGGTCCCAAAAAATTTGAAATATTTTTGAAAATATTTTTAACAGATAGATCTCCTTCTTCTAATGTCCATAGAGCACAAGGACATCAAAATGCAATAAGAAACGAAGGAGATATGACTTTTACAAGTTGGCCACTGAAATCTAGAAAACCAGTTACGGAATTCCATGAAATCCCACAAAATTCTGAGCTATTCTGTGGGATTTCACGAAATTCCATTGAGGCTTCTATTCCAAAATAAAAAAAGCCGTAACAGCTAGCTCGGAACTCCGTCCGTAGCTTCAGTACTAGCGGTTGAGAGCCCTATAACTGCTAGGTTTGGTCTCCATTGTTGTATAAAGGCCTCTAACCTTTCTAAACTAAACTCCAACACTTCTAAGCCTCACTTGAAGATATTTAGAGTTGGAAAAACACCGTTGACCCTCTCTTGGTCTATTTGCAAAGAATTGGAGCTAGGATTTATTTGTACATCTTCTACATCAAGATTGTAACCTTTTGGAAGGGATTTTTATTTTCTTTCTTTCTTCATCAAACATTGTATTTGGGCGAGTGTTCGGAGAAATGGAGCCCTCTCCATGGTGTGGATTGGTGCCAAGGTTGAAGCAATTGGAGATTGTAATTGGCACCAGTCTTCGCCGAAGTTAAGAAGATCAACATAGTGAAGCCATCAACGTGTTTAGTTGATGAGTGGAGTAGGCCTAGTGGGTTTGAGGACCGAACCACTTTAAATCTCTGGTGCACTCTTTCTTATCTCTTGCTCTTTACATTTGCATTGCACTTTAGATTTAACTTATGTGCTTGAATGTTTTGATCTTTTATCTTTTAACTTTTTGGAGAGTTGTATTTTGGAAAAAAGAGCAAATGGCTAACACTTATTCTTATAAACCCAATTCAGCTCCCCCTCTTGGGTAGCCACAAGTATCCCTCTTGGGTAGCCACCAACATACTTGGGCCTAACATTGCATTCTCACTCTGATACCAAATTGAAACCAAACAAATGGAGAAGAGAGGAGGAAACACAAATGAAAAACTGAGATGAAACAACTCGCCACCCATTGGAATCCACCCAAGGGATAAGAGCCAAAATAGACAAGAAGAAGCCAAAGGCTAAAGTTGACTCAAATTTTCTACAAAAGTCCCTTCTCTACGGCCCAAATAAACATTTAACTAGGCATGGAGCAACTCTCCAGCCATATGTACATTTCCAAAGGCCTCAACAACATTTCCTAGCTTGACAACACAAGTTCCAAGAGAAAAGGGAGAGGAAAAATACATTACTTTGACTAACTTATAAGGATATTTAACTAAACATAATGGGGGGTCTTTGGGACTTGATTTAGCATAAAGAGAACTTCAAAATTATCTTAAATCATAGCAAATTTTTTTTAGAATAATGGGCTGGACAGCAGGCAAAACCCAAAACTTCTGAAATTCGTATGCGAGGCAGCTTCAACCCTTCTCAGAAAAATGGCCATAACTCCCTCCACAGAACTCCGATTTACAAACCGTTTCTAGAGTTGGAAAGTCGACTCATAGATCTTTCTAACCATGTATGAGCTGCTATATTTAAATCTGTGAGTAAAATCAGTTTTGACCCAAACGATGCACCAGAATCATGGACTGCAACTGTTTCTGGACCATTAAGCTTGGGGCCTAGGCTTGGTGGGCCTATTGGGCTCGGTTTGAGCATCCATCTGTGATAGCTCCAGCGTCACTAGGTCTTGGAACTATTCATAGTCCGAGAAATCGAAGAACCTCCCTTCTCGATCGGAAGCGTTGACGGGTGATGGGATCATAGTAAAACTGCATAATCCAATAACATTTCTCATTCTTATTAGCATCATCATACGAATTTCAGGAAATAATTTTCCTCCCCAAAAGGTGAAGAAAATACACAGAAAGCCCTGACTAAAACCCACTTAATATATACCAATTGCTACCTATAACATTGATGATATAAATAAAGTATGGAAATAATTGTAGTATCTGACTATTCCTTACCAATCATTCCATGAGCCAAGCATTACTATTCCTTACAATCTTTCACCGAAAGCAAAGCTTTTCGGTGAAAGATATGTATAGACAGATTTAATGATTTATAAACTAGTGCCTCTAAAATGAAAAAAATAAATAAAGCATAAAGAACTGCAGAAAAGAAACAATTCAACAATAGGTTACCTTGTCTATCCTTCCAGCATACGCGCCGGAAGTCCTAGGCCTCTCTTCGATTTCCCATCCTGCTGGTAACCATTCCGGCCTCTTGGATGAAACGAATTGGCGCGCTATCGGAGTCGCTTGCGAAGGTAGACTTCCCTCGCAAGAGAGATTTTGATCATTATTCGCGGAAAGAGGTACAAATTGTAGCTCTATTATCGGGGGAGTCAGTGGCGAATGTATATTTCCCTCGCTGGAGAGATTTTGACCATCCGCCAAAAAAGGTACAAATTGGAGCTCCACTATCTGCGTTGTGGTGAATATGTTGTTGTGGTCAGTGGAATGGGGTTCGGGATCGGATGCGAAATCAACATTCTGCACGCTAGATGGGACAGAATTCTCATGGGAGGAAGGTGTGGCGTTGGGATCCATCTCGGACGGGTTTTGCTAGTAACAGGTTTAGGAGGAGAGGATTTTAACAGAGGATTTCTTTAGTGGGCAGTGGAATGGAGAAGTCAAATAATAGGTTTAGGTTTCAGAGTTTCAGTTTTCCAATATATTTATAATAGAGAGAAGGACAGTGGGATGGGGAAGTCAAAATGGACTTGTCTTGCCTCTTCTGGCGCACTTCTGGCCTAAGATAGTAGAATGAGCTGAATTGTATGGATAAGACACGAAAAGACACGTTCACATGCTTCATCCAATTAATTCATGAGATTTCGTGACACACTATTTTAGTAAAATATTCAAACCTATTAATTCATGCTGATTTTACGGGATCTATTTTGGATATACTGTGAGATAAATCCCATACCCTTTTTAGTAAAGATTCTTAACCTTATTTGTTCATGTCGGCTCCACGAGATCTATTTTAGATATATGGTGAGATCATGACCATTGATTATATTGCATCACCACTAGATCAATCCGGGTATACTATAACCATTTGATCACGACCGAAACATTACATTGATCGCGCGTTTTGCGCCTAAAGGCTAGGATCATCACATCAGACCAAACTATATTAATGACAAAAAATAGAAATGATCCGCTTTTGTCAAGTAAAAACCCAGCATATTATACTAATAAGGACGTGATCGTGGGATTAAAATACTGTAAGCGATGGGAGCCGCCTTCAAATATTGTACTCCTAAGGGCGTGATTGTGGGCTTCTTTAAAGTGCTATAAGCGGCGGGTGCTGCTGTCACATAATTGTACTGTCCTAATAAGGGAGGAATAATACCATCCATTCCCCGCGTAAATGGAATCATCCATTTGCCGCGTAAATACATATTCACATGATGTGTCCCTTTTCCTATGATTTCGACATGAAGAGATTAATTATTAAAATGTATTATTATTTATGTGAGAAGTCTCATCATGTCACACGCGAGTGAGTAAGGGCACATTTTTCATTTTGTAAAAAATACAATGTTTTTTAGGTGCAACTCACGTTGATTTTGGGGAATTCGGGTTGAGATTTTACGATAAACCAGGTCAAGTTCTGGTTGATTCTAATTTATTTTTTAGCCAACGATCAATCCACCCTGACCCGAGTTACACCCATAGCTAGTTTTTTTTAATCATGAGAAATTAGTTATTAATTTATGTAAGCCCAATGGTTTTTACCTTGGCATTCCCATCTTGTTTTGATGATTCCAATACACAAGTGATCATTTATCACTAATGTGTTTGATTGTCTAAGTTGTAGATCATGATAAAGTAAGATCAAGGATGCTTGGATTGAAGGCCAGGAAGCCCACATTGGACCACTAATTGGAAGGCCAAAGTCATCAAGCAAGAAGTCATGAAGACTTGAAGACATGAAGAAATTCATATTGAAGACCATTTTTTTGTCTTTTAGAATGTAATTGATCCAAACCTAGATTAGGTTTTTAGAGGCATAATTAACTTAATCTCACACACCCTAAATAAACAAGTGATTGTAATTGTGGAGTTCCAACACTTTGGAACCCTCATAGCAATCCCATCTTGGTTGAGAATTGGAAGCCCAAACAGAATTGAAAATCTGCTCTTCATAGGCTTCTCGGAACTCCGAGAGTTTTTCTCGGAACTCCAAGAATTCTCGGAACTCCGAGAATTATTCTCGGAACTCCGAGAAATGGTCCAGTAGACATTTTTAAGATTCTGTTAGAATTCCCGGAACTCCGAGATTCTTTCTCGGAACTCCGAGAATTCTCGGAACTCCGAGAATTATTCTCGGAACTCCGAGAACACTAATAACGGCTAGATTTATATCCGTTGGTGTTTTTCCAGAAATTACCGTAATGCCACTGAACGGTCATATTTTGTTTTTCCTATAAATATGGGTGTTCTAAACATTCAAACATCAATCCTAACACACTAAAACTTCATTTGAATATCCAAGAGTGAATCAAACTTCAATTGTGCCTCTCATCACCATCTTTAGGATTTGGATCATAGGCTCAAATTTGTACATCCATTTTGTAACCCTTGTGAGGGATTTTTCATTTCTTTCTTTCAACCTTCGAGTGTTGTATTCGGGCGAGTATTCGGAGAAGCGTAGCCTATTCTCCGTGGTGAGGATAGCCACCGAGGTTAAAGCTATTGGGGTGAGGATAGCCACCAAAGTTAAAGCTATTGTAATTGGCATTCGATCTTCGCCAAGGTTAAGAAGATCAAATAGTGAAGCCATCAACGGGTTTGGTTGGTGGAGTGGAGTAGGCCTCGGATTTGAGGACCGAACCACTTTAAATCTCGGGTGCACTCTTTCTATCTCTTTGCTCTTTTATTTGCATCGCACCATTAGATTTAACTTGTATGCTTGAATATTGATTCCTGATCTCTTAATCTTAAAATCGGTTTAAAGGTTTTAAATTGGTAGATTCTATTTCTTAAAACAACCATATTCTCCCTCCTCATTGTGTTGCCATTCTAGTATAACTTGGGACCCCCCTACATCGAATTTTCATTTGGTATCAGAGCCTTGGCTCTTAAAAGATTTTAAAATTTTTGTGAAAGTTAATTCAAAATCTAACTAGGGAAAGATTTTATTTGGCAACTTCTAATTGTGAAATGGCACACCAAATTGGAACCAGACTTCCGGAAGGCCATTCCACAACTAGACCTCCTTTCTTCAATGGGTCAAACTATGGACATTGGAAAACAAGGATGCGCATCTATCTTCTTTCAATAGATGTGGAACTTTGGTACATTGTTGAAAATGGATACAATGTACCTTCCAAACCATTTGAAGAATGGAATGTGGTAGAGAAAAGGCAAGCTAATTTGAACTACAAAGCAATAAATTCTTTGTTTTGTGCCTTAGCTACCGAGGAGTTCAATCGTGTTGCTCTTTTTGATTCTGCCAAGACTATTTGGGATACCCTTGCGACTACCCATGAGGGAACATCACAAGTCAAGGATTCCAAAATAAACTTGTTAAAGAGCAAGTATGAAATGTTTAGAATGAGTCCAAACGAGAGTATTTCGGAAATGTATACTCGTTTTTCTATTATTTCTAACGAACTAGCTAATCTTGGTAAATCTTATCCTACTGATGAGCTTGTAAGTAAGTTGCTTAGGTCTCTTCCTCCACATTGGGATCCAAAGGTCACCGCGATTCAAGAATCAAAGAATCTCAAGACGCTAACCATGGAGGAGCTTGTAGGATCTCTCATCACCCATGAGATGCTCCTTACTAGCCGACAAGAGGAAAAGAAGCCAAAGGAGAAGGAGAGGGAATTTAGATCCCTAGCACTCAAGGCTTCCAAGGAAGACTCATCAAGTGAAGCGGATAGTGACGAAGAAGAAGCTTTACGAAGATTCAAGAGCTTGTGGAGAAAGAAGCATAAGAAAGATAAGAAGAAGAAAGAAGAAAGTGATGTTGATGGAGCCTTAAGATGCTTCAATTGCAAGAAGATTGGACACAAAAGACCGGATTGTCCACTTCTAAAATCAACTTCCTCTAAGTACAAGGGTAAGAAGGATTGGAAGAAGCATAAGGCTCTTGCCGCCGGTTGGGATGCGTTAAGCACATCGGGCAAAAGCTCAAGTGAAGGGGAAGACAATAAAAAAGATGATCTTTGCTTCATGACATTCACCCATGAAGTTGAGGTAAACTCTAACCCCTCATATTCTTCATCTAGTAGTAAAAGTGAGAGCATACCTTATGATGAATTGTGTGAAACCTTGCATACACAAATTTCCAAAAACAAGGTTCTTAAAAAATCCATTTTAAAATTAGAAAAAGAACTTGAATTTTTGAAAATTAATTTATCTTCTTCAAAATCTCAAGAACAAGTTACACTTGAAAATCATAAACTTGAGATTAATACCCTTAAGGGCAGTTTGGATGAGAAAACTTGCCAACTTTTAAAATTTCAAAATATGGCAAGCTCCTCCAATTCTTATGAAGATGAAAGAAATGAGCTTTTAGTTCAAACATCCCATCTTCATAATGAAAATGAAAGACTTAGATTATGTTTACATGGATTTCTAAATGGAAATAAAATTATTGACATAATCCTAAGTAAAACTAGTCTTAGACCTCAACATGCTTATCATGATAGGACTAGTGTATCTAACCCTCTTGTTAGATGCTATTTTTGTGGAATGAATGGTCATTACCAATTCCAATGTGCATCCAAGAGTAGGGCTAGATGTGGGACCAAGAAATCTTGGGTTCCCAAAACCCCCATATGATGTTATTCATATTGTGTAGATTAGGGGTTTTTGAACTTAAAATTGAATATATTTCATTTGTATGGTTTTTTGATAACCCCTCTTGTATTGTAAAATTATTTTAACTAGGGGGAGTTAAAATTGAATTTTTCTTTGAAAAAGGGGGAGCTTTAAAATTGTAAATTTTAAACCCTTTTGTTTTTCTTACCCCTTCTTTTTGTTGATGACAAAGGGGGAGAAGAATCTAGAGTAAAGACTCTAGAGTAAGAAAAATGTGAAAAGAGTATATGCTTTGATTTGTAAATCTCTTGTGCTTGTCATCATAAAAAAGGGGGAGATTGTAAGCCCAATGGTTTTTACCTTGGCATTCCCATCTTGTTTTGATGATTCTAATACATAAGTGATCATTTATCACTAATGTGTTTGATTGTCTAAGTTGTAGATCATGATAAAGTAAGATCAAGGATGCTTGGATTGAAGGCCAGGAAGCCCACATTGGACCACTAATTGGAAGGCCAAAGTCATCAATCAAGAAGTCATGAAGACTTGAAGACATGAAGAAATTCATATTGAAGACCATTTTTTTGTCTTTTAGAATGTAATTGATCCAAACCTAGATTAGGTTTTTAGAGGCATAATTAACTTAATCTCACACATCCTAAATAAACAAGTGATTGTAATTGTGGAGTTCCAACACTTTGGAACCCTCATAGCAATCCCATCTTGGTTGAGAATTGGAAGCCCAAACAGAATTGAAAATCTGCTCTTCATAGGCTTCTCGGAACTCCGAGAGTTTTTCTCGGAACTCCGAGAATTATTCTCGGAACTCCGAGAAATGATCCAGTAGACATTTTTAAGATTCTGTTAGAATTCCCGGAACTCCGAGATTCTTTCTCGGAACTCCGAGAATTATTCTCGGAACTCCGAGAACACTAATAACGGCTAGATTTATATCCGTTGGTGTTTTTCCAGAAATTACTGTAATGCCACTGAACGGTCATATTTTGTTTTTCCTATAAATATGGGTGTTCTAAACATTCAAACATCAATCCTAACACTCTAAAACTTCATTTGAATATCCAAGAGTGAATCAAACTTCAATTGTGCCTCTCATCACCATCTTTAGGATTTGGATCATAGGCTCAAATTTGTACATCCATTTTGTAACCCTTGTGAGGGATTTTTCATTTCTTTCTTTCAACCTTCGAGTGTTGTATTCGGGCGAGTATTCGGAGAAGCGTAGCCTATTCTCCGTGGTGAGGATAGCCATCGAGGTTAAAGCTATTGGGGTGAGGATAGCCACCAAAGTTAAAGCTATTGTAATTGGCATTCGATCTTCGCCAAGGTTAAGAAGATCAAATAGTGAAGCCATCAACGGGTTTGGTTGGTGGAGTGGAGTAGGCCTCGGATTTGAGGACCGAACCACTTTAAATCTCGGGTGCACTCTTTCTATCTCTTTGCTCTTTTATTTGCATCGCACCATTAGATTTAACTTGTATGCTTGAATATTGATTCCTGATCTCTTAATCTTAAAATCGGTTTAAAGGTTTTAAATTGGTAGATTCTATTTCTTAAAACAACCATATTCTCCCTCCTCATTGTGTTGCCATTCTAGTATAACTTGGGACCCCCCTACATCGGATTTTCAATTTATGATTGAACACGTGATGTAAACGAATTCAGTAGGTCACGATGTTAATACAATGAGGCAAACCTGCTATGTGCAGTGGGTCACACCCTTAGTTGATCTGAACCGTCCATATCTGAAAGTACTTATTATTGTATGATTGAATATACAACATAACAGAGGAGAAAAGGTTTAGTAGGGCATGCCCACATTGTATGTGTAGTAGGTCACACCTTTGATTGATCTGAATCATACATCTGATAGGCCTCGCTTTCTTTTGCTTAAATTTGAGAAAATCATTGAATTGTGCTATGTAATAATGTACTGTTTTAGCCGTTGAATGTGATCCGTTAGCTATATCTATTTCTAGATTTTTTACTGCATGTCAAAAACAAAAGGCTAGCACATATTATTTGTCGAAGACTGACTTGAATGTAGGCAATCGATGATCCAAGGCAAGGACTATGAGATGGATGGTTCAAGTCAATCAAAGGTTTGGCTATTTGATCCCTTGTTTGTTGGTGGAGTCCTAAAGAAAAACAATCTGATTGATTGTAATCCCATACCACAATCTTCAAGATCCGATTATTTCATGTGTTCACTGGATCATGAAATAACTTATTTGAATTCCTCTCTCAAATGTTTTTCTTACATCACCCACCATGGTAAAAATCATTGCCCTCTCTCTCTCATTATCTGTGAGTCTCTAGAACAAATATTTTATTTTGCCATAGTTGAAGATGAAATCATGTAATACTCCTCAAGCAAAGTGACATTCCTTCTATAATAAATAACTTTTGTTTACTAGAATTATAAAACAAAACCTATCAATGTCTCACTAGAATATCCAATAAATGGGAATCTCTTAGTCCTAGTAAACAAAACCTATCAATGTCTCACTAGAATATCCAAAACCTATCAATGCTCATCCTTTGAACATATATAAGCTAGACATCCCTAGACGCTTATATGTTGGATACTCGGTTTCTTATCTGTTGATATCATATATTGATGCAAAACATGTAGGGTTGAACAAGTCTTTTATTTTTATTTTCTATTTTTGTCATTTTATTTGTAGTATTTTTTAGGGCACCAAATATTGTTCTTTTGAGATGATTTTGGTGTTTTTAGAAAGTTTTTTCGATTACCTATCCAAAGAGCCCAAGATTATGCGATATGCACTTGATTTGGCAAAGTTATAGGCATTTTATGGATAGGGTATAGGTATATTTCGGAATTACTATTTTAGGAATATTTTAGTTAGAAGATTGGGAATAATAGTTAGGCAAGAATTTAGAGTTGCTATTCTTAGGTTTTGGCTCTTTATATAATGTAATGGCACGAGGAAAGAAAGAGATTGAATAAAGTTTATTGTTGGGCGTCACTTGTGAAGAGTGCATTGGCTCTTTCAGGTGGGTGAAGGAGCTTCGCTCTTTTCATGTGTTATGTTGGAGTTTTTCTCCAAACCATGGCATGGGTTTTCAAACCCCCATGAGATTGTTTTAGTTGTTGCTAGTGTTGATCGCCATCATGTGTTGCCGCGTCACTCTCCCAGCTTCAGTTGGTATCAGAGCACATGGGATCTTCGACGAATGCCCGACGAGATGAGGAAGTCGTTGCACCTAGTATCGGCCAGCCTGATCTAGCTGCGGAGAACGAAGTACTCCAACAAATGAAGACTTTCACACACAGTTAGGACTACTCAAAGCCCGCATCAATGAGAAGATGGCCATGGATCTGAGAGTGCCTTCAAGAGCCCTTTTCATGGCTATGCTTCATGTAAGGGATCATTATAAAAAAAAAAAGAAGCTTCATATAAGGTATCAAGAAAAAAAGAAAAAAGAAAGGAAGAATGGGAGATTGGTGCAACGCCAAAAATCAATGATGACCTAAACTCGAGGTCGAGTTTTCTTAGAGCGGGGGTGAATAATGCAGAACGCGTGGCGTTGAAGAAGTCTTTTATTTTTATTTTTTATTTTCGTCATTTTATTTGTAGTATTCTTTTAGGGCATCAAATCTTGTTCTTTTGGCATGATTTTGGTGTTTTTAGAAAGATTTTTTGATTACCTATCTAAAGAACCCCAGATTACACGATTTGGACTTGATTTTAGAAATATTTTAGTCATGTTTGTACTTTTTATTTATGTTGTTTTAGTTAGAAGATTGAGAATAATAGTTAGGCAAGAATTTAGAGTTGTTATTCTTAGGTTTTGGCTCTTTATATAATGTAATGGCATGAGGAAAGAAAGAGATTGAATAAAGTTTATTTTTTGGCGTCATTCGAAGCTCCTTCCACGAGTTATGTTGGAGTTTTTCTCCAAACCGTGGCATGGGTTTTCAAATCCCCACAAGATTATTTTAGTTGCTGCTAGTGTTGATCTCCATCTTGTGTTGCCGGTCCATGCTCCCTGCATCATATATGGTGTCTGCAGAACACATCTAGTTGGAACTATAATTAGTAGACATATAGCATTTCTAAGGTGTTACATCAAAAGGAAATAGGTAAATCTTTGTTGTTCATCATTGATCTATTCATATCTAATTAGTGAAACGCCCTATCCCAAGGACGTTTTATTTAAAACCTTTATATTGGGGATGAAAATAGAGCACCAGACATAAGGGCATGTTGTCAGTCACCAACTGCAACAACATGTTTGATACAGTTCGAATCGACGAACGCAATCCTTATGGTTGTGGAGGAAGAACAAGAAGTAATTCTTACAAAAATATGAGAAAATCTTTTCTTCTTCAACTAAAACTCTCATTGCAAATGTGTGGTGCACTTTTAATAGAGGAATACAAGAGAAAAAAATGTTGAACCTAGCCCATTAACTAGTTTAGGGACTTACAAACTCATAAATAATTTAGCAACTCACAAACACATTATGACTGGAAACTGCTTCTACAGCTGCCAACTCGTCTTATTGTTTGAATCAAGCATGGAAGAGTGCTTATGAAAGCAGGTCGGTCTTTATCAAACAATCAAGCACTAGATTAAAAGAAGGGCTTCAGTAGCCAAACAACATAATTACAAAAAAAAAAAAAAAAACAAAAACAAATATGAAATCTGTATTTGATCTAGATCTAGCTTTGTCCGCCAGCCAGAAAGTAAAGTCTCTCCGACTCTTGTTGTTTCGCGACTGACTCACAAACACATTAATTAGCCTAGGAACTTACTGATATGGTCCATTAAAATAGTCATATCTCACCAACTACTTGTCCGATATTTGTATGACTATACTTGTTGGAAACATATTCCGAAGGGTTACAAATTTCTAGTTTACATTTTTCCAAATTCTTTTATCTAGTAGTCCAACAATCATCATGAAATCGAGCAGCAACATTTTAGCTGGTGTGCACCTACATCAATCTCCTCCAGTTGAACAACAACTCATCCCTGAGTTGATCGAGTCACTTTCATGATATGGAATAGGATAAAAAATATTGAAAGTAGCTGAAACGCCGTAATCACCAGGTAATTTGATCTTGGATGCATTATCCCCAATTTTCTGAACCCCCCGAAAAGGAGCATCTACAAGATTTTGAAGTTCGTCAAACTTCCTTGGATCAAGAAAACCCGTCGATTTGTGAAGGTGAAAAATGGACAAATTTGTGGAGGTTAGTACCCGTCCATTTTAACCTCCACAAATCGAAGAGTTAGGATGATCCTGTGGAGAAGATTTTTAGGGCACACCCTATCAATGTCAGGGCACATCAAATGAATGGTTTACATCACCCCAAACGATTATTCTTCTTAACTAGGAAAACTCAAACCAAATAAAAAAGGAAAAAGATTGGGAAATGGGTTTGGCAAGCCACTTGCAGATGGTTGAAGCGGGGTAGACTCCGACGTCTCTGACACATGTCCCAACACCCAAATTTATCACAGAAGCTTGGTTTCGCTCAATTTCAGTCATGCATTCTAAAAGTACCCAAATTCCGATCTGAAGATTTTAAGAACCAATATCATAACGCACACTTATGCCCTGATTTTGAGAGCCGATTGTGAATCCAAACCTGATTATTGGTCTTAAATTTAAGATCCGAGGCGGAGATGTTATCGGTGGAGCCGGAGATGATGATCGCGGCAAAGGTGGAAAAAAGTAGGACAAAAGTGGGAGGTGTAGATTAACCGGATAATAGAGAAAGAGAGAGCTGCAGGAAGAAAGAAAAAGGGTCTATGCAATGAGGGCTCCACAATGGTTCGATTGGATTGAAACGACGCCGCAAAAATCGAGGAAAAGAAATCTGCAATCCAACGAAAATCCAGGGTTGAAAGAGATGGATAGCATTCAGGCAAGATTTCAGGGATTTCTGATATTTTAGAAGACCAAAAATCTCGCATTCGGAACAAATACCCAAGAAAATTATGAAGAGAAAGAAGAAGAAGATGGGAGTGTAGAGATATGTCGTGGGAATTTGATGGCACAGGAGGTATTTCTAACTTAAACGCGTGGGAATTGGAGGGCATAGGAGGTATTTTCCTATTTGAGGTGAGGTGTTAAATTCACAGATTTTACAGAAAAAAGAAAAAAAATAAATCAAGCCTGTTCTCTTCTGCTATATATATATATATATATATATATATATATATATATATATATATATATATATATATATATGTGTGTGTGTGTGTGTGAAGTTAAAAACCCGTGCTATGCACGGGGAAATGAAGGTGCTGCTCTATCGAGGAACACCCGATCCTTTTGTGATATTCCCTAGCAAATCCCATTTGAAATGGATAGTCCCAAAGAGTTATGTAGAAAGAATAGGAATTAAGAAGAAGAAAAGAAGCACATAACAGATGTGATGATCATTTTCTGTTACATTAAATTATTTTTCCAAGCATCAGAATTATTTTTTGATAGGTTGTGTGCATAAGATTTATAAGTTTCTCAAAAGGTCTTGCCAATCATCATGGAAACGAATTACAAAATTGCAAAAATCAACATCGCTCCAACTTTGCTCGGTCGAGAATTTTTGTAGATGATGGCCCATAATTTGCCAACCATTTCTTGGCTATAGTATTTGACAAATATCCTAATAGGTTCCACCGTAGCAGAGCATTTGGATACTGGCAGCAAACTTGTTATAGAGCTGGAGCCCGGTGATCATGAAATTGATGTAAAAACAATAAAATAACGGCAAGCTATGATAGAACTAGTAACATGTTTAGGAGTGTTCCTCTCTTGTTTTTCCATTGTTTTTTGTAGAAAATTCATGAGATGTTGTTTGCCATGAATATAACATGATTTATGATGGGCCAATTCATATTATTACAGATTTTGGTGGGAGAAAAACCGTTTTATATGTAGAAAATATAATGTTCAATGAATTAGGATTTCAATTGGTCTGAGTCAATTTTCAAAGCAACTAGTTCAAAACCAAGAATTTTTTCTAAGGTTATATTTTCTGAGTTTTAATTGAGTCAAAAGAATATTAGAAATCCAAAATTCCAGTAGAATTCATTCATCTTGATGGTTTAAAAATCCATTTAAAAATACCTAGAAAAAGGATATTTTGCGAATAAAAATTCGTTTACATGTCAAAATAATTTAAAATTTGACGAAATTTTATTCACAGTAGTCTTTTGATATTTTAAGATCATACAAAAATTTTGAAATGATTTTGTGTTTATTAGTTATTTTTATTGGATTTTTTAACGAAAAATAATTATTTTCTACATGTATAAACTAATTATTACCAAACGAACTTTTTGAAAGCTGAAATTCAATAATAAGATGAATTGGTCCATTAGTATCATATTATGAATTGTTCAGGTTTTTTGTACATGTTTTGACACTTTTAGTGATTTTTATTTTAATCGGCCAAAACATAAATAAATCTATTAAAAATAATAAATTCTATAAATAATATTTGAAATTTCTACTATGATTTCCTATTGTTATGAAAATATTTCAATATTAATTTGGATCGAATTGGATGATTTTTGCTATAAGTTACTTTCAAACTCCAATAAATTGCTTAAATTTGTAAAATCAGTAAAAATCACATAAAAATTTTAAAATTATGAAAAATTCCAGAACATCCTAATTTTTCAGAAACATCATAATCCTCAAGTTTCTTAGTTAAAAATTGTTAAAACTCACTGAAAGTCTTCACAACCTGCTAATTTGGTGAAAACCCTAACCTAGGTGAATTTACCCTTAGAGCCTAAGAATTTCCTAAATTTTAGGTGTTGGGAACCCTAAAAAGACTAAAAACCACTAAGCTAATAATTTGGGTTGGTCAAATCCAAACTCAAATCAATTATGGAACCGTTGGATCGCGGTCCCACCTTGTAGGAGCCTTTAGAGCCCCCTTTAGGAACACTTACGCCACGTCGAGGTCTAGGTCTTAGGGAGTCTTAGAGTTAGGAGTCCGGTTAGCTTCATCACGACCGGATGTTATTGTTAGCTACTGAGCCATAGATTAGGTTTCACTAGTTAACCATTTTTTCCTGTAGGACATGCCTAGTTAACCTAGGATGTAGGGCCCACCTGCAATAGTCAAAGGAGTGTCTTGCATTTAGATATGATCATATAGTATCTTAGATGGAGTCTTAGGATAATAAAATGTAATCAACTTTAATTAATTAATTTCTCTTAAAACTGTTGAAACAGTCTTCCAGTCTAGATCGGTGTCCTAGATGAGTTAGGCATGTAGCTTAGTTTAGGCCACTGAACTACAACGACTTTGATCCCAATGAGGCTTGGGTACATAGGCAACTTGGATGGCACTCCAAGCTCAAGTCGACCCTACACACACTTCAGTAAGGTTTTAGGGTTGTTATTTATTTCTTAGTCATTTTCAAACCCTAAATTAACTAACATAAATTGATTAAATCACTTATGATTTTTCCCAAATTAGATTTTAGGAGAACTTTCACATAGATTGAATCAAACCAAATTGAGTCAAAAGATGCACCTAGGAACCACATCGAAATTAGATCATTTAAGATGCATGTCCCGTAGTTCGCACATCAAGAGAGAGTTTAAATGAGCATTTCAAAAGAAATTCAAGAGAGTTAACCTTTGGAATTGAAGACCGGATTACCGGGCTAGAATGATGCTTAACACATTTCATTCTCGTAATCAGATAATGGATCTAGACTTCTGGGATTGCAGATCATTACAGTATCACTTATGGGTCCTAGGTCCCTTATCTAGGTGGCGACTCTGGTCATTCTCTTTTGCATGAAATTCAGATTTCTTCAGGGATCCTAAGTTTACGGAAAAGATGATACATATCAATAATCAAAAGCACACGACGCTCGCGTGGGTACGAGAGACCAAGAGAGAGGCGGGCCGCGCCCCTCTCGCGGGATCGGGTCCCACACCTGGGTACATCAAGGACAAGAATGCCCCTTATATGGGCTATCATATACACCATACTACAAACCCATTCTCTCTCTCACACACACACAAAAGAAAAGTCCATCCACCCTAGGTTAATTAAAACCCATATTCTTTGGCCGAGACCCGCTCTACGTCAGACTCCCCTCCTTAGAAAAGAGCTTGTCCTCAAGCTCAGTTCCTTGCAAGAAAGGGATAGACCCGGGTCATCGGGCAAGAAAGGATGTCATCCTTCAACTCGGCCAAAGAAAGTGTGATGTCGATGCCTGGATCAAACACAAAACTTTCCCGCACAAGGCCCTTTACTTGGGGCCTGTCAGTCATTTCACGTCGGTCATTTCCTGGATTTACCTCCTACCACTTGAGGTGTCTTGGTAGTGCCCTACCCTGATTTCTGTCCTGGATGTCATAAAAGTCATCTGCCATGTACCTCTTTTCATACGCTAATGGTTGTTGCCATAAAACTCTGTCACGATCAAATAAAGTGTCACGGTGAAATGGAATTGTCAGCACTGCCAAGGTGAATTCTAACTCTTCCTCTGCCTTTTCACAAATTGGGTTGTCCTCTGCTAAGTCATCATGACCATTCATTACCTCACTGTGATTCTCTGTCATTGCAATCCACTCTACCTGCTCCTCACTACAAGGGTCTCAATATGATCCCCTATATCAATATGATCCTCTGATAGAGACTCCTGTGGCAACTCTGCGAGTGGCTCTTAGTGGTGGCTGAAGGCTCAGACTCTACCTCTTCCTCTTTGCTATTGGCATCTTTATGTGGGGAAAGTGAAGGACTAGCTCTGCAGTGATGCGGTCTAGCAAACTGGCTACTCACTACATTAAATGGAGCTTCCATTTTTTTATATGTAGCCTTTTTTCCAGCAGCATTCGCCTCATGTCCTCTAGACAAGCTTTTTATCTCAGCCTCACGCTTTCTGCGACGAGCCTCTTTCTCCCACCTTTGTTGATATGCTTTAGGTGCAAACTCTTTCATGAAGTGGTCTCGCACCTCCTCCCACCTGCATAATGGAGGATCGCCAAATGCAAGGCGCTCGCTATCCCAACACATCCACACATGCTTGGCATGATGTATTATAGTCTCCCTTACACACCATAAAGTCTCTCGGTGATTATGACCATAATATATGTGAAATGCCATGAGAGCGTTGATCCATCTTAAGCACTTGGTCTCATAATCACCATCGTACTTGTAGCCTTCAAAGTGGGTAACATGTGGTGGCGCCATGGTGGTGTGGATCAATGCGGAAAATGGTACTCAATACCGGAAGGGTGCTCGCTGCCTTATACCCATCAAACAGTCCCTATGTTAACCCAAGATGCTACAATGCGTGATATATCTTTGCTTTAAACTGGCTTGAACCGGTTCAAGAACTTTGGTCAACTGCTTTGAATCAATCTATTGCAAGTGTTGGGAACTGACATAAATTCCAATTACCTGAACTCCTTTCAGTCGTTGAGCAAGAAATGTAATTTTGGGTGCAAAGAGTGTCACACCTTGTCTGATAATCTTCTTCTTAGCAGTAAGCATACTTGCGGGTCTATGTTGAAGCGAATTCCAGTGCTAATGAATGAAGTTCAATGCATAAGAACTCAATGGAAGGCAATGGCTGCTGGTTCAACTCAACATCCGCTTAAATGCACAATAATGAGAGGTTTCACCTACAATCTAACCAGAGAACAAGAGCAGCTTCAGCTGAAATTCGATTGGAGGTAATTAATACCAGCTTCTTCAAATTTAAATCTGTGTTGATTTAAATGTAGCTCAACCACAGTGAGTCCGCTTGTATGTGTAGAAAAACCCAGTGCTTGATGACCCTAGAGGGACCTTCCCCCTTCAGTACGTGATAACGAGGTTCAATCTGATATAGGGAGACACCCGAATTGTTGCTCACTAGGCATTTCAAATGTGTCTAGAATAGACCCAGCAGTTGGCTGTAGCACAGAGTAGTATTAGGCAGATACTATTGCTTTCCAAATAGTGGAGCTGAACTCAAATTTCAGGCTTGCAAAAAGACCTTAGTTGGGAGTTCAAAAAGAGGGGCCTAAAACAGTTATAAAATGTCCACAAGTTCCTCCTTGGAGTGTTTAAAGGGTGTTGTGCAATCTAACATTACAGTTCCTGATAACGATGATTGGTCCAACAAGTTCAAAACAGTTCAGTGAATAGGACTATTTTAGGCTATGACAACGTTGTCAGCTGCCTCTCCACTCCCCCTAGATGCTAGCCAGATTCAATCGGCTCACTCAAACATTTCCACAAACAGATTCAATACCATGGACTCCTCACCAAGGCCATTTCCCAAGATTGCAAGGTTAAGAAACCTCACTTATCCGAAGCTCTGATACCATTTATGACGCGGGTAAATACATCAGAAGCGTGAAGCTTGGATATGGTGTTCGGATGCGTCATGTCATAGTGGCAGCTATACATTCATAATTCTGTGCGTGGACTACAAAGGTGGGAATAAGATCTTTAAAGAAACAATTGGTTTGGTTCAAGTCTAAGCAATTCAATTTCTCACAATATATTGAGGTTTCAACTTCCAAATGCTAAAAGGGCATTAACACAAACATGATGTATGCACACAAAAAGCATTAACAGCATCTTAAAATTTTCCACAACAGAACTTAAGGTGAATGATATAGCTGAACCGAACACATCTGGAGCCCAACTTCTTATTGTAAAATTCAAGCACAATGGAATTCAAGGGCATGAATGGTTTTCTGTAAAATCCATTAAGAAGTTCCTTTGCTTACACAAATTCAAGGTGTCTAAACACAAGAGTAACATTCCAACTATCAAGTGAAATTTTTTTTAAGGAATTAAACTCAAGAAATGAAATGATAGGAGAAGCTCAAGGCTCGCATCCGATCGACAGGGCAAAAGGAATTCCTGGAGCTTCAGATCAGATATCTTGCTTACAACAAAGGAAAAAGATGAAGAAGGATAAGATGCAGAAATTCTTTCAGAAACCTCACCTTCAGCACTTCAAAGGGGATAACATCACTGTTGGAAATCTCTCCAGCAGAAGATAAGTGTCTAATTCCAAAAATTATGTCAAAAGTCCCCTAAAATGAAAAGAAAACCCCTACTTATACTAGCCCTAGGTACATAAAGGACAAGAATGCCCCTCATATGGGCTATCATATACACCATACTACAAACCCAGTCTCACACACACAAAAAGAAAACTCCATCCACCCTGGGCTAATTAAAACCCATATTCTTTGGCCGGGACCCGCTCTACCTCAAGAACCCACTTTTGGGTTCAAATTTTACTTACATTCGGACGCCCGAATCGGACGCCCAAACATCTCTTCGGGGACCCGAACACCCTTAGTAGGGGGGTTGAAGTGCGGGCTAGATTTTTGTTCGCGAATTTCCACATTTCGTCTGGTTTTCGCAAAACTTCAAAAATTCATATCTCTTTTGTTTGGAGTCCAAATCGTGCAAGGCCGGATCCGTTGGACTCGCATCGACAAGGGGAATCCAACCAACTTGATTTCACAATCTGAATTCAAACGAACGATAACCGATAAAATAATTAAGAATTTAGGTCAAAGTCTCCAATTCTCCGAATTCAGATTTCTCAACAATTGATCATGGGTTCATTGGGTTCGTATAACAACATCGTCCTCAAGAAACTCAAGATCAGTCTAGGGATTCTTATTTCTAAACCATATCTCTTTTAATTATCTAATCCTTGTTTTAGGGTTCTTTCTTAGACACACAATTCTTCACGAAGTTCATAGGTCTTACCTTGATTCGCGTTTGTAATCACCAAGGCGCGATCTTCCTCTCCTCTCTCAAGAACTTCTTCTCTTGAGGCTGAACAAAATATTTGGGGTTAGTTTAGCTCTCAAAAGATGTATTTATAGGCTTTCTTATGAAGCCCTAATCAAAGCCAAGGTCTAACTAACAAAAACGCCCCTCTTCATAGAGGGGAACAAATTTTAATAAGGGGGATATTTTCGGTATTTTATAGAAACACTCCCATTTAGGCAAGTCTTCGAAATTGTTGTGGACTCCTCCTCTTTAAAAAGACCCCCACGCTCAAAGGTACGTATCACACAATCTCTAGCAAGAGTTATCGTTCTCTAGTTCCCTCTTTACTTGGTTCTCCCCTGTTGTACTGATTTCTGATTTGAGCGTCGGAGTGGTCTCCAGGATCCACAACTCCAGGAGCCCTAACTCTTTCTCTATTAGCGCAAGTTAATCACAGATCTGAGCTCTACCAATCGCTGATTGCGGAAATCGGATTTCGGCATCATCAGGTTCTCCTTCCATTCTCCCTTATCTCTTAACCCATTCTTCTGTAGGTCTATCCTAATGCTCAGTTCTCTTGTCGGGAAAGGAAAGGAAAGGGAAGTGAAGGGAAGGAAACTGACGTGGCAGAAAGGAAAGTGAAGGAAAAGAAACCTAACAGAAAACCTGTCAGATGAGCATTTCATTGCACAGAAACATGACAGAAACCTCACAGAAACTAACAGAAACTACAGAAATATGCGTTTCGTTGCAGGAAAACTAAATAGAAACCTGTTAAACAGAAACTGTGACAAACTAACATGTAGAATGATGCCAATATAGAACCTAGTCTAAAATAAGTGGGTCTAACCCTCTGAAGTCAATGAAAATAAGAAAACCATGACAAACAGAAGTTGAAAAATAACAATGCCAATCAAATTGTCACAAATATAGAGTTGCCAAGATATAAATAAGGCAACCAACATAGACTTGACATAAAAACTACATATGTATGCCAATAGATCCTACTAACAACAAGTGGATAGTCCTCAACAACAAGAAGAAGAAGCCCCAAATTTCAGAGATGAGAAACACAATAGCAAATTTCTCCCAAAAATTGACCAACAAAAAAAAATCTATTTGCTTACAATTACTGTTGAGCATTAAACACGAAAGTGATACTCAAAACCCTAAACACGAAAATGATACCCATGAAATCGTGACCCGAGAATCTTACCCATAAAAACCCACTAATCTGTTGACAGAAACCCCAATCCTAAAAACAAAAATGATACCCGAAACCCTAACCCTAAAAACGAAAATGATAAACCCTACAATCCACAAACAACAACAATCCATCACAAACAACAACAATCCACAAAATCCAAAAAACAGCAACAACCCATCCCAAACCCCATTAAATCCAGCACCTAAAATCCAAGGAAAAAATGACAGAAGCGTTGAAACCCTACACAAATATCTTTGAAACCCTACCCAAAAAATGATAAAGAAGAGGAGTAGAAGAAGAAGAAGAGGGGAAGGGACTTACCAGACGAGTGGAGGTGGTCGTGCCGGCGAGTCGAAGATCAGCTAGAGTTCTAGGGCAGAGGAATCAAGAGAGGGAAAAAAGTCAGGGAAAAGTTGGGGAAAAGTAGAGTTTCCGATGTAAGAGGTGTGGAAAGGGCTTTCAATGAAATCACGGAAACCCCTTTTCCACATATTTTTTTTTTAAATTTCCACGTAAGTTAAAAAACTTCCCGCGGAAAGTAAAAGAACAGCTAAAAGCAAGGTTTCCGCAGAAAGAAACCCATGTTTCCGGGGGAAACCGGGAGAAAAGAAAATAAAAGAACACAGCATAAGGGTTTTTTGTAAGCTATTTTTTTATTTCTTTGATGTTGTAAAAAGGGTTTTCGTCATGTTTTTGTTTATCTTTCATGGAATAATCTTGTTATGATTTTTTGTTTTCCTTTTGTTTCTTGTATTTTTTGTTCTTTTGTGCAATTCATTTTATCCTTTTTTAATTTTTTCTTTGCATCTTTTAATTTTCTTGTACTTAGGTTTTGGGTAATGCATTCGTTTACTATCCCTGTTTTTGTTCTGTATTAATTTTCTTACGTTGGTTTGTTTCCTAGCCCTATAGGTTCTTAGGTAATGGGCTAGAAGGCCTTCTCTTCTTGTATTCGTCTCTAGTCTGAGAAAGAAGTTTTCTCTAATAGATAAGAAATCCAGGCAAGAGGCTTCTTTGGGCTGATTCTGAAGATATTCCGAAATTTCCATTTATTTTGAATTTTGAATTTAAAGCATTGGAGATGGGTATTAAGTTCCATATTAAAAACTCGATCTGGAGTTGCTTCTTGTGCTTTTGGTTCTACAATCAAATAGCAATTTTGGGGTTTTCTTTTCTATTATATTGAAATATTTATATTGTAGTTTGCAACCAAATGGAAGGCCTATTGGCCTGTTTGCAATTTGAATGTTCAACCAGGGTTTTAAATTTCGACCGAAATCCGAAATTTCGGGTTTCGGTCGAGAACGAAACCGAAATCGGATTTGCCCAAATGGTATAAAATTTCGACCGAAATTTAAGGGATTTATCATTAAATAATACTTTCCTGAATTTTCGGGGATTTCATCTGAAATTTTCTCAAGAATAAAATATTTTTTTATTTGATTTCGTGGATTTCAGCTGAAAATTTCGGTTTCGGCTTCCGAAACAGAAATTTAAAACCTTGTGTACAACTAAAGACACTAACCCAGTTACAGCCTATGGCTTTTTGGTCTTTGGGAAGATTCTTTTCATTCCTTTCCAGAGTAGTCATCTGAGAAATGTGACGTGGTATTCCATTCCCATATGTTCTAATGTTCAGTCATATTCCATTCCCATGTGTCTTAATGTTCAGTGACGTCCAAGTATACGAGCTTATTCGTTTAGGTTTTAAGCACGGTATAAAGTTTGGATTAGGGAATCCATTGACTCAACTGGTCTTGATTCGAGAAAATGTCAATTTTAGTTAGAAATATAATAAAATGAGTAATGCTAGGGAGACTGAAAGTATAACCGAGAGGAGGACTGAACAAATAGTTTTTGCCACGTCATCAAAGTGACGTAAGCCCGGTACTTCGGTATAGGAAAATCTGCAAAAAAATAATTTTTTTTTTTTGGAAAAATTCAATTACACCCCCTCATTCAACGATAACCTTGTAGTTTCAAACTCATCAATTACACCCTGACTTTTCAATGTGTATAAGGTAGAACCCCTCAGTTGACGGTCCGTCGACAAATTAAGGGGTTAGGATGATCCTATGTAGCTGATTTTTTGGGCACACCCTATTTATGTTAGGGCCCATCAAATGAATGCTTTGGATCATCCAAACAATGTAGGCCCACTGTGTTTTTGGTCGGCGGACTAGAGAAGTTTCTCTAGTCAACCGACTAGAGACGAGATCTTAATTAGCATTGATAGTGTTTCAAAAGAGAGGTTTTACTTTATATATATTGAAAAGTCAGGGGGTGTTGGTGATGAATTTGAAACTACAGGGTTATCGTTGAATGTGTCAGAATGTTAAGGGCGTATATCTGTATTTTTCTCTCTTTTTTTCCTCACATGGCACAATCTCATTGTCGGGCTCTCCCATCGTACTCTTGGTCTCTATATCATTTTCCTAATAAAAATGCAAGAAATGCATAGGATTCGACCTCTCCTCGTTCAGCATTGTTGTCTGTAATTTGCTAAACTTAGCGCACATGCATGCGATCTGGACCATTCCTCAGATCTGCCCCATCATAGTTGGTCATAGGCCAAAAGTCACACTTGTTGGACTATCCAGGGCTGCTAACAAATTCGTCAGATCTGCCCCATCATAGCTTGCCTAAGATGAAGGCAAGATGTGGATCTTTAGTGCAAATTGTAGAGCACTTGAGATGTCCTTAACCAATTTCCTTTGTTTTTTTTTTTTTTCGATAGGTAAGCTGGGGTTTGGCGGGGACCGCTACCGGTTTATTAGAATGTGAATGATATTACAATCAGCATACAAAATACTAACCCTATCACAAGAATAGGGAAACAAACCACGAGAACAAAGATAAGACCTATCCTTAGAAGCAATATCTAAGGAAAAGTGGAAGCACAAAGTATCTCTAGAACCACAAATAATTAAGGGTGTCTATCATCGTCTAACTTAACCTTCTAGTTGTTCTTTCGACTCACTGCCTGGTATACTTCGAATTTCGTCACCTTCAATGTGAGATTTAGACTTTTTGGTAGACTGGATCTATCAATTTACTTTCTGCTGAAGGGAGGCAACCAAATACACCATAAACAAGGTATGAGGGATCAAAGTCCTTCGGACCATCCAATCAATGTGTTCTCAATGGCATTTGGGTAAACGTGTGGTTGCCATTCAGTTCAACGGATCTGATCACTTGAACAGGATAGGAGTGGGGCCCAATAGGTTTCTTTAGGAAGAAACATAAAAGTAACTTTCTATTTAAGCATTATAAAGGATAGCATTTCCCAGAAGAGTCCAACTAAGCCGACAATAATATCAGTATCAATCCTAAATTTCAACCTTTGGGTCAGTGGCACGGACATGTACATGTCAACAATACCACTGATAAGTAGTAGGTGTAAAGAAAAGAGAGGTCCAAAGTCATCTATAATTGTAAACATCTTTGTCTACAATGAACTAGAATATGCCGCCTCTTGGGCTTTACCAAATCTTTGGGCAAGATATTCCAACAATGTTACCTAGGAAAAGCATGTGTTCAGTTGAATTAATCGTGTTATAGGTTCACCCAGATTTAATTTACGAAATGAAATTGATAAATAATGTCCATACAGAATAATTTATCAAAACCAGCAAATTGTGAATCGGCTTAAGAGTTAAGCAACTTATAATTTGAATTTTTAATGGGAGTTGCGTACGTACTTAGCTTAGCTAGTTTAGGGCTTCTATCGTGCTATTATAGCTAATTTTTGGCAAAAAAGACGGGTACACATTCGCCCCCTTATAAGTTATAACGTGAACAGTGGCAACTTTAACGCTTTTTGATGTCAAATCACGTTAAAAAGGGAGCTAATGCGTACTTTGCGTACTTAGGAGTGCGGGGGGTGTGAAAATATCATCGCCTTTTTACTTTCAACCTACGGAAACAATATGTCGACACCCTAAAGGGAAGGTTGTCCTAAAGAACACTCCTAATATTACCTAAGGTGTGATAGTATAAGAAGCGTATTAGCTGGCAATAATGATTTGGTATAAGCAAATAAGATCATAAACAAGATAAATTTTATCCAGATAATGATATGTAAAAAGGTAACATATCCAATAAGGTAATGGCATTCTGTACAGTAAAGCAACTAGAAATTGAATATCTTGTGGCTTCAGCTTTTCAGTGAAGGATATACAATAAGAAATAATGAAAATTATTAGCAATGGTATAGATATTAATGATTTTGTTGTGTGTGTGTCTATATATATATGTATGTATAAAAGTATGTACGTTTGTATCAGGCTTCAAGAGAAGCACTTGCTGTCGAAAAATAATATGAATTCTACCAACAAATGGTCACTACACAAGATAATAGTTCTTGTCCAATCATCTCTAACAAACAGATCAATTTGTCAGCTTTGACAGAAACCTCACAGAAACTACAGAAATATGCGTTTCATTGTAGGGAAACTCAATAGAAACCTGTTAAACAGAAACTGTGACAAACTAACATGTAGAATGATGCCAACAAAGAACCTAGTCTAAAATAAGTGGGTCCAACCCTCAGAAATATGCGTTTCATTGTAGCGAAACTCAATAGAAACCTGTTAAACAGAAACTGTGACAAACTAACATGTAGAATGATGCCAACAAAGAACCTAGTCTAAAATAAGTGGGTCCAACCCTCTGAAGTCAATCAAAATAAGAAAACCATGACAAACAGAAGCTGAAAAATAATAATGCCAATCAAATTGTCACAAATATAGAGTTGCCAAGATATAAATCAGGCAACCAACATAGACTTGACACAAAAACTACATATGTATGCCAATAGATCCTACTAACAACAAGTGGATAGTACTCAACAACAAGAAGAAGAAGCCCCAAATTTCAGAGATGAGAAACACAATAGCAAATTTCTCCCAAAATTTGACCAACAAAAAAAAAATCTATTTGCTTACAATTACTGTTAAGCATTAAACACGAAAATAATACCCAAAACCCTAAACACGAAAATGATACCCACGAAATCGTGACCCGAGAATCTTACCCATAAAAACCCACTAATCTGTTGACAGAAACCCCAACCCTAAAAACGAAAATGATACCCGAAACCCTAACCCTAAAAACGAAAATGATAAACCCTACAATCCACAAACAACAACAATCCATCACAAACAGCAACAATCCACAAAATCCAAAAAACAGCAACAACCCATCCCAAACCCCATTAAATCCAGCACCTAAAATCCAAGGAAAAAATGATAGAAGCATTGAAACCCTACACAAATATCTTTGAAACCCTACCCAAAAAATGATAAAGAAGAAGAAGAAGAAGAAGAGGGTAAGGGACTTACCGGACGAGTGGAGGTGGTCGTGCCGGCGAGCCGCGGCGAGTCGAAGATCAGCTAGAGTTCTAGGGCAGAGGAGTCGAGAGAGGGAAAAAAGTCCGGAAAAAGTTGGGGAAAAGTAGAGTTTCCGATGTAAGAGGTGTGGAAAGGGCTTTCAATGAAATCACGGAAACCCCTTTTCACATATTTTTTTAAAATTTCCACGTAAGTTAAAAACTTCTGGCGGAAAGTAAAAGAACAGCCAAAAGCAAGGTTTCCGCAGAAAGAAACTCATGTTTCAGGGGGAAACCGGGGGAAAAGAAAATAAAAGAACACAAGGGTTTTTTGTAAGCTATTTTTTTATTTCTTTGATGTTGCAAAAAGGGTTTTCGTCATGTTTTTGTTTATCTTTCATGGAATAATCTTGTTATGATTTTTTGTTTTCCTTTTGTTTCTTGTATTTTTTGTTCTTTTGTGCAATTCATTTTGTCCTTTTTTAATTTTTTCTTTGCATCTTTTAATTTTCTTGTACTTAGGTTTTGGGTAATGCATTCGTTTACTATCCCTGTTTTTGTTCTGTATTAATTTTCTTAGGTTGGTTTGTTTCCTAGCCCTATAGGTTCTTAGGTAATGGGCTAGAAGGCCTTCTCTTCTTGTATTCGTCTCTAGTCTGAGAAAGAAGTTTTCTCTAATAGATAAGAAATCCAGGCTGGCTTCTTTGGGCTGATTCTGAAGATATTCCGAAATTTCCATTTATTTTGAATTTAAAGCATTGGAGATGGGTATTAAGTTCCATATTAAAAACTCGATCTGGAGTTGCTTCTTGTGCGTTTGGTTCTACAATCAAATAGCAAGTTTGGGGTTTTCTTTTCTATTATATTGAAATATTTATATTGTAGTTTGCAACCAAATGGAAGGCCCATTGGCCTGTTTGCAATTTGAATGTACAACCAGGGTTTTAAATTTCGACCGAAATCCGAAATTTCGGGTTTCGGTCGAGAACGAAACCGAAATCGGTTGCCCAAATGGTATAAAATTTCGACCGAAATTTAAAAATTTTGATCAAAATTTCGTTTCCCCCAAAATTTCGGCCGAAATTTAAGAGATTTATCATTAAATAATACTTTCCTGAAATTTCGGGGATTTCATCTGAAATTTTCTCAAGAATAAAATATTTTTTTATTTGATTTCGTGGATTTCACCTGAAATTTCGGGATTTCAGCTGAAAATTTCGGTTTCGGCTCCCGAAACAGAAATTTAAAACCTTGTGTACAACTAAAGACACTAACCCAGTTACAGCCTATGGCTTTTTGGTCTTTGGGAAGATTCTTTTCATTCCTTTCCAGAGTAGTCATCTGAGAAATGTGACGTGGTATTCCATTCCCATATGTTCTAATGTTCAGTCATATTCCATTCCCATTTGTCTTAATGTTCAGTGACGTCCAAGTATACGAGCTTATTCGTTTAGGTTTTAAGCACGGTATAAAGTTTGGATTAGGGAATCCATTGACTCAACTGGTCTTGATTCGAGAAAATGTCAATTTTAGTTAGAAATATAATAAAATGAGTAATGCTAGGGAGACTGAAAGTATGACCGAGAGGAGGACTGAACAAATAGTTTTTGCCACGTCATCAAAGTGACATAAGCCCGGCACTTAGGTATAGGAAAATCTGCAAAAAAATAATTTTTTTTTTGGGAAAAATTCAATTACACCCCCTCATTTGACGGTCGGTCGACAAATTAAAGGGTTAGGATGATCCTATGGAGCTGATTTTTTGGGCACATCCTATTTATGTCAGGGCCCATCAAATGAATGCTTTGGATCATCCAAACAATGTGGGCCCACTGTGTTTTTGGTCGGCGGACTAGAGAAGTTTCTCTAGTCAACCGACTAGAGACGAGATCTTAATTAGCATTGATAGTGTTTCAAAAGAGAGGTTTTACTTTATATATATTGAAAAGTCAGGGGGTGTTGGTGATGAGTTTGAAACTACAGGGTTATCGTTGAATGTGTCAGAATGTTAAGGGGTTATATCTGTATTTTTCTATTTTTTTCCTCACATGGCACAATCGCATTGTCGGGCTCCCATCGTACTCTTGGTCTCTATATCATTTTCCTAATAAAAATGCAAGAAATGCATAAGATTCGACCTCTCCTCGTTCAGCATTGTTGTCTGTAATTTGGTAAATTTAGCACACATGCATGCGATCTGGACCATTCGTCAGATCTGCCCCATCATAGTTGGTCATAGGCCAAAAGTCACACTTATTGGACTATCCACAGCTGCTAACAAATTCGTCAGATCTGCCGCATCATAGCTTGCTTAAGATGAAGGCAAGATGTGGATCTTTAGTGCAAATTGTAGAGCACTTGAGATGTCCTTAATCAATTTCCTTTTCTTTTTTTTTTCGATAGGTAAGCTGGGGTTTGGCGGGGACCCCTACCGGTTTATTAGAATGTGAATGATATTACAATCAGCATACAAAATACTAACCCTATCACAAAAATAGGGAAACAAACCATGAGAACAAAGATAAGACCTATCCTTACAAGCAATAGGAAAAGTGGAAGCACAAAGTATCTCTAGAACCACAAATAATTAAGGGCGTCTATCATCCTCTAACTCAACCTTCTAGTTCTCTTGCTTTTCCGCAAATTCTTGTTGTTCTTTCGACTCACTGCCTGCTATACTTCGAATTTCGTCACCTTCAATGGGAGATTTAGACTTTTTGGTAGACTGGATCTATCAATTTACTTTCTGCTGAAGGGAGGCAACCAAATACACCATAAACAAGGTATGAGGGATCAAAGTCCTTCGGACCATCCAATCAATGTGTTCTCAATGGCATTTGGGTAAACGTGTGGTTGCCATTCAGTTCAACGGATCTGATCACTTGAACAGGATAGGAGTGGGGCCCAATAGGTTTCTTTAGGAAGAAACATAAAAGTAACTTTCTATTTAAGCATTATAAAGGATAGCATTTCCCAGAAGAGTCCAACTAAGCCGACAATAATATCAGTATCAATCCTAAATTTCAACCTTTGGGTCAGTGGCACGGACATGTACATGTCAACAATACCACTGATAAGTAGTAGGTGTAAAGAAAAGAGAGGTCCAAAGTCATCTATAATTGTAAACATCTTTGTCTACAATGAACTAGAATATGCCGCCTCTTGGGCTTTACCAAATCTTTGGGCAAGATATTCCAACAATGTTACCTAGGAAAAGCATGTGTTCAGTTGAATTAATCGTGTTATAGGTTCACCCAGATTTAATTTACGAAATGAAATTGATAAATAATGTCCATACAGAATAATTTTTCAAAACCAGCAAATTGTGAATCGGCTTAAGAGTTAAGCAACTTATAATTTGAATTTTTAAAGGGAGTTGCGTACTTACTTAGCTTAGCTAGTTTAGGGCTTCTATCGTGCTATTATAGCTAATTTTTGGCGAAAAAGACGGTACACATTCGCCCCCTTATAAGTTATAACGTGAACAGTGGCAACTTTAACGCTTTTTGATGTCAAATCACGTTAAAAAGGGGGCTAATGCGTACTTTGCGTACTTAGGAGCGCGAGGGGTGTGAAAATATCATCGCCCTTTTTTAAAATATTATTTTCCTCTTATAGACTGGCCTTTTTACTTTCAACCTACGGAAACAATATGTCGACACCCTAAAGGGAAGGTTGTCCTAAAGAACACTCCTAATATTACCTAAGGTGTGATAGTATAAGAATATGTTTGTCATTTTATTAAAAGGTAGGCCATGTTTGGAAAATATGAAATATTTTTGCATGGAATGTTAGTTTATCACGAGGTGAGACTTGAGAGAAGGATTGGGATGCTGGGAGGAGAGACTTGAGGAGAGTGAGAAGGGGGAGAGAATTGGGTAAAAAATCAGGAAAAAATAAATTGTATTTTGTGTAGAATAATTTTCCCTTGTTTATAGCCGTTTCTCACTCTCTCCTCATTTAGTCTCTCTAGGTTCTCTTCCTCTCCCATCCTCCCTCACCCTAGGGTAAACTAATATTCCATGGAAAAAAAATTCATGGTTGCCAAACTTCTCACCCTGCCGTCAGTCATGCCCTCTCTATTCTCTTCCTTTCCCACCCACTCTGCCTCTCTTCCAGCACTTGATAAACCAATATTCCATCGAAAAAACTTTCATGGCTACCACACATGGCCTTGACTAAAAAAACAAGTTAGTATGACAGTTTCAAACCGCGAATCAAAACCCAGATGAATGAGATAGACATGTACTACAGTAAATAGAAGTTGAACATTAGGGGTCCGTTTCGATATACATAATATAAGAAGTAGAAGGAAAACAAAACAGATTTGAATTTCTTTACCCCTTTGTTTGTCGTTGCTTTAGAGGCCAGGTGGATAACCTTCCTATTGTATTCTGCCTTCATTATATAAAATGTTGAGGTACGCCCTGTAGTCGCATTCCTTCATTGTGTGGTGACTTACAGATTTCACAGGCTTGGCTTTGGGCCTAATTTTGATATTGTGGAGACATACAGATTCCACAGGCTTGGCTTTGGGCCTACGTTTTGGTATTTTTCCTTCTTTGACAAACTTCAGAACCTCCCTTTTCGATCGGAAGCATCGATGGAATCGAGGATCATAGTAATACTACAGAATCCAATAACATTTCTCATGCTTATTAGTCAGACCATGCAAATTTCATGAAATAATTTTTCCCCCAATAGACAGGAAACCCTAATTAAAGCCCACTTATAAATGCCAAATGCAACTTATAACATTGATAATATGTAAAGTATGAAAGTTTTTTATAGGATTTGACCATTCCTTACAATCATTCAATGAGCCAAGCTTTACCGTAACTTATTTTTACTATAAGATTGTAACATAACAGCGTATTAGCTGGCAATAATGATTTGGTATAAGCAAATAAGATCATAAACAAGATAAATTTTATCCAGATAATGATATGTAAAAAGGTAACATATCCAATAAGGTAATGGCATTCTGTACAGTAAAGCAACTAGAAATTGAATATCTTGTGGCTTCAGCTTTTCAGTGAAGGATATACAATAAGAAATAATGAAAATTATTAGCAATGGTATAGATATTAATGATTTTGTTGAGTGTGTGTCTATATATATATGTATGTATAAATTTTTGGAACATCGACAATCAACCACATTTTCACAAGGGGGCGACAGGATGAACAACCATACATCCAATTTTGCCTTGGAAGAAGCTTATCACCGTCCGATCAAGACCAGATAGTGATCCAATAGGGTCCACCTAATCGACCGTTAGGGCTGAATTTGAGAGCTGAGACGGGTTTTTTGAAGGAGATACGGTGGAGGACGATCCGACGGTGGAGATTGATGAAGAGGGCTTTGGAGTTGTTATCGACGGTGAGGAGGAAGTTTCCGTATGGGGAGACTGCGATTTTGGAGACGTTTGAAGAGCTCTCGCAGGGTAGGGTTAGGGTTTGAGATTTTAAAAGGTCTGTGATGGAGATTCTGTTGCCGATGGGAGAGAGGAGGGTATTTTCGGAAATGATAACGTTTCCGCCTCGGTATGGTGCGTGCGAAGGTTCTGGAATCGGAAGTTCATGGCTTTTCTGGTTCTTCTACTTCTAGGGTTTTATCTTCTATTTTCTTCTGTTTTGTAGAGAGAGACCTAAAATCATAGAGAAGAGAGAGATTGAAGCCCTAGTTCTACGGTTTTATCTACCCTTTTTCTTCTGTTATGTAGAGAGAGAGAGAGAGAGAGAGAGAGAGAGAGAGAGAGAGAGAGAGAGAGTTAAAACCCTAAACTTTGAGGGCAATCCTTAAACCCTGAGAAGTCTGATTATTAACGGCCGATTAGGTGGACCCATATTGGATCACTATCTGGTTTTGATCGGACGGTGATAAGATTCTTCCAAGGCAAAATTGGATGTATGGTTGTTCATCCTGTCGCCCCCTCAAGAATGTTATTTCATGTAGAGAAAGATTTCCAGCTATCAAGTAGGTCATCTTCACGAGCACAGATGAATATTCTCAATTTAGATCCTATTGGTTGTTAAAGATAAACGGGATTCAGGGTTACATGTTCTAAATAAAAAAGTATAAATTCTAAATCAGGTTGACAAGTATAACTAAAATAATGTTTAAAAGGAAATTCAATAAAACTAATTCCTTATTTTTTCAAAATGGTTGTAAACATGTATCCACTACCTCCGAATGCCGGTCTTTCTATTTTTTAGATGAACAATTTGCAAGACATTTACTTGAATTGTGACATTAACCCATCCATACATTCCTACATACATAAATATTTCAATGATCTACTCGAAAGGGAGCCCTTTCCCGCATTTCAAAGTATCTACAACATTGGATTGGGGCATTTACGTTAAAGCAGAATTGATATTAACATCGCCATTTTCATTCCTATTAACGTCGTCGTTTTCATTCTTTTTTACCATTTTGTGTTTATCTCGTTTTACCGTTTGAGAAACGGTTTTCACGTGGTTTAGTTGGCCGTTTGGGAAATGTATCTTTTACGCATTAAAGGGTTCAACGTTTCGCCTTTACGCATCTCTTCCTTTTCTATAAAGATGATTTTAGAGATAACAAAAAGGCATCCCATGGAAAAAAGGCTCTCTGGTTCTCTATGTTATCTCCTTCCTCTCTCTGTTTGTGTTATTAAGATTTCCCCCCCAATATTTTTTGATCAAGGCATTTGGCAAAGACAAGCGAGTTCGATAAGCATTCGGGCCACGCGAGTGCACACCCCAGAAGCCCATTTGCATGAAAAACGACGGAGTTAATAAGAATGAAAAACGGCGGCGTTAATATCATTTTCGCTTTAACATAAATGCCCCAACATTGGCGTTAATGTATCCTAGAGGCATACGCCAAGAAGCCCATTAGCACCGTTGATTCATCATAGTGGGGGCGAGATTTTCCTTAAGGACAGTGAATACATATGCACACCTTAACTCAATCGGTGATCCTTTCACTATTTGTTTACAGATATATTTATGCTGGTTTATTGCATCTGTTGTTTTCGGTTTCATCTTTTGTGGCATCGTTTGAATACGATATACTCTGAATCCCAAAAGTACATATTTACACACACCAGATCTAACATTATTCGCCTTGTAAATGGTATCATCTAGGGGTGCAGCTCAGGTCGGGCTTTCCAAAACCCTACTCTACCCGTGAATTACCTCGAGTTGTGTCAGGTTAAATTTTTTACAGGAAAACTTATGATTCGTAAAGCCGACCATACGCCCGATAGTTTCTTGGGCTGGGTCGGGTCGGGTTTTCATTTTTTAGCGTAGGATAGTGACTAATTTTAAAGAATGTGGGAAAAACAAATCTTCATACCAAAAATCGCAAAATTTATGGTATCGAAGTGTTTAAATTTAAGAAGGACACTATTTTGACATAATAGACATGATCACCTCAATGAAAACAATTGTATCAATATATTGGAAATAATTTACTATGTTATTCAAGAGATATTTAAGAAAGTCACAGTACACCCAAATGAGTTGGGTCGGGTTTCGGGTTTTTTTCTTCTTAAAACCTGGCTCTACCCAAGATTGAGTGGGGTTTTCCCATTTAAAAGCCGACCCTACCCAAGACCCATGACTTCTAAACCCGACCCATGTTATTTTCGGTTCGTTACAGCCCTAGTATCATCCATTCGCCTTGTAAATGAACAATATTTGTCCCTTTACTCACATCTCCACCAATGACAACATATTTGTCATTTTATAAAAAGACAAAGACATTCTTTTCACGAGAAGTTAATTATTAACATATGATTGAACACTAAGATTGAATAGAACAAACATGTGACAGATTTTCTGGTCCATAACGCATGAATATTTTAGTTCAACATAAACTTTCATGTATCAAGGAAAAATTTATATTTTAGTTCAATATTAAGTTTCATATATCAAAGAAAAATTTATAAACTAAGGTTTCTAAACTGTAGAAAAAAAAAATGAAAGTATAAAGTACTGCAGATTACCCTGTCTTTCATCCCAGCTGACTTGCCTGAAGCCCTAGTTCTCACATCCGTCACCCATCCCACCGGTAACCACTCTAGCCACTGGAATGCAACAAATTGGAACTCAATTAGTTCAACATAAACTTTCATATATCAAAGAAAAATTTATAAACTATGGTTTCTAAATTGTAGGAAATAAAAAAAATGAAAGTATAAAGTACTGCACAGCACCCTGTCTTTCATCCTAGCCCTCTTGCCGGAAGTCTTATTCCTCACATTAGTCACCCGTCCTACCGGTGACAAGTCTGGCCTCTTGGATGGAACAAATTGGAACTTAATCCTGCTATTTTGTTCCTCCGATAGCACAGTTGGAGCATGTACACCTCCCTCATTAGCATCACCCGTGACAAGTCTGGCCCCGTCGCCTTTATATGTCATAAGCTGTAAATACATGTTTATGACCTGTTCTAATGCGTTTTCTTTGCCAAGTATTTCAGAGGTTTCTTCCTCCAGCATAAATCGATTCAAATCCTTCATTTTGGAGTCATATTCTGGCTCCAGATCAGATGGAGTGGTATTGGGATCCATCTCAGCTGGGTTTTTTCTAGAAAGTTTGGGAGGCCTAAATATAGGGTTTTGAAAGAGAGGATTGAAAAACTCGAACTACAGGGTTTCTTGAGTGAGTAGAATTTCAGTTTCCTAGTTTATATAATAGTGACGGGCACTAAGATAGAAAGCACGCTGAGGTTAAACAAACATGATAGGTCTGCAAAATGTGGAGAGAAAGACACGTTCGTGGTTAAAAGGGGAACTGTATGGGGACATTACATTTTAAGTAGGTGATTAAAGACACGTTCGTTCGTTGGAGGAGAATCCCAATCCCGTGCCTAAATAATTTTTTTTGATTCTGTGCGATACTTTTTTAGTAAAGAGTTCAAACATATTAATTGACTTGGATTCCGCATGATCTGTTTTAGATATACATGAGATAAAGGCCATACCCAGTTTTAGTATAGAGCCTTAACACTATAAATTCACGTCGGTTCCACATCATTTATTTGAGATATATGGTAAGATCAAGACCATTGATTATATTACATCCCCACTAAATCGATCCGGGTTTACTATAACCGTTTGATCATGACTAAAACATTGCATCGGTCGCGGGTTTTGCGCCTTAAGCCTAGGATCATCCGATAGGGTGTTGTCCGACTATATTAATGACATAAGAAATAGAAATGATCCGCTTTTGTGGGGTAAAAGCCCAGTGTACTATACTAATAAGGGCATGATAGTGGTTTTCTTTAAAGTGCTATAAGTGGCGGGTGCTCCCGTCATATACTATACTAATAAGGGCGGTATAATATCATCCATCCGCATCATAAATGGTATCATCCATTCGCATCATAAATGGTATCATCCATTCTCCGCGTAAACGAACATGTAAGTGCCATGCATGTCCCTTTTCATAAGATTTTGACAATAATGGAAGTTTGATAAAGAGATTAATTATTAATACTTATTATTATCGTTGTGAGAAGTTTCGTAGTGTCACGTGTGCATCAGAAAGGGTATATTAGTCATGTGGTAAAAATTACAAGGGTTATTTGTGGGGGGCAACTCATGTTGATTTTTGGGAATTCGGGTTTAGATTTTACCTTAAAATTGGGTCAGCTGTAGGTTCATTCTGATTCATTTTTTAGCGAAAGCTCAATCCAACCCAACCCAAGTTACACCCACAGGTATTGTTTTTTCATCAGAAATTAGTTATTAACAAAGAGAGAAATGCTTCAGTAGGGCATTGTGTTAATCAATGAGGCACACAAACTATAATCAGTAGGTCCACTACAAGAAACAAGCTCTTTAGTAGTGAAAATAGTCGTCACTAAATATCTTGAACTCGTCATTAAAAGGTTTTAGTGGCGACAAATTCGTCAGCACTATAGATGTGTCACTAAAGATAATAGTGACGTCGACTTTAACATATGAGAAATTAGTTATTAATGTATGATTGAAAAGAAGAGCTAAAAGAGACATAAAAGATTTAGTAGGGAGCGCCACCCTCATTGTATGTGCCGTAGGTCACAGCTTTGGTTGATCCGAGCCGTCCACCTGATAGGCCTTTCTTTGGAGCTTCTGGTGCTTAAATTCAAGACAGACATGGAATTGTGCCATGTAATAATGTGTACTTTTTGCTGTTGAATGTGAACTGTTGGCTATATGTAGTTCTTTTTACCGTGCATGTCCAAAAACAAAAAACACATTATTTCGTGGTACATTCCGATGCTGTGCAAAAATTGACTTTGCTGTACACAAATAGTGTCCAGTTCTGGGTTTTCTACCCTCCATGATTTTATTTTCCAACAGCACTAACCGTGCCCAACCCACTCCGCGGGGCCCGCCCCTTGGAGATGCTGAAATCGTATCTACATAGGGAGAAGGGCACTTCACATATATGGCCCAAGAACTTTCTCTTCCTTTCTGATGTGGCATCTTACATTCTAGAAGAAATATTTTGTTTTGCCATAGTTGCGGAAGAAATCGTCTTCATGGAAAGCTACATTCCTTCTATAATATTTACCTTTTGTTTGCTGGAATTATTAAAAAAACTAATTATGTCACTGAAGTTTTTTATAAATGGTTATGTAATGTAGAGCCGAGCACTAGTTAGCGAAAGCTTTAGTAACAAACGAATGAAAAGGTAGCGGAAGCTCAAGATTTAAGGGTTTATGAAAAGGGCACTTGAGAAATGATGGAAAAGGAGAGATTAGAGGAATTTGAAACTAATGGAAATCCTTAATGGAGAAGTATATAATATACAAGTAATGAAGGTTATGGGTGGAAAGGTAAGGTGTTTAAATTCTTGGAGTTAATGGCTTCTTGGGTGGTTAAAGAGCTGTTTTGGAAGTTATATGAAACAAATAGGATATTACAGAATATTAAATCGGTTAATCAAGAAGGTTTGTTAGTGTAGGTTAAAAAAAATCATGTAGCATAGGGTGGATGGATGAAAATGGGAGGAGGGTTTATCAATAAAAACCAAGCTAATTTGTGTGACATAATCGGCTATATTTTAATAAGTATGGGAGGTTGCCTGGTTGCTAGATATTAGAAAGGGTTTGTCCTACGAAGTCTTACGAAGAAAGGGTGTTAGCCCAAAGGTTCAACAAGTACTCCCATTGAAATGTTTTGATGATTAACAAACTCAATTTGTTATAAAAAAGGTTTTATACACTAATGATTTCCATTGGCAAAGTTATTGTGTTCATAGCGTAGCATCCTCAAGATTGCATGACAAATGACAAATTAATGAAGCTCAAAGTGATATCAAAGGCATGAAGAAGGCATCACCAACACAAAGGCAAGTCGAAGGTATTCAAAGACAAGGTTGAACTCATGCCCAACAATGATGGCAATCAACTCAAAAGTTCAACTTGGTTAAAGCATCAATGGAGTTGAGTGAAGACATGTCAAAACCTCTACAAGGTGCCAACAAGATTGAAGACCAAGTAAAATTAGAATGTAAATGGTCCTTCATGTATAGTCTAGGTCTATGGCACAAGGGAGAGTTAAAATCAATCTAAGTAGAACTTAATGGGTTTGTGAATGCTCATAGTGGTGTCCCAACATTGTTGGACCCTCATAACATTCCATTTAACTTGATAAAATAAAGTTCCAAAAGCCCAAACAAAATCAGCAAAAAATATAAGGGAAAAATTGCCGTGCATAGGCTTCTCGGAACTCCGAGAAAATTCTCGGAGCTCAGAGAATGGTTCCAGGTTAAAAAAATAATGGGCCTACGGCCCGCTCGGAGCTCTGAGCCTGGACTCCGAGAAGATCGTTGGGGAGCTTAAAAAAGGCATATTTTCTCCCCTCTATTTATATGAACCTTGGGACTTTTGGGGAACCATCTAAGGAGTTTACAAAATATTCTAAGAGCACAAAAAAACATTCATTCTCTTTCTCCTCAAGATTTTCACTCTCCATCCTTCTCTTGTGCCTTTACCTTTATTCTTGAGAGATTTTAGGGATTTTCATTTGGTGATCTTTTTCTTGTGAGAGTAAGTGAGCTTTACATGTAATTAGCTTATCTAGAGGCAAGCAAGCTAAAATCTTTCATCTTCTTTGTATTTGGCACAAAGGGCGCCGTAGAAGACCCTTGGAGCTCGAAGCTCGATTTGTACAAGGCAGAAGGAACGTCGTATTTAAGTTCCTTGGAGAAGATAGTGGAATCCTCAAGGAGAGCAACTTGAGAAGAGTGGAGTAGGTCTTGAGCTAAGACCGAACCACTATAAAAATCTCTTCATCTCTTCTCTTGTGGTAAGCATTTTACTCTTGCTTTGAATCCTATTTTAAATTTCCTATTCAATATAAAACTAGTGCAATCAAAGTTTTCAAAATCCTTAAAATTTGAAAAGACACCCAATTCACCCCCTCTTGGGTTGCTAAATGGAATTTCAAAGGGGTTTTTGGGTAATTGTTATGCCCCAAACCCCACTCTGGGCGTAGGACATGACTGCGCCGTACACCACCAAGATAAATCCCACGAGTATACAAGACTACAAAGTAATAACATAACTATTCTTGGTATTCAATAACTAAAATATCAATGTCTCAAATAGTGTGGGACTAACATTATCAAATCAAATCTCAACTCTCCCTTGAACCCAGATAGAATAAAACATAAACATAGTCTTATACATTGTTCATCAATACTATACTCACTGTCTGAGATAAAAGCAATTAAGCTAAATAAAATCTCCAAGCTTCTACAGTTCAGAAACTAAGCTTCTTCTTCCTCGTTTGCCTTATGAGAATCAAATTCTAAATATGTTATAAACCAAAGTGAGCTGAAAAGATCAGTACATAATAACATACTACTATAAGTGTAAGTCTAAGCATGCCAAGGCTCAAAGGGTTACAAATAGGGTCAGAATTTAAAACTAAATTTCAAATAGCAAAAGTGGGTATAACCATAATCAGAGGTGCATGTCCAAAACGGAATATTGAATGGAGGTATAATAGAACTAATAGTATCAGAATAGTAGTCAATATCAAAAGGGTATCTGAAATTTTAAAACAATAATCAGTGGCAGAATCAAAAGAGAAGTCAAAGTCTGAAGGTGTCCAAAGTATAGCTCCACTTCAAGATCATTGGCTTAGTCCAGAAGACGCGTTAATGCACCAACCATCCACGTTGTTAGAACTAGTTTCTCAAAGTTCAGATACAAGTCGACAGGACCAACATTTTATCCCACTGACGGGCCAGGAGTTCCAGTGTACTACCCCATGGCGGGTATCCAAAATCCAGTGTACAACCCCACGGTGGGTATCAGAAATAACACAAGCGTCCATAGAAAATTCCATATAGTGAATCCAAAGTCCATAGTAGATAGTTCCGAAGGAAAACCCAACTCTCGAGTTTTTGGTTTCACTCATGCCCGAATTGGACGTCGAAACATCCCTTCGGGCGCCAGAACACCCTTAATCGGGCATACGAAGTGTGGGTTGGGTTTCTTCCACGAGAATTCCAGATTTTTGTTTGATTCCTCAAAAACTTTGAAAAATCCATATCTTCTTCGTTCGGACTCCAAATCGTTCGAGGTAGGATCCAATGGTTTCCTTATGAAAAGAGAAATCGGTCACGCTCTGAATCGTTGCAGAGAAGTTTTGTAACCTAATTTTCACTTTTAGCTCAATATCTTTCAAAAATTCAATTTTATGACTATAACGATATAATCTTTGGTTTGCTGGGGATTGAAGAACAACACAAACCCCAAGAAATCCGAAATCAGTCAAAGAGTTCTTATTCTAAGTTGTATCGACCATTAATCACATCTTTTTAATCATCTAATCCTTGTTTTAAGGTTTCTAAGAGCACAATTATCATTCAAGAATGTAGTTCTTACCTCAATTCGCGGTTTCCTACTCCAAATCGCGATCCCCTTCTCCTTCCCCACGAAAACCCTCTCCTTGGGCTGAATAAAACGATCAGGGTTTTTTTTAACTCCAAAAGGTGTATTAATATGCTTACTTAAGAAGCCCTAATCAAAGTTAAATTCTCAAAGACAAAAACGCTCCTCACTTAAGTGGGGAACGAATTTTAGTAAGGGGGTATTTTGGGTCTTTACAGCGATATTATTAAAGGAGTCAAGCTGCTATGTTGCTGGAGGTTTGGAGGTGGGCTTGGGATAGGTTTTAGGGGAGGTCTATGGGTAACTTTAAGGTTGTTGGACGACTGAATTCTCATTCCTCTCGACATGCAAAGAGGGCTGAGAAAGGTAGTTTCTTATGATTGTTGGGATTGGGCTTGAACTGTGGAGGGATTTTAGGTTTCGGGAATGTTAAAGAATGGAATTTTAGATGGGTTGAGGACTGATGGCTCCTAAAATAAGAAGGATTTCGTGTGTCTGTTTGGGATATGAGAACCTAAGAACGATGGGGTTAGATTTCTGGGTGGAAATAAAATGATGAAAAGGGACTGGTTCAGGTGTAAATCCAAACCTAAAATAACGTGGGCAAGTGGTAGGTGCTTGCGCTTCTCCAGAAGGACTTCGACAGCAACTAATTTTGAGGGACAATCGAGGGACCGAGATATAAAATTTTAATAATCTAAACCTTCTTCAAAGAATGAATTTTGTTTTTAATCTTATTCAAAGAACGAAACGTCCAACTCCTACTTTTCCTACAACTTGCAAAACTCTCCTAAAAGAAGGCCTCTTTTGATTGGTACAAAAAATAACGAAGACTCCTAATTAAACTCTAATTCCTAAAATCTCTCTCTTTCTCTCTCTCTCTATATATATATAGAGAGAGAAAGATAAAACTGTTGGTGAGCTTAAGCGCACCATTTTTTTGGTGCGCTTAAGTTGTTATAACACCTCCCATTAGTGCGCTTAAGCGGGACCCAAACATTTAAACGAATGGGAGGCGTTATAACAACTTAAGCGCACCAAAAAAATGATGAGCTTAAGCGCACCAACATTTTTCTCATATATATATATATATATATATATATATATATATATTTGTATATATTAGCAATGACAGATGCAAGGAGTCCCTTGCATAAAGAGCTGGAGAAGGGCCCTTGGTTAGTTCCATGTCGTTAAGTGTAACAATTTGAAATTAGTTGAAGTAAATTTGGTTACACTTAATGATGTGGAACCAATCAAGGGCCCTTTTCCGGCTCTTTATGCAAGGGCACACCTTTGCATCTATCATTGCTCTCTCTCTCTCTCTCTCTCTCTCTCTCTCTCTCTCCTCTCTCTCTCTCTCTCTCTCTCTCTCTCTACACACACACTTGGATGTCCAACTCAAGATGGATTTTGTCCAACAAAAATTTAAAAAAAGAAATCCATATCAAGTGGGCCGTTGATTTTATCGACCTTGTGATCCACTGGTCCTTTGATGATCGGTCTTCGATAGACATTCTTTCGTAATAGCATTGACTTGATCGATAATCTGGATTGTCGGATTGGTGATTTGAGGGTCTCAGGCAGTCCGATGAAGGATATTGTAATCTTAGCCGTTGATCTTCATGATTTTCCAAGATGCACTTGCATCAGTATCTCGAAGTCATGGTTTATAATGTTTCCATGCTCAAGTTTCTAACATAAGCTAGACATCCCTATATTCGTAAATCTTGAGTACTCAGTTTCTTACCTTTTCATATCGTATATGGGGTCTACCAGACACACCTAGTTGGAACTCTATTTAGTAGATAGATAGAATTTCCATGGTGTAACCTCAAATGGAAATAGGTAAATCTTTGTAGTTTACCATTATTCTAACAATGTCTATTACGGTTCAGTTTCATCTCTTTGTTACACACTTAGGCTCAAATGTTGCAGGAGAATATTGTTGAGATAATCTATTATTGAAAGATCAAGTAGTCCTTAAACTCATATGAGAGGTAGAATCATAATATTCTAATCTAATTTTTTTGTACTTCATATCTAAATTCCTTGAACTTTTCAAAGGAGTCAAATTTATGTTTCATCATATAGATATAATCACACTTGGAATGATTGTCATGTCCTGACCCCACTGTGCAAATATTGTCCGGTTCTTGGTTTTCCCACCAGCCCATTTTCGTTCTTCAACAGCATTATCGTGAGCGACCCACTCAGTAGGGCCCCGATGTGGGCTCTTACAATTATCGTCCGCAAATATAATCAAGTAAGAAAAAAACATTTCTATGGGACCAAAAACATCAATGTGGACTGTATTCAAAATACTGGTGGCTCTTAAGCCTTTCGTGGAAATGGTAATCTGGACATTTTAACCCATGGATTGGGTTCTCAAACTTTAAAGGATTCCACTAGGAGTGAACTTGAGGTCCATCCCTAATCAGCGTGCCAGTCCTATCCACATAACATTTACAATACCTCTTCCTCTTTTGAAGGGTTCTTTACTTACTGATGTGCTTATTCATTTACAATTAATAAAATTAGCTAAAATATTTAATAGATAACTGGAATGCTTGAAGCAAAAAAATTCTATGAAATTTAATAACAACTCTGTTAATAAATAAAGTTGAATATCCTAATTACAAGATAAGTCTAATAAAGTTGAATATCCTGATAAGATAAATTTAAAAATATAAATTAAATTTCTTCTTTTGCATCTCTAGTAAAAAAAATTCAATATTTTAAAATTAAAATCAATACAATATTTTAAAATTAAAATCCTTTCATCTAATATGATAAATGAAATGATTCTATGGAGATAACAAAAACTCTTGCTTCACTCTCCATTTTCAATCACCATCCCTTCATTTAGGCTTCTGCTCTTCTAAAATTACAAAAAAAAATGTTGCAACTGTGTGAGGTCGCATCCGAATCAGGACACCGTGATTTTTATGACCAATTACTATATTGTTTCTATGAAGAATAAAATTGAAAGTGTTGGCATCGCGTCCTAGATCTAGAACTCGTTGTAGAGCATGTTTCTTAATGCAAGGAAGAGTGCATGGGGATTTTTTTATAGAAATGAAAGTAAATTGATCATTCAAATAATTAAGGGAAAATTCTCAAAAAATGTGATTTTTAACTGAAAATCTCAACAAAGGGTTGAGTTGGCTAAATTCTCAAAAAGGGGTGAAATGCATCCCAAGAAATGTTTTAAGATAAAAATGCCCTTGATTTGCTTTTCCCTCCAAGAAGGTAAGAAACGGATCCCAATACATTTCACCTACCACTAATTATACCCAGGAACCACTATTTACCACTATATAGTGGTTTCGAGGTATAAATAGTGGTTCTGAGGTATAAATAAGGTTCACACATTCTACTGGTATTTCATTGGGTGTCAAAGTTGCAATGAATTTATGAACAATGGGTTAAATATTTGTCTAAACACTCAGATCTTATCGTGGTTGATAGTTTAGATGGACTAATACTTGTTCCGAGAGTTTAAATTGTGAGATTGAAAAATTTATGCACTCAAAATCACTATAAAAAGTGAGAATGAGTGTATTTATATGGTTTTAAACACTCAGAACCACTAATTATACGCAAGAACCACTATTTACAACTATGTAGTGGTTCTAAGGTATAAATAGTGGTTCCCGGGTATAAGTATTGGTTCATACATTTTAATAGTATTTCATTGGGTCTCAAAGTTGTCATGAATTTATAAACAGTGGTTTAAACACTCAGAACCACATTTAGATGAAATGAACAACAATTAAATCCTTCCAAGCACTAATTGTGGTTTCAAGTTTCTTGGGAACCACAATTACAGTCGAAACCACTATAAAAAGTGAGAATGATTGTATAGATAGTGGTTTAAACACTCGGAACCACTAATTATACAGTGAGAACCACTATTTATACCTCGGAACCATTATTTACCACTATGTAGTGGTTCCGATGTATAAATAGTGGTTCCAAGGTATAAATAGTGCTTCATACATTCTAATAGTATTTCATTAGATCCATTTTCCTTTTTGGAGTGCTTTTCGGATCTTAGTTTCTGAGTCCGGGTCACATGCTATTTTGAGTCAAGTGGGACCATCCATCAAAGTGTCGTAAGTCTTACTTATATTGTACATAGTTAGCGCTTAGAGTTAGGGATCAAGAGAAAGTGGAAAGAAACTCGAGAGGATGGACAATTTTTATCCAAACAAAAATACAAAATATGAAACGTTGTTTGAAGTTTTGAGTATGTTTTCCATAGGCTGATCCTCGCCCTTTAATTGGTAGAGGTTTCCATGATCCGAATTTCCTCTATGGATTGGAGGGCTAGGATCACCCTATGGAAATGGATTTTTTAGGGACAACCTATTTGCATTGTACCCATCTAATGTACAATTTGGATCATCCTGTTGTCTCCATTCACAAGGTTACTGGTCTAACATGCGACAGAACAGCATCGATTGAAATGCCTTTTGCGATGGACTCTAGCATTCCATTCCCCCCCCCCCCAACACACACACACACACCACATACACACACACACACACACCACATACACACACACACACATATATAGCTCCCCTAAACAATTTAAGACATTCCAATTGATTTTGTAGCTATGTTTGAGCCTGATCTAGTAGAATTTTTGGACCATATGATATTTGACCAAATTTGATCCAATGGATCCAACTATTGTGCCCATGTCTTGTAAAATGAAGTTCAGACCTTTTGAATCCATCGTACCATCTAGTCCACTGACACCCATACTAAATTTGTGAAAATGGAATCCTTGAAGATAAAGCCATACATAATATATTACCACATTTCAGTGAACGCCAATATCTTTGACAGATATTATTTGGTTGTCAGATTTATTAGTTTCACTGAATCTATCGTCAATTTTGATGTAATTTTCCCTATATAACAAGCACCCTTCCCTACCTCTACCAAAGCCTTTTTTTTACTTTCTTTAGATAGCCGTCATGCCAAGGCTCCAAACCAAGCCTTTCAACACAATACAGAGTATATTACCACATTTTAATGCATGCCAATATCTTTGACAGATATTGTCTGGTTGTCAGATTTATTATTGTCACTGAATGTATCATCAATTTCAGTGTCATTTTCCATATACAACAAGGCCCAATACCCTACCTCTACCTAAGCTTTTTCTACTTTCTTTAGATAGCCGTCATGCCAAGGCTCCAAACCAAGCCTTTTTTGGCATCGTGGTCCATTGCCATCTATGCCAAGCATGCCAATATCTTTGATAGATATTGTCTGGTTGTCAAATTTATTAGTTTCACTGAATGTATCGTCAATTTCGATGTCATTTTCCCTATATAAGAAGGCCCTTACCCTACCTCTACCTAAGCCTTTTCTACTTTTTTTAGATAGCTGTCATGCCAAGGCTCCAAACCATGCTTTCTTTGGTATCGTGGTCCATTGCTCTCAACGCTACAGAAGTTGAGAAGTTGTGGCAGGGTCATTCCATACATGGTTCTTGTAATGATCCAACTCGAGAGATAGTCCTTGCCAAAGGACATTATGGAATGGGTGATATAGGAAAAGAAAACGTGGGGTGTTGCAAGCAAGCCGAATTTCTAGTGGTCTACGCAGGTTGTCTTAGTCGGCAACTTGATCAAAATGGAGGTAATCAAAGAAAATTCATCCATTATTTGTGTTTGTATGCTTATGTGTATGTCTGTGTCTAGGTGCGCACATGTGTGTGCTCAAGCATTTATGTGTGCTTGTATGAAGAATTTTATAAAGGAATTTCTATCTATAAGTATTTAATTTATAAAATATACTTTGCTTAGCCATTATAAAATATGATTTAGCCAAAAAAAAAATAATTTCTTCAAAGAAAATATAATAAGTATTTATTTATATTGCCTGCATTAGACAAACTTATTTTCTTCAACGTGACCTTTTTAATCTTTTTGAAAGGAAATTTTTTTCGTCCGAAGAATTTGTTGTTGTGTTCCTAAGAAATTTTTTTATCCTTTTTATTTAAAAAAAAAAAAGATCACATATGTGTCATGTGTCCAAGAGAAGAGAAAAATTAAGTGGGAAGTCCGACTGTTGCCGGAGAGCTATGCCCCCAGGATGTGAACAACATCAAACAAAGCCTTTTTCCCCTTATTATTATGCCTCAGGTGGGCAGTCTGCCAAAGAAATTTGGTCGGCGGCAAAACTCGACCCGGTGCTGTAAAGATCTAACCGACATACAATTAATTAACATGGAAATTTAATTGAAAATGTACCCCTCTATTTTTTTAATTTACAATTTGGATTTTTATAGGTAAGAAATCTTTTACAAGAAACTAGTGAAGGCATTTCAAGTTATTTTATATAGGGCAATGATCTGATATAAAACCCTTGACCTAATATAAACTCCTATATAGAAAAACCCTAAATCCTGAAACTCTTGCATGCATAAGTTCATTTATTATCAACTTTTAATACAAATCTCTTGTTTTATTTCTCAAAAGGAAATATCTTTCAAGGCGAGAATCTTTGTTGTTAATAAAATTACCATGTATGACTTGAACTCATTGCCTTGTGTACGCTGATCATGTCCGTGAGTAAAACATGGATATGATTTTCAAGGCACAACCTATTTATGGATCGGCCCAACAGATTAACAGTTTGGGCCATCCTATGAAGTGGGTCATACTGTACTTTTTGAAAATTATTGGACTTCATGGCCACAAACCATATAAAATCTCATGTTAGACAACCTCGAGTCAAATGTGTCTCTCAATAATTTCCCATTTTCTAACTATACGTAAAAGGTTATATTATAATCTCCAATGGAAACTATGTGTACATACCATAAAACTCTGGTAAAAGAAAATTTTGAAAATTTATGTTTTCTATGAAAAAATATTCCGTAGAAAATAAAATGCAATTTTTCGATTTTCTACTTAAAACATCTTTAAAATCAAAAGAATGCTATTCATTAATTATTAAAATAACATTCATTTACTTGTTTATTACAATTCTTAATTTGGATTGCATGGAGTGATTATTTATCGCTTTGGAGAATCCCTTTAAAGTGTTTATTGGGATCGTTCACCTCACCTCCTGGGGTGTAGGATCTAATCTTCGTTGTTGTATTCTTAAAGAAAATAAATATTCAAATTTGAAGGAAACGATCACATGGACGCTCTTGCTAATTTTTATGTTTTCTTTTCTAAGTTATTAATTTGGCCTAAGAGGCCTATTTTGCAGTTTTGATCTCGGATAGGCTGTCTGCTACTCCTTTGGCTTTAAATTCTACTGTCTATTTATATATTATATTTCACTAGTTGGGAAAAATAAAATATTTCATTTGTAAATCTTACGCAAAATTGCAATATAAGATATTTCTAGATGTCCAGATATGATCAGATAATGTCAAGTGTCTGCAAATGGTTGCCTGCATATCAGATTAGGTGTAACTGTCCCACACCTCACAGCCGTTCAATCAAAATTGATTGATTGCAATTTCTCAAGATGTAATTTGGTGTGGACGACGTTTTATACTTAACCTTTCCTTGTCAAATATGTGACAAGTTTTTCTTAAATTTTTTGGTAGATAAGTCTTGAAGATTTATTTTAAGATCAACTTTCATAAATCAAAGACAACTTTACAAATAAAAATTGGTTATTATTGTATGATTGAACACAAACAAAAATTTGACAGTGTTTTTATTGATTTTCTTGTCTAATGGGCATGTAGATTCCTTTATTGATCAAAGACAGATTTAATGATTTATAAACTAGGGTTTCTAAATTGCCGAAAAAAATAAAGTATAAAGAACTGCAGAGAAGAAATTATACAACTATAGATTACCTTGTCTTTCATTCCAGCGAATGCACCAGAAGTCCTAGCTAGTCCTCACTTTGGTCTGCCATCCTGCAGGTACAGTAGGTAAGATTTTTTTGCTGGAGCTTAGCATCACCCATAGTGAATTGATCATTGGCCCCGTCGCCTTCATATGTCATAAGCTGCAAATACATGTTTACTACCTGTTCTAAGGCGTTTTCTTTGCCAACTACTTCAGTGGTTTCTTCCTCCAGCATAAATCGAAGCAAATCCTTCATTTTCAATGGCTTGGGCTCAGATGGAATATTGACATTCTGCACGCGGTTTTCAATAAGTCGCGTTGGGATCCATCTCATCTGGGATTTTTCTAGTAAGTTTCGGCGGCCAAAATATAGGGTTTAGAAGGAGAGGATTGAAAAGCTCAACCTAAAGGGTTTCTTGAGTGAGTAGAATTTCAGTTTCCTAGTTTCTGTAATAGTGACAGGGGCACTAAGATAGAAAGCACGCTGAGGTTAAACAAACATGATAGGTCTACAAAATGTGGAGAGAAAGACATGTTCGTGGTTAAAAGGGGAACTGTATGGAGACATTACATTTTAAGTAGGTGATAAAAGACACGTTTGTTCCTTGGTGGAGAATCCCACTCATGCAGATGCCTAAATATTTTTTTTATTTTTATTCTGTGCGATACTTTTTTAGTAAGGAGTTCAAATGTATTACGGTGAGATAAAGGCCATACCCAATTTTGGTAAAGAGCCTTAACTGTGAGATCTCACATCGGAAAGGGACGAAAAGTTACTGGGCTATATATGTGGATTTCCCCTCTACCTGTGTAGACACATTTTCAGCATCTCCAAGGGGTGGGCCCCGTGGAGTGGGTTGGGCACGGTTAGTGCTGCTGGAAAACAAAACCTGGGAGCGTAGATGACCCAGAACCGGGCAATATCTACACAGTGGGGTCGGGGCGAGACATAATGGTATCAAAGCAGGACCTCCCATCTAGTACGGTGTGCCAGCGAGGACGCTGGGCCCTAAGGGGGGTGGATTGTGAGATCTCACATTGGAAAGGGAGGAAAAGTTACTGGGCTATATATGTGGATTTCCCCTCTCCCTGTGTAGACGTGTTTTCAGCATCTCCAAGGGGTGGGCCCCACGGAGTGGGTCGGGCACGGTTAGTGCTGCTGGAAAACAAACCCTGGGAGGGTAGATGACCCATAACCGGACAATATCTACCCACTGGGGTCGGGGCGTGACATTAACACTACTAATTCAAGTCGGTTCCACACCATCTATTTTAGTTATATGGTGAGATCAAGACCATTGATTATATTACGTAACCACTAGATCGATTCGGGTTTACTATAACCGTTTGATCATATGACTAAACATTGCATCGGTTGCGGATTTGCGACTTAAAGCTAAGATCATCTGTCCATTCGCAGCGTAAATGAACATGCAAGTGCCATGTCCCTTTTCATAAGATTTTGACAATCATGGAAGTCCGATAAAGCGACTAATTATTAATATTTATTATTATCGATGTGAGAAGTCTTGTAGTGTCACGTGTGCATAAGAAAGCGTATATTAGTCATGTGGTAAAAATTACAAGGGTTTTTTGTGGGCGGCAATTCTTGTTGATTTTTGGGAATTCAGGTACAGATTTTACCATAAAATTGGGTCGGCTCGAGGCTGATTCTAATTCATTTTTTAGCGAAAGCTCAATCCAACCCGACCAAAGTTACACCCCAAGGTTTTGATTTTTCAAGATAAATTAGTTATTAACAAAGAGAAAAATGCTTCAGTAGGGCACGACGTTAATCAATGCGCAACACAGACTATAATCAGCAGGTCACACCCTTGGTTGATCTGAACCGTCCATATGAGAGATTAGTTATTATTGTACGTATGATTGAAAACAAGACGTAAAAGAGACATAAAAGATTTAGTAGGGCGCGACACCCTCATTGTATGTGCCGTAGGTTGCAGCTTTGGGTATGCTCCCCAGAGATGAGAGTTCGAATCTCCCTGCGATTCCCTGATGCGCGTGGTTTACGGGTGATTGCACGCATCCAGAGGGAATTAGTCCCACTCTACAAAGTGGGGTGGGGACACCCTACGTCATCAAAAAAAAAAAGAAAAAGGTTGCAGCTTTGGTTGATCTGAACTGTCCATCTGACAAGCCTTGCTTTGGAGCTTCTGGTGCTTAAATCTAAGACAGACATGGAATTGTGCCATTATGTATATTTTTGCTGTTGAATGTGAACCTTGCCCATATGTAGTTTTTTCACTGTGCATGTCCAGAAACAAATAAACACATTATTTGGTGGTACAATCCGATGACTGGCTTGAATATAGGCAACAGAGGATCAAAAGCAAGGCCTATGAGATGGTGCCATAATTGACGCACCTCATTGACCCCTTGTTGTTGGTGGTGTCCCAACGGAAAAAACAAACCGATTGATGGTGATCCGATACAATAAGCTTCTACATGCAATTATTTCATCTATTCACATTATCCGTGATTCTCTATTTCATCTATTCAAAAACCGATTGATGATCACCTTGAAATTACTCCTCATTTGAACATTCCTCTTCCCCCCTCAAAAATGTTTTTCCCACATTACCCACCACGGTAAAAATCATTGCTCCCTCTCCCTCTCTCACATTATCCGTGATTCTCTATGTCATGCCCCAACTTCGCTGTGCAAAAATAGACTTCGCTGTGCAAAAATAGTGTCCGGTTTTGGGTTTTCTACCCTCCCCGATTTTATTTTCCAGTAGCACTAACCGTGCCCGACCCACTCCGCTGGGCCCGCCCCTTGGAGATGTTGGAATCACGTCTACACAGGGGAAGGCTAGTTCACATATATAGCCCAAAAACTTTCTCTTCCTTTCTGATGTGGGATCTTACATTCTAGAACAAAAATATTTCATTTTGCCATAGTTGAGGATGAAATGCTCTTCAAGGAAAGCTACATTCATTCTATAATATTTACCTTCTGATTGCTGGAATTATAAAAAAAAAACTTATTATGTCACTGGAATTTTTTATAAATGGTTATGTAATGTAGAGCTGAGCAACGGTTAGCGAAAGCTTTAATAAGAAATGAACAAATAAGGTAGCGGAAGCTCAAGATTAAGGGTTTGTGAAAGGGGCACTTAAGAAATGATGGAAAAGGAGAGATTAGAGGAATTTGAAAGTAATGGAAATTCTTAATGGGGAAGGATATGATATACTGATAAGGAAGGTTATGGGGAGAAGGTAAGGTGTATAAATTCTTGGAGGTTATGGCTTCTTTGGTGGTTAAAGAACTGGTTTGGAAGTTGTCACGCCCCGACCCCACTGTGTAGATATTGTCCGGTTCTGGGTCATCTACCCTCCCTGGTTTTATTTTCCAACAGCACTAACCGTGCCCGACCCACTCCACGGGGCCAGCCCCTTGGAGATGCTGAAAACACGTCTACACAGGGGGAGGAGAAATCCACATATATAGCCCAGTAACTTTTCATCCCTTTCCGATGTGGGATCTTTCAATCTGCCCCCTTAGGCCCCAACGTCCTTGCTGGCACACCATACTGGATGGGAGGTCCCGCTTTGATACCATTATGTCACGCCCCGACCCCACTGTGTAGATATTGTCCGGTTCTGGGTCATCTACCCTCCCCTGTTTTATTTTCCAACAGCACTAACCGTGCCCGACCCACTCCGCGGGGCCAGCCCCTTGGAGATGCTAAAAATGCGTCTACACAGGGAGAGGAGAAATCCACATATATAGCCTAGTAACCTTTCCTCCCCTTCTGATGTGGGATCTTTCAGAAGTTATAGAAAACAAAAGGGATACTAAAGAATATTAGTTAATCAAGAAGGCTTGTTAGTGTAGGTTAAAAAAGTCATGTAGCATGGGGTGGGTGGTTGAAAATGGGAGGAAGGTTTGTCAACAAAAACCAAGGTAACTTGTGTGACTGGATCGGCTATATTTTAATAAGTGTGGGAGGTTGGCTGGTTGCTAGATATTAGAAAGGGTTTGTCCTGCGAATTCATATGAAGAAAGGGGTTTTAGGGTATTTGCTATGCCCCATACCTCACTCTTGGCGTAGGACATGACAGGGCCGTATACGTGCAAGATAAATCCCTTGAGTATACAAGGCTACAAAGCAATAACAAAACTATTCTTGGCATTCCATAACTAAATATCAATGTCTCAAATAGTGTGGAACTAACAAATCTCAACTCTCCCCTCAACCCAGATAGAATAAAACATAAACATAGTCTTTTAGATTGTTCATCAATACTCATTGTCAGAAATAAACGCAATTAAGCTAAATAAAATCTCCAAGCTCGTATGGTTCCGAAACTAAGCTTCTTCTTTCTTATTCGTCACATGAGGATCAGAATATGTAAAAGTTATACACCAAAGTCAGATGAAAAGCTCAGTACATAATAACAAACTACTCTAAGTGTAGGTCTAAGCATGCCGTGGATCAAAGGGTTACAAATAGGTCCCGAATTTCATACTAAAGTACAATAAACATAATCAAAGGTGCATGTCCAAAATGGAATATTGAACAGAGGTACAATAGAACTAATAGTATCAGAATAGTAGTCAATATCAAAAGGGTATATGAATTGTCAAAACAAAAATCAGTGCCAGAATAAAAACAGAAGTCAAAGTCTGAAGGTATCCAAATTATAGCTCCACTTCAAGAACATCGGCCTGGTAGAGAAGATGCGTTAATGCTTACACCGACCATCCACGGTGTTGGCACTAGTTCCTCAAAGTTCAGATACAAGTCGGTAGTGTTAGAGCATATGCCCTGAAATGCCAGTAGAATGACATTTATTAATCAATAAAGATTTATTTCATGACATGAATGTGTAATTATATTAATGAATGTGTGTGATGTGCCTGTTTATTGACACATGTTTTTCTTTAGGTAGCATAGTAGAAATGTCATGCTCGAAGGATTCACAGATCCAAGGGAGCAAGGAGATATGACATCTCAGTTCTATATAAGCTTTAATGGTTCTTAGTTGGGAAAGAGACTAGACATCTCTTTCTGTATACAACTAGCACTAGTCTTTCCTACAAGCAGGTGTCGTGAGATGACTTATCTCGGTCATCTGGTATTAGACCCTAAGCAAGAAGGGTGGGTGGGACGATTGGATCGTGCAACCAAACCGGATCAAATAAAGATCCACTTGTGGAAAAGAGAGTATAAATTTGTTCTTCCAGGCAGGACCCTTCACATGTCCTTAGACTTGAGGGATCATATTGGTCCGTCGGCCCGTTCTAGGGTGTTAGTCTATCTCATAGGGATTCTAGTTTAGAGTCACATTCGGATAGAGCTATATCCTAGAGCAAACCCTCGAGACCTATAGTGATACTCAACAAGGAATTCTTCGCACTAAATTTTAGGGATCAACATCTACAATTTTCTCAGAGCGGTAGGCCTATTAAATAGCATGGCCAGGCGAATTTGATAAAAAGTTTATCGGAATGTTTTATGAAACATTCAAAAGTTTTCAAAGTATTTTACAAATGCATTTGGAGGCCGAGCACCGCTCGACGAAAATAGTATACCAAGAGTGGGCCAAAGGGGGTAAGAGGTGTTCACCACCCTTATGACTCAACTCAGTAAATGTAGTCAAGATGAAAGGACTTGCACATACAAGATGTGGTTAGGAGTAAGATGATTTGACGGTCATCTTCAAGGTTACGTCTCAATGAAGGCAACTGACTTAATGGGAGTGTAGTTGAAAATAGACTAGGCAACCTGAGAGGGGGGGGGGGTGAATTAGGTATTATAAAAATTAGTTATTTTGAAACTCTTATTTTTTTAAAAGATTCTACCAATTTCTTTTTGAAGATATTTAGCACGCACTTGTAAAGTAAAGAGGTTATGATACTACCAAAGGAACCAAAAGATGAGAGAGAGAGAGAGTAGAAGTCACACCACAAGAACACGAAGATTTATAGTGGTTCGGTCTTTTCAAAAGACCTACTCCACTCTTTGAAGTTTGTTATCCTTGGGCTTTTTCACTATTCGGACACCACACCAAGGCCGGGTCCAAGGCCTCTTTACAAACATCGAGTCTTTAAACTCTCCAAGGGACATCACCCTTCTTTTACAATGGTAGAAAGAAAATAAAAGCTTACAAGCCTCTTGTTTAGGCAAATACAAAGGTAGTAGCTCAAGTAATAACTCTTGTCTCACTCAAAGTACAAACCCTAATAAGTCTCTCTTGAAGGAATGAATGTAATGGCACCAAAGAGAGATTAATGCAAGTTATTCTCACAATAAATGGCAAGAAAATAGTAGGTGAGAGTTAGGGTTTTGAAAATGGTGGCTAGGCTTTCTTAAGAGTACAAGAGATGTCTTTAGGGTTCTCAAAATGATGAATATATAGCTAGAGAACCAAAAACCCTAATGTTTTGGCTTTTAGCATGTCGTGAACGAAGTCTGGACGACCGACAATTATAGCCGTTTAAAATTCAAGCGCGCGCCAAAGTCCGACCACGGACGTCTGCAATATCCCGAACGACCGCCATATTCTCAGTTATTTTTATCCAACCTTTCAGCTTTCAGATGGGCGTTCGCCAATATTCCGGACTACCACAATATCCTCAGTTATTTTTGTCCAAACCCTCGGGTTTCAGATGGACATCTGCAAATTCCCGGATGACCGCAATTTTCTCAGTTATTTCTTTCAAACCCTCAGGTTTCAGATGGACGTCCATAATTTCCTCATTTATCCACTTTTAACTCTTCGAGTTTCAGGTGGACGTCCGCCAATTCCAAAATTCTCCCCCTTTTGGCAGCAACAAAAAGAGAGGTTTTAACAATGAAAACTCCAATTGTAATGCCAAGCAATGCAATAATCACTCATCCTGTCTACTTATCATGTATATAAGATGCTCAAAGTGAAACATACATGATAAAGAGTGAAGTAACATATGAAAACTAAAGTAGCCACCTGTTTTTTTTTCGTAAGGCAAGGAAGGAGATACCATTTATGTACAATCAAAGGGTGTTTTCTAGCATGGACATTCTAAATATAGCCCTATGAAGCCTATGAACATACAAGATCCAATAGTTAAGCACTCCCCCTAAATTTTTGTTATGCATACACATAAATCACTAAAAATGATGGCATAACAAGCAAAATGATTGAGAATATATGACGTTGAAAGTTCTACTAGAGAACTATCATGATTATAAGGTAATCAACTTGACTACACATGATAGGCATAGGGACAAGCAACACATAGAGATTTAATTGGCATTTGCAAGACAATTCTATGTTTGGTCCTATGTAGAGCTATGTAAGATGGGCACATGCAACGGATATAGAAATACTATAAACTAACTCTATGGCCCATGAGAACATGAATGATATGTCAATTTAATCTCTCCTAATACTTATCATAAAGATTTCACAAGAAAATTCAAACAAAGTTCATGATAAGTAGTTTTTATTATTATCGTTCCATCTAGAAGATTTGTAATTTAAGCACAACTAATGGGGCAATGGACATTGTGAGCACATCACAATAGTCCATATAAAGATTAAAATATAATAATTAGGCTCTCCCTCTAAGTATTTGTCATTGGCCTTAGATTACAACCTAGAAGGCAAGGCATGATAATGTGAAATGGCTATAGATGAGACAGTGAATGCATAGCCAAAGGATCATATCATGATGATTGATGTACTCAACTTCAAACGCACATGATAAGAGAGAAATCGTAGGAGACAAGATGATCAACCTAAGCATGATCCTATGAGGGAGAGTTCTAGAGAGTTTTCAAACTCTAGAACAAGATGCTCATATTTAAAAATGACGATACCATATGAGTCCTTCCAAGATAAGTCAAAAGCCTAAAATGATATGGCACTAAGGCATAGGCTAAGGGTACTTGTCATAAATGAGAAGTTATCTCAAGATGAAAACACAAGACAAGCCCAAAGTACACCACAAATGGAGCAATGAGGCTCCAGATGAGTGCTTTTATCAAATGGAAGAAGGACAGATATATCATGTAAAGCTCTCCCTTTGTTAAAGACCCATACAGTGTATGAATCCAAAGGGCTGTCCAACACAGTCACAAAGGGTTTGAGAGGTGAATAATTAAAAAATAACCCTTGGGCTTCAACTACATGTTTGCTATGGACACTCAATTAATATCAAATGAGATGGTGAGGTATCCTAGCGACACATGCTCCCCCTAACTATGTGCATATAATATATGTACATAAATAAAATAATTCAAGGCACGTATGAGTTATCATGGTGAAGATGTTGGTTAGAAGCCAAAAAAATTAGATGTTTTAATTAATGTGATGGTACCGTTCCTTCAAAAGAAGACATGAGCACCTATTGAATAGTTTTTAACTTTAAAGTTTACCATCTTTACCATGCAGCTAACATCACACAAGGGGAAATACATATATAGAGTGCTATACATTTTATCAAATAAACAACACACCTAGGAGAATGAATTCAACCATCCAAGCAAACAAACCTAGGGCAAGCAACTCTATTATAGTGTGAGGGCAACTAGTTCTTTAAGATTTTCTTGCAAAAGCAGACTAGTTTTCAACTTAAGGGAATGTTCATTTTTATTTTCATTTTCATGTTCCCTATTTGCTTGTTAGATGTGTTTTGATGGATTGGGTTCAATTAAATAATTAAGTGTGATTTTCAAAACACATTTCATTTTAATTTTCTCTTTTGAAGCTAATTTTATACAAGTCTAAATTTTAGCACTTGTTAGGCTTTTTAGGTATAGTCTCGTGATTTTAATGATGTTCAAAATTTGCAATGAACCCATGAGATACAAGTTTGAGTGCATATGATGGAAATGCTTTCAAATAACTCAAACTTATAGTGATCTAGCTAGGGAGACTTTCACTAGGATGTGCATAGATCACATATATAGGCATAATAAGTATATCACCTTAAATCATATTCCTCTAATTAAGTGGATTTTAATAATTATCATATTTAATGATTCCACTTGAGTTTTTAAGTTCACAACAGTAGATTAATTCAAGTTCAATTATTTTGTGAACTCATCAATGTCATATGGACATATGTATAGATGACAAATATCAAATACATTCCATAATGACAATGTGTTCCAATGTGCACACCTTGAGATTTTAAATAAATTTTCATTTTACTAGTGCACATATGTTTGATGTGAAGGATTTGAGATGATTACAAATTTTTATCATTTCACAGTCATTTTTCCACATTTCACTTGTTTGTTTGATTTATGGTTCAACTTATACTTATTTCAAAACAAGTGGGTTGCATGTCATAAGTGAATGATCACATTGAGGTTTTTAGACATGATTAGTTCAGTGATGGGTTCATATAACTTTTATAGATTTCTCACATTGAACTAAGTTTCAATTTCCCTTACATGTTCTAAGATTTCAAGTTCAAGGGAAATTCATCAAAAGCCAAGGATCCTCAAGAGTGTAAGGAGTGATGCACCTTGGGCTAATGAATCAGCTTATGAATTTCTCATGATATTGACCATAGTTTTGGAAATTCACTAAGTTTTGTATTTTGACCCGATCTTGATTGTTTAAAGAATGTCTAAGATTTGATTTACAATCTTTTTACTTAGACATGGCATTTTTCTCTTTTTTTCCGTCATTTCTTCTATGTTTTCCTTTTAGTTCAATTTTCAAGGTATTGGACTTAGGAATCTAGCTTGACCTAAACAAAGCTATTCAAATGGGTCAATTTAGGATACTAAGTGCATGAATGTGTTTCAAGAGATATACCAAACACTTAGACCATTCTACATGATCATACCAAAATAAGAGTGTGTAGTCTATTGTGCATAATAACATGAGATTTTAGATATGAATAGAATATATCATGTTATCAATGGTAGGAACACCTAGATACATATAGTTAAAACAAGTTAAGGATACGAGTATCTATAATTCATTTTCAAAAAGATGTGATCTTTTAAGCACAAGTTTCTAGACATATGATATTAAATCATTATAACATGTCTAGTATGAAATTCAAATGATTTATCATTTTAGCATAAATTAACTAGATGCAAGAGAGTTAATCTACATCTAGCGTGCATGATCACAAAAATATAACTTTTAAGCACAAGTGTAAACTAGATACAAGATGATTAATCATGATTTGTAAATTGTATCTAGTGACCAATTTTTAAAGAATTTGACAATATAAGCACAAACTAACTAAATACAAAAAGTGAAGTATCTAGTGAACCTTTATCAAAAGATATAACAATCAAGCACAAACCCCTAAATCTAATCATGATTAAGATTTAAGTGAGGGGTTTTGAAACTCATACCATCTTGGTTCCAACCAAACTTGTGTTATGAGATGTGTCTTTTATTTTTCACACATTGTTTGATTTTACAAATCTAAACTTACATTTAGATTTGTAATGTCCATATCTACCACAATAATCACAAGATGCATATGTATGGGTAGATGAACATGATGAACCACATGAATACTCACAAAGATGTTTACATTTTTCTTCTTGTAGCTTGTGGTTATTTATGGCAAGTTCTTCATCTTTAATCTTCATCTCATTAATTTCTTCTTTTAGAACATTTAACTCATGAGATGAGTTTGCTTTAAGTTCTTTTTGTTTTAGTTTCAATTCCTCTATTTCTTTTTCTAATTTCTTATTATTTTCAATTAACTCATTTTCTTCATCTAATAGATCTTGATAGTCTTTTTCCGATTCTAATAATTCATTTGAAATAGAGGTAAGAGAGTGTTTGAGTTTTTCATTTTTAGAAATTTCAACATTTAAAACATTCTTCAATTCTTCACATTTCTCAATAAGTTCTTTTATGTTTGGAGTTTCATTAGATATACTATCATTCGAATTCTCCAAAACAACAAGACATTTTACATTAAAATTATTTTCAAGTTTAGTCCATATTTCATTAGCATTTCTACAAGTAGAAATACTATCAAATAAATATGCCGGTAAAGCACAACATATGGCACTCATGGCTTTAGAATTTAAGAAAAATAATTTTTTATCATATTCATTTACTCTCTTAGATTTGCATACGGTGAATCCATTTTCAATAACTTTTAATAAGTCATTATCTAGACCCTTTAGATAAGACCTCATTTGGATCAACCAACATCCAAAGTCGGTTTCATAAAATCTAGGTAGTCTAGATGCCATTAGGTTGCCAAATAGATATTTCTTTTGAAGGTTTTCAATAGAAAGCCTATGTAAGAGCCTTAGCTTTGATACCAAATGAAATGCAAGTGTGGCAACCCAAGAGGGGGGGTGAATTAGTCAAGTAGAAATTTTGGCTTAATTAGGTGTGAAGGTTAATTAGGGTTAATTTGCTAATTTTAAGCTATTTATATCAAACCCTAGTTCAAGTAATCAAGATAACACAATTAAGGTTTAGATATTTCTTATCATTTATATTTTGTAACCCTTGTTCAATAAAAACATAAACACAAGAAATGTTAGAATTTACCAATCACCCCAAAGAGGTAAGAGAAGAGGATGGAGAGCACACAAAGATTTATAGTGGTTCGGTCACTAACGGACCTACTCCACTACCCAAGTACTTGGTCTTTCCTTGGGATTTCTCCACTAATGTTGAAAGCTTTACACACGCCTTCTCCACCTCGAAGGGGACAAACCCTCTAGCTCCGGATTCACCTTTCTTAATGGGCTGAATCGAAGACCCTCTTACAATGAAGCTTCTCCTTAAGGCCGAAGCGGAAACCCCTCTCACAACTCCTAGATTCACTTTTCTATTCGGGCCGAATCGGAGACCCTCAATACAAAGAAGAATAAATAAATAAAACCACTCTTTAACCTCTTGATAGGCTTGATACAAAGATAATAGCTCTCAAAACTCTCTAAAAGATAACACAAATGAAAGCCCTATGGAGATCTTCTTCAAAATGAAATATGCAAGTTCAAATCTCTTTGAAGAAATTAATGGATTTGAAGGTTAAATCTCAAATGAGATTTTCAATAAGTCCAAAAGCCTTTTAATCCATGATAGAACAACATATTTATAGCCCGCAATGATTCATGACCGTTTGGGGGTAGTTTAGGCAAGAAAAGACCAAAAAGGGTAAAAAAGCAATTAGCCGTTATGCCCTAACGGCTAGTTTCTCGCGCCATGGTGGTCGACCGGGGTAGTCATCTGGAATTTTAAAAGACAGAATTTTTACTGCCCCGGTCGACCGGGGCTCGGCGGTAGCCCGCCACTGGTTTGCTGTTTCAGCACAGTGCATATTTTCAGCCCGGTTTATAAAAATCATATCTCCCTCATTTCTCGTCGGATTTTAAAGTTCTTATACTCTATGGATATTAAAAAAATGAGAGATATCTGTTAAAAATATTTTCAAAAATAATTAAAAATATTTTGAACCATTTAAATCAGTTTTAAAGTGCTATTTTCACAATTCAAGTGCTAATGTCATTCCTTTTCATTTTTAAACTTTGGTTAGCACTTGGGATTTCGTTCTTGGGCTATGTACTTTTGTTTTAATAATATTTACGACCTTTAAAAATGATTTTACATGAAATAAAAATAGGTTTCAACGTTGGTTTTGAAATAGGTTTGAAAAACACTTTGAAATGCAAAACCACTTGAAAAAGATCTCCAATACAATCTATAAAGTTACTATTTAGCACCTTGATCATATTGGCTTCAAAGGTCTGCCTTGGGCGTTTGGCTTGTAAGTGAAGACTTGAGAATGCTTTGGTACATGTGACTTCCTTTTCTTCCATCATGTTCACTTTGAATGCTTGAGATAGTCACCAACACTTGTTCATTTTCAAGCTCCTCTTGGCATTGTGCAAGGCATGCTTGTGGGATCTTTAAGTTGAGCTTTATGCTTGAAAATCTTCCAAGGATGATGCCTCCAATGTGTGCAAGCTCTCTTAGCTCTTTTGCGCATGTTGATCCTCAAGCCTTGTGTTGTGTTGTATTGTGTAATGGCGATATGACATATGGAGTTCCTATTTAGGGCACAATACTCTAAGGCAACACATTAGTCCATAAAAACTAATCAAATTAGGCTTGCTAGCATCGAAACAACAAGGAAAAGGTGAATGGTTGAACCCATGGGATCCCTTGGGCTAACAGACTTTAAGGGGCCTCGCTAAGTGCAACTAGTGCTACCGCACAGCTGTAGAGGAGCAGAGAGCCACTTTCTTGTTCTTGGTGGCGTCTATCGTGAAGAAAACTTGACCGAATGAGGGCCGGCCAGGGACTGGGCTGGACGGCTCTCAGTTCGTCGAGCGACGCTCCTCCACTGCTTGGTAAGGTAGGGTGCTATTCGATGAATAAAACACACACTTTAAGAAAGTGGTTCAGGTAGCTTAGCTGGTAACGAACCCCTTACTTCCGTGCGTTCGAGCGTGCGTCCGTCCGGAGCAGTGAAGTGAGGTACCTCTGGAGAGAGGCACCGAACTGAACGACTAAATGAGAGGGCGAACTGTCTTAAATAAAGAAAAACCAAAAGCGAAAAGGACCCACTTGCCCACTTCCTTTCCCCCGCCACATTTCTCGGGCGGGACCTCTCTTTGCTTGCGTCTCGAATCATGGAATGAATCATTCTCACCCGATGAATTCCGTAGAATTTCAGTTTCCCCACCGCTCCCCGGTTTCGAAGCTTCCACTTGACCGCCTGCTCAATCAAAACCTGGGCTTTCTATAGTCTGTTCTCATCCACCTTGCCTTCATTGAAAGCTTTCCAAATTCAAAAAGTTGCTTCACATCAGACAGCCTTTTCCGAGGAGTTCGCTACTTTTCCCAAGACGGAGAAGGGCTTATACTGCTCGCCTTTGCTTGATATGTTCATTATGTACCAATACAAACTACAACTACACCAAAGAGGAAGGGCCACTATAGAAGCTAGAAGTCGAAGTAGCCTATAGTAGTCGTAGAGTAGTCGGCCTAACCAAAGAGTCACGACATAATCAAAAGGTGAGGCTCCTAGCAAAAGGTAGCTTGTCTCGCCCAGAAGGTGGGAACAGTTGAGAACAAAGTGGTGAACGGGCGCGTAATGTGTGGGAATCTGCCGAACAGTTCGGCCAAATCCTAAAGAAAGCTAAAAAGCGTTGTTTGATGAGCCTGCATAGTTTTATGTAGTTGGTTAGGTAAAGGCTGACCTTTCTGTCATTGGTCCTTACCATTGGACTAAGAGAACTATGTTCCCTGGTTTAGAGGTTGGACCATCTATCTCATGAAGTGTGGGACGACGCGTGCTGGCGTTGTTTGTATGAGCCCTTAGCAACGGTCGAGTCGTTCTGTTCGGTCTGTGGGCCCTCACTTCACTGCTCCGAAAGGTGCGGGGGCCCCTACGACGTGTCTCTCAGTCGGCAAGGGCCTATGTTCTCAGTCGTCAAACGACCGTTTCATAAAACAGTCCACCGACGTTCAACAGAAAACATTGGTTATTTATATTTATAGCGACGCACAAAAACGTCAGAGCATCTCAGCGTAATTAGTAACTTAAAACAAATTTTATTATCGATGTTTTATAAATAAACATCAGTAGTTTTCTTTTTTAGTGACGATCATAAAACGTTGTTGAATTTATCCAGCAATTTCTTTTAGGTGGGACCGATAACTTGGGCGGAAAAATCGCTTCAGCGTCGCTCTAATTTTAGAACGTCGGTATATAAGAAACATTAATGATGATCTTAAGAATGACGGTAAATTAATGCTGGTATTTCCAACATTTGTTGTAGTGTGAATCGGCATGCTTGACTGTTGAAGCAAGATCATCACTCGGAGTTACAACTTGTGAGGCAGAACAAACTGGAGATTGGGGAGGTAAATTAATTGAAGAGATGGAGGGGTGGACGCTAGATGGGGGTGATGGACTTGTAGAGGAGAGGGAGGCGTAGAAGCAGGAGGATTGGAAATACTATGAGAGGTAAGTATGGGCATGGGGAATAGGTGTGGTGAAGATGAAGGAGAGGGGTAGGAGAAGTGGAAAAGGGGAAATAACTCTCATTGAAGACGACATGATGAGAGATGTAAATGCACCTAGAGGAAATATGAAAACATCAATAGCCTTTATGATGAGGCCATGTCCCATGAAAATGCTTTTAGTAGGTCTAACCAAAAACACGTAAAAATGCATAGTCAGGCTTACAGAAGACGGGAGACTATTTATAAGGTACAGTTTAGTGGAAAAGGCATCATCCCAGTAGGAGAGCAATCAGAATTGTACACAAGCTCTGCCAAACAGGCTCACTTTTCAATACGCTTTGTCTTCATTCATGAAATGGCTGCTCTCACATGCAATTGCCCATACGCGAAATGCCTTCTGCGATGGACGCTATAAAATCCCCCAAATCATTTTACTACAGGCCATTTGGATTTACGTAATATAGGAGTAAAGGAAAATAGATTTTCATTTCTTTAATTTCCTTTTCCACCTGATTTTAGAGGGTAGTCAAACAATAAAAGAAGGCTTGCGGTTGGAAAATTCACAGCTGACAAGGATCTCAAGTGAATAGTAAAGGGCAATCAAACAAAATGGGATAAGGAAAGGGAAACAATTTCAGCGCTACCATGTTTTGATAAAGATGCGCGACCCCTCTTGTCCTTTAGTATTTTAAGGCTTCTAAGAACTTTTTGATAACTGTGATATTATTCCGATAGCATTTTATTATTCTGACAGCACTTTAAAAGGACGCTTCGTGCATCATTATGAAAACATTTACCTAAAGAAAATATCTATTTTACTTTTATTATCCAAATTTTTGGTGAAACCAAAAAAACGTGACGTGAGAAAGGAAACCATGAATTGGCTCTATGTATACCAAAGTGTAATTTGTTTCAAAGACCACTTTTTATATTCGCTTTGATGATCTAAGATTGATTGAAAGTTGTTTTGGTATGCAAAAAGAACTACAAAAACCTCTAATGGATAACCCAAAATAGGGAGATGATTTTTTCACCACCTGTAGGATTATGAAACCCCCTTGTAACATGATTTGACATGAAAAAGCGTTAAAAGAGGGGCGCATAATCCTACAGGGGAGTGAAAAATCATTTCCCCCCAAAATATAAACCTAAATTTTAGTGTGTTGCCAGCCTTCATTCCCAAGCAGACCTTAAAATAATACACTGGCTCGAGGTCGGCCTTTAAATGATCCATACTATCTTTGGGTTGGTAGAGTAATGGATGTTGGATTAATAATACATTAGTACACGTAACCAGATAAAAAAAGTTGAGCTGAAGGAACATAAAATGATAGTAATATAAGTTTATTTCCATTAAGTTTGGGTTACTCACAGTACTATTTCCATGTGAATATTTACTGTTGGCTCTTCGAGAGAGACTCAAAATTATGTTAAATCATAGCAAAAAAATGTTTAGAATAATGGGCTGGGCAACAGACAAAAAGAAACCCAAAACTGTTGAAATTCGTATGGTGCGGGCAGCTTCAACTCTTCTCAGAAAAATGGCCATAACTCCCTCCACAGAACTCCCATTTGTGAACCATTTGTTGCGTTGGAAAGTAGACTCATAGATATTTCCAACTAAAAGCCATATTTAAATCTTTGAGTAAATTAAGTTTTGACCCAATAGATGCCCCAAAATCATGGACTAGAACTGTTTCTTCACCTTTAAGCTTGGGGCCTAGGCTTGGTGGGCCTAGTGGGCTCGGTTTGAGCATCCATCTAAGATAGCTGCGGCTGCGGCGTCTAACGTTTCCACTACAAACAAACTCATCATCGAGTTTTACTCATTTTCTTCATCATGGTAGGGAGAAAGATATGCCATCTGAGATAGCTCCATCAGAGATAGCTCCGGCATCACTGATTGAAAGTTACTTGCCTCCCCTTATATAACCTTAGGAATACTTTCCACCTTTAATGGACCCAACAATAAGTGACAAGAATACATCGGTACCACATCACACAATTGGGCATCTTGATGTTGTGAGCCAAGAGAAAAAGAGACTAAACAATTTCGATTAACAAGTACCTCTTTCCCTTTCTTGAAACATGCGAACTTGAAAGTCATAGGCCTCATCTCGGTCTCAAGGTTGATCATGCCGACCATCTCTTGTTCCATCACATTCTCGCAGCTCCCACTATCAATTGGAAGGTTGCGAATCTCATTCATTCGACGTAAATCCTTTAAAAAAAATATTATGCAGTAACCTCTCAGGACTTTCTTGCACTTTGGCCGTATTCATAACACGCCGACTAACTAACGCCTCACCACAATCGTTCCAAGCGATCTCGACACCCTCATCGTCATTGTAGTCGTCAAAAATGTGGTTCTTCATCTGGACATTGTGGAGAAGCCTCTTCACTCAACGCTTGATTATGAGTACGATGAAAAGGGCTAATCTCCTCTTCATCAGTTGTAGCTTTCTCTGAATCATGACGCGAATCATCATGTTCCAGACATTCGTAACCTTCTAAACACTGCTAGAGTTGTTTCACTTGTCTCCTCACATCATCCATTTCAGCCTCATGTGAGGCTTGTTCACGAACCGGGGATTCTTCGACATTTCGTGCGCGACGACGACAACCAGCCATGAACCCAAAGCTCTGTGTAAGCCCAATGGTTCTCACCTTGGAAATCTTCTATGTTTTGATGATTCCAAACACAAGTTGATTTGTGTTGTATTTCTAACATGCTTGATGTTTAAATGCATGTGTTGGAGATTCAAGCAATCAAACACAAAATTCAAAGACATTGCATGGATCGTGGCATGCACCAAATTGTGAAGACCATGTCAAGCCAAAAGAAATGAAGAAATGATCCATGGTGACAATGAAGACTTGAAGAGATGAAAACATTGAAGAAATCGAGTGTTTCTCAAGTCTTAGAATGTAAAAGTCCAATCTTTAGCTTAGGACCTAATAGAGGACTAATGAGCAGTTAACAAGGCATAAAGACACTCTATTAGGGTCCTAAAACATGATAAATATCTTGGGACAAGCATTGGAGAACACACCCAAAAGATAGACATTGTTTGCAATTGCTTAGTAGTTCATTTAGTGACAATAGACCTTAATTTGATAATAATTGGTCCAAAACAATTTGAAATATTTTTGAAAATATTTTTAACAGATAGGTCTCCTTCTTCTAATGTCCGTAGAGCACAAGGACATCGAAATGCAATAAGAAACGAAGGAGATATGAATTTTACAAGTTGGCCACTGAAATCTAGAAAACCAGTTACGGAATTCCGTGAAATCCCACAGAATTCCGAGCTCAAAATTCCGTGGGTTTTCACGAAATTTCGTTGAGGCTTCTGTTCCAAAATAAAAAAAAGCCATAACGGCTAGCTCGGAACTCCGTCCGTAGCTTCTTTACTAGCCGTTGAGAGCCCTATAACGGCTATGTTTGGTCTCCCTTGTCTATATAAAGGCCTCTAACCTTTCTAAACTAAACTCCAACACTTCTAAGCCTCACTTGAACATATTTAGAGTTGGAAAAAGACCCTTGACCCTTTCTTCGTCTATTTGCAAAGAATTGGAGCTAGGATTTATTTGTACATCTTCTACATCAAGATTGTAACCCTTTGGAAGGGATTTTTGTTTTCTTTCTTTCTTCATCAAACATTGTATTTGGGCGAGTGTTCGGAGAAACGGAGCCCTCTACGTGGTGAGCATTGCTGCCAAGGTTGAAGCAATTGGAGATTGTAATTGGCACCAGTCTTCGCCGAAGTTAAGAAGATCAACATAGTGAAGCCATCAATGTGTTTACTTGGTTAGTGGAGTAGGCCTTGTGGGTTTGAGGACCGAACCACTTTAAATCTCTGGTGCACTCTTTCTTATCTCTTGCTCTTTACATTTACATTGCAGTTTAGATTTAACTTATGTGCTTGAATATTTTGATCTCTTATCTTTTAACTTGTTGAAGAGTTGTATTTTGGAAAAAAGAGCAAAAGGCTAAAACTTATTCTTATAAACCTAATTCAGCTCCCCCATCTTGGGTTGCCACCATCATACTTGGGCCTAACATTGCATTCTCACTCTAATACCAAATTGAAACCAAACAAATAGAGAAGAGAGGAGGAAACACTAGTGAAAAATTGAGATGAAACAGCTCACCACCCATTGGAATCCACCCAAGGGATAAGAGCTAAAATAGACAAGAAGAACTCATTCTTCTCCAAAAGCCAAAGGCAAAAGTTGATTTAAATTCTCTACAAAAGTCCCTTCTCTACGGCCCAAATAAACATTTAACTAGGCATGGAACAACCCTCGAGCCACAGGTACATTTCCAAAGGCCTCAACAACATTTCCTAGCTTGACAACACAAGTTCCAAAAGAAAAGGGAGAGGAAAAATACATTTCTTTGACTAACTTATAAGGCTATTTGACTAAACTTAATGGGGGGTCTTTGGGACTTGATTTAGCATAAAGAGAGCTTCAAAATTATCTTAAATCATAGCAAAATTTAGAATAATGGGTTGGACAACAGGCAAAAAGAAACCTAAAACTACTGAAATTTGTATGGTGCAGGCAGCTTCAACCCTTCTCAGAAAAATGGCCATAACTCCCTCCCCAGAACTCCGATTTGCAAACCGTTTCTTGAGTTGGAAAGTCAACTCGTAGATCTTTCTAACCATGTATGAGCTGCTATATTTAAATATGTGAGTAAAATAAGTTTTGACCCAAACGATGCACCAAAATCAAGCACTGCAACTGTTTGAGCCAAGTGGGCTCGGTTTGAGCATCCATCTGTGATAGCTCCAGCGTCACTAGGTCTTGGAACTATTCATAGTCCGAGAAATCAAAGAACCTCCCTTCTCGATCGGAAGCGTTGACGGGTGATGGGATCGTAGTAAAACTGCATAATCCAATAACATTTCTCATTCTTATTAGCATCACCATACGAATTTTAGGAAATAATCTTCCTCCCCAAAAGGTGAAGAAAATAGACAGAAAGCCCTGACTAAAACCCACTTAATATATACCAATTGCTACCTATAACATTGATAATATAAATAAAGTATGGAAATAATTGTAGTATCTGACTATTCCTTACCAATCATTCCATGAGTCAAGCATTACTATTCCTCATAATCTTTCACCGAAAGCAAAGCTTTTCGGTGAAAGATATGTATAGACAGATTTAATGATTTATAAACTAGTGTCTCTAAAATGCCAAAAAAAAATAAAGCATAAAGAACTGCAGAAAATAAACAATTCAACAATAGGTTACCTTGTCTATCCTTCCAGCATACGCGCCGGAAGTCCTAGGCCTCTCTTCGATTTCCCATCCTGCCGGTAACCATTCCGGCCTCTCGGATGCAACGAATTGGCGCGCTATCGGAGTCGCTTGCGAATGTAGACTTCCCTCGCAAGAGAGATTTTGATCATTATTCGCGGAATGTATATTTCCCTCGCTGGAGAGATTTTGATCATCCACCAAAAAAGGTACAAATTGGAGCTCTACTATCTGCGTAGTGGCGAATATATTGTTGTGGTCAGTGGAATGGGGTTCGGGATCGGATGGGATATCGACATTCTGCATGCAAGATGGGACAGAATTCTCATGGGAGGGAGGTGTGGCGTTGGGATCCATCTCGGACGGGTTTTGCTAGTAACAAGTTTAGGAGGAGATGATTTTAACAGAGGATTTCTTTGGTGGGCAGTGGAATGGAGAAGTCAAATAATAGGTTTAGGTTTCAGAGTTTCAGTTTTCCAATATATTTATAATAGAGAGAAGGACAGTGGGAAGGGGAAGTCAAAATGGACTTGTCTTGCCTCTTCTGGCGCACTTCCGGCCTAAGATAGTAAAATGAGCTGAATTGTATGGAAAAGACACGAAAAGACACGTTCGCATGCTTCATCCTATTAATTCATGAGATTTCGTGACACACTATTTTAGTAAAATATTCAAACCTATTAATTCATGCCGATTTTACGGGATCTATTTTGGATATACTGTGAGATAAATCCCATACCCTTTTTTAGTAAAGATTCTTAACCTTATTTGTTCATGTCGGCTCCACGAGATCTATTTTAGATATATGGTGAGATCATGACCATTGATTATATTGCATCACCACTAGATCAACCCGGGTATACTATAACCATTTGATCACGACCGAAACATTACATCGATCGCGTATTTTGCGCCTAAAGGCTAGGATCATCACATCAGACCAAACTATATTAATGACAAAAAATAGAAATGATCCGCTTTTGTCAGGTAAAAACCTAGCATATTATACTAATAAGGACGTGATCGTGGGATTAAAATACTGTAAGCGATGGGAGCCGCCATCAAATGTTGTACTAATAAGGGCGTGATTGTGGGCTTCATTAAAGTGCTATAAGCGGTGGGTGCTGCTGTCACATAATTGTACTGTCCTAATAAGGGAGGAATAATACCATCCATTTGCCGCGTAGATGGTATCATCCATCTGCCGCATAAATACACATGCACATGATGTGTCCCTTTTCCTATGATTTCGACATGAAGAGATTAATTATTAAAATGTATTATAATTGATGTGAGAAGTCTCATCATGTCACACGCGAGCGAGTAAGGGCACATTTTTTTATTTTGTAAAAAATACAATGTTTTTAGGTTTTGGCTCTTTATATAATGTAATGGCATGAGGAAAGAAAGAGATTGAATAAAGTTTATTGTTGGGCATCACTTGTGAAGAGTGCATTGGCTCTTTCACGTGGGTGAAGGAACTTCGCTCCTTTCACGTGTTATGTTGGGGTTTTTCTCCAAACCACGGCATGGGTTTTCAAACCCCCACGAGATTATTTTAGTTGTTGCTAGTGTTGATCTCCATCTTGTGTTGCCGCTTGAGGGGCCCCTATTAGTAAGGGCCCTCTCACGTAAAGGTTTTGAAGAGCTTCAAAAAAAGCCGTAGCGCCCCTCTCACGTAAGGCCCCTAAACGCCCTTACGTTTATGGCACTAGCTTATATGCATTTTTTAAGCATGTTTGCTCTAGTTTTTGTTGTTTTTTATGTTGAAACGGTCTTTCTTTATCCATGGGCAATGAGTTTCGATGTCTCCCAGCTTCAGTTGGTATCGGAGCACAAGGGATCTCCGAGGAATGCCCGACGGGATGAAGAAGTCATTGCACCTAGCATCGGCCAGCCAGATCTAGGTACGGAGAACGAAGTACTCCAACAAGTGAAGACTTTCACACACAGTTAGCACTACTCAAAGCTCGCATCCATGAGAAGATGGCCATGGATCTGAGAGTGCCTTCAAGAGCCCTTTTCATGGCTATGCTTCATGTAAGGGAACATTATAAAAAGAAAGAAAAAAATAAAGCTTCATGTAAGGTATCAAGAAAAAATGAAAAAATAAAGGAACAATGGAAGGTCGGTGCAACGCCGAAAATCAACGATCGCCTAAACTTGAGGTCGAGTTTTCTTAGAGCGGGGGTGAATGATGCAGAACGCGTGGCGTTGAATAAGTCATTTATTTTTATTTTTTATTTTCGTCATTTTATTTGTAGTATTTTTTTAGGGCGTCAAATCTTGTTCATTTGGCATGATTTTGGTGTTTTAAGAAAGATTTTTCGATTACCTATCTAAAGGTGCCCCAGATTACGCGATTTGGACTTGATTTTAGGAATATTTTAGTCATGTTTGTACTTTTTATTTATGTTGTTTTAGTTAGAAGATTGAGAATAATAGTTAGGCAAGAATTTAGAGTTGCTATTCTTAGGTTTTGGCTCTTTATATAATATAATGGCATGAGGAAAGAAAGAGATTGAATAAAGTTTATTTTTGGGCGTCACTCGAAGCTCCTTCCACGAGTTACGTTGGAGTTTTTCTCCAAACCGTGGCATGGGTTTTCAAATACCTACGAGATTATTTTAGTTGCTGCTAGTGTTGATCTCCATCTTGTGTTGCCGGTCCACGCTCCCTGCGTCATATATGGTGTCTACAGGACACATCTAGTTGGAACTCTAATTAGTAGACATATAGCATTTCTAAGGTGTTACCTCAAAAGGAAATAGGTAAATCTTTGTAGTTCATCATTTGTCTATTCATATCTAATTAGTGAAACGGCCTATCCCAAGGACGTTTTATTCAAAACCTTTATATTGGGGACAAAAATAGAGCACCAGACATAAGGGCATGTGGTCAGTCACCAACTGCAATAACATGATTGATACAGTTTGAATCGACGAACGCAATCCTTATGGTTGTGTCGGAAGAACAAGAAGTAAAATTCTTGCAAAAATATGAGAAAAACTTCTCTTCTTCAACAAAAACTCTCATTGCAAATGTGTGGTGCACTTTTAATAGAGGAATACAAGAGAAAAAATGTTGAACCTAGTCCATTTAATAGTTTAGCGACTTACAAACTCATAAATAATTTGGCAACTCACAAACACATTATGACTGGAAACCGCTTCTACAGCTGCCAACTCGTCTTATTGTTTGAGTCAAGCATGGAAGAGTGCTTATGAAAGCAGGTCGGTCTTTATCAAACAATCAAGCACTAGATTAAAAGAAGGGCTTCAGTAGCCAAACAACGGAATTACAAAAAAAAAGAAACAAATATGAAATCTGTATTTGATCTAGATCTAGCTTTGTCCGCGAGCCAGAAAGTAAAGTCTCTCCGACTCTTGTTGTTTCGCGAATGACTCACAAACACATTAATTAGCCTCAGAACTTACTGATATGGTTTAGTTTTGACTAATGCAGTTTTGCATAGTCGGCTGATGGCTAGCTTTACGATGCACTTCGTTTGCCCATTGTTTTCTCTAGGATACAACCTAGTGGTACATAGGTTGTAGGGACCACCTGCATTAGCTTAGGACTAACTTGCATTTAGTTAGGGCATATAGGGTGTCCTAAAAGCCACAATCATTTTCAACTTAAATAATCGCAAAAGAAGCTTTAAAAACAAGTCAAGTCTTTTACGTTGAGTCTAGTTTAGTGGTCTAGGCACAAATAGGCATTGTAGTTTATAATAGGCCACAGAACTACGTAGACATTGATTCCAAAAAGCAGCTTGGATACGTAGGCAGCTTGGATGGCTGGTCATCCAAGTCCGGGGGAGACTGTTGCACATGTTTTATTGTCTTAAAGTTTTAGGAGTCTATGGTCTGGTACTTGTCCATATCTCCTATATACATGTTAGTGTGTTTTATTCCCTTATTTTTGGTGTTTATTCTCTTCAGATACATCTCTCATGTAGTTTTGGTTGTGTGGTTTATTGCTTGTTCTGATTTCATGTATAGGGACATGTTAGTGTGTTTTCCTCTGATATTTTGAGCAATTATTTTCTTTAGATGATTCATTTGCTTAGTTGTGGAGTACCTTTTTTTTTTTTTTTTTTTTTTAACCCGAAAATTGAACAGTATCGGGGCGGACCGCCAAGAATATATAAAAAGTGTCAGTCAATACAAAGGAGGCAGAGCCAACTAGCCTGGAGGATTACAAATAGAAAATGCTAGCAACCAAATAACCAATATTGGGCTAGGGGGGAGGGGCGGCAGCCCGAGGCACCAAATTACAGGGAGCACAAATCGTAGTGGATTCTTCTGCATACCTTGGAGGAAGGTCTGATGTTAGGGAGGCCGGCAACATTACATCTAGCAGCCCCTCTGGAATGGCGAGGCATATTTGCCCAGGACGAGTAGAAGAGGTTGTTCTTGGAGGAGCATCCGAAGTTGGCGATGGAGTCAGCTACAAAATTGCCTTCTCGATATTGGTGTTGGCAGCTAGGGGAGAGGATAGCAAGAAGATCTTGAATCTCTTTCCAGAGGTATTGGATGGCCCAGGGGATTTGGCCTTTGGAAAGGATGAGGTCAATTAAAACTTTACTGTCCGATTCAACTATTATCTTGGGCACTTTAAATGCCGAGCAACATCTAAGCCCATCCAAGAGTGCTCGAGATTCGGCCACCATGTTGGATCCGATCTCGTAGTATAGGGAAAATGGGAGGATGATTTTTGCATTATGGTCTCTGATTACTCCTCCACCCCCGGATTCACCGGGTTGCCTTTCGAAGTTCCGTCAATGTTAAGCTTAAAAAAGCCTTTTGGAGGTCTTTTCCAAAGAATCCAACTATCTTTCTGAGAGCAGGGAGGGTTCGATGGAATTCCAATTTGGGAAAGAGAGAGTTCTTCTAGCAGATTGGGAGCTTTAGGGAAGCCATCACTGAAGCGCAAGCTTTTGATTCCTTCGATAATAAGATAGATAATCTTACTTGGATGATTGTGCTTACCTTCCATTTTCCGGGAACATCGTTCTTTCCAAATTTCCTAGGATATGAAAGAAGCTGAGATGCCGGAGAGAAATGAACAGAAAAATTTCCTTTTAGCGGCAACCGCCCACCACATGAGGATTCTAGCAAAGATCCCTTGGGAAGGAATCAAGGTGATGTTCCAAAGGCTAGCTAATGCTGACCAGATACTACGGGCTAGGTCTCCATCGACGAATAGGTGATTAAGAGTTTCTTCCTTGCTGGACGAGCAGCAGGAGCATTTGGAGGGGAGCTGGACATGGCGAGATTTGATTCTATCATCTGTAGGGAGGGCCCTTTGGAAGAGTTTCCATAGGAAGCAACTGATTTTGGGCGGTAGGTGTTCCCAGACTGGGCTGGCCCAGACTTGAGGTTTAGAAATGCGGTGCCAGGAGACCCAGTGAGTTTTAGGCCCATGGTCACCACTGCCCCACCAGAAGTCTGACATAATTCTGTCGATTTTATGCTGGACAGCTTTAGGAGGAGTGATGGCAGACATGAGGAAGATAGGAGAACTGGATAGAACATGGTTGATGAGAACAAGTCTGCCAGCTTGAAAAAGTAACTTACCCTTCCATCCTTCAATTTTGGATCTGATTTTTCTAATTAGATCGTCGAAGAAGCAAGTTTTCATCCGGCCGGCATAAAGTGGGACACCAAGGTAGGTGATGGGAGGGGTTTTGTTGGAAAAACCAGTAGAATTGGCTATGATCCTCTTCCTGCTTAGAGAGGTTTTCGCTGAAACTGCAAAGCAGCTCTTTGATTTATTGATTTTTTGCCCCGAAATCAGCTCATATGATGAAAGAAAGGACATGATACTCTTTAGGCTTGATTTGCTCCGGTTCGAAAAGATAATCGTGTCGTCAGCGAAGAGACAATGGGTGATGGGAGTACAGCCTCTCATTCTAAGGAAGTAGGATGCTCCACCTTCTCTGAATAGGGCGGCCAGGCCTCTGCTTAGAACTTCTTCCGCTAGAATGAAGAGGCAGGGGGAGAGGGGATCTCCTTGACGGAGGCCACGAGAGGATTGAAAGAACCCATGAGGCTCTCCGTTTAAAACTATTGAAAACCAGCTTCTATGGGTGCATTGCATGATCAAATTCCTCCATTCCAAGGACAAGCCAAACCTTTCGAGCACATCCAGCAAGAATTGTCACTTTAATCTATCGAACGCTTTTGCCATATCTATTTTGAGGATCACATTGCCTCCTCTGACCTTCTTGTTGAGACCGACAATCATCTCCTGGGTGATGGCAATATTATCTGAGATGGACCTGCCTTTAACGAAAGCGCCTTGCTCTTGGGAGATAATTTTAAGCAAGACCTTTGCAAGCCTAGAGACCATGACCTTCGAAAAGATTTTGTAGCAGAAATTGCACAGGCTGATGGGTCTGAAGTCAGAGAATGTGAGAGGGTTTTCATTTTTGGGAATCAAAGCTAGGAATGTGGAGGAGTAGTGCCTGGAAAGGTTACCACCTTCAAAGAAGGCAGTTGCAGCTAGAAGGAGGTCAGATTTGATCGAGTCCCAACAAGAAGAGTAGAAGATACCTCCAAACCCATCTGGCCCAGGGGCGCTTTCCGGAGGGCTGCTGAATATGGCTTCTTTGATTTCCTCCTCCGATGAGGCTGCTAGAAGCATCTGGTTGTTTGCAGGAGAAATCAACTTAGGGATGAGATTTAGAAGGCCGTGGTGAGTCCTTTTCCCCTCCTCAGCTAATGCTTTTTCAAAGTAGGTGGAAGCCAAGTCTTTGATCATGCCCTTGTCTGTGATCCGGTTCCCGGTGTGTCTTATTTTGGTGACCCTTCCTAGGTTCCTTTGATGGTGCATTGCAGCATGGAGGTATTTATTTTTTCTGTATCCTTCTTTTAACCACTTCTCCTCGGTTTTCTGTCTAAGGAAAATTTCCTCATGGAGAATGGTTTCATTCAACCTGCCTATGGCTTCTGATAGACTTTCCGATGTGGTGGCATTTGGGTTAGTTTGGTGGTCCAACTCGGGTTTGAGAACCATGTCTTCATTGGATCTGACATTTTGGAAAACATTGCCATATATCTCTCTATTCCAGGTTTTCAGGACATTTTTTGTGTTTTTCAGTTTGGCAGAAAGGGTCTCAAGAGGATTACCAGTGGCTTCAATAGACCAGGCAGACTTCACAATGGATTGAAATTGGGGGTGTTTTGACCACATAGCTTGGAATTTGAATGGTTTTATTTGGGGGGTTAAGGTGGGATGGATGTTTAAAAGGAGGGGACAATGATCTGAGCAGGTGCGGGAGAGATGGGTGATAGAGGTGGAGGGGATTGAGCTTAGCCACTGAGAGTTTGTGAGAACCCTATCTAATCTGGTTCACGATCTCTGGCCATTCCTACTGATGCCATACCTGGTGAATTTGCTACCAATGAACCCAGCATCAATGAGGCCTGCGCCATCTATGGCTGATTGGAACTCTCGGCATGAAGTGGGATCTGGAGGCCTTCCTCCTAATTTCTCATCAGGTGATAACAGGGCATTGAAGTCCCCCCCGACAGCCCAAGCTTTAGAAAAGGATTGGCTGCAGTCCCAGAGGTAACTCCATAGATCTCTCCTTTCTATGATGGAACAACTGGCATAAATAAGGGTCATAAAGGCTTCTGAACTAGATTGCAAGTGAGCAATCTCTACTGACAGCGCTTGGTTATTAAAAGAAACCCGACTCATTGAGAGGGAGCCATCCCATAGAATCCAAATTTTGGAAGATTCGTTGAGGTTTGTCATATAGTTGGTGAAGTGTAGCAGCTCTGCAACTTTATGAACCTCTAGTTCGTTTAAGAATGGCTCTAAAAGAACAATGAAGTTGAGCTTGTGAAGCTTGGATAAAGCTTTCAGCCTTCTCCTGGAAGGCCTATTTTTGGCCCCCCTAATATTCCAAATAAGACTGTTAATCATGGGACAATTTTCCAGGTCCTCCCAGATCGCTTCCATTTTTTCTTTGGTTGGGAGCTGGGTTTAATCGGGAGCTGGGGTGAGAGTTTTTGGAGAATGGGATCAGTTGGGTGCTGGAAAGAGAGCTCTTGGGCTGGGGGTTGATCAGGCAGAAGATGATCGGTGGGATTGTGCATTGGGTAGGCGGATGGCATGGGAGTGAGGAGGATGGCGAAAGAGTAAGAAGGCGAGGTGAGGGGGATATTGGGGAAGGTGCTGAGGGGCCATGGAGTGGAGAGGGAGCTGAAGGAGGAGGGTTAGAAAGGTCTCTGCCAGTCAGATTGGCTAATCGAGAGTTGTCTAATATAACCAGCTCTGAGAGTTCTGAGGTTCTGGCCTCAAAAAAATCCTCACTAATTGAGAGGTTAGAGGGAGTAGTGATAGAGGAAGGGTGAAAGTCTACATGTGATGAACCACAATGAGTTGACATTTCGATGGCTAGAGGGGCGGGCTCCGATGAGGGCAAGGCCATCAGGGGTTGTGGGGTGGGGAAACCGCTTGGTAGATTTTCTGAGAGAGGTAAATGGTGGGGAGGCTCAGTTGAATGAGGAGAGGATGGTAGTGGGGAGTAATGGGTTCTAGCAGGGGCAGGCAGGTCAAGTCCACAACGAGGGATAGACCATGGGGGGAGAATAGAGGGATAGAGAGGGGGGAGGAAGGTGGTGAGGCCGAGGGCGTCAATAGGGTTGTTGACGGTTGGAGATGTGGCAGATTTTGGGTAATGACTGGGTCAAGGGCTACCTGAGAATCTGGTTGCATACTAGGTGATTCAGCAGGGGAGAAAAGGTTTGGAGTTCCTACTGATACAAATTCGAGGGCGCCTACTTCGGTCAGAGATCCTCCCGATAGTGGATGAACATCTTCAAGGTTGATTGGGTCAGGTGGGGCAGCATCCATTTCTGGAGTTTGTTTCTGAAAAGCCGATTTGGTGGCTCTATCCAAGTCTGGATGAAGGGATTTTTCAGGGGGCATAGCAGCTGCCAACCCCTCAGCTGGGGGGATAGTCTTAGCATATGGGTCTTGGATTTTAGGGGGTTGGAGCTTACAGTTAGGTTGTAAGTGGCCAAATTTGAGACAACAACTACAGTAGTGTGGGATTCTTTCATAGATTACCTTCTGCCATCTGCCTTTTTGCTAGGGAATCCTAGCCAAAGCCGTTCTGAAAGGGGCACGTTAATTCGAATTTCTACGCAGAGTCTGGCAGCTTCCGTTCTAGAGCCATTAGATGTATATCCATCGATTTTTAACACTCTACCAACAAGACCTCCAACGGAGACTAGAAAATCGTCATTGTAGCAGAATAGGGGGAGGCTGGGGAACAAAATCCAGATAGGGGCGATGGGGGGTTCTTCTCCTGGAGAGAAGTCAGGGGTCCATCTTAGGAATCTAAGTAGAAGACCCTGAATCTTGATGCTGCCAGAGAGCCATACATCCATGAAATCCATGTCGGATCCTAAGCGGATTAGGAGATGGCGCTGATCAAGAGAGGTTATTATACGATCCTCTGAGAGGGAGTGTTTCTTCTTCAGAGATTCTCTGAGCAGAGCGAATGGGAGTTTCCCACAGGAGCATTTTGCGATCAAGGCCAAACAGAAGGGTGCCGATCCTTTCAGAATGTCGTCCCCAGTGAAGTTGATAGCTGGTTCTCCGGTGGGAGTTTTTTCAGGAGCTTTCACACCCAAACAGAGTTTAGGGAGAAATAATCTCTTTGTAACAGAAGCTGCAAACGATTTGGTGGGGGGGTTCTCTCTGTGGAAAACTATTGGGGGAGGGGGAATGGGTAGAATGGTGGGGCGAGGGAAGGTGGGGTCATCTGATGGGGTAGATGGGGGAAGAACCCCGGGGTTCAGTTGCAAGCATAGGGAGGGTCTCTATGTCAAATCAAGGGCGAGGGTAAGGAGAGAAATCATTCACACAGTGAAGAAAGGATGATGGAGGCGGAGGGAGGGGTGATGAATCATAGAACGAGCTATGGAGTACTTATGTCTTTGTTGCTTTGCCTATTCACATGTTTAGCTATAGTTCTTTACTACTTACTCGTTTATTATCTCCAGATCACGTGCTTAGCAGTAGCTCTCTTACTGCTTTTCCTGCTTATCTTATCTCATCATTATTTGTTCATATCTGCTATTACATGCTTAGTTGTAGCTGTGCATGTGTATGTTTACCACTTACTTAGATGTGATGAGTTAGGATTAGATGTGATGTGTGGAGGCTGGTAGCAGGATTATCTATTATTGGATAGCACTAGTCTTCTACTCCTCTCTAGGAGATGACGGATTCTAGTGTTCGTTCTAATGACATATGATACTGGTACCCACTCTCTTTAGGAATACATATTAGATGCGACGTATGGAGACAGGTAGTAGGATTATCTGATATTAGATTGACTCTAGTCTTCTCTGCCTCTTTGAGAGACGGCGGATTCTAGTGTCCTTTCCAATGTGAGGTGGCACTGATATTGACCCTCCTTAGAACTTGGATGTTTTATTTTCCTTTTGCCCATCCCCGGGTCTTGCATGCTTTGGTAGACGTCTTCTCGGGGATACGTGTTCCCATTTTACATGATTTTCGCCCAAAACTCTTCAAAGTTAATAAAAATGGCTTAAGAGGCCGAGTGCGCTCGGGCGAGTTGGGGTGTCTAACACCTTCCCAACTTGTAATCGGGCACGAACCTTTGTATCTCTGGCTATCCATTGCAACAGAGTATCTTATGGGTTCCAGGGCCGAGTTCCCTGGATGGCGACTCTTCCTCATTTCAGGTACGTCTTGACTCAAGGCTTTGTCCCTGAATCAAGAGGTATCTCATATATCGCCATGACTCATGCTGTGAGGGCGCTACCTTTGAGAGAGCCTTGGCAGAGCTCCCCATCGTGTGGAGATTGAGAGGCCCCTCGGGTCAGCCTCGAGGTCGCGGGTTTGTAGTCCAACAAGCAATGGCTGGAAAATGGCTGTGTGCACTAGCCAAGCACAGGATCAATCGACTTTGGCTTGCCCCTGCTTTCACAGTGCTTGCCCTTTTTGCTATTTCAGAAGTTCTCTGTGTGACTTTAGGGGGTGTTGCTAAGTGCAGCTAGCGCTAGCGTACAACTGTAGAGGAGCGGAGAGCCTCTTTCTTGTTCTTGGTGGAATCTATAGCGAAGAACACCGGACTGAACGAGGGCCCGCAAGGGACTGGATGGACGGCTCTCGGTTCGTCGAGCAATGCTCCTCCACTGCTTGGTAAGGTAGGGCACTATTCGATGAATAAAACACACACTTTAGGAAAGTGGTTATGGTAGCTTAGCTGGTAATGAACCTCTTACTTCCGTGCATGCGAGCGTGCGTCCGTCCGGAGCAGTGAAGTGAGGTACCTCTGGAGAGAGGGACCGAACTTAACGACTAAATGAGAGGGCGAATTGTCTTAAATAAAGAAAAGCCAGAAGCGAAAAGGACCCACTTGCCCACCTCCTTTCCCCCGCCACATTTCTCGGGCGGGACCTCTATTTGCTTGCGTCTCGAAGCATGGAACGAATCATTCTCACCCGATGAATTCCCTGGAATTCTAGTTTCTCCACCGCTCCCCGGTTTCGAAGCTTCGGATTGACTGCTTGCTCAATCAAAACCTGAGCTTTCTGCAGTCACTTCCCATCCACCTTGCCTTCATCGAAAGCTTTCCAAATTCAAAAAGTTGCTTCACATCTGACAGCCTTTTCCGAGGAGTTCGCTTCTTTTCCCAAGCCGGAGAAGGGCTTATACTGCTCGCCTTTGCTTGATATGTTCATTTAGTACCAATACAAACTACAACTACACTAAAGCGGAAGGGCCACTATCGAAGCTAGAAGTCGAAGTAGCCTATAGTAGTCATAGAGTAGTCGGCCTAACCAAAGCGTCACGACATGATCAAAAGGTGAGGCTCCTAGCTAAAGGTAGCTTGTCTCGCCTAGAAGGTGGGAACAATTGAGAATAAAGTGGAGAACGGGTACGTAACGCGTGGGAATCTGCCGAACAGTTCGGGCCAAATCCTGAAGAAAGCTAAAAAGCGTTGTTTGATGAGCCTGCATAGTATTAGGTAGTTGGTTAGGTAAAGCCTGACCTTTCTGTCATTGGTCCTTACCATTGGACTAAGAGAACTGTGTTCCCTAGTTCAGAGGTTGGACCATCTATCTCATGAAGGGTGGGATGCGTGCTGGCATTGTTTGTATGAACCCTTAGCAGCGGTTGAGTCGTTCTGTTCGGTCTGTGGGCCCTCACTTCACTGCTTCGGACGGTGCGGGGCCCCCTACGATGTGGGTCTCAGTCGGCGAGGGCCTATGTTCTCAGTCGTCAAACGACCGTTTCATAAACAGTCCATCGACGTTCAACAGAAAATGTTGGTTATTTATATTTATAGCGACGCACAAAAACGTCAGAGCATCTCAGCGTAATTAGTAACTTAAAACAAACTTTATTACCGATGTTTTATAAATAAAACATCAGTAGTTTTCTTTTTTAGTGACGATCATAAAACGTTGCTGAATTTATCCAGCAATTTCTTTCAGGCGGGACCAGTAACTTGGGCTGAAAAATCTCTTCAGCGTCGCTTTAATTTTAGAACGTCGGTATATAAGCAACATTAATGATGATCTTAAGAATGACGGTAAATTATTGCCGGTATTTCCAACATTTGTTGTAGTGTGAATCAGCATGCTTGACTGTTGAAGCAAGGTCATCACTGGTAGTCACAACTGGTGAGGCGGAACAAAGTGGAGATTGGGGAGGTACATTAATGGAAGAGATGGTGGGGTGGACGCTAGATGGGGGTGATGGATGTAGAGGAGGCGGAGGCATAGAAGCAGGAGGTTTAGAAATAATATGAGAGGTAAGTATGGGCACGGGGAATAGGCGTGGTGAAGATGAAGAAGAGGCATAGGAGAAGTGGAAAAGGGGAAATAACTCTCATTGAAGACGACAGAATGAGAGATGTAAATGCGCATAGAGGAAATATGAAACCATCAATAGCCTTTATGATCAGGCTGTGTCCCATGAAATTGCTTTTAGTAGGTCTAACAAAAACATGTAAAAATGCATAGTCAGGCTTACAGAAGACGGGAGACTTTTTATAAGGTACACTTTAGTGGACAAGGAATCATCCCAGTAGGAGAGCAGTCAGAATTGTACGCAAGCTCTGCCAAACAGGCTAACTTTTCAGTAGGTTTTGTCTTCATTCATGAAATGGCTGCTCTCACATGCAACTGCCCATCCGCGAAATGCCTTCTGCGATGGACACTATAAAATCCCCCAAATCATTTTACTACAGGCCATTTGGATTTACGTAATATAGGAGTAAAGGAAAATAGATTTTCATTTCTTTAATTTCCTTTTCCACTTGATTTTAGAGGGCAGTCAAACAATAAAAGAAGGCTTGCGGTTGGAAAATTCACAGCTGACATGGATGCCATGTGAATAGTAAAGGGCAATCAAACAATATGGGATAAGGAAAGGGAAATGATTTCAGCGCTACCACGTTTTGATAAAGATGCGCGACCCCTCTTGTCGTTTAGTATTTTAAGGTTTCTAAGAACTTTTTGATAACTGTGATATTATTCTGATAGCAATTTATTATTCTGACAACACTTTAAATAGGACGCTTCGCGCATCATTATGAAAACATGGTAGCGCTGAAATCATTTCCCTACAGAAAATATGCATTTTTACTTTTATTATCCAAATTTTCGGTGCAACCAAAAAAAGTCTAGGAAGGAGAAAGGAAACCATGAATTGGCTCTATGTATACCAAAGTGTAATTTATTTCAAAGACCACTTTTTATATTCGCTTTGATGATCTAAGATCGATTGAAAGTTGTTTTTGTATGCAAAAACAACTACAAAAAACCTCTAATGGATAACCCAAAATAGGGAGATGATTTTTTTGACCCCCTGTAGGATTAGGCAACCCCCTTGTAACATGATTTGACATGAAAAAGCGTTAAAAGAGGGGCACATAATCCTACAGGGGAGTGAAAAAATGATTTCCCCCCAAAATATAAACCTAAATTTCAATGTGTTGTCAGCCTTCATTCCAAAGCAGACCTTAAAATAATACACTGGCACGAGGTCAACCTTTAAATGATCCATACTATCTTTGGGTTGGTAGAGTAATGGATGTTGGATTAATAATACATTACTACATGTAACCAGATAAAAAAAGTTGAGCTGAAGGAACATAAAATGATAGTAATATAAGTTTATTTCCATTAAGTTTGGGTTACTCACAGTACTATTTCCATGTGAATATTTCCTGTTAGCTCTTCGAGAGGACCCATGACCTTGCAAAGACTCCAATGAAATTTTTTGAAGCTGCTTCATAAAATAGAAATTTTAAAGACTAGATTATAGAAATAAGCATAGAACTATGAACATACTCTTGTTGTCATTTGAGGCTGCTGCTGAAGTACTCAAAGGCTGCATCCCATACTCTCTTGGATGATTCCGAAACCATTTCTTCCTGAACAAATGGCATCCATGATGCTTCAGCAAGGTTAGTTAGGACCCAGTTAACATTCTCGGGCCTATTGTCATAATCAATTATCATAGAACTAGAAGCAACACGATCATGTAGCTGAGGACTTTCTAAAAGCTGAAAAGAAACACATGCATTTAAGGCTCATATTGAAATACTAGTTTCTTCTTGATCTTCAACTTGTCAAGAAGTAAATTTTAGAAGATACTATGTGAAGACTTATTGACTTCATAGCCTTGGCATTGGGTGCAGTTGAAACCAAACAAATGGAGAAGAGAGGAGGAAACACAAGTGAAAAATTGAGATGAAACAGCTCGCCACCCAAAGGAATCCACCCAAGTGATAAGAGCCTAAATAGACCAGAAGAACTCCTTCTTCTTCAAAAGCCAAAAGCTAAATTTGATTCAAATTCTCTGCAAAAGTCCCTTCTCTATAGACCAAATAAACATTTAAGTAGGCATGGAAGAACCCTACATCCATAGATGCATTTCCGAAGGCTTGAACAACATTTCCTAGCTTGACAACACATGTTCCAAGAGAAAAGGGAGAGGAAAACTATATTACTTTGTCTAACTTATAAGGCTATTTAACTAAACATAATGGGGGGTATTTGGGACTTGATTTAGAATAAAGAGAGATTCAAAATTATGTTAAATCATAGCAAAAAAATGTTTAGAATAATGGGCTGGACAACAGACAAAAAGAAACCTAAAACTGTTGAAATTTGTATAGTGCAGGCAGCTTCAACCCTTCTCAGAAAAACGGCCGTAACTCCCTCCACATAACTCCGATTTGTAAACCATTTGTTGCGTTGGAAAGTAGACTCATAGATATTTCCAACCAAAAGACATATTTAAATCTTTGAGTAAATTCAGTTTTGACCCACTAGATGCCCCAAAATCATGGACTAGAACTGTTTCTTCACCTTTAAGCTTGGGGCCTAGGTTTGGTGGGCCTAGTGGGCTCGGTTTGAGCATCCATTTAAGATAGCTACGACGTCAAACGTTTCCACTACAAACAAACTCATCATCGAGTGTTACTCATTTTCTTCATCATGGTAGGGAGAAAGATATGCCATCTGAGATAGCTCCATCTGAGATAGCTCAGGCATCACTGATTGAAAGTTACTTGCCTCCCCTTTTAAAACCTTAGGAATACTTTCCACCTTAAATGGACCCAACAATAAGTGACAAGAATGCATCGGTACCACATCACACAATTGGGCATCTTGATGTTGTGAGCCAAGAGAAAAAAAGACTAAACAATTTCGATTAACAAGTACCTCCTTCCCTTTCTTGAAACATGCGAACTTGAAAGTCATAGGCCTGATCTCGGTCTCAAGGTTGATCATGCCGACCATCTCTTGTTCTGTCACATTCTCGTAGCTCCCTCTATCAATTGTAAGGTTGGAAATCTCATTCATTCGACGTAAATCCTTTTTCAAAAATATTATGCAGTAACCTCTCAAGATTTTCTTCCACTTTGGCCGTACTCATAACAAGCCGAATAACTAACGCCTCACCACAATCGTTCCAAGCGATCTCGACACCCTCATCGTCATTGTATTCGTAAAAAATGTGGTTCTTCATCTGGACATTGTGGAGAAGCCTCTTCACTCAAAGCTTGATTATGAGTATGATGAAAGGGGCTAATCTCCTCTTCATCAGTTGTAGCATTCTCTGAATCATGACGTGAATCATCATGTTCCAGACGTTCGTAACCTTCTAAACACTGCTAGAGTTGTTTCACTTGTCTCCTCACATCATCCATTTCAACCTCATGTAAGGCTTGTTCACGAACCGGGGCTTCTTTGACATTTCGTGCGTGACGACGACAACCAGCCATGAAACCAAAGCTCTGTGTAAGCCCAATGGTTCTCATCTTGGCAATCTTCTATGTTTTGATGATTCCAAACACAAGTTGATTTGTGTTGTATTTCTAACATGCTTGATGTTTAAATGCATGTGTTGGAGATTCAAGCAATCAAAAACAAAATTCGAAGACATTGCATGGATTGTGGCATGCACCAAATTGTGAAGACCATGTGAAGCCAATAGAAATGAAGAAATGATCCATGACGACAATGAAGACTTGAAGAGATGAAGACATTGAAAAAATCGACTGTTTGTCAAGTCTTAGAATGTAAAAGTCCAGTCTTTAGCTTAGGACCTACTATAGGACCAATGAGCAGTTAACAAGGTTTAAAGACACTCTATTAGGGTCCTAAAATATGATAAATATCTTGGGACAAGCCTGGAGAACAGACCCAAAAGATAGACATCATTTGCACTTGCTTAGTAGTTTATTTAGTGAACACAGACCTTAATTTGATAGTAAATGGTCCCAAAAAATTTGAAATATTTTTGAAAATATTTTTAACAGATAGATCTCCTTCTTCTAATGTCCATAGAGCACAAGGACATCAAAATGCAATAAGAAACGAAGGAGATATGACTTTTACAAGTTGGCCACTGAAATCTAGAAAACCAGTTACGGAATTCCATGAAATCCCACAAAATTCTGAGCTCGGAATAGCTCAGAATTCTGTGGGATTTCACGAAATTCCATTGAGGCTTCTATTCCAAAATAAAAAAAGCCGTAACTGCTAGCTCGGAACTCCGTCCGTAGCTTCAGTACTAGCGGTTGAGAGCCCTATAACTGCTAGGTTTGGTCTCCATTGTTGTATAAAGGCCTCTAACCTTTCTAAACTAAACTCCAACACTTCTAAGCCTCACTTGAAGATATTTAGAGTTGGAAAAACACCGTTGACCCTCTCTTGGTCTATTTGCAAAGAATTGGAGCTAGGATTTATTTGTACATCTTCTACATCAAGATTGTAACCTTTTGGAAGGGATTTTTATTTTCTTTCTTTCTTCATCAAACATTGTATTTGGGCGAGTGTTCGGAGAAATGGAGCCCTCTCCATGGTGTGGATTGGTGCCAAGGTTGAAGCAATTGGAGATTGTAATTGGCACCAGTCTTCGCCGAAGTTAAGAAGATCAACATAGTGAAGCCATCAACGTGTTTAGTTGATGAGTGGAGTAGGCCTAGTGGGTTTGAGGACCGAACCACTTTAAATCTCTGGTGCACTCTTTCTTATCTCTTGCTCTTTACATTTGCATTGCACTTTAGATTTAACTTATGTGCTTGAATGTTTTGATCTTTTATCTTTTAACTTTTTGGAGAGTTGTATTTTGGAAAAAAGAGCAAATGGCTAACACTTATTCTTATAAACCCAATTCAGCTCCCCCTCTTGGGTAGCCACAAGTATCCCTCTTGGGTAGTGTAGACACCCCATTTTGACAAGGCCCTAAATTCCCAAAAAAAAATTAAATAAGAACTTCAAAATCCAACGAAATTCCCAAATTTCTAAAAGCCTGGGCCCAGAATGAGGAGAAGGCCCGAGTCTTTGAGTATCTGGTTGTGCACATTTGTGGGTACAAATCCCCCAAGAGGTTGTTAGTATTCTCGAGAATCCCCTTGCAAAATTTCAGGGCAATCGGGCGAAAAATGGAGAATAAGACAGGCGAAGTATGTGCGATAATCAAAGTCGGGTTGTGGTAGGGTGAATTATCAAAGCATGGTTGTGTGGATATCACCCTCCTTTTTCCAAAAAAGACAAGATATTTTGTTTGGCAAAATGGTGATTTGCCATCCTTGGAGGGGCAATTTTGGAATTCCAACAATACTTAGGGTGTAAGCAAACCCTAATGGCCCTTGGATCAAATCAAATGGTCAGGATCGTTTGAAGAGAAGAAAATTTCTACCCTTGTTTTCCAATCAGCCACCCCCTTTTGGGGTTAAAAATTGTCAAAAAAATACACTTGGGGCGGTTGTCCAAGGAGGATAGGGGGGGAGAAAATTTGGCATTTTCCCATATATATCTTCGGTTTAGGGTTCGTGAGGAAGGGGAGGCTCATTTTTCTTTGCAAAAAAAAATCAAGAAGCAGAGAGAGGGAGAAGAAGGAGCCGCCGGCCACCACCTTCCCACCGGCCAGCCCAAGCACCTCCACCTTCCTCTTCATCACCATCGACCTCTTCTTCACTCCCAAAAACCCACCTCAGCCACCTCCCTCATTCTCCCCATTTTTATTTTTATTTTTTCTTTTCTGTTCTTCCTCCCACCGCCGACCACTTCACAGCCGCCACCTTCTTCTCCGGCGAGCTTGCCGGAATCCGGCAAGCCTACAACCTCTTCTTCCTCCTCCATTCTTTTCTACCACCACCATCAAACCATCGAAACCCATTTTCGAGGAAAACCCAAAAACCCATTCGGTTTCCACCGAATCCCATCCACAGCCGCTCCCTTTCTCCCCCAAGCCACCACCACCGAACTCCACCTCTCCCACTCCGGCCAGCCACCATTTTTCTCTCCACCATCAGCCAACCCCAAACCCTTTTCCATCAAAACCACCCAAACCCATTTCAAAAAAATAAAATAAAACCGACGCCATCTTCTCCGGCAAGCCGCTTCGCACCCCCACTTTCTTCTTCTTCCCCTCTTCTCAATACCTCCGAAACCCATCTCAACAACCCTCAAACCCCTATCCATCAAAGCATTAGAATCCGAGAGGGTTTTCTCATTTGTTCCAGCAGAGAGGAGTTTTCTTCTTATTTTAGAAAAATCAGGGGAGAAATTCATTGAGGGGAGGGCTGCAAAAGGCAAAGAGTAAGGAGATCCAAAGAAGGAGTGAGAGCACCATCATCAGAGCATCATCTCTGTTCAGCCACTTCGTATGCTGTTCTATAATTCAAAAATATTCCCCATTGCAAGCAACTCAGGTAATTGGATGCCCCTCTTCGATTTAGAGATTGAACATAATTATACATATCATGTTAGGCCAAGGCTTGAATCATGTTGTGGCTTACTATTGTCATCTATGCTAGTTCAGAGCTCTAAATTATTTTCACCATTTACTATTTTTCCATGGAAATTTGGAGGGTTGGATCATATCCTTGATCCAAGTTCTAAAATTCATGCTTGAATAATTAGAGCCCAGCTCCTTTTCTGTTCCTTGTGGATAATACTATCAGCACACTCATATTTTAGTGTTTATATTATCAAAGCTTGTATCTTCTCTTCAATCGGTTTATGAGTTTTTTTGAGAACTGTGATAGCATTTTGATAGCCCTTTAGTCATCAAAAGACGAGGTATTCGTGTGGATGTATTAAAATACAGTAGTTTTAATATCATTTCCTCTTTCAATTTCACCCATCTATTGTTCCTTTGATTATTAAAAAGTTGTCAATAAGGTACTGTATTTCTCAAAAGGCATTTGAGAACCAATTAAAAAGCAAAACCAAGTAGTTCGGGTGCAATCATCAAGGCTAATTGTTCGTCCATATTGACAACTTCCTTTGGGTTTAATAAGTGCTAAAGACTAGTTAGTTATCTTTGTTAATTAGTTTCATCGGATTTCAGTTGTGAGCCAAATCTGTTGGGTTATTCTCTCTTGATATTGGCAGCCCACTATCACTCATTTGATAACGGTAGCCCACTCTCTGTTGATATTGGCAGCCCACTATCACTCATTTGATAATGGCTGCCCACTTGCTGTTGATATTGGCAGCCCGCTATCACCCATTTGATAATGGCTACTCACTTTCTGTTGATATTGGCAGCCCAATATCACCCATTTGATAATGGCTACCCACTTTCTTTTGATATTGGCAGCCCATACTCTTATTTGATAATGACAGCCCTCACATCATTTTGGTATGTGCAACCCTCTTGCAAATGGTGTTAACACCCTTATTTGTCCTCTTTTCTATAGGAGACATGTCATGTCTCATAAGCGTCAGTTGTCATTTTTCTTTTCAGAGACTAACCTAGTCTCAATGGCATTGTTCTCTCTTTTTTATAGAGCTATTGGTCTTAAGTTGTCCTTAGCCATAGAGTCAGTCTTTCAAGAGTCAGTCTTATCATCATAGGGGTTAGGATTCCATCCAACCTTTCATCAGATCATGTTCTTCTATCCGCTCTTGCAAGGTATAGGATGCTGTCCGACCCTTGCAGAGTCGTGTTTCTGTCTTTTTCCCCCGCAAAACATAGGATGCTGTCCGACCTTTGCGGGATTTCAGGAGTCTGTCCTCCCCTCATGATGATAGGAATTGTCTTCTTGTGTCAAAAACCTTTCAAAAACACTTGAAAAACATCTCAAAAACAACAAAAGCATTTCAAAAACACTTGAAAATTCAAAAACATCTGAAAAACCAAAAATCTCAAAAATCTTGAGTCCTTATGAGAGTAGTTAGGAATTAAGGTCCGAACTACGGATGGCTTGATCCCTAGCTGAGGGGTACGTAGGCAGCTCAGGCGTGCTGCTGGCACCCTGAGTGCAGTCATCATTTTTGTAATTATTTCTCACTTTCCTTCCGAACTACGGATGGCTTGATCCCTAGCTGAGGGGTACGTAGGCAGCTCAGGCGTGCTGCTGGCATCCTGAGTGCAGTCACCATTTTTGTAAATATTTCTCACAATTTCCGCAATTTCCCACAACTTCATAACTTTCACAACTTCAAAACCTTCCAAAACTACAAAAATTCTTCAAAATAACTTTACCAACAATTTTCAAAAGATCCTCCCATAGAGTTAGGAGTCAGTCCTAGGCGTTTGGGGGTGTCGTAGAGTGGGGAGTCTGTCCTGATTGTGTTTCTTTGTCATGTCCGGTCGTGTGAGTGTCCCTAGAGTTAGGAGGCCTCAGGTCGTGGTCGGTTAGACACTTAGTCGAGCCGATGGCTAGACTAGAACGCGCTTAGATAGCCCACGGTTTTCCTTAGGACACACAGCCTAGTCACACCTAGGGTGTAGGGTTCACTGGCATTAGTTAGGGCATACAGGGAGTCCTAAAAATCACCATTCACTTGAACTTAAGTAATGTCGCAAGAAGCTTTAAAAACTAGTCGGATCTAGTTAATCGAGTCTAGGATAGCGGTTCTAGAGGGTTAGGCATTGTAGTTTAGCATAGGTCGCCGAACTACGTTGGCTCTGATTCTTCCCGAGGCCGGGATACGTAGTGCAGCTAAGATGGATGGCCATCTTGGTCCGAGTCAATTATCACCTTAGAGTTTAGGGTGTGTCGGGTCGAGTCATTGGTTGTGCTGTATGTTTTGCTGTGTTTTCTTACTTTCATGTACAGATCCTATACCTTTAGATGTAGCATGCATGTGTGTGCCCACCAGAACTTAGACACCTATTAGGCATGGCACTCATAATCTAGCTATTCTTAGGTGACATCTTTCATTTCCTTTTTGTGCTTCTTATTCATCTCCGAGACATGCATGATTAGATAGACGTTATCTCGGAGATCTTCATTCCCATTTCGCGTGATTTTCGCCCAAAATTCTTCAAAATTAATAATAAATGGCATAAGAGACCAGGTGCTCGCACTTGGGCGAATTGGGGGCGCCTAACCCCTTCCCCATTCGTCATCAGGCACGGACCTTTTATATATCTCTGGTTATCTGTTGCGACAGAGCACAGCATGGGATCCAGGGCCCACTTCCTTGGATGGCGACTCTTTCTTTGTTTAAGGTGCGTCTCGAATCCGGGCTAGTCCCCGAATCGAGAGGTATCTCACTTTACATCGCCTCTCATGCTGTGAGGGGCACTCTTTCGAGAGTTCCTTGGCGGAGCTCTCCTTCACGTGGATGATCCTGAGACTCGCGTGGGGGCACATCCCCCCGCCCCGTCTCGGATCGGGGTCTACAGATTGGCAACTCTGCTGGGGAATTTTTGAAACATTGCCTAACTCTGTAAAAATGCCATTTTTAATTAATTTTGAGGAAATTTGGGTCAAAACCAAGCTAAATGGGAACTTTATCGTTAGAATCCAGGGGCACCAAGTAGGTGCGTAATTAAAACGAGGGATTCACACACTACACATCATGCATTATCATATCGTTTATTCTTTATTTCTTTCATTGTTTTTTATCATTATTGGCTCCACGGGATAGATTCAGTGCGTGCCCGACTGGGATGTTGTTACACCCTGATGGTACTGTTGAATCTATTTCCAAGCTATGCGCCGGTGCTGCAGCCGTAGACATTGGGCGTACTTTTGTCTACAGCAGCCAATGGGCAATGAAGCATACTATGTATAACATTGGGCGTACTTTTGTTATACATATTAAGTATGTTTCATACGCATAGTACCCGATAGATTGAGTCCGGAGCCCTACTTTGTTTTATATATTATGTATATACTTACTGACTTAGTGAAACCCAACTAGGAAGTACCTATGTTTATATAAGTATATTGCATTCATATAAGGGTTGGACATATGTTGCTTACACATGTCAAGCCTAGAGTTAGGAGCTTCGTCCCCTTTGTAGACTAGGGTAGTTCATTTTACATGGCTACAGCACGGTCCTAGTACACTCATCACTCTGTCTTGAGTCGAGACTTCCTTGACTCCGCTAGATTAGGATTAGGGCTGGTGCCCCTGGTTAGGCTATGCGTATGTGTATATTTGTATACTGATTATATAGGGTTCTCCTCTTAGTTAGAGTCCCTCATTCTTTTCAATCAGTTGTACCCATTCATTATTCAGATCTGGATCTGATCAGTGGCCTTTTGCTTGCCATTACCTTGGCCATGCTTTGTCCTTGATCTGTTGATTAGGGGATTTGACCCGTTGTCATGTGTTCTCACCTATGGTCAGTCCTTCATTTGCTCACCTTTCTTTGGCAGCCATATTTCGTTTTCCGATTAGGAGTTGTTTTTACCACCGCTATTCATATACCTTGGGTTGAGTTGTGGGAATCCTTTCTAGCGTCGTCATGCTGCCGGATTTTACCCAGAATATTTCGAGCATGACCGCTACTCTTCGGAGTTAGTTAAACCATGAGTTTACCTTATCCTTCTTGTCTAGCCGTTATGCTGTTGAATTTTTCGCAGCACATTTTGAGCATGACGACTGTTCTTTAGAGTCAGTTTTCCTTCTCCTGATTCCCAGGTATAGCCTTGATTTAGCTTAGAACCCATTTTGGTGATATATGTTCGTCTGTATACTTGTTTCACCCCGAGATCTAGCCGATAGCTTATCGCTGTCCCCATGGCCATGGTCTGCCTTTTTGATCCTCTTGATCGTAAAGTTATTGGTATTCAACGCCAGACTTAGATCCGGTTTATGACCTACTTCTGTCATCTTATGGCCGTGGTCTATTTTTCTGATCTATTGTTTACCTCTCATCTTGGATGAAAAATTCATTGTCTCAGACGGTATGCTTTTCATAAAACTGATTGCCGAGTCAGCCTTGTCATTTGTCTGCGCACAGTTATTCCTATTCCTTCCTGATCTTTGTCCTATTTGAATGATAGGTCTGATCATGGCGAATAATTTGTTAGATAAATGGATAGCGGAGACTGTTAAATCTTTTCCGTTAAGATGTGAAGAAAGGAGTGCGGCTGAGCATTTCATCGGTTCATTTACTCATCTGAACAGTCGCGGTATAGATTGGAAGTTTCTTCAAGCAGCTGCTGGATGTTGGGACCCTGTCTTCCATGTCTTTCGATTTGGGTCTTTTGAACTTTGTCCTATATTCGAAGATTGGTGTGCCTTGTTAGAGCTTCCTCCTGGGGGACTTTGGATCCGACCTTCAAGCATAGGCTCCCCTCATGACCTTTTTTGCAGATTATTCGAAAATAAGATTGTGAAAACCCTGCATTGTTTAGCAGAGAAAAATGTACAATTTCAGACCCTCATTGAGTTGTTTTCCAAAAACGTCGATCCAACTGACTCCCGTTTTCAGGAATGTCGACGTAATGCTCTAGTGTTTGCTGTCTTTGCACGCCATGTCCTTCGCAGAGACTCTAGTGCTGCCCCTTTCACTTTGTTGACAATAGTAGATCAGATAAATGAGGGGAGGAATCCTGTCCCTACAATGCTAGCCGAAACCTTTTATGGCTTAGACCTTATTGCTAGCAAAAAGGTGCAGGATAATTTCTTCGGATGTGCTAAGCTGTTATATGTGTGGCTATGTGAGAAACTCACTATCCTTCAGCCACAAAACAGCATTGAGTACACTCTTAAGGGTTTTCATTCTTGGAAGACAAAGATTAAGCACCCCCAGCTTAATGAGTGGCACCATTGGCTGCAGAATGTAGGGGTAGACCAATTTCATTGGGTGAGTCAATCTTGCCCAAAAATTATCACCAGCACCTACCCATACTCATTTGTCTATCTTATGGGTTTAGAAAAATCATCTTTCTATGCACCTTTGTGTTTCCCTTGCCAGATTAATGTGAGCTCTTGTGCTCCTAAGCTTATCACACCACCTCGCTGTGAAGACCTTACTCCTGATCTCATTACATCCATAGTAGCTGCTTGGAGAGACAAAATCATGGAGAGGAGATCTGCTTTCGTGTCTAAACTTCGGAAGGAAGGAATGTCTGGAGGGCCTGCAAGCCGAAAAGCTCGGATTGGTGAACCATGAGTATTTTCGGCATGAGATTATCATTTCTTTACTGTCTTCACCTGTTTTACTTGGACATAATCAAAGTCAAAGATTGTAATCCCGGTCTCATTATAGATGAAAATATAGAGAAAAGAGTTTTACTTGATACATGTTATAAGCAGTTGGCGATTCAAAGTTTCATCAATTTTTATGTTGCCAATCGTTGTCATTGTAACCTGTCTCGATATAATCAATGCAAAGTGTGTTTCTTTTCTTTTCTCTCTATTTGTGGAAGCTACCTGATTTCAATTATCAAATGTGCAATCTAACTTATTAACTTCCATTCAGGAGTCTTAGCGGGACATCATCGCTCCCAAGAAAGTCAATTCAAAATCGGCCTGGTCCCGTCAGTCTTCAGATTCCAGGCTGAATAGACTTTCTTTTTCCCCAGAATCCTTCACCTCTCCTGCGCCGCTTCTCCTTGGTCGTCCAGAAATTCTTTCATCCTCTCCACTTGCATCTGAATCAATGGAAGGGACCGGAAACAACAGTCCTGATACGAATGAAATGATGAAGGCTATTCTCCTTCAGTTGAGTGCCATGAAGGATGATATAGCCCTCCTGAAGAATGATCGTCTTTCTACCTCTAAAGATCAGGCCAATCAGCAGCCTTCAGTTATACCTTCTGTTCCTCTTGTTTCTCCCAGGCCAGCTGTATTGCCTGAAATCGAAGACTTTGATGAGGGCCAGTACGCAGCAGAGAACTGTCTTCCTAACCTAGGAAATCCTGATAAAGCACAGGAGTTGGCTGACCAAATTGAGAAGCTGACTCGGGATATGGAAACCATGAAGTGCCAAGGTCCCAAAAATTTGGATATGTCTGAATTCATGATAGCTCCAGGGGTCGTACTCCCGCCCAAGTTCAAAATGCCAGACTTTGACAAATACGACGGAATGGGGTGCCCTCGTAGCCATCTCAAGTCAGTCATTCCTCTGTTGCAGCAGCACGGTTTATCCCCAGAGCAGATTGCTTTAGTGTTCCCTAGGACTTTGACTGGGACAGCCAAGAAGTGGTTTTTGCATCTGAAACCAGAAGAAAGCAGGACCCTTGAAGGTGTGGCTAACAAATTTGTCCAGCAATTCTCCATGGAAGAGGGGATTGACGTGACAAAAAGGGACTTGAAATCGCTGAAGCAGGGACCCAATGAGACCTTTACTTCCTTCATTCGGCGATGGAGGAGAAAGGCAGCCCAAATGACCCACAAGTTACCGGATGACGATCTTATCAAGATTGCCGTCAAGAATCTTTCCCCCTTTTACTTTCCTCATATGTCCATCCAGTACTTCAATGACTTTGATCACTTGATCAAGACCGGGACTAGAATCGAAGACATATTGGCTAAGGGCGGCCTGAGAACTAGGGCCTCCTCATCAGATGTCAGAGAGGGGAAAAGGCCTATGGCGCCTCCGAAGGAGGTTAACAATATGAATACTGCTCGTCCAGTTAGGAGAGAAGGTCCCGGAGGAGTTCGTCAGGAAAGAACCGAGCCCAGACAATTCACCCCTTTACCCTATTCTCTATCTGTGGCTCTCAAAAAGCTGTTGAGGGACAAGAAGATCACTCTACTAGAACCCCGGGAAGCCCCAAATCCTCTCCCGAAATATTGGAGAAAGGATCAGTACTGCGAATTTCACCAGGGTGTTGGGCATTTGACTGACAGATGTATGGCACTAAGGCATAGGATCCAGGATAAGATCGAGGCAAAAGAAATTGCGGTGGAAGCTCTCCCTAATGTCACCAGGAATCCATTGCCAACGCATACTATGCCTCCTCCAAATATCTATGCTATTCTCACTGAAGAGGTTGTCCTGGATCATTCCCGTATATGTGCCGTTATTTCTGATGAGCCATATATCCTGAGATGGGAATCCGATGATGAGGAAGTTAAGCGTGAAGAGCCTTATGTCTTGTCCTCTGCGCAAGAAGTTGGGGAATCCTCTGGAGGCCCTTATGTCCTCAGATTCGAGGGGGAGGAAGAGAAAGGCGAAGTCCCGTATGTCCTTAAGCTTGAGGATGATGATTTGCTTCTGTTGAGCGATCCCTGTGATGAGGTTCGCCATGTTACCCGTGGTGGACGTTTCTTTAAGCCACCTGAGTTGAGAGCAGAGAATCCCGCTGAGATTGCCAGAGCTGTTGAGAATCAGAATCAGAGGTCGAGTCCGGGCGAAGAAGAAGATATCCTGTTAAAGCAGCTTAGGAAGACCCAAGCTAATGTTTCTATCTGGGGTCTATTGATGTCATCACCTAAGCATCGTCAGGTTATACTTCGCGAACTGAATACAGCACAAGTGTCTGTGAATATAACCCCTGATGAGCTGGTTGGGCTCGTATCTATGGCCAGATCAGCTATGACCGTGTCCTTTTCGGATGAAGATCTGACTCCGGAGGGTAAAAATCACACAAAATCTCTCAGAATCACCGTCGTGTGCAATAAGAAGAAAGTGCCAGAGGTTTTGGTTGACAACGGGTCAGCTCTGAATGTGTGTCCTTTGAGCACTGCTACTGCCTTGGGGTTTGGGCCGAATGACTATATTCCGTCGGAGCAGGGGATACTAGCTTATGATGGGACCAGGAGAGACGTCATCGGAACTTTGGTCACCGAAATTGAGATCGGAGGTGAAATATTTGACGTAGAATTCCAAGTTCTAGATATCAAGACCTCTTTCTTTCTCCTTCTCGGCCGACCTTGGCTTCACAAAGTTGGAGTGGTTCCTTCCACCGTCCATCAGAAACTCAAGTTTGTCAAGAATAACAGAATTATCACAGTTCGAGGGGATCCAGAACCAGAGGTTGGACAGATTTCCCAAGAGCAGATCGGTTCAAGCACCATAGATGTCAGTCTAACTGGGTTTTCGCTTGAAGTTTCGACCATTACTATGGAAGAAGCTATGAACGAGGAAATTTTGTTTATGTCCAGTGCAAATGCGCAGGTAGCCCGAATAATGCGCAAATATGGGTATATTCCTGGAACTGGTCTTGGGAGAAGTTTGCAGGGTTTAACTGAGTGGCCGGAGCTGAAGGTCGCGAACAATTTGTTTGGGTTAGGATATGAACCCACCCGAAAGGAGATCAGGGAAAGGAAGCAGTACATGCTGAAGTGGGCAGAGTTGCGTCGTCGGGGCCTAGAGCTGCCTATGGGACCGTTCAGTCTGTTGATGAATGGTAGATACAGGAAAGAAGCAGCTGATCGCCCGTTCTGTGGTTTCCCCGAGCCGTGGTTGGATGAGTCTGGGAAAGAGCTGCCAGGTTTTGAAATCTTTTTCGCTGATGAATTGCCGGATGAGTACTTCCATGGGCAGATTACAGCTGTCGAGAAACAGGAATTTGATTGGGCGGAGAACTTAGAACCGCACCTTCTAGACTCCCTCTTCGAGGTTGAGGCACCGGTCATTGCCGTGATCGGAGAAGATGCGCGCATCCTGAACCCTAAGGGCCGAATTACCCCAGCTGAGGTACCCCTTGATAACTGGACCTCTCAGGTCATTCCTCAATTAGTCCTTCAGCATAGTCACGTTCCTCCAAAAGAGTCTAAAGTTTCTAAGTATGTGTCTGTTTCCGAGTCAAATATAAAGTCTGTTATTTCTAACAATTCTTTGGATGCAGGTACCTTAGGAAGCTTAGACATTCCTGGTGTGGGTGGCGAGTCCTCCGGTATAGATGCTGTCTATGAAGATGAGTCTGTTATAGAATATACCACAAAGTCCATACATAGTCCAGTTGAGTCAGGTGTCAACATTTCAGTTGACGATACAAACTTTTCTTTTGAGCATACTGTAAAGCCTGCTGTGGGCCAATTGATCAATGATGTAAATTTTGATTCTATGAATGAAATGAAAGACTCATTTCAGTATCTTCCTGTCTCTGTTTCTGCTTCTCAAATTGATAAAACTAATAACAATGATCGAGACTCCCCCTCTTATGAGGATGCCGACGAAACTCCCCCTGAGATCAAACACATGATTACTCAGGAGGAGCAGCGTCGCGCTAAACCACTTGAAGAAGAAATTGAAATCGTCAACATAGGTGATGAAACCTTAATCCAGGAAATACGGATTGGCAAAACGTTATCCCCGGAGGAGCGTGAAGAATTAATCACTTTGCTTAAGGAATACAAAGAAGTTTTTGCTTGGTCCTATGATGACATGCCGGGATTAAGCGAAGACATTGTCCAGCATCGTCTTCCCCTAATCCCAGGTGCCAAGCCGAAAAAGCAAAAGCTTCGAAAATTAAAACCAGAATGGGAATTGAAAGTCCATGATGAAGTCAAGAAGCTGTTAGATGCGGGCTTCATTCAAGTGGTTGAATATCCGGAATGGCTGGCTAACATAGTACCGGTGCCCAAGAAGGACGGAAAAGTCAGAATGTGCGTGGATTTCAGAGATTTGAACAAGGCGAGTCCCAAGGATGACTTTCCTTTGCCGAGCATCGATCTCCTGGTGGATAATACAGCTGGTCATGCTTTGCTATCCTTTATGGATGGGTTTTCCGGGTATAATCAGATCAAGATGGCCCCTGAGGACATGATAAAAACTGCGTTCACCACTCCATGGGGAACATATTGCTACAAAGTGATGCCGTTTGGGCTGAAGAATGCAGGGGCAACTTATCAAAGGGCGGCTACCACCTTATTGCATGACATGATTCACAAAGAGGTCGAAGTTTACGTCGATGACATGATTGTTAAATCCAAGACTCGACCAGAGCACGCCATAGTCCTGGGGAAGTTTTTTGAAAGGATCCGGAAGTATAAGCTTCGCTTGAACCCGAGCAAGTGTGTATTCGGGGTCACCTCAGAGAAGTTGTTGGGATTCATGGTCAGCGAAAGAGGGATCGAGGTAGATCCTCAAAAGATCAAAGCAATCCAAGAGATGGAGCCACCGAAGACCGAGAGGCAGATCCGTGGTTTCCTGGGAAAGGTTCAGTACCTCCGAAGGTTCATAAATCAGTTGACAATGACGTGCGAACCCATCTTCAAGCTATTGAAGAAAAATTCTCCAAAGAAGTGGAATGATGAGTGTCAGGAAGCATTCGAGAAAGTCAAGCGGTGTCTAACTTTGCCTCCTGTACTGTCACCAGTTATTCCAGATCAGCCACTGTTGCTGTACCTATCTGTCACCGACACAGCTATGGGTTGCATGTTAGCCCAGCAAGATCCTGAGTCGAAGAAAGAAAAGCCTATCTACTACATCAGCAAGAAGATGCTGGAGTACGAAATCAAATATTCTATCTTGGAAAAGACTTGTCTGGCACTGGTTTGGGCAACTCAGAGGCTTAGGCATTACCTGCTATCAAACAAGGTTCTCTTACTCTCACGGATGGATCCGTTGAAGTACTTGTTCGAGAAGCCCGCCCTCACCGGGAGAACATCCAGATGGTTGCTGCTATTGTCTGAATTTGATATTGCCTATGTAACCCAGAAATCAGTTAAAGGGCGTGTGATAGCTGAGCAGTTGGCTGATGCGCCTGTAGATGAGAATGCAGTTCTGACGGCAGATTTTCCTGATGAAGAGATCATGGCTATAGAAGATGAGGTCCCAAGTACCAGATGGTTGATGTATTTCGATGGTGCCGTGAACAACAGAGGTCAAGGGGTTGGGGCAGTGTTGATATCTCCGAAGAAAGAGTACATCCCCGTATCCATCAAATTGCAGTTCAAATGTACCAACAATGAGGCCGAGTATGAGGCTTGCATTGCCGGTCTCGAAGCAGCCTTGGCTTTGCATATTCAAGAGATAGATGTTTTCGGGGACTCGATCTTGATCATTTGTCAGATCAATGGTCAATGGAAAACAAAGGAGGATAGATTGATCCCGTATCACACGCATCTGGATTCCCTGGTCAAGAGATTCAAGAATGTTACGTTTACTCATCTATCAAGGACAAGAAATCATTTCGCCGACGCGTTGGCTACACTAGCCTCAATGTTGGATATCTCTGCATCAATGGAAGTTCAGCCTCTAGCAGTGCGGTTACAATGGGCTCCAGCGCATGTGAACGCTATAGAGATAGCAGCTCGATGTCCAGATGGAAAGCCCTGGTACATTGATATAAAGAATCTCATTTTAGGCCAAGGGCACCCCCCTGAAGCATCAGGAAAAGAACGGAGGTCTCTCCAGAAGTTGGCGGCTAACTTCATTATCTGCGGCAATGAGCTCTTCAGGAGGTCGTTTGATGGAATCCAGCTTCTTTGTGTAGATGAAGATCGAGCAGCTAATCTCATAGAGCAGACGCATGAAGGAGTCTGTGGGCCTCACATGAACGGGAAGATGCTGTCGAGAAAGATCCTGAGACTTGGGTACTACTGGCCAACCATGGAAGCTGACTGCTTTGCATTTGTGAAGAAGTGTCATAAATGTCAGGTTTACGCCAATCTCATTCACGTGCCGCCTTCCGAGTTACATTCTCTGACTTCGCCGTGGCCGTTTTCAGTCTGGGGAATCGATATTATTGGAAAGGTGTTTCCGAAATCTTCAAGTGGGCATGAGTACATCCTGGTAGCCATCGATTACTTTACTAAGTGGATCGAAGCCGCATCCTTCGCTTCGCTGACTTCAGCCTCAGTCGCCAAATTCATTCGAACGAACATCATCTGCAGATACGGAGTACCGCATGAGCTGATCTCAGACAATGGATCGCACTTCAAGAAAGAGGTGGTACACTTATGTGAGGAGTTCAAGATCAAGCATCACAAGTCCTCACCATACATGCCTCAGACAAATGGAGCCGTCGAAGCCGCAAACAAGAACATCAAAGCCATCATCAGCAAGATGACAGAGACGTATAAGGACTGGTCAAATAAGCTACCATATGCTTTGTGGGCTTACAGAACGTCGATCAGGGCCTCTACGGGAGCTACGCCATATTCGCTAGTGTATGGGATGGAAGCAGTCCTACCAGTCGAGCTGAGAATTCCTTCATTAAGGGTAATGATGGAAGCTGATTTGCCAGAATCAGAGTGGGCGAGGGCCCGGTATCAGGAGTTACAAATGATTGATGAGAAGAGGCTCAGAGCTCTGTATCATGTCCAAGGATATCAGCGTCGAATTGAGAAAGCCTTTAACAAGAAGGTGAAGATCAGAGATCTCCAGAAGGGTGACCTCGTTTTGAAATCCTACAGGGCACCGGTCTATGATCCCCGAGGAAAGTTCAGGCCAAACTGGTCAGGTCCTTACATTGTCGATGAAGTCCTGCCTGGAAAAGCCGTCAGACTCCTTGATCAAAATGGCGAAAAGCTAACAGAACCCACAAACCTTGATCAACTAAAAAAGTATTATGCCTAAGACACCAGGAGGCCGTCCTTGGTCGATCTGAGCTTCAAATCCCGAAATCCAAAATTGAAAAAAAAACATAGAAGAGAAAAGTCAAATACTGTTTGCAAATCCTTTGAGCCAATAAGTAAAGTTCATTTGTCACCCTCAAACCAGGGGCATCTTTTATGACTTGCGCCATAAAAGATGCAAGCCTGAACTACGCTATGACCTGATCCCTTTCCACAGGGTACGTAGGCAACCTGACAACCTCGGGTTCGGTCAAATCTTTCAAAACCGTTGAAAAGAAAGAAAAGAAAAGAAAAGCAAATCCTTCAAATCTGTGGAGGAGAGAAAACGTCAAATCAAAACAATCTCAACCAAAAGTCCCCAAAGGGCGAACTACGCGGACCTGATCCTCACTCTTTGGAGGTACGTAGGCTATCTGGAAGGGTCCAGATTCGGTCCAGTCAATGCAAATATCTTAATCCACTTCTTTCAAACCCTAACCCACCTAGAAGTCCTCCTGGTGTGATAAGGCAAAGGTTTGTGGCAAAACAGAAAAAGAAAAGAAAAGAATAATGGAGTCTTAGACCCGCTAGACTAAAAACCCGAAAGGGCGGTCTAGGCAAAAGTTAGGGTCATTCGCCCGCTAAGTTGAAAACCCGAAAGGGTGGCTTAGGCAAAAGTCAGGGTGCAGAGCCTGCTGGATGGAAAACCTGCAAGGGCAGGCAGTCCAGGCAAAAATTAAGGCAAGCGGTCCGCTAGATTGAAAACCCAAAAGGGCAGTCTGGTCATGGCAGTGACTTCTCGTAAAGGACTAAATTTCAGAAGCTAGCAAGACGTCATACCTGTATCGGCATCACTTCAAGGTCTGAAAAGTGCCGGCAAGGCTTCCTTTGATATTCCTCTAAGCTAGGGGTTAAAACCGAGCAATCCAAAGGGTATAATAACCATGACTAAATACCAGAAAGAGGCGAAATCACCTTAAAACACGGTATTCAAAGAGTTCCAAGAGTGGTAAGCTGTACCATCTTAAAACAATTATCAAATTGAGAAGCAGATTCAGTCTTTCCTGAAGGTCAGTCTTGTAACTCGGTCGTGTATTCACCAAAAGTCCTTTGTCAAGCAGTCGTCAAGGTCATTCTTTGTCGAGTCAAAGTCGTGTACTCAGTCGAGTCAGGTGTGTCCCAAAGTGACCTGTTTGGTCCGGTATCCTTTAAAAACTGGGGTAACAGGTACCAGAAAATGAAGTCGCATCTCCAGAAGGCGAAATGACTTGTACATGGTCTAGAAGCGCGGCAAGTTCTCAGGCCCATTTGAAATTCCTGCAGCAGGCAGGAGGTCGAAGATGTGTCAAGCAGAATCAGTCTGCTTGGAAGTTGAAACCATTGCAACCTGAAATTCTGACAGCTGTAGAAAATTGAAAGTATTTCAGGCAGAATCAGTCTCTTGTGCATTTTGAAAGCCTTTGAGGCCCGGAGCCCCTGCAATTGGCATAAAAGTGGTGGACCTTTCAGCAAGAGTCAGTCTCTTGTACCTTCAAAATCTTTGTAACCCAAGTTTCATAAAAGAAAGCTTGAATCTGTTTGAGTTCTGTTAAGACTCCTGAACTGGAAGCGAAATTTTACTAGGGGCATCTTTTATGTCCTGATGAAAGTCAGACCATAAAAGATACCTAGCATGCATTGATGTTTGAGATATCAGTTTTAACGAATCGGGATTTGAGAAAACTTGAACGCATTTTTCAAATCAAATTTTCAATTTGGAAATGATCACGATGCTGTCTAATCATTCCGCTGTGTTGATCTGTCAAGATGCTTTCTTCTCAGATCCTAATTTAGGTTTGATCATGATGCTGTCTAATCATTCCCCCCTGTTCATCTGTCAAGATGCTGTCTTCTCAGATCCCAATTCAGGTTTGATCATGATGCTGTCTAATCATTCCGCCTTGTTCATCTGTCAAGATGCTGTCTTCTCAAGATCCTAATTCAGGTTGATCATGATGCTGTCTAATCATTCCGCTGTGTCGATCTGTCAAGATGCTGTCTTCTCAGATCCTAATTCAGGTTTGATCATGATGCTGTCTAATCATTCCGCTTCGTTCATCTGTCAAGATGCTGTCTTCTCAGATCCCAATTTAGGTTTGATCATGATGCTGTCTAATCATTCCGCCCTGTTCATCTGTCAAGATGCTGTCTTCTCAGATCTAATTTAGGTTTGATCATGATGCTGTCTAATCATTCCGCTGTGTTGATCTGTCAAGATGCTGTCTTCCCAGATCCCAATTTAGGTTTGATCATGATAACTGTCTAATCATTCCGCTTCGTTCATCTGTCAAGATGCTGTCTTCTCAGATCCCAATTTAGGTTTGATCATGATGCTGTCTAATCATTCCGCTTCGTTCATCTGTCAAGATGCTGTCTTCCCAGATCCCAATTTAGGTTTGATCATGATAACTGTCTAATCATTCCGCTTCGTTCATCTGTCAAGATGCTGTCTTCTCAGATCCCAATTCAGGTTTGATCATGATGCTGTCTAATCATTCCGCCCTGTTCATCTGTCAAGATGCTGTCTTCTCAGATCCTAATTCAGGTTTGATCATGATGCTGTCTAATCATTCCGCTGTGTCGATCTGTCAAGATGCTGTCTTCTCAGATCCTAATTCAGGTTTGATCATGATGCTGTCTAATCATTCCGCTTCGTTCATCTGTCAAGATGCTGTCTTCTCAGATCCCAATTTAGGTTTGATCATGATGCTGTCTAATCATTCCGCCCTGTTCATCTGTCAAGATGCTGTCTTCTCAGATCTAATTTAGGTTTGATCATGATGCTGTCTAATCATTCCGCTGTGTTGATCTGTCAAGATGCTGTCTTCCCAGATCCCAATTTAGGTTTGATCATGATAACTGTCTAATCATTCCGCTTCATTCATCTGTCAAGATGCTGTCTTCTCAGATCCCAATTTAGGTTTGATCATGATGCTGTCTAATCATTCCGCTTCGTTCATCTGTCAAGATGCTGTCTTCCCAGATCCCAATTTAGGTTTGATCATGATAACTGTCTAATCATTCCGCTTCGTTCATCTGTCAAGATGCTGTCTTCTCAGATCCCAATTCAGGTTTGATCATGATGCTGTCTAATCATTCCGCCCTGTTCATCTGTCAAGATGCTGTCTTCTCAGATCCTAATTCAGGTTTGATCATGATGCTGTCTAATCATTCCGCCCTGTTCATCTGTCAAGATGCTGTCTTCTCAGATCCCAATTCAGGTTTGATCATGATGCTGTCTAATCATTCCGCCCTGTTCATCTGTCAAGATGCTGTCTTCTCAGATCCCAATTCAGGTTTGATCACGATGCTGTCTAATCATTCCGCCCTGTTCATCTGTCAAGATGCTATCTTCTCAGATCCCAATTCAGGTTTGATCATGATGTTGTCTAATCATTCCGCTCTGTTCACCTGTCAAGATGCTGTCTTCTCAGATCCTAATTCAGGTTTGATCATGATGCTGTCTAATCATTCCGCTTTATAATCTCCAAATCTCTGAGTGGCTTAATTAGATGCTGTCTAATCATTCCATTCTGCAAATTGTGAGGGTCTGTCTCACTATCCCTTGAGAGTCCATCTCAGTTTTCCTTTTCGAGATCCTGTCTCGTCAATTCATCTTATCATTCCCTTTCGATGAGAATCTGTCTGGTCGATCCATCTCGTCACCCCCTTGCATCCCTCCCGTTCGAAATCTTGGGTTAGTCAAAATGTGTTGTCTGCTCGGCTTTGGCTTCCGTGCGACAAGCACACTCTGCCAAAGAGGGGCATCTGTAGACACCCCATTTTGACAAGGCCCTAAATTCCCAAAAAAAAATTAAATAAGAACTTCAAAATCCAACGAAATTCCCAAATTTCTAAAAGCCTGGGCCCAGAATGAGGAGAAGGCCCGAGTCTTTGAGTATCTGGTTGTGCACATTTGTGGGTACAAATCCCCCAAGAGGTTCTTAGTATTCTCGAGAATCCCCTTGCAAAATTTCAGGGCAATCGGGCGAAAAATGGAGAATAAGACAGGCGAAGTATGTGCGATAATCAAAGTCAGGTTGTGGTAGGGTGAATTATCAAAGCATGGTTGTGTGGATATCACCCTCCTTTTTCCAAAAAAGACAAGATATTTTGTTTGGCAAAATGGTGATTTGCCATCCTTGGAGGGGCAATTTTGGAATTCCAACAATACTTAGGGTGTAAGCAAACCCTAATGGCCCTTGGATCAAATCAAATGGTCAGGATCGTTTGAAGAGAAGAAAATTTCTACCCTTGTTTTCCAATCAGCCACCCCCTTTTGGGGTTAAAAATTGTCAAAAAAATACACTTGGGGCGGTTGTCCAAGGAGGATAGGGGGGAGAAAATTTGGCATTTTCCCATATATATCGTCGGTTTAGGGTTCGTGAGGAAGGGGAGGCTCATTTTTCTTTGCAAAAAAAAATCAAGAAGCAGAGAGAGGGAGAAGAAGGAGCTGCCGGCCACCAACTTCCCACCGGCCAGCCCAAGCACCTCCACCTTCCTCTTCATCACCATCGACCTCTTCTTCACTCCCAAAAACCCACCTCAGCCACCTCCCTCATTCTCCCCATTTTTATTTTTATTTTTTCTTTTCTGTTCTTCCTCCCACCGCCGACCACTTCACAGCCGCCACCTTCTTCTCCGGCGAGCTTGCCGGAATCCGGCAAGCCTACAACCTCTTCTTCCTCCTCCATTCTTTTCTACCACCACCATCAAACCATCGAAACCCATTTTCGAGGAAAACCCAAAAACCCATTCGGTTTCCACCGAATCCCATCCACAGCCGCTCCCTTTCTCCCCCAAGCCACCACCACCGAACTCCACCTCTCCCACTCCGGCCAGCCACCATTTTTCTCTCCACCATCAGCCAACCCCAAACCCTTTTCCATCAAAACCACCCAAACCCATTTCAAAAAAAAAATATAAAACCGACGCCATCTTCTCCGGCAAGCCTCTTCGCACCCCCACTTTCTTCTTCTTCCCCTCTTCTCAATACCTCCGAAACCCATCTCAACAACCCTCAAACCCCTATCCATCAAAGCATTAGAATCCGAGAGGGTTTTCTCATTTGTTCTAGCAGAGAGGAGTTTTCTTCTCATTTTAGAAAAATCAGGGGAGAAATTCATTGAGGGGAGGGCTGCAAAAGGCAAAGAGTAAGGAGATCCAAAGAAGGAGTGAGAGCACCATCATCAGAGCATCATCTCTGTTCAGCCACTTCGTATGCTGTTCTATAATTCAAAAATATTCCCCATTGCAAGCAACTCATGTAATTGGATGCCCCTCTTCGATTTAGAGATTGAACAGAATTATACATATCATGTTAGGCCAAGGCTTGAATCATGTTGTGGCTTACTATTGTCATCTATGCTAGTTCAGAGCTCTAAATTATTTTCACCATTTACTATTTTTCCATGGAAATTTGGAGGGTTGGATCATATCCTTGATCCAAGTTCTAAAATTCATGCTTGAATAATTAGAGCCCAGCTCCTTTTCTGTTCCTTGTGGATAATACTATCAGCACACTCATATTTTAGTGCTTATATTATCAAAGCTTGTATCTTCTCTTCAATCGGTTTATGAGTTTTTTTGAGAACTGTGATAGCATTTTGATAGCCCTTTAGTCATCAAAAGACGAGGTATTCGTGTGGATGTATTAAAATACAGTAGTTTTAATATCATTTCCTCTTTCAATTTCACCCATCTATTGTTCCTTTGATTATTAAAAAGTTGTCAATAAGGTACTGTATTTCTCAAAAGGCATTTGAGAACCAATTAAAAAGCAAAACCAAGTAGTTCGGGTGCAATCATCAAGGCTAATTGTTCGTCCATATTGACAACTTCCTTTGGGTTTAATAAGTGCTAAAGACTAGTTAGTTATCTTTGTTAATTAGTTTCATCGGATTTCAGTTGTGAGCCAAATCTGTTGGGTTATTCTCTCTTGATATTGGCAGCCCACTATCACTCATTTGATAACGGTAGCCCACTCTCTGTTGATATTGGCAGCCCACTATCACTCATTTGATAATGGCTGCCCACTTGCTGTTGATATTGGCAGCCCGCTATCACCCATTTGATAATGGCTACTCACTTTCTGTTGATATTGGCAGCCCAATATCACCCATTTGATAATGGCTACCCACTTTCTTTTGATATTGGCAGCCCATACTCTTATTTGATAATGACAGCCCTCACATCATTTTGGTATGTGCAACCCTCTTGCAAATGGTGTTAACACCCTTATTTGTCCTCTTTTCTATAGGAGACATGTCATGTCTCATAAGCGTCAGTTGTCATTTTTCTTTTCAGAGACTAACCTAGTCTCAATGGCATTGTTCTCTCTTTTTTATAGAGCTATTGGTCTTAAGTTGTCCTTAGCTATAGAGTCAGTCTTTCAAGAGTCAGTCTTATCATCATAGGGGTTAGGATTCCATCCAACCTTTCATCAGATCATGTTCTTCTATCCGCTCTTGCAAGGTATAGGATGCTGTCCGACCCTTGCAGAGTCGTGTTTCTGTCTTTTTCCCCGCAAAACATAGGATGCTGTCCGACCTTTGCGGGATTTCAGGAGTCTGTCCTCCCCTCATGATGATAGGAATTGTCTTCTTGTGTCAAAAACCTTTCAAAAACACTTGAAAAACATCTCAAAAACAACAAAAGCATTTCAAAAACACTTGAAAATTCAAAAACATCTGAAAAACCAAAAATCTCAAAAATCTTGAGTCCTTATGAGAGTAGTTAGGAATTAAGGTCCGAACTACGGATGGCTTGATCCCTAGCTGAGGGGTACGTAGGCAGCTCAGGCGTGCTGCTGGCACCCTGAGTGCAGTCATCATTTTTGTAATTATTTCTCACTTTCCTTCCGAACTACGGATGGCTTGATCCCTAGTTGAGGGGTACGTAGGCAGCTCAGGCGTGCTGCTGGCATCCTGAGTGCAGTCACCATTTTTGTAAATATTTCTCACAATTTCTGCAATTTCCCACAACTTCATAACTTTCACAACTTCAAAACCTTCCAAAACTACAAAAATTCTTCAAAATAACTTTACCAACAATTTTCAAAAGATCCTCCCATAGAGTTAGGAGTCAGTCCTAGGCGTTTGGGGGTGTCGTAGAGTGGGGAGTCTGTCCTGATTGTGTTGCTTTGTCATGTCCGGTCGTGTGAGTGTCCCTAGAGTTAGGAGGCCTCAGGTCGTGGTCGGTTAGACACTTAGTCGAGCCGATGGCTAGACTAGAACGCGCTTAGATAGCCCACGGTTTTCCTTAGGACACACAGCCTAGTCACACCTAGGGTGTAGGGTTCACTGGCATTAGTTAGGGCATACAGGGAGTCCTAAAAATCACCATTCACTTGAACTTAAGTAATGTCGCAAGAAGCTTTAAAAACTAGTCGGGTCTAGTTAATCGAGTCTAGGATAGCGGTTCTAGAGGGTTAGGCATTGTAGTTTAGCATAGGTCGCCGAACTACGTTGGCTCTGATTCTTCCCGAGGCCGGGATACGTAGTGCAGCTAAGATGGATGGCCATCTTGGTCCGAGTCAATTATCACCTTAGAGTTTAGGGTGTGTCGGGTTGAGTCATTGGTTGTGCTGTATGTTTTGCTGTGTTTTCTTACTTTCATGTACAGATCCTATACCTTTAGATGTAGCATGCATGTGTGTGCCCACCAGAACTTAGACACCTATTAGGCATGGCACTCATAATCTAGCTATTCTTAGGTGACATCTTTCATTTCCTTTTTGTGCTTCTTATTCATCTCCGAGACATGCATGATTAGATAGACGTTATCTCGGAGATCTTCGTTCCCATTTCGCGTGATTTTCACCCAAAATTCTTCAAAATTAATAATAAATGGCATAAGAGACCAGGTGCTCGCACTTGGGCGAATTGGGGGCGCCTAACCCCTTCCCCATTCGTCATCAGGCACGGACCTTTTATATATCTCTGGTTATCTGTTGCGACAGAGCACAGCATGGGATCCAGGGCCCACTTCCTTGGATGGCGACTCTTTCTTTGTTTAAGGTGCGTCTCGAATCCGGGCTAGTCCCCGAATCGAGAGGTATCTCACTTTACATCGCCTCTCATGCTGTGAGGGGCACTCTTTCGAGAGTTCCTTGGCGGAGCTCTCCTTCACGTGGATGATCCTGAGACTCGCGTGGGGGCACATCCCCCCGCCTCGTCTCGGATCGGGGTCTACAGGTAGCCACCAACATACTTGGGCCTAACATTGCATTCTCACTCTGATACCAAATTGAAACCAAACAAATGGAGAAGAGAGGAGGAAACACAAATGAAAAACTGAGATGAAACAACTCGCCACCCATTGGAATCCACCCAAGGGATAAGAGCCAAAATAGACAAGAAGAAGCCAAAGGCTAAAGTTGACTCAAATTTTCTACAAAAGTCCCTTCTCTACGGCCCAAACAAACATTTAACTAGGCATGGAGCAACCCTCCAGCCATATGTACATTTCCAAAGGCCTCAACAACATTTCCTAGCTTGACAACACAAGTTCCAAGAGAAAAGGGAGAGGAAAAATACATTACTTTGACTAACTTATAAGGATATTTAACTAAACATAATGGGGGGTCTTTGGGACTTGATTTAGCATAAAGAGAACTTCAAAATTATCTTAAATCATAGCAAATTTTTTTTAGAATAATGGGCTGGACAGCAGGCAAAACCCAAAACTTCTGAAATTCGTATGCGAGGCAGCTTCAACCCTTCTCAGAAAAATGGCCATAACTCCCTCCACAGAACTCCGATTTACAAACCGTTTCTAGAGTTGGAAAGTCGACTCATAGATCTTTCTAACCATGTATGAGCTGCTATATTTAAATCTGTGAGTAAAATCAGTTTTGACCCAAACGATGCACCAGAATCATGGACTGCAACTGTTTCTGGACCATTAAGCTTGGGGCCTAGGCTTGGTGGGCCTATTGGGCTCGGTTTGAGCATCCATCTGTGATAGCTCCAGCGTCACTAGGTCTTGGAACTATTCATAGTCCGAGAAATCGAAGAACCTCCCTTCTCGATCGGAAGCGTTGACGGGTGATGGGATCATAGTAAAACTGCATAATCCAATAACATTTCTCATTCTTATTAGCATCATCATACGAATTTCAGGAAATAATTTTCCTCCCCAAAAGGTGAAGAAAATACACAGAAAGCCCTGACTAAAACCCACTTAATATATACCAATTGCTACCTATAACATTGATGATATAAATAAAGTATGGAAATAATTGTAGTATCTGACTATTCCTTACCAATCATTCCATGAGCCAAGCATTACTATTCCTTACAATCTTTCACCGAAAGCAAAGCTTTTCGGTGAAAGATATGTATAGACAGATTTAATGATTTATAAACTAGTGCCTCTAAAATGAAAAAAATAAATAAAGCATAAAGAACTGCAGAAAAGAAACAATTCAACAATAGGTTACCTTGTCTATCCTTCCAGCATACGCGCCGGAAGTCCAAGGCCTCTCTTCGATTTCCCATCCTGCTGGTAACCATTCCGGCCTCTTGGATGAAACGAATTGGCGCGCTATCGGAGTCGCTTGCGAAGGTAGACTTCCCTCGCAAGAGAGATTTTGATCATTATTCGCGGAAAGAGGTACAAATTGCAGCTCTATTATCGGGGGAGTCAGTGACGAATGTATATTTCCCTCGCTGGAGAGATTTTGACCATCCGCCAAAAAAGGTACAAATTGGAGCTCCACTATCTGCGTTGTGGTGAATATGTTGTTGTGGTCAGTGGAATGGGGTTGGGATCGGATGCGAAATCAACATTCTGCACGCTAGATGGGACAGAATTCTCATGGGAGGAAGGTGTGGCGTTGGGATCCATCTCGGACGGGTTTTGCTAGTAACAGGTTTTGGAGGAGAGGATTTTAACAGAGGATTTCTTTAGTGGGCAGTGGAATGGAGAAGTCAAATAATAGGTTTAGGTTTCAGAGTTTCAGTTTTCCAATATATTTATAATAGAGAGAAGGACAGTGGGATGGGGAAGTCAAAATGGACTTGTCTTGCCTCTTCTGGCGCACTTCTGGCCTAAGATAGTAGAATGAGCTGAATTGTATGGATAAGACACGAAAAGACACGTTCACATGCTTCATCCAATTAATTCATGAGATTTCGTGACACACTATTTTAGTAAAATATTCAAACCTATTAATTCATGCTGATTTTACGGGATCTATTTTGGATATACTGTGAGATAAATCCCATACCCTTTTTTAGTAAAGATTCTTAACCTTATTTGTTCATGTCGGCTCCACGAGATCTATTTTAGATATATGGTGAGATCATGACCATTGATTATATTGCATCACCACTAGATCAATCCGGGTATACTATAACCATTTGATCACGACCGAAACATTACATTGATCGCGCGTTTTGCGCCTAAAGGCTAGGATCATCACATCATACCAAACTATATTAATGACAAAAAATAGAAATGATCCGCTTTTGTCAAGTAAAAACCCAGCATATTATACTAATAAGGACGTGATCGTGGGATTAAAATACTGTAAGCGATGGGAGCCGCCTTCAAATATTGTACTCCTAAGGGCGTGATTGTGGGCTTCTTTAAAGTGCTATAAGCGGCGGGTGCTGCTGTCACATAATTGTACTGTCCTAATAAGGGAGGAATAATACCATCCATTCCCCGCGTAAATGGTATCATCCATTTGCCGCATAAATACATATTCACATGATGTGTCCCTTTTCCTATGATTTCGACATGAAGAGATTAATTATTAAAATGTATTATTATTTATGTGAGAAGTCTCATCATGTCACACGCGAGTGAGTAAGGGCACATTTTTCATTTTGTAAAAAATACAATGTTTTTTAGGGGTGCAACTCACGTTGATTTTGGGGAATTCGGGTTGAGATTTTACGATAAACCAGGTCAAGTTCTGGTTGATTCTAATTTATTTTTTAGCCAACGATCAATCCACCCTGACCCGAGTTACACCCATAGCTAGTTTTTTTTAATCATGAGAAATTAGTTATTAATTTATGTAAGCCCAATGGTTTTTACCTTGGCATTCCCATCTTGTTTTGATGATTCCAATACACAAGTGATCATTTATCACTAATGTGTTTGATTGTCTAAGTTGTAGATCATGATAAAGTAAGATCAAGGATGCTTGGATTGAAGGCCAGGAAGCCCACATTGGACCACTAATTGGAAGGCCAAAGTCATCAAGCAAGAAGTCATGAAGACTTGAAGACATGAAGAAATTCATATTGAAGACCATTTTTTTGTCTTTTAGAATGTAATTGATCCAAACCTAGATTAGGTTTTTAGAGGCATAATTAACTTAATCTCACACACCCTAAATAAACAAGTGATTGTAATTGTGGAGTTCCAACACTTTGGAACCCTCATAGCAATCCCATCTTGGTTGAGAATTGGAAGCCCAAACAGAATTGAAAATCTGCTCTTCATAGGCTTCTCGGAACTCCGAGAGTTTTTCTCGGAACTCCGAGAAATGGTCCAGTAGACATTTTTAAGATTCTGTTAGAATTCCCGGAACTCCGAGATTCTTTCTCGGAACTCCGAGAACACTAATAACGGCTAGATTTATATCCGTTGGTGTTTTCCAGAAATTACTGTAATGCCACTGAACGGTCATATTTTGTTTTTCCTATAAATATGGGTGTTCTAAACATTCAAACATCAATCCTAACACTCTAAAACTTCATTTGAATATCCAAGAGTGAATCAAACTTCAATTGTGCCTCTCATCACCATCTTTAGGATTTGGATCATAGGCTCAAATTTGTACATCCATTTTGTAACCCTTGTGAGGGATTTTTCATTTCTTTCTTTCAACCTTCGAGTGTTGTATTCGGGCGAGTATTCGGAGAAGCGTAGCCTATTCTCCGTGGTGAGGATAGCCACCGAGGTTAAAGCTATTGGGGTGAGGATAGCCACCAAAGTTAAAGCTATTGTAATTGGCATTCGATCTTCGCCAAGGTTAAGAAGATCAAATAGTGAAGCCATCAACGGGTTTGGTTGGTGGAGTGGAGTAGGCCTCGGATTTGAGGACCGAACCACTTTAAATCTCGGGTGCACTCTTTCTATCTCTTTGCTCTTTTATTTGCATCGCACCATTAGATTTAACTTGTATGCTTGAATATTGATTCCTGATCTCTTAATCTTAAAATCGGTTTAAAGGTTTTAAATTGGTAGATTCTATTTCTTAAAACAACCATATTCTCCCTCCTCATTGTGTTGCCATTCTAGTATAACTTGGGACCCCCCTACATCGGATTTTCATTTGGTATCAGAGCCTTGGCTCTTAAAAGATTTTAAAATTTTTGTGAAAGTTAATTCAAAATCTAACTAGGGAAAGATTTTATTTGGCAACTTCTAATTGTGAAATGGCACACCAAATTGGAACCGGACTTCCGGAAGGCCATTCCACAACTAGACCTCCTTTCTTCAATGGGTCAAACTATGGACATTGGAAAACAAGGATGCGCATCTATCTTCTTTCAATAGATGTGGAACTTTGGTACATTGTTGAAAATGGATACAATGTACCTTCCAAACCATTTGAAGAATGGAATGTGGTAGAGAAAAGGCAAGCTAATTTGAAATACAAAGCAATAAATTCTTTGTTTTGTGCCTTAGCTACCGAGGAGTTCAATCGTGTTGCTCTTTTTGATTCCGCCAAGACTATTTGGGATACCCTTGCGACTACCCATGAGGGAACATCACAAGTCAAGGATTCCAAAATAAACTTGTTAAAGAGCAAGTATGAAATGTTTAGAATGAGTCCAAACGAGAGTATTTCGGAAATGTATACTCGTTTTTCTATTATTTCTAACGAACTAGCTAATCTTGGTAAATCTTATCCTACTGATGAGCTTGTAAGTAAGTTGCTTAGGTCTCTTCCTCCACATTGGGATCCAAAGGTCACCGCGATTCAAGAATCAAAGAATCTCAAGACGCTAACCATGGAGGAGCTTGTAGGATCTCTCATCACCCATGAGATGCTCCTTACTAGCCGACAAGAGGAAAAGAAGCCAAAGGAGAAGGAGAGGGAATTTAGATCCCTAGCACTCAAGGCTTCCAAGGAAGACTCATCAAGTGAAGCGGATAGTGACGAAGAAGAAGCTTTACGAAGATTCAAGAGCTTGTGGAGAAAGAAGCATAAGAAAGATAAGAAGAAGAAAGAAGAAAGTGATGTTGATGGAGCCTTAAGATGCTTCAATTGCAAGAAGATTGGACACAAAAGACCGGATTGTCCACTTCTAAAATCAACTTCCTCTAAGTACAAGGGTAAGAAGGATTGGAAGAAGCATAAGGCTCTTGCCGCCGGTTGGGATGCGTTAAGCACATCGGGCAAAAGCTCAAGTGAAGGGGAAGACAATAAAAAAGATGATCTTTGCTTCATGACATTCACCCATGAAGTTGAGGTAAACTCTAACCCCTCATATTCTTCATCTAGTAGTAAAAGTGAGAGCATACCTTATGATGAATTGTGTGAAACCTTGCATACCCAAATTTCCAAAAACAAGGTTCTTAAAAAATCAATTTTAAAATTAGAAAAAGAACTTGAATTTTTGAAAATTAATTTATCTTCTTCAAAATCTCAAGAACAAGTTACACTTGAAAATCATAAACTTGAGATTAATACCCTTAAGGGCAGTTTGGATGAGAAAACTTGCCAACTTTTAAAATTTCAAAATATGGCAAGCTCCTCCAATTCTTATGAAGATGAAAGAAATGAGCTTTTAGTTCAAACATCCCATCTTCATAATGAAAATGAAAGACTTAGATTATGTTTACATGGATTTCTAAATGGAAATAAAATTATTGACATAATCCTAAGTAAAACTAGTCTTAGACCTCAACATGCTTATCATGATAGGACTAGTGTATCTAACCCTCTTGTTAGATGCCATTTTTGTGGAATGAATGGTCATTACCAATTCCAATGTGCATCCAAGAGTAGGGCTAGATGTGGGACCAAGAAATCTTGGGTTCCCAAAACCCCCATATGATGTTATTCATATTGTGTAGATTAGGGGTTTTTGAACTTAAAATTGAATATATTTCATTTGTATGGTTTTTTGATAACCCCTCTTGTATTGTAAAATTATTTTAACTAGGGGGAGTTAAAATTGAATTTTTCTTTGAAAAAGGGGGAGCTTTAAAATTGTAAATTTTAAACCCTTTGTTTTTCTTACCCCTTCTTTTTGTTGATGACAAAGGGGGAGAAGAATCTAGAGTAAAGACTCTAGAGTAAGAAAAATGTGAAAAGAGTATATGCTTTGATTTGTAAATCTCTTGTGCTTGTCATCATAAAAAATGGGGAGATTGTAAGCCCAATGGTTTTTACCTTGGCATTCCCATCTTGTTTTGATGATTCTAATACATAAGTGATCATTTATCACTAATGTGTTTGATTGTCTAAGTTGTAGATCATGATAAAGTAAGATCAAGGATGCTTGGATTGAAGGCCAGGAAGCCCACATTGGACCACTAATTGGAAGGCCAAAGTCATCAAGCAAGAAGTCATGAAGACTTGAAGACATGAAGAAATTCATATTGAAGACCATTTTTTTGTCTTTTAGAATGTAATTGATCCAAACCTAGATTAGGTTTTTAGAGGCATAATTAACTTAATCTCACACACCCTAAATAAACAAGTGATTGTAATTGTGGAGTTCCAACACTTTGGAACCCTCATAGCAATCCCATCTTGGTTGAGAATTGGAAGCCCAAACAGAATTGAAAATCTGCTCTTCATAGGCTTCTCGGAACTCCGAGAGTTTTTCTCGGAACTCCGAGAAATGGTCCAGTAGACATTTTTAAGATTCTGTTAGAATTCCCGGAACTCCGAGATTCTTTCTCGGAACTCCGAGAACACTAATAACGGCTAGATTTATATCCGTTGGTGTTTTCCAGAAATTACTGTAATGCCACTGAACGGTCATATTTTGTTTTTCCTATAAATATGGGTGTTCTAAACATTCAAACATCAATCCTAACACTCTAAAACTTCATTTGAATATCCAAGAGTGAATCAAACTTCAATTGTGCCTCTCATCACCATCTTTAGGATTTGGATCATAGGCTCAAATTTGTACATCCATTTTGTAACCCTTGTGAGGGATTTTTCATTTCTTTCTTTCAACCTTCGAGTGTTGTATTCGGGCGAGTATTCGGAGAAGCGTAGCCTATTCTCCGTGGTGAGGATAGCCACCGAGGTTAAAGCTATTGGGGTGAGGATAGCCACCAAAGTTAAAGCTATTGTAATTGGCATTCGATCTTCGCCAAGGTTAAGAAGATCAAATAGTGAAGCCATCAACGGGTTTGGTTGGTGGAGTGGAGTAGGCCTCGGATTTGAGGACCGAACCACTTTAAATCTCGGGTGCACTCTTTCTATCTCTTTGCTCTTTTATTTGCATCGCACCATTAGATTTAACTTGTATGCTTGAATATTGATTCCTGATCTCTTAATCTTAAAATCGGTTTAAAGGTTTTAAATTGGTAGATTCTATTTCTTAAAACAACTATATTCTCCCTCCTCATTGTGTTGCCATTCTAGTATAACTTGGGACCCCCCTACATCGGATTTTCAATTTATGATTGAACACGTGATGTAAACGAATTCAGTAGGTCACGATGTTAATACAATGAGGCAAACCTGCTATGTGCAGTGGGTCACACCCTTAGTTGATCTGAACCGTCCATATCTGAAAGTACTTATTATTGTATGATTGAATATACAACATAACAGAGGAGAAAAGGTTTAGTAGGGCATGCCCACATTGTATGTGTAGTAGGTCACACCTTTGATTGATCTGAATCATACATCTGATAGGCCTCGCTTTCTTTTGCTTAAATTTGAGAAAATCATTGAATTGTGCTATGTAATAATGTACTGTTTTAGCCGTTGAATGTGATCCGTTAGCTATATCTATTTCTAGATTTTTTACTGCATGTCAAAAACAAAAGGCTAGCACATATTATTTGTCGAAGACTGACTTGAATGTAGGCAATCGACGATCCAAGGCAAGGACTATGAGATGGATGGTTCAAGTCAATCAAAGGTTTGGCTATTTGATCCCTTGTTTGTTGGTGGAGTCCTAAAGAAAAACAATCTGATTGATTGTAATCCCATACCACAATCTTCAAGATCCGATTATTTCATGTGTTCACTGGATCATGAAATAACTTATTTGAATTCCTCTCTCAAATGTTTTTCTTACATCACCCACCATGGTAAAAATCATTGCCCTCTCTCTCTCATTATCTGTGAGTCTCTAGAACAAATATTTTATTTTGCCATAGTTGAAGATGAAATCATGTAATACTCCTCAAGCAAAGTGACATTCCTTCTATAATAAATAACTTTTGTTTACTAGAATTATAAAACAAAACCTATCAATGTCTCACTAGAATATCCAATAAATGGGAATCTCTTAGTCCTAGTAAACAAAACCTATCAATGTCTCACTAGAATATCCAAAACCTATCAATGCTCATCCTTTGAACATATATAAGCTAGACATCCCTAGACGCTTATATGTTGGATACTCGGTTTCTTATCTGTTGATATCATATATTGATGCAAAACATGTAGGGTTGAACAAGTCTTTTATTTTTATTTTCTATTTTGTCATTTTATTTGTAGTATTTTTTAGGGCACCAAATATTGTTCTTTTGAGATGATTTTGGTGTTTTTAGAAAGTTTTTTCGATTACCTATCCAAAGAGCCCAAGATTATGCGATATGCACTTGATTTGGCAAAGTTATAGGCATTTTATGGATAGGGTATAGGTATATTTCGGAATTACTATTTTAGGAATATTTTAGTTAGAAGATTGGGAATAATAGTTAGGCAAGAATTTAGAGTTGCTATTCTTAGGTTTTGGCTCTTTATATAATGTAATGGCACGAGGAAAGAAAGAGATTGAATAAAGTTTATTGTTGGGCGTCACTTGTGAAGAGTGCATTGGCTCTTTCAGGTGGGTGAAGGAGCTTCGCTCTTTTCATGTGTTATGTTGGAGTTTTTCTCCAAACCATGGCATGGGTTTTCAAACCCCCATGAGATTGTTTTAGTTGTTGCTAGTGTTGATCGCCATCATGTGTTGCCGCGTCACTCTCCCAGCTTCAGTTGGTATCAGAGCACATGGGATCTTCGACGAATGCCCGACGAGATGAGGAAGTCGTTGCACCTAGTATCGGCCAGCCTGATCTAGCTGCGGAGAACGAAGTACTCCAACAAATGAAGACTTTCACACACAGTTAGGACTACTCAAAGCCCGCATCAATGAGAAGATGGCCATGGATCTGAGAGTGCCTTCAAGAGCCCTTTTCATGGCTATGCTTCATGTAAGGGATCATTATAAAAAAAAAAAAAAAGCTTCATATAAGGTATCAAGAAAAAAAGAAAAAAGAAAGGAAGAATGGGAGATTGGTGCAACGCCAAAAATCAATGATGACCTAAACTCGAGGTCGAGTTTTCTTAGAGCGGGGGTGAATAATGCAGAACGCGTGGCGTTGAAGAAGTCTTTTATTTTTATTTTTTATTTTCGTCATTTTATTTGTAGTATTCTTTTAGGGCATCAAATCTTGTTCTTTTGGCATGATTTTGGTGTTTTTAGAAAGATTTTTTGATTACCTATCTAAAGAACCCCAGATTACACGATTTGGACTTGATTTTAGAAATATTTTAGTCATGTTTGTACTTTTTATTTATGTTGTTTTAGTTAGAAGATTGAGAATAATAGTTAGGCAAGAATTTAGAGTTGTTATTCTTAGGTTTTGGCTCTTTATATAATGTAATGGCATGAGGAAAGAAAGAGATTGAATAAAGTTTATTTTTTGGCGTCATTCGAAGCTCCTTCCACGAGTTATGTTGGAGTTTTTCTCCAAACCGTGGCATGGGTTTTCAAATCCCCACAAGATTATTTTAGTTGCTGCTAGTGTTGATCTCCATCTTGTGTTGCCGGTCCATGCTCCCTGCATCATATATGGTGTCTGCAGAACACATCTAGTTGGAACTATAATTAGTAGACATATAGCATTTCTAAGGTGTTACATCAAAAGGAAATAGGTAAATCTTTGTTGTTCATCATTGATCTATTCATATCTAATTAGTGAAACGCCCTATCCCAAGGACGTTTTATTTAAAACCTTTATATTGGGGATGAAAATAGAGCACCAGACATAAGGGCATGTTGTCAGTCACCAACTGCAACAACATGTTTGATACAGTTCGAATCGACGAACGCAATCCTTATGGTTGTGGAGGAAGAACAAGAAGTAATTCTTACAAAAATATGAGAAAATCTTTTCTTCTTCAACTAAAACTCTCATTGCAAATGTGTGGTGCACTTTTAATAGAGGAATACAAGAGAAAAAAATGTTGAACCTAGCCCATTAACTAGTTTAGGGACTTACAAACTCATAAATAATTTAGCAACTCACAAACACATTATGACTGGAAACTGCTTCTACAGCTGCCAACTCGTCTCATTGTTTGAATCAAGCATGGAAGAGTGCTTATGAAAGCAGGTCGGTCTTTATCAAACAATCAAGCACTAGATTAAAAGAAGGGCTTCAGTAGCCAAACAACATAATTACAAAAAAAAAAAAAAAAAAAAAAACAAATATGAAATCTGTATTTGATCTAGATCTAGCTTTGTCCGCCAGCCAGAAAGTAAAGTCTCTCCGACTCTTGTTGTTTCGCGACTGACTCACAAACACATTAATTAGCCTAGGAACTTACTGATATGGTCCATTAAAATAGTCATATCTCACCAACTACTTGTCCGATATTTGTATGACTATACTTGTTGGAAACATATTCCGAAGGGTTACAACTTTCTAGTTTACATTTTTCCAAATTCTTTTATCTAGTAGTCCAACAATCATCATGAAATCGAGCAGCAACATTTTAGCTGGTGTGCACCTACATCAATCTCCTCCAGTTGAACAACAACTCATCCCTGAGTTGATCGAGTCACTTTCATGATATGGAATAGGATAAAAAATATTGAAAGTAGCTGAAACGCCGTAATCACCAGGTAATTTGATCTTGGATGCATTATCCCCAATTTTCTGAACCCCCCGAAAAGGAGCATCTACAAGATTTTGAAGTTCGTCAAACTTCCTTGGATCAAGAAAACCCGTCGATTTGTGAAGGTGAAAAATAAACAAATTTGTGGAGGTTAGTACCCGTCCATTTTAACCTCCACAAATCGAAGAGTTAGGATGATCATGTGGAGAAGATTTTTAGGGCACACCCTATCAATGTCAGGGCACATCAAATGAATGGTTTACATCACCCCAAACGATTATTCTTCTTAACTAGGAAAACTCAAACCAAATAAAAAAGGAAAAAGATTGGGAAATGGGTTTGGCAAGCCACTTGCAGATGGTTGAAGCGGGGTAGACTCCGACGTCTCTGACACATGTCCCAACACCCAAATTTATCACAGAAGCTTGGTTTCGCTCAATTTCAGTCATGCATTCTAAAAGTACCCAAATTCCGATCTGAAGATTTTAAGAACCAATATCATAACGCACACTTATGCCCTGATTTTGAGAGCCGATTGTGAATCCAAACCTGATTATTGGTCTTAAATTTAAGATCCGAGGCGGAGATGTTATCGGTGGAGCCGGAGATGATGATCGCGGCAAAGGTGGAAAAAAGTAGGACAAAAGTGGGAGGTGTAGATTAACCGGATAATAGAGAAAGAGAGAGCTGCAGGAAGAAAGAAAAAGGGTCTATGCAATGAGGGCTCCACAATGGTTCGATTGGATTGAAACGACGCCGCAAAAATCGAGGAAAAGAAATCTGCAATCCAACGAAAATCCAAGGTTGAAAGAGATGGATAGCATACAGGCAAGATTTCAGGGATTTCTGATATTTTAGAAGACCAAAAATCTCGCATTCGGAACAAATACCCAAGAAAATTATGAAGAGAAAGAAGAAGAAGATGGGAGTGTAGAGATATGTCGTGGGAATTTGATGGCACAGGAGGTATTTCTAACTTAAACGCGTGGGAATTGGAGGGCATAGGAGGTATTTTCCTATTTGAGGTGAGGTGTTAAATTCACAGATTTTACAGAAAAAAGAAAAAAAAAATCAAGCCTGTTCTCTTCTGCTATATATATATATATATATATATATATATATATATATATATATGTGTGTGTGTGTGTAGTTAAAAACCCGTGCTATGCACGGGGAAATGAAGGTGCTGCTCTATCGAGGAACACCCGATCCTTTTGTGATATTCCCTAGCAAATCCCATTTGAAATGGATAGTCCCAAAGAGTTATGTAGAAAGAATAGGAATTAAGAAGAAGAAAAGAAGCACATAACAGATGTGATGATCATTTTCTGTTACATTAAATTATTTTTCCAAGCATCAGAATTATTTTTTGATAGGTTGTGTGCATAAGATTTATAAGTTTCTCAAAAGGTCTTGCCAATCATCAAGAAAACGAATTACAAAATTGCAAAAATCAACATCGCTCCAACTTTGCTCGGTCGAGAATTTTTGTAGATGATGGCCCATAATTTGCCAACCATTTCTTGGCTATAGTATTTGACAAATATCCTAATAGGTTCCACCGTAGCAGAGCATTTGGATACTGGCAGCAAACTTGTTATAGAGCTGGAGCCCGGTGATCATGAAATTGATGTAAAAACAATAAAATAACGGCAAGCTATGATAGAACTAGTAACATGTTTAGGGGTGTTCTTCTCTTGTTTTTCCATTGTTTTTTGTAGAAAATTCATGAGATGTTGTTTGCCATGAATATAACATGATTTATGATGGGCCAATTCATATTATTACAGATTTTGGTGGGAGAAAAACCGTTTTATATGTAGAAAATATAATGTTCAATGAATTAGGATTTCAATTGGTCTGAGTCAATTTTCAAAGCAACTAGTTCAAAACCAAGAATTTTTTCTAAGGTTATATTTTCTGAGTTTTAATTGAGTCAAAAGAACATTAGAAATCCAAAATTCCAGTAGAATTCATTCATCTTGATGGTTTAAAAATCCATTTAAAAATACCTAGAAAAAGGATATTTGGCGAATAAAAATTCGTTTACATGTCAAAATAATTTAAAATTTGACGAAATTTTATTCACAGTAGTCTTTTGATATTTTAAGATCATACAAAAAATTTGAAATGATTTTGTGTTTATTTGTTATTTTTATTGGATTTTTTAACGAAAAATAATTATTTTCTACATGTATAAACTAATTATTACCAAACGAACTTTTAGAAAGCTGAAATTCAATAATAAGATGAATTGGTCCATTAGTATCATATTATGAATTGTTCAGGTTTTTTGTACATGTTTTGACACTTTTAGTGATTTTTATTTTAATCGGCCAAAACATAAATAAATCTATTAAAAATAATAAATTCTATAAATAATATTTGAAATTTCTACTATGATTTCCTATTGTTATGAAAATATTTCAATATTAATTTGGATCGAATTGGATGATTTTTGCTATAAGTTACTTTCAAACTCCAATAAATTGCTTAAATTTGTAAAATCAGTAAAAATCACATAAAAATTTTAAAATTATGAAAAATTCCAGAACATCCTAATTTTTCAGAAACATCATAATCCTCAAGTTTCTTAGTTAAAAATTGTTAAAACTCACTGAAAGTCTTCACAACCTGCTAATTTGGTGAAAACCCTAACATAGGTGAATTTACCCTTAGAGCCTAAGAATTTCCTAAATTTTAGGTGTTAGGAACCCTAAAAAGACTAAAAACCACTAAGCTAATAATTTGGGTTGGTCAAATCCAAACTCAAATCAATTATGGAACCGTTGGATCGCGGTCCCACCTTGTAGGAGCCTTTAGAGCCCCCTTTAGGAACACTTACGCCACGTCGAGGTCTAGGTCTTAGGGAGTCTTAGAGTTAGGAGTCCGGTTAGCTTCATCACGACCGGATGTTATTGTTAGCTACTGAGCCATAGATTAGGTTTCACTAGTTAACCATTTTTTCCTGTAGGACATGCCTAGTTAACCTAGGATGTAGGGCCCACCTGCAATAGTCAAAGGAGTGTCTTGCATTTAGATATGATCATATAGTATCTTAGATGGAGTCTTAGGATAATAAAATGTAATCAACTTGAATTAATTAATTTCTCTTAAAACTGTTGAAACAGTCTTCCAGTCTAGATCGGTGTCCTAGATGAGTTAGGCATGTAGCTTAGTTTAGGCCACTGAACTACAACGACTTTGATCCCAATGAGGCTTGGGTACGTAGGCAACTTGGATGGCACTCCAAGCTCAAGTCGACCCTACACACACTTCAGTAAGGTTTTAGGGTTGTTATTTATTTCTTAGTCATTTTCAAACCCTAAATTAACTAACATAAATTGATTAAATCACTTATGATTTTTCCCAAATTAGATTTTAGGAGAACTTTCACATAGATTGAATCAAACCAAATTGAGTCAAAAGATGCACCTAGGAACCACATCGAAATTAGATCATTTAAGATGCATGTCCCGTAGTTCGCACATCAAGAGAGAGTTTAAATGAGCATTTCAAAAGAAATTCAAGAGACTTAACCTTTGGAATTGAAGACCGGATTACCGGGCTAGAATGATGCTTAACACATTTCATTCTCGTAATCAGATAATGGATCTAGACTTCTGGGATTGCAGATCATTACAGTATCACTTATGGGTCCTAGGTCCCTTATCTAGGTGGCGACTCTGGTCATTCTCTTTTGCATGAAATTCAGATTTCTTCAGGGATCCTAAGTTTACGGAAAAGATGATACATATCAATAATCAAAAGCACACGACGCTCGCGTGGGTACGAGAGACCAAGAGAGAGGCGGGCCGCGCCCCTCTCGCGGGATCGGGTCCCACACCTGGGTACATCAAGGACAAGAATGCCCCTTATATGGGCTATCATATACACCATACTACAAACCCATTCTCTCTCTCACACACACACAAAAGAAAAGTCCATCCACCCTAGGTTAATTAAAACCCATATTCTTTGGCCGAGACCCGCTCTACGTCAGACTCCCCTCCTTAGAAAAGAGCTTGTCCTCAAGCTCAGTTCCTTGCAAGAAAGGGATAGACCCGGGTCATCGGGCAAGAAAGGATGTCATCCTTCAACTCGGCCAAAGAAAGTGTGATGTCGATGCCTGGATCAAACACAAAACTTTCCCGCACAAGGCCCTTTACTTGGGGCCTGTCAGTCATTTCACGTCGGTCATTTCCTGGATTTACCTCCTACCACTTGAGGTGTCTTGGTAGTGCCCTACCCTGATTTCTGTCCTGGATGTCATAAAAGTCATCTGCCATGTACCTCTTTTTCATACGCTAATGGTTGTTGCCATAAAACTCTGTCACGATCAAATAAAGTGTCACGGTGAAATGGAATTGTCAGCACTGCCAAGGTGAATTCTAACTCTTCCTCTGCCTTTTCACAAATTGGGTTGTCCTCTGCTAAGTCATCATGACCATTCATTACCTCACTGTGATTCTCTGTCTCCCCTACCTCAAGATAAGTCATTGCAATCCACTCTACCTGCTCCTCACTACAAGGGTCTCAATATGATCCCCTATATCAATATGATCCTCTGATGGAGACTCCTGTGGCAACTCTGCGAGTGGCTCTTAGTGGTGGCTGAAGGCTCAGACTCTACCTCTTCCTCTTTGCTATTGGCATCTTTATGTGGGGAAAGTGAAGGACTAGCTCTGCAGTGATGCGGTCTAGCAAACTGGCTACTCACTACATTAAATGGAGCTTCCATTTTTTTATATGTAGCCTTTTTTCCAGCAGCATTCGCCTCATGTCCTCTAGACAAGCTTTTTATCTCAGCCTCACGCTTTCTGCGACGAGCCTCTTTCTCCCACCTTTGTTGATATGCTTTAGGTGCAAACTCTTTCATGAAGTGGTCTCGCACCTCCTCCCACCTGCATAATGGAGGATCGCCAAATGCAAGGCGCTCGCTATCCCAACACATCCACACATGCTTGGCATGATGTATTATAGTCTCCCTTACACACCATAAAGTCTCTCGGTGATTATGACCATAATATATGTGAAATGCCATGAGAGCGTTGATCCATCTTAAGCACTTGGTCTCATAATCACCATCGTACTTGTAGCCTTCAAAGTGGGTAACATGTGGTGGCGCCATGGTGGTGTGGATCAATGCGGAAAATGGTACTCAATACCGGAAGGGTGCTCGCTGCCTTATACCCATCAAACAGTCCCTATGTTAACCCAAGATGCTACAATGCGTGATATATCTTTGCTTTAAACTGGCTTGAACCGGTCCAAGAACTTTGGTCAACTGCTTTGAATCAATCTATTGCAAGTGTTGGGAACTGACATAAATTCCAATTACCTGAACTCCTTTCAGTCGTTGAGCAAGAAATGTAATTTTGGGTGCAAAGAGTGTCACACCTTGTCTGATAATCTTGTTCTTAGCAGTAAGCATACTTGCGGGTCTATGTTGAAGAGAATTCCAGTGCTAATGAATGAAGTTCAATGCATAAGAACTCAATGGAAGGCAATGGCTGCTGGTTCAACTCAACATCCGCTTAAATGCACAATAATGAGAGGTTTCACCTACAATCTAACCAGAGAACAAGAGCAGCTTCAGCTGAAATTCGATTGGAGGTAATTAATATCAGCTTCTTCAAATTTAAATCTGTGTTGATTTAAATGTAGCTCAACCACAGTGAGTCCGCTTGTATGTGTAGAAAAACCCAGTGCTTGATGACCCTAGAGGGACCTTCCCCCTTCAGTACGTGATAACGAGGTTCAATCTGATATAGGGAGACACCCGAATTGTTGCTCACTAGGCATTTCAAATGTGTCTAGAATAGACCCAGCAGTTGGCTGTAGCACAGAGTAGTATTAGGCAGATACTATTGCTTTCCAAATAGTGGAGCTGAACTCAAATTTCAGGCTTGCAAAAAGACCTTAGTTGGGAGTTCAAAAAGAGGGGCCTAAAACAGTTATAAAATGTCCACAAGTTCCTCCTTGGAGTGTTTAAAGGGTGTTGTGCAATCTAACATTACAGTTCCTGATAACGATGATTGGTCCAACAAGTTCAAAACAGTTCAGTGAATAGGACTATTTTAGGCTATGACAACGTTGTCAGCTGCCTCTCCACTCCCCCTAGATGCTAGCCAGATTCAATCGGCTCACTCAAACATTTCCACAAACAGATTCAATACCATGGACTGCTCACCAAGGCCATTTCCCAAGATTGCAAGGTTAAGAAACCTCACTTATCCGAAGCTCTGATACCATTTATGACGCGGGTAAATACATCAGAAGCGTGAAGCTTGGATATGGTGTTCGGATGCGTCATGTCATAGTGGCAGCTATACATTCATAATTCTGTGCGTGGACTACAAAGGTGGGAATAAGATCTTTAAAGAAACAATTGGTTTGGTTCAAGTCTAAGCAATTCAATTTCTCACAATATATTGAGGTTTCAACTTCCAAATGCTAAAAGGGCATTAACACAAACATGATGTATGCACACAAAAAGCATTAACAGCATCTTAAAATTTTCCACAACAGAACTTAAGGTGAATGATATAGCTGAACCGAACACATCTGGAGCCCAACTTCTTATTGTAAAATTCAAGCACAATGGAATTCAAGGGCATGAATGGTTTTCTGTAAAATCCATTAAGAAGTTCCTTTGCTTACACAAATTCAAGGTGTCTAAACACAAGAGTAACATTCCAACTATCAAGTGAAATTTTTTTTAAGGAATTAAACTCAAGAAATGAAATGATAGGAGAAGCTCAAGGCTCGCATCCGATCGACAGGGCAAAAGGAATTCCTGGAGCTTCAGATCAGATATCTTGCTTACAACAAAGGAAAAAGATGAAGAAGGATAAGATGCAGAAATTCTTTCAGAAACCTCACCTTCAGCACTTCAAAGGGGATAACATCACTGTTGGAAATCTCTCCAGCAGAAGATAAGTGTCTAATTCCAAAAATTATGTCAAAAGTCCCCTAAAATGAAAAGAAAACCCCTACTTATACTAGCCCTAGGTACATAAAGGACAAGAATGCCCCTCATATGGGCTATCATATACACCATATTACAAACCCAGTCTCACACACACAAAAAGAAAACTCCATCCACCCTAGGCTAATTAAAACCCATATTCTTTGGCCGGGACCCGCTCTACGTCAAGAACCCACTTTTGGGTTCAAATTTTACTTACATTCGGACGCCCGAATCGGACGCCCAAACATCTCTTCGGGGACCCGAACACCCTTAGTAGGGGGGTTGAAGTGCGGGCTAGATTTTTGTTCGCGAATTTCCACATTTCGTCTGGTTTTCGCAAAACTTCAAAAATTCATATCTCTTTTGTTTGGAGTCCAAATCGTGCAAGGCCGGATCCGTTGGACTCGCATCGACAAGGGGAATCCAACCAACCTGATTTCACAATCTGAATTCAAACGAACGATAACCGATAAAATAATTAAGAATTTAGGTCAAAGTCTCCAATTCTCCGAATTCAGATTTCTCAACAATTGATCATGGGTTCATTGGGTTCGTATAACAACATCGTCCTCAAGAAACTCAAGATCAGTCTAGGGATTCTTATTTCTAAACCATATCTCTTTTAATTATCTAATCCTTGTTTTAGGGTTCTTTCTTAGACACACAATTCTTCACGAAGTTCATAGGTCTTACCTTGATTCGTGTTTGTAATCACCAAGGCGCGATCTTCCTCTCCTCTCTCAAGAACTTCTTCTCTTGAGGCTGAACAAAATATTTGGGGTTAGTTTAGCTCTCAAAAGATGTATTTATAGGCTTTCTTATGAAGCCCTAATCAAAGCCAAGGTCTAACTAACAAAAACGCCCCTCTTCATAGAGGGGAACAAATTTTAATAAGGGGGGTATTTTCGGTATTTTATAGAAACGCTCCCATTTAGGCAAGTCTTCGAAATTGTTGTGGACTCCTCCTCTTTAAAAAGACCCCCACGCTCAAAGGTACGTATCACACAATCTCTAGCAAGAGTTATCGTTCTCTAGTTCCCTCTTTACTTGGTTCTCCCCTGTTGTACTGATTTCTGATTTGAGCGTCGGAGTGGTCTCCCGGATCCACAACTCCAGGAGCCCTAACTCTTTCTCTATTAGCGCAAGTTAATCACAGATCTGAGCTCTACCAATCGCTGATTGCGGAAATCGGATTTCGGCATCATCAGGTTCTCCTTCCATTCTCCCTTATCTCTTAACCCATTCTTCTGTAGGTCTATCCTAATGCTCAGTTCTCTTGTCGGGAAAGGAAAAGAAAGGGAAGTGAAGGGAAGGAAACTGACGTGGCAGAAAGGAAAGTGAAGGAAAAGAAACCTAACAGAAAACCTGTCAGATGAGCATTTCATTGCACAGAAACATGACAGAAACCTCACAGAAACTAACAGAAACTACAGAAATATGCGTTTCGTTGCAGGGAAACTAAATAGAAACCTGTTAAACAGAAACTGTGACAAACTAACATGTAGAATGATGCCAATATAGAACCTAGTCTAAAATAAGTGGGTCTAACCCTCTGAAGTCAATGAAAATAAGAAAACCATGACAAACAGAAGTTGAAAAATAACAATGCCAATCAAATTGTCACAAATATAGAGTTGCCAAGATATAAATAAGGCAACCAACATAGACTTGACATAAAAACTACATATGTATGCCAATAGATCCTACTAACAACAAGTGGATAGTCCTCAACAACAAGAAGAAGAAGCCCCAAATTTCAGAGATGAGAAACACAATAGCAAATTTCTCCCAAAAATTGACCAACAAAAAAAAATCTATTTGCTTACAATTACTGTTGAGCATTAAACACGAAAGTGATACTCAAAACCCTAAACACGAAAATGATACCCATGAAATCGTGACCCGAGAATCTTACCCATAAAAACCCACTAATCTGTTGACAGAAACCCCAATCCTAAAAACAAAAATGATACCCGAAACCCTAACCCTAAAAACGAAAATGATAAACCCTACAATCCACAAACAACAACAATCCATCACAAACAACAACAATCCACAAAATCCAAAAAACAGCAACAACCCATCCCAAACCCCATTAAATCCAGCACCTAAAATCCAAGGAAAAAATGACAGAAGCGTTGAAACCCTACACAAATATCTTTGAAACCCTACCCAAAAAATGATAAAGAAGAGGAGTAGAAGAAGAAGAAGAGGGGAAGGGACTTACCAGACGAGTGGAGGTGGTCGTGCCGGCGAGTCGAAGATCAGCTAGAGTTCTAGGGCAGAGGAGTCAAGAGAGGGAAAAAAGTCAGGGAAAAGTTGGGGAAAAGTAGAGTTTCCGATGTAAGAGGTGTGGAAAGGGCTTTCAATGAAATCACGGAAACCCCTTTTCCACATATTTTTTTTTTTAAATTTCCACGTAAGTTAAAAAACTTCCCGCGGAAAGTAAAAGAACAGCTAAAAGCAAGGTTTCCGCAGAAAGAAACCCATGTTTCCGGGGGAAACCGGGAGAAAAGAAAATAAAAGAACACAGCATAAGGGTTTTTTGTAAGCTATTTTTTTATTTCTTTGATGTTGTAAAAAGGGTTTTCGTCATGTTTTTGTTTATCTTTCATGGAATAATCTTGTTATGATTTTTTGTTTTCCTTTTGTTTCTTGTATTTTTTGTTCTTTTGTGCAATTCATTTTATCCTTTTTTAATTTTTTCTTTGCATCTTTTAATTTTCTTGTACTTAGGTTTTGGGTAATGCATTCGTTTACTATCCCTGTTTTTGTTCTGTATTAATTTTCTTACGTTGGTTTGTTTCCTAGCCCAATAGGTTCTTAGGTAATGGGCTAGAAGGCCTTCTCTTCTTGTATTCGTCTCTAGTCTGAGAAAGAAGTTTTCTCTAATAGATAAGAAATCCAGGCAAGAGGCTTCTTTGGGCTGATTCTGAAGATATTCCGAAATTTCCATTTATTTTGAATTTTGAATTTAAAGCATTGGAGATGGGTATTAAGTTCCATATTAAAAACTCGATCTGGAGTTGCTTCTTGTGCGTTTGGTTCTACAATCAAATAGCAATTTTGGGGTTTTCTTTTCTATTATATTGAAATATTTATATTGTAGTTTGCAACCAAATGGAAGGCCTATTGGCCTGTTTGCAATTTGAATGTTCAACCAGGGTTTTAAATTTCGACCGAAATCCGAAATTTCGGGTTTCGGTCGAGAACGAAACCGAAATCGGATTTGCCCAAATGGTATAAAATTTCGACCGAAATTTAAGGGATTTATCATTAAATAATACTTTCCTGAATTTTCGGGGATTTCATCTGAAATTTTCTCAAGAATAAAATATTTTTTTATTTGATTTCGTGGATTTCACCTGAAATTTCGGGATTTCAGCTGAAAATTTCGGTTTCGGCTTCCGAAACAGAAATTTAAAACCTTGTGTACAACTAAAGACACTAACCCAGTTACAGCCTATGGCTTTTTGGTCTTTGGGAAGATTCTTTTCATTCCTTTCCAGAGTAGTCATCTGAGAAATGTGACGTGGTATTCCATTCCCATATGTTCTAATGTTCAGTCATATTCCATTCCCATGTGTCTTAATGTTCAGTGACGTCCAAGTATACGAGCTTATTCGTTTAGGTTTTAAGCACGGTATAAAGTTTGGATTAGGGAATCCATTGACTCAACTGGTCTTGATTCGAGAAAATGTCAATTTTAGTTAGAAATATAATAAAATGAGTAATGCTAGGGAGACTGAAAGTATAACCGAGAGGAGGACTGAACAAATAGTTTTTGCCACGTCATCAAAGTGACGTAAGCCCGGTACTTCGGTATAGGAAAATCTGCAAAAAAATAAATTTTTTTTTTGGGAAAAATTCAATTACACCCCCTCATTCAACGATAACCTTGTAGTTTCAAACTCATCAATTACACCCTGACTTTTCAATGTGTATAAGGTAGAACCCCTCAGTTGACGGTCCGTCGACAAATTAAGGGGTTAGGATGATCCTATGTAGCTGATTTTTTGGGCACACCCTATTTATGTCAGGGCCCATCAAATGAATGCTTTGGATCATCCAAACAATGTAGGCCCACTGTGTTTTTGGTCGGCGGACTAGAGAAGTTTCTCTAGTCAACCAACTAGAGACGAGATCTTAATTAGCATTGATAGTGTTTCAAAAGAGAGGTTTTACTTTATATATATTGAAAAGTCAGGGGGTGTTGGTGATGAATTTGAAACTACAGGGTTATCGTTGAATGTGTCAGAATGTTAAGGGCGTATATCTGTATTTTTCTCTCTTTTGTTCCTCACATGGCACAATCTCATTGTCGGGCTCTCCCATCGTACTCTTGGTCTCTATATCATTTTCCTAATAAAAATGCAAGAAATGCATAGGATTCGACCTCTCCTCGTTCAGCATTGTTGTCTGTAATTTGCTAAACTTAGCGCACATGCATGCGATCTGGACCATTCGTCAGATCTGCCCCATCATAGTTGGTCATAGGCCAAAAGTCACACTTGTTGGACTATCCAGGGCTGCTAACAAATTCGTCAGATCTGCCCCATCATAGCTTGCCTAAGATGAAGGCAAGATGTGGATCTTTAGTGCAAATTGTAGAGCACTTGAGATGTCCTTAACCAATTTCCTTTGTTTTTTTTTTTTTCGATAGGTAAGCTGGGGTTTGGCGGGGACCACTACCGGTTTATTAGAATGTGAATGATATTACAATCAGCATACAAAATACTAACCCTATCACAAGAATAGGGAAACAAACCACGAGAACAAAGATAAGACCTATCCTTAGAAGCAATATCTAAGGAAAAGTGGAAGCACAAAGTATCTCTAGAACCACAAATAATTAAGGGTGTCTATCATCGTCTAACTTAACCTTCTAGTTGTTCTTTCGACTCACTGCCTGGTATACTTCGAATTTCGTCACCTTCAATGTGAGATTTAGACTTTTTGGTAGACTGGATCTATCAATTTACTTTCTGCTGAAGGGAGGCAACCAAATACACCATAAACAAGGTATGAGGGATCAAAGTCCTTCGGACCATCCAATCAATGTGTTCTCAATGGCATTTGGGTAAACGTGTGGTTGCCATTCAGTTCAACGGATCTGATCACTTGAACAGGATAGGAGTGGGGCCCAATAGGTTTCTTTAGGAAGAAACATAAAAGTAACTTTCTATTTAAGCATTATAAAGGATAGCATTTCCCAGAAGAGTCCAACTAAGCCGACAATAATATCAGTATCAATCCTAAATTTCAACCTTTGGGTCAGTGGCACGGACATGTACATGTCAACAATACCACTGATAAGTAGTAGGTGTAAAGAAAAGAGAGGTCCAAAGTCATCTATAATTGTAAACATCTTTGTCTACAATGAACTAGAATATGCCGCCTCTTGGGCTTTACCAAATCTTTGGGCAAGATATTCCAACAATGTTACCTAGGAAAAGCATGTGTTCAGTTGAATTAATCGTGTTATAGGTTCACCCAGATTTAATTTACGAAATGAAATTGATAAATAATGTCCATACAGAATAATTTATCAAAACCAGCAAATTGTGAATCGGCTTAAGAGTTAAGCAACTTATAATTTGAATTTTTAATGGGAGTTGCGTACGTACTTAGCTTAGCTAGTTTAGGGCTTCTATCGTGCTATTATAGCTAATTTTTGGCGAAAAAGACGGGTACACATTCGCCCCCTTATAAGTTATAACGTGAACAGTGGCAACTTTAACGCTTTTTGATGTCAAATCACGTTAAAAAGGGAGCTAATGCGTACTTCGCGTACTTAGGAGTGCGGGGGGTGTGAAAATATCATCGCCTTTTTACTTTCAACCTACGGAAACAATATGTCGACACCCTAAAGGGAAGGTTGTCCTAAAGAACACTCCTAATATTACCTAAGGTGTGATAGTATAAGAAGCGTATTAGCTGGCAATAATGATTTGGTATAAGCAAATAAGATCATAAACAAGATAAATTTTATCCAGATAATGATATGTAAAAAGGTAACATATCCAATAAGGTAATGGCATTCTGTACAGTAAAGCAACTAGAAATTGAATATCTTGTGGCTTCAGCTTTTCAGTGAAGGATATACAATAAGAAATAATGAAAATTATTAGCAATGGTATAGATATTAATGATTTTGTTGTGTGTGTGTCTATATATATATGTATGTATAAAAGTATGTACGTTTGTATCAGGCTTCAAGAGAAGCACTTGCTGTCGAAAAATAATATGAATTCTACCAACAAATGGTCACTACACAAGATAATAGTTCTTGTCCAATCATCTCTAACAAACAGATCAATTTGTCAGCTTTGAGGAAATAATCTAAAATAATTCCTTAGATGGAAAATAGCTCAAGAAATACAATAAATTTTTGGAACATCGACAATCAACCACATTTTCACAAGGGGGCGACAGGATGAACAACCATACATCCAATTTTGCCTTGGAAGAAGCTTATCACCGTCCGATCAAGACCAGATAGTGATCCAATAGGGTCCACCTAATCGACCGTTAATAATCGACCGTTAGGGCTGAATTTGAGAGCTGAGACGGGTTTTTTGAAGGAGATACGGTGGAGGACGATCCGACGGTGGAGATTGATGAAGAGGGCTTTGGAGTTGTTATCGACGGTGAGGAGGAAGTTTCGTATGGGGAGACTGCGATTTTGGAGACGTTTGAAGAGCTCTCGCAGGGTAGGGTTAGGGTTTGAGATTTTAAAAGGTCTGTGATGGAGATTCTGTTGCCGATGGGAGAGAGGAGGGTATTTTCGGAAATGATAACGTTTCCGCCTCGGTATGGTGCGTGCGAAGGTTCTGGAATCGGAAGTTCATGGCTTTTCTGGTTCTTCTACTTCTAGGGTTTTATCTTCTATTTTCTTCTGTTTTGTAGAGAGAGACCTAAAATCATAGAGAAGAGAGAGATTGAAGCCCTACTTCTACGGTTTTATCTACCCTTTTTCTTCTGTTATGGAGAGAGAGAGAGAGAGAGAGAGAGAGAGAGAGAGAGAGAGAGAGAGAGAGTTAAAACCCTAAACTTTGAGGGCAATCCTTAAACCCTGAGAACGGGATCTCGCAAGTGATGAATGTTTGGAGACAAACCGTGCGGTTTTTTGTGGGGCAAGTGCAAGTCTGATTATTAACGGCCGATTAGGTGGACCCATATTGGATCACTATCTGGTTTTGATCGGACGGTGATAAGATTCTTCCAAGGAAAAATTGGATGTATGGTTGTTCATCCTGTCGCCCCCTCAAGAATGTTATTTCATGTAGAGAAAGATTTCCAGCTATCAAGTAGGTCATCTTCACGAGCACAGATGAATATTCTCAATTTAGATCCTATTGGTTGTTAAAGATAAACGGGATTCAGGGTTACATGTTCTAAATAAAAAAGTATAAATTCTAAATCAGGTTGACAAGTATAACTAAAATAATGTTTAAAAGGAAATTCAATAAAACTAATTCCTTATTTTTTCAAAATGGTTGTAAACATGTATCCACTACCTCCGAATGCCGGTCTTTCTATTTTTTAGATGAACAATTTGCAAGACATTTACTTGAATTGTGACATTAACCCATCCATACATTCCTACATACATAAATATTTCAATGATCTACTCGAAAGGGAGCCCTTTCCCGCATTTCAAAGTATCTACAACATTGGATTGGGGCATTTACGTTAAAGCAGAATTGATATTAACATCGCCATTTTCATTCCTATTAACGTCGTCGTTTTCATTCTTTTTTACCATTTTGTGTTTATCTCGTTTTACCGTTTGAGAAACGGTTTTCACGTGGTTTAGTTGGCCGTTTGGGAAATGTATCTTTTACGCATTAAAGGGTTCAACGTTTCGCCTTCACGCATCTCTTCCTTTTCTATAAAGATGATTTTAGAGATAACAAAAAGGCATCCCATGGAAAAAAGGCTCTCTGGTTTTCTATGTTATCTCCTTCTTCTCTCTGTTTGTGTTATTAAGATTCCCCCCCCAATATTTTTTGATCAAGGCATTTGGCAAAGACAAGCGAGTTCGATAAGCATTCGGGCCACGCGAGTGCACACCCCAGAAGCCCATTTGCATGAAAAACGACGGAGTTAATAAGAATGAAAAACGGCGGCGTTAATATCATTTTCGCTTTAACATAAATGCCCCAACATTGGCGTTAATGTATCCTGGAGGCATACACAAAGAAGTCCATTAGCACCGTTGATTCATCATAGTGGGGGCGAGATTTTCCTTAAGGACAGTGAATACATATGCACACCTTAACTCAATCAGTGATCCTTTCATTATTTTGTTTACAAATATATTTATGCTGGTTTATTGCATCTGTTGTTTTCGGTTTCATCTTTTGTGGCATCGTTTGAATACGATATACTCTGAATCCCAAAAGTACATATTTACACACACCAGATCTAACATTATTCGCCTTGTAAATGGTATCATCTAGGGGTGCAGCTCAGGTCGGGCTTTCCAAAACCCTACTCTACCCGTGAATTACCTCGAGTTGTGTCAGGTTAAATTTTTTACAGGAAAACTTATGATTCGTAAAGCCGACCATACGCTCGATAGTTTCTTGGGCCGGGTCGAGTCGGGTTTTCATTTTTTAGCGTAGGATAGTGACTAATTTTAAAGAATGTGGGAAAAACAAATCTTCATACCAAAAATCGCAAAATTTATGGTATCGAAGTGTTTAAATTTAAGAAGGACACTATTTTGACATAATAGACATGATCACCTCAATGAAAACAATTGTATCAATATATTGGAAATAATTTGCTATGTTATTCAAGAGATATTTAAGAAAGTCACAGTACACCCAAATGAGTTGGGTCGGGTTTCGGGTTTTTTTCTCCTGGCTCTACCCAAGATTGAGTGGGGTTTTCCCATTTAAAAGCCGACCCTACCCAAGACCCATGACTTCTAAACCTGACCCATGTTATTTTCGGTTCGTTACAGCCCTAGTATCATCCATTCGCCTTGTAAAAATAGAGGATTGAAAAACTCGAACTACAGGGTTTCTTGAGTGAGTAGAATTTCAGTTTCCTAGTTTATATAATAGTGACAGGGGCACTAAGAGAAAGCACGCTGAGGTTAAACAAACATGATAGGTCTGCAAAATGTGGAGAGAAAGACACGTTCGTGGTTAAAAGGGGAACTGTATGGGGACATTACATTTTAAGTAGGTGATTAAAGACACGTTCGTTCGTTGGAGGAGAATCCCAATCCCGTGCCTAAATAAATTTTTTTGATTCTGTGCGATACTTTTTTAGTAAAGAGTTCAAACATGTTAATTGACTTGGATTCCGCATGATCTGTTTTAGATATACATGAGATAAAGGCCATACCCAGTTTTAGTATAGAGCCTTAACACTATTAATTCACGTCGGTTCCACATCATTTATTTGAGATATATGGTAAGATCAAGACCATTGATTATATTACATCCCCACTAAATCGATCCGGGTTTACTATAACCGTTTGATCATGACTAAAACATTGCATCGGTCGCGGGTTTTGCGCCTTAAGCCTAGGATCATCCGATAGGGTGTTGTCCGACTATATTAATGACATAAGAAATAGAAATGATCCGCTTTTGTGGGGTAAAAGCCCAGTGTACTATACTAATAAGGGCATGATAGTGGTTTTCTTTAAAGTGCTATAAGTGGCGGGTGCTCCCGTCATATACTATACTAATAAGGGCGGTATAATATCATCCATCCGCATCATAAATGGTATCATCCATTCGCATCATAAATGGTATCATCCATTCTCCGCGTAAATGAACATGTAAGTGCCATGCATGTCCCTTTTCATAAGATTTTGACAATAATGGAAGTTTGATAAAGAGATTAATTATTAATACTTATTATTATCGTTGTGAGAAGTTTCGTAGTGTCACGTGTGCATCAGAAAGGGTATATTAGTCATGTGGTAAAAATTACAAGGGTTATTTGTGGGGGGCAACTCATGTTGATTTTTGGGAATTCGGGTTTAGATTTTACCTTAAAATTGGGTCAGCTGTAGGTTCATTCTGATTCATTTTTTAGCGAAAGCTCAATCCAACCCAACCCAAGTTACACCCACAGGTATTGTTTTTTCATGAGAAATTAGTTATTAACAAAGAGAGAAATGCTTCAGTAGGGCATTGTGTTAATCAATGAGGCACACAAACTATAATCAGTAGGTCCACTACAAGAAACAAGCTCTTTAGTAGTGAAAATAGTCGTCACTAAATATCTTGAAGTCGTCATTAAAAGGTTTTAGTGGCGACAAATTCGTCGCCACTATAGATGTGTCACTAAAGATAATAGTGACGTCGACTTTAACATATGAGAAATTAGTTATTAATGTATGATTGAAAAGAAGAGCTAAAAGAGACATAAAAGATTTAGTAGGGAGCGACACCCTCATTGTATGTGCCATAGGTCACAGCTTTGGTTGATCCGAGCCGTCCACCTGATAGGCCTTTCTTTGGAGCTTCCGGTGCTTAAAGTCAAGACAGAGATGGAATTGTGCCATGTAATAATGTATACTTTTTGCTGTTGAATGTGAACTGTTTGCTATATGTAGTTCTTTTTACCGTGCATGTCCAAAAACAAAAAACACATTATTTCGTGGTACAATCCGATGCTGTGCAAAAATAGACTTCGTTGTACAAAAATAGTGTCCGGTTCTGGGTTTTCTACCCTCCATGATTTTATTTTCCAACAGCACTAACCGTGGCCAATCCACTCCGCGGGGCCCGCCCCTTGGAGATGCTGAAATCGTATCTACAGAGGGAGAAGGCCAGTTCACATATATGGCCCAAGAACTTTCTCTTCCTTTCTGATGTGGCATCTTACATTCTAGAAGAAATATTTTGTTTTGCCATAGTTGAGGAAGAAATTGTCTTCATGGAAAGCTACATCCCTTCTATAATATTTACCTTTTGTTCGCTGGAATTATTAAAAAAACTTATTATGTCACTGAAATATTTTATAAATGGTTATGTAATGTAGAGCCGAGCAACAGTTACCGAAAGCTTTAGTAACAAATGAATGAAAACGTAGCGGAAGCTCAAGATTTAAGGGTTTATGAAAAGGGCACTTGAGAAATGATGGAAAAGGAGAGATTAGAGGAATTTGAAACTAATGGAAATCCTTAATGGAGAAGTATATAATATACAGGTAATGAAGGTTATGGGTGGAAGGTAAGGTGTTTAAATTCTTGGAGTTAATGGCTTCTTGGGTGGTTAAAGAGCTGGTTTGGAAGTTATATGAAACAAATAGGATATTACAGAATATTAAATCGGTTAATCAGGAAGGTTTGCTAGTGTAGGTTAAAAAAAATCATGTAGCATGGGGTGGATGGATGAAAATGGGAGGAGGGTTTATCAATGAAAACCAAGGTAACTTGTGTGACAGAATCGGCTATATTTTAATAAGTATGGGAGGTTGCCTAGTTGCTAGATATTAGAAAGGGTTTGTCCTACGAAGTCTTACGAAGAAAGGGTGTTAGCCCAAAGGTTCAACAAGTACTCACATTGAAATGTTTTGATGATTAACAAACTCAATTTGTTATAAAAAAGGTTTTATACACTAATGATTTCCATTGGCAAAGTTATTGTGTTCATAGCATAGCATCCTCAAGATTGCATGACAAATGGCAAATCAATGAAGCTCAAAGTGATATCAAAGGCATGAAGAAGGCATCACCAACACAAAGGCAAGTCAAATGTATTCAAAGACAAGGTTGAACTCATGCCCAACAATGATGGCAATCAACTCAAAAGTTCAAGCTTGGCTAAAGCATCAATGGAGTTGAGTGAAGACATGTCAAAGCCTCTACAAGGTGCCAACAAGATTGAAGACCAAGTAAAATTATAATGTAAATGGTCATTCATGTATAGTCTAGGTCTATGACACAAGGGAGAGTTAAAATCAATCTAAGTAGAACTTAATGGGTTTGTGAATGTTCATAGTGGTGTCCCAACATTATTGGACCCTCATGACATTCCATTTAACTTGATAAAATAAAATTCCAAAAGCCCAAACAAAATCAGCAAAAAATATAAGGGAAAAACTGCCGTGCACAGGCTTCTCGGAGCTCCGAGAATGGTTCCAGGTTAAAAAAATAATGGGCATACGGCCCGCTCGGAGCTTTGAGCCCGGACTTCGAGAAGATCGTTGGGGAGCTTAAAAAAGGCATATTTTCTCCCCTCTATTTATATGAACCTTGAGACTTTTGGGGAACCATCTAAGGAGTTTACAAAATATTCTAAGAGCACAAAAAAACATTCATTCTCTTTCTCCTCAAGATTTTCACTCTCCATCTTTCTCTTGTGCCTTTACCTTAGATTATTCTTGAGAGACTTTAGGGTTTTTCATTTGGTGCTCTTTTTCTTGTGAGAGTGAGCGAGCTTTACATATAATTAGCCTATCTAGAGGCAAGCAAGCTAAAACCTTTCATCTTCTTTGTATTTGGCACAAAGGGCGCCGTAGAAGACCCTTGGAGCTCGAAGCTCGATTTGTACAAGGCGGAAGGAACGCTGTATTTAAGTTCCTTGGAGAAGATAGTGGAATCCTCAAGGAGAGCAACTTAAGAAGAGTGGAGTAGGTCTTGAGCTAAGACCGAACCACTATAAAAATCCTTGTGTCAAAGCTTCTTTGTCTCTTTACTTCTTCTCTTGTAGTAAGCATTTTACTCTTGCTTTGAATCTTATTTTTAATTTCCTATTCAATCTAAAACTAGTGCAATCAAAGTTTTCAAAATCCTTAAAATTTGAAAAGACACCCAATTCACCCCCTCTTGGGAAGCTAAGTGGAATTTCAAAGGGGTTTCTGGATAATTGTTATGCCCCAAACCCCACTCTGGGCGTAGGACATGACGGCGCCGTACACCTCCAAGATAAATCCCACGAGTATACAAGACTACAAAGTAATAACATAACTATTCTTGGTATTCAATAACTAAATTATCAATGTCTCAAATAGTGTGGGACTAACATTATCAAATCAAATCTCAACTCTCCCTTGAACCCAGATAGAATAAAACATAAACATAGTCTTATACATTGTTCATCAATACTATACTCACTGTCTGAGATAAAAGCAATTAAGCTAAATAAAATCTCCAAGCTTCTACAGTTTAGAAACTAAGCTTCTTCTTCCTCGTTTGCCTTATGAGAATCAAATTCTAAAAATGTTATAAACCAAAGTGAGCTGAAAAGATCAATACATAATAACATACTACTCTAAGTGTAAGTCTAAGCATGCCAAGGCTCAAAGGGTTACAAATAGGGTCAGAATTTAAAATTTTCAAATAGCAAAAGTGGGTATAACCATAATCAGAGGTGCATGTCCAAAACGGAATATTGAATGGAGGTATAATAGAACTAATAGTATCAGAATAGTAGTCAATATCAAAAGGGTATCTGAAATTTTAAAACAATAATCAGTGGCAGAATCAAAATAGAAGTCAAAGTCTGAAGGTGTCCAAAGTATAGCTCCACTTCAAGATCATTGGCTTAGTCCAGAAGACGTGTTAATGTTTACACCGACCGTCCACGTTGTTAGAACTAGTTTCTCAAAGTTCAGATACAAGTCAACAAGACCAACATTTTATCCCACTGACGGGCCAGGAGTTCCAATGTACTACCTCACGGCGGGTATCCAAAATCCAGTGTACAACCCCACGGTGGGTATCAGAAATAACACAAGCGTCCATAGAAAATTCCATATAGTGAATCCAAAGTCCATAGTAGATAGTTCCGAAGGAAAACCCAACTCTTGAGTTTTTGGTTTCACTCATGCCCGAATTGGACGTCGAAACATCCCTTCGGGCGCCAGAACACCCTTAATCGGGCATACGAAGTATGGGTTGGGTTTCTTCCACGAGAATTCCAGATTTTTGTTTGATTCCTCCAAAACTTCGAAAAATCCATATCTTCTTCGTTCGGACTCCAAATCGTTCGAGGTAGGATCCAATGGATTCCTTACGAAAAGAAAAATCGGTCACGCTCTGAATCGTTGCAGAGAATTTTTGTAACCTAATTTTCACTTTTAGCTCAATATCTTTCAAAAATTCAATTCTATGACTATAATGATTTAATCTTTGGTTTGTTGGGGATTGAAGAACAACACAAACCCCAAGAAATCCGAGATCAGTCAAAGAGTTCTTCTTCTAAGTTGTATCGACCATCAATCACATCTTTTTAATCACCTAATCCTTGTTTTAAGGTTTCTAAGAGCACAATTATCATTCAAGAATGTAGTTCTTACCTCAATTCGCGGTTTCCTGCTCCAAATCGCGATCACCTTCTCCTTCCCCATGAAAACCCTCTCCTTGGGCTGAATAAAACGATCAGGGTTTGTTTTAACTCCAAAAGGTGTATTAATATGCTTTCTTAAGAAGCCCTAATGAAAGTTAAATTCTCAAACACAAAAACGCCCCTCACTTAAGTGGGGAACGCATTTTAGTAAGGGGGTATTTTGGGTCTTTACAGCGATATTATTACAGGAGTCAAGCTGCTATGTTGCTGGAGGTTTGGAGGTGGGCTTGGGATAGGTTTTAGGGGAGGTCTATGGGTAACTTTTAGGTTGTTGGACGACTGAATTCTCATTCCTCTCGACATTCAAAGAGGGCTGAGAAAGGTAGTTTCTTATGATTGTTGGGATTGGGCTTGAACTGTGGAGGGATTTTAGGTTTCGGGAATGTTAAACAATGGAATTTTAGATGGGTTGAGGAATAATGGCACCTAAAATAAGAAGGATTTCGTGTGTCTGTTTGGGATATGAGAACCTAAGAACGATGGGGTTAGATTTCTGGGTGGAAATAAAATGAGGAAACAGGATTGGTTTGTTAAGTAATTAGGTCAAGCAAGAGGTTGCTTGAAGCATTACACCCAAGGTATCTAATTTGGAACACCAAGTTTGTTGCCTCCAGCCCCTATATATATTAGATACACTAGGGTTTTAATAGGTTAGTGGGCTCTAGCCCAAATAGGCCCACTACACCGGTCCATTATCTTATTGGGTTTATATTAGAACATACATGGGTTATACTATATACCCAACAATCTCCTCCTATGTTCTACATATAGCACAAGCCAATAGATAGATAGTGTAATGTTCAAAACAAAAAATTGAATCATCCACATCACCATATGGTCTATATCATAAAAGATCTGTAATCCAACTGAAAACACGAATCCTTTTATGACAAACCAAGAGTTTTAGATATACAACAAGCTAAACTCAACCAAAAGGTAGTTTCACATATAAGTGAACCCCACTGATCTTAGAGGAATTCATTCATGGGGTATGATTCTCATCGAGATCCAAAATAAAGTTCCACAAAAAAGTGAACTCTATACATACTGAAATAAAAGCACAGTCTTTATGACTTTAGAAGATTTAAGTAAGTCATCTTCATCAAAGTCAAGACAAGCTCCTCCTTTTTCGTCAATCCCTGTGAATTACCAAATATGGATTTCATAAAAATGAATCCAATCATTTGTGTAAAACACTAAAGTATCTAGTTCTACCTGAAGAAGAACTTAGTACAATTCCAAAATGACTGAAAAAAGTATCAGTATCACTCACACCATAAGCATCCTTGTCAAGTTTCAATAAAGAACAAGACCTAAACAGCTTCTTTTGCAAATAACCATTCATAATTGTCAAGTTTCAATAAAGAACAAAACCAAATAGTTTCTTTGCAAAGAACCATTTCATGTTTTTTTTTTTGGAATGTTACAGTCATCATTCATCTCCTTGATCTTCTTAGGGATGTCGATGTTCTTTAAGGTTTGCCCTTGGGACGAGCTATGGTGCGACTGGGTCAAACTAACTGGTCGGGACTTGTGATGGAGTTTGATGGGCTCTTCGGGTTCTTCCAGGAGGGCACCTAGTCATCTCGGCTCTGCTCTGAATCTCCTTGTTCCTCATGTTTTTTTTTCATCCTTCTCCTCTAGTTTTTCAACCAAGTCGGTCAAATTTGCGACATGCCTAGCCAACTCATTGACCCGGTCCATCGTTGCTATGGCCTCTTGATGCTAGGCTGATTGGAAGGCACGTGGTCAACCATCAGTGGGCTGTGTCACGCCCCGAACCCAAAATCCAGGGTCCGGCACATGTGACAGCCGCCGCACGCCCATAGGGTCGCTCCCACAAGCATGCAAGGCTTCCTCACAACCAACTATTCTCAATATTCAGATCGATTGATAAATGCGGAAATTTTAGTCTCAATTAAAGCTCCAATGAAATATATCTATAGCTCCATAATTATAAATCCAACAATAATTATTCCAAGACAATCACCTTAATAAAATAACAAAAGTTTCTAAATTGGAACAATGAAATAAAGAAGGAAATCTCCTAGGCTCCAATCCAAGTGCCTGATCTCAGCAAGTCTATTGCCGCTCCTCTATATCTGAAAATTGTTAAACCACATAATGAGCTAACAGCCCAGCCGGTTTTCCAAATCCAAGCCAGCTAATAGGAAACCGAAAACAATGCTGGTGTGGAAAAGAAGTAACATGCCATAAAATTTTAGTCTATGCAGAAATTGATAAGAAGCAAGAAAATCATTTCTACATAAGCTACATAAGAAAATACATGCTTTTACAAAAATGATTCCTACCACTCGGTTATGCAGTTTTCCACTTTGAAAACAATGACAAAGAATATATATTTTCAACCACTTGGTTTTACAGTTTTCCATTTAGAAAACAAATACTTAACAGTCTTCTCTGTGGCCAATTTCCAACCTTATTGGCAAGTAGCGTAACCCAAGGCGAACACTCGTTCGCAGGACTAACAGGTCCAAAAGCACGCAATATCACAATATCAATAGCCAGAAGACTCCCTACTGGCCGCCCGAGATCAACCTTACGGGCAAATAAACTCGACCGGTCTACGTGATCACGTCCAGTGTACTCACCCACTGGCAGGTTGGGCACTAGATCCCCACCATAGATCAACCTTATTGGCGGAATCCATTCCATACCAAGACTGTTTACAAATATAGAGAAAAGCAATTTAATGTTTTCAATACCATGCCATAAATTTTTTGAAGACGTTTCAAACCATTGGGGGCTCCCCCGTTCCAAACCATTGAAACCATATGATATATAGAATGCTTTTCAATAGTGTTTCATGAATTTGAGTTTCCAAAATCATGTTAGTTACAAAGCTCATTTTTTGTATAAATAAGAAAGCATGTTAAGACTAAAGCATTTCATGGATAATGACAATTCAATCATTTAGTATGACATGCTAAAAGATATCAGTGAGAAACCTTTCCAAAAGAAGTTCCATATAATGGACTGTAATAAAAGCTTGTAACAAATCTAAGTATATGAAATATATGTAATACACTGACATTGGGTAGGATCACCTACCTTAAGCGAAATCTCCAAAATTTCCTTTGCAAGGTCAAGACCCACGAAGAAGATCTTCCTAGAGTGTAGAAAAACATAGAGTAGAGTAGGTGGTGAACTTGTAGTTACAGAATCACTTATGGCAGCCACTTATAATGGTTGTAGGTAAGGAAATAACTCCCAAGAATTGGTTTGCTAAAGCAAATGACAGCCACTAATGATAGTCACAGCTCCGAAGCATTGGAACGAAGTTCATATCACGGGTGGGCAGCAAGGTTCACCCAAGATCACAAACTATTTTAGCTACAAGCAACAACATCTCCAAGGCACTAATCTCGTGAATGGATTGTGTTCTCTCTCCCAAGGTAGTGGTGGCTGGTTTTGTTTGCAGAGAAAAGATCCCACAAGAGAAATAATCTTCACATGATCAACGAACTGCCCTTGATCAAGGAGGCTCACGGTAGAGACTCGACTGAAAAATTAATTAATCATCAAGAATAGGTGATTCCATCAAAATATTCATCTCATATGATTAGGAAGAACTCCCTTCTACTTCTAAATTCGAAACTAAAAGAAACAGTACCTCAAGCAATTCTTGGATGAGTTTTATGATCTTCAAAGGAAGTAATCCATTAGCCCTTTAATGAGATGACCACCCCACAACTTCAATCGTGAGCATTTGATGTCTTCAAATGTGAAAATGGATGAATGAATTCTCTCAATGTGTTTCCAAAAGCAAACTCTGCCTTCCTAATCTCTCAATACACATATAGAGGAATAGATTTATGTTACAATTGTTAGCCGAATGAGAAAAAATCTTGGCACTCCAAATTGGTAGGTTGTAATTGTATTGCCAAGAGTAAATGGGTCAATGAAGGAAACTTGCCTATGACCGATCATTTCAACTTTAATTTCTAGCTATATCAGCCCAAAAATGCTAAATGGAAGTTACTTCCAGTAAGGGATAGAGAGGTGAAAGATTACTTAAAAAAAATGGAATCTCATCCCACATGAAAATAGTAACATGCCACTCCAATTAGCCTAGAATTTTCTCCTTTCTAATTTGCCCAAATGCCCAAATGATTCTTACTGGAATTAGTCCAATTTGTGGTTCACATGCCCTTTTTATAAGGAAAACATCCAAAAGAAAGTTGACCGACCCACATATAAATAGTAACTTTGCTTTCCGAAACATAGTCTTACTATGTAAATCATGTTCCACTTCTTATATTGGATACAAATCCAAAGAAAACTAGGCTTCTTATAATAGACCCAGTCTCATTCGATCCCTCCGCAACTATCTGCAATCCAAATTAGAAATCGCCCCTTGATAAAAATAAAATACCATAGCAATAATTTAGAAATAAGATGTGCTATTTGACTCTAATCTCAACCATCCAAACATCCATATTACTCATCTATTTAACTGATAAAAACACCCCATTTCAAAGATCATAAGCTCAATTGTGATAACAACACCCATTCCAAGCAATTAATCGTAATCTCGATATTGGTAACGACACCCATTAGAGAAATAGAAAAAAAAAAGGCTATAAGTTCAATTTGATATTAACACCAATTTCAAGTAGTTAAAACATGTTCAAGCATTGGGGCTGGGTGTTATAGGCTGAGTTCAAGTTTGGTAACTGTGCCTCGAAACAGATCACGCCTTGTGCTTGGAGCACGAGACTTGAAGAGTGGTGTTGCGGTTGCTTTTCCTTTATGTCATGCTTGGGTCTTTCTCTTTCACTACCAATGGACAGTGCCAACCTGTTGCCACCAAAATCTGGGATGAATCTTGAGAGAAGACTCCACGCTGAGCTAGCTGTGGATAAGCAAACCTACGAACACAGAAATATGAAGGAAAGAGGGTAAGAGTTATAATCTAGGGGACACTCCGATTCTTAACAGATATGGCAACAGTAGTAAGAGTTGAAGTGATCCAAAAGAGAATTAGAGAATGTGAGATTATGAGATTCGTAGATGCATACCTTGAAGTTTGTTCCCCCTTATAGAGTAGAGTCCAGAACATTAAAAAGTCTTGCCTTTCTATGGTTCTTTCATGATTGGGCTCGTTTCTTGGAATATTGCTTTCCAAGTTTATTTATTTAAGCAGCTTTAGGGTTTGTGAAAGGCTTTGGTAGTGAAATTACCCTTTCACCCCTCACCACCATTAAGTCTTCAAGTGCAAGGAGTCAACTCTGAAAGTTGGTAGTGGAAATTCTATGCGCGGTGGATTTTTTTTTAATTTCCATCAACCAAACAAAGATCCTAGTTACTAAATTCATAATGGTTATTGATGACCAGGTAGGCAACCAAGAGGGGGGGCGGGGGGTGAATTGGTGCTTTTTTGAAAACTTTTTCCTAAGTCCTTATTAAACTATATATTTTTAAAATCTCCGACTTTGAACAAATAAACGGATTAGTACAATGCAGCCGTTAATTGAATCTCAAAGTAAATAATAATGAAAGATGAAGTAAAGTAAAAGAGATAGGGAAAAGAGATGTGCACTGTTTTTATAGTGGTTCAGCCTATACCTCTCGGCGTACTTCACTTTCACAAGCAAACCCCATTTGTGGTTACACTAAATTCATCTTTAAATGTGAAGACAACCTCTTTTACAACACCTCCAATACTTTCCAAGCTCCACCCAAGAGCTTTCCAGTCCATGGGATCAATCGGTGTCCCATTACCCTCTTTTACAGAGAAATATGTGAATACCTCCAAAGTTGTTACACTGCTTCTCGACACATCTTTTCTCCAAATAAATATATACAAGAGAGACTGAAAATTTATGCTGTGGTGAGAACTTCTCAAGATGGAAACCCAAAAATAATAAAGATCAAAAGATTCTAAAATGGAAATTGAGATTTTGGCAAGAGAAATATAGTTTCTAAGGTTAGGAATAGGAATATATCTATTAGATTTAACACATATGAGGATTCAAAATGAAAACGATTGAAAATATTTATTAATACTTTGATTTTAGTCAAACCTGGATCGCACATCCATACGTCTAGGAAGATGTCTAGACCACAATTCTAGAATTTTCAAAATTTAGGGAATTTATTCCATTTTTTTACTTTAAACTTGTCCGAAATTTCTAAAATGCTTCCTCGATAGCTATCATTCGCTTAGATTTATCATCCTGCTTAATTTGATTACTGTAAACATTCTTTGAAGAATAATGTATCAAGTGTATACTAATATATGCTCTTACTTGGTCATTAGAAAATTTCCAATGAATTTTAGCATCCAAGTAATCATGGACACATTGCATTTAACATTAGGAAGATCAAGTAAATTATATCTTTCATATCCGACAGATGTATTCCAAAATGATATCATCACGGGTGTTGATCTTGTGGATGGCTTAAGTGAGATTAGTTTCTACACTTAATAGCAATTTAAGCAAACCAATCGTACTTAAAAATTTGCACAAGTCATTTCAATTCAAAGAATATCATATCAAGGAACAACACACACTGAGTTTAGCTGAAGAATTAAAGCACAATATTATATTTTTTATTTTGCTAATTATCTAACTTGTTCTACACTCCAAATGTTCAAGGCACTTCTAATATCACACAATCTATCATCACTTAAGGGTTTTGTGAAAATATCAGCTAGTTGGTCCTCATTATTGATATATTCTAAGCATATGTCTCCTTTAACGGCATGATCCCTAATAAAGTGACATCTTATCTCAATGTGCTTCGCTCTAAAATGTTGTATATGGTTCTCTAATTAATTGATTACGCTACTATTATTATACATGATGGGTCTATTTTCTAATTTGATACCATAATCTATCAATGTGTTTATCATCCAAAGAATTTGAGCACAACAAGCCCCAATTATTCACATATTCTGTTTTAGTGGTTGAGGTAGGTCACCGCCACAAGCATGCAAGGCTCCATCACAACCAACTATTCACAACGTTCAGAGCGTCTAATAAATGCGGAAGTTTTTGTCTCAATTAAAGCTCAAATGAAATACATATATGGTTCTATAAGTCTGAATCCAATAATACTTATTCAAAGACAATCACCTGATTCAATAATACTGATCCAATCATACTTATTCCGATCCAAGTGCCTAAACTCCCCAACAAATCTACTGCTACTGCCTCTCCTCGGTATCTGAAAATTGTTAAATCAAATAATGAGCTAACAACCCAGCCAGTTTTCAAAATCCATATCAGCTAATAAAATATGCATGCATACGAGTGAAAAGCAAGAAATACTATGCCATGAAGTCCTATCTATGCAACAATTTGTATAAGTACGAAAATTTTCTCAACATAAGGTACATGGGTAAAATAAATTACTTTTACATAAAAACAGTTCCAACCAATTGGTTATGCTATTTGCCACTTTGAAATCACTGACAAAGAATATATATTTCCAACCACTTGGTTTTGCAATTTTCCACTTTGAAATCAATGACAAAGAATATAGATTTCCAACCACTTGGTTTTGCAGTTTCCATTTTTCAATTAATGACACAAAGCACATATCAGTCTTCTTTGTGGCCAATTTCCAACCTTATTGGCAAGTAGTGTACCCCAAGGTGAACACTCGTTCGCGGAGAACACTCCTTCGCAGGACTCACATGTCCTAAAGCGCGCAATGTAATAATATCAATAGTCAGACAACTCCCTACTGGCAGCCTGAGAACAACCTTAGGGCCAGATAAACTTGACCGGTCTATGTGATCATGACTAGTGTAAAACCCACTGGCAGGTTGGGCACTAGATCCCCACCAAAGATCAACCTTACTGACAGGACACATTCCATACCAAAATTGTATACGAATATAGAGAGAAACAATTAATGACTATAATACAATGCAAAATAAATTTTATAGACATTTCAAACCATTGAGGCCTCCCCCATTCCAATCCATTGAAACCATATCATAAACAGAATGCTTTTCAATAATACGTCATGAATTCAAGTTTCCAAAACAATGTTAGTCTCAAAGCTCTTTTTTTTTTTGTATAATAGCATGTCAAGACTAAAGCATATCATAGATAATGATAATTCAACCATCGACAATTCAACCATTTAGTATGACATGTGAGAAATCTTCCCAGAACAAGTACTATATAACTTTAGGTTTTTATTTCATTTCAGCCACTTACCATCACATCTCACTACGCTTTAGGAAGATCTTCGTTGGCCTTGACCTTGCAAAGGAAATTTCTGGAGACAGCGATTAAGGCAGGGAAAAGTTACTAGGCTATATATGTGGATTTCTCTTTTCCCTGTGTAGACGCATTTTCAGCATCTCCAAGGGGCGGCCCCCGCTAAGTGGGTCTAGCACGGTTAGTGCTGCTGGAAAACAAAATCGGGGAGGTTAGATGACCAAGAACCAGACAATATCTACACAGTGGGGTTGGGGTGTGACATCAATGGTATCAGAGTGGGACCTCCCACAGTACGGTGTGTCAGCAAGGACGCTAGACCACATCGGAAAGGGAGGAAAAGTTACTAGGCTATATATGTGGATTTCTCCTCTCCCTATGTAGATGTGTTTTTAGCATATTCGAGGGGCGTGCCCCACGGAGTGGGTCGAGCACGGTTAGTGCTCTTGGAAAACAAAACCGGGGAGGTTAGATGACCCATAACCGGACAATATCTACACAGTGGGGTTGGGGCATGAAGGGGGGTAGATTGAAAGATCCCACATCAGAAAGGGAGGAAAAGTTGATGGGCTATAGATGTGGATTTCCCCTCTTCCTATGTAGATTCGTTTTCAGTATCTCCAAGAGGCAGGCGTCGAGGAGTGGGTCGGGCACGATTAATGCTGCTGGAAAATAAAACCGGAGAGGGTAGATGACCCACAACTGGACAATATCTACATAGTGGGGTCGGGGAGTGACATTATGGTATCAGAGCGGGACCTCCCACAGTATGGTGTGCAAGCGAGTACGCTGTGCCCTAAGGGGGGTGGATTGAAAGCTGTGACATCGAAAAGGGAGGAAAAGTTACTGGGCTATATATGTGGATTTCCCCTCTTCCTGTGTAGAAGCATTTTCAGCATCTCCAAAGGGCTGGCCTGACGGAGTGGGTCTGGCACGGTTAGTGCTGCTGGAAAATAAAAGCGGGGACGGCCATAATTGGACAATATACACACAATGGGGTTGGGGCGTGGCAGTGCCAGTTGGAACGAGAGGGTTTTCTCTAGTATTCTTCTAGGCTGCGTGAAGTGGGAGGTGTGTGTGTGTGTGTGTGTGTGAGAGAGAGAGAGAGAGAGAGAGAGAGAGAGAGAGAGAGAGAGAGAGAGAGAGAGAGAGAGGTTTTTCTCGGGTTCCTCAAGTTTTATCTTGGGACTTCTCTCGGGTTACTCTTAGGTTAGGTCTTGGTTGAGACGAAAGGGTTGAAGACATAGATTTAAATTTCGATTCCGGTTTCTCCCTTGGTCGAAACTGAAATTTCAGCCGAAATCCGTTAATAAAAAAAGTATTATTTTATTAATTTCGGCTGAAATTTCAGAGTAATAATACTCAACTCAACTCAACTCAACAAAGCCTTTGTCCCAAACTAGTTGGGGTCAGCTAAATGAATCCTTTAGAAGAAATTCATGAAGAAGGTAAAATGAATCTACCCAGCTCTAATCCTAGTTCTAGTTTGGTTCTTCTACGTGGCTCATTTTCTTCCATTCTATGACATGAATCCTATATGAAATTCGGAGTAATAATATTTTTTTTTTAAATCTCATTTTTTCGAAAGTATGGCCAAATTTTTTGAAATTGCTTAAATTTCGGACAAAATTTCATTTCACGAAATTTCGAAGTTTGCCAAATGTTAGTTTTGATTTCGGGCAAAATTAAAACTTTGGTTGCAGGTTTACTACTTTTGTGTTAATTCGTTAATTCTCGCCGATGGACATAGGCATCTTGGCCGAACCACATAAAATTCCAGTGTTTATCTTGTGGCTTGTTTTCTTATTTAACTTTTATGTTTGTTTGTGCGTGATCAGATTTGTCTGAAGGATTTTATCAACAATTAAAACATGACGGACTCAATATACATGCCTATCTATTGTATTCTTAGTAAAAATAGGAGGTCGTTTCCCCTCATCGTAGCCAACGAGCTTATGCTTCGTTGTGGGACATCTAATTGCTTGATTAATTTAGCGGTCTAGATTTGATCGGCAGAAAAATACTTATGAAATGTTAGAGCCGTTAACCAATTATCATTAATCCTAACTAATTACTTTAAGTAAATCCAACATTACGTGAATGTACAAAATTTCATGAATTCCACAAACTTTACTTAGAAATGATACCAAGTAGAAAAATGAGAAAAAAAAAAGAAAAAAAAAAGAACAAAAAAGGAGAAAATAATTTACCCCTATTGAGGAAAAATAAGCAAAATATCATTCTACGATATGAAATGACAAAAATACCCATATCTAAAATGGGTCTTTTAGGATTTTTTTTCTCTTTCGGATTTTTGTTATCTTTCAAAAAAATTCACATTTTGAGAGTAACGGGTAAAATTATAGACACTATCAAAAATTGGGTTGGGCCTATATAACGGGCTACTCAAAACTAGACCGAATCACACTAACATGCATGTTCTGAGTGATTCACATTGGCTCGTGTGAGTTAGTGACTATCCAACGAGTTTTGATTATGGACTTGAAAGTGTTTTTGGTTATCTTGGGTGAGTTGAATGAGTATGGTATAACACAGCAAAGTAGTAATTCGAGTAGACTCAAGCAAGTAAATATTGTCCTAATGAGTTCAATATTAGATATCCTAGTTGTACAGGTCGTTTACAAAAAGAAATTTTAGCGGTCAAACTGAAATATTAGGGGACTCAACAGACGTAATTCAGATCGGATCCAATTATATCTAGGCCATGATCCGTCCCCAAGTGTTCTTTGAGTCCTACTTTTGTTACCATAATCATGACCTATTTCGAATCGGAATGTCCATCGGAGTGTGACTCCTAGTTTCTGCTTATTCTGTACATAGTTAGAATTTTGGAAAAAGTTGATTTTGTAGGAGACTCTTGTTCCCTCAGCAACCATTCACCTTTAGAAAGTCAAAAGTTTGGTGATTGCTGCTTTGGCAAGCTTACCTATTGATATGATTGATCCGACTAATTAGGGCATCATAGGGAAAGCATCTATATGGATATAAAATGACATGCATGAGAGATAGACATTCATCTATATCATAACCTCAGTAGATCTGATCATTAGCCGACTTTCTTGATTATGACCAGACATTCATCGAATATACTTATGTTCCTTATCCTTTGGTGATGTCAAGTATTTTAACTGGAGATTTACAAACTGTTTCTAAGATAAATAAATTTATTTTGAAAATAAGATTTTATTAAAGATAGAGCTGCTCGATTAGTTGATAATCTTGTTCTAGGGTGAATATAAGGGGCATTGAGCTATCTGCTTGCTTGGGATTAGACCTTATTTAGTTTAAGAGGTGAGATATTGTCGTGATGTTATGTGTGACTAATTTAAACTTCTATGCAGTAAAAATATAATACTTCAAAAATAGAAATTAATACGAACTGAATACAAGCATCTAGCCTCTAGTATTAGGTTAATGCATAATTATTTAGGGCTTAGGGTTAGGAGAAGATGAAAAAATGAATCAAGATGTGAGAGACAGAGAGAATAATCTTGAGACTTCGTTCCATCCAAATGAAAGAAAATGATTTTGATCTAGAATTTTATATGATAAAAGGGCCTTCACAAATATTCTTTCAATATATATAGGGATTTGCTAGGGTCCACCGCAAAAGGCATTTCGCAGCTGGTCTATCGCATGTCAGACCAGCCACCTCGTTGATGAAGGCAACAACTTTTGTCTCCATTACAAGGTTACTGGTCTGACATGCGACAGACTAGCAACGATTGGATTGAAATGCCTTTTGCCGCCCCCCCCCCCCCCCCCCCTCCCCCCCGCAACACACACACACACACACACACAGCTCCCCTAAAATATCTAAGGCATGCCAATTTGACCAAATTGGATCCGACGGATCGAACTACTGTGCCCATGTCATGTAAAATGAAGTTCAGACCTTTTGGATCCATCGTACCATCTAGTCCACTGACACCCATACTAAATTTGTGAAAACGGCATCCTTGAAGATAACGCCATACATAATATATTACCACATTTCAATGAACGCCAATATCTTTGACATATATTATTTGGTTGTCTGATTTAGTAGTTTCACTGAATCTATCGTCAATTTTGATGTAATTTTCCCTATATAACAAGGACCCTTCCCTACCTCTACCGAAGCCTTTTTTACTTTCTTTAACTAGCCGTCATGCCAAGGCTCCAAACCAACCCTTTCAACACCATACAGAGTATATTACCACATTTCAATGCATGCCAATATCTTTGACGGATATTGTCTGGTTGTCAGATTTATTATTGTCACTGAATGTATCATCAATTTCAGTGTCATTTTCCATATATAACAAGGCCCAATACCCTGCCTCTACCTAAGCTTTTTCTACTTTCTTTAGATAGCCGTCATACCAAGGCTCCAAACCAAGCCTTTTTTGGCATCATGGTCCATTGCCATCTACGCCACATAATATATCACCACATTTCAATGCACGCCAAGATCTTTGACAGATATTGTCTGGTTGTCAAATTTATTAGTTTCACTGAATGTATCGTCAATTTCGATGTCATTTTCTCTATATAAGAAGGCCCTTACCCTACCTCTACCTAAGCCTTTTCTACTTTCTTTAGATAGCAGTCGTGCCAAGGCTCCAAACCGTGCTTTCTTTGGTATCGTGGTCCATTGCCATCAACGCCATAGAAGTTGAGAAGTTGTGGGAGGGTCATTCCATACATGGTTCTTGTAATGATCCAACTCGAGAGATATTCCTTGCCAAAGGAAATTATGGAATGGATGATTTAGGAAAAGAAAACGTGGGGCGTCGCACGCAAGCCGGGTTTCTGGTGATCTACGCATGGTTGTCTTTGTCGGCAACTTGATCAAAATGGAGGTAATCACAGAAAATTCATCCATTATTTGTCTTTGTATGCTTATGTGTATGTCTGTGTCTGTATGTGCGCACATGTGTGTGCTCAAGCATTTATGTGTGCAATTGTATGAAGAATTTTAGAAAGGAATTTCTATCTATAAGTATTTAATTTATAAAATATACTTTGCTTAGCCATTATAAAATATGATTTAGCCAAAAAAAAAACAATTTCTTCAAAGAAAATATAATAAGTATTTATTTCTATTGCTAGCATTAGACAAACTTATTTTCTTCAATGTGACCTTTTTAATCTTTTTGAAAGGAAATTTTTTTCTTCCGAAGATTTTGTTGTTGTGTTCCTTAGAAATTTTTTCATCCTTTTTATTAAAAAAAAATAGATCACATATGTGTCATGTGTCCAAGAGAAGAGAAAACTAAGTGGGAAGTCCGACTGTTGCCGGAGAGCTATGCCCCCAGGATGTGAACAACATCGAACAAAGCCTTTTTCCCCTTATTATTATGCCTCAGGTGGGCAGTCTGCCAAAGAAATTTGGTCGGCGGCAAGACTCCACCCGGTGCTGTAAAGATCTAACCGACATACAATTAATTAACATGGAAATTTAATTGAAAATGTACCCCTCTATTTTTTTAATTTACAATTTGGATTTTTATAGGTAAGAAATCTTTTACAAGAAACTAGTGAAGGCATTTCAAGTTATTTTATATAGGGCAATGATCTGATATAAAACCCTTGACCTAATATAAACTCCTATACAGAAAAACCCTAAATCATGAAACTCTTGCAAGCATATGTTCATATATTAACAACTTTTAATACAAATCTCTTGTTTTATTTCTCAAAAGGAAATATCTTTCAAGGCGAGAATCTTTTTTGTTAATAAAATTACCATGTATGACTTGAACCCATTGCCTTGTGTACGCTGATCATGTCCATGAGTAAAACATGGATATGATTTTCAAGGCACAACCTATTTATGGATCGGCCCAACAAATTAACAGTTTGGACATCCTATGAAGTGGGTCAGACTGTACTTTATTATTGGACTTCATGGCCACAAACCATATAAAATCTCATGTTAGACAACCTCGAGTCAAATGTATCTCTCAATAATTTCCCATTTTCTAATTTTACGTAAAAGGTTATATTACCTATGTGTACATACCATAAAACTCTGGTAAAAGATAATTTTGAAAATTTATGTTTTCTATGAAAAATATTCCGTAGAAAATAAAATGCAAATTTTCGCTTTGGAGAATCCCTTTAATGTGTTTATTGGGATCATTCACCTCACCTCCTGGGGTGTAGGATCTAATCTTCGTTGTTGTATTCTTAAAGAAAATAAATATTCAGATTTGAAGGAAATGATCACAGGGACGCTCTTGCTAATTTTGATGTTTTCTTTTCTAAGTTATTAATTTGGCCTAAGATGCCTATTTTGCAGTTTTGATCTCGGATAGGCTGTCTGCACCCACCACCCGACACTTTAACTGATAGTGTCGGGTGGTGGGTGCAGCCATCACATACCATACTACTAAGGTTGGGAAAATATCATATTTTCGCCATGTAAATGATATATTCATCCTTTTACGGATGTGTCCACGAGTAACGGTATATTTGTCATTTTATTTAAAGGACGAAGTTATTCTTTTCATGAGAAATTAGTTATTATTGTATGATTGAACAGAAACAAAAATTTGAGAGTGTTTTTATTGATTTTCTTGTCTATTGGGCATGTAGATTCCTTTATTGATCAAAGACAGATTTAATGATTTATAAACTAGGGTTTCTAAATTGCCGAAAAAATTAAAGTATAAAGAACAGCAGAGAAGAAATAATACAACTGTAGATTACCTTGTCTTTCATTCCAGCGAATGCACCAGAAGTCCTAGTCCTCACTTTGTTCTGCCATCCTGCAGGTACAGTAGGTAAGATTTTTTTGCTGGAGCTTAGCATCACCCATAGTGAATTGATCATTGGCCCCGTCGCCTTCATATGTCATAAGCTGCAAATACATGTTTACTACCTGTTCTAAGGCATTTTCTTTGCCAACTACTTCAGTGGTTTCTTCCTCCAGCATAAATCGAAGCAAATCCTTCATTTTTGAGTCATATTCTGGCTTGGGCTCAGATGGAATATTGACATTCTGCACGGCGGATCAGACAAAATCCTCATTGGCGCAAGGAGTCGCGTTGGGATCCATCTCATCTGGGATTTTTGTAGTAAGTTTCGGCGGCCAAAATATAGGGTTTAGAAGGAGAGGATTGAAATGCTCAACCTAAAGGGTTTCTTGAGTGAGTAGAATTTCAGTTTTCTAGTTTCTGTAATAGTGACAGGGGCACTAAGATAGAAAGCACGCTCAGGTTAAACAAACATGATAGGTATGCAAAATGTGGAGAGAAAGACACGTTCGTGGTTAAAAGGGGAACTGTATGGAGACATTACATTTTAAGTAGGTGATAAAAGACACGTTTGTTCCTTGGTGGAGAATCCCACTCTCATGTAGATGCCTAAATATATATATATATATATATATATATATATATTATTCTGTGCGATACTTTTTTAGTAAGGAGTTCAAATGTATTAATTGATATACGGTGAGATAAAGGCCATACCCAATTTTGGTAAAGAGCCTTAACTGTGAGATCCCACATCGGAAAGGGACGAAAAGTTACTGGGCTATATATGTGGATTTCCCCTCTCCCAGCATCTTCAAGAGGTAGGCCCCGTGGAGTGGGTTGGGCACCGTTAGTGCTGCTGGAAAATAAAACCTGAGAGGGTAGATGACCCAGAACCGGGCAATATCTACACAGTGGGGTCGGGGCGAGACATAATGGTATCAAAGCGGGACCTCCCATCCAGTACGGTGTGCCAGCGAGGACGCTGGGCCCTAAGGGAGGTGGATTGTGAGATCCCACATTGGAAAGGGAGGAAAAGTTACTGGGCTATATATGTGGATTTTCCCTCTCCCTGTGTAGACTCGTTTTCAGCATCTCCAAGTGGTGGGCCCCGCGGAGTGGATTGGGCACGTTTAGTGCTGCTGGAAAACAAAACCTGGGAGGGTAGATGACCCAGAACCGGACAATATCTACCCACTGGGGTCGGGGTGTGACATTAACACTACTAATTCAAGTCGGTTCCACACCATCTATTTTAGTTATATGGTGAGATCAAGACCATTGATTATATTACGTAACCACTAGATCGATCCGGGTTTACTATAACCGTTTGATCATATGACTAAACATTGCATCGGTTGCAGATTTGCGACTTAAAGCTAAGATCATCCGTCAATTCGCCGCGTAAATGAACATGCAAGTGCCATGTCCCTTTTCATAAGATTTTGACAATCATGGAAGTCAGATAAAGAGACTAATTATTAATATTTATTATTATCGATGTGAGAAGTCTCGTAGTGTCACGTGTGCATCAGAAAGCGTATATTAGTCATGTGGTAAAAATTACAAGGGTTTTTTGTGGGTGGCAATTCTTGTTGATTTTTGGGAATTCAGGTATAGATTTTACCATAAAATTGGGTCGGCTCAGGCTGATTCTAATTCATTTTTTAGCAAAAGCTCAATCCAACCCGACCAAAGTTACACCCCAAGGTTTTGATTTTTCAAGAGAAATTAGTTATTAACAAAGAGAAAAATGCTTCGATAGGGCACGACGTTAATCAATGCGCAACACAGACTATAATCAGCAGGTCACACCCTTGGTTGATCTGAACCGTCCATATGAGAGATTAGTTATTAATGTATGTATGATTGAAAACAAGACGTAAAAGAGACATAAAAGATTTAGTAGGGCTCGACACCCTCATTGTATGTGCCGTAGGTTGCAGCTTTGGGTATGCTCCTCAGAGACGAGAGTTCGAATCTCCCTGCGATTCCCCGATGCGCGTGGTTTACGGGTGATTGCACGCATCCAGAGGGAATTAGTCCCACTCTACAAAGTGGGGTGGGGACACTCTACGTCATAAAAAAAAAAAAAAAAGGTTGCAGTTTTGGTTGATCTGAACCATCCATCTGACTGGCCTTGCTTTGGAGCTTCTGGTGCTTAAATCTAAGACAGACATGGAATTGTGCCATTATGTGTATTTTTGTTGTTGAATGTGAACCTTGCCCATATGTAGTTTTTTTAACTGTGCATGTCCAAAAACTAAAAAACACATTATTTGGTGGTACAATCCGATGACTGGCTTGAATATAGGCAACAGAGGATAAAAAGCAAGGCCTAAGAGATGGTGCCATAATTGACTCACCTCCTTGACCCCTTGTTGTTGGTGGTGTCCCAACGGAAAAAACAAACCGATTGATGGTGATCCGATACAATAAGCTTCTACATGCAATTATTTCATCTATTCACATTATCCGTGATTCTCTATTTCATCTATTCAAAAACCGATTGATGGTCACCTTGAAATTACTCCTCATTTGAACATTCCTCTTCCCCCCTCAAAAATGTTTTTCCCTCATTACCCACCACGGTAAAAATCATTGCTCCCTCTCCCTCTCTCACATTATCCGTGATTCTCTATGTCATGCCCCAACTTCGCTGTGCAAAAATAGTGTCCGGTTTTGAGTTTTCTACATTCCCCGATTTTATTTTCCAGTAGCACTAACCGTGCCCGACCCACTCCGCTGGGCCTGCCCCTTGGAGATGTTGGAATCACGTCTACACAGGGGAAGGCTAGTTCACATATATAGCCCAGAAACTTTCTCTTCCTTTCCGATGTGGGATCTTACATTCTAGAACAAAAATATTTCATTTTGCCATAGTTGAGGATGAAATGCTCTTCAAGGAAAGCTACATTCATTCTATAATATTTACCTTTTGATTCCTGGAATTATAAAAAAATAACTTATTATGCCACTCGAATTTTTTATAAATGGTTATGTAATGTAGAGCTGAGCAACGGTTAGCGAAAGCTTTAATAAGAAATGAAAGAATAAGGTAGCGGAAGCTCAAGATTAAGGGTTTGTGAAAGGGGCACTTAAGAAATGATGGAAAAGGAGAGCTAGAGGAATTTGAAACTAATGCAAATTCTTAATGGGGAAGGATATGATATACTGATAAGGAAGGTTATGGGGAGAAGGTAAGGTGTATAAATTCTTGGAGGTTATGGCTTCTTTGGTGGTTAAAGAACTGGTTTGGAAGTTGTCACGCCCTGACCCCACTGTGTAGATATTGTCCGGTTCTGGGTCATCTACCCTCCCTGGTTTTATTTTCCAACAGCACTAACCGTGTCCTACGCACTCCGCGGGGCCAGCCCCTTGGAGATGCTGAAAACACGTCTACACAAGGGGAGGAGAAATCCACAAATATAGCTCAGTAACTTTTCCTCCCTTTCCGATGTGGGATCTTTCAATCCCCCTTAGAGCCCAACGTCCTTGCTGGCACACCGTATTGGATGGGAGGTCCCGCTTTGATACCATTATGTCACGCCCCGACCCCACTGTGTAGATATTGTCCGGTTCTGGGTCATCTACCCTCCCCTGTTTTATTTTCCAACAACACTAAGCCACTAACCGTGCCCGACCCACTCTGCAGGGCCAACCCCTTGAAGATGCTGAAAACACGTCTAGACAGGGAGAGGAGAAATCCACATATATAGCCTAGTAAAATTTCCTCCCCTTCTGATGTGAGATCTTTCAGAAGTTATAGAAAACGAAAGGGATACTAAAGAATATTAGTTAATCAAGAAGGTTTGTTAGTGTAGGTTAAAAAAGTCATGTAGCATGGGGTGGGTGGTTGAAAATGGGAGGAAGGTTTGTCAACAAAAACCAAGGTAACCTGTGTGACTGGATCGGCTATATTTTAATAAGTGTGGGAGGTTGGCTGGTTGCTAGATATTAGAAAGGGTTTGTCCTGCGAATTCATATGAAGAAAGGGGTTTTAGGGTATTTGCTATGCCCCATACCTCACTCTTGGTGTAGGACATGACAGGGCCGTATACGTGCAAGATAAATCCCTTGAGTATACAAGGCTACAAAGCAATAACAAAACTATTCTTGGCATTCCATAACTAAATATCAATGTCTCAAATAGTGTGGAACTAACAAATCTCAACTCTCCCCTCAACCCAGATAGAATAAAACATAAACATAGTCTTTTAGATTGTTCATCAATACTCATTGTCTGAAATAAACGCAATTAAGCTAAATAAAATCTCCAAGCTCGTATGGTTCCGAAACTAAGCTTCTTCTTTCTTATTCGTCACATGAGGATCAAAATCTGTAAAAGTTATAAACCAAAGTCAGCTGAAAAGCTCAGTACATAATAACAGACTACTCTAAGTGTAGGTCTAAGCATGCCATGGATCAAAGGGTTACAAATAGGTCCCGAATTTCATACTGAAGTACAATAAACATAATCAAAGGTGCATGTCCAAAATGGAATATTGAACAGAGGTACAATAGAACTAATAGTATCAGAATAGTAGTCAATATCAAAAGGGTATCTGAATTGTCAAAACAAAAATCAGTGCCAGAATAAAAACAGAAGTCAAAGTCTGAAGGTATCCAAAGTATAGCTCCACTTCAAGAACATCGGCCTGGTAGAGAAGACGCGTTAATGCTTACACCGACCATCCACGGTGTTGGCACTAGTTCCTCAAAGTTCAGACACAAGTCGGTAGTGTTAGAGCATATGCCCTGAAATGCCAGTAGAATGACATTTATTAATCAATAAAGATTTATTTCATGACATGAATGTGTAATTATATTAATGAATGTACGTGATGTGCCTGTTTATTGACATATATTTTTCCTTAGGTAGCATAGTAGAAATGTCATGCTCGAAGGATTCACAGATCCAAGGGAGCAAGGAGAAATGACATCTCAGTTCTATACAAGCTTTAATGGTTCTTAGTTGGGAAAGAGACTGGACATCTCTTTCTGTATACAACTAGCACTAGTCTTTCCTACAAGCAGTGTCGTGAGATGACTTATCTCGGTCATCTGGGTATTAGACCCTAAGCAAGAAGGGTGGGTGGGACGATTGGATCGTGCAAGCAAACCGGATCAAATAAAGATCCACTTGTGGGAAAGAGAGTATAAATTTGTTCTTCCAAGCAAGACCCTCCACATGTCCCTAGACCTGAGGGGTCATATTGGTCTGTCGGCCCGTTCTAGGGTGTTAGTCTATCTCATAGGGATTCTAGTTTAGAGTCACATTCGGATAGAGCTATATCCTAGAGCAAACCCTCGAGACCTATAGTGATACTCAACAAGGAATTCTTCGCACTAAATTTTAGGGATCAACATCTACAATTTTCTCAGAGCGGTAGGCCTATTAAATAGCATGGCCAGGCGAATTTGATAAAAAGTTTATCGGAATGTTTTATGAAACATTCAAAAGTTTTCAAAGTATTTTACAAATGCATTTGGACGCCGAGCACCGCTCGACGAAAATAGTATACCAAGAGTGGGCCAAAGGGGGTAAGAGGTTTTCACCACCCTTATGACTCAACTCAGTAAATGTAGTCAAGATGAAAGGACTTGCACATACAAGATGTGGTTAGGAGTAAGATGATATAACGGTCATCTTCAAGGTTACGTCTCAATGAAGGTAACTGACTTAATGGGAGTGTAGTTGAAAATAGGCTAGGCAACCTGAGAGGGGGGGTGAATTAGGTATTATAAAAATTAGTTATTTTGAAACTCTTATTTTTTTAAAAGATTCTACCAATTTCTTTGAAGATATTTAGCATGCACTTGTAAAGTAAAGAGGTTAGGATACTACCAAACGAACCAAAAGATGAGAGAGAGAGAGAGTAGAAGGCACACCACAAGAACACGAAGATTTATAGTGGTCCGGTCTTTTCAAAAGACCTACTCCACTCTTCCAAGTTTGTCATCCTTGGGCTTCTTCACTATTCGGACACCACACCAAGGTCGGGTCCAAGGCCTCTTTACAAACATCGAGTCTTTAAACTCTCTAAGGGACATCACCCTTCTTTTACAATGGTAGATTACAAGCCTCTTGTTTAGGCAAATACAAAGGTAGTAGCTCAAGTAATAACTCTTGTCTCACTCAAAGTACAAACCCTAATAAGTCTCTCTTGAAGGAATGAATGGAATGGCACCAAAGAGAGATTAATGCAAGTTAATCTCACAATAAATGACAAGAAAATAGTAGGTGAGAGTTAGGGTTTTGAAAATGGTGGCTAGGCTTTCTTAAGAGTACAAGAGATGTCTTTAGGGTTCTCAAAATGATGAATATATAGCTAGAGAACCAAAAACCCTAATGTTTTGGCTTTTAGCATGTCGTGGACGAAGTCTGGACGACCGACAATTATAGCCGTTTAAAATTCAACCGCGCGCCAAAGTCCGACCACGGACGTCTGCAATATCCCGGACGACCGCCATATTCTCAGTTATTTTTATCCAACCTTTCAGCTTTTAGACGGACGTTCGCCAATATTCCGGACTACCACAATATCCTCAGTTATTTTTGTCCAAACCCTCAGGTTTCAGATGGACATCTGCAAATTCCCGGATGACCGCAATTTTCTCAGTTATTTCTTTCAAACCCTCAGGTTTTAGACGGACGTCCGTAATTTCCTCATTTATCCAGTTTTAACTCTTCGAGTTTCAGGTAGACGTCCGCCAATTCCAAAATTCTCCCCCTTTTGGCAGCAACAAAAATGGAGGTTTTAACAATGAAAACTCCAATTGTAATGCCAAGCAATGCAATAATCACTCATTCTATCTACTTATCATGTATATAAGATGCTCAAAGTGAAACATACATGATAAAGAGTGAAGTAACATATGAAAACTAAAGTAGCCACCTGTTTTTTTTTCGTAAGGCAAGGAAGGATATACCATTTATGTACAATCAAAGGGTGTTTTCTAGCATGGACATTCTAAATACAGCCCTATGAAGCCTATGAACATACAAGATCCAATAGTTAAGCACTCCCCCTAAATTTTTGTTATGCATACACATAAATCACTAAAAATGATGGCATAACAAGCAAAATGATTGAGAAGATATGACGTTGAAGGTTCTACTAGAGAACTATCATGATTATAAGGTAATCAACTTGACTACACATGATAGGCATAGGGACAAGCAACACATAGAGATATGATTTGCATTTGCAAGACAATTCTATGTTTGGTCCTATGTAGAGCTATGTAAGATGGGCACATGCAACGGATATAGAAATACTATAAACTAACTCTATGGCCCATGAGAACACGAATGATATGTCAATTTAATCTCTCCTAAGACTTATCATAAAGATTTTACAAGAAAATTCAAACAAAGTTCATGATAAGCAGTTTTTTTTTATCGCTCCATCTAGAAGATTTGTAATTTAAGCACAACTAATGGGGCAATAGACATTGTGAGCACATCACAATAGTCCATATAAATATTAGAATATAATAATTAGGCTCTCCCCATAATTAGGCTCTCCCCCTAAGTATTTGTCATTGGCTTTAGATACAACTTAGAAGGCAAGGCATGATAATGTCAAATGCCTATAGATGAGACGGTGAATGCATAGCTAAAGGATCATATCATGATGATTGATGTACTCAACTTCAAACGCACTTGATAAGAGAGAAATCATAGGAGACAAGATGATCAACCTAAGCATGATCCTATGAGGGAGAGTTCTACAGAGTTTTCAAACTCTAGAACAAGATGCTCATCTTTGAAAATGATGATACCATATGAGTCCTTCCAAGATAAGTCAAAAGCCTAAAATGATATGACACTAAGGCATAGGCTAAGGGTACTTGCCATAAATGAGAAGTTATCTCAAGATGAAAACACAAGACAAGCCCAAACTACACCACAAATGGAGCAATGAGGCTCTAGATGAGTGCTTTTATCATATGGAATGTAATAACCATATCAACCTGCATAAGGTGGAAGAAGGACAGATATATCATGTAAATCTCTCCCTTTGTTAAAGACCCATACAGTGTATGAATCCAAAGGGTTGTCCAACACAGTCACAAAGGGTTTGAGAGGTGAATAATTAAAAAACAACCCTTGGGCTTCAACTACATGTTTGCTAAGGACACTCAATTAATATCAAATGAGATGGTGAGGTATTCTAGCAACACATGCTCCCCCTAACTATGTGCATATAATATATGTACATAAATAAAATAATTCAAGGCACGTATGACTTATCATGGTGAAGATGTTAGTTAGAAGCCAAAAGAATTAGATGTTTTAATTAATGTGATGGTACCGTTCCTTCGAAAGAAGGCATGAGCACCTATTGAATAGTTTTTAACTTTAAAGTTTACCATCTTTACCATGCAGCTAACATCACACAAGGGGAAATACATATATAGACTGCTATACATTTTATCAAATAAACAACACACCTAGGAGAATGAATTCAACCATCAAAGTAAACAAACCTAGGGCAAGCAACTCTATTATAGTGTGAGGGCAACTAGTTCTTTAAGATTTTCTTGCAAAAGCAAACTAGTTTTCAACTTAAGGGAATGTTCATTTTCATTTTCATTTTCATGTTCCCTATTTGCTTGTTAGATGTGTTTTGATGGATTGGGTTCAATTAAATAATTAAGTGTGATTTTCAAAACACATTTCATTTCAATTTTCTCTTTTGAAGCTAATTTTATACATGTCTAAATTTTTAGCACTTGTTATGCTTTTTAGGTATAGTCTCGTGATTTTAATGATGTTCAAAATTTGCAATGAACCCATGAGATACAAGTTTGAGTCCATATGATGGAAATGCTTTCAAATAACTCAAACTTATACTGATCTAGCTAGGGAGACTTTCACTATGATGTGCATAGATCACATATATAGGCATAATAAGTATATCACCTTATATCATATTCCTCTAATTAAGTGGATTTTAATAATTATCATATTTAATGATTCCACTTGAGTTTTTAAGTTCACAACAATAGATTAATTCAAGTTCAATTATTTTGTGAACTCATCAATGTCATATGGACATATGTATAGATGACAAATATCAAATATATTCAATAATGACAATGTGTTCCAATGTGCACACCTTGAGATTTTAATTAAATTTTCATTTTACTAGTGCACATATGTTTGATGTGAAGGATTTGAGATGATTACAATTTTTTATCATTTCACAGTCATTTTTCCACATTTCACTTGTTTGTTTGATTTATGGTTCAACTTATACTTATTTCAAAACAAGTGGGTTGCATGTCATAAGTGAATGATCACATTGAGGTTTTTAGACATGATTAGTTCAGTGATGGGTTCATATAACTTTTATAGATTTCTCACATTGAACTAAGTTTCAATTTCCCTTACATGTTCTAAGATTTCAAGTTCAAGGAAAATTCATCAAAAGCCAAGGCTCCTCAAGAGTGTAAGGAGTGATGCACCTTGGGCTAATGAATCAGCTTATGAATTTCTCATGATATTGACCATAGTTTTGGAAATTCACTAAGTTTTGTATTTTGACCCGATCTTGATTGTTTATAGGATGTCTAAGATTTGATTTACAATCATTTTACTTAGACATAGCATTTTTCTCTTTTTTTCTGTCATTTCTTCTATGTTTTCCTTTTAGTTCAAATTTCAAGGTATTGGACTTAGGAATCTAGCTTGACCTAAACAAAGCTATTCATATGGGTCAATTTAGGATACTAAGTGCATGAATGTGTTTCGAGAGACATACCAAACACTTAGACCATACTACATGATCATACCAAAATAAGAGTGTGTAGTCTATTGTGCATAATAACATGAGCTTTCAGATATGAATAGAATATATCATGTTATCAATGGTAGGAACACCTAAATATAGATACATATAGTTAAAATAAGTTAAGCATACGAGTATCAATAATTCATTTTCAAAAAGATGTGATCTTTTAAGCACAAGTTTCTAGACATATGATATTCAATCATTATGACATGTCTAGTATGAAATTCAAATGATTTATCATTTTAGCATAAATTAACTAGATGCAAGAGAGTTAATCTACATCTAGCATGCATGATCACAAAAATATAACTTTTAAGCACAAGTGTAAACTAGATACAAGATGATTAATCATGATTTATAAATTGTATCTAGTGACCAATTTTTAAAGAATTTGACAATATAAGCACAAACTAACTAGATACAAAAAGTGAAGTATCTAGTGAACCTTTATCAAAAGATATAACAATCAAGCACAAACCCCTAAATCTAATCATGATTAAGATTTAAGTGAGGGGTTTTGAAACCCATACCATCTTGGTTCCAACCAAACTTGTGTTATGAGATGTGTCTTTTATTTTTCACACATTGTTTGATTTTACAAATCTAAACTTACATTTAGATTTGTAATGTCCATATCTACCATAATAATCACAAGATGCATATGCATGGGTAGATGAACATGATGAACCACATGAATACTCACAAAGATGTTTACATTTTTCTTCTTGTAGCTTGTGGTTATTTATGGCAAGTTCTTCATTTTTAATCTTCATCTCATTAATTTCTTCTTCTAGAACATTTAACTCATGAGATGAGTTTGCTTTAAGTTCTTTTTGTTTTAGTTTCAATACCTCTATTTCTTTTTCTAATTTCTTATTCTTTTCAATTAACTCATTTTCTTCATTTAATAGATCTTGATAGTCTTTTTCCGATTCTAATAATTCATTTGAAATAGAGATAAGAGTCTTTGAGTTTTTCATTTTTAAAAATTTCAACATTTAAAACATTCTTCAATTCTTCACATTTCTCAATAAGTTCTTTGATGTTTGGAGTTTCATTAGATATACTATCATTTAAATTCTCCAAAACAACAAGACATTTTGCATTAAAATTGTTTTCAAGTTTAGTCCATATTTCATTAGCATTTCTACAAGTAAAAATACTATCAAATAAATATGCCGGTAAAGCACAACATATGGCACTCATGGCTTTAGAATTTAAGGAAAATAATTTTTTATCACATTCATTTACTCTCTTAGATTTGCATACGGTGAATCCATTTTCAATAACTTTTAATAAGTCATTATCTAGACCCTTTAGATAAGACCTCATTTGGATCAACCAACATCCAAAGTCGGTTCCATAAAATCTAGGTAGTCTAGATGCCATTAGGTTGCCAAATAGATATTTCTTTTGAAGGTTTTCACTAGAAAACCTATATAAGAGCCTTAGATTTGATACCAAATGAAATGAAAGTGTGGCAACCCAAGAGGGGGGGTGAATTAGTCAAGTAGAAATTTTGGCTTAATTAGGTGTGAAGGTTAATTAGGGTTAATTTGCTAATTTTAAGCTATTTATATCAAACCCTAGTTCAAGTAATCAAGATAACACAATTAGGGTTTAGATATTTCTTATCATTTATATTTTCTAACCCTTGTTCAATAAAAACATAAACACAAGAAATGTTAGAATTTACCAATCACCCCAAAGAGGTAAGAGAAGAGGATGGAGACCACACAAAGATTTATAGTGGTTCGGTCACTAACGGACCTACTCCACTACCCAAGTACTTGGTCTTTCCTTAGGATTTCTTCACTAATGTTGAAAGCTTTACACACGCCGTCTCCACCTCCAAGGGGACAAACCCTCTAGCTCTGGATTCACCTTTCTTAATGGGCTGAATCGAAGACCCTCTTACAATGAAGCTTCTCCTTAAGGCCGAAGCGGAAACCCCTCTCACAACTCCTACATTCACCTTTCTATTCGGGCCGAATCGGAGACTCTCAATACAAAGAAGAATAAATAAATAAAACCACTCTTTAACCTCTTGATAGGCTTGATACAAAGATAATAGCTCTCAAAACTCTCTAAAAGATAACACAAATGAAACCCCTATGGAGATCTTCTTCAAAATGAAATATGCAAGTTCAAATCTCTTTGAAGAAATTAATGGATTTGAAGGTTAAATCTCAAATGAGATTTTCAATAAGTCTAAAAGCCTTTTAATCCATGATAGAACAACATATTTATAGCCCGCAATGATTCATGACCATTTGGGGGTAGTTTAAGCAAGAAAAGACCTAAAAGGGTAAAAAAGCAATTAGCTGTTATGCCCTAACGGCTAGTTTCTCGCGCCGTGGCGATCGACCAGGGTAGGGGGGTCAACCTCCGTGAGTCATCTGGAATTTTAAAAGACAGAATTTTTACTGCCCCGGTCGACCGGGGCTCGGCGGTAGCCCGCCACTAGTCTGCTGTTTCAGCACAGTGCATATTTTCAGCCCGGTTTGTAAAAATCATATCTCCCTCATTTCTCGCCGGATTTTAAAGTTCTTATACTCTATGGATATTAAAAAAATGAGAGATATCTGTTAAAAATATTTTCAAAAATATTTGAAAATATTTTGAACCATTTAAATCAGTTTTAAAGTGTTATTTTCACAATTCAAGTGCTAATGTCATTCCTTTTCATTTTTAAACTTTGGTTAGCACTTGGGATTTCGTTCTTGGGCTATGTACTTTTGTTTTAATAATATTTATGACCTTTAAAAATGATTTTACATGAAATAAAAATAGGTTTCAAGGTTGGTTTTGAAATAGGTTTGAAAAAACACTTTGAAATGCAAAACCACTTGAAAAAGATCTTCAATACAATCTATAAAGGTACTACTTAGCACCTTGATCATATTGGCTTCAAAGGTCTTCCTTGGGCTTTTGGCTTGTAAGTGAAAACTTGAGAATGCTTTGGTACATGTGACTTCCTTTTCTTCCATCATGTTCGATTTGAATGCTTGAGATAGTCACTAACACTTGTTCATTTTCAAGCTCCTCTTGGCATTGTGCAAGGCATGCTTGTGGGATCTTTAAGTTGAGCTTTATGCTTGAAAATCTTCCAAGGATGATGCCTCCAATGTGTGCAAGCTCTCTTAGCTCCTTTGCGCATGTTGATCCTCAAGCCTTGTGTTGTGTTGTATTGTGTAATGGCGATATGGCATATGAAGTTCCTATTTAGGGCACAATACTCCAAGGCAACACATTAGTCCATAAAAACTAATCAAATTAGGCTTGCTAGCATCGAAACAACAAGGAAAAGGTGAATGGTTGAACCCATGGGATCCCTTGGGCTAACAGACTTTAAGGGACCTCGCTAAGCTCAACTAGTGCTACCGTACAGCTGTAGAGGAGCAGAGAGCCTCTTTCTTGTTCTTGGTGGCGTCTATCGTGAAGAACACCTGACCGAATGAGGGCCGGCCAGGGACTGGACTGGACGACTCTCGGTTCGTCGAGCGACGCTCCTCCACTACTTGGTAAGGTAGGGTGCTATTCGATGAATAAAACACGCACTTTAAGAAAGTGGTTCAGGTAGCTTAGCTGGTAACGAACCTCGTACTTACGTGCGTGCGAGCGTGCTTCCGTCCGGAGCAGTGAAGTGAGGTACCTCTGGAGAGAGGCACCGAACTGAACGACTAAATGAGAGGGGGAACTGTCTTAAATAAAGAAAAACCAAAAGCAAAAAGGACCCACTTGCCCACTTCCTTTCCCCCACCACATTTCTCGGGCGGGACCTCTCTTTGCTTGCGTCTCGAATCATGGAATGAATCATTCTCACCCGATGAATTCCCTAGAATTTCAGTTTCTCCACCGCTCCCCGGTTTCAAAGCTTCCACTTGACCGCTTGCTCAATTAAAACCTGGGCTTTCTACAGTCTGTTCCCATCCACCTTGCCTTCATCGAAAGCTTTCCAAATTCAAAAAGTTACTTCACATCAGACAGCCTTTTTCGAGGAGTTCGCTACTTTTCCCAGGCCGGAGAAGGGCTTATACTGCTCGCCTTTGCTTGATATGTTCATTCCGTACCAATACAAACTACAAATACACCAAAGCGGAAGGGCCACTATAGAAGCTAGAAGTCGAAGTAGCCTATAGTAGTCGGCCTAACCAAAGCGTCACGACATAATCAAAAGGTGAGGCTCCTAGCTAAAGGTAGCTTGTCTCGTCCAGAAGGTGGGAACAGTTGAGAACAAAGTGGTGAACGGGTGCGTAATGTGTGGGAATCTGCCGAACAGTTCGGCCAAATCCTAAAGAAAGCTAAAAAGCGTTGTTTGATGAGCCTGCATAGTTTTATGTAGTTGGTTAGGTAAAGGCTGACCTTTCTGTCATTGGTCCTTACCATTGGACTAAGAGAACTGTGTTCCCTGGTTCAGAGGTTGGACCATCTATCTCATGAAGTTTGGGACGATGCGTGCTAGCGTTGTTTGTATGAGCCCTTAGCAACGGTCGAGTCGTTCTGTTCGGTCTGTGGGCCCTCACTTCACTGCTCTGAAAGGTGCGGGGCCCCTACGGCGTGTCTCTCAGTCGGCAAGGGCCTATGTTCTCAGTCGTCAAACGACCGTTTCATAAAACAGTCCACCGAAGTTCAACAGAAAACGTTGGTTATTTATATTTATAGCGACACACAAAAACGTCAGAGCATCTCAGCGTAATTAGTAACTTAAAACAAATTTTATTACCGATGTTTTATAAATAAACATCAGTAGTTTTCTTTTTTAGTGACGATCATAAAACATTGCTGAATTTATCTAGCAATTTCTTTTAGGCGGGACCGATAACTTGGGCGGAAAAATCGCTTCAGCGTCGCTCTAATTGTAGAACGTCGGTATATAAGAAACATTAATGATGATCTTAAGAATGATGGTAAATTAATGCTGGTATTTCCAACATTTGTTGTAGTGTGAATCGGCATGCTTGACTGTTGAAGCAAAATCATCACTCGGAGTCACAACTTGTGAGGCGGAACAAAGTGGAGATTGGGGAGGTACATTAATTGAAGAGATGGTGGGGTGGACGCTAGATGGGGGTGATGGACTTGTAGAGGAGGGGGAGGCATAGAAGCAGGAGGATTGGAAATACTATGAGAGGTAAGTATGGGCATGGGGAATAGGTGTGGTGAAGATGAAGGAGAGGGGTAGGAGAAGTGGAAAAGGGTAAATAACTCTCATTGAAGACGACATGACGAGAGATGTAAATGCACCTAGAGGAAATATGAAAACATCAATAGCCTTTATGATGGGGCCATGTCCCATGAAAATGCTTTTAGTAGGTCTAACCAAAAACACGAAAAAATGCATAGTCAGGCTTACAGAAGACGGGAGACTATTTATAAGGTACACTTTAGTGGAAAAGGCATCATCCCAGTAGGAGAGCAGTCAGAATTGTACACAAGCTCTGCCAAACAGGCTCACTTTTCAATAGGTTTTGTCTTCATTCATGAAATGGCTGCTCTCACATGCAACTGCCCATACGCGAAATGCCTTCTGCGATGGATGCTATAAAATCCCCCAAATCATTTTACTACAGGCCATTTGGGTTTGCGTAATATAGGAGTAAAGGAAAATAGATTTTCATTTCTTTAATTTCCTTTTCCACTTGATTTTAGAGGGCAGTCAAACAATAAAAGAAGGCTTGCGGTTGGAAAATTCACAGCTGACATGGATGCCATGTGAAAGGAAACCATGAATTGGCTCTATGTATACCAAAGTGTAATTTGTTTCAAAGACCACTTTTTATATTCGCTTTGATGATCTAAGATCGATTGAAAGTTGTTTTGGTATGCAAAAACAACTACAAAAACCTCTAATGGATAACCCAAAATAGGGAGATGATTTTTTCACCACCTGTAGGATTATGAAACTCCCTTGTAACATGATTTGACATGAAAAAGCGTTAAAAGAGGGGCGCATAATCCTACAGGGGGGTGAAAAATCATTTCCCCCCAAAATGTAAACCTAAATTTCAGTGTGTTGCCAACCTTCATTCCCAAGCAGACCTTAGAATAATACACTGGCTCGAGGTCGGCCTTTAAATGATCCATACTATCTTTGGGTTCGTAGAGTAATGGATGTTGGATTAATAATACATTAGTACACGTAACCAAATAAAAAAGTTGAGCTGAAGGAACATAAAATGATAGTAATATAAGTTTATTTCCATTAAGTTTGGGTTACTCACAGTACTATTTCCATGTGAATATTTATTGTTGGCTCTTCGAGAGGACCCATGACCTTGCAAAGACTCCAATGAAATTTTTTGAAGCTGCTTCATAAAATAGAAATTTTAAAGACTAATGGCATTCATTGATTCCAAAAATGCATTCCAAAAATTCATTAGAATAATGTCATTTATTAATTCAAAAAATCCATTCCAAAATGTTTGTCATCGAGTTAATAGGGGAACAATATCATTCTTACACTCTTGCCTTTTGGGGATTTCAATATCATTCCTTTTCATTTCTGGTATACAACGAATGAATTGACAAATTCTATTTTCTCTTTTTGTTATTTCAATACTGGAGCATCTTAGTTTCTTCACCATCCAAAAAAAATGAAAATCTCAGATAATTAAAGAAGCGAGGAATAGTCAAAGAAGGATTAGATTATAGAAATAAGCATAGAACTATGAACATACTCTTGTTGTCATTTGAGACTGCTGTGAAGTACTCAAAGGCAGCATCCCATACTCTCTTGGACGATTCTGAAACCATTTCTTCCCGAACAAATGGCATCCATGATGCTTCAGCAAGGTTAGTTAGGACCCAGTTGACCTTCTCGGGCCTATTGTCATAATCAGTTATCATAGAACTAGAAGCATCATGATCATGTGGCTAAGGACTTTCTAAAGGCTGAAAAGAAACACATGCATTTAAGGCTCATATTGAAATACTGGTTTCTTCTTGATCTTCAACTTGTCAAGAAGTAAATTTTAGAAGATACTATGTGAAGACTTATAGACTTCATAGCCTTGGCATTGGGTGTAGGTGAAACCAAACAAATGGAGAAGAGAGGAGGAAACACAAGTGAAAAGCTGAGATGAAACAGCTCGCCACCCAGAGGAATCCACCCAAGGGATAAGAGCCGAAATAGACAAGAAGAACTCATTCTTCAAAAGCCAAAGGCTAAATTTGATTCAAATTCTCTGCAAAAGTCCCTTCTCTATAGGCCAAATAAACATTTAAGTAGGCATGGAAGAACCCTACATCCATAGATGCATTTTCGAAGGCTTGAACAACATTTCCTAGCTTGACAACACATGTTCCAAGAGAAAACGGAGAGGAAAACTATATTACTTTGTCTAACTTATAAGGCTATTTAACTAAACATAATGGGGGCACTACAACAAAACTGGGCTTTCCCTACCTACTATAGTTACATCTTTTGGGAAAATTTAACTTTTTCCCTACGGATTTAAAACAGTAGGGAAATAGACCATATCCCTATGGGTGTTGATTTATCTGTAGGGATATAGTTTTTACTTATGGTTTACTACAGTAATCGGTAGGCAAAATATGACATTTATGCTTGCACAATATTTGTGCCTATTGAAACCATCATTTTTCGTTAGGGATATGTGAAATTTTGCCTACGGCTGAGTAAGTAATCCCATAGGGAAAGGCTAAACCATACATTACGGACCTTCCCTTGCGGGAGCGGAGCGGAGAAATGTAAAATTTTGAATTAATTTTCCTGTTATGCCCATAGCATTTTACTTAAATGACAAAAATAACCGCGAAAGGGGTAAACCCTCTCTCATTATACTATCGCTGCGACTCCCTTTCTCCGCCTCCACCAGCTCCATAGCCAAATCCACCCTCATTCTTCTGTCTCTCACACCCCACATCTCCTGAAAACACCTTATTCTCCATTTCTCCTTCTTTCTTTATCCCTCAACTCACCCCTACCGAAACCCCTTCTCTCTCTTTCTTCTCCCCGCCTCTCTCAAGCTCCTTGCAGTTGTTTCAAGAGTATTGTGAACGTGAAAAGTTCATGGAAATAGAGACAATGGAGATCCCCTAATTTGTTTTAATTGAATATGGTTGTTTCAAATTTTCTCTTTTGTGGATTTTTCATCGAAGAAAATGGGTGGTATGGTTTCTGTTTTTTATCTCGCTATTTCTACTTTATAATCCACACTTAAGGGAAATGGGTGTTTTGCAGCAGAAGCTTCAAATGCATGCTCCTTTTTGTTTCAGAAATTTGAGGTTAGGGTTTCTATGTAAAGAGGTGGTTGAATTTTCTTTTTGTAGGGTTTCTGGAATTTGGGTTAGGGTTTCTTTGTAAACAAGGGGATGACGGAGCTTCTAAGGAGGATGCTGCCTGTTGGAGCACTCATTCCCGACAACGACGGTGGACTCGTTTCCCTTTTTTTTTTTACACTACCCTATCTCCATCATTTTACATTTGGGTCGAGGGTTTTTGTTAACAGGTCTGTTACTTATTTAAGATTAGTGTTTGTGATTGATAGAAACCGTAAATCCATTAATTAGCAATACCTTCTGATAATGTAGGAAATGAGATTTGTGGGTTTATCTTTGTGGACTTGGTTCTGAATGATTATTTTATCTTGGTTTTTTATTGTTTTTATTGTATTTTTATGGAATTCAGGGTTTTCTCAGAAACCGAGAGTAGGTTTCTACACTGTTGTTACAAAGCTGAACACAAGGAGATTTCTAGTTGTTTGCGTATCTTCCATGTGGCTTTTTACCCAATTTCAGTTGTGACTGCATGTTAGGGTAAGAAACTTAATTCTTGTTTTTCACTTCCTATAAAATTTCATTGGGTATGGAGAGATGATTTGTATATTTGTTTAATCTAAGATGCAATTCTTGTTCTTGGTATGGATTCCCAACTATAGTCATTAGTAGATATCATGAGTTCATGACAACACTAGTTTTATATTTTTTATTTGTTATCTATCTGTTGTTTATGGGAAATTTATTAGTTGTTTTGCTTTATAAATATCTAAATCTCTGCTGTTTCAACACCAACGCTTAAGTAGATTGCTCATTTAAAGATACCATTATTACAAGAGGGTTTCACTTACATCTCTCCAAACACTCACCTCTCCAAACATCTCATACATTTTCATTTTCTTCCTTTCTTTCTTTTTTAATTTTCTGTATGGAATGGACCCTATTCATTGGAATCTGTGAGAATTTATATGATGGGTGGCCGTGAAAACACCTGAAGTCTAAAAAAGGTAGGCACGGCCCACTTTTTTTATGATCCAAACCGTTCATCTGTCTGGGCACAACGTAAATAGGTTGTGCCCCAAAAATCATTTCCATAGGATGATCCTAACCCTCTGTTCTGAACTAATTTGAATACGGAGATTTCCAAAAATCATTTATTGAATCTTCTACAGATCGGAGGGTTAGGATCATCCTATGGAAATGATTTTAGGGGCACAACCTATTTACGTTGTGCCCAAATAGATGAACGGTTCGGATCATCAAAAAATGTGGGCCGTACCTACTTTTTTAGACTTCACGTGTTTTCACGGCCACCCATCATATAAATTCTTGGAATCTGTAATGGCTACAGAATTTTATATGCAATCAAGTATGTATTATCTTCCTATAGTAAACTTGTCATTTTTTTCTTGAACAGTGGCAAAAAATGATTTCATTAAAAATGCAACAGAGAAATGGATACTCACAGAACTGAGATGGTGATGCAAGTGAGAGATACAAAATGAGTTAACAAAGAGTAAAACAATTCATTCCCATGTGAACTCAGTTAGTACATAGGATTCTTATAAGTGAAATGGTATTTGTACTCCCTTGTTTTGATAATTTAACTCACTACTTTATTAGCTACTCTTTTTATTTGCTGTTGAAAGAATCAAGGGACTTGTAATAGCGTTCAAAAGCTAATTTGTCATTTTTGAACTAAGAGATTGTGGGTATATGTTCCCTTATGAATCCAATTTAGTTGTAATAATGATGATCATCAAATAGTTCTTAATTTGTTATCTCTTGCAATACCTATGCTTATGTTCTCTCTGCTTTCCTCTCTTTATTTCTTCACCAAGTATGAACACATTATGTAAAAGGCTCATAGGAATGCATTGCAACAGATGACTTCCTTAAAACCTTCTTGATTTACATCCGAGTGTGGTATGTTGTAGTGTTCAACAATTGTTTCCTCTATGAAGATAATAGTGTCATATGCATAATAGAGGTGTATCACCAATTACCTTTTTTACTACAAGTACGTGCTAGTCCCCAAGCCCATTTGAATGCTGATAGTGGTCAGCAATGCTTGACATCTTTACACTTTTCACTTGCCGAGTCCGTTCAAGTCACTTCCCCAGGACTATAAAGTCTAACGGCATTTCTTATTGGTTCCACAATAAGGCATCCAGCAATCTTATGACTGGAAATGAACAGATACACCTTTCAAAGCTTATGATGCCATCCATCACTTCAGACAAGTTCCCACTCCATGATCTTCAAAACCTCTTCAACCTTGGCTCTTTTTGGATACAGGTACTTACCTTGTAGATTAGTGGTATACGTAGTCACTAGGGAGGATACAAATACTTGATTTACCTAGAATTTACCTTGTGGAAAAGTGATAAGTAGTGATTGGTTGCCAACCTAGTAGAGCAGTGGGAGGGAGTGTAATTACCATTATAGAAAGAGAAGACAGAGAAAAGAGAGAGAGAAAGAGAGAAAGCCAAATTTGGCTTGGAAAGTAAAGGAAGGGAACATTGATGCCATGTCACTAGACATGCAGTTATTATCTCTGAAATTTGTCTCATAGTTTCTAGGGATTTCGATGCTACATTGGCAACCAAGCACCATAAAGTTGAAGAAAAACTCATTTTTTTGCTTGGCAAATCCTTGAGGATACCAGGCATGTGGCATCCAAACAAAGCCTTATTTCTATGGGAAAGTGGGTCACCATCTAAAACCAAAGTGATGTGATCCCCGTCACTCCAAGGAACATGTGGCATTGTGTGAACCCTTGAATTGGATCCCTTGATAGTAATTCTTGTTGAATTCCTTGTGAACCTTTTTATTGTTTTCATCTCCACGAGCATACTTTAAAGTTTAAACCACATACTGAGCTGCTGTGGAGAAGGAAATTAGATTTCCCCAACACCAAATGATATTGAGCGTAACTTCTCTTCGGTGGATGGTGAATTTGAAGGACAATTTGCTAAATGACCATTTGAATGTGATGCTTCTGTACCCACTGACCTTCATGCCACTTGCTGGAATTTTCAACGTCTGATTGGTGAGCCTTATATCTTGGCTACCTATTACTTCATGGTTTTTATGGCACAACTGAAAGTGGCAGTTAGATGAATATAAGGTCACTCTAAGGGTTTAGTCATGAGTTGTATATTCACCACCTATTCCCAATTAAACATAAATTGATAACGATTTCTCCAAGCAGAAATTAAACATACTTTTAATGGATTTGCTAGCGTCCATCGCAGAAGGCATTTCTTTGGCAGCCTGTTGCATGTGAGAGCAGCCACAAAACCTGTAGTTTGCTATACTTCTATTCTTACATGTTTTAAAATGTCTTAGGAGTGCATATGTGGTTATAGAGGAATTCTTCAGTAGGGCACAACATTTTTACTTGTAATATTATAATAGGGGCAGTATTCTCTCTTTCTAATTTCCTAATTAGCTGTAAAAAGGTTGTTACAGTTCCCAAAAATAAATATCAACAGCTGGTTTGGCCAACGGTATACAAATAACCATGAAGTTTATTGAATATTAAATATATATATATATATATATATATATATATATGATGTTATTAGTTTATAAAATATTAGTCATTCGAGTTATCAATGAGTTAAACATGTAGACTTCTTTTATATAATGCAACATGCTAAAGTTCAGTTGGGAATACTCAAAATCTGTGATGCTGGGACAAGGAACTCTTGAATCCAAGACAATGACATGAACTGCTCAACATCTCTAAGCATCAAAATTCCATCTGATAATTTGCTAGTCATCTGCTGACTTCTTATTCTTCAATTAAAAAAAAAAATCCTTTTCTGCAACTCCTATTTTCACTCAAAATGAATCACATAATAGAGGCTTAGTATCTCAACAGATCATGTACCAACCATTGTGCTTTTTCATGCCATGGCCTGGATTCAATTCTTCTTCAGCCAATGTCATTTGAATTCAATTTCCAAGATAGCTTAATGAGAAGATTAGACAAATGAAATTTAAATCCTGATTCAATATTGTTGGTCCTTAAGTGTACAATTAGTTTTAAATGGCAATCTAAATTCTGAAAATGGATTTACTATATATGCACATGTTCATTTATCATTAATTTATATATGGTGAAATTTCATGGGTGGTCCCTAGTACTTACTCTAATGGCAACTATGAGGAGGTAAAATTAGGTTCCTAAGAAGTTTTAATCTTTTGAAAACTTCTAACCTAATTTTTGAAGATTAAGAGATCAAGAATGAGAATTAAGCACACAAGTTAAATCCTAAGTGCAATGCAAATAAAGAGCATGAGAAAAGAGAGAGTGAACCCGAGATTTAAAGTGGTTCGGTCCTCAACCTCAAAACGCGAGGCCTACTCCACTCCACCAACCAAACCCGTTGATGGCTTCACTATATGATCTTCTTAACTTCGGAGAAAATCGGTGCCGATTACAATTCCAATTGCTTTAACCTTGGTGGCAATCCTCACCACGGAGAGTGGGCTCTGCTTCTCCGAACACTCGCCCAAATACAATCTTGAGAATAAGAAAGAAAGAACAAAAATCCCTCACAAGGTATTACAAACTTTGTAGAAGATGTACAATTTGAGCCTAATGATCCAAATCCTAATCTTAGAGGATGAGAGGCATAAACAAGCTTGAATCACTCTTAGGATGTTCAAATATAGTTTTTGAGTATTAGGATTGATAATTGGGAAGGTGGGAATACCCATATATATAGAAAAACCAAATATGACCGTTTGAGGGGCATAGTCCTAATTCTGGCAAAGTTCCCAACGGTCACAAATTTCTTCCCGTTATAGTGTTCTCGGAGTTCCGAGAGAATTCTCAGAGTTCCGGGAATACAAACAGAAGTTGGAAAAAAGCTACTGGACCAAATCTTGGAGCTCAGGAGGATTTCTCGGAGTTCTGAGCTCAGAGCTCCGAGAATTCTCTTGGAGTTCCGAGAAGCCTATGTAAAGCAGATTTTCAATCTTTGTTTTTGGGCTTCCAACTTTACACCAAGTTGGGATTGTTATGAGGGTTCCAAAGTGTTGGAACACTACAAGGACAATCACTTAATCATTTAGGGGTGTGTGTTTATTTACTTAATTTATGCCTCTTAAAATCTAATACTAGGATTGAATCTTATACATTCTAATATGACTTCGATCTTCAATTGATTCTTCAAGTCTTCATTCGTCTTGGATCTCCAATGTCTTTGGCCTTCATAAGCGGTCCAATGAGAGCTTCTTGGCCTCAATCCAAGCAATCTTGTCTTATCACAATTATGATCTACAACTTAGACATTCAAAACACATTAGTGATCTTAAATCACTTGTGTATTGGAATCATCAAAATAAGATGGGAATGCCAAGGTGGGAGCCATTGGGCTTACATATGGCTTGTGTTTCTAGGTTAAATTGTTAAATCGCAAATGGTAATGAGGATCGAGGAGATGATGAAGAGGAGATGATCGAGGATGTCGAACAACGTAGTATTTTGTTTTGATATGGGTATGACCAATGTAGTATTTTGTTAATGAAACAATTTCAAGATATTTGTCATGGATGGATTATGATTTTATAGATATTCTAAAGACAACATTTTTTTATATTTGTATATGTTGTTGTGGAAATGGATGTTATAATTGTAAAAATTTTGATAGGATGTATAAATTGTTTATGGAAAGTACAGGTACATTAGGTCACATGAATTGGTTATTTATAATGGATTAAATTTATTTTGAAAAGGCTATCCCTACAAATTCTACTTTGAAATTCCGTAGGAAAAAACACCTTTACAGAGGGATCACTTTGATTTGTCCGTAGGGAAAAGTGCCTTTTACCTACTGATTTTTTGAAAATCTGTAGGAAAAAGCATTTTCTCCCTATGGATTATTTGGGAATTCCGTACGGAAAAACACCTTTTGCCTACTTACTTTTCAAAATTAGTAGGGAAAAGCACATTTTGCCAACTTATTTTTTGAAAGTTACGTAAGGAAAAGGACCCTTTTCCCTACGGATTTTTCAAATTTCTTAGGGAAAATTACCTTCTACCTATTGATTGTTTGAAATTCAGTAGGAAAAGGCCCCTTTTCCCTACGGTTTTTCAAAATTACGTAGGGAAAATCACCTCTTACCTACTGATTTATTGAAATTATATATGAAAAAACACCTTTTACCTACGGTTTTTTAGACATTTTGTAGGGCGAAGCACCATTTTCCCTACGGATTAATTTATATTCCGTGGGCAAAACCACCATTTACCTACTGATTTTTCAAAATGCTATAGGGAAAAATATGTTTTATCTACATATTTTCAGGAATTTCAGTAGGGAAAGTGACATCTTTAGCTACAGACTTGTTAACTTCCGTAGGGAAAGTTCAATACTACCCCTACGGAATATTCCGTAGGTAAATGTTGCATATCCCTACAGAACTTCAAATCCGTAGGGAAAAGGCTTTCCCTACCCCCACCTAGCCTACAGAAGTTGAGCAAGCTAAAATCAGTAGGGAAAAGTCTTTACCTACGGATTTTGGTACTTTTCCCTATGGATTTGTCCGTAGGGAAAACCTAGTTTTGGTGTAGTGGGGGTATTTGGGACTTGATTTAGAATAAAGAGAGACTCAAAATTATGTTAAATCATAGCAAAAAAATGTTTAGAAATGGGCTGGACAACAGACAAAAAGAAACCCAAAACTTTTGAAATTCTTATCATGCGGGCAGCTTCAACTCTTCTCAGGAAAATGGCCATAACTCCCTCCACAGAACTCCCATTTGTGAACCATTTCTTGCGTTGGAAAGTAGACTCATAGATATTTCCAACCAAAAGCCATATTTAAATCTTTGAGTAAATTCAGTTTTGACCCAATAGATGCCCCAAAATCATGGACTAGAACTGTTTCTTCACTTTTAAGCTTGGGGCCTAGGCTTGGTGGGCCTAGTGGGCTCGGTTTGAGCATCCATCTAAGATAGCTGCGGCTGCGGCGTCAAACGTTTCCACTACAAACAAACTGATCATCGATTTTTACTCATTTTCTTCATCATGGTAGGGAGAAAGATATGCCATCTGAGATAGCTCCATCTGAGATAGCTCCGGCATCACTGATTGAAAGTTACTTGCCTCCCCTTATAAAACCTTAGGAATACTTTCCACCTTAAATGGACCCAACAATAAGTGACAAGAATACATCGGTACCACATCACACAATTGGGCATCTTGATGTTGTGAGCCAAGAGAAAAAGAGACTAAACAATTTCGATTAACAAGTACCTCCTTCCCTTTCTTGAAACATGCGAACTTGAAAGTCATAGGCCTCATCTCGGTCTCAAGGTTGATCATGCCGACCATCTCTTGTTCCATCACATTCTCGCAGCTCCCACTATCAATTGTAAGGTTGCAAATCTCATTCATTCGATGTAAATCCTTTTTCAAAAATATTATGCAGTAACCTCTCAGGACTTTCTTCCACTTTGGCCGTATTCATAACACGCCGAATAACTAATGCCTCGCCACAATCGTTCCAAGTGATTTCGACACCCTCATCGTCATTGTAGTCGTAAAAAATGTGGTTCTTCATCTGGACATTGTGGAGAAGCCTCTTCACTCAACGCTTGATTATGAGTACGATGAAAGGGGCTAATCTCCTCTTCATCAGTTGTAGCTTTCTCTGAATCATGACGTGAATCACCATGTTCCAGACGTTTTTAACCTTCTAAACACTGCTAGAGTTGTTTTACTTGTCTCCTCACATCATCCATTTCAACCGCATGTGAGGCTTGTTCACGAACCAGGGCTTCTTCGACATTTCGTGCGCGACGACGACAACCAGCCATGAACCCAAAGCTCTGTGTAAGCCCAATGGTTCTCAGCTTGGAAATCTTCTATGTTTTGATGATTCCAAACACAAGTTGATATATGTTGTATTTCTAACATGCTTGATGTTTAAATGAATGTGTTAGAGATTCAAGCAATCAAACACAAAATTCAAAGACATTGCATGGATCATGGCATGCACCAAATTGTGAAGACCATGTGAAGCCAAAAGAAATGAAGAAATGATCCATGGTGACAATGAAGACTTGAAGAGATGAAGACATTGAAGAAATCGAGTGTTTCTCAAGTCTTAGAATGTAAAAGTCCAATCTTTAGCTTAGGACCTAATAGAGGACTAATGAGCAGTTAACAAGGTATAAAGACACTCTATTAGGGTCCTAAAACATGATAAATATCTTGGGACAAGCATTGGAGAACACACCCAAAAGATAGACATCATCTGCACTTGCTTAGTAGTTCATTTAGTGACCACAGACATTAATTTTGATAATAATTGGTCCAAAAAAATTTGAAATATTTTTGGAAATATTTTTAACAGATAGGTCTCCTTCTTCTAATGTCCGTAGAGCACAAGGACATCAAAATGCAACAAGAAACGAAGGAGATATGAATTTTACAAGTTAGAAAACCAGTTACGGAATTTCGTGAAATCCCACAGAATTTCGAGCTCAGAATAGCTCAGAATTCCGTGGGATTTAACGAAATTCCGTTGAGGCTTCTGTTCCAAAATAAAAAAAAGCCATAACGGCTAGCTCAGAACTCCGTCCGTAGCTTCCGTACTAGGCGTTGAGAGCCCTATAACGGCTGTGTTTGGTCTCCCTTGTCTATATAAAGGCCTCCAACCTTTTTAAACTAAACTCCAACACTTCTAAGCCTCACTTGAACATATTTAGAGTTGGAAAAACACCCTTGACCCTCTCTTGGTCTATTTGCAAAGAATTGAAGCTAGGATTTATTTGTACATCTTCTACATCAAGATTGTAACCTTTCGGAAGTGATTTTTATTTTCTTTCTTTCTTCCTCAAACATTGTATTTGGGCGAGTGTTCGGAGAAATGGAGCCCTCTCCGTGGTGAGGATTGCCGCCAAGGTTGAAGCAATTGAAGATTGTAATTGGCACCAGTCTTCGCCGAAGTTAAGAAGATCAACATAGTGCAGCCATCAACGTGTTTAGTTGATGAGTGGAGTAGGCCTAGTGGCTTTGAGGACCGAACCACTTTAAATCTCGGGTGCACTCCTTCTTATCTCTTGCTCTTTACATTTACATTGCAGTTTAGATTTAACTTATGTGCTCGAATGTTTTGATCTCTTATCTTTTAACTTGTTGGAGAGTTGTGTTTTGGAAAAAAGAGTGTAAGGCTTGTTCACGAACCGGGGCTTTTTCGACATTTCGTGCGCAACGACGACAACCAGCCATGAAACCAAAGCTCTGTGTAAGCCCAATGGTTCTCACCTTGGAAATCTTCTATGTTTTGATGATTCCAAACACAAGTTGATTTGTGTTGTATTTCTAACATGCTTGATGTTTAAATGCATGTGTTAGAGATTCAAGCAATCAAATATAAAATTAAAAGACATTACATGGATTGTGGCATGCGCCAAATTGTGAAGACCATGTGAAGCCAAAAGAAATGATCCATGGAGACAATGAAGACTTGAAGAGATGAAGACATTGAAGAAATCGAGTGTTTCTCAAGTCTTAGAATGTAAAAGTCCAATATTTAGCTTAGGACCTACTAGAGGACCAATGAGCAGTAAACAAGGCTTAAAGACACTCTATTAGGGTCCTAAAACATGATAAAGATCTTGGGACAAGCCTTGGAGAACACACCCAAAAGATAGACATTGTTTGCACTTGCTTAGTAGTTCATTTAGTGACAACAGACCCTAATTTGATAATAATTGGTCCAAAACAATTTGAAATATTTTTGAAAATATTTTTAACAGATAGGTGTCCTTCTTCTAATGTCCGTAGAGCACAAGGACATCGAAATGCAATATGAAACGAAGGAGATATGAAGTTTACAAGTTGGCCACTGAAATCTTCCCATAGAATTCCGAGCTCAGAATAGCTCAGAATTCCGTGGGATTTCACGAAATTCCATTGAGGCTTCTGTTCCAAAATAAAAAAATCCATAACGGCTAGCTCGGAACTCCGTCCGTAGCTTCTTGACTAGCCATTAAGAGCCCTATAACGGCTATGTTTGGTCTCCCTTGTCTATATAAAGGCCTCTAACCTTTCTAAACTAAACGCCTACACTTCTAAGCCTCATTGGAACATATTTAGAGATGGAAAAACACCCTTGACCCTCTCTTGGTCTATCTGCAAAGAATTGGAGCTAGGATTTATTTGTACATCTTCTACATCAAGATTGTAACCCTTTAGAAGGGATTTTTGTTTTCTTTCTTTCTTCATCAAACATTGTATTTGGGCGAGTGTTCGGAGAAACGGAGCCCTCTCCGTGGTGAGGATTGCCGCCAGGGTTGAAGCAATTGGAGATTGTAATTGGCACCAGTCTTCGCCGAAGTTAAGAAGATCAACATAGTGAAGCCATCAACGTGTTTACTTGGTTAGTGGAGTAGGCCTTGTGGGTTTGAGGACCGAACCACTTTAAATCTCTGGTGCACTCTTTCTTATCTCTTGCTCTTTACATTTACATTGCAGTTTAGATTTAACTTATGTGCTCGAATGTTTTGATATCTTATCTTTTAACTTGTTGGAGAGTTGTATTTTGGAAAAAAGAGCAAAAGGCTAAAACTTATTCTTATAAACCCAATTCAGCCCCCCCCATCTTGGGTTGCCACCATCATACTTGGGCCTAACATTGCATTCTCACTCTAATATCAAATTGAAACCAAACAAATAGAGAAGAGAAGAGGAAACACTAGTGAAAAATTGAGATGAAACAGCTCGCCACCCATTGGAATCCACCCAAGGGATAAGAGCCAAAATAGACAAGAAGAACTCATTCTTCTCCAAAAGCCAAAGGCAAAAGTTGATTCAAATTCTCTACAAAAGTCCCTTCTCTACGGCCTAAATAAACATTTAACTAGGCATGGAACAACCCTCCAGCCATATGTACATTTCCAAAGGCCTCAACAACATTTCCTAGCTTGACAACACAAGTTCCAAGAGAAAAGGGAGAGGAAAAATACATTACTTTGACTAACTTATAAGGCTATTTGACTAAACTTAATGGGGGGTCTTTGGACTTGATTTAGCATAAAGAGAGCTTCAAAATTATCTTAAATCATAGCAAAAAAAGTTTAGAATAATGGGTTGGACAACAGGCAAAAAGAAACCCAAAACTACTGAAATTTGTATGTTGCAGGCTGCTTCAACCCTTCTCAGAAAAATGGCCAGAACTCCCTCCCCAGAACTCCGATTTGCAAACCATTTCTTGAGTTGGAAAGTCACCTCGTAGATCTTTCTAACCATGTATGAGCTGCTATATTTAAATCTATGAGTAAAATCAGTTTTGACCCAAACGATGCACCAAAATCATGGACTGCAACTGTTTGAGCCAAGTGGGCTCGGTTTGAGCATCCATCTGTGATAGCTCCAACGTCACTAGGTCTTGGAACTATTCATAGTTCGAGAAATCGAAGAACCTCCCTTCTCGATCGGAAGCATTGACGGGTGATGGGATGTAGTAAAACTGCAAAATCCAATAACATTTCTCATTCTTATTAGCATCACCATACGAATTTTAGGAAATAATCTTCCTCCCCAAAAGGTGAAGAAAATAGACAGAAAGCCCTGACTAAAACCCACTTAATATATACCAATTGCTACCTATAACATTGATAATATAAATAAAGTATGGAAATAATTGTAGTATCTGACTATTCCTTACCAATCATTCCATGAGTCAAGCATTACTATTCCTTACAATCTTTCACCGAAAGCAAAGCTTGTCGGTGAAAGATATGTATAGACAGATTTAATGATTTATAAACTAGTGTCTCTAAAATGCCAAAAAAAATAAAGCATAAAGAACTGCAGAAAATAAACAATTCAACAATAGGTTACCTTGTCTATCCTTCCAGCATACGCGCCGGAAGTCCTAGGTCTCTCTTCGATTTCCCATCCTGCCGGTAATCATTCCGGCCTCTCGGATGAAACGAATTGGCGCACTATCAGAGTCGCTTGCGAATGTAGACTTCCCTCGCAAGACAGATTTTGATCATTATTCGCGGAAAGAGATACAAATTGGAGCTCTATTATTGGGGGAGTCAGTGGCGAATGTATATTTCCCTCACTGGAGAGATTTTGACCATCCGCCAAAAAAGGTACAAATTGGAGCTCTACTATCTGCGTAGTGGCGAATATGTTGTTGTGGTCAGTGGAATGGGGTTCGGGATCGGATGGGATATCGACATTCTGCACCCAAGATGGGACAAAATTCTCATGGGAGGAAGGTGTGGCGTTGGGATCCATCTCGGACGGGTTTTGCTAGTAACAGGTTTAGGAGATGATTTTAACAAAGGATTTCTTTAGTGGGCAGTGGAATGGAGAAGTCAAATAATAGGTTTAGGTTTCAGAGTTTCAGAGTTTCAGTTTTCCAATATATTTATAATAGAGAGAAGGACAGTGGGAAGGGGAAGTTAAAATGAACTTGTCTGGCCTCTTCTGGCGCACTTCCGGCCTAAGATAGTAAAATGAGCTGAATTGTATGGAAAAGACACGTTCGCATGCTTCATCCTATTAATTCATGAGATTTCGTGACACACTATTTTAGTAAAATATTCAAACCTATTAATTCATGCCGATTTTACGGGATCTATTTTGGGTATACTGTGAGATAAATCCCATACCCTTCTTTAGTAAAGATTCTTAACCTTATTTGTTCATGTCGGCTCCACGAGATCTATTTTAGATATATGGTGAGATCATGACCATTGATTATATTGCATCACCACTAGATCAACCCGGGTATACTATAACCATTTGATCATGACCGAAACATTACATCGATCGCGCATTTTGCTCCTAAAGGCTAGGATCATCACATCAGACCAAACTATATTAATGACAAAAAATAGATATGATCCGCTTTTGTCTGGTAAAAACCTAGCATATTATACTAATAAGGACGTGATCGTGGGATTAAAATACTGTAAGCGATGGGAGCCGCCATCAAATATTGTACTAATAAGGGCGTGATTGTGGGCTTCATTAAAGTGCTATAAGCGGCGGGTGCTGCTGTCACATTATTGTACTGTCCTAATAAGGGACGAATAATACCATCCATTCGCCGCGTAGATGGTATCATCCATTTGCAGCGTAAATACACATGCACATGATGTGTCCCTTTTCCTATGATTTCGACATGAAGAGATTAATTATTAAAATGTATTATAATTGATGTGAGAAGTCTCATCATGTCACACGCGAGCAAGTAAGGGCACATTTTTTTTATTTTTTTAAAAAAATAACATTTTTTAGGGGTGCAACTCACGTTGATTTTTGGGAATTCGGGTTGAGATTTTTCGATAAACCGGGTCGTGTTCCCGTTGATTCTAATTCATTTTTTAGCAAACGATCAATCCACCCTGACCCGAGTTACACCCATAGCTAGTTTTTTTTTATCATGAGAAATTAGTTATTAATTTATGATTGAACATGTGATGTAAACGTATTCAGTAGGTCACAATGTTAATACAATGAGGCAAACCTACTATGTGCAGGGGTCACACCCTTTGTTGATCTGAACCGTTTATATCTGAAATTAGTTATTATTGTGTGATTGAATATACAACATAACAGAGGAGAAAAGGTTTAGTAGGGCGCGCCCACATTGTATGTGCAGTAGGTCACACCATTGATTGATCTGAACCATACATCTGATAGGTATTTCTTTCTGTTGCTTAAATTTGAGAAAATCATTGAATTGTGCTATGTAGTAATGTACTGTTTTAGCCGCTGAATGTGATCCGTTAGCTATATTTATTTCTAGATTTTTTACTGCATGTCCAAAAACAAAAGGCTAGCACATATTATTTGTCGAAGACTGACTTGAATGTAGGCAATCGACGATCTAAGGCAAGGACTATGAGATGGGCGGTTCAAGTCAATCAAAGGTTGGGCTATTTGATCCCTTGTTTCTTGGTGGAGTCCTAAAGAAAAACAATCCGATTGATTGTAATCCCATACCACAATCTTCAAGATCCGATTATTTCATGTGTTCACTGGATCATGAAATTACTCATTTGAATTCATCTCTCAAATGTTTTTCTTACATCACCCACGATGGTAAAAGTCATTGCCCTCTCTCTCCCATTATTTGTGAGTCTCTAGAACAAATATTATATTTTGCCATAGTTGAAGATGAAATCATGAAACACTCCTCAAGCAAAGTGACATTCTTTCTACAATAAATAACTTTTGTTTACTGGAATTATAAAACAAAACCTATCAATATCTTACTAGAATATACAATAAATGGGTATCTCTTAGTCCTAGTAAATAATGTTTCCATGCTCATCCTTTTAACATAAGCTAAACATCCCTAGACGCTTATATGTTGGATACTTGGTTTCTTACTTGTTGAAGGAGTCTTTTATTTTTATTTTCTATTTTTGTCATTTTATTTGTAGTATTTTTTAGGGCATCAAATCTTGTTCTTTTGAGATGATTTTGGTGTTTTTAGAACGGTTTTTCGATTACCTATCTAAAGAGCCCAAGATATACGATTTGGACTTGATTTGGCTAAGTTATAGGCATTTTATGGATATGGTATAGGTATATTACGGAATTACTATTTTTGGAATATTTTAGTCATCTTTCTACTTTTTATTTATGTTGTTTTAGTTAGACGAATGGCGATAATAGTTAGGCAAGGATTTAGAGTTGCCATTCTTAGGTTTTGGCTCTTTATATAATGTAATGGCATGAGGAATGAAAGAGATTGAATAAAGTTTATTGTTGGGCATCACTTGTGAAGAGTGCATTGGCTCTTTCACGTGGGTGAAGGAGCTACGCTCCTTTCGCGTGTTATGTTGGAGTTTTTCTCCCAACCATGGCATGGGTTTTCAAACCCCCACGAGATTGTTTTAGTTGTTGCTAGTGTTGATCTCCATCTTGTGCTGCCGCTTCACTCTCCCAGCTTCAGTTGGTATCAGAGCACAAGGGATCTCCGACGAATGCCCGACGGGATGAAGAAGTCGTTGCACCTAGCATCGGCCAGCTAGATCTAGCTATGGAGAACGAAGTACTCCAACAAGTGAAGACTTTCACACACATTTAGCACTACTCAAAGCCCGCATCCATGAGAAGATGGCCATGGATCTGAGAGTGCCTTCAAGAGCCCTTTTCATGGCTATGCTTCATGTAAGGGATCATTATAAAAAAAAAGAAAAAAAGAAAGCTTCGTGTAAGGTATCAAGAAAAAATGAAAAAAGAAAGGAAGAATGGAAGGTCGGTGCAACGTCGAAAATCAACGATCGCCTAAACTTGAGGTCGAGTTTTCTAAGAGCGGGGGTGAATGATGCAGAACGCGTGGCGTTGAGCAAGTCATTTATTTTTATTTTTTATTTTCGTCATTTTATTTGTAGTACTTTTTTAGGGCATCAAATCTTGTTCTTTTGGCATGATTTTGGTGTTTTAAGAAAGATTTTTCGATTACCTATCTAAAGGTGCCTCAGATTACACGATTTGGACTTGATTTTAGGAATATTTTAGTCATGTTTGTACTTTTTATTTATGTTGTTTTAGTTAGAAGATTGAGAATAATAGTTAGGCAAGAATTTAGAGTTGCTATTCTTAGGTTTTGGAACTTTATATAATGTAATGGCATGAGGAAAGAAAGAGATTGATTGAATAAAGTTTATTTTTGGGCGTCACTCGAAGCTCCTTCCACGAGTTATGTTGGAGTTTTTCTCCAAACCGTGGCATGGGTTTTCAAATACCCACAAGATTATTTTAGTTGCTGCTAGTGTTGATCTCCATCTTGTGTTGCCGGTCCACGCTCCCTGCGTCATATATGGTGTCTACAGGACACATCTTGTTGGAACTCTAATTAGTAGCATATAGCATTTCTACGGTGTTACCTCAAAAGGAAATAGGTAAATCTTTGTGGTTCATCATTTATCTATTCATATCTAATTAGTGAAACGGCCTATCCCAATGACATTTTATTCAAAACCTTTTTATTGGGGACAAAAATAGAGCACCAGACATAAGGGCATGTGGTGCTTATGGTTGATACAGTTCAAATCAATGAACGCAACAACATGTTTGATACAGTTCGAATCAATGAACGCAATCCTTATGATTGTGGAGGAAGAACAGGAAGTAAAATTCTTGCAAAAATATGAGAAAAACTTCTCTTCTTCAACTAAAACTCTCATTGCAAATGTGTGGTGCACTTTTAATAGAGGAATACAAGAGAAAAAATGTTGAACCTAGCCCATTAACTAGTTTAGCTACTTACAAACTCATAAATAATTTGGCAACTCACAAACACATTATGACTGGAAACCGCTTCTACAGCTGCCAACTCGTCTTATTGTTTGAGTCAAGCATGGAAGAGTGCTTATGAAAGCAGGTCGGTCTTTATCAAACATCAAGCACTAGATTACAAGAAGGGCTTCAGTAGCCAAACAACGGAATTACAAAAAAATAAAAAATAAAATATATATATATATATATATATATATATATATATGAAATCTGTATTTGATCTAGATCTACCTTTGTCCGCGAGCCAGAAAGTAAAGTCTCTCCAACTCTTATTGTTTCGCAAATGATTCACAAAGACATTAATTAGCCTCAGAACTTACTGATACGCTCTAGTTTTAACTAATGCAGTTTTGCATAGTCGGCTGATGGCTAGATTTACGATGCACTTCGTTTGCCCATTGTTTTCTCTAGGATACAACCTAGTGGCACATAGGTTGTAGGGACCACCTGCATTAGCTTAGGACTAACTTGCATTTAGTTAGGGCATATAGGGTGTCCGAAAAGCCACAATCATTTTCAACTTAAATAATTGCAAAAGAAGCTTTAAAAACAAGTCAAGTCTTTTAGGTTGAGTCTAGTTTAGTGGTCTAGGCACAAATAGGCATTGTAGTTTATAATAGGCCACAGAACTACGTAGACCTTGATTCCAAAAAGCGGCTTGGATACGTAGGCAGCTTGGATGGCTTGTCGTCCAAGTTCGGGGGATACTGTTGCACATGTTTTATTGTCATAAGGTTTTAGGAGTCTGTGGTCTGGTACTTGTCCATATCTCCTATATAGTGACATGTTAGTGTGTTTTATTCCCTTATTTTCGGTGTTTATTTTCTTCAGATACATCTCTCATGTAGTTTTGGTTGTGTGGTTTATTGCTTGTTCTAATTTCATGTATAGGGACATGTTAGTGTGTTTTTCTCTAATATTTTGAGGAATTATTTTCTTTAGATGACTCATTTGCTTAGTTGTGGAGTACCTTTTTTTTTTAACCCGGAAATTGAACAGTATCGGGGCGGACCGCCAAGAATATATAAAAAGTGTCAGTCAATACAAAGGAGGCAGAGCCAACTAGCCTGGAGGATTACAAATAGAGAATGCTAGCAACCAAATAACCAAAATTGGGCTAGGGGGGAGGGGCGGCAGCCCGAGGCACCAAATTACAGGGAGCACAAATCCTAGTGGATTCTTCTGCATACCTTGGAGGAAGGTCTGATGTTAGGGAGGCCGGCAGCATCACATCTAGCAGCCCCTCTGGAATGGCGAGGCATATTTGCCCAGGACGAGTAGAAGAGGTTGTTCTTGGAGGAGCATTCGAAGTTGACGATTGAGTCAGCTACAAAATTGCCTTCTCGATATTGGTGTTGGCAGCTTAGGGAGAGGATAGCAAGAAGATCTTGAATCTCTTTCCAGAGGTATTGGATGGCCCAGGGGATTTGGCCTTTGCTAAGGATGAGGTCAATTAAAACTTTACTATCCGATTCAACTATTATCTTGGGCACTTTAAATGCCGAGCAACATCTAAGCCCATCCAAGAGTGCTCGAGATTCGGCCACCATGTTGGATCTGATCTCATAGTATAGGGAAAATGCGAGCATGATTTGTGCATTATGGTCTCTGATTACTCCTCCACCCCCGGATTCACTGGGTTGCCTTTAAAGCTCCGTCAATGTTAAGCTTAAAAAAAGCCTTTTGGAGGTTTTTTCCAAAGAATCCAACTATCTTTCTGCGAGCAGGGAGGGTTCGATGGAATTCCAATTTGGGAAAGAGAGAGTTCTTCTAGCAGATTGGGAGCTTTAGGTAAGCCATCACTGAAGCGCAAGCTTTTGATTCCTTCGATAATAAGACAGATAATCTTACTTGGATGATTGTGCTTACCTTCCATTTCTCGGGAACATCGTTCTTTCCAAATTTCCCAGGATATGAAAGAAGCTGAGATGCAGGAGAGAAATGAGCAGAAAGATTTCCTTTTAGCGGCAACCGCCCACCACATGAGGATTCTAGCAAAGATCCCTTGGGAAGGAATCAAGGTGATGTTCCAAAGGCTAGCTAATGCTGACCAGATACTACGGGCTAGGTCTCCATTGACGAATAGGTGATTAAGAGTTTCTTCCTTGCTGGACGAGCAGCAGGAGCATTTGGAGGGGAGCTGGACATGGTGAGATTTGATTCTATCATCTGTAGGGAGGGCCCTTTGGAAGAGTTTCCATTGGAAGCAACTGATTTTGGACGGTAGGTGTTCCCAGACTGGGCTGGACCAGACTTGAGGTTGAGCTTTAGATCTGAACAGGTTCCAGGCTAAATTTGTGTTGAAAGAGCTAGACGGGGCGGGTCACCAGATCAATTTGTCATCTGATTGGGAGAGAGACGGCTTGGAATTGATCAATGCTTGGAAGATAGAAGGAGGGAGGTGGTCACATAGCATCAGCAGGTTCCATTGCCCAGAAGGGAGGATCAAATCCTTAATGAAGACGTTGAGATCGATGGATTCTTTGTGAAGAGCAAAGGTATGCAAAGGGGCGCTGCCAATCCAGAGGTCAGTCCAGAAAGCGATGGAACCTTGTCCAACCACCCACCTGGCATTAGCAATCCAATTTTCTCTGACGGAAAGAATTTCCCTCCACATTTTAGAGCAAACCTGGGGAGGTTTTATAAGGTTTAGGTGATGGTTGCTATAGTAGATGGATCGCATGAAAGAGCTCCAAAGGGAGGAATTGGTGTGGAGATGATGAAGAGCCTTGAGTCTGAATGCTGAACATAGATCTGCCATGGACTTGGTGGCCAAGCCGCCCTCAGCTTTAGGCTTAGAAATGCGGTGCCAGGAGACCCAGTGAGTTTTAGGCCCACGGTCACCACTGCCCACCAGAAGTCTGACATAATTCTGTCGATTTTATGCTGGACAGCTTTAGGAGGAGTGATGGCAGACATGAGGAAGATAGGAGAACTGGATAGAACATGGTTGATGAGAACAAGTCTGCCAGCTTGAGAAAGTAACTTACCCTTTCATCCTTCAATTTTGGATCTGATTTTTCTAATTAGATCGTCGAAGAAGCAAGTTTTCATCTGGCCGGCATAAAGTGGGACACCAAGGTAGGTGATGGGAGGGGTTTTGTTGGAAAAACCAGTAGAATTGGCTATGATCCTCTTCCTGCTTAGAGAGGTTTTGGCTGAAACTGCAAAGCAGCTCTTTGATTTATTGATTTTTTGCCCCGAAATCAGCTCATATGATGAAAGAAAGGACATGATACTCTTTAGGCTTGATTTGCTCCGGTTCGAGAAGATAATCGTGTCGTCAGCGAAGAGACAACGGGTGATGGGGATACAGCCTCTCATTCTAAGGAAGTAGGATTCTCCACCTTCTCTGAATAGGGTGGCCAGGCCTCTGCTTAGAACTTCTTCCGCTAGAATGAAGAGGCAGGGGGAGAGGGGATCTCCTTGACGGAGGTCACGAGAGGATTGAAAGAACCCGTGAGGCTCTCCGTTTAAAACTATTGAAAACCAGCTTCTATGAGTGCATTGCATGATCAAATTCCTCCATTCCAAGGACAAGCCAAATCTTTCGAGCACATCCAGCAAGAATTGTCAGTTTAATCCGTCGAACGCTTTTGCCATGTCTATTTTGAGGATCACATTGCCTCCTCTGACCTTCTTGTTGAGACCGACAATCATCTCTTGGGCGATGGCAATATTATCTGAGATGGACCTGCCTTTAACGAAAGCGCCTTGCTCTTGGGAGATAATTTTAGGCAAGACCTTTGCAAGCCTAGAGACCATGACCTTCGAAAAGATTTTGTAGCAGAAATTGCATAGGCTGATGGGTCTGAAGTCAGAGAATGTGAGAGGGTTTTCATTTTTGGGAATCAAAGCTAGGAATGTGGAGTAGTAGTGCCTGGAAAGGTTACCACCTTCGAAGAAGGCAGTTGCAGCTAGAAGGAGGTCAGATTTGATCGAGTCCCAACAAGAAGAGAAGAAGATACCTCCGAACCCATCTGGCCCAGGGGCGCTTTCCAGAGGGCTGCTGAATATGGCTTCTTTGATTTCCTCCTCCGATGGGGCTGCTAGAAGCATCTGGTTGTTTGCAGGAGAAATCAACTTAGGGATGAGATTTAGAAGGCTGTGGTGAGTCCTTTTCCCCTCCTCAACTAATGCTTTTTCAAAGTAGGTGGAAGCCAAGTCTTTGATCATGCCCTTGTCTGTGATCTGGTTCCCGGTGTGTCTTATTTTGGTGACCCCTCCCAGGTTCCTTTGATGGTGCATTGCAGCATGGAAGTATTTATTGTTTCTGTCTCCTTTTAACTACTTCTCCTCGATTTTCTGTCTAAGGAAAATTTCCTAATGGAGAATGGTTTCATTCAACCTGCCTATGGCTTCTGATAGACTTTCCGATGTGGTGGCATTTGGGTTAATTTGGTGGTCCAACTAGGGTTTGAGAACCATGTCTTCATTGGATCTGACATTTTGGAAAACATTGCCATATATCTCTCTATTCCAGGTTTTCAGAACATTTTTTGTGTTTTTCAGTTTGGCAGAAAGGATCTCAAGAGGATTACCAGCGGCTTCAATAGACCAGGCAGACTTCACAATGGATTGAAATTGGGGGTGTTTTGACCACATAGCTTGGAATTTGAATGGTTTTATTTGGGGGGTTAAGGTGGGATGGATGTTTAAAAGGAGGGGACAATGATCTGAGCAGGTGCGGGAGAGATGGGTGATAGAGGTGGAGGGGATTGAGCTTAGCCACTGATAGTTTGTGAGAACCATGTCTAATCTGGTCCAAGATCTCTGGCCATTCCTACTGATGCCATACCTGGTGAATTTGCTACCAATGAACCAGCATCAATGAGGCCTGCACCATCTATGGCTGATTGGAACTCTCGGCATGAAGTGAGATCTGGAGGCCTTCCTCCTAATTTCTCATCAGGTGATAACAGGGCATTGAAGTCCCCCCTGACAGCCCAAGCTTTAGAAAAGGATTGGCTGCAGTCCCAGAGGTAACTCCATGGATCTCTCCTTTCTATGATGGAACAACTGGCATAAATAAGGGTCATAAAGGCTTCTAAACCAGATTGCAAGTGAGCAATCTCTACTGATAGCGCTTGGTTATTAAAAGAAACCCGACTCATTGAGAGGGAGCCATCCCATAGAATCCAAATTTTGGAAGATTCGTAGAGGTTTGTCATTTAGTTTGTGAAGTGTAGCAGCTCTGCAACTTTATGAACCTCTTGTTCGTTTAAGAATGGCTCTAAAAGAACAATGAAGTTGAGCTTGTGAAGCTTGGATAAAGCTTTCAGCCTTCTCCTGGAAGGCCTAGTTTTGGCCCCCCTAATATTCCAGATAAGACTGTTAATCATGGGACAATTTTTCGGGTCCTCCCAGATCGCTTCCATTTTTTCTTTGGTTGGGAGCTGGGTTTAATCGGGAGCTGGGGTGAGAGTTTTTGGAGAATGGGATCAGTTGGGTGCTGGAAAGAGAGCTCTTGGGTTGGGGGTTGATCAGGCAGAAGATGATCGGTGGGATTGTGCATTGGGTAGGCGGATGGCAGGGGGGTGAGGAGGATGGCGAAAGAGTAAGAAGGCGAGGTGAGGGGGATATTGGGGAAGGTGCTGAGGGGCCATGGAGTGGAGAGGGAGCTGAAGGAGGAGGGTTAGAAAGGTCTCTGCCAGTCAGATTGGCTAATCGAGAGTTGTCTAATATAACCAGCTCTGAGAGTTCTGAGGTTCTGGCCTCAAAAAAATCCTCACTTATTGAGAGGTTAGAGGGAGTAGTGATAGAGGAAGGGTGAAAGTCTACAGGTGATGAACCACAATGAGCTGACATTTTGATGGCTAGAGGGGCGAGCTCCGATGAGGGCAGGGCCATCAGGGGTTGTGGGGTGGGGAAACCGCTTGGTAGATTTTCTGAGAGAGGTAAATGGTGGGGGGCTCAGTTGAATGAGGAGAGGATGGTAGTGGGCGAGTAATGGGTTCTAGCAGGGGCAGGCAGGTCAAGTCCACAACGAGGGATAGACCATGGGGGGAGAACAGAGGGATAGAGAGGGGGGAGGGAGGTGGTGAGGCTGACGGCGTCAATTGGGTTGTTGACAGTTGGAGATGTGGCAGATTTTGGGTAATGACTAGGTCAAGGGCTATCTGAGAATTTGGTTGCATACTAGGTGATTCAGCAGGGGAGAAAAGGTTTGGAGTTCCTACTGATACAAGTTCGAGGGCGCCTACTTCGGTCGGAGATCCTCCCGATAGTGGGTGAACATCTTCAAGGTTGATTGGGTCAGGTGGGGCAGCATCCATTCCTGGAGTTTGTTTCTGAAAAGCCGATTTGGTGGCTCTATCCAAGTCTGGATGAAGGGATTTTTCCGGGGGCACAGCAGCTGCCAACCCCTCAGCTGGGGGGATAGTCTTAGCATATGGGTCTTGGATTTTAGGGGGTTGGAGCTTACAGTTAAGTTGTAAGTGGCCAAATTTGAGACAACAACTACAGTAGTGTGGGATTCTTTTATAGATTACCTTCTGCCATCTGCCTTTTTGCCAGGGAATCCTAGCCAAAGCCGTTCCGGAAGGGGCACGTTAATTCGAATTTCTACGCAGAGTCTGGCCGCTTCCGTTCTAGAGCCAGTAGGTGTATATCCATCGATTTTTAACACTCTACCAACAAGACCTCCAACGGAGACTAGAAAATCGTCATTGTAGCAGAATAGGGGGAGGCCGGGCAGCGAAATCCAGATAGGGGCGATGGGGGGTTTTTCTCCTGGAGAGAAGTCAGGGGTCCATCTTAGGAATCTAAGTAGAAGACCCTGAATCTTGATGCTGCCAGAGAGCCATACATCCATGAAATCCGTGTCGGATCCTAAGCGGATTAGGAGATGTCACTGACCAAGAGAGGTTATTATAGGATCCCCTGAGAGGGAGTGTTTCTTCTTCAGAGATTCTCTGAGCAGAGCGAATGGGGGTTTCCCATAGGAGCATTTTGCGATCAAGGCCAAACGGAAGGGTGCCGATCCTTTTAGAATGTCGTCCCCAGTGAAGTTGATAGCTGGTTCTCCGATGGGAGTTTTTTCAGGAGCTTTCACACCCAAACAGAGTTTAGGGAGAAATAATATCTTTGTAACAGAAGCTGCAAACAATTTGGTGGGGGGGTTCTCTCTCTGGAAAACTATTGGGGGAGGGGGAATGGATAGAATGGTGGGGTGAGGGAGGGTGGGGTCATCTGATGGGGCAGATGGGGGAAGAACCCCCACAATGGGGGGTTCAGTTGCAAGCACAGGGAGGGTCTCTATGTCAAATCAAGGGCGAGGGTAAGGAGAGAAATCATTCACACAGTGAGGAAAGGATGATGGAGGCAGAGGGAGGGGTGGCGAATCATAGAACGAGCTATGGAGTACTTATGCCTTTGTTGCTTTGCATATTCACATGTTTAGCTGTAGTTCTTTACTACTTACTCGTTTATTATCTCTAGATCACGTGCTTAGCAGTAGCTCTCTTACTGCTTTTCCCTCTTATCTTATCTCATCATTATTTGTTCATATCTGCTATTACCTGCTTAGTTGTAGCTGTGCATGTGTATGTTTACCGCTTACTTAGATGTGATGAGTTAGGATTAGATGTGATGTATGGAGGCTGGTAGCAGGATTATCTATTATTGGATAGCACTAGTCTTCTTCTCCTCTCTAGGAGATGGGGGATTCTAGTGTTCGTTCTAATGACAGATGATACTGGTACCCACTCTCTTTAGGAATACATATTAGATGCGACATATGGAGATAGGTAGCAAGATTATCTGATATTAGATTGACTCTAGTCTTCTCTGCCTCTTTGAGAGACGGCAGATTCTAGTGTCCTTTCCAATGTGAGGTGGCACTGATATCGACCCTCCTTAGGACTTGGATGCTTTATTTTCCTTTTGCCCATCCCCGGGTCTTGCATGCTTTGGTGGACGTCTTCTCGGGGATTGTGGACCCCGATCCGAGAGAGGCGGCGGTGAGGGACGTGCCCCCATGCGAGTCAGTCTCAGGATCATCCACGTGAATGAAGAGCTCTGCCAAGGAACTCTCGAAAGAAATGTGCCTCTCACAGTATGAGTGGCGATATAAGGTGAGATACCTCTCGATTCAGGGACTAGCCCAGATTCGAGGCGTACCTTAAACAAAGAAGAGTCGCCATCCAAGGAAAAAGGCAAATGGGCCCTGGATCCCATACTATGCTCTGTTGCAACGGATAACCAGAGATATAAAATAGGGTTCGTGCCTGGTTACGAATTCGGAAGGTCTAAAGAGCACCTCATCCGCCCAAGTGCAAACACCTGGTCTCTTATGCCATTTATTTATTAATTTTGAAGAGTTTTGGGCGAAAGTCATATGAAATGAGAATGAATATCTCCGAGAAGACGTCTATCTAATCATGCATGTCTCGGAGAGGAAATCAAAGACACATAAGATAAAATAAAAGAAACATGTGTCACCTAAGCATAGCTAGGTTATAAGTGACATGCCTAATGGGTGTCTAAGTTCTGATGAACAAACACATGCATGACACACCAAAAAAAAAAGGTATAAGGTCTGCGCAATAAAGTAAGAAAACACTGCAAAACATAGAAAATGACTCGATACCAAACAACCCTAAGACTCTAATCTATACCTAGGCCCGAGTCTTTAGATGATCTGATGTTCATCCAAAGAAGCCTACGTATCCCCGCCTCCACGAGAATCAAGGCAACGTAGTTCTTCGCACCTATTCTAAGCTATGATGCCTAAGACATAGAGACCTCTATCCTAGACTCGATCTAAAAGACCAGACTAGTTCTTAAAGCTTCTTGTGAGATTATTTAAATTCCAATGGATTGTAGATTTTAGGACACCTTATATGCCCTAACTAAATGCAGGTTAGCCCTAAGCTAATGCAGGTGGTTCCTATAATCTATGTGTAGCTAGGCTGTATATCCTAAAGAAAACAGTAGAATCTATCGCATCTTAGACCTAGTCATCAATTGGCGATGTGGATCGCCAACTGACCGGACGGAGGCGTAAAACTCCTAGCTAGGACTCACTCCTAACTCTAACACAAACAAATAAAACACACAACAAACAAACAACGAAACGAGGGAACAACTCCCGACTCAAAAACTCTCTAACTAGGATAATCTCCTAACTCTAGAGGAAGATCCTTTCGAAAAAATAATATTTTGAAAGATTTTTGTAATTTTGAAAGATTTAAAATGCTTATTTTTAAAGGTTTGGCTGGACTTGGGATGTGGATCCCAAGCTGCACTACATACCCTGTTGAAAGGGATCAAGCCAACGTAGTTCGGAACAGATTTCCTAACTACTCCTAATGACTCAAGATTTTTGAGATTTTTGGTTTTTCAGATGTTTTTGTTGTTTTTAAGTGTTTTTGACTCAAGGGAGACAAATCCTATCATCATAAGGGGAGGACAGACACCTGATATCCCGCAAAGGTTGGACAGCATCCTATGCTTTGCGGGGGAAAAGAACAGAAACACAGCTCTGCAAGGGTTGGACAGCATCCTATACCTTGCAAGAGTGGATAGAAAAACATGATACGATGAGAGGTTGGATAAAATCCTAACCCCTATGATGATAGAATTTGATTCCTGAACAAGAGGACTGACTCTCTAGACTAAGGACGGATTCCTATGCTAGTGGACTGATCAAACTAAGATAAAGCTCAACAAGTAATAAGGAAAGACCTTGTGCATATTTGGCAAAGGTAAAACATCCAACCGGGCCGGACAGCTACCTAGCCCTAGGGTGCAACAAATGTGCAACCCAATACCCATAGGGTAAGGGGTATGATGCCAAGCCGAGCAAGGTGTTCTCCCAAAACCAAAAGACGCACAAAAATGAGGTTTAGAAAGAAAAAAAGAGATTGGGTGAGACTCCTAAACAAAAGATGAGCTCCAAGAGAGGTGCTGATGAGACATGGCATGTCTCCTAAGGATAGACTCACTAATGAGACAAAGCTTGTCTCTAAAGGATATAACTTTTTCTGTCTGAGACATAACCTGTCTCCCTGAGAGGGTTCTAGAGAACTCTTTCATTGCCCTTGCAATGAATGGATTTCTAATTTCTAGGGGATACACACCATAAAGACTTGGACAAGTCTTTAAATAAATGAGAGGAGTGCTACTTGGACTAAGCGAGTCCCCTAAGGATGGGCTTAGGCTAGCGCCTTCATCGCCCTTGCAACGAGAGGGATTCTAATATCTAAAGAATCTTAACAGAAATCTATAAGACTGTGTTAGTCTATCAAAAAGAGAAGAAAAGGCTATCAGATAATCGCAAATTTTATTCTAAAAATAAATCAATTGCCAAGCAAAGAAAAATATACAATCTAATAGCAATCATAAAATGATAAATAACATTAATTAGTCCAGACCAGCCGCTGGATAGCCTAATAAAGTAAAAACAACATCAAACACTTCAAAACCATCCACAAACCCCAATACGGGGACTCCAATGAAATCAGATGATGCCAAAGTAATCATCTGATATCAAATACACATGATAATATTTCTAAGCCCGCCTTGAGATCAGACAGTACTCATGTCGATAATATCGAATAGAGTAGTCATCTAATCTCCTTCTTCCTATTAACAATTTATTTAAATAAATAGGAATGAGTATAAGAAGCTTTGAGATAATCACACCTGAATAATCCATTTATCTTCAGAATCTAACTCAAAACTATAAGATGAAAGAGAAATATTAAATTTCCAACAGATTATATAAACACATTAAATGATATTTACATCAAAGGGGATTCAAATGCATCACAAATTATTTAACCAAAGCAAAATTAATACTTAGCATCCAACTATTTGTATAGAAAAAATAAAATGAATAATCAAAGCAATATAACTATGTTCCCAATATGTGCTCAAAATTTGCCAAAGGATAACTATGATTATCAATAATACCCCTAGTGCAATCAAATCATAGTTAAACAAATCACAACATCTTACAGATAATATATTTCTGTATTAATGCCTTGTGATATGACTAGAGTAAACCAAAATTGCATGAAACACCAAAATCCTTAACAAGGCTATGGTTCCCTTTAACCCAACAGACATGAAAACATAATTTCAACTGTCCAACACATCCCCACATATTCAATTCTCAATTCACACAACGATATCTGTTTAACTTATGGAACAAATTAAACCATTATAACCAATAGAGTATTACTAAATCAATTTTGGTAACCTAATGAGATGTATTTTTCCCAAGTCATGAAACAGAACTTTCGACTTTTTTTTTTTAGAAATAGTGGGTCAAAGCAAAAGGACCAAAGATGAATCACACAAAATTTCCAATGGAAATGTTTCAACTCAACAGGAAAACAAAATACAGTCACAAGTAAATAAGGCATTCTATGAAAATGAATAAGCAGAGTACATACTTGGGATCCATCAAATGACATATGTACATATTCTTGGAAGAACTAGGTTCACAACTCATTATAAATTAGGGACAAGGTGTGAATATAATAAAATGAGTTTCTATCTGTAATATAAACTGGGCGATATAATGATAGCAAAGGTATTGATATTTTGGATCTTCTAAACAGAGATAAATTCGATCTGAAAACAGAAATTCTTATCATAGAAATCTAATAAAATTGATTCAGTCTTTCAAATATCCAAGCATGGAGTCTCAAACCAAGGAAGAATTATTGACAGTATCTTAGATCAAAATTTCATGTTCGCATCACCTTATCATTATCCATTTGATTTCAGTATGATCAATCACTCAGCGAACCAATTTTTCTACAAACTAGGCACCAACTCAGACTTTATTCACATGAAGCCAAATTAACCAAAAGATAGAAATTAACTGTGAACAATTGCAGATATTTACCTAAAGATTCCAAAGAAATGACAGTAGAGGCGAAATTATAAGCTCGATTCTATCATTATTTATTAGAATGTTCACCTCAAGTATCAAAATCAACACAGAATTAGGATTGGGGACAGAACTTCACTTCCTGTTTAATTCAACCACGAGACATAGCTAAAATAAAAAAAAAATTTGCATTTCATTCAAGTATCAACATCATATGCTTAGAATTTATATGAAGAGCTCACACAGAGAAATAACCACAAGGATACAAACACATTCCCAACAACAGATAATGAATCATAAAAATAAATCGTAATAACAGAAGGTAAATAAGTATACGGAAAAATACCTTCTCCGGATCACAAGCTCACAATCTCTCCTTATTCTCAGCCCAAATCGATCTCTTTGAGCTTTCACTCTTTTCTTCTCAAGCTCTAATTCTCTATTCTTTCGAATTTCTCCGCTCGTTTAAGAAATTCTTTACAAAATTAACAGCCATAAGCTCCTTCTTTGTAGATCTAATGTTTTCCTATTCAAATCACTCCTTCTTCTACAGATTTCCTTTTCTCAGTTGAAAAGAAGATCGCTCCAAAAAAAAAAAAAAACTATAGCAATAAGGTGTTAAAAGCTTTGTCGGAGATAACAGATCGACCGGAAAATTAACCAGATCACGCAGATTTGGCCGGAGAAGAAGATTACTTTCCAGAGATCTGAGAATTGGAGATGAGGATAGCACGGAATCTAGTTGGAGAAGATGGAGAAATGACCGGAGCAGTGGAGGAATGACCGGAAGGATTGTCGGAGGGATCGGAGAAGAAGAAATCCGCCGGAGGAGGATCGGAGCCGGTGGAGGTGAAGGAGGAGGATCGGAGAAGATGATCGGAAGAAAAGGGTTTGAGATTTGGGGATTTCTGAGGTTTCTAAGGCTGGATCTAGGGTTTGGGAACTGATTGAAGGAATTTCGGGAGAAAACAAAAATATAGTGGTGAAGATGACCGGCCGGAGTTTGTGATCTTGTCGGAAAAAATCAAAATCGATCGGAGAGGATGAGAAGATGAAACTGGAGTTTTAGATAACAGTAGAAAAAAAAATGGTAAAGGAAGAAAGAAAACTCGACCTGAGGTTGTTCTCGTACAAACAAAAGTATGAGTTGACCGGAGGCTCGCCAGAATTTGATCGGAGATGATCGGAGAAGACGAAGAAATAGCAAGATCTAATCTCTCTCTCTAGGTTTTTTCAGACTTTCTCTCTCTTAGATCTCGGATCTCTTTGTTCTGCCGGAGCTTTTAGTCGGAATCACGGCCGGAGATTGACGGAGAAGGCTGAGGAAGACGATCGGAGACAAGGGTATGGGTTTCTGCGAGATCCAATTTCTCTCTCTTTCTCCCTCTCTTCTCTTTTTGGTCTCCCAAAAAAAATGAGAGCTTAAAGTGCTATTTATAGAAATTCGGGAATTTGATAATAGCACTAAATTTGATAAGCGCACAAATGCGCGACCTAGGCTGGATAATGTACCCCCTACACTTTTGATAACTGCACAAACTCCACTTGTCTTTTTCAAATTTTTTCGGCGAAACTTTCTGAAATTTTGCGAGGGTTTTTCTGAGGTCCCAAGGCTTCCAAATATGTATACATGGGTATTTGAGGTCTTGATTTGACTTGGATTTTCCTTGAAATACATGGATTTTGGGGGAAATCAAAGAAACAGTGTGGGCCACCCTCTCTTTGCACTGCACACACCATTTCAGCCCGTTTGCCAAGCAAACGAACTCCGATCTCGATGAAATTTTGCAGAGATTAAAATAAAGCCTTAATCAAGCTTAGAGTGAAGTTTAGGACCCTAATGCTGAGATTCGGATGGATTTGGCACGAACCGGGAAGGTTTAGGGCTTAGTCAAAATGGGGTGTCTACAGATGCCCCTCTTTGGCAGAGCGTGCTTGTCGCACGAATGTCAAAGTTGAACAGACGTCACATTTTGACTAGCCCCAAAATTGATTTAGAGAACAGGATGGAGAAAATGATTTGGTGAAGGTTGGATTATTAGAGGGTTGGTTTATTAGGAGTGTTGGCTTTCTGCTCAGAGGCGGATGGTTTTATGCTCAGAGGTAAAATGGTTTATGCACGGAGGTTGAAAGGTTTTAGCTTAGATGCTAGGGAATTTTAACTCGGAGGCCTGAGTCTTTGCACAGAGGCTAGTTTCTCTGTTCAAAATCATGGTTTTATGCTCAGAGGCGAGGATTTATGCTTGGAAGCAAGGATTTATGCTCGGAGGCCAAAATTTATACTTGGAAACAAAGTTTTATGCTCAGAGGCAAGGATTTATGCATAGAAGCAAGGATTTATGCTCGGAAACAAGGAATTTATGCTCGGAGGCAATGATTTATGCTCGGAGGCAGGGTTTTATGCTCGGAGGCAAGGATTTATGCTCGGAGGCAGGGTTTTATGCTCGGAGGCAAGGATTTATGCTCAGAGGCAAGGATTTATGCTCGGATGCAAGGTTTTATGCTCAGAGGCAAGGTTTTATGCTCAGAGGCAAGGATTTATGCATAGAAGCAAGGATTTCATACTCGGAGGCAAGGTTTTATGCTCGGAGGCAAGGAATTTATGCTCGGAGGCAGGGAATTATGCTCGGAGGCAATGGGTTTATGCTCGGAGGCAGAGTTTTTAATTTGAATGCTTGGTTTATTTATATTTTATGGATAGAAACTCCACTGGGGATTATGAGATAGATTTTCAATAAGATGATAAGAAAGACTCTCAGAGGAATTTGACCAAAAACTCTACTGAAGCTCTTCTTATCTTCATTTAATGAAATTAATTATCTCAATTATCAAAGTTCACTTGATATCTTTTATAACCTGAACAGGTTATAAAAGATGCCCCTAGTACGAATTTACTTCCATGACAAATTCATAGGAGAACAAACATAGGGAACATTGTAGAAAAGGTTTTCATTTCCTGAATTTTTGAAGTTACAAATCTTTTCAAATACAACAGACTGAATCTGATAATTTTCTTCTCTTTCTGTCCGCTGCCAATACTTCGAATGGTCTGAGTACTATCCTTCTGAACTCTGCTCTGCTCTGTATCACTTTCGAGAATCTACAACCTCATCATTTTTCTATCACTCCAACCTTGGAGAGACATTGACCACACAGGACTCCCCACACAAGACCTTGGAGTTTAACCTTGACTTTGACAAGGACTGAACTGTGGCTAACAACAAAGGAGGACTTCGACCATGACTTGGATTCTAAGAGAAACTGAATCTGCTTTTCAGCCTGATAAGTATTTTAAAATGGTATAGTCTACCACTTCTTAGAATCTTTCAAAAACCGTATTTAAAGGTGTTTCATTCCTCTTTTCAGGTTTTCCGTCATGGTTATTATCCCTTTGAATTGCTTAGTCTTAACTCCTTAGCTTATAGAGTGTCAGAAGAATCTCTACTGGCGCTTACTCAGACTTCAGAGAAATGCCTTAGAAGAAATAAAAGTCTTGCTGGCATTCAGAGGTTTTATCTTTTTGAAGTCACTACCATGACCAAATCACCTTTTCAGGTTTTTGATTTGGCGGACCGCCTGCCTTATATTTTGCCTGGACTGTCTGCCCTTGCAGATTTTCCATCCAGCAGGCTCTGCTCCTTGATTTTTGCCTAAGCCGCCCTTTCGGGTTTTCAACTTAGCAGGTGAATGACCCTAATTTTTGCCTAGACCGCCCTTTCGGGTTTTCAGTCTAGCGGGTCTAAGACTCCATCATTTTTTCTTTCTTTCTGTTTCTCTACAAACCTGGACCTAAAATACACCAGAAGGACTTTTAGGTAGGCTTGGGTTCAAACAGGTTAAACTTTTGGTTTGTTTATGTATTTAACCGAATCTGGCCCTCCAGACTGCCTACGTATCCCCAAAGAAAATGGGAATCAGGTCCGCGTAGTTCGCCCATTTTTGGGGTTTCAAGGATTTTTTGTTTTGTTCTTTCTTTCATATTTTCAAGGATTTGAAAGATTTGAAGGATTTGAAGAATTTGACCGAACCCGAATTAATCAGGTGGCCTACGTATCCTGTAAAAAGGAATCAGGTCAGAACGTAGTTCAAGCTTACTATCTTTTATGACGCAAGTCATAAAAGATGCCCCTGGTTTGTGTTTGTCAATAAAAAGGGATTTTTTTTTTTTAGGCCCAAAGGGTTTGCAAACGGTATTTTGACTTTTGGGTTGTTAGCTTTTGGCTCTGATCGATCAAGGATGGCCTCCTGGTGTATTTAAGCATAGTACTTCTTTAGTTGGTCCAGGTTTGTAGGTTCTGTTAATTTTTCACCATTTTCATTGAGGAGTCTTACGGCTTTTCCAGGCAGGACTTTATCAACAATGTAAGGACCAGACCAGTTTGGCCTGAATTTTCCTCTGGGATCGAACACCGGTGCTCGATAAGATTTCAAGACGAGATCTCCTGGTTTCAGGTCTCGAACCTTGACTTTCTTATTGAATGCCCTTTCAATTCTTCTCTGATATCCTTGGATGTGGTATAAGGCTCTGAGCCTCTTTTCATCAATCATCTGCAATTCATCATGTCTGACTTTGGCCCACTCAGACTCTGGCAGATTCGCTTCCATCATAACTCTTAAAGACGGGATTCTCACTTCAACAGGGAGGACTGCTTCCATTCCGTAAACTAGAGAGTACGGAGTTACACCTGTAGAGGATCTGATCGACGTCCTGTAAGCCCACAAAGCATACGGGAGTTTATTTGACCAATCCTTATAAGTCTCGGTCATTTTGCTAATAATAACCTTGATGTTCTTATTAGCTGCCTCTACAGCACCATTTGTCTGCGGTCTGTAAGGAGATGACTTATGATGCTTGATTTTAAATTCTTCGCACAGGTGCACTACCTCTTTCTTGAAGTGACTTCCATTGTCAGAAATCAACTCATGAGGTACTCCATATCTGCAAATGATATTCGCACGGATGAACTTCGCAACTGTATTGGAAGTTATGGAAGCATATGAAGCAGCTTCTATCCACTTCGTGAAATAATCAATGGCCACCAAGATGTACTCGTGCCCACTTGACGACTTAGGATAGACTTTGCCAATGATATCAATCCCCCATACTGAAAATGGCCATGGCGAGGTCATAGAATGCAGCTCTGACGGAGGCACATGAATAAGATTCGCATAGACTTGGCATTTATGACATTTCTTCACAAATGCGAAACAATCTGTTTCCATTGAGGGCCAATAGAAACCGAGTCTAAGGATCTTCCTTGATAGCATTTTACCATTCATGTGAGGACCACAAACACCTTCATGTGTTTGTTCTATGAGCTCTGCAGCCTGATCTTCATCAACACACAGAAGCTGAATCCCATCAAAGGATCTTCTGTACAATTCTTCACCACAAATGATGAAGTTAGCGGCGAATCTCTGAAGAGTTTTTCTCTCTTTGCTGGAAGCTTCAGGAGGATGGCCATTGCCTGAAATGAGATTTCGGATATCAGTATACCACGGTTTTCCATCTGGACATCGCGCTGATATCTCAATGGCATTTACATGCGCTGGAGCCCATTGCGACCTCACAGCTAAAGGCTGGACCTCCATTGTCTCAGAAATATCCAACATCGAGGCTAAGGTAGCCAAGGCGTCTGCAAAATGATTCTTGGTTCTCGACAGATGGGTAAATGTGATGCTCTTGAATTTCTTGGCCAGAGATTCGAGATAGAAATTATACGGGATCAATTTTGATTCTCTTGTCTTCCAATTACCATTGGTTTGACAAATTATCAGAATTGAATCTCCAAATACATCAATCTCTTGGACTTTCAAAATTAAAGCTGCCTCAAGTCCTGCGATACAAGCTTCGTACTCTGCCATGTTATTTGTACATTCAAATTGTAACTTGATGGATATTGGGATGTATTCTTTCTTGGGAGATACAAGCACTGCTCCTATTCCTTGCCCTCGATTGTTAACGGCTCCATCAAAGTACATTGTCCATCTGGTACTTGGAATTTCTTCTTCAAGTTCCATGATCTCTTCATCAGGAAATTCAGCCTTCAGAAAAGCATTCTCCTCAACAGGAGCATCAGCTAGCTGCTCAGCAATAACCCGTCCTTTGACAGATTTCTGAGTGACGTATGTGATGTCAAACTCAGATAACAATAGCAACCACCTTGCAGTTCTTCCTGTAAGGGCGGGCTTCTCGAATAAGTACTTCAACGGGTCCATCCGTGAAAGCAGAAATACCTTATTCGATAATAGATAATGTCTAAGTCTTTGAGTCGCCCAGACTAATGCTAGACAAGTCTTTTCCAAGATAGTGTACTTTATCTCGTACTCTAGCATTTTCTTACTGATGTAGTAGATAGGCTTCTCCTTCTTAGATCCTACATCTTGCTGAGCAAGCATACAACCCATTGCTGTATCTGTGATGGACAAATACATCAACAATGGTTGACCAGGAATGACTGGGGATAAGACAGGAGGCAAAGACAAACACTGCTTGACCTTTTCAAATGCTTCCTGACATTCTTCATTCCATTTCTTGGAGGAATTCTTTTTCAATAATTTGAAGATGGGTTCACATGTCATAGTTAAATGAGATATGAATCTCCTCAAGTATTGCACCTTGCCAAGGAATCCACGAATTTGCTTTTCTGTCTTTGGTGGTTGCATTTCTTGGATAGCCTTGATTTTTTGAGGGTCCACTTCGATTCCTCTTTCACTGACCATGAATCCAAGCAATTTCCCTGACGTGACCCCAAATACACATTTATTTGGGTTCAAGCGAAGTTGAAACTTTCGGATTCGCTCAAAGAACTTTCTCAAAGCGACTGTATGCTCTGGTCGAGTCTTGCCTTTGACAATCATGTCATCTACATAGACCTCGACTTCCTTGTGAATCATGTCATGAAGAAGAGTAGTCGCAGCCCTCTGATAGGTGGCACCAGCATTTTTGAGACCAAACGGCATTACTCGGTAACAGTATGTACCCCATTGAGTAATAAATGCCGTCTTCATCATATCCTCAGGCGCCATCTTGATCTGATTGTAGCCTGAAAACCCATCCATGAAAGATAACAGAGCATGTCCAGCAGTGTTGTCTACCAGGATATCGATGTTCGGAAGAGGAAAGTCATCTTTTGGGCTCGCCTTATTCAGATCTCTGAAATCAACGCACATCCTGACTTTTCCATCTTTCTTGGGTACAGGAACTATATTTGCAAGCCATTCGGGATATTCCACTACTTCAATGAATTTTACCTCGAGTAGTTTCTTCACCTCATCATGAACCTTTAACTCCCATTCTGTCTTGAGTTTTCGGAGTTTTTGCTTCTTCGGTTTGATGCCAGGGATTAGAGGTAATCTGTGTTGGACAATGTCTTCGCTCAATCCCGGCATGTCATCGTAAGACCAAGCAAAGACCTCTTTAAACTCTTTTAGCAAGGTGATTAATTCTTTGCGCTCCTCAGGAGATAAAGTTTTGCCAATCCGAATCTCCCGAATTAAAGTTTCATCACCTATATTTACAGTTTCAATTTCTTCTTCGAGTGGTTTTGCTCGGCGAATCTCCTCTTGTTGAATCATGTATTTGATTTCAAAAGGAGTTTCGTCGGCTTCCTCGTTTGAGGGGGAGTCTTGATTATTATTATTATTATTTATTTGATCAGGCTTTGAAGCAGAATCAGAAACAGAATTAGAAATAAAGACAGGATCGTACACAAATGAGTCTTTTATTTCTTTTGCAGAATTGATGATTACATCGAATGATTCACCCACATCGGGCGTTACAGACTCAGAATTCAAATGAAATGACATGTCGACATCAGTATCAACATAGACAGGACTATGTACAAATGAAGAATCAGCGAAAACATCCTCTGACTGAGACTTGACAGGGACTGACTCTTCACCATCTTCGAGAACCACTCCAACCCCTATGGTACCTGCATTAAAAGAAAAGTTAGAAATGACAGACTTTGGGTTGAACTCAGAAACTGACACGTTTTTTGAAATGACTGACTCTTTTGAAAGGACTGGACTATACTGGAGGACTACTTGGGGTGTAACCTGTGCGGTCCAATTGTCTAAGGGTCCAGTAGCTGGAGTAATGCAGCTTTTGGGGCTCACGAAAGGCACATCTCCTCCAATCATAGCGATGATTGGGGCCTCGACCTGATATAGGGAGTCTAGGAGATGCGGCTCAATATTTTCCACCCAATCTGTAGCTGATTTTTCTGCTATCGCTGGCAAGGTAAACTGCTCACTGTAAAAGTCTTCTGGTAACTCATCTGTGAAGAAGATCTCTAACCCTGGAAGCCTTTTCCCAGTCTTATCGCACCAGGTCTCAGGAAAACCATAGAACGGACAGTCTGCCCCTTCTCTTCTGAATCGGCCGTTCATAATCATGCTGTACGGTCCTGTCGGAAATTCTATACCCCGACGACGGCATTCAGCCTTTTTCAACATATACTTTCTCATTTCTTGAACCTCTTTTCGGGTTGGCTGATATCCTAACCCGAACAAACCATCTACTGCTTTCAACTCTGGCCACTCGGTTGGGCCCTGTAGATTTCTTCCCAGGCCAGCTCCTGGGACATAACCATATTTTCTCATTATCTTTACTACTTGAGTGTTCGTGCTTGAGAGAAACATTATTTCTTCACTCATTGCTTCCCCAAAGGAAATAGTAGAGACTTCTAAAGAAAAGCCGGTTAAACTAACATCTCTTGATTTTTCAGTGATCAATTCAGATGTTATTTGACCAATTTCCGGTTCAGGGTCGCCTCGCACTGTGATCACCCGATTGTTTCAGACGAATTTCAATTTTTGGTGAAGTGTGGAAGGAACGACTCCAACTTTATGAAGCCACGGCCGGCCAAGCAGGAGAAAGAAAGATGTTTTGATGTCAAGAACCTGAAACTCTATCTCGAAAGTTTCACCTCCTATTTCGACTTCTGTGGCGAGTGTCCCAATGACATCTCTTCTAGTTCCGTCGTACGCCAATATCCCCTGTTCCGACGGGATAAAATCAGCTGGCCCGAATCCTAGGGTAGTGGCGGTGCTTAAAGGACATACATTTAAAGCTGACCCATTATCCACTAATACCTCGGGGACTCTCTTCTTGTTACACAGTATGGTGATACGGAGAGGTCTTGTGTGATCTCTTCCTTCTTGAGGCAGATCCTCATCAGTAAATGACAATGTTCTAGAAACCCTGGCCATTGCCACGAGATTGACCAACTCATCGGGGGTAATTTCAACTGATACTTGAGAGGCATTTAATTCTCGAAGCACAACCTGTCTGTGTTTCGGTGATGCCATTAGTAAACCCCAGATGGACACGTTAGCTTGTGTCTTCTTCAGTTGTTTCAACAAATTTTCTTCCTCTTCATCCACAGTCTGCTTCTGTTTCAGATTCTCTGCAGCTCTTACAACTTCGGCAGGATTTTCTGCTCTGAGTTCTGCAGGTTTGAAGACACGACCACCTCGTGTGACATGGCGGAGCTCGTCACACTGATCTTCCAGAAGCAACAAGTCTTCTTCTTCCAATCTTAAAACATAAGGGATCTTTTCTTTCATCTCTTCCTCCTCCTCACTCTTGAGGACATAAGAACAAGAACACTCAGAGGATCCTGTTAATCCTTCATCTAGAGGGGATAGTATATAAGGTTTCTTGTTTTCGATCGCTTCATCTTCATCATCCCATCTCAGAACATACGGTCTATCAGAAATAACCGCACAAATACGGGAGTGATCTAAGAGGATTTCTTCAGTGAAAATGGCATACACGTTCGGGGGAGGCATTGCATGTGTAGGTAATGGGTTTCGAGTGACGTTCGGTGCTTCAACGGCAAGATCCTTTGCTTCTATCATGTCTTGGATCTTGTGTCTTAAAGCCATGCATTTGTCAGTCAAATGCCCTGAATTCTGATGGTAATCACAGTACTGGTCCTTCCTCCAATACTTGGGCAAAGGGTTAGGAAGCTCTCTAGGTTCCAACAAAGTGATTTTTTTATCTCTCAGTAACTTCTTCAAAGCCACTGATAAAGAGTAAGGGAGAGGGTCGAACTGACGAAAGACCTTCTTTTCCATCGGCCTCCTAACCTCGGTCACCGTTCTTGATGGTGGTCGGTCATAACCTGGTGGTCTGGCATAACTGGGAGGCCCGGTATAGTTAACACTGTGCACCTCTTTCGGTGCCACAATAGGTCTTTTTCCTTCTCTCACATCAGACGAAGGTCTTGATCTCAGCCCCTTGGACAAAGCATCTTCGATTTGAGTTCTGGTTTTGATTAGAAAATCAAAATCAATGAAGTACTGGATTGCCATGTGGTGATAGTATTGAGATGATAAGTTTTTCACAACAATCTTAATCTGCTCTGAGTCAGGCAAACGGTGAGTCATCTGCGCTGCCTTTCGCCTCCATCGGCGAATGAAAGAAGTGAAGGTTTCATTGTGCCCTTGTTTCAGCGCCTTCAGATCTCTTTTTGTCACATCTATTCCCTCCTCCATGGAGAATTGCTCAACAAATCTATTGGCAATATCCTCTAGAGTTCTGATCTCTTCGGTTTTCAAGCTCAAAAACCATTTCTTTGCTGTTCCAGTAAGAGATCTAGGGAAAAGAAGAGCAATCTGCTCTGGAGTAAGCCCGTGCTGCTGTAAGAGAGGAATAAGGGCTTTCAGATGACTCTTGGGACATCCTGTCCCATCATACTTATCATGATCCGGCATCTTGAAATTAGGAGGTAGCACAACTCCCGGTATTATCATATACTCGGCCATGTTTAATTTTTTTGGACCCTGCATTTTCATGCTCTCCATCTCCTGGGCCATCTTATCCAACCTATCGACTATCCCCTTGCCTTTATCCAGATGGGGGAGACAGTTCTCTTCTTCATACTGCTCGTCATCAGAATTGTCAAAGACTGGCAACACAGGAGGCTGAGCCATCATAGGAGGTGGGCGAGGCATGATTGGGGTTTGCTGAGGTGCAGGATTTTTGGAAGTAGATTCTCTGTCATTCTTTAATCGGGCTATTTCTTCATTAATGTTACTCAATTGCAACATTATAGCTTTCATCATCTCATTGGTGTCCATACTATTTTGCCCATTCTCTGCCATCATTTCAGGGGTTGGTTGGACTGGTGAAAGTATTTCTTGAAAATTCAAGGAAGGCGATAAAGGAGAAGTAAAAGAAAAAGGTGACAAGGATTGCCGGCTCAGCCTGGAATCAGATGTCTGACGGGACCAGGTTGGTTTTGAAACGAGGATTTTCTTAGGAGCAATGGCTGCTCAATCAAGAATCCTGAAATGGAAGTATAATCACTAGATTAAAATTTTGATAATCGAGATAAACTATTTTGATCAAACAATGACAAAAGAAACAAAACACACTTTCATTAAAAGATCTAAATTGTGATTACAACGGATGAAAAATATTAATCTCTGATCACAGCTGGATAAACAGACTTGACAATAAATGGGAAATACAGAAATCGGAATAATAAAACATGATATGGATCTTTAAGGTTCCTCAATCCGAGCTCTTCGGCTTGCGGGCTCTTCCGATGTTTCTCCACGTCGGAATTTACGAGATAGACCTAACCTCCTTTCTATATTTTTGTTTCCCCAAGCAGCCACAATGGATCGGACGAGATCAGGAGTAAGATCTTCACAAAGAGGAGGGACTATGATTCCGGGAGGACATGGAATTCCCGTAATCTGATGGAGAATTCGAATGGGTGCATAAAAAGAAGATTTCTCGATGCCCATGAGGTAAACAAATGAATGTGGGTAAGTGCTAGTAAAAACATGAAAACATGAATGACTTACCCAGCGAAACTGGCTCTCCTCTACATGTTGTAACCAATTGTGCCATTCATCAATGGACTGAGGTTGGTTGGCTATTGGTTTTCATGTATGGAAATTCTTCAGGGTATACGGATTTTGTTTTTGTCGCTGAAGAATTTGAAATTTTTCACCAAGCCAGACATACAACAACTTCACACACCCACAGAAATTGTCTTTGATATTTTGGGAAGCAATAAGATCTAGTCCCAAAAAGGTCTCTGCTAACATGGTAGGAATGGGATTCCTCCCTTTGTTAATTTGGTCTACCACAGTTAACAAGGTTAACAGAGCAACACGAGGGTTTTTCCGAATGACATATCGCGCAAAGACACTAAAAATCAAAGCATTGCGTCGACAACTCTGAAAACGAGAGTTAGTAGGATCGACGTTTTCAGAAAAAAGGGTGATGAGGTTTTGAACTTGCACACACGTATCCGTTAAGCATGAAAGTGCATCAACAGTTTGATTTTTGAATAGCTTGCAAAAAATGGAATGAGAGGAATCTATGTTCGAAGATTGTATCCAAAGTCCATCTGTTGGGAGCTCTAATAAAGCACACCAATCTTCTAATATAGGACAAAGCTCGAAGGATCCAAATCGAAAAACATGAAGATTAGGATCCCAGAATCTAGCGGCTGCTTGGAGAAACTTCCAATTTATATCGGAAACACTCAAATGATCGAAGGCACAGATGAACCAATCAGCCATACTCCTATCCGAAGATTCTAGCGGAAGAGCCCTAATTGTCTCGCTTATCCAGCCTTTCAACAAATTATTCGCCATGATTTAACCTAAACACAAAGAATAGGATGGGATAATTAGGGAATGGAGAATAAATTGGAATAAACAAAGAATAAAGATGGACTTAACCAATAATCACAAGAAGGATATAGTTGGCGACATCCAATGTTCCATTGATGATCAAAGATGATCAGAAACTCAGGGAAGAGACCACGGTCATAAAATGACAAAAGTAGATCATAGACCGGATCTAAATCTGAAAGGTGGACGACAAAAATGTACGATCAAGAAGATCAATAATGATAGACTATGGTCATAGAGACAGCAGACAAGCTATCGACCATATCTAAGACAGGACGAACAATAATTTGAGTAATACAACAAAAGAATGGATAAATGAGGTTTGCATTTGAAGGATGAAAACAGGTAATATTTATCATCACTGGGTCAAGGAATAAACCATAGCTATGAGTGTGACAGGTAGAAGCCACTAGCTAGGTTTAGATCTGAAAAATGAATATACACGATTGATTGATTCAAGCTCAGGAATCTCTACTAGAAAGTAGGTCCTGATCTTATAATCAAAAGATATATGGACAAAAAAATCTCAATGAATAGAACAAAAGATAGGCCACGACCATGAGAGGGCAAGTGAAAGCCACTGGTCGGGTCTAGATCCGAAGAACGGACTGATATGACTAATTTGATTAGATAAGGAAGCCTCACTAATGAGTAGGCTCTAATCTGATAATCAAAATATAGATACATACATATATATCCTAACCAGGGGCACCAGCCCTAAATATGATCCCATAGAGTCAAGAAGCTTGACTCAAGACAGACATGTGAGTGTATTAGGACTGCGTCTGTAGCCACATAAGGTGAACTGCAATAATCTATGGATAGGACATGGCTCCTAAATCTAAGCTCCAACATGTGTAAGTAACACATGTTCGTCCTTATATGAATGCAATATATATATAAGCACATGCAGATCCTAATTGGGTTTTACTAAATCAACATATATATCCATGTACATAATATATGTAAAATGAAAGTAGAGCTCCGGACTCAATATCAGGTACTATGCATATGATCCATACTTTAAGTATATAACACAAGTACACCGAGTGTTATATACAGTATGCTTCATTGCTCACCGGCTGTTGTAAACACAAGTACACCGAGTGTTTACGACTGCAGCACTGGCGCATAGCTTGGTAATAGATACAACAGCACCATCTGGATAGTGATATCCCATGAGGCACGCATTATATCTGTCCCGTGGAGCCAATAATAAGAAAATCAATAAAAGAAAATAAAGAACAAAAATGACGTATGCTGTGCAATGTGTGAATCCCTTGTTTTAAACACCTATCTGGTGCCCCTGGATTTTAAGCGATTACATTCCCATTTATAATGATTTCAGCTCAAAATTCTTCAAAATTAATAACAAATGGCATTTTAACAGAGTTAGGCAATGTTCCAAGAACTCCCCAGCAGAGTCGCCAGCCTGTGGACCCCGATCTGAGAGAGGCGGCGGTGAGGGACGTGCCCCCACGCGAGTCAGTCTCAGGATCATCCACGTGAATGAAGAGCTCTGCCAAGGAACTCTCGAAAGAAATGTGCCTCTCACAGTATGAGTGGCGATATAAGGTGAGATACCTCTCGATTCAGGGACTAGCCCAGATTCGAGGCGTACCTTAAACAAAGAAGAGTCGCCATCCAAGGAAAAAGGCAAATGGGCCCTGGATCCCATACTATGCTCTGTTGCAACGGATAACCAGAGATATAAAATAGGGTTCGTGCCTGGTTACGAATTCGGAAGGTCTAAAGAGCACCTCATCCGCCCAAGTGCAAACACCTGGTCTCTTATGCCATTTATTTATTAATTTTGAAGAGTTTTGGGCGAAAGTCATATGAAATGAGAATGAATATCTCCGAGAAGACGTCTATCTAATCATGCATGTTTCGGAGAGGAAATCAAAGACACATAAGATAAAATAAAAGAAACATGTGTCACCTAAGCATAGCTAGGTTATAAGTGACATGCCTAATGGGTGTCTAAGTTCTGATGAACAAACACATGCATGACACACCAAAAAAAAAAGGTATAAGGTCTGCGCAATAAAGTAAGAAAACACTGCAAAACATAGAAAATGACTCGATACCAAACAACCCTAAGACTCTAATCTATACCTAGGCCCGAGTCTTTAGATGATCTGATGTTCATCCAAAGAAGCCTACGTATCCCCGCCTCCACGAGAATCAAGGCAACGTAGTTCTTCGCACCTATTCTAAGCTATGATGCCTAAGACATAGAGACCTCTATCCTAGACTCGATCTAAAAGACCAGACTAGTTCTTAAAGCTTCTTGTGAGATTATTTAAATTCCAATGGATTGTAGATTTTAGGACACCTTATATGCCCTAATTAAATGCAGGTTAGCCCTAAGCTAATGCAGGTGGTTCCTATAATCTATGTGTAGCTAGGCTGTATATCCTAAAGAAAACAGTAGAATCTATCGCATCTTAGACCTAGTCATCAATTGGCGATGTGGATCGCCAACTGACCGGACGGAGGCGTAAAACTCCTAGCTAGGACTCACTCCTAACTCTAACACAAACAAATAAAACACACAACAAACAAACAACGAAACGAGGGAACAACTCCCGACTCAAAAACTCTCTAACTAGGATAATCTCCTAACTCTAGAGGAAGATCCTTTCGAAAAAATAATATTTTGAAAGATTTTTGTAATTTTGAAAGATTTAAAATGCTTATTTTTAAAGGTTTGGCTGGACTTGGGATGTGGATCCCAAGCTGCACTACATACCCTGTTGAAAGGGATCAAGCCAACGTAGTTCGGAACAGATTTCCTAACTACTCCTAATGACTCAAGATTTTTGAGATTTTTGGTTTTTCAGATGTTTTTGTTGTTTTTAAGTGTTTTTGACTCAAGGGAGACAAATCCTATCATCATAAGGGGAGGACAGACTCCTGATATCCCGCAAAGGTTGGACAGCATCCTATGCTTTGCGGGGGAAAAGAACAGAAACACAGCTCTGCAAGGGTTGGACAGCATCCTATACCTTGCAAGAGTGGATAGAAAAACATGATACGATGAGAGGTTGGATAAAATCCTAACCCCTATGATGATAGAATTTGATTCCTGAACAAGAGGACTGACTCTCTAGACTAAGGACGGATTCCTATGCTAGTGGACTGATCAAACTAAGATAAAGCTCAACAAGTAATAAGGAAAGACCTTGTGCATATTTGGCAAAGGTAAAACATCCAACCGGGCCGGACAGCTACCTAGCCCTAAGGTGCAACAAATGTGCAACCCAATACCCATAGGGTAAGGGGTATGATGCCAAGCCGAGCAAGGTGTTCTCCCAAAACCAAAAGACGCACAAAAATGAGGTTTAGAAAGAAAAAAAGAGATTGGGTGAGACTCCTAAACAAAAGATGAGCTCCAAGAGAGGTGCTGATGAGACATGGCATGTCTCCTAAGGATAGACTCACTAATGAGACAAAGCTTGTCTCTAAAGGATACAACTTTTTCTGTCTGAGACATAACCTGTCTCCCTGAGAGGGTTCTAGAGAACTCTTTCATTGCCCTTGCAATGAATGGATTTCTAATTTCTAGGGGATACACACCATAAAGACTTGGACAAGTCTTTAAATAAATGAGAGGAGTGCTACTTGGACTAAGCGAGTCCCCTAAGGATGGGCTTAGGCTAGCGCCTTCATCGCCCTTGCAACGAGAGGGATTCTAATATCTAAAGAATCTTAACAGAAATCTATAAGACTGTGTTAGTCTATCAAAAAGAGAAGAAAAGGCTATCAGATAATCGCAAATTTTATTCTAAAAATAAATCAATTGCCAAGCAAAGAAAAATATACAATCTAATAGCAATCATAAAATGATAAATAACATTAATTAGTCCAGACCAGCCGCTGGATAGCCTAATAAAGTAAAAACAACATCAAACACTTCAAAACCATCCACAAACCCCAATACGGGGACTCCAATGAAATCAGATGATGCCAAAGTAATCATCTGATATCAAATACACATGATAATATTTCTAAGCCCGCCTTGAGATCAGACAGTACTCATGTCGATAATATCGAATAGAGTAGTCATCTAATCTCCTTCTTCCTATTAACAATTTATTTAAATAAATAGGAATGAGTATAAGAAGCTTTGAGATAATCACACCTGAATAATCCATTTATCTTCAGAATCTAACTCAAAACTATAAGATGAAAGAGAAATATTAAATTTCCAACAGATTATATAAACACATTAAATGATATTTACATCAAAGGGGATTCAAATGCATCACAAATTATTTAACCAAAGCAAAATTAATACTTAGCATCCAACTATTTGTATAGAAAAAATAAAATGAATAATCAAAGCAATATAACTATGTTCCCAATATGTGCTCAAAATTTGCCAAAGGATAACTATGATTATCAATAATACCCCTAGTGCAATCAAATCATAGTTAAACAAATCACAACATCTTACAGATAATATATTTCTGTATTAATGCCTTGTGATATGACTAGAGTAAACCAAAATTGCATGAAACACCAAAATCCTTAACAAGGCTATGGTTCCCTTTAACCCAACAGACATGAAAACATAATTTCAACTGTCCAACACATCCCCACATATTCAATTCTCAATTCACACAACGATATCTGTTTAACTTATGGAACAAATTAAACCATTATAACCAATAGAGTATTACTAAATCAATTTTGGTAACCTAATGAGATGTATTTTTCCCAAGTCATGAAACAGAACTTTCGACTTTTTTTTTTTAGAAATAGTGGGTCAAAGCAAAAGGACCAAAGATGAATCACACAAAATTTCCAATGGAAATGTTTCAACTCAACAGGAAAACAAAATACAGTCACAAGTAAATAAGGCATTCTATGAAAATGAATAAGCAGAGTACATACTTGGGATCCATCAAATGACATATGTACATATTCTTGGAAGAACTAGGTTCACAACTCATTATAAATTAGGGACAAGGTGTGAATATAATAAAATGAGTTTCTATCTGTAATATAAACTGGGCGATATAATGATAGCAAAGGTATTGATATTTTGGATCTTCTAAACAGAGATAAATTCGATCTGAAAACAGAAATTCTTATCATAGAAATCTAATAAAATTGATTCAGTCTTTCAAATATCCAAGCATGGAGTCTCAAACCAAGGAAGAATTATTGACAGTATCTTAGATCAAAATTTCATGTTCGCATCACCTTATCATTATCCATTTGATTTCAGTATGATCAATCACTCAGCGAACCAATTTTTCTACAAACTAGGCACCAACTCAGACTTTATTCACATGAAGCCAAATTAACCAAAAGATAGAAATTAACTGTGAACAATTGCAGATATTTACCTAAAGATTCCAAAGAAATGACAGTAGAGGCGAAATTATAAGCTCGATTCTATCATTATTTATTAGAATGTTCACCTCAAGTATCAAAATCAACACAGAATTAGGATTGGGGACAGAACTTCACTTCCTGTTTAATTCAACCACGAGACATAGCTAAAATAAAAAAAAAATTTGCATTTCATTCAAGTATCAACATCATATGCTTAGAATTTATATGAAGAGCTCACACAGAGAAATAACCACAAGGATACAAACACATTCCCAACAACAGATAATGAATCATAAAAATAAATCGTAATAACAGAAGGTAAATAAGTATACGGAAAAATACCTTCTCCGGATCACAAGCTCACAATCTCTCCTTATTCTCAGCCCAAATCGATCTCTTTGAGCTTTCACTCTTTTCTTCTCAAGCTCTAATTCTCTATTCTTTCGAATTTCTCCGCTCGTTTAAGAAATTCTTTACAAAATTAACAGCCATAAGCTCCTTCTTTGTAGATCTAATGTTTTCCTATTCAAATCACTCCTTCTTCTACAGATTTCCTTTTCTCAGTTGAAAAGAAGATCGCTCCAAAAAAAAAAAAAAACTATAGCAATAAGGTGTTAAAAGCTTTGTCGGAGATAACAGATCGACCGGAAAATTAACCAGATCACGCAGATTTGGCCGGAGAAGAAGATTACTTTCCAGAGATCTGAGAATTGGAGATGAGGATAGCACGGAATCTAGTTGGAGAAGATGGAGAAATGACCGGAGCAGTGGAGGAATGACCGGAAGGATTGTCGGAGGGATCGGAGAAGAAGAAATCCGCCGGAGGAGGATCGGAGCCGGTGGAGGTGAAGGAGGAGGATCGGAGAAGATGATCGGAAGAAAAGGGTTTGAGATTTGGGGATTTCTGAGGTTTCTAAGGCTGGATCTAGGGTTTGGGAACTGATTGAAGGAATTTCGGGAGAAAACAAAAATATAGTGGTGAAGATGACCGGCCGGAGTTTGTGATCTTGTCGGAAAAAATCAAAATCGATCGGAGAGGATGAGAAGATGAAACTGGAGTTTTAGATAACAGTAGAAAAAAAAATGGTAAAGGAAGAAAGAAAACTCGACCTGAGGTTGTTCTCGTACAAACAAAAGTATGAGTTGACCGGAGGCTCGCCAGAATTTGATCGGAGATGATCGGAGAAGACGAAGAAATAGCAAGATCTAATCTCTCTCTCTAGGTTTTTTCAGACTTTCTCTCTCTTAGATCTCGGATCTCTTTGTTCTGCCGGAGCTTTTAGTCGGAATCACGGCCGGAGATTGACGGAGAAGGCTGAGGAAGACGATCGGAGACAAGGGTATGGGTTTCTGCGAGATCCAATTTCTCTCTCTTTCTCCCTCTCTTCTCTTTTTGGTCTCCCAAAAAAAATGAGAGCTTAAAGTGCTATTTATAGAAATTCGGGAATTTGATAATAGCACTAAATTTGATAAGCGCACAAATGCGCGACCTAGGCTGGATAATGTACCCCCTACACTTTTGATAACTGCACAAACTCCACTTGTCTTTTTCGAATTTTTTCGGCGAAACTTTCTGAAATTTTGCGAGGGTTTTTCTGAGGTCCCAAGGCTTCCAAATATGTATACATGGGTATTTGAGGTCTTGATTTGACTTGGATTTTCCTTGAAATACATGGATTTTGGGGGAAATCAAAGAAACAGTGTGGGCCACCCTCTCTTTGCACTGCACACACCATTTCAGCCCGTTTGCCAAGCAAACGAACTCCGATCTCGATGAAATTTTGCAGAGATTAAAATAAAGCCTTAATCAAGCTTAGAGTGAAGTTTAGGACCCTAATGCTGAGATTCGGATGGATTTGGCACGAACCGGGAAGGTTTAGGGCTTAGTCAAAATGGGGTGTCTACAGGGATACGTGTTCCCATTTCACATGATTTTCGCCCAAAACTCTTCAAAGTTAATAAAAATGGCTTAAGAGACCAAGTGCGCTCGGGCGAGTTGAGGTGCCTAACACCTTCTCAACTCGTAATCGGGCACGGACCTTTGTATCTTTGGTTATCCGTTGCAACAGAGTATCTTATGGGTTCCAGGGCTGAGTTCCCTGGATGGCTACTCTTCCTCATTTTCAGGTACGTCTTGACTCAGGGCTCTGTCCCTAAATCAAGAGGTATCTCATATATCGCCATGACTCATGCTGTGAGGATGCTACCTTTGAGAGAGCCTTGGCAGAGCTCTCCATCGTGTGGAGATCCAGAAGCCCCTCGGGTCAGCCTCGAGGTCGCGGGTTTGTAGTCCAGCAAGCAATGGCTGGAAAATGGCTGTGTGCACTAGCCAAGCACAGGATCAATCGACTTTGGCTTGCCCCTGCTTTCACAGCGCTTGCCCTTTTTGCTATTTCAGAAGTTCTCTGTGTGACTTTAGGGGGTGCTGCTAAGCGCAGCTAGCGCTAACGTACAGCTGTAGAGGAGCAGAGAGCCTCTTTCTTGTTCTTGGTGCCATCTATAGCGAAGAACACCTGACTGAACGAGAGCCCGCAAGGGACTAGATGGACGGCTCTCGGTTCGTCGAGCGATGCTCCTCCACTGCTTGGTAAGGTAGGGCACTATTCGATGAATAAAACACACACTTTAGGAAAGTGGTTCAGGTAGCTTAGCTTGTAATGAACCTCTTACTTCCGTGCATGCGAGCGTGCGTCCGTCCGGAGCAGTGAAGTGAGGTACCTCTGGAGAGAGGGACTGAACTTAACGACTAAATGAGAGGGCGAATTGTCTTAAATAAAGAAAAACCAAAAGCGAAAAGGACTCACTTGCCCACCTCCTTTCCCCCGCCACATTTCTCGGGCGGGACCTCTCTTTGCTTGCGTCTCAAAGCATGGAATGAATCATTCTCACCCGATGAATTCCCTAGAATTCCAGTTTCTCCACCGCTCCCCGGTTTCGAAGCTTCAGCTTGACTGCTTGCTCAATCAAAACCTGAGCTTTCTGTAGTCAGTACCCATCCACCTTGCCTTCATCGAAAGCTTTCCAAATTCAAAAAGTTGCTTCACATCTGACAGCCTTTTCCAAGGAGTTCGCTGCTTTTCCCAAGCCAGAGAAGGGCTTATACTGCTCGCCTTTGTTTGATATGTTCATTCAGTACCAATACAAACTACAACTACACCAAAGCGGAAGGGCCACTATCGAAGCTAGAAGTCGAAGTAGCCTATAGTAGTCATAGAGTAGTCGGCCTAACCAAAGCGTCACGACATGATCAAAAGGTGAGGCTCCTAGCTAAAGGTAGCTTGTCTCGCCCAGAAGGTGTGAACAATTGAGAACAAAGTGGTGATCGGGTGCGTAACGCGTGGGAATCTGCCGAACAGTTCGGGCCAAATCCTGAAGAAAGCTAAAAAGCGTTGTTTGATGAGCCTGCATAGTATTAGGTAGTTGGTTAGGTAAAGGCTGACCTTTCTGTCATTGGTCCTTACCATTGGACTAAGAGAACTGTGTTCCCTAGTTCAAAGGTTGGACCATCTATCTCATGAAGGGTGGGACGCGTGCTGGCGTTGTTTGTATGAACCCTTAGCAGCGGTTGAGTCGTTCTGTTCGGTCTGTGGACCCTCACTTCACTGCTTCGGATGGTGTGGGGCCCCCTACGGTGTGGCTCTCAGTCGGCGAGGGCCTATGTTCTCAGTCGTCAAACGACCGTTTCATAAACAGTCCACCAATGTTCAACAGAAAATGTTGGTTATTTATATTTATAGCGACGCGCAAAAAAGTCAGAGCATCTCAACGTAATTAGTAACTTAAAACAACTTTTATTACCGATGTTTTATAAATAAAACATCACTAGTTTTCTTTTTTAGTGACGATCATAAAACGTTGGTGAATTTATCCAGCAATTTCTTTTAGGCGGGACCAGTAACTTGGGCGGAAAAATCGCTTCAGCGTCGCTCTAATTTTAGAACGTCGGTATATAAGAAACATTAATGATGATCTTAAGAATGGCGGTAAATTATTGCCGGTATTTCCAACATTTGTTGTAGTGTGAATCAGCATGCTTGACTGTTGAAGCAAGGTCATCACTCGTAGTCACAACTGGTGAGGCGGAACAAAGTGGAGATTGGGGAGGTACATTAATCGAAGAGATGGTGGGGTGGACGCTAGATGGGGGTGATGGATGTAGAGGAGGGGGAGGCATAGAAACTGGAGGTTTAGAAATAATATGAGAGGTAAGTATGGGGACGGGGAATAGGTGTGGTGAAGATGAAGGAGAGGCATAGGAGAAGTGGAAAAGGGGAAATAACTCTCATTGAAGACGACGTAACGAGAGATGTAAATGCGCCTAGAGGAAATATGAAACCATCAATAGCCTTTATGATCAGGCTGTGTCCCATGAAAATGCTTTTAGTAGGTCTAACAAAAACACGTAAAAATGCATAGTCAGGCTTACAGAAGACGGGAGACTTTTTATAAGGTACACTTTAGTGGAAAAGGCATCATCCCAGTAGGAGAGCAGTCAGAATTGTACACAAGCTCTGCCAAACAGGCTAACTTTTCAGTAGGTTTTGTCTTCATTCATGAAATGGCTGCTCTCACATGCAACAGCCCATCCGCGAAATGCCTTCTGCGAGCGATGGACGCTATAAAATCCCCCAAATCATTTTACTACAGGTCATTTGGATTTACGTAATATAGGGGTAAAGGAAAATAGATTTTCATTTCTTTAATTTCCTTTTCCACTTGATTTTAGAGGGCAGTCAAACAATAAAAGAAGGCTTCCGGTTGGAAAATTCACAGCTGACATGGATGCCATGTGAATAGTAAAGGGCAATCAAACAATATGGGATAAGGGAAGGGAAATGATTTCATCGCTACCATGTTTTGATAAAGATGCACGACCCTTCTTGTCGTTTAGTATTTTAAGGTTTCACAGAACTTTTTGATGACTGTGATATTATTCTGATAGCAATTTATTATTCTGACAGCACTTTAAATAGGACGCTTCGCGCATCATTATGAAAACATGGTAGCGCTGAAATCATTTCCCTACAGAAAATATGCATTTTTACTTTTATTATCCAAATTTTCGGTGCAACCAAAAAAAGTCTAGGAACGTGATGTGAGAAAGAAAACCATGAATTGGCTCTATGTATACCAAAGTGTAATTTATTTCAAAGACCACTTTTTATATTCGCTTTGATGATCTAAGATCGATTGAAAGTTGTTTTTGTATGCAAAAACAACTACAAAAACCTCTAATGGATAACCCAAAATAGGGAGATGATTTTTTGACCCCCTGTAGGATTAGGCAATCCCCTTGTAACATGATTTGACATGAAAAAGCGTTAAAAGAGGGGCGCATAATCCTACAGCGGGGTGAAAAAATCATTTCCTCACAAAATATAAACCTAAATTTCAATGTGTTGTCAGCCTTCATTCCCAAGCAGACGTTAAAATAATACACTGGCTCGAGGTCAGCCTTTAAATGATCCATACTATCTTTGGGTTGGTAGAGTAATGGCTGTTGGATTAATAATACATTACTACACGTAACCAGATAAAAAAGTTGAGCTGAAGGAACATAAAATGATAGTAATATAAGTTTATTTCCATTAAGTTTGGGTTACTCACAGTACTATTTCCATGTGAATATTTCCTGTTGGCTCTTCGAGAGGACCCATGACCTTGCAAAGACTCCAATGAAATTTTTTGAAGCTGCTTCATAAAATAGAAATTTTAAAGACTAATGGCATTCATTGATTCCAAAAATTCATTTTAAAGAATAATGTCATTTATTAATTCAAAAAATCCATTCCAAAATGTTTGTCTTCGAGTTAATAGGGGAACAAGCCTTCTTACACTCTTGCCTTTTGGGAATTTCAATATCATTCCTTTTCATTTCTGGTATGCAAAGAAGGAATTGACAAATTCTATTTTCTCTTTTTGTTATTTCAATATTGGAGCATCTTAGTTTCTTCCCCGTCCAAAAAAATGAAAATCTCATATAATTAAAGAAGCGAGGAACAGTCAAAGAAGGATTAGATTATAGAAATAAGCATAGAACTATGATAATTGATTTTGACAATAGCCCCGAGAAGGTTAACTGGGTCCTAACTAACCTTGCTGAAGCATCATGGATGCCATTTGTTCGGGAAGAAATGGTTTCGGAATCGTCCAAGAGAGTATGGGATGCAGCCTTTGAGTACTTCAGCAGCAGCCTCAAATGAAGCAACATGATCATGTGGCTGAGGACTTTCTAAAAGCTGAAAAGAAACACATGCACTTAAGGCTCATATTGAAATACTGGTTTCTTCTTGAACTTCAACTTGTCAAGAAGTAAATTTTAGAAGATACTATGTGAAGACTTATAGACTTCATAGCCTTGGAATTGGGTGTAGGTGAAACCAAACAAATGAGAAGAGAGGAGGAAACACAAGTGAAAAGCTGAGATGAGACAGCTTGCCACCCAAAGGAATCCACCCAAGGGATAAGAGCCGAAATAGACAAGAAGAACTCCTTCTTCTTCAAAAGCCAAAGGCTAAATTTGATTCAAATTCTCTACAAAAGTCCCTTCTCTATAGGCCAAATAAACATTTAAGTAGGCATGGAAGAACCCTACATCCATAGATGCGTTTTCGAAGGCTTGAACAACATTTCCTAGCTTGACAACACATGTTCCAAGAGAAAAGGGAGTGGAAAACTATATTACTTTGTCTAACTTATAAGGCTATTTAACTAAACATAATGGGGGGTATTTGGGACTTGATTTAGAATAAAGAGAGATTCAAAATTATGTTAAATCATAGCAAAAACATGTTTAGAATAATGGGCTGGACTACAGACAAAAAGAAACCCAAAACTGTTGAAATTCGTATGGTTCAGGCAGCTTCAACCCTTCTCAGAAAAACGGCCGTAACTCCCTCCACATAACTCCGATTTGTGAACCATTTGTTGCGTTGGAAAGTAGACTCATAGATATTTCCAACCAAAAGCCAAATTTAAATTTTTGAGTAAATTCAGTTTTGACCCAATAGATGCCCCAAAATCATGGACTAGAACTGTTTCTTCACTTTTAAGCTTGGGGCCTAGGTTTGGTGGGCCTAGTGGGCTCGGTTTGAGCATCCATCTAAGATAGCTACGACGTCAAACGTTTCCACTACAAACAAACTCGTCATCGAGTGTTACTCATTTTCTTCATCATGGTAGGGAGAAAGATATGCCATCTGAGATAGTTCCATCTGAGATAGCTTAGGCATCACTGATTGTAAGTTACTTGCCTCCCCTTTTAAAACCTTAGGAATACTTTCCACCATAAATGGACCCACCAATAAAGTGACAAGAATACATCAGTACCACATCACAGAATTGGGCATCTTCATGTTGTGAGCCAAGAGAAAAAGAGACTAAAAATTTCGATTAACAAGTACCTCCTTCCCTTTCTTGAAACATGGGAACTTGAAAGCCATAGGCCTCATCTCGGTCTCAAGGTTGATCATGCCGACCATCTCTCTTCCATCACATTCTCGCAGCTCCCACTATCAATTGTAAGGTTGCAAATATCATTCATTCGACGTAAATCATTTTCAAAAATATTATGCAGTAACCTCTGAGGATTTTCTTCTACTTTGGCCGTATTCATAACACGTCGAATAACTAACGCCTTGCCACAATCGTTCCAAACGATCTCGACACCCTCATCGTCATTGTAGTCTTCAAAAATGTGGTTCTTCATCTGGACATTGTGGAGAAGCCTCTTCACTCAACGCTTGATTATGAGTACGATGAAAGGGGCTAATCTCCCCTTCATCAGTTTTGGCATTCTCAGAATCATGACGCGAATCATCATGTTCCAGACGTTCGTAACCTTCTAAACACTGCTAGAGTTGTTTTACTTGTCTCCTCACATCATCCATTTTAACCTCATGTAAGGCTTGTTCACGAACTAGGGCTTCTTCGACATTTTGTGCGCGATGACGACAACCAGCCATGAAACCAAAGCTTTGTGTAAGCCCAATGGTTCTCACCTTGGCAATCTTCTATGTTTTGATGATTCCAAACACAAGTTGATTTGTGTTGTATTTCTAACATGCTTGATGTTTAAATGCATGTGTTGGAGATTCAAGCAATCAAACACAAAATTCAAGGACATTGCATGGATCGTGGCATGCGCCAAATTGTGAAGACCATGTGAAGCCAAAAAAAATGATCCATGGAGACAATGAAGACTTGAAGAGATGAAGACATTGAAGAAATCAAGTGTTTCTCAAGTCTTACAATGTAAAAGTCCAATCTTTTAGCTTAAGACCTACTAGAGGACCAATGAGCAGTTAACAAGGCTTAAAGACACTCTATTAGGGTCCTAAAACATGATAAATATCTTGGGACAAGCCTTGGAGAACACACCCAAAAGATAGACATTGTTTGCACTTGCTTAGTAGTTCATTTAGTGACAACAGACCTTAATTTGATAATAATTGGTCCAAAAAAATTTGAAATATTTTTGAAAATATTTTTAACAGATAGGTCTCCTTCTTCTAAATTTTGAAAATTTGAAATATTTTTGAAAATATTTTTAGAAGGAGATATGAATTTTACAAGTTGGCCACTGAAATATAGAAAACTAGTTACGGAATTCCAAGAACTCCCACAGAATTCCGAGCTCAAAATAGCTCTGAATTCCTAGGATTTCATGAAATTCCATTGAGGCTTCTGTTCCAAAATAAAAAAAGCCATAATGGCTAGCTCGGAACTCCGTCCGTAGCTTCTTTACTAGCCGTTGAGAGCCCTATAACAGCTATGTTTGGTCTCCCTTGTCTATATAAAGGCCTCTAACCTTTCTAAACTAAACTCCAACACTTCTAAGCTTCACTTGAACATATTTAGAGTTGGAAAAACACCCATTGACCCTCTCTTGGTCTATTTGCAAAGAATTGGTTGTACATCTTCTACATCAAGATTGTAACCTTTTGGAAGGGATTTTTATTTTCTTTATTTCTTCATCAAACATTGTATTTGGGCGAGTGTTCGGAGAAATGGAGCCCTCTAAGTGGTGAGGATTGTCACCATGGTTGAAGTAATTGGAGAATGTAATTGGCTCTAATCTTCGCCGAAGTTATGAAGATCAACATAGTGAAGCCATCAACGTGTTTAGTTGGTAAGTGGAGTAGGCCTCGTGGGTTTGAGGACCGAACCACTTTAAATCTCTGGTGCACTCTTTCTTATCTCTTGCTCTTTACATTTGCATTGCACTTTAGATTTAACTTATGTGCTCGAATGTTTTGATCTCTTATCTTTTAACTTGTTGAAGAGTTGTACTTTAGAAAAAAGTGCAAAAGGCTAAAACTTATTCTTATAAACCCAATTCAGCCCCCCTCTTGGGTTGCCACCATCATACGTGGGCCTAACATTGCTTTCTCACTCTAATACCAAATTGAAACCAAACAAATGGAGAAGAGAGGAGGAAACGAAATAGCTCACCACGCATTGGAATACACCCAAGGGATAAGAGCCAAATAGACAAGAAGAACTCCTCCTTCTCCAAAAGTCAAAGGCTAAAGTTGATTCAAATTATCTACAAAAGTCCCTTCTCTACGGCCCAAATAAACATTTAACTAGGCATGGAACAACCCTCCATCCATAGGTGCATCTGCAAAGGCCTCAACAGCATTTCCTAGCTTGACAACACTAGTTCCAGAGGCCCCTCGGGTCAGCCTCGAGGTCGCTGATTTGTAGTCCAGCAAGCAAAGGCTGGAAAATGGCTATGTGCACTAGCCAAGCACAGGAGCAATCGACTTTGGCTTGCCCTTGCTTTCACAGCGCTTGCCCTTTTTGCTATTTCAGAAGTTCTCTATGTGACTTTAGGGGGTGCTGCTAAGCGCAGCTAGCGCTAGCGTACAGCTGTAGAGGAGCAGAGAGCCACTTTCTTGTTCTTGGTTGCATCTATAGCGAAGAACACCTGACTGAACGAGGGCCCGCAAGGGACTGGATGGACGGCTCTCGGTTCGTCGAGCGATGCTCCTCCACTGCACGTGAGAAAGGAAACCATAAATTGGCTCTATGTATACCAAAGTGTAATTTGTTTCAAAGACCACTTTCTATATTCCCTTTAATGATCTAAGATCGATTGAAAGTTGTTTTTGTATGCAAAAATAACTAAAAAAACCTCTAATGGATAACCCAAAATAGGGAGATGATTTTTTCACCCCCTGTAGGATTATGCAACCCCCTTGTAACATGATTTGACATGAAAAAGCGTTAAAAGAGGGGCGCATAATCCTAGAGGGGGGTGAAAAAATCATTTCCCCCCAAAATATAAACCTAAATTTCAGTGTGTTGGCAGCCTTCATCCCCAAGCAGACCTTAAAATAATACACTGGCTCGAGGTCGGCCTTTAAATGATCCATACTGTCTTTGGGTTGGTAGAGTAATGGATGTTGGATTAATAATACATTAATACACGTAACCAGATAAAAAACGTTGAGTTGAAGGAACATCAAATGATAATAATATAAGTTTATTTCCATTAAGTTTGGGTTACTCACAGTACTATTTCCATGTGAATATTTACTGTTGGCTCTTCGAGAGGACCCATGACCTTGCAAAGACTCCAATGAAATTTTTTGAAGCTGCTTCACAAAATAGAAATTTTAAAGACTAATGGCATTCATTGATTCCAAAAATGCATTCCAAAAATTCATTAGAATAATGTCATTTATTAATTCAAAAAATCCATTCCAAAATGTTTGTCTTCGAGTTAATAGGGGAACAAGCCTTCTTACACTCTTGCCTTTTGGGGATTTCAATATCATTCCTTTTCATTTCTGGTATACAAAGAATGAATTGACAAATTCTATTTTCTCTTTTTGTTATTTCAATATTGGAGCATCTCAGTTTCTTCACCAAAAAAAAAAAAGAAAATCTCATATAATTAAAGAAGCGAGGAACAGTCAAAGAAATAAGGATAGAACTATAAACATACTCTTGTTGTCATTTGAGACTGCTCCCATACTCTCTTGGACGATTCTAAAAGCATTTGTTCCCGAACAAATGGCATCCATGATGCTTCAGCAAGGTTAGTTAGGACCCAGTTGACCTTCTTGGGCCTATTGTCATAATCAATTATCATAGAACTAGAAGCATCACGATCAAGTGGCTGAGGACTTTCTAAAGGCTGAAAAGAAACACATGCATTTAAGGCTCATATTGAAATACTGGTTTCTTCTTGATCTTCAACTTGTCAAGAACTAAATTTTAGAAGATACTATGTGAAGACTTGTAGACTTCATAGCCTTGGCCTTGGGTGCAGGTGAAACCAAACAGATGGAGAAGAGAGGAGGAAACACAAGTGAAAAATTGAGATGAAACAGCTAGCCACCCAAAGGAATCCACCCAAGTGATAAGAGCCGAAATAGACCAGAAGAACTCCTTCTTCAAAAGCCAAAGGCTAAATTTGATTCAAATTCTCTGCAAAAGTCCCTTCTCTATAGGCCAAATAAACATTTAAGTAGGCATGGAAGAACCCTACATCCGTAGATGCATTTCCGAAGGCTTGAACAACATTTCCTAGCTTGACAACACATGTTCCAAGAGATATGGGAGAGGAAAACTATATTACTTTGTCTAACTTATAAGGCTATTTAACTAAACATAATGGGGGGTATTTGGGACTTGATTTAGAATAAAGAGAGATTCAAAATTATGTTAAATCATGGCAAAAAAAAGTTTAGAATAATGGACTGGACAACAGACAAAAAGAAACCCAAAACAGTTGAAATTCATATGGTGTAGGCAGCTTCAACCCTTCTCAGAAATATGGCCATAACTCCCTCCACAGAACTCCGATTTGTGAACCATTTGTTGAGTTGGAAAGTAGACTGATATATATTTCCAACCATAGGCCATATTGAAATATTTGAGTAAATTCAGTTTTGACCCAATAGATGCCCCAAAATCATGGACTAGAACTGTTTCTTCACCTTTATGCTTGGGGCCTAGGCTTGGTGGGCCTAGTGGGCTCGGTTTGAGCATCCATCTAAGATAGCTGCGGCGTCAAACGTTTCTGCTACAAACAAACTAATCATCGATTTTTACTCATTTTCTTCATCCTGGTAGGGAGAAAGATATGCCATCTGAGATAACTCCATCGAGATAGTTCCGCCATCACTGATTGAAAGTTACTTGCCTCCCCTTTTAAAACCTTAGGAATACTTTCCACCTTAAACGGACCCAACAGTAAGTGACAAGAATACATCGGTACCACATCACACAATTGGGCATCTTGATGTTGTGAGCCAAGAGAAAGAAAGACTAACCAAATTCGATTAACAAGTACCTCCTTCCCTTTTTTGAAACATGCGAACTTGAAAGTCATAGGCCTCATCTCGGTCTCAAGGTTGATCAAGCCGACCATCTCTTGTTCCGTCACATTCTTGTAGCTCCCACTATCAAATGTAAGGTTGCAAATCTCATTCATTCGACGTAAATCCTTTTTCAAAAATATTATGCAGTAACCTCTCAAGATTTTTTTCCACTTTTGCCGTATTCATAACAAGCCGAATAACTAACGCCTCGCCACAATCGTTCCAAGCGATCTCGACACCCTCATCGTCATTGTAGTCGTAAAAAAAGTGGTTCTTCATCTGGACATTGTGGAGAAGCCTATTCACTCAACGCTTGATTATGAGTATGATGAAATGTGCTAATCTCCTCTTCATCAGTTGTAGCATTCTCGGAATCATGACGCGAATCATCATGTTCCAGACGTTCGTAACCTTCTAAACACTGCTAGAGTTGTTTCACTTGTCTGAGGCTTGTTCAACCTCATGTAAGGCTTGTTCACGAACTGGGGCTTCTTCGACATTTCGTGCGGGACAACGACAACCAGCCATGAAACCAAAGCTCTATGTAAGCCGAATGGTTCTCACCTTGGCAATCTTCTATGTTTTGATGATTCCAAACACAAGTTGATTTGTGTTGTATTTCTAACATGCTTGATGTTTAAATGCATGTGTTGGAGATTCAAGCAATCAAACACAAAATTCAAAGACATATCATGGATCATGGCATGCACGAAATTGTGAAGACCATGTGAAGCTAAAAGAAATGAAGAAATGATCCTTGGCGACAATGAAGACTTGAAGAGACGAAGACATTGAAAAAATTGAGTGTTTCTCAAGTCTTTGAATGTAAAAGTCCAGTCTTTAGCTTAGGACCTACTAGAGAACCAATGAGCAGTTAACAAGCTTAAAGACACTCTATTAGGGGCCTAAAACAAGATAAATATCTTGGGACAAACCTTGGAGAACAGACCCAAAAGATAGACATCATTTGCACTTGCTTAGTAGTTCATTTAGTGACCACAGACCTTAATTTGATAATAATTGGTCCCAAAAAATTTGAAATATTTTTGAAAATAATTTTAACAGATAGGTCTCCTTCTTCTAATGTCCGTAGAGCACAAGGAAATCGAAATGCAATAAGAAACGAAGGAGATATGATTTTTACAAGTTGGCCACTGAAATCTAGAAAACTAGTTACGGAATTCCGTGAAATCCCACAGAATTCTGAGCTCGGAATAGCTCAGAATTCTGTGGGATTTCACAAAATTCCATTGAGGCTTCTATTCCAAAAGAAAAAAAGCCGTAACGGCTAGCTCGGAACTCCGTCCGTAGCTTCGGTACTTGCCATTGAGAGCCCTATAACTGCTAGGTTTGGTCTCCGTCTGTATAAAGGCCTCTAACCTTTGTAAACTAAACTCCAACACTTCTAAGCCTCACTTGAACATATTTAGAGTTGGAAAAACACTTTGGACCCTCTCTTGGTCTATTTGCAAAGAATTGGAGCTAGAATTTATTTGTACATCTTCTACATCAAGATTGTAACCTTTTGGAAGGGATTTTTATTTTCTTTCTTTCTTCATCAGACATTGTATTTGGGCGAGTGTTCTGAGAAATGGAGCCCTCTCCATGGTGAGGATTGCTGCCAAGGTTGAAGCAATTGGAGATTGTAATTGGCACCAGTCTTCGCCGAAGTTAAGAAGATCAACATAGTGAAGCCATCAACGTGTTTAGTTGATGAGTGGAGTAGGCCTAGTGGGTTTGAGGACCGAACCACTTTAAATTTTTGGTGCACTGTTTCTTATCTCTTGCTCTTTACATTTGCATTGCACTTTAGATTTAACTTATGTGCTTGAATGTTTTGATCTCTTATCTTTTAACTTGTTGGAGAGTTGTATTTTGGAAAAAAGAGCAAATGGCTAACACTTATTCTTATAAACCCAATTCAGCTCCCCCTCTTAGGTAGCCACCAACATACTTGGGCCTAACATTGCATTCTCACTTTGATACCAAATTGAAACCAATCAAATGTAGAAGAGAGGAGGAAACACAAGTGAAAAACTGAGATGAAACAACTCGCCACCCATTGGAATCCACCCAAGGGATAAGAGCCAAAATAGACAAGAAGAACTCATTCTTCTCCAAAAGTCAAAGGCTAAAGTTGATTCAAATTTTCTACAAAAGTCCCTTCTCTACGGCCCAAATAAACATTTAACTAGGCATGGAGCAACCCTCCAGCCATATGTGCATTTCCAAAGGCCTCAACAACATTTCCTAGCTTGACAACACAAGTTCCAAGAGAAAAGGGAGAGGAAAAATACATTACTTTGACTAACTTATAAGGCTATTTAACTAAACATAATGGGGGATCTTTGGGACTTGATTTAGCATAAAGAGAACTTCAAAATTATCTTAAATCATAGCAAAAAACGTTTAGAATAATGGGCTGGACAGCAGGCAAAAAGAAACCCAAAACTGCTGAAATTCGTATGCGAGGCAGCTTCAACCCTTCTCAGAAAAATGGCCATAACTCCCTCCACAGAACTCCGATTTGCGAACCGTTTCTTGAGTTGGAAAGCCGACTCATAGATCTTTCTAACCATGTATGAGTTGCTATATTTAAATCTGAGGGTAAAATCAGTTTTGACCCAAACGATGCACAAAAATCATGGACTGCAACTGTTTCTGGACCATTAAGCTTGGGGCCTAGGCTTGGTGGGCCTTGTCTGCTCGGTTTGAGCATCCATCTGTGATAGCTCCAACGTGACTAGGTCTTGGAACTATTCATAGTCCGAGAAATCGAAGAACCTCCCTTCTCGATCGGAAGCGTTGACGGGTGATGGGCTCGTAGTAAAACTGCATAATCCAATAACATTTCTCATTCTTATTAGCATCATCATACGAATTTCAGGAAATAATTTTCATCCCCAAAAGATGAAGAAAATAGACAGAAAGCCCTGACTAAAACCCACTTAATATATACCAATTGCTACCTATAATATTGATAATATAAATAAAGTATGGAAATAATTGTAGTATCTGACTATTCCTTACCAATCATTCCATGAGCCAAGCATTACTATTCCTTACAATCTTTCACCGAAAGCAAAGCTTTTCAGTGAAAGATATGTATAGACAGATTTAATGATTTATAAACTAGTGTCTCTAAAATGCCAAAAAAAAATAAAGCATAAAGACCTGCAGAAAAGAAACAATTCAACAATAGGTTACCTTGTCTATCCTTCCAGCATACGCGCCGGAAGTCCTAGGCCTTTCTTCGATTTCCCATCCTGCCGGTAACCATTCCGGCCTCTCGGATGAAACGAATTGGCGCGCTATCAGAGTCGCTTGCGAAGGTAGACTTCCCTCGCAAGAGAGATTTTGATCATTATTCGCGGAAAGAGGTACTAATTGCAGCTCTATTATCGGGGGAGTCAGTGGCGAATGTATATTTCCCTCGCTGGAGAGACTTTGACCATCCGCCAAAAAAGGTACAAATTGGAGCTCTACTATCTGCGTTGTGGCGAATATGTTGTTGTGGTCAGTGGAATGGGGTTCGGGATCGGATGGGATATCGACATTTTGCACGCCAGATGGGACAGAATTCTCATGGGAGGAAGGTGTGGCGTTGGGATCCATCTCGGACGGGTTTTGCTAGTAACAGGTTTAGGAGGATAGGATTTTAACAGAGGATTTCTTTAGTGGGCAGTGGAAATGGAGAAGTCAAATAATAGGTTTAGGTTTTAGAGTTTCAGTTTTCCAATATATTTATAATAGAGAGAAGGACAGTGGGATGGGGAAGTCAAAATGGACTTGTCTTGCCTCTTCTGGCGCACTTCTGGCCTAAGATAGTAAAATGAGCTGAATTGTATGGAAAAGACACGAAAAGACACGTTCGCATGCTTCATCCAATTAATTCATGAGATTTCGTGACACACTATTTTAGTAAAATATTCAAACCTATTAATTCATGCAGATTTTACGGGATCTATTTTGGATATACTGTGAGATAAATCCCATACCCTTTTTTAGTAAAGATTCTTAACCTTATTTGTTCATGTCGGCTCCATGAGATCTATTTTAGATATATGGTGAGATCATGACCATTGATTATATTGCATCACCACTAGATCAATCCGGGTATACTATAACCATTTGATCACGACCGAAACATTACATTGATCGCGCGTTTTGCGCCTAAAGGCTAGGATCAACACATCAGACCAAACTATATTAATGACAAAAAATAGAAGTGATCCGTTTTTGTCAAGTAAAAACCTAGCATATTATACTAATAAGGACGTGATCGTGGGATTAAAATACTATAAGCGATGGGAGCCGCCTTCAAATATTGTACTAATAAGGGCGTGATTGTGGGCTTCTTTAAAGTGCTATAAGCGGCGGGTGCTGCTGTCACATAATTGTACTGTCCTAATAAGGGAGGAATAATACCATCCATTCCCCGCGTCAATGGTATCATCCATTTCCCGCGTAAATACACATTCACATGATGTGTCCCTTTTCCTATGATTTCGACATGAAGAGATTAATTATTAAAATGTATTATTATTTATGTGAGAAGTCTCATCATGTCACACGCGAGTGTGATTTTGATTCTAATTTATTATTATTTATGTGAGAAGTCTCATCACGTTGATTTTGGGGAATTCGGGTTGAGATTTTACGATAAACCGGGTCAAGTTCTGGTTGATTCTAATTTATTTTTTAGCCAACGATCAATCCACCCTGACCCGAGTTACACCCATAGCTAGTTTTTTTAATCATGAGAAATTAGTTATTAATTTATGATTGAACACGTGATGTAAACGAATTCAGTAGGTCACGATGTTAATACAATGAGGCAAACCTGCTATGTGCAGTGGGTCACACCCTTAGTTGATCTGAACCGTCCATATCTGAAAGTAGTTATTATTGTATGATTGAATATACAACATAACAGAGGAGAAAAGGTTTAGTAGGGCGCGCCCACATTGTATGTGGAGTAGGTCACAACTTTGATTGATCTGAATCATACATCTGATAGGCCTTGCTTTCTTTTGCTTAAATTTGAGAAAATCATTGAATTGTGCTATGTATTAATGTACTGTTTTAGCCGTTGAATGTGATCCGTTAGCTATATCTATTTCTAGTTTTTTTACTGCATGTCCAAAAACGAAACGCTAGCACATATTATTTGTCGAAGACTGACTTGAATGTAGGCAATCGACGATCCAAGGCAAGGACTATGAGATGGATGGTTCAAGTCAATCAAAGGTTTGGCTATTTGATCCCTTGTTTGTTGGTGGAGTCCTAAAGAAAAACAATCCGATTGATTGTAATCCCATACCACAATCTCCAAGATCCGATTATTTCATGTGTTCACTGGATCATGAAATAACTTATTTGAATTCCTCTCTCAAATGTTTTTCTTACATCACCCACCATGGTAAAAATCATTGCTCTCTCTCTCTTATTATATTTGAGTCTTTAGAACAAATATTTTATTTTGCCATAGTTGAAGATGAAATCATGAAATACTCCTCAAGCAAAGTGACATTCCTTCTACAATAAATAACTTTTGTTTACTGGAATTATAAAACAAAACCTATCAATGTCTCACTAGAATATCCAATAAATGGGTATCTCTTAGTCCTAGTAAACAAAACCTATCAATGTCTCACTAGAATATCCAAAACCTATCAATGCTCATCCTTTGAACATATATAAGCTAGACATCCCTAGACGCTTATATGTTGGATACTCTGTTTCTTATCTGTTGATATCATATATTGATGCAAAAGGTGTGGGGTTGAACAAGTCTTTTATTTTTATTTTCTATTTTCGTCTGTTTATTTGTAGTATTTTTTAGGGCACCAAATATTGTTCTTTTGAGATGATTTTGGTGTTTTTAGAAATTTTTTTCGATTACCTATCTAAAGAGCCCAAGATTATGCAATTTGCACTTGATTTGGCAAAGTTATAGGCATTTTATGGATAGGGTATAGGTATATTTCGGAATTACTATTTTAGGAATATTTTAGTCATCTTTCTACTTTTTATTTATGTTGTTTTAGTTAGAAGATTGGGAATAATAGTTAGGCAAGAATTTAGAGTTGCTATTCTTAGGTTTTGGCTCTTTATATAATGTAATGGCATGAGGAAAGAAAGAGATTGAATAAATTTTATTATTGGGCGTCACTTGTGAAGAGTGCATTGGCTCTTTCACGTGGGTGAAGGAGCTTCGCTCTTTTCATGTGTTATGTTGGAGTTTTTCTCCAAACCATGGGATGGGTTTTCAAACCCCCACGAGATTGTTTTAGTTGTTGCTAGTGTTGATCGCCATCTTGTGTTGCCGCTTCACTCTTCCAGCTTCAGTTGGTATCAGAGCACAAGGGATCTCCGACGAATGTCCGACGAGATGAGGAATTCGTTGCACCTAGCATCGGCCAGCCTGATCTAGCTGCGGAGAACGAAGTACTCCAACAAGTGAAGACTTGCACACACAGTTAGGACTACTCAAAGCCCGCATCAATGAGAAGATGGCCATGGATCTGAGAGTGCCTTCAAGAGCCCTTTTCATGGCTATGCTTCATGTAAGGGATCATTATTAAAAGAAAAAGAAAAAGAAAGCTTCATGTAAGGTATCAAGAAAAAATGAAAAAAGAAAGGAAGAATAGAAGATTGGTGCAACGCCAAAAATCAATGATGGCCTAAACTCGAGGTCGAGTTTTCTTAGAGCGGGGGTGAATAATGCAGAACGCGTGGCGTTTAAGAAGTCTTCTATTTTTATTTTTTATTTTCGTCATTTTATTTGTTGTATTTTTTAGGGCATCAAATCTTGTTCTTTTAGCATGATTTTGGTGTTTTTAGAAAGATTTTTCGATTACCTATCTAAAGAGCCCCAGATTACGTGATTTGGACTTGATTTTAGAAATAATTTAGTCATGTTTGTACTTTTTATTTATGTTGTTTTAGTTAGAAGATTGAGAATAATAGTTAGGCAAGAATTTAGAGTTGCTATTCTTAGGTTTTGGCTCTTTATATAATGTAATGGCATGAGGAAAGAAAGAGATTGAATAAAGTTTATTTTTTGGCGTCATTCGAGGCTGCTTCAACGAGTTATGTTGGAGTTTTTCTCCAAACCGTGGCATTGGTTTTCAAATCCCCACAAGATTATTTTAGTTGCTGCTAGTGTTGATCTACATCTTGTGTTGCCGGTCCATGCTCCCTGCGTCATATATGGTGTCTGCAGGACACATCAAGTTGGAACTCTAATTAGTAGACATATAGCATTTCTAAGGTGTTACATCAAAAGGAAATAGGTAAATCTTTATAGTTCATCATTGATCTATTCATACCTAATTAGTGAAACGCCCTATCCCAAGGACATTTTATTCAAACCCTTTATATTGGGGACAAAAATAGAGCACCAGACATACGGGCATGTGGTCAGTCACCAACTACAACAACATGTTTGATACAATTCGAATCGACGAACACAATCCTTATGGTTGTGGAGGAAGAACAAGAAGTAAAATTCTTACAAAAATATGAGAAAATCTTTTCTTCTTCCACTAAAACTCTCATTGCAAATGTGTGGTGCATTTTTAATAGAGGAATACAAGAGAAAAAAATGTTGAACCTAGCCCATTAACTAGTTTAGGGACTTACAAACTCATAAATAATTTAGCAACTCACAAACACATTATGACTGGAAACTGCTTCTACAGCTGCCAACTCGTCTTATTGTTTGAGTCAAGCATGGAAGAGTGCTTATGAAAGCAGGTCGGTCTTTATCAAACAATCAAGCACTAGATTAAAAGAAGGGCTTCAGCAGCCAAACAACGGAATTACAAAAAAAAAAAAAAAAAAAACAAATATGAAATCTGTATTTGATCTAGATCTAGCTTTATCCGCCAGCCAGAAAGTAAAGTCTCTCCGACTCTTGTTGTTTTGCGACTGACTCACAAACACATTAATTAGCCTAGGAACTTACTGATATGGTCCATTAAAATAGTCATATCTCACCAACTACTTGTCCGGTATTTGCATGACTATACTTGTTGGAAACATATTCCGAAGGGTTACAACTTTCTAGTTTACATTTTTCCAAATTCTTTTATCTAGTAGTCCAACAATCATCATGAAATCGAGCAGCAACATTTTAGCTGGTGTGCACCTACATCAATCTCCTCCAATTGAACAACAACTCGTCCCTGAGTTGACCGAGTCACTTTCATGATATGGAATAGGATAAAAAATATTGAAAGTAACTGAAACGCCGTAATCACCAGGTAATTCGATCTTGGATGCATTATCCCCAATTTTCTGAACCACCCGAAAAGGAGCATCTACAAGATTTTGAAGTTCGTCAAACTTCCTTGGATCAAGAAAACCCGTCGATTTGTGAAGGTGAAAAATGGACAAATTTGTGGAGGTTAGTACCCGTCCATTTTAACCTCCACAAATCAAAGAGTTAGGATGATCCTGTGGAGAAGATTTTTAGGGCACACCCTATCAATGTCAGGGCACATCAAATGAATGGTTTACATCACCCCAAACGATTATTCTTCTTAACTAGGAAAACTCAAACCAAATAAAAAAGGAAAAAGATTGGGAAATGGGTTTGGCAAGCCACTTGCAAATGGTTGAAGCGGGGTAGACTCCGACTTCTCTGACACATGTCCCAACACCCAAATTTATCACAGAAGCTTGGTTTCGCTCAATTTCAGTCATGCATTCTAAAAGTACCCAAATTCCGATCTGAAGATTTTAAGAACCAATATCATAACGCACACTTATGCCCTGATTTTGAGAGCCGATTGTGAATCCAAACCTGATTATTGGTCTTAAATTTAAGAACCGAGGCGGAGATGTTATCAGTGGAGCCGGAGATGATGATCACGGCGAAGGTGGAAAAAAGAAGTAGGACAAAAGTGGGAGGTGTAGATCAGCCGGATAATAGAGAAAGAGAGAGCTGCAGGAAGAAAGAAAAAGGGTCTATGCAATGAGGGCTCCACAATGGTTCGATTGGATTGAAACGACGTCGCAAAAATCGAGGAAAAGAAATCTGCAATCCAACGAAAATCCAGGGTTGAAAGAGATGGATAGCATACGGGCAAGATTTCAGGGATTTCTGATATTTTAGAAGACCAAAAATCTCACATTCAGAACAAAGACCCAAGAAAATTATGAAGAGAAAGAAGAAAAAAATGGGAGTGTAGAGATATGTCGTGGGAATTTGATGGCACAGGAGGTATTTCTAACTTAAACGCGTGGGAATTTGAGGGCATAGGAGGTATTTTCCTATTTGAGGTGAGGTGTTAAATTCACAGATTTTACAGAAAAAAGAAAAAAATCAAGCCTGTTCTCTTCTGCTATATATATATATGTGTGTGTGTGTGTGTGTAGTTAAAAACCCGTGCTATGCACGGGAAATGAAGGTGCTGCTCTATCGAGGAACACCCGATCCTTTTGTGATATTCCCTAGCAAATCCCATTTGAAATGGATAGTCCCAAAGAGTTATGTAGAAAGAATAGGAATTAAGAAGAAGAAGAGAAGCACATAACAGATGTGATGATCATTTTCTGTTACATTAAATTATTTTTCCAAGCGTAAGAATTATTTTTTGATAGGTTGTGTGCATAAGATTTATAAGTTTCTCAAAAGATCTTGCTAATCATCAAGGAAACGAATTACAAAATTGCAAAAATCAACATCACTCCAACTTTGCTCGGTCGAGAATTTTTGTAGATGATGGCCCATAATTTGCCAACCATTTCTTGGCTATAGTATTTGACAAATATCCTAATAGGTTCCAGCGTAGCAGAGCATTTGGATACTGGCAGCAAACTTGTTATAGAGCTGGAGCCCGGTGATCATGAAATTGATGTAAAAAAAAAAAATAACGGCAAGCTATGACTGTTGAAAATGCTAAGCATTGGCACAGTCATTCTGTAATGTTTGGAATGAGTTGCATGCAAAGTTAAATTCTTTGAAGGAGAACCTAAAATGGTTCTTCAATCCTTCCTAGTACAGGTAAACATAGTGGGTGGAAATATAAGTCATGGATTACCCATATCCAAAGAGCAATGCAGACCCCAACCAATGAATAGAAAATCATGACACACGCACTTTCTATATGCAATTAATGGAAGTACACAAAGAAAATAAAGAGATTTCATTTTCCTTACAAATTCAGCAAATGTTTAGCTTTTTTAACGTTGAGACCAAATGAAGAATCCAAAATCCAAGAAAAAGAAGAGGACAACAAAACTAAGAAGATGCTCATAAAAAATGAGTATGAAAATTAGTACAATATTCGAAGAGAAGGTGTGACAGCAATCGCTGCTTCTAATATGACCCAGGAACTGAAATCAATTAGCTGAAGAGGGAGAGTAAAGTCTTTGATACCTTGAAGTCTGCAGTATCTGGGTCAGTTTCTTGGGTATAGGAGGAAACCCACTTCAATTAACAACAACAACAATTATGAGGAGTTAATCATGATGAAATGAAAGCAGAAATGTTTTAGTTCTTTAGTTCTCTTATTTCTGAGCCTCGTGCCCACCCTGCATTCCAATCAAACTCCCTCAAGGTATATTTTCTTTCATCTCTAACTTCCTAGCAATCTGTGCTGGTTTGCGCTGAACATGGTTGTTGCTACAATCACACCGCTCCACCAGATATCCAACGCGTCCTAAATTTCTGTAGATTTAGTCAAAATCTTCTCTGAAAAGAAAAAAAATAGGAGAACAAACATTTTCCATAAAAACCCTCTGTAAAAATCTTTTAGATGTGGAAAAATAATGGAAACCCCTTATCCCATACACAAAAGTAAGATCATTCTTAAATTTTAAATCAATGTACCTAAAAAAAATGGGGCAATGATGCAGAATAAAAAGATGCCGTAAAATGATTTAAAAAGTCTAGCATATATTGGTGATATATTTGATTACTCGTGTAAAGTGTAGTCTCATTTTCAAATTATTGGATATGAGGGTTCAAAAGGTAAAGACTACAGACGTGTGTCTGGTAGCTAAGTCATCCGGCCGACTAATATTAACCTAATAATGTTATCCATTGATAACAACTGTAATAATGAGCAAATGTTATCTGCACTCCCTCATTAGCTTTTAAATGTTATAGGAATCCTCAAAGTCAGCATGCAATCGAAGCAGATATTCTTTATGAAAGAGATGAATGCTTTTATCAAAAGCACTCGTATAAATCACAATGCAGTTTTGGTGGTAGGGTTTGGAGAAGAACTTCCGAAGGGGGAAGACGGACTAGGTATTAGGGTTTGGGGATAGATGGAATAGAGAGAAGGAGATGTGTTCGGTTTTTGAGAAGTGCTTAAAAAATCTCTAAAAAATCTCTGACACATAATACAGAAAGAGAGAGATAAATTTGGGAGGAGACAATGTCAAAAATATCTCTGACTCCGGGTAAATGGGGTATAGAAGGAAATCAGAATATGTTGTGAGGTTTGAACGGAAAGAAGTGACCAAGAAAAGGGACAAAATTCCACCTAAGAAATAAAAAAGAATAAAAAAAAACTGACTTTCCTTCCGGCTTATATATATACTAGTGAAAAACCCAGTGCGAGGCACGGGCCGGCAAAGAACTGTACGAACCACGTCATAGGTTGATCCAAACCGTCCATGTGATGGAACACAACATAAATAAGTTGTGCCCCAAAAATCATTTCCATAGGCTGATCCTAGCCGTCCAATCTATAGAGGTTTCCATAATTCCCCTTAAATCGGATGGTTTAGATCACCCTATAGATTTTTTTATTAAACAACCATAAAGGAGGGGGGTAAGATTGAAATTATGTGGCTTTAATGGGTGCGTGCGATGCACGGGCCGACAAAGAACTGTACGGACCACGTCATAGGTTGATCCAAACCGTCCATGTGATGGAACACAACATAAATAGGTTCTGCCCCAAAAATCATTTCTGTAGGCTGATTCTAGCCCTCCAATCTATAGATGTTTCCATAATTCCTCTTAAATCGAATGGTTAAGATCACCCTATAGATTTTTTATTAAAAAACCAAAAAGGAGGGGGGTAAGATTGAAATTATATGGCTTTAATGGGTGCCTTTGTTAAAAGCATAAAGGAGGGGGTAGGATTGAAAATATGTGAGTTGAATGGGTGCATTTGTTAAAAAAGTCAAAAAAAGTGATGTGTAATTCTCATAGAATTTTCAAAAAAATCAAAAAATTCTCTTCTTTTCCATCCAGCTTATTATAGTAGATATATATATCTACTACTATAAGCTGGGAGGAAAAGAAGTGAATTTTTTGATTTTTTTGAAAATTATATGAGAATTACACATCACCCCCAAACAGATAAATACCTCTTATGCCCTAAAATTCCAACACATCTAAGTGAAAATACCTCCTATGCCCTCAAATTCCCACGAGCTCACGTCTTCTTCTTCTTTCTGTTCTATGAAGATTTTTTTGGTCTTTGTTTCCACTTTGAGAGATAGAAGACTACATCAACGTCCATTCCCATCTTATCAACGTCCCTCTCTCTCTCTCTCTCTCGATTTCGGTTGGTATCCCCATCTCAGCGTCCCCACCTTCTATCCTCTCTTTTCGTTTTCCAAAAATTTATAATTATTTCTCTTCACAACTTTCGACGCTAACGTTCCCACTTCCCCTGAGAATTCTAAGTAAGCTAGAATTAAGGGATTTACTCCTATCTGCTTGCCCATCTTTGGTCTGTTTCTTTAAGTTCGTTCTTTTTATTTCGGTAGATCTGTTTTTGTCTCTGTTTATCTACAACTTCAAAGTAGAATCTTCGTTTTTGATCTTTTGTGACGATCCTGCAGAAACCTCTCTTATATCCCTCATGTTAAAGTGTTTTACGTATTCTCTGCTATCTACGAATCGTCGGTCATCAGCCTGTCCGGATGGCTTGAAACCCTAGCTATTTGAGGTATTTATTTAAGACTCTGATTTTGGTTTTCAATTTCGTTTTCTTCATCAAACAGAGATAGAAATGTTCCTTTTTCTTTCTATTAATATTCTAAGAATTTTTCTAGGAGAAGATAGCATTTCTTTAGCATTTCGGGTCTGAAGAACATCACAGAAAGGTAATTCCTTAATCTTTCTTCCATTTGATATCTATTCCCAATTACTATGTCCATCTTTCTTTCATTTTATGGCAGCCAGAAAACCGGCCGCTCAAGAACGACCAGAACATGGGTGATAAACACACCCATTTCACAGTCCTATGTATTCTCTCTTGATCTCAATCACTTTTTTATGGTTTCAAAGCTGAACTCTGACTCTTGCTCTCAATCCCTTTTTTATGATTTTTCCCCTGATTTTGATTTGTCGGCTGATTCGCTCTTAATCCATTTTTATGATTTTTTCCCCTGATTTTGATTTGTCGGCTGATTCGCTATGCAGAGTTACTATTTGAGTTGAAGATGGTTTCTTAATGGCAAGCAAAAAAACCCAAGAGACCGATACTTTTATTTATCCAATGATTATTTGTGATAAGTGTTTGGTGTTTAGTCTGGGTTGCTCTCTCTATTGGGCTTCCTATTTATATTTCTCCTTCTTTTTATGGTTAATGTATATTTTTCCTTCTTTTAATGCCCAATGCTTTGCTTTCTAGACCAGCGCCTACAAATTTGTCCAATATTTACTTGGATCGGTTCTTCTAGCTTATAACTTACCAAATTATCATCGTTTGTTGAATCTAAATTTGTTGAAGGCAATTTTTCAAATAGATTTCCAAGACTTGAACTCCCCTATTTTTCTTTGGGGTTTTGATGTTTTTCCAATTCTTTACTCAGAGAGAGTAAAGAGAGAAATTGAGATTTTAAGACATTTTTTTTGCAGGAAAGAGCGCAAAAAGAGAGTAAAGAAACAAAGCCCTACTCTCTCTCTCTCTCTCTCTCTCTCTCTCTCTCTTCCTATTTCCATCCGTAAACCATTGGGATCTTAATAGAAAGGCCTTTAGTCTTGAAGATTCGTTTCTGTCCCTCCTCTAATAAGTGGACTGTGTCTGGACAGATGGCTGTTTTTACGGTAAAACATTGTATTGCTAGGCTATGGCTATTTTTAATACACTTCTCAGTTGCCTGTTTTTTGTTCTTCTTACTTGTGGGATTAATGTGGCTAAGGATTGAGAGACTTGGATTGTTTTGTTCTTTTTAGTTTTGAGTGGTAAATAGCATTTTATGTTTGCTCTGTTTATATTTTTGGGTTTACTTTTCGTTCCATTGTAAATATGGTTTCAATGTTCCACACCATACAGTGCCTATTCACTAGATTTATGCACATATGAAATGTACAGGGAGGAGATCTTGGGGGTGCAGTTTGAAAGATGTGGCCAAAGTGCTTGCTGAATATTGATTGAAAACGAGGAGACAATTGAATTTGGGTATGTCATAGATTAGGTGGATTTCAATGCCATTTTTTGTTTTGTTTTGGTCATGGGTTTTGTTTTCAATTTTTGTAAGCTATCAGTAGCCTGAAAATTCTATTTGTGGCTATGGTATTCAAGGTGAAGTAAATCTCTCTCTCTCTCTCTCTCTCTCTCTCTCTCTCTCTCTCTCTCTCTCTCTCTCTCTCTCTCTCTCTCTCTCTCTCTCTCTCTCTCTCTCTCCTGTGATTCATGCCGAGCATGCATTTTAGTAAAAGTAAACTTCAAACTATCGTAGAAAAAAAGGATGCAACCATTATGTTTGATGTTTTAACCTTATGTAAGATAGCTTTGGTTGTTTAATAGGGGACCTGGAATAATCTGATGGGATGGGATGGGATTAGGGCATCAACCACAGTTTTTGATGAAGTTAGGTGATGTTTCATGAATTTTGGTGATCTTTTAGACCAGAAATCATTTGGTCCTTTGGTTCTTTTTTTTTATCACTTGTGCGAGAAAGTGATAGACGAGGAGAGTGAAGCTGAGTTTCTGGCAGCGGTTGAACTGAATAAGAAACCTCTGGGGCAGCGGTGTTAAGACTTAATACAATGGTGCTAACCAACTTCTCTGGCAAGAATTGATGTTCGGGTCTTAGGAACCACATCATTGGAACCCTGTAACATTACCGATGGGGACATGCATTTTGCGTTCAAGGTGCAACCCAAGTTTCAGAAGTATTCCACGTCATCGCCGACACATTTGATCTTGATCAAATTTTAGGCATCCTTAATTCCTTGTTTATATTGCAAGAATGTATTTGAAAGTTAAGAAAAGAAAGACTTTTCCCAAATGTCCTGCTTATAAACCTCATAATACAGCAATTTCAAAAAAAAAAAAAAAAACCTCATAATACATAACTCATATATTTTGTTCTTCATTCATTCAACTTTCATTATTTTCGATCTAAAATAACTTTTCCCTCCGTGCATCGCACGGGTTGTCCTACTAGTATATATATATAGTAGAAGAGAAAATAAGAGAATTTTTTGTAGAATTACACATCACTCTTTTTGACTTTTTTCAACAAAGGCACCCATTCAACACACATATTTTCAATCCTACCCCCTCCTTTATGCTTTTTAAGAAAGGCACCCATTAAAGCCAAATAATTTCAATCCTACCCCTCTCCTTTATGCATTTTTAATAAAACATCTATAGGGTGATCTTAACCATCTGATTTAAGAGGAACGACATATTATGGAAACCTCTATAGATTGGAGGGCTAGGATCAGCCTATGGAAATGATTTTTGGGACGCAACCTATTTATGTTGTGTTCCATCACATGGACGGTTTGGATCAACCTGTGATGTGGTCCGTACAGTTCTTTGTCGGCCCGTGCAACGCACGGGGTTTTTTACTAGTATATATATATATATATATATATATATCTAATACTATATAGCAGAAGACAAAATAAGAGAATTTTTTGTAGAATTACACATCACTTTTTTTGACTTTTTTTAACAAAGGCACCCATTCAACACACATATTTTCAATCCTACCCCCTCCTTTAAGCTTTTTAACAAAGGCACCCATTAAAGCCACATAATTTCAATCTGACCCCCCTCCTTTATGCTTTTTTAATAAAAAACCTTTAGGGTGATCTTAAGCATCCGATTTAAAAGGACCGACATATTATGGAAACCTCTATAGATTGGAGGGCTAGGATCAGCCTATGGAAATGATTTTTGGGACACAACCTATTTATGTTGTGTTCCATCACATGGACGGTTTGGACCAACCTGTGATGTGGTCCGTATAGTTCTTTGTCAGCCCGTGCATCGCATTGGGTTTTTTACTAGTATATATATATAATCTAATCTAATCTAATGTAATACTATATAGCATAAGAGAAAATAAGAGAATTTTTTGTAGAATTACACATCACTTTTTTTTACTTTTTTTAACAAAGGCACCCATTCAACACACATATTTTCAATCCTACCCCCTCCTTTATGCTTTTTAACAAAGGCACCCATTAAAGCCACATAATTTCGATCCTACCGCCCTCCTATATGCTTTTTTAATAAAAAAACCTATAGGGTGATCTTAACGATCCGATTTAAGAGGAACAACATATTATGGAAACCTCTATAGATTGGAGGGCTAGGATCAGCCTATGGAAATGATTTTTGGGACACAACCTATTTATGTTGTGTTCTATCACTTGGACGGTTTGGATCAACCTGTGATGTGGTTCGTATAGTTCTTTCTTGGCCCGTGCATCACACAGGGTTTTTTACTAGTATATATTTATATCTGAAGAGAAAAAGAGAGAATTATTTGAATTTCTCCCAAAATTCTACGAGAATTACACATCACTTTTTTTGACTTTTTTTAACAAAGGCACCCATTCAACCCACATATTTTCAATCCTACGCCCTCCTTTATGCTTTTTAACAAAGGAACCCATTAAAGCCACATAATTTCAATCCTACCCCCATCCTTCACGCTTTTTTAATTATGGAAACCTCTATAGATTGGAGGGCTAGGATCAGCCTATGGAAATGATCTTATGGGCACAACCTATTGATGTTGTGTTCCATCACATGGAGGGTTTGGATTAACCGATGATGTGGTCCGTACAGTTCTTTGTCGGCCCGTGCATCGCACGGGGTTTTTTACTAGTATCTACTATAATAAGCTGGATGGAAAAGCCCCAACTATTTTGAATTTTTTGAAAAATCTATGGAATTTACACCTCACTTTTTTTTTACTTTTTCTAACAAAGGCACTCATTCAACCCACATATTTTCAATACTACGGCTCCTTTATGCTTTTTAACAAAGGCACCGGTTCAACCCACATATTTTCAATCCTACCCCCTCCTTTATGCTTTTCAACAATAGCACCCATTCAACCCACATAATTTCAATCCTACCCTCTCCTTTATGCTTGTTAACAAAGGCACCCATTAAACTGCTCATTATCGAGTGTTACTCATTTTCTTCATCATGGTAGGGAGAAAGATATGCCATCTGAGATAGCTCAGGCATCACTGATTGTAAGTTACTTGCCTCCCCATTTAAAACCCCAGGAATACTTTCCACCATAAATGGACCCACCAATAAGTGACAAGAATACATCGGTACCACATCACAGAATTGGGCATCTTCATGTTGTGAGCCAAGAGAAAAAGAGACTAAAAATTTTGATTAACAAGTACCTCCTTCCCTTTCTTGAAACATGCGAACTTGAAAGTCATAGGCCTCATCTCGGTCTCAAGGTTGATCATGCCGACCATCTCTCTTCCATCACATTCTCGCAGCTCCTACTATCAATTGTAAGGTTGCAAATACTACCATTAAGCTTGGGGCCTAGGCTTGGTGGGCCTAGTGGGCTCACTTTGAGCATCCATCTGTGATAGCTCTAGCGTCACTAGGTCTTGGAACTACTCATGGTCCGAGAAATCGAAGAACCTCGCTTCTCGATCGGAAGCATTGATGGGTGATGGATTATAGTCAAACTGCATAATCCAATAACATTTCTCATTCTTATTAGCATCACCATACGAATTTCAGGAAATAATTTTCCTCCCCAAAAGGTGAAGAAAATAGACAGAAAGCCCTGACTAAAACCCACTTAATATATACCAATTGCTACATATAACATTGATAATATAAATAAAGTATGGAAATAATTGTATATCTGACTATTCCTTACCAATCATTCCATGAGCCAAGCATTACTATTCCTTACAATCTTTCACCGAAACCAAAGCTTTTCGGTGAAAGAAATGTATAGACAGATTTAATGATTTATAAACTAGTGTCTCTAAAATGCCAAAAAAAATAAAGCATAAAGAACGGCAGAAAAGAAACAATTCAACAATAGGTTACCTTATCTATCCTTCCAGCATACGCACCGGAAGTCCTAGGCCTCTCTTCGATTTCCCCTCATGCCGGTAACCATTCCGGCCTCTCGGATGCAACGAATTGGCGCACTATCGGAGTTGCTTGCGAATGTAGACTTCCCTCGCAAGAGAGATTTTGATCATTATTCGCGGAAAGAGGTACAAATTGGAGCTCTATTATCGGGGGAGTCAGTGGCAAATGTATATTTCCCTCTCGAGAGAGATTTTGACCATCCGCCAAAAAAGGCACAAATTGGAGCTCTACTATCTGCGTAGTGGAGAATATGTTGTTGTGGTCAGTGGAATGGGGTTCAGGATCGGATGGGATATCGACATTTTGAATGCCAGATGGGATAGAATATTCATAGGCGGAAGGTGTGGCGTTGGGATCCATCTCGGACGGGTTTTGCTAGTAACAGGTTTAGGAGGAGAGGATATTAACAGGGGATTTCTTTAGTGGGCAATGGAATGGAGAAGTCAAATAATAGGTTTAGGTTTCAGAGTTTCAGTTTTCCAATATATTTATAATAGAGAGAAGGATAGTGGGATGTGAAAGTCAAAATGGACTTGTCTTGCCTCTTCTGGCGCACTTCCGGCCTAAGATAGTAAACTGAGTTGAATTGTATGGAAAACACACGAAAAGACACTTTTGCATGATTTAGTAAAATATTCAAACCTATTAATTCATGCCGATTTTACGGGATCTATTTTGGATATACTGTGAGATAAATCCCATACCCTTTTTAAGTAACGATTCTTAACCTTATTTGTTCATGTCAGCTCCACGAGATCTATTTTAGATATATGGTGAGATCATGACCATTGATTATATTGCACCACCACTAGATCAATCCGGGTATACTATAACCATTTGATCACGACCGAAACATTACATCGATCGCGCGTTTTGCGCCTAAAGGCTAGGATCATCACATCAGACCAAACTATATTAATGACAAAAAATAGAAATGATCCGCTTTTGTCAGGTAAAAACCCAGCATATTATACTAATAAGGACGTCATCGTGGGATTAAAATACTGTAAGCGATGGGAGCCACCATCAAATAATGTACTAATAAGGGCATGATTGTGGGCTACTGTTAGCCCAAGGGTTCAACAAGTACTCCTATTGAATTGTTTTGATGATTAACAAACTAAATTTGTTTTAAAGGTTTTATACACTAATGATTTCCATTGGCAAAGTTATAATGTTCACAGTGTACCATCCTCAAGAGTGCATGACAAGGTTGAACTCAAGGTTGAACTCGAGGTTGAACTCAAGCACAAGATGGCAAATCAACTCAAGCATCAATGGAGTTGAGTGAAGACATGTCAAAGCCTCTACAAGGTGCCAACAAGATTGAAGACCAAGTAAATTTAGAATGTAAACGGTCCTCAATGTTTAGTCTAGGTCTATGGCACAAAGGAGAGTTAAAATCAACCTAGATAGAATTTAATGGGTTTGTGAATGTTCATAGTGGTGTCTCAACATTGTTGGACCCTCATGACACTCCATTTATCTTGAAAAATCAAAGTTCCAAAAGCCCAAACAAAATCAGCAAAACATAAGGAAAATCTGCTGGCCGTAGGCTTCTCGGAACTCCGAGAATATTCTCGGAGCTCCGAGCTCGGAACTCCGAGAAAATTCTCGGAACTCCGAGAATTGTTCCAGGTTCAAAAAATTAGCCGCTCGGAGCTCCGAGCCCGGAGTCCGAGACGACCGTTGGGGTGCGAATATTTTGTCTTTTTTTGTCCCCTCTATTTATATGAACTTAGGGACTCTTGGGTTTTCTACCTAAGGACATTACAAAGATTTCAAGAGCACAAAAAGTCATTTGTTCTCCTTCTCTTGAAGATCTTCACTCTCCATCTCTCTCTTGTGCCATTTACCTTAGATTATTCTTGAGAGACCTTAGGACCTTCACTTGTTCAATCTTGTTCTTGTGAGAGTGAGTGAGCTTTACCTTAAATTAGCCTATCTAGAGGCAAGCAAGCTTTTTCATTTCATCTTCTTTGTATTTGGCACAAAGGGCGCCGTAGAAGACCCTTGGAGCATAGAGCTCGATTTGTACAAGGCGGAAGGAACGCCGTATTTAAGTTCCTTGGAGAAGATAGTGGAATCCTCAAGGAGAGTAACTTGAGAAGAGTGGAGTAGGTCTTGAGATAAGACCGAACCACTATAAAAATCTTGGTGTCAAAGCTTCTTTGCCTCTTCACCTCTTCTTGTGTGGTAAGTTTTCACTATTGCTTTGAATACTATTTTTGATTTCCTATTCAATCTAAAACTAGTGCAATCTAAGTTTTCAAAATACTTAAAATTTGAAAAGAAACCCAATTCACCCCCTCTTGGGTTGCTAAGTGGAATTTCACTTGGTATCAGAGCTTAGGCTCTTACATAGGAATTCTCTTTGAAAACCTACAAGGGAAAGATTCAAATGGCAACCTTTTCTCATAGCAATGAGGGGCAATCCACCACTAGACCTCCCTTCTTCAATGGCTCAAACTATCCATATTGGAAAGCTAGAATGAGAGTGTTTTTAAAATCTTTGGATTTTGATGTTTGGAGAAGTATCCAAAATGGATATAATGAACCTAGTGTTGATATGGAACTATGGGATGAAAATGAAAGAAGAGAATCCACTATCAATGCAAAAGCAATGAATGCCTTGATTTGTGCCTTATCTCCCGAGGAGTTCAATCGAGTTTCTACTCTTGAAACCGCTAAGGAGATTTGGGATATGCTAGAGGTAGCTCATGAAGGGACAAATCAAGTGAAAGAGTCCAAGATGAATCTTCTCTTTAGAGAGTATGAGCTATTCATGATGGACCCAAATGAAACCATTGCCGAAATGCATACTAGGTTCACAAACATAACAAATGGGTTGAGATCCTTAGGTAAACAATTGTCTAGCAAGGACTTAGTTACCAAAATACTTAGGTCTTTACCTAAAGATTGGGATCCCAAGGTCACCGCCATTGAAGAAGCAAAAGACGTATCAAAAATGGGCTTAGAAGACTTAATAGGTTCCTTAACAACTTATGAAATGATTTTAAAAGGAAGAGAAACCTTAAACAAACAAAAGGAAGATACAAAAAGGAAAGGAATAGCTTTCAAAGCAAGAGTTGAGAGTGAAGAGGAAGAGAGTGAAGAAGACACACAAGACGATCTTGCTCTCTTCACCAAGAGATTCAAGAAATTTCTCAAATTCAAGAAAGGAGGCAACTCTAGCCAAGGAAGAAATAGACCCTCAAACAAAGAGGAGATGAGATGCTATAAGTGCAACAAGGTTGGTCATATACGGCCAAATTGCCCACTCATCAACAACAATGACAAGGATAGGAAGAATAGAAGACATGGCAAAAAGGCTTTGTGTGCGGCGGCTTGGGATGAAGGGAGTGCTTCATCCGGAAATGAATCCAACGGAAAGGATGAAGATGACCTTTGCTTCATGGGACTCGCCGATGTAACACAAGACATCTCCTTATCCGAGGTAAATGATGTTGATGATTTATCTCATGAATTCTCTAATGATGAACTAATTTTTGCTTGTGAAAAACTTCATGAAAATTTGGATTTACAACTCGCCAAAAACAAAACAATGAAAAAGTCCTTACAAAATGTCACTAGGGATTTTGGGTTCATGAAAAAGGAATTCGATTTGCAAACCAATACAAGTGAAAAATTGTTTTTGGAAAACAAAGCTTTGAATGAAGAAGTAGACAAATTAATCTTTGAAAACAAAAGCTTAAAAGAAGAAAATGAGAAACTTATTTTGAAATGCAAAGAACTTGATTTGACATTTAAAAAATTCTCATGTGGCAAAAATAAACTAGATGAAATTCTTGAAAATAAGCTTGTCTCTCTAGAAAAAAATGGTCTTGGTTACCAACCCTTTTCTAAAGGAAAAGCCTCATTCAAAAATAAAGCTATAGGAAATTTCTCCTACATCCATGCTAACACTAGTGCCTTTATTCCCACTTGTCACTATTGTGGTAGAATAGGACACTTAAGGTTTGCATGCAATGTTAAGAAATCAAAAGCAACAAAATTTATGTGGGTTAAAAAGAATGAGCTTTATGATGTTGCTAACCTTGAAGGACCCAAGAAAAAGTGGGTACCTAAAACTTCAACATGAGCTTTGATTCTTGTAGGTGTGCTTGAAAGGAAAACCCTCAAAGGACAAATGGTTTTTGGATAGCGGTTGCTCAAGGCACATGACGGGAGATGTAAGCAAGTTCGCCTTTGTCACCATGAGTCATCAAGGAAATGTCACCTTTGGGGATGATACAAGAAGCAAAATCCTCGGTGAAGGTACCATTAAAATTAAGGACATTAAGGTTGAACATGTTTTGCTCGTTGACGGTCTTTCATTTAATTTAATAAGCATTAGTCAACTATGTGATCTTGGTCACAAAGTTCTTTTTGAAAAAGATAGATGTAAAATTTTGAATTCCAAGAATAATGATGTTGAATTTGTTGCATATAGAGATGGCAATATGTATTCATTAGCATTAGAAGACCTTGAAAATCAAAACATCCAATGTCTCTCCGCCATGGATGATAACCCTTGGTTATGGCATAGGAGACTTGGTCATGCTCATATGGATTTAATTTCAAGATTATCTTCTAAGAATCTTGTGAGAGAGTTACCTAAACTCAAATACATTAGAGATAAAGTTTGTAGTGCTTGCATTCATGGAAAACATGCTAAAAACTCTTTTAAACCCATAAGTGTATTATCTACCTCTTGTCCACTCCAACTCCTTCATATGGACCTATTTGGTCCCATGAAGACTAGTAGTAGAGGAGGAAGTAGATATGTATATGTGATTGTTGATGACTACTCTTGATTCACTTGGGTGTTATTCTTAACTAGTAAAGATGAAACCTTCAAGAAATTTGTCAACTTGTGCAAGCGAATTCAAAATGAACAAGGGGTTTTCATAAATGAAATTAGAAGTGATCATGGAACCGAGTTTGAGAACTTTGAGTTTGATACCTTTTGCAATGAAAATGGAATCAAGCACAATTTCTCGGCTCCAAGAACTCCCCAACAAAATGGGGTAGTTGAAAGGAAAAATAGATCTATTATTGAAATGGCTAGAACTATGTTAAATGAGCACAATGTTCCAAGAAACTTTTGGGCGGAAGCCGTTCACTCGGCTTGCTATATTTTAAATAGAGTGCTCATTAGACCTCACCTTAACAAAACACCTTATGAACTATGGAGTGGAACACCCCCCAAAGTTAGCTATTTCAAAGTCTTTGGTTGTAAATGTTTTATATTAAACATGAAAGACACCTTGCATAAGTTTGATTCAAAATCCGATGAAGGTATCTTCTTAGGCTATTCAACCCATAGTAAAGCCTATAGAGTCTATAACAAAAGAACTCAAATTGTGGAAGAATCCGTGCATGTCAAATTTGACGAGTCATTTGAACCTCCTAATGTCATTAATGAAGATGATGATGGTGTCAATCTTCTAGAGCCTCTTAGTCAAGTAGAGTCCATTGTCCAACCCTTAGAAAATCTTAATTTAGAAGGTCAACCTATAGAAGAACTTGAAGTAGAAAGTCTTCCTAAACATAGTAGAATCATGTCTAGTCACCCCTCTACTCAAATCATAGGTGAAACCTCACAAGGAGTTAAGACAAGATCTCACTATAAGAATGTTTGTGCCAACATGGCCTTTATCTCCCAAATAGAACCCAAGTCCATAAAAGAAGCTGAAAAGGATGAATTTTGGATGATTGCTATGAATGAGGAACTAAACCAATTTGAGAGAAACCAAGTATGGAGGTTAGTTCCTAGGCCTAGTGATCACCCGGTTATTGGGACTAAATGGGTGTTTAGAAACAAACTCGATGAGCATGGAGATATTCAAAGGAATAAAGCTAGATTGGTAGCCCAAGGTTACAACCAAGAGGAAGGTATCGATTATGATGAGACCTTTGCTCCGGTTGCTAGATTGGAAGCCATAAGGATGCTACTTGCATTTGCATCCCATAAAAACTTTAAGTTGTATCAAATGGATGTGAAGAGTGCATTCCTAAATGGGTATATTATGGAGGAAGTTTATGTTGAACAACCTCCCGGTTTTGAGGATTTCAAATACCCTAATCACGTATATAGGTTGGACAAAGCCTTGTATGGTCTAAAGCAAGCTCCTAGAGCTTGGTATGAGAGGCTTAGCTCCTTCCTATTAGAGAGTGGCTTTCAAATGGGCACGGTTGACAAAACCTTGTTTATTAAAAGAAAAGGAAAAGATATGCTTATTGTTCAAGTCTATGTAGATGATACAATATTTGGTGCTACCAATGATAAGATGTGTGAAGAATTCGCACAATCCATGCAAAAAGAGTTTGAGATGAGTATGATGGGAGAGCTTACCTATTTCCTAGGACTTCAAATCAAACAATGTAAAAATGGAATTTTCATCAACCAAGAGAAGTATACTAAGGAACTCCTTAAGAAATTTGGCATGGATAGCTCTCAAATCAAGCCAACTCCTATGAGCACTTCCACCAAATTAGAAAAGGATGAAAGTGGGAAACCGGTTGATGAGAAAAAGTTTAGAGGAATGATAGGAAGTCTATTATATTTGACCGCTAGTCGGCCGGATATAATGTTTAGCGTGTGCATTTGTGCTAGGTTTCAATCGGGTCCTAAAGAGTCTCATTTGAGTGCCGTTAAGAGGATATTCAAATATCTCAAAGGAACTCCTTCTTTAGGATTATGGTATGAACGATCGAATGAATTCAATCTAGTAGGATTTTCGGATGCCGACTTTGCCGGTTGTAGAATTGATAGAAAAAGCACAAGTGGCACTTGTCAATTTCTAGGAAGGTCTCTAGTGTCCTGGTTTAGCAAAAAACAAAACTCGGTAGCCTTGTCTACAACCGAAGCAGAATACATTGCGGCCGGCGCTTGTTGTGCACAAATCCTATGGATGAAGAACACTCTCATGGACTATAATCTTGCATTTAGTAATGTTCCAATCCATTGTGATAATACAAGCGCCATCAACTTGACAAAAAATCCAATTCAACATTCTAGGACTAAGCACATAGAGGTAAGGCATCATTTCTTAAGAGATCATTCTCAAAAAGGGGATATTGAAATTAAGTACATCCACACCAATGAACAATTGGCGGATATCTTCACAAAACCCCTTAATGAGGATCGATTTTGTGACCTTAGGAGTGGACTCAACATTTGGAGTCTAGATCAAATGAAAGAGTTTGCACATGAAGCATGAATAGAAGACATAATTATCTTTGTATATATATATCTCATATTTTGATTGTGACTACATGGTTTTTGATGATCCAACCCTAACTCTAAAAATCACTCAATTGGTACCCATAGCCCACTTCATTTCAAGGGGGAGTCGGTACTATCACCCTAAATTAAGATACTTAAAACTTTGGCCTTGCGCCATCATCAAAACCCTCGGAAAGTCATCTATGTTCATGCATTGGATCATGGTTGGTTAAGTTGCAACTCAAAATATCACATGTAACTCTGTTCTCCTCCCATTCAAAACAAAAAAAAAAAAAAAAAAAAAAAAAAAAAAAAAAAAAAATTCTCGGAACTCCGAGATTTTGTCTCGGAACTCCGAGGAAATGAACAGAGGGCTCTGGAACGTTTCTCGGAACTCCGAGAAAATTTCTCGGAACTCCGAGATTTCTTCCAGGCTTCTCGGAACTCCGAGAAAATTTCTCGGAACTCCGAGAATCGGACAGTAGAAAAATAAAAAAATTGCGTGTGTTCTCGGAACTCCGAGAAAATTTCTCGGAACTCCGAGAATCGGACAGTAGCAAAACAAAAAAAACGCGTGTGTTCTCGGAACTCCGAGCCTATTTCTCGGAGCTCCGAGAATCGGTCTAGGAGCGTTAAAACCCCTGGATCCGGTTCATTTTTTCATTTCTCTCCTCTCCCCTTTCCCTCTTCCTTCCCTTTCTTCTCAAATACTACCTCCATTTTCGTTCTTTTTCTTCCTTTTTCAACTTCCACAACCCCTTTTCCTCCTTCAAACCATTTCCATTACCTCTCTTCTTCCTACCAACCCATTTTTCTTCTTCAAACCCTAACATTTCTCCTTTTTTTTCGTTTTTCTTCTTCTTCCTTTCTCCCCTTCTTCTATTTTCTTCCATTCTAGGGCTATTTCCTTGTTTTTAAACCCTTATCCGTCTCTATTTCTCTATTTCTCTCTATTTCTCTCTATTTCTCTTATTCTCCTTCATTTTAGGGCTATCTCTCTACTCACATTTCTTCTCACAATGCCTCCCAAAACCAAAAATCTCAACATTGGAGGCTCCTCCCAAGCTGCAGACCCTGAATACTTTCCTGAAGAAGTTCCCGAGGAAGAAGGGCCTTCTCGGAAGAAGGCAAAGGCAAAGGCTGTAGCGGCTGAGGTTGTGCCTAACTCATTTTTTACTGGGGATAAAGCCAAGAAACTCTGGGCCGACATCGGCACTAGGGGCATCCTCACCGGCAGGTACATTGATCCTCCTGTCCTTCAAAATTTCGACTTACAGGCCAAATTTGATGCCCTTCACTGGACATCCATCCTACACCTCAATGAACCAGTATACCCTCGATTGGTGCGTCTCTTCTACGCCAATCTCACAATTTCTCCTTCCTTCTTCAAAATTGAATCCAAAATCAAGAAAACAGTGATCAAACTCAACTATCACACCTTTGCCACTCTTCTTGGGATCAACTTTGATGGCCTCACCCACTATTTCTGGCCGGAAGATGGGACCCATTCACTTGATGATATCGATCATGACACGGTCTATGGTAGGATTACGCGGAACTACCACTCTGGTATGCCCGTCCAATTCGCCGACCTCATTCCGGTAGCACGTATGCTTCACAACTTTATGTACCACATCTTCATCCCTCGTGGTGGGATGCGTGAAGCCCTCAGACCCTTAGAGGCCTATCTTATCTACAGCATTCTCGAGGGCCGCCAGCTTTGTCTGCCGTACATCATGTTTCGCTACATGTTTCAGACCCCTGGCCGCTACCGCTCTTCGTTGCCCTATGGCATGGTCCTCACCCGTGTCTTCCGTCACTTTGGCATCACCTTGGATGGTGAACTGACCATGACTCCGACTGCCCCGTTTGATGAGCAGACCTTTAACCGAATGGCTTTGAATCAAGTCGCGGTTGACGATGCTCCTGCCGCTGAAGGCGGCTACGAAGCCGATGCTCAGGCTGCACCGGCCCCGCAGCCATCACAGGATACATCTTCATACTGCACTCGCCAGGATTTGGCTCAGATGCAGGAGGCTATTGAACGATCCATGGCCTCACAATTTGCGCAGCTATCTACCCATGTTGACTCTGAGATCTCTGCTCGCTTCCAGACCATGACTACCCATGTTGATGAGCAGTGGGCCGCTTATTATCGCTACCTCTCCGGTGACCAGTGGGGCCAGGCACCGGGCAGCTCTTCTCATCAGCCACCGCCTCCTCCGCCTCAGTAGATGGCTCGAGTTCTCTGATGCTCAGATTTCTATTTCTATTCGGTGTATCTATCTGTTTCTGTTATGTATCGATAGTCTTTGGACTATACGCTGGTTGTATGGATCTTTTTTTTTGGGATGTTTTAGGTTTATCTATATTTGTCACCATTATGCTGTGTCATGAATGCTATGTATGCTGACTGATTGTATGCACTTTTCTGTATGCCATTTCACATCCTCTATATATATCTCTATGTTTCATTCTTTTTGCTTGCATACCATGTATTATGCCTACTCTCTTTATCGCATTTCACGTTACTTGTTCATTTGCTCTCACCTACCCTCGCTCCTTTTGTTCCACCTTTTTGGTGATGACAAAAGGGGGAGAATATTTGAGCTCCCAATGCATATATTAAGGGGGAGCAAAGCTCTATGCTTAAAATGTTGCAATCAAATTTTCATCCTTAAAGTAATGCCTTAAATGTTCAATTAAATCAAACTCTTAGGGGGAGCCCAAAGTGTTTTATTCATCCCTAAAGGGGGAGCTCCTACCCTAAAACAAATTATGTTTGTCATCATCAAAAAGGGGGAGATTGTTAGCCCAAGGGTTCAACAAGTACTCCTATTGAATTGTTTTGATGATTAACAAACTAAATTTGTTTTAAAGGTTTTATACACTAATGATTTCCATTGGCAAAGTTATAATGTTCACAGTGTACCATCCTCAAGAGTGCATGACAAGGTTGAACTCAAGGTTGAACTCGAGGTTGAACTCAAGCACAAGATGGCAAATCAACTCAAGCATCAATGGAGTTGAGTGAAGACATGTCAAAGCCTCTACAAGGTGCCAACAAGATTGAAGACCAAGTAAATTTAGAATGTAAACGGTCCTCAATGTTTAGTCTAGGTCTATGGCACAAAGGAGAGTTAAAATCAACCTAGATAGAATTTAATGGGTTTGTGAATGTTCATAGTGGTGTCTCAACATTGTTGGACCCTCATGACACTCCATTTATCTTGAAAAATCAAAGTTCCAAAAGCCCAAACAAAATCAGCAAAACATAAGGAAAATCTGCTGGCCGTAGGCTTCTCGGAACTCCGAGAATATTCTCGGAGCTCCGAGCTCGGAACTCCGAGAAAATTCTCGGAACTCCGAGAATTGTTCCAGGTTCAAAAAATTAGCCGCTCGGAGCTCCGAGCCCGGAGTCCGAGACGACCGTTGGGGTGCGAATATTTTGTCTTTTTTTGTCCCCTCTATTTATATGAACTTAGGGACTCTTGGGTTTTCTACCTAAGGACATTACAAAGATTTCAAGAGCACAAAAAGTCATTTGTTCTCCTTCTCTTGAAGATCTTCACTCTCCATCTCTCTCTTGTGCCATTTACCTTAGATTATTCTTGAGAGACCTTAGGACCTTCACTTGTTCAATCTTGTTCTTGTGAGAGTGAGTGAGCTTTACCTTAAATTAGCCTATCTAGAGGCAAGCAAGCTTTTTCATTTCATCTTCTTTGTATTTGGCACAAAGGGCGCCGTAGAAGACCCTTGGAGCGTAGAGCTCGATTTGTACAAGGCGGAAGGAACGCCGTATTTAAGTTCCTTGGAGAAGATAGTGGAATCCTCAAGGAGAGTAACTTGAGAAGAGTGGAGTAGGTCTTGAGATAAGACCGAACCACTATAAAAATCTTGGTGTCAAAGCTTCTTTGCCTCTTCACCTCTTCTTGTGTGGTAAGTTTTCACTATTGCTTTGAATACTATTTTTGATTTCCTATTCAATCTAAAACTAGTGCAATCTAAGTTTTCAAAATACTTAAAATTTGAAAAGAAACCCAATTCACCCCCTCTTGGGTTGCTAAGTGGAATTTCAGCTACTTTAAAGTGCTATAAGTGGCGGGTGCTGCTGTGACATAATTGTACTGTCCTAATAAGGGAGGAATAATACCATCCATTCGCCGCGTAAATGGTATCATCCATTTTCCGCATAAATACACATGCACATGATGTGTCCCTTTTCCTATGATTTCGACATGAAGAGATTAATTATTAATATGTATTATAATTGATGTGAGAAGTCTCATCATGTCACACGCGAGCGAGTAAGGGCACATTTTTTTATTTTGTAAAAAATACAATGTTTTTTAGGGGTGCAAGTCACGTTGATTTTTGGTAATTCGGGCTGAGATTTTACGATAAACCGGGTCAAGTCTCGGTTGATTCTAATTTATTTTTTAGCAAACGATCAACCCACCCCGACCCGAGTTACACCCATAGCAAGTTTTTTTTATCATGAGAAATTAGTTATTAATTTATGATTGAACATGTGATGTAAACGAATTCAGTAGGTCACGATGTTAATACATTGAGGCAAACCTACTATGTGCAGTGGGTCACACCCTTAGTTGATCTGAACCGTCCATATCTGAAAGTAGGTATTATTGTATGATTGAATATACAACATAACAGAGGAGAAAAGGTTTAGTAGGGCGCGCCCACATTGTATGTGCGGTAGGTCACACCATTGATTGATCTGAACCATACATCTGATAGGCATTTCTTTCTGTTGCTTAAAATTGAGAAAATCATTGAATTGTGCTATGTAATAATGTACTGTTTTAGCCGTTGAATGTGATCCGTTAGCTACATCTATTTCTAGATTTTTTGCTGCATGTCCAAAAACAAAAGGCTAGCACATATTTTTTGTCGAAGACTGACTTGAATGTAGGCAATCGACGATCCAAGGCAAGGACTATGAGATTGACGGTTCAAGTGAATCAAAGGTTGGGCTATTTGATCCCTTGTTTGTTGGCAGAGTCCTAAAGAAAAACAATCCGATTGATTGTAATCCCATACCACAATCTTCAAGATCTGATTATTTCATGTGTTCACTGGATCATGAAATTACTCATTTCAATTCCTCTCTCAAATGTTTTTCTTACATCACCCACCATCGTAAAAATCATTGCCCTCTCTCTCTCTCATTATCTGTGAGTCTCTAGAACAAATATTATATTTTGCCATAGTTGAAGATGAAATCATGAAATTACTCCTCAAGCAAAGTGACATTCCTTCTATAATAAATAACTTTTGTTTATTGGAATTATAAAACAAAACCTATCAATATCTCACTAGAATATCCAATAAATGGGTATCTTGTAGTCCTAGTAAATAATGTTTCCATGCTCATCCTTTTAACAAAAGCTAGACATCCCTTGACGCTTATATGTTGGATACTCGGTTTCTTATCTATTGATATCATATATTGATGCAGAACGTCTGGGGTTGAAGGAGTCTTTTAGTTTTATTTTCTATTTTCGTTATTTTATTTGTAGCATTTTCTAAGGCATCAGATCTTGTTCTTTTGAGATGATTTTGGTGTTTTTAGAACGGTTTTTCGATTATCTATCTAAAGAGCCCAAGATACACGATTTGGACTTGATTTGGCTAAGTTATAGGCATTTTATGGATATGGTATAGGTATATTACGGAATTACTATTTTTGGAATATTTTAGTCATCTTTCTACTTTTTATTTATGTTGTTTTAGTTAGAAGAATGGGGATAATAGTTATGCAAGAATTTAGAGTTGTTATTCTTAGGTTTTGGCTCTTTTTATAATGTAATGGCATGAGGAATGAAAGAGATTGAATAAAGTTTATTGTTGGGCATCACTTGTGAAGAGTGCATTGGCTCTTTCACGTGGGTGAAAGAGCTACGCTCCTTTCGCGTGTTATGTTGGAGTTTTTCTCCCAACCATGGCATGGGTTTTCAAACCCCCACGAGATTGTTTTAGTTGTTGCTAGTGTTGATCTTCATCTTGTGCTGCCGCTTCACTCTCCCAGCTTCAATTGGTATCAGGGCACATAGGATCTCCGACGAATGCCCGACGGGGTGAAGAAGTCGTTGCACCTAGCATCGGCCAGCCAGATCTAGCTACAGAGAACGAAGTACTCCAACAAGTGAAGACTTTCACACACAGTTAGCACTACGCAAAGCCTGCATCCATGAGAAGATGGCCATGGATCTGAGAGTGCCTTCAAGAGCCCTTTTCATGGCTATGCTTCATGTCAGGGATCATTATCAAAAAAAAGGAAAGAAAGAAAGCTTCATGTAAGGTATCAAGAAAAAATGAAAAAAGAAAGGAAGAATGGAAAGTCGGTGCAACGCCGAAAATCAACAATCACCTAAACTTGGGGTCGAGTTTTCTTGCAGCGGGGGAGAATGATGCAGAACGCGTGGCGTTGAACAAGTCATTTATTTTTCTTTTTTATTTTCATCATTTTATTTGTAGTATTTTTTTAGGGCATCAAATCTTGTTCTTTTGGCATGATTTTGGTGTTTTAAAAAAGATTTTTCGATTACCTATCTAACGGAGCCCAAGATTACCCAATTTGGACTTGATTTTAGGAATATTTTAGTCATGTTTGTACTTTTTATTTATGTTGTTTTAGTTAGAAGATTGAGAATAATAGTTAGGCAAGAATTTAGAGTTGCTATTCTTAGGTTTTGGCTCTTTATATAATGTAATGGCATGAAGAAAGAAAGAGATTGAAAAAGTTTATTTTTGGGTGTCACTCGAAGCTCCTTCCACGACTTATCTTGGAGTTTTTCTCCATACCGTGGCATGGGTTTTCAAATACCCACGAGATTATTTTAGTTGCTGCTAGTTTTGATCTCCATCTTGCGTTGCCGGACCATGCTTCCTGCGTCATATATGGTGTCTGTAGGACACATCAAGTTGGAACTCTTATTAGTAGACATATAGCATTTCTACGGTGTTACCACAAAAGGAAATAGGTAAATCTTTGTAGTTCATCATTGATCTATTCATATCTAATTAGTGAAACGGCCTATCCCAAGGACGTTTTATTCAAAACCTTTATATTGGGGACAAAAATAGAGCACCAGACATAAGAGCATGTGGTCAATCACCAACTGCAACAACATGTTTGATACAGTTCGAATCGACGAACGCAATCCTTATGGTTGTGGAGGAAGAACAAGAAGTAAAATTCTTGCAAAAATATGAGAAAAACTTTTCTTCTTCAACTAAAACTCTCATTGCAAATGTGTGGTGCACTTTTAATAGAGGAATACAAGAGAAACAAATGTTGAACATAGCACATTAACTAGTTTATGGACTTACAAACTCATAAAAAATTTAGCAACTCACAAACACATTATGACTGGAAACCGCTTCTACAGCTGCCAACTCGTCTTATTGTTTGAGTCAAACATGGAAGAGTGCTTATGAAAGCCGGTCGGTCTTTATCAAACAATCAAGCACTAGATTAAAAGAAGGGCTTCAATAGCCAAACAACGGAATTACAAAAAAAACAAAAAAACAAATATGAAATCTGTATTTGATCTAGATCTAGCTTTGTCCGCGAGCCAGAAAGTAAAGTCTCTCCAACTCTTGTTGTTTCGCGAATGACTCACAAACACATTAATTAGCCTAAGAACTTACTGATACAGTCTTGTTTTGACTAATGCCGTTTTGCATAGTCGGCTGATGGCTAGCTTTAGGATGCACTTCGTTCGCCCATTGTTTTCTCTAGGATACAACCTAGTTGCACATAGGTTGTAGGGACCACCTGCATTAGCTTAGGACTAACTTGCATTTAGTTAGGGCATATAGGGTGTCCTAAAAGCCACAATCATCTTCAACTTTAAATAATCACAAAAGAAGCTTTAAAAACAAGTCAAGTCTTTTAGGTTGAGTCTAGTTTAGTGGTCTAGGCACAAATAGGCATTGTAGTTTATAATAAGCCACATAACTACGTAGACCTTGATTCCAAAAAGCGGCTTGGATACGTAGGCAGCTTGGATGGCTTGTCATCCAAGTTTGGGGGATACTGTTGCACATGTTTTATTGTCATAAAGTTTTAGGAGTCTGTGGTCTGGTACTTTCATATCTCCTATATAGTGACATGTTAGTGTGTTCTATTCCCTTATTTTCGGTGTTTATTCTCTTCAGATACATCTCTCATGCAGTTTTGGTTGTGTGGTTTATTGCTTGTTCTGATTTCATGTATAGGGACATGTTAGTGTGTTTTCCTCTGATATTTTGAGCGATTATTTTCTTTAGATGATTCATATGCTTAGCTGTGGAGTACTTATGTCTTTGTTGCTTTGCCTATTCACATGTTTAGCTGTAGTTCTTTACTACTTACTTGTTTATTATCTCCAGATCGCGTGCTTAGCAGTAGCTCTCTAATTGCTTTTCCTGCTTATCTTATCTCATCATTATTTGTTCATATCGGCTATTACCTGCTTAGCTGTAGATGTGCATGTGTATGTTTACCGCTTACTTACATGTGATGAGCTAGGATTAGATGTGATGAGTAGAGGCTGGTACCAGGATTATCTGTTATTGGATAGCACTAGTCTTCTACTCCTCTCTAGGAGATGGCAGATTCTAGTGTTCGTTCTAATGACAGATGATACTGGTACCCACTCTCTTTAGGCATACATATTAGATACGATGTATGGAGATAGGTAGCAGGATTATCAGATATTAGATTGACTCTAGTCTTCTCTTCCTCTTTGAGAGATGGCAGATTCTAGGGTCCTTTCCAATGTGAGGTGGCACTGATATCGACCCTCCTTAAAACTTGGATGTTTTATTTTCCTTTTACCCATCACCGGGTTTTGCATGCTTTGGTAGATTTCTTCTCGGAGATACGTGTTCCCATTTCATATGATTTTTGCCCAAAACTCATCAAAGTTAATAAAAATGGCTTAAGAGACCAAGTGCGCTCGGGCGAGTTGGGGTGCCTAACACCTTCCCAACTCGTAATCGGGCACGGACCTTTGTATCTCTGGTTATCCGTTGCAACAGAGTATCTTATGGGTTCCAGGGCCGAGTTTCTTGGATGGCTACTCTTCCTCATTTTCAGGTACGTCTTGACTCTTTGTCCCTGAATCAAGAGGTATCTCATATATCGCCATGACTCATGCTGTGAGGGCGCTACTTTTGAGAGAGCCTTAGCAGAGCTCTCCATCGGGTGGAGATCGAGAGGCCCCTCGGGTCAGCCTCGAGGTCCCTCGGGTCAGCCTCGAGGTCGCGGATTTGTAGTCCAGCAAGCAATGGCTGGAAAATGGCTATGTGCACTAGCCAAGCACAGGAGCAATCGACTTTGGCTTGCCCTTGCTTTCACAGCGCTTGCCCTTTTTGCTATTTCAGAAGTTCTCTATGTGACTTTAGGGGGTGCTGCTAAGCGCAGCTAGCGCTAGCGTACAGCTGTAGAGGAGCAGAGAGCCACTTTCTTGTTCTTGGTTGCATCTATAGCGAAGAACACCTGACTGAACGAGGGCCCGCAAGGGACTGGATGGACGGCTCTCGGTTCGTCGATCGATGCTCCTCCACTGCACGTGAGAAAGGAAACCATAAATTGGCTCTATGTATACCAAAGTGTAATTTGTTTCAAAGACCACTTTCTATATTCCCTTTAATGATCTAAGATCGATTGAAAGTTGTTTTTGTATGCAAAAATAACTAAAAAAACCTCTAATGGATAACCCAAAATAGGGAGATGATTTTTTCACCCCCTGTAGGATTATGCAACCCCCTTGTAACATGATTTGACATGAAAAAGCGTTAAAAGAGGGGCGCATAATCCTAGAGGGGGGTGAAAAAATCATTTCCCCCCAAAATATAAACCTAAATTTCAGTGTGTTGGCAGCCTTCATCCCCAAGCAGACCTTAAAATAATACACTGGCTCGAGGTCGGCCTTTAAATGATCCATACTGTCTTTGGGTTGGTAGAGTAATGGATGTTGGATTAATAATACATTAATGCACGTAATCAGATAAAAAACGTTGAGTTGAAGGAACATCAAATGATAATAATATAAGTTTATTTCCATTAAGTTTGGGTTACTCACAGTACTATTTCCATGTGAATATTTACTGTTGGCTCTTCGAGAGGACCCATGACCTTGCAAAGACTCCAATATAATTTTTTGAAGCTGCTTCACAAAATAGAAATTTTAAAGACTAATGGCATTCATTGATTCCAAAAATGCATTCCAAAAATTCATTAGAATAATGTCATTTATTAATTCAAAAAATCCATTCCAAAATGTTTGTCTTCGAGTTAATAGGGGAACAAGCCTTCTTACACTCTTGCCTTTTGGGGATTTCAATATCATTCCTTTTCATTTCTGGTATACAAAGAATGAATTGACAAATTCTATTTTCTCTTTTTGTTATTTCAATATTGGAGCATCTCAGTTTCTTCACCATAAAAAAAAATGAAAATCTCATATAATTAAAGAAGCGAGGAACAGTCAAAGAAATAAGGATAGAACTATAAACATACTCTTGTTGTCATTTGAGACTGCTCCCATACTCTCTTGGACGATTCTAAAAGCATTTGTTCCCGAACAAATGGCATCCATGATGCTTCAGCAAGGTTAGTTAGGACCCAGTTGACCTTCTTGGGCCTATTGTCATAATCAATTATCATAGAACTAGAAGCATCACGATCAAGTGGCTGAGGACTTTCTAAAGGCTGAAAAGAAACACATGCATTTAAGGCTCATATTGAAATACTGGTTTCTTCTTGATCTTCAACTTGTCAAGAACTAAATTTTAGAAGACTTGTACACTTCATAGCCTTGGCCTTGGGTGCAGGTGAAACCAAACAGATGGAGAAGAGAGGAGGAAACACAAGTGAAAAATTGAGATGAAACAGCTAGCCACCCAAAGGAATCCACCCAAGTGATAATTGCCGAAATAGACCAGAAGAACTCCTTCTTCTACAAAAGCCAAAGGCTAAATTTGATTCAAGTTCTCTGCAAAAGTCCCTTCTCTATAGGCCAAATAAACATTTAAGTAGGCATGGAAGAACCCTACATCCGTAGATGCGTTTCCGAAGGCTTGAACAACACATGTTCCAAGAGATATGGGAGAGGAAAACTATATTACTTTGTCTAACTTATAAGGCTATTTAACTAAACATAATGGGGGGTATTTGGGACTTGATTTAGAATAAAGAGAGATTCAAAATTATGTTAAATCATGGCAAAAAAAAGTTTAGAATAATGGACTGGACAACAGACAAAAAGAAACCCAAAACAGTTGAAATTCATATGGTGTAGGCAGCTTCAACCCTTCTCAGAAAAATGGCCATAACTCCCTCCACAGAACTCCAATTTGTGAACCATTTGTTGAGTTGGAAAGTAGACTGATAGATATTTCCAACCATAGGCCATATTTAAATATTTGAGTAAATTCAGTTTTGACCCAATAGATGCCCCAAAATCATGGACTAGAACTGTTTCTTCACCTTTATGCTTGGGGCCTAGGCTTGGTGGGCCTAGTGGGCTGGGTTTGAGCATCCATCTAAAATAGCTGCGGCGTCAAACGTTTCTGCTACAAACAAACTAATCATCGATTTTTACTCATTTTCTTCATCCTGGTAGGGAGAAAGATATGCCATCTGAGATAACTCCATCGAGATTGTTCCGGCATCACTGATTGAAAGTTACTTGCCTCCCCTTTTAAAACCTTAGGAATACTTTCCACCTTAAATGGACCCAACAGTAAGTGACAAGAATACATCGGTACCACATCACACAATTGGGCATCTTGATGTTGTGAGCCAAGGGAAAGAAAGACTAAACAAATTCGATTAACAAGTACCTCCTTCCCTTTTTTGAAACATGCGAACTTGAAAGTCATAGGCCTCATCTCGGTCTCAAGGTTGATCAACCCGACCATCTCTTGTTCCGTCACATTCTCGTAGCTCCCACTATCAATTGTAAGGTTGCAAATCTCATTCATTCGACGTAAATCCTTTTTCAAAAATATTATGCAGTAGCCTCTCAATATTTTTTTCCACTTTTGCCGTATTCATAACAAGCCGAATAACTAACGCCTCGCCACAATCGTTCCAAGCGATCTCGACACCCTCATCGTCATTGTAGTCGTAAAAAAAGTGGTTCTTCATCTGGACATTGTGGAGAAGCCTCTTCACTCAACGCTTGATTATGAGTATGATGAAATGGGCTAATCTCCTCTTCATCAGTTGTAGCATTCTCGGAATCATGACGCGAATCATCATGTTCCAGACGTTCGTAACCTTCTAAACACTGCTAGAGTTGTTTCACTTGTCTGGGGCTTGTTCAACCTCATGTAAGGCTTGTTCACGAACTGGGGCTTCTTCGACATTTCGTGCGGGACAACGACAACCAGCCATGAAACCAAAGCTCTATGTAAGCCGAATGGTTCTCACCTTGGCAATCTTCTATGTTTTGATGATTCCAAACACAAGTTGATTTGTGTTTTATTTCTAACATGCTTGATGTTTAAATGCATGTGTTGGAGATTCAAGCAATCAAACACAAAATTCAAAGACATATCATGGATCGTGGCATGCACCAAATTGTGAAGACCATGTGAAGCTAAAAGAAATGAAGAAATGATCCATGGCGACAATGAAGACTTGAAGAGACGAAGACATTGAAAAAATTGAGTGTTTCTCAAGTCTTTGAATGTAAAAGTCCAGTCTTTAGCTTAGGACCTACTAGAGGACCAATGAGCAGTTAACAAGCTTAAAGACACTCTATTAGGGGCCTAAAATAAGATAAATATCTTGGGACAAACCTTGGAGAACAGACCCAAAAGATAGACATCATTTGCACTTGCTTAGTAGTTCATTTAGTGACCACAGACCTTAATTTGATAATAATTGGTCCCAAAAAATTTGAAATATTTTTGAAAATATTTTTAACAGATAGGTCTCCTTCTTCTAATGTCCGTAGAGCACAAGGACATCGAAATGCAATAAGAAACGAAGGAGATATGATTTTTACAAGTTGGCCACTGAAATCTAGGAAACTAGTTACGGAATTCCGTGAAATCCCACAGAATTCTGAGCTCGGAATAGCTCAGAATTCTGTGGGATTTCACAAAATTCCATTGAGGCTTCTATTCCAAAATAAAAAAAGCCGTAACGGCTAGCTCGGAACTCCGTCCGTAGCTTCGGTACTTGCCATTGAGAGCCCTATAACTGCTAGGTTTGGTCTCCATTGTCTGTATAAAGGCCTCTAACCTTTCTAAACTAAACTCCAACATTTCTAAGCCTCACTTGAACATATTTAGAGTTGGAAAAACACTTCGGACCCTCTCTGGGTCTATTTGCAAAGAATTGGAGCTAGAATTTATTTGTACATCTTCTACATCAAGATTGTAACCTTTTGGAAGGGATTTTTATTTTCTTTCTTTCTTCATCAAACATTGTATTTGGGCGAGTGTTCTGAGAAATGGAGCCCTCTCCATGGTGAGGATTGCTGCCAAGGTTGAAGCAATTGGAGATTGTAATTGGCACCAGTCTTCGCCGAAGTTAAAAAGATCAACATAGTGAAGCCATCAACGTGTTTAGTTGATGAGTGGAGTAGGCCTAGTGGGTTTGAGGACCGAACCACTTTAAATTTTTGGTGCACTCTTTCTTATCTCTTGCTCTTTACATTTGCATTGCACTTTAGATTTAACTTATGTGCTTGAATGTTTTGATCTCTTATCTTTTAACTTGTTGGAGAGTTGTATTTTGGAAAAAAGAGGAAATGGCTAACACTTATTCTTATAAACCCAATTCAGCTCCCCCTCTTGGGTAGCCACCAACATACTTGGGCCTAACATTGCATTCTCACTTTGATACCAAATTGAAACCAAACAAATGTAGAAGAGAGGAGGAAACACAAGTGAAAAACTGAGATGAAACAACTCGCCACCCATTGGAATCCACCCAAGGGATAAGAGCCAAAATAGACAAGAAGAACTCATTCTTCTCCAAAAGCCAAAGGCTAAAGTTGATTCAAATTTTCTACAAAAGTCCCTTCTCTACGGCCCAAATAAACATTTAACTAGGCATGGAGCAACCCTCTAGCCATATGTGCATTTCCAAAGGCCTCAACAACATTTCCAAGCTTGACAACACAAGTTCCAAGAGAAAAGGGAGAGGAAAAATACATTACTTTGACTAACTTATAAGGCTATTTAACTAAACATAATGGGGGATCTTTGGGACTTGATTTAGCATAAAGAGAACTTCAAAATTATCTTAAATCATAGCAAAAAACGTTTAGAATAATGGGTTGGACAGCAGGCAAAAAGAAACCCAAAACTGCTGAAATTCGTATGCGAGGCAGCTTCAACCCTTCTCAGAAAAATGGCCATAACTCCCTCCACAGAACTCCGATTTGCGAACCGTTTCTTGAGTTGGAAAGTCGACTCATAGATCTTTCTAACCATGTATGAGTTGCTATATTTAAATCTGAGGGTAAAATCAGTTTTGACCCAAACGATGCACCAAAATCATGGACTGCAACTGTTTCTGGACCATTAAGCTTGGGGCCTAGGCTTGGTGGGCCTTGTCTGCTCGGTTTGAGCATCCATCTGTGATAGCTCCAACGTGACTAGGTCTTGGAACTATTCATAGTCCGAGAAATCGAAGAACCTCCCTTCTCGATCGGAAACGTTGACGGGTGATGGGCTCGTAGTAAAACTGCATAATCCAATAACATTTCTCATTCTTATTAGTATCATCATACGAATTTCAGGAAATAATTTTCATCCCCAAAAGATGAAGAAAATAGACAGAAAGCCCTGACTAAAACCCACTGAATATATACCAATTGCTACCTATAATATTGATAATATAAATAAAGTATGGAAATAATTGTAGTATCTGACTATTCCTTACCAATCATTCCATGAGCCAAGCATTACTATTCCTTACAATCTTTCACCGAAAGCAAAGCTTTTCAGTGAAAGATATGTATAGACAGATTTAATGATTTATAAACTAGTGTCTCTAAAATGCCAAAAAAAAAATAAAGCATAAAGACCTGTAGAAAAGAAACAATTCAACAATAGGTTACCTTGTCTATCCTTCCAGCATACGCGCCGGAAGTCCTAGGCCTCTCTTCGATTTCCCATCCTGCCGGTAACCATTCCGGCCTCTCGGATGAAACGAATTGGCGCGCTATCGGAGTCGCTTGCGAAGGTAGACTTCCCTCGCAAGAGAGATTTTGATCATTATTCGCGGAAAGAGGTACAAATTGCAGCTCTATTATCGGGGGAGTCAGTGGCGAATGTATATTTCCCTCGCTGGAGAGACTTTGACCATCCGCCAAAAAAGGTACAAATTGGAGCTCTACTATCTGCGTTGTGGCGAATATGTTGTTGTGGTCAGTGGAATGGGGTTTGGGATCGGATGGGATATCGACATTCTGCACGCCAGATGGGACAGAATTCTCATGGGAGGAAGGTGTGGCGTTGGGATCCATCTCGGACGGGTTTTGCTAGTAACAGGTTTAGGAGGATAGGATTTTAACAGAGGATTTCTTTAGTGGGCAGTGGAAATGGAGAAGTCAAATAATAGGTTTAGGTTTTAGAGTTTCAGTTTTCCAATATATTTATAATAGAGAGAAGGACAGTGGGATGGGGAAGTCAAAATGGACTTGTCTTGCCTCTTCTGGCGCACTTCTGGCCTAAGATAGTAAAATGAGCTGAATTGTATGGAAAAGACACGAAAAGACACGTTCGCATGCTTCATCCAATTAATTCATGAGATTTCGTGACACACTATTTTAGTAAAATATTCAAACCTATTAATTCATGCAGATTTTACGGGATCTATTTTGGATAGACTGTGAGATAAATCCCATACCCTTTTTTAGTAAAGATTCTTAACCTTATTTGTTCATGTCGGCTCCATGAGATCTATTTTAGATATATGGTGAGATCATGACCATTGATTATATTGCATCACCACTAGATCAATCCGGGTATACTATAACCATTTGATCACGACCGAAACATTACATTGATCGCGCGTTTTGCGCCTAAAGGCTAGGATCAACACATCAGACCAAACTATATTAATGACAAAAAATAGAAGTGATCCGTTTTTGTCAAGTAAAAACCTAGCATATTATACTAATAAGGACGTGATCGTGGGATTAAAATACTATAAGCGATGGGAGCCGCCTTCAAATATTGTAATAATAAGGGCGTGATTGTGGGCTTCTTTAAAGTGCTATAAGCGGCGGGTGCTGCTGTCACATAATTGTACTATCCTAATAAGGGAGGAATAATACCATCCATTCCCCGCGTCAATGGTATCATCCATTTGCCGTGTAAATACACATTCACATGATGTGTCCCTTTTCCTATGATTTCGACATGAAGAGATTAATTATTAAAATGTATTATTATTTATGTGAGAAGTCTCATCATGTCACACGCGAGTGTGATTTTGATTCTAATTTATTATTATTTATGTGAGAAGTCTCATCACGTTGATTTTGGGGAATTCGGGTTGAGATTTTACGATAAACCGGGTCAAGTTCTGGTTGATTCTAATTTATTTTTTAGCCAACGATCAATCCACCCTGACCCGAGTTACACCCATAGCTAGTTTTTTTAATCATGAGAAATTAGTTATTAATTTATGATGGAACACGTGATGTAAACGAATTCAGTAGGTCACGATGTTAATACAATGAGGCAAACCTGCTATGTGCAGTGGGTCACAACCTTAGTTGATCTGAACCGTCCATATCTGAAAGTAGTTATTATTGTATGATTGAATATACAACATAACAGAGGAGAAAAGGTTTAGTAGGGCGCGCCCACATTGTATGTGTAGTAGGTCACAACTTTGATTGATCTGAATCATACATCTGATAGGCCTTGCTTTCTTTTGCTTAAATTTGAGAAAATCATTGAATTGTGCTATGTATTAATGTACTGTTTTAGCCGTTGAATGTGATCCGTTAGCTATATCTATTTCTAGATTTTTTACTGCATGTCCAAAAACGAAATGCTAGCACATATTATTTGTCGAAGACTGACTTGAATGTAGGCAATCGACGATCCAAGGCAAGGACTATGAGATGGATGGTTCAAGTCAATCAAAGGTTTGGCTATTTGATCCCTTGTTTGTTGGTGGAGTCCTAAAGAAAAACAATCCGATTGATTGTAATCCCATACCACAATCTCCAAGATCCGATTATTTCATGTGTTCACTGGATCATGAAATAACTTATTTGAATTCCTCTCTCAAATGTTTTTCTTACATCACCCACCATGGTAAAAATCATTGCTCTCTCTCTCTTATTATCTTTGAGTCTTTAGAACAAATATTTTATTTTGCCATAGTTGAAGATGAAATCATGAAATACTCCTCAAGCAAAGTGACATTCCTTCTATAATAAATAACTTTTGTTTACTGGAATTATAAAACAAAACCTATCAATGTCTCACTAGAATATCCAATAAATGGGTATCTCTTAGTCCTAGTAAACAAAACCTATCAATGTCTCACTAGAATATCCAAAACCTATCAATGCTCATCCTTTGAACATATATATGCTAGACATCCCTAGACGCTTATATGTTGGATACTTGGTTTCTTATCTGTTGATATCATATATTGATGCAAAAGGTGTGGGGTTGAACAAGTCTTTTATTTTTATTTTCTATTTTGGTCAGTTTATTTGTAGTATTTTTTAGGGCACCAAATATTGTTCTTTTGAGATGATTTTGGTGTTTTTAGAAATTTTTTTCGATTACCTATCTAAAGAGCCCAAGATTATGCGATTTGCACTTGATTTGGCAAAGTTATAGGCATTTTATGGATAGGGTATAGGTATATTTCGGAATTACTATTTTAGGAATATTTTAGTCATCTTTCTACTTTTTATTTATGTTGTTTTAGTTAGAAGATTGGGAATAATAATTAGGCAAGAATTTAGAGTTGCTATTCTTAGGTTTTGGCTCTTTATATAATGTAATGGCATGAGGAAAGAAAGAGATTGAATAAAGTTTATTATTGGGCGTCACTTGTGAAGAGTGCATTGGCTCTTTCACGTGGGTGAAGGAGCTTCGCTCTTTTCATGTGTTATGTTGGAGTTTTTCTCCAAACCATGGGATGGGTTTTCAAACCCCCACGAGATTGTTTTAGTTGTTGCTAGTGTTGATCGCCATCTTGTGTTGCCGCTTCACTCTTCCAGCTTCAGTTGGTATCAGAGCACAAGGGATCTCCGACGAATGTCCGATGAGATGAGGAAGTCGTTGCACCTAGCATCGGCCAGCCTGATCTAGCTGCGGAGAACGACGTACTCCAACAAGTGAAGACTTGCACACACAGTTAGGACTACTCAAAGCCCGCATCAATGAGAAGATGGCCATGGATCTGAGAGTGCCTTCAAGAGCCATTTTCATGGCTATGCTTCATGTAAGGGATCATTATTAAAAAAAAAAGAAAAAGAAAGCTTCATGTAAGGTATCAAGAGGAAGAATAGAAGATTGGTGCAACGCCAAAAATCAATGATGGCCTAAACTCGAGGTCAAGTTTTCTTAGAGCGGGGGTGAATAATGCAGAACGCGTGGCGTTTAAGAAGTCTTTTATTTTTATTTTTTATTTTCGTCATTTTATTTGTTGTATTTTTTTAGGGCATCAAATCTTCTTCTTTTAGCATGATTTTGGTGTTTTTAGAAAGATTTTTCGATTACCTATCTAAAGAGCCCCAGATTACGTGATTTGGACTTGATTTTAGAAATAATTTAGTCATGTTTGTACTTTTTATTTATGTTGTTTTAGTTAGAAGATTGAGAATAATATTTAGGCAAGAATTTAGAGTTGCTATTCTTAGGTTTTGGCTCTTTATATAATGTAATGGCATGAGGAAAGAAAGAGATTGAATAAAGTTTATTTTTTAGCGTCATTCGAAGCTGCTTCAACGAGTTATGTTGGAGTTTTTCTCCAAACCGTGGCATGGGTTTTCTAATCCCCACAAGATTATTTTAGTTGCTGCTAGTGTTGATCTACATCTTGTGTTGCCGGTCCATGCTCCCTGCGTCATATATGGTGTCTGCAGGACACATCTAGTTGGATCTCTAATTAGTAGACATATAGCATTTCTAAGGTGTTACATCAAAAGGAAATAGGTAAATCTTTATAGTTCATCATTGATCTATTCATACCTAATTAGTGAAACGCCCTATCCCAAGGACATTTTATTCAAAACCTTTATATTGGGGACAAAAATAGAGCACCAGACATACGGGCATGTGGTCAGTCACCAACTACAACAACATGTTTGATACAATTCGAATCGACGAACACAATCCTTATGGTTGTGGAGGAAGAACAAGAAGTAAAATTCTTACAAAAATATGAGAAAATCTTTTCTTCTTCCACTAAAACTCTCATTGCAAATGTGTGGTGCACTTTTAATAGAGGAATACAAGAGAAAAAAATGTTGAACCTAGCCCATTAACTAGTTTAGGGACTTACAAACTCATAAATAATTTAGCAACTCACAAACACATTATGACTGGAAACTGCTTCTACAGCTGCCAACTCGTCTTATTGTTTGAGTCAAGCATGGAAGAGTGCTTATGAAAGCAGGTCGGTCTTTATCAAACAATCAAGCACTAGATTAAAAGAAGGGCTTCAGCAGCCAAGCAACGGAATTACAAAAAAAAAAAAAAAACAAATATGAAATCTGTATTTGATCTAGATCTAGCTTTATCCGCCAGCCAGAAAGTAAAGTCTCTCCGACTCTTGTTGTTTTGCGACTGACTCACAAACACAATAATTAGCCTAGGAACTTACTGATATGGTCCATTAAAATAGTCATATCTCACCAACTACTTGTCCGGTATTTGCATGACTATACTTGTTGGAAACATATTCCGAAGGGTTACAACTTTCTAGTTTACATTTTTCCAAATTCTTTTATCTAGTAGTCCAACAATCATCATGAAATCGAGCAGCAACATTTTAGCTGGTGTGCACCTACATCAATCTCCTCCAATTGAACAACAACTCGTCCCTGAGTTGACCGAGTCACTTTCATGATATGGAATAGGATAAAAAATATTGAAAGTAACTGAAACGCCGTAATCACCAGGTAATTCGATCTTGGATGCATTATCCCCAATTTTCTGAACCACCCGAAAAGGAGCATCTACAAGATTTTGAAGTTCGTCAAACTTCCTTGGATCAAGAAAACCCGTCGATTTGTGAAGGTGAAAAATGGACAAATTTGTGGAGGTTAGTACCCGTCCATTTTAACCTCCACAAATCAAAGAGTTAGGATGATCCTGTGGAGAAGATTTTTAGGGCACACCCTATCAATGTCAGGGCACATCAAATGAATGGTTTACATCACCCCAAACGATTATTCTTCTTAACTAGGAAAACTCAAACCAAATAAAAAAGGAAAAAGATTGGGAAATGGGTTTGGCAAGCCACTTGCAAATGGTTGAAGCGGGGTAGACTTCGACTTCTCTGACACATGTCCCAACACCCAAATTTATCACAGAAGCTTGGTTTCGCTCAATTTCAGTCATGCATTCTAAAAGTACCCAAATTCCGATCTGAAGATTTTAAGAACCAATATCATAACGCACACTTATGCCCTGATTTTGAGAGCCGATTGTGAATCCAAACCTGATTATTGGTCTTAAATTTAAGAACCGAGGCGGAGATGTTATCAGTGGAGCCGGAGATGATGATCGCGGCGAAGGTGGAAAAAAGAAGTAAGACAAAAGTGGGAGGTGTAGATCAACCGGATAATAGAGAAAGAGAGAGCTGCAGGAAGAAAGAAAAAGGGTCTATGCAATGAGGGCTCCACAATGGTTCGATTGGATTGAAACAACGTTGCAAAAATCGAGGAAAAGAAATCTGCAATCCAACGAAAATCCAGGGTTGAAAGAGATGGATAGCATACGGGCAAGATTTCAGGGATTTCTGATATTTTAGAAGACCAAAAATCTCACATTCGGAACAAAGACCCAAGAAAATTATGAAGAGAAAGAAGAAAAAAATGGGAGTGTAGAGATATGTCGTGGGAATTTGATGGCACAGGAGGTATTTCTAACTTAAACGCGTGGGAATTTGAGGGCATAGGAGGTATTTTCCTATTTGAGGTGAGGTGTTAAATTCACAGATTTTACAGAAAAAAGAAAAAAATCAAGCCTGTTCTCTTCTGCTATATATATATATGTGTGTGTGTGTGTGTGTGTAGTTAAAAACCCGTGCTATGCACGGGGAAATGAAGGTGCTGCTCTATCGAGGAACACCCGATCCTTTTGTGATATTCCCTAGCAAATCCCATTTGAAATGGATAGTCCCAAAGAGTTATGTAGAAAGAATAGGAATTAAGAAGAAGAAGAGAAGCACATAACAGATGTGATGATCATTTTCTGTTACATTAAATTATTTTTCCAAGCGTAAGAATTATTTTTTGATAGGTTGTGTGCATAAGATTTATAAGTTTCTCAAAAGATCTTGCTAATCATCAAGGAAACGAATTACAAAATTGCAAAAATCAACATCACTCCAACTTTGCTCGGTCGAGAATTTTTGTAGATGATGGCCCATAATTTGCCAACCATTTCTTGGCTATAGTATTTGACAAATATCCTAATAGGTTCCACCGTAGCAGAGCATTTGGATACTGGCAGCAAACTTGTTATAGAGCTGGAGCCCGGTGATCATGAAATTGATGTAAAAAAAAAAAATAACGGCAAGCTATGACTGTTGAAAATGCTAAGCATTGGCACAGTCATTCTGTAATGTTTGGAATGAGTTGCATGCAAAGTTAAATTCTTTGAAGGAGAACCTAAAATGGTTCTTCAATCCTTCCTAGTACAGGTAAACATAGTGGGTGGAAATATAAGTCATGGATTACCCATATCCAAAGAGCAATGCAGACCCCAACCAATGAATAGAAAATCATGACACACGAACTTTCTATATGCAATTAATGGAAGTACACAAAGAAAATAAAGAGATTTCATTTTCCTTACAAATTCAGGAAATGTTTAACTTGTTTAACGTTGAGACCAAGTGAAGAATCCAAAATCCAAGAAAAAGAAGAGGACAACAAAACTAAGAAGATGCTCATAAAAAATGAGTGAAAATTAGTACAATATTCGAAGAGAAGGTGTGACAGCAATCGCTGCTTCTAATATGACCCAGGAACTGAAATCAATTAGCTGAAGAGGGAGAGTAAAGTCTTTGATACCTTGAAGTCTGCAGTATCTGGAGAACAAACATTTTCCATAAAAACCCTCTGTAAAAATCTTTTAGATGTGGAAAAATAATGGAAACCCCTTATCCCATACACAAAAGTAAGATCATCCTTAAATTTTAAATCAATGTACCTAAAACAAATGGGGCAACGATGCAGAATAAAAAGATGCCGTAAAATGATTTAAAAAGTCTAGCATATATTGGTGATATATTTGATTACTCGTGTAAAGTGTAGTCTCATTTTCAAATTATTGGATATGAGGGTTCAAAAGGTAAAGACTACAGACGTGTGTCTGGTAGCTAAGTCATCCGGCCGACTAATATTAACCTAATAATGATTTCCATTGATAACAACTGTAATAATGAGCAAATGTTATCTGCACTCCCTCATCAGCTTTTAAATGTTATAGGAATCCTCAAAGTCAGCATGCAATCGAAGCAGATATTCTTTGTGAAAGAGATGAATGCTTTTATCAAAAGCACTCGTATAAATCACAATGCAGTTTTGGTGGTAGGGTTTGGAGAAGAACTTCCGAAGGGGGAAGACGGACTAGGTATTAGGGTTTGGGGATAGATGGAATAGAGAGAAGGAGATGTGTTCGGTTTTTGAGAAGTGCTTAAAAAATCTCTAAAAAATCTCTGACACATAATACAGAAAGAGAGAGATAAATTTGGGAGGAGACAATGTCAAAAATGTCTCTGACTCCGGGTAAATGGGGTATAGAAGGAAATCAGAATATGTTGTGAGGTTTGAACGGAAAGAAGTGACCAAAAAAAGGGACAAAATTCCACCTAAGAAATAAAAAAGAATAAATAAAAACTGACTTTCCTTCCGGCTTATATATATACTAGTGAAAAACCCAGTGCGATGCACGGGCCGGCAAAGAACTGTACGAACCACGTCATAGGTTGATCCAAACCGTCCATGTGATGGAACACAACATAAATAGGTTGTGCCCCAAAAATCATTTCCATAGGCTGATCCTAGCCGTCCAATCTAAAGAGGTTTCCATAATTCCCCTTAAATCGGATGGTTTAGATCACCCTATAGATATTTTATTAAACAACCATAAAGGAGGGGGGTAAGATTGAAATTATGTGGCTTTAATGGGTGCGTGCGATGCACGGGCCGACAAAGAACTGTACGGACCACGTCATAGGTTGATCCAAACCGTCCATGTGATGGAACACAACATAAATAGGTTCTGCCCCAAATATCATTTCTGTAGGCTGATCCTAGCCCTCCAATCTATAGATGTTTCCATAATTCCTCTTAAATCGAATGGTTAAGATCACCCTATAGATTTTTTATTAAAAAACCAAAAAGGAGGGGGGTAAGATTGAAATTATATGGCTTTAATGGGTGCCTTTGTTAAAAGCATAAAGGAGGGGGTAGGATTGAAAATATGTGAGTTGAATGGGTGCATTTGTTAAAAAAGTCAAAAAAAGTGATGTGTAATTCTCATAGAATTTTCAAAAAAATCAAAAAATTCTCTTCTTTTCCATCCAGCTTATTATAGTAAATATATATATCTACTACTATAAGCTGGGAGGAAAAGAGGTGAATTTTTTGATTTTTTTGAAAATTATATGAGAATTACACATCACCCCCAAACAGATAAATACCTCTTATGCCCTAAAATTCCAACACATCTAAGTGAAAATACCTCCTATGCCCTCAAATTCCCACGAGCTCACGTCTTCTTCTTCTTTCTGTTCTATGAAGATTTTTTTGGTCTTTGTTTCCACTTTGAGAGATAGAAGACTACATCAACGTCCATTCCCATCTTATCAACGTCCTTCTCTCTCTCTCTCTCTCTCTCTCTCTCTCTCTCTCTCTCGATTTCGGTTGGTATCCCCATCTCAGCTTCCCCATCTTCTATCCTCTCTTTTTCGTTTTCCAAAAACTTATAATTATTTCTCTTCACAACTTTCGACGCTAACGTTCCCACTTCCCCTGAGAATTCTAAGTAAGCTAGAATTAAGGGATTTACTCCTATCTGCTTGCCCATCTTTGGTCTGTTTCTTTAAGTTCGTTCTTTTTATTTCGGTAGATCTGTTTTTGTCTCTGTTTATCTACAACTTCAAAGTAGAATCTTCGTTTTTGATCTTTTGTGAGGATCCAGCAGAAACCTCTCTTATATCCCTCATGTTAAAGTGTTTTACGTATTCTCTGCTATCTACGAATCGTCGGTCATCAGCCTGTCCGGATGGCTTGAAACCCTAGCTATTTGAGGTATTTATTTAAGACTCTGATTTTGGTTTTCAATTTCGTTTTCTTCATCAAACAGAGATAGAAATGTTCCTTTTTCTTTCTATTAATATTCCAAGATTTTTTCTAGGAGAAGATAGCATTTCTTTAGCATTTCGGGTTTGAAGAACATCACAGAAAGGTAATTTCTTAATCTTTCTTCCATTTGATATCTATTCCCAATTACTATGTCCATCTTTCTTTCATTTTATGGCAGCCAGAAAACCGGCCGCTCAAGAACGACCAGAACATGGGTGATAAACACACCCATTTCACAGTCCTATGTATTCTCTCTTGATCTCAATCACTTTTTTTATGGTTTCAAAGCTGAACTCTGGCTCTTGCTCTCAATCCCTTTTTTTATGATTTTTCCCCTCATTTTGATTTGTCGGCTGATTCGCTCTTAATCATTTTTTATGATTTTTTCCCCTGATTTTGATTTCTCGGCTGATTCGCTATGCAGAGTTACTATTTGAGTTGAAGATGGTTTCTTAATGGCAAGCAAAAAGACCCAAGAGACCGATACTTTTATTTATCCAATGATTATTTGTGATAAGTGTTTGGTGTTTAGTCTGGGTTGCTCTCTCTATTGGGCTTCCTATTTATATTTCTCCTTCTTTTTATGGTTAATGTATATTTTTCCTTCTTTTAATGCCCAATGCTTTGCTTTCTAGACCAGCGCCTACAAATTTTTCCAATATTTACTTGGATCGGTTCTTCTAGCTTATAACTTACCAAATTATCATCGTTTGTTGAATCTAACATTGTTGAAGGCAATTTTTCAAATAGATTTCCAAGACTTGAACTCCCCTATTTTTCTTTGGGGTTTTGCTGTTTTTCCAATTCTTTACTCAGAGAGAGTAAAGAGAGAAATTGAGATTTTAAGACATTTTTTTTGCAGGAAAGAGCGCAAAAAGAGAGTAAAGAAATAGAGCCCTACTCTCTCTCTCTCTCTCTCTGCCTATTTCCATCCGTAAACCATTGGGATCTTGATAGAAAGGCCTTTAGTCTTGAAGATTCGTTTCTGTCCCTTCTCCAATAAGTGGACTGTGTCTGGACGGATGGCTGTTTTTACGGTAAAACATTGTATTGCTAGGCTATGGCTATTTTTAATACACTTCTTAGTTGCCTGTTTTTTGTTCTTCTTACTTGTGGGATTAATGTGGCTAAGGATTGAGAGACTTGGATTGTTTTGTTCTTTTTAGTTTTGAGTGGTAAATAGCATTTTATGTTTGCTCTGTTTATATTTTTGGGTTTACTTTTCGTTCCATTGTAAATATGGTTTCAATGTTCCACACCATACAGTGCCTATTCACTAGATTTATGCACATATGAAATGTACAGGGAGGAGATCTTGGGGGTGCAGTTTGAAAGATGTGGCCAAAGTGCTTGCTGAATATTGATTGAAAACGAGGAGACAATTGAATTTGGGTAAGTCATAGATTAGGTGGATTTCAATGCCATTTTTTGTTTTGTTTTGGTCATGGGTTTTGTTTTCAATTTTTGTAAGCTATCAGTAGCCTGAAAATTCTATTTGTGGCTATGGTATTCAAGGTGAAGTAAATCTCTCTCTCTCTCTCTCTCTCTCTCTCTCTCTCTCTCTCTCTCTCCTGTGATTCATGCTGAGCATGCATTTTAGTAAAAGTAAACTTCAAACTATCGTAGAAAAAAAAGGATGCAACCATTATGTTTGATGTTTTAACCTTATGTAAGATAGCTTTGGTTGTTTAATAGGGGACCTGGAATAATCTGATGGGATGGGATGGGATTAGGGCATCAACCACAGTTTTTGATGAAGTTAGGGGATGTTTCATGAATTTTGGTGATCTTTTAGACCAGAAATCATTTGGCCCTTTGGTTCTTTTTTTTTATCACTTGCGCGAGAAAGTGATAGACGAGGAGAGTGAAGCTGAGTTTCTGGCAGCAGTTGAACTGAATAAGAAACCTCTGGGGCAGCGGTGTTAAGACTTAATACAATGGTGCTAACCAACTTCTCTGGCAAGAATTGATGTCCGGGTCTTAGGAACTACATCATTGGAACCCTGTTACATTACCGATGGGGACATGCATTTTGCGTTTAAGGTGCAACCCAAGTTTCAGAAGTATTCCACGTCATCGCCGACACATTTGATCATGATCAAATTTTAGGCATCCTTAATTCCTTGTTTATATTGCAAGAATGTATTTGAAAGTTAAGAAAAGAAAGACTTTTCCCAAATGTCCTGCTTATAAACCTCATAATACAGCTATTTCAAAAAAAAAAAAAAACCTCATAATACATAACTCATATATTTTGTTCTTCATTCATTCAACTTTCATTATTTTCGATCTAAAATAACTTTTCCCTCCGTGCATCGCACGGGTTGTCCTACTAGTATATATATATAGTAGAAGAGAAAATAGAAGAGAAAATAAGAGAATTTTTTGTAGAATTACACATCACTCTTTTTGACTTTTTTCAACAAAGGCACCCATTCAACACACATATTTTCAATCCTACCCCCTCCTTTAAGCTTTTTAACAAAGGCACCCATTAAAGCCACATAATTTCAATCTGACCCCCCTCCTTTATGCTTTTTTAATAAAAAACCTTTAGGGTGATCTTAAGCATCCGATTTAAAAGGACCGACATATTATGGAAACCTCTATAGATTGGAGGGCTAGGATCAGCCTATGGAAATGATTTTTGGGACACAACCTATTTATGTTGTGTTCCATCACATGGACGGTTTGGACCAACCTGTGATGTGGTCCGTATAGTTCTTTGTCAGCCCGTGGATCACATTGGGTTTTTTACTAGTATATATATATAATCTAATCTAATCTAATGTAATACTATATAGCATAAGAGAAAATAAGAGAATTTTTTGTAGAATTACACATCACTTTTTTTTACTTTTTTTAACAAAGGCACCCATTCAACACACATATTTTCAATCCTACCCCCTCCTTTATGCTTTTTAACAAAGTCACCCATTAAAGCCACATAATTTCAATCCTACCGCCCTCCTAAATGTTTTTTTAATAAAAAAACCTATAGGGTGATCTTAACGATCCGATTTAAGAGGAACAACATATTATGGAAACCTCTATAGATTGGAGGGCTAGGATCAGCCTATGGAAATGATTTTTGGGACACAACCTATTTATGTTGTGTTCTATCACTTGGACGGTTTGGATCAACCTGTGATGTGGTTCGTATAGTTCTTTCTTGGCCCGTGCATCACATAGGGTTTTTTACTAGTATATATATATATATCTGAAGAGAAAAAGAGAGAATTATTTGAATTTCTCCCGAAATTCTACGAGAATTACACATCACTTTTTTTGACTTTTTTTAACAAAGGCACCCATTCAACCCACATATTTTCAATCCTACGCCCTCCTTTATGCTTTTTAACAAAGGAACCCATTAAAGCCACATAATTTCAATCCTACCCCCATCCTTCACGCTTTTTTAATTATGGAAACCTCTATAGATTGGAGGGCTAGGATCAGCCTATGGAAATGATCTTATAGGCACAACCTATTGATGTTGTGTTCCATCACATGGAGGGTTTGGATTAACCGATGATGTGGTCCGTACAGTTCTTTGTCGGCCCGTGCATCGCACAGGGTTTTTTACTAGTATCTACTATAATAAGCTGGATGGAAAAGCCCCAACTTTTTTGAATTTTTTGAAAAATCTATGGAATTTACACCTCACTTTTTTTTTACTTTTTCTAACAAAGGCACTCATTCAACCCACATATTTTCAATACTACGGCTCCTTTATGCTTTTTAACAAAGGCACCGGTTCAACCCACATATTTTCAATCCTACCCCCTCCTTTATGCTTTTCAACAATAGCACCCATTCAACCCACATAATTTCAATCCTACCCCCTCCTTTATGCTTGTTAACAAAGGCACCCATTAAACTGCTCATTATCGAGTGTTACTCATTTTCTTCATCATGGTAGGGAGAAAGATATGCCATCTGAGATAGCTCCATCTGAGATAGCTCAGGCATCACTGATTGTAAGTTACTTGCCTCCCCATTTAAAACCTCAGGAATACTTTCCACCATAAATGGACCCACCAATAAGTGACAAGAATACATCGGTACCACATCACAGAATTGGGCATCTTCATGTTGTTTGCCAAGAGAAAAAGAGACTAAAAATTTCGATTAACAAGTACCTCCTTCCCTTTCTTGAAACATGCGAACTTGAAATTCATAGGCCTCATCTCGGTGTCAAGGTTGATCATGCCGACCATCTCTCTTCCATCACATTCTCGCAGCTCCTACTATCAATTGTAAGGTTGCAAATACTTCCATTAAGCTTGGGGCCTAGGCTTGGTGGGCCTAGTGGGCTCAGTTTGAGCATCCATCTGTGATAGCTCTAGCGTCACTAGGTCTTGGAACTATTCATAGTCTGAGAAATCGAAGAACCTCCCTTCTCGATCGGAAGCATTGATGGGTGATGGATTGTAGTAAAACTGCATAATCCAATAACATTTCTCATTCTTATTAGCATCACCATACGAATTTCAGGAAATAATTTTCCTCCCCAAAAGGTGAAGAAAATAGACAGAAAGCCCTGACTAAAACCCACTTAATATATACCAATTGCTACATATAACATTGATAATATAAATAAAGTATGGAAATAATTGTAGTATCTGACTATTCCTTACCAATCATTCCATGAGCCAAGCATTACTATTCCTTACAATCTTTCACCGAAACCAAAGCTTTTCGGTGAAAGAAATGTATAGACAGATTTAATGATTTATAAACTAGTGTCCCTAAAATGCCAAAAAAAATAAAGCATAAAGAACGGCAGAAAAGAAACAATTCAACAATAGGTTACCTTATCTATCCTTCCAGCATACGCACCGGAAGTCCTAGGCCTCTCTTCGATTTCCCCTCCTGCCGGTAACCATTCCGGCCTCTCGGATGCAACGAATTGGCGCACTATCGGAGTTGCTTGCGAATGTAGACTTCCCTCGCAAGAGAGATTTTGATCATTATTTGCGGAAAGAGGTACAAATTGGAGCTCTATTATCGGGGGAGTCAGTGGCAAATGTATATTTCCCTCTCGAGAGAGATTTTGACCATCCGCCAAAAAAGGCACAAATTGGAGCTCTACTATCTGCGTAGTGGAGAATATGTTGTTGTGGTCAGTGGAATGGGGTTCGGGATCGGATGGGATATCGACATTCTGAATGCCAGATGGGATAGAATATTCATAGGCGGAAGGTGTGGCGTTGGGATCCATCTCGGACGGGTTTTGCTAGTAACAGGTTTAGGAGGAGAGGATATTAACAAAGGATTTCTTTAGTGGGCAATGGAATGGAGAAGTCAAATAATAGGTTTAGGTTTCAGAGTTTCAGTTTTCCAATATATTTATAATAGAGAGAAGGACAGTGGGATGTGAAAGTCAAAATGGACTTGTCTTGCCTCTTCTGGCGCACTTCCGGCCTAAGATAGTAAACTGAGTTGAATTGTATGGAAAACACACGAAAAGACACGTTTGCATGATTTAGTAAAATATTCTAACCTATTAATTCATGCCGATTTTGCGGGATCTATTTTGGATATACTGTGAGATAAATCCCATACCCTTTTTAAGTAACGATTCTTAACCTTATTTGTTCATGTCGGCTCCACGAGATCTATTTTAGATATATGGTGAGATCATGACCATTGATTATATTGCACCACCACTAGATCAATCCGGGTATACTATAACCATTTGATCACGACCGAAACATTACATCGATCGCGCGTTTTGCGCCTAAAGGCTAGGATCATCACATCACACGAAACTATATTAATGACAAAAAATAGAAATGATCCGCTTTTGTCAGCTAAAAACCCAGCATATTATACTAATAAGGACGTGATCGTGGGATTAAAATACTGTAAGCGATGGGAGCCACCATCAAATAATGTACTAATAAGGGCATGATTGTGGGCTACTTTAAAGTGCTATAAGCGGCGGCTGCTGCTGTGACATAATTGTACTGTCCTAATAAGGGAGGAATAATACCATCCATTCGCCGCGTAAATGGTATCATCCATTTTCCGCATAAATACACATGCACATGATGTGTCCCTTTTCCTATGATTTTGACATGAAGAGATTAATTATTAATATGTATTATAATTGATGTGAGAAGTCTCATCATGTCACACGCGAGCGAGTAAGGGCACATTTTTTATTTTGTAAAAAATACAATGTTTTTTAGGGGTGCAAGTCACGTTGATTTTTGGTAATTCGGGCTGAGATTTTACGATAAACCGGGTCAAGTCCCTGTTGATTCTAATTTATTTTTTAGCAAACGATCAACCCACCCCGACCCGAGTTACACCCATAGCAAGTTTTTTTTATCATGAGAAATTAGTTATTAATTTATGATTGAACATGTGATGTAAACGAATTCAGTAGGTCACGATGTTAATACATTGAGGCAAACCTACTATGTGCAGTGGGTCACACCCTTAGTTGATCTGAACCGTCCATATCTGAAAGTAGTTATTATTGTATGATTGAATATACAACATAACAGAGGAGAAAAGGTTTAGTAGGGCGCGCCCACATTGTATGTGCGGTAGGTCACACCATTGATTGATCTGAACCATACATCTGATAGGCATTTCTTTCTGTTGCTTAAAATTGAGAAAATCATTGAATTGTGCTTATGTTTTGGCTCTTTTTATAATGTAATGGCATGAGGAATGAAAGAGATTGAATAAAGTTTATTGTTGGGCATCACTTGTGAAGAGTGCATTGGCTCTTTCACGTGGGTGAAAGAGCTACGCTCCTTTCGCGTGTTATGTTGGAGTTTTTCTCCCAACCATGGCATGGGTTTTCAAACCCCCACGAGATTGTTTTAGTTGTTGCTAGTGTTGATCTTCATCTTGTGTTGCCGCTTCACTCTCCCAGCTTCAATTGGTATCAGGGCACATGGGATCTCCGACGAATGCCCGACGGGGTGAAGAAGTCGTTGTACCTAGCATCGGCCAGCCAGATCTAGCTACAGAGAACGAAGTACTCCAACAAGTGAAGACTTTCACACACAGTTAGCACTACGCAAAGCCTGCATCCATGAGAAGATGGCCATGGATCTGAGAGTGCCTTCAAGAGCCCTTTTCATGGCTATGCTTCATGTCAGGGATCATTATCAAAAAAAAGGAAAGAAAGAAAGCTTCATGTAAGGTATCAAGAAAAAATGAAAAAAGAAAGGAAGAATGGAAAGTCGGTGCAACGCCGAAAATCAACAATCGCCTAAACTTGGGGTCGAGTTTTCTTGCAGCGGGGGAGAATGATGCAGAACGCGTGGCATGGGTTTTCAAATACCCACGAGATTATTTTAGTTGCTGCTAGTTTTGATCTCCATCTTGCGTTGCCGGTCCATGCTTCCTGCGTCATATATGGTGTCTGTAGGACACATCAAGTTGGAACTCTTATTAGTAGACATATAGCATTTCTACGGTGTTACCACAAAAGGAAATAGGTAAATCTTTGTAGTTCATCATTGATCTATTCATATCTAATTAGTGAAACGGCCTATCCCAAGGACGTTTTATTCAAAACCTTTATATTGGGGACAAAAATAGAGCACCACACATAAGGGCATGTGGTCAATCACCAACTGCAACAACATGTTTGATACAGTTCGAATCGACGAACGCAATCCTTATGGTTGTGGAGGAAGAACAAGAAGTGAAATTCTTGCAAAAATATGAGAAAAACTTTTCTTCTTCAACTAAAACTCTCATTGCAAATGTGTGGTGCACTTTTAATAGAGGAATACAAGAGAAACAAATGTTGAACATAGCACATTAACTAGTTTATGGACTTACATACTCATAAAAAATTTAGCAACTCACAAACACATTATGACTGGAAACCGCTTCTACAGCTGCCAACTCGTCTTATTGTTTGAGTCAAGCATGGAAGAGTGCTTATGAAAGCCGGTCGGTCTTTATCAAACAATCAAGCACTAGATTAAAAGAAGGGCTTCAGTAGCCAAACAACGGAATTACAAAAAAAAGAAAAAACAAATATGAAATCTGTATTTGATCTAGATCTAGCTTTGTCCGCGAGCCAGAAAGTAAAGTCTCTCCAACTCTTGTTGTTTCGCGAATGACTCACAAACACATTAATTAGCCTAAGAACTTACTGATACAGTCTTGTTTTGACTAATGCCGTTTTGCATAGTCGGCTGATGGCTAGCTTTAGGATGCACTTCGTTCGCCCATTGTTTTCTCTAGGATACAACCTAGTTGCACATAGGTTGTAGGGACCACCTGCATTAGCTTAGGACTAACTTGCATTTAGTTAGGGCATATAGGATGTCCTAAAAGCCACAATCATCTTCAACTTTAAATAATCACAAAAGAAGCTTTAAAAACAAGTCAAGTCTTTTAGGTTGAGTCTAGTTTAGTGGTCTAGGCACAAATAGGCATTGTAGTTTATAATAAGCCACATAACTACGTAGACCTTGATTCCAAAAAGCGGCTTGGATACGTAGGCAGCTTGGATGGCTTGTCATCCAAGTTTGGGGGATACTGTTGCACATGTTTTATTGTCATAAAGTTTTAGGAGTCTGTGGTCTGGTACTTATCCATATCTCCTATATAGTGACATGTTAGTGTGTTCTATTCCCTTATTTTCGGTGTTTATTCTCTTCAGATACATCTCTCATGCAGTTTTGGTTGTGTGGTTTATTGCTTGTTCTGATTTCATGTATAGGGACATGTTAGTGTGTTTTCCTCTGATATTTTGAGCGATTATTTTCTTTAGATGATTCATATGCTTAGCTGTGGAGTACTTATGTCTTTGTTAGCTGTAGTTCTTTACTACTTACTTGTTTATTATCTCCAGATCACGTGCTTAGCAGTAGCTCTCTAATTGCTTTTCCTGCTTATCTTATCTCATCATTATTTGTTCATATCGGCTATTACCTGCTTAGCTGTAGATGTGCATGTGTATGTTTACCGCTTACTTACATGTGATGAGTTAGGATTAGATGTGATGAGCAGAGGCTAGTACCAGGATTATCTGTTATTGGATAGCACTAGTCTTCTACTCCTCTCTAGGAGATGGCAGATTCTAGTGTTCGTTCTAATGACAGATGATACTGGTACCCACTCTCTTTAGGCATACATATTAGATACGATGTATGGAGATAGGTAGCAGGATTATCAGATATTAGATTGACTCTAGTCTTCTATTCCTCTTTGAGAGATGGCAGATTCTAGGGTCCTTTCCAATGTGAGATGGCACTGATATCAACCCTCCTTAAAACTTGGATGTTTTATTTTCCTTTTACCAATCACCGGGTTTTGCATGCTTTGGTAGATTTCTTCTCGGGGATACGTGTTCTCATTTCATATGATTTTTGCCCAAAACTCATCAAAGTTAATAAAAATGGCTTAAGAGACCAAGTGCGCTCGGGCGAGTTGGGGTGCCTAACACCTTCCCAACTCGTAATCGGGCACGGACCTTTGTATCTCTGGTTATCCGTTGCAACAGAGTATCTTATGTGTTCCAGGGCCGAGTTTCTTGGATGGCTACTCTTCCTCATTTTCAGGTACGTCTTGACTCTTTGTCCCTGAATCAAGAGGTATCTCATATATCGCCATGACTCATGCTGTGAGGGCGCTACTTTTGAGAGAGCCTTAGCAGAGCTCTCTATCGGGTGGAGATCGAGAGGCCCCTCGGGTCAGCCTCGAGGTCCCTCGGGTCAGCCTCGAGGTCGCGGATTTGTAGTCCAGCAAGCAATGGCTGGAAAATGGCTCTGTGCACTAGCCAAGCACAGGAGCAATCGACTTTGGCTTGCCCTTGCTTTCACAGCGCTTGCCCTTTTTGCTATTTCAGAAGTTCTCTATGTGACTTTAGGGGGTGCTGCTAAGCGCAGCTAGCGCTAGCGTACAGCTGTAGAGGAGCAGAGAGCCACTTTCTTGTTCTTGGTTGCATCTATAGCGAAGAACACCTGACTGAACGAGGGCCCGCAAGGGACTGGATGGACGGCTCTCGGTTCGTCGATCGATGCTCCTCCACTGCACGTGAGAAAGGAAACCATAAATTGGCTCTATGTATACCAAAGTGTAATTTGTTTCAAAGACCACTTTCTATATTCCCTTTAATGATCTAAGTTCGATTGAAAGTTGTTTTTGTATGCAAAAATAACTAAAAAAACCTCTAATGGATAACCCAAAATAGGGAGATGATTTTTTCACCCCCTGTAGGATTATGCAACCCCCTTGTAACATGATTTGACATGAAAAAGCGTTAAAAGAGGGGCGCATAATCCTAGAGGGGGGTGAAAAAATCATTTCCCCCCAAAATATAAACCTAAATTTCAGTGTGTTGGCAGCCTTCATCCCCAAGCAAACCTTAAAATAATACACTGGCTCGAGGTCGGACTTTAAATGATCCATACTGTCTTTTGGGTTGGTAGAGTAATGGATGTTGGATTAATAATACATTAATACACGTAACCAGATAAAAAACGTTGAGTTGAAGGAACATCAAATGATAATAATATAAGTTTATTTCCATTAAGTTTGGGTTACTCACAGTACTATTTCCATGTGAATATTTACTGTTGGCTCTTCGAGAGGACCCATGACCTTGCAAAGACTCCAATAAATTTTTTTGAAGCTGCTTCAATAAATAGAAATTTTAAAGACTAATGGCATTCATTGATTCCAAAAATGCATTCCAAAAATTCATTAGAATAATGTCATTTATTAATTCAAAAAATCCATTCCAAAATGTTTGTCTTCGAGTTAATAGGGGAACAAGCCTTCTTACACTCTTGCCTTTTGGGGATTTCAATATCATTCCTTTTCATTTCTGGTATACAAAGAATGAATTGACAAATTCTATTTTCTCTTTTTGTTATTTCAATATTGGAGCATCTCAGTTTCTTCACCATAAAAAAAAAATGAAAATCTCATATAATTAAAGAAGCGAGGAACAGTCAAAGAAATAAGGATAGAACTATAAACATACTCTTGTTGTCATTTGAGACTGCTCCCATACTCTCTTGGACGATTCTAAAAGCATTTGTTCCCGAACAAATGGCATCCATGATGCTTCAGCAAGGTTAGTTAGGACCCAGTTGACCTTCTTGGGCCTATTGTCATAATCAATTATCATAGAACTAGAAGCATCACGATCAAGTGGCTGAGGACTTTCTAAAGGCTGAAAAGAAACACATGCATTTAAGGCTCATATTGAAATACTGGTTTCTTCTTGATCTTCAACTTGTCAAGAACTAAATTTTAGAAGATACTATGTGAAGACTTGTACACTTCATAGCCTTGGCCTTGGGTGCAGGTGAAACCAAACAGATGGAGAAGAGAGGAGGAAACACAAGTGAAAAATTGAGATGAAACAGCTAGCCACCCAAAGGAATCCACCCAAGTGATAAGAGCCGAAATAGACCAGAAGAACTCCTTCTTCTTCAAAAGCCAAAGGCTAAATTTGATTCAAATTCTCTGCAAAAGTCCCTTCTCTATAGGCCAAATAAACATTTAAGTAGGCATGGAAGAACCCTACATCCGTAGATGCATTTCCGAAGGCTTGAACAACACATGTTCCAAGAGATATGGGAGAGGAAAACTATATTACTTTGTCTAACTTATAAGGCTATTTAACTAAACATAATGGGGGGTATTTGGGACTTGATTTAGAATAAAGAGAGATTCAAAATTATGTTAAATCATGGCAAAAAAAAGTTTAGAATAATGGACTGGACAACAGACAAAAAGAAACCCAAAACAGTTGAAATTCATATGGTGTAGGCAGCTTCAACCCTTCTCAGAAAAATGGCCATAACTCCCTCCACAGAACTCCGATTTGTGAACCATTTGTTGAGTTGGAAAGTAGACTGATAGATATTTCCAACCATAGGCCATATTTAAATATTTGATTAAATTCAGTTTTGACCCAATAGATGCCCCAAAATCATGGACTAGAACTGTTTCTTCACCTTTATGCTTGGGGCCTAGGCTTGGTGGGCCTAGTGAGCATCCATCTAAGATAGCTGCGGCGTCAAACGTTTCTGCTACAAACAAACTAATCATCGATTTTTACTCATTTTCTTCATCCTGGTAGGGAGAAAGATATGCCATCTGAGATAACTCCATCGAGATTGTTCCGGCATCACTGATTGAAAGTTACTTGCCTCCCCTTTTAAAACCTTAGGAATACTTTCCACCTTAAATGGACCCAACAGTAAGTGACAAGAATACATCGGTACCACATCACACAATTGGGCATCTTGATGTTGTGAGCCAAGAGAAAGAAAGACTAAACAAATTCGATTAACAAGTACCTCCTTCCCTTTTTTGAAACATGCGAACTTGAAAGTCATAGGCCTCATCTCGGTCTCAAGGTTGATCAAGCCGACCATCTCTTGTTCCGTCACATTCTCGTAGCTCCCACTATCAATTGTAAGGTCGCAAATCTCATTCATTCGACGTAAATCCTTTTTCAAAAATATTATGCAGTAGCCTCTCAATATTTTTTTCCACTTTTGCCGTATTCATAACAAGCCGAATAACTAACGCCTCGCCACAATCGTTCCAAGCGATCTCGACACCCTCATCGTCATTGTAGTCGTAAAAAAAGTGGTTCTTCATCTGGACATTGTGGAGAAGCCTCTTCACTCAACGCTTGATTATGAGTATGATGAAATGGGCTAATCTCCTCTTCATCAGTTGTAGCATTCTCGGAATCATGACGCGAATCATCATGTTCCAGACATTCGTAACCTTCTAAACACTGCTAGAGTTGTTTCACTTGTCTGGGGCTTGTTCAACCTCATGTAAGGCTTGTTCACGAACTGGGGCTTCTTCGACATTTCGTGCGGGACAACGACAACCAGCCATGAAACCAAAGCTCTATGTAAGCCGAATGGTTCTCACCTTGGCAATCTTCTATGTTTTGATGATTCCAAACACAAGTTGATTTGTGTTGTATTTCTAACATGCTTGATGTTTAAATGCATGTGTTGGAGATTCAAGCAATCAAACACAAAATTCAAAGACATATCATGGATCGTGGCATGCACCAAATTGTGAAGACCATGTGAAGCTAAAAGAAATGAAGAAATGATCCATGGCGACAATGAAGACTTGAAGAGACGAAGACATTGAAAAAATTGAGTGTTTCTCAAGTCTTTGAATGTAAAAGTCCAGTCTTTAGCTTAGGACCTACTCGAGGACCAATGAGCAGTTAACAAGCTTAAAGACACTCTATTAGGGGCCTAAAATAAGATAAATATCTTGGGACAAACCTTGGAGAACAGACCCAAAAGATAGACATCATTTGCACTTGCTTAGTAGTTCATTTAGTGACCACAGACCTTAATTTGATAATAATTGGTCCCAAAAAATTTGAAATATTTTTGAAAATATTTTTAACAGATAGGTCTCCTTCTTCTAATGTCCGTAGAGCACAAGGACATCGAAATGCAATAAGAAACGAAGGAGATATGATTTTTACAAGTTGGCCACTGAAATCTAGGAAACTAGTTACGGAAATCCGTGAAATCCCACAAAATTCTGAGCTCGGAATAGCTCAGAATTCTGTGGGATTTCACAAAATTCCATTGAGGCTTCTATTCCAAAATAAAAAAAGCCGTAACGGCTAGCTCGGAACTCCGTCCGTAGCTTCGGTACTTGCCATTGAGAGCCCTATAACTGCTAGGTTTGGTCTCCATTGTCTGTATAAAGGCCTCTAACCTTTTTAAACTAAACTCCAACACTTCTAAGCCTCACTTGAACATATTTAGAGTTGGAAAAACACTTTGGACCCTCTCATGGTCTATTTATAAAGAATTGGAGCTAGAATTTATTTGTACATCTTCTACATCAAGATTGTAACCTTTTGGAAGGGATTTTTATTTTCTTTCTTTCTTCATCAAACATTGTATTTGGGCGAGTGTTCTGAGAAATGGAGCCCTCTCCATGGTGAGGATTGCTGCCAAGGTTGAAGCAATTGGAGATTGTAATTGGCACCAGTCTTCGCCGAAGTTAAGAAGATCAACATAGTGAAGCCATCAACGTGTTTAGTTGGTGAGTGGAGTAGGCCTAGTGGGTTTGAGGACCGAACCACTTTAAATTTTTGGTGCACTCTTTCTTATCTCTTGCTCTTTACATTTGCATTGCACTTTAGATTTAACTTATGTGCTTGAATGTTTTGATCTCTTATCTTTTAACTTGTTGGAGAGTTGTATTTTGGAAAAAAGAGCAAATGGCTAACACTTATTCTTATAAACCCAATTCAGCTCCCCCTCTTGGGTAGCCACCAACATACTTGGGCCTAACATTGCATTCTCACTTTGATACCAAATTGAAACCAAACAAATGTAGAAGAGAGGAGGAAACACAAGTGACAAACTGAGATGAAACAACTCGCCACCCATTGGAATCCACCCAAGGGATAAGAGCCAAAATAGACAAGAAGAACTCATTCTTCTCCAAAAGCCAAAGGCTAAAGTTGATTCAAATTTTCTACAAAAGTCCCTTCTCTACGGCCCAAATAAACATTTAACTAGGCATGGAGCAACCCTCTAGCCATATGTGCATTTCCAAAGGCCTAAACAACATTTCCAAGCTTGACAACACAAGTTCCAAGAGAAAAGGGAGAGGAAAAATACATTACTTTGACTAACTTATAAGGCTATTTAACTAAACATAATGGGGGATCTTTGGGACTTGATTTAGCATAAAGAGAACTTCAAAATTATCTTAAATCATAGCAAAAAATGTTTAGAATAATGGGCTGGACAGCAGGCAAAAAGAAACCCAAAACTGCTGAAATTCGTATGCGAGGCAGCTTCAACCCTTCTCAGAAAAATGGCCATAACTCCCTCCACAGAACTCCGATTTGCGAACTGTTTCTTGAGTTGGAAAGTCGACTCATAGATCTTTCTAACCATGTATGAGTTGCTATATTTAAATCTGAGGGTAAATTCAGTTTTGACCCAAACGATGCACCAAAATCATGGACTGCAACTGTTTCTGGACCATTAAGCTTGGGGCCTAGGCTTGGTGGGCCTTGTCTGCTCGGTTTGAGCATCCATCTGTGATAGCTCCAACGTGACTAGGTCTTGGAACTATTCATAGTCCGAGAAATCGAAGAACCTCCCTTCTCGATCGGAAGCGTTGACGGGTGATGGGCTCGTAGTAAAACTGCATAATCCAATAACATTTCTCATTCTTATTAGCATCATCATACAAATTTCAGGAAATAATTTTCATCCCCAAAAGATGAAGAAAATAGACAGAAAGCCCTGACTAAAACCCACTTAATATATACCAATTGCTACCTATAATATTGATAATATAAATAAAGTATGGAAATAATTGTAGTATCTGACTATTCCTTACCAATCATTCCATGAGCCAAGCATTACTATTCCTTACAATCTTTCACCGAAAGCAAAGCTTTTCAGTGAAAGATATGTATAGACAGATTTAATGATTTATAAACTAGTGTCTCTAAAATGCCAAAAAAAAATTAAATCATAAAGACCTGCAGAAAAGAAACAATTCAACAATAGGTTACCTTGTCTATCCTTCCAGCATACGCGCCGGAAGTCCTAGGCCTCTCTTCGATTTCCCATCCTGCCGGTAACCATTCCGGCCTCTCGGATGAAACGAATTGGCGCGCTATCGGAGTCGCTTGCGAAGCTAGACTTCCCTCGCAAGAGAGATTTTGATCATTATTCGCGGAAAGAGGTACAAATTGCAGCTCTATTATCGGGGGAGTCAGTGGCGAATGTATATTTCCCTCGCTGGAGAGACTTTGACCATCCGCCAAAAAAGGTACAAAGTGGAGCTCTACTATCTGCGTTGTGGCGAATATGTTGTTGTGGTCAGTGGAATGGGGTTCGGGATCGGATGGGATATCGACATTCTGCACGCCAGATGGGACAGAATTCTCATGGGAGGAAGGTGGGGCGTTGGGATCCATCTCGAACGGGTTTTGCTAGTAACAGGTTTAGGAGGATAGGATTTTAACAGAGGATTTCTTTAGTGGGCAGTGCAAATGGAGAAGTCAAATAATAGGTTTAGGTTTTAGAGTTTCAGTTTTCCAATATATTTATAATAGAGAGAAGGACAGTGGGATGGGGAACTCAAAATGGACTTGTCTTGCCTCTTCTGGCGCACTTCTGGCCTAAGATAGTAAAATGAGCTGAATTGTATGGAAAAGACACGAAAAGACACGTTCGCATGCTTCATCTAATTAATTCATGAGATTTCGTGACACACTATTTTAGTAAAATATTCAAACCTATTAATTCATGCAGATTTTACGGGATCTATTTTGGATATACTGTGAGATAAATCCCATACCCTTTTTTAGTAAAGATTCTTAACCTTATTTGTTCATGTCGGCTCCATGAGATCTATTTTAGATATATGGTGAGATCATGACCATTGATTATATTGCATCACCACTAGATCAATCCGGGTATACTATAACCATTTGATCACGACCGAAACATTACATTGATCGCGCGTTTTGCGCCTAAAGGCTAGGATCAACACATCAGACCAAACTATATTAATGACAAAAAATAGAAGTGATCCGTTTTTGTCAAGTAAAAACCTAGCATATTATACTAATAAGGACGTGATCGTGGGATTAAAATACTATAAGCGATGGGAGCCGCCTTCAAATATTGTACTAATAAGGGCGTGATTGTGGGCTTCTTTAAAGTGCTATAAGCGGCGGGTGCTGCTGTCACATAATTGTACTGTCCTAATAAGGGAGGAATAATACCATCCATTCCCCGCGTCAATGGTATCATCCATTTGCCGCGTAAATACACATTCACATGATGTGTCCCTTTTCCTATGATTTCGACATGAAGAGATTAATTATTAAAATGTATTATTATTTATGTGAGAAGTCTCATCATGTCACACGCGAGTGTGATTTTGATTCTAATTTATTATTATTTATGTGAGAAGTCTCATCACGTTGATTTTGGGGAATTCGGGTTGAGATTTTACGATAAACCGGGTCAAGTTCTGGTTGATTCTAATTTATTTTTTAGCCAACGATCAATCCACCCTGACCCGAGTTACACCCATAGCTAGGTTTTTTAATCATGAGAAATTAGTTATTAATTTATGATTGAACACGTGATGTAAACGAATTCAGTAGGTCACGATGTTAATACAATGAGGCAAACCTGCTATGTGCAGTGGGTCACAACCTTAGTTGATTTGAACCGTCCATATCTGAAAGTAGTTATTATTGTATGATTGAATATACAACATAACAGAGGAGAAAAGGTTTAGTAGGGCGCCCCCACATTGTATGTGTAGTAGGTCACAACTTTGATTGATCTGAATCATACATCTGATAGGCCTTGCTTTCTTTTGCTTAAATTTGAGAAAATCATTGAATTGTGCTATGTATTAATGTACTGTTTTAGCCGTTGAATGTGATCCGTTAGCTATATCTATTTCTAGATTTTTTACTGCATGTCCAAAAACGAAACGCTAGCACATATTATTTGTCGAAGACTGACTTGAATGTAGGCAATCGACGATCCAAGGCAAGGACTATGAGATGGATGGTTCAAGTCAATCAAAGGTTTGGCTATTTGATCCTTTGTTTGTTGGTGGAGTCCTAAAGAAAAACAATCCGATTGATTGTAATCCCATACCACAATCTCCAAGATCCGATTATTTCATGTGTTCACTGGATCATGAAATAACTTATTTGAATTCCTCTCTCAAATGTTTTTCTTACATCACCCACCATGGTAAAAATCATTGCTCTCTCTCTCTTATTATCTTTGAGTCTTTAGAACAAATATTTTATTTTGCCATAGTTGAAGATGAAATCATGAAATACTCCTCAAGCAAAGTGACATTCCTTCTATAATAAATAACTTTTGTTTACTGGAATTATAAAACAAAACCTATCAATGTCTCACTAGAATATCCAATAAATGGGTATCTCTTAGTCCTAGTAAACAAAACCTATCAATGTCTCACTAGAATATCCAAAACCTATCAATGCTCATCCTTTGAACATATATATGCTAGACATCCCTAGACGCTTATATGTTGGATACTCGGTTTCTTATCTGTTGATATCATATATTGATGCAAAAGGTGTGGGGTTGAACAAGTCTTTTATTTTTATTTTCTATTTTCGTCAGTTTATTTGTAGTATTTTTTAGGGCACCAAATATTGTTCTTTTGAGATGATTTTGGTGTTTTTAGAAATTTTTTTCGATTACCTATCTAAAGAGCCCAAGATTATGCGATTTGCACTTGATTTGGCAAAGTTATAGGCATTTTATGGATAGGGTATAGGTATATTTCGGAATTACTATTTTAGGAATATTTTAGTCATCTTTCTACTTTTTATTTATGTTGTTTTAGTTAGAAGATTGGGAATAATAGTTAGGCAAGAATTTAGAGTTGCTATTCTTAGGTTTTGGCTCTTTATATAATGTAATGGCATGAGGAAAGAAAGAGATTGAATAAAGTTTATTATTGGGCGTCACTTGTGAAGAGTGCATTGGCTCTTTCACGTGGGTGAAGGAGCTTCGCTCTTTTCATGTGTTATGTTGGAGTTTTTCTCCAAACCATGGGATGGGTTTTCAAACCCCCACGAGATTGTTTTAGTTGTTGCTAGTGTTGATCGCCATCTTGTGTTGCCGCTTCACTCTTCCAGCTTCAGTTGGTATCAGAGCACAAGGGATCTCCGACGAATGTCCGACGAGACGAGGAAGTCGTTGCACCTAGCATCGGCCAGCCTGATCTAGCTGCGGAGAACGAAGTACTCCAACAAGTGAAGACTTTCACACACAGTTAGGACTACTCAAAGCCCGCATCAATGAGAAGATGGCCATGGATCTGAGAGTGCCTTCAAGAGCCCTTTTCATGGCTATGCTTCATGTAAGGGATCATTATTAAAAAAAAAAGAAAAAGAAAGCTTCATGTAAGGTATCAAGAAAAAATGAAAAAAGAAAGGAAGAATAGAAGATTGGTGCAACGCCAAAAATCAATGATGGCCTAAACTCGAGGTCGAGTTTTCTTAGAGCGGGGGTGAATAATGCAGAACGCGTGGCGTTTAAGAAGTCTTTTATTTTTATTTTTTATTTTCGTCATTTTATTTGTTGTATTTTTTTAGGGCATCAAATCTTGTTCTTTTAGCATGATTTTGGTGTTTTTAGAAAGATTTTTCGATTACCTATCTAAAGAGCCCCAGATTACGTGATTTGGACTTGATTTTAGAAATAATTTAGTCATGTTTGTACTTTTTATTTATGTTGTTTTAGTTAGAAGATTGAGAATAATAGTTAGGCAAGAATTTAGAGTTGCTATTCTTAGGTTTTGGCTCTTTATATAATGTAATGGCATGAGGAAAGAAAGAGATTGAATAAAGTTTATTTTTTGGCGTCATTCGAAGCTGCTTCAACGAGTTATGTTGGAGTTTTTCTCCAAACCGTGGCATGGGTTTTCAAATCCCCACAAGATTATTTTAGTTGCTGCTAGTGTTGATCTACATCTTGTGTTGCCGGTCCATGCTCCCTGCGTCATATATGGTGTCTGCAGGACACATCTAGTTGGAACTCTAATTAGTAGACATATAGCATTTCTAAGGTGTTACATCAAAAGGAAATAGGTAAATCTTTATAGTTCATCATTGATCTATTCATACCTAATTAGTGAAACGCCCTATCCCAAGGACATTTTATTCAAAATCTTTATATTGGGGACAAAAATAGAGCACCAGATATACGGGCATGTGGTCAGTCACCAACTACAACAACATGTTTGATACAATTCGAATCGACGAACACAATCCTTATGGTTGTGGAGGAAGAACAAGAAGTAAAATTCTTACAAAAATATGAGAAAATCTTTTCTTATTCCACTAAAACTCTCATTGCAAATGTGTGGTGCACTTTTAATAGAGGAATACAAGAGAAAAAAATGTTGAACCTAGCCCAATAACTAGTTTAGGGACTTACAAACTCATAAATAATTTAGCAACTCACAAACACATTATGACTGGAAACTGCTTCTACAGCTGCCAACTCGTCTTATTGTTTGAGTCAAGCATGGAAGAGTGCTTATGAAAGCAGGTCGGTCTTTATCAAACAATCAAGCACTAGATTAAAAGAAGGGCTTCAGCAGCCAAACAACGGAATTACAAAAAAAAAAAAAAAAAAACAAATATGAAATCTGTATTTGATCTAGATCTAGCTTTATCCGCCAGCCAGAAAGTAAAGTCTCTCCGACTCTTGTTGTTTTGCGACTGACTCACAAACACATTAATTAGCCTAGGAACTTACTGATATGGTCCATTAAAATAGTCATATCTCACCAACTACTTGTCCGGTATTTGCATGACTATACTTGTTGGAAACATATTCCGAAGGGTTACAACTTTCTAGTTTACATTTTTCCAAATTCTTTTATCTAGTAGTCCAACAATCATCATGAAATCGAGCAGCAACATTTTAGCTGGTGTGCACCTACATCAATCTCCTCCAATTGAACAACAACTCGTCCCTGAGTTGACCGAGTCACTTTCATGATATGGAATAGGATAAAAAATATTGAAAGTAACTGAAACGCCGTAATCACCAGGTAATTCGATCTTGGATGCATTATCCCCAATTTTCTGACCACCCGAAAAGGAGCATCTACAAGATTTTGAAGTTCGTCAAACTTCCTTGGATCAAGAAAACCCGTCGATTTGTGAAGGTGAAAAATGGACAAATTTGTGGAGGTTAGTACCCGTCCATTTTAACCTCCACAAATCAAAGAGTTAGGATGATCCTGTGGAGAAGATTTTTAGGGCACACCCTATCAATGTCAGGGCACATTAAATGAATGGTTTACATCACCCCAAACGATTATTCTTCTTAACTAGGAAAACTCAAACCAAATAAAAAAGGAAAAAGATTGGGAAATGGGTTTGGCAAGCCACTTGCAAATGGTTGAAGCGGGGTAGACTCCGACATCTCTGACACATGTCCCAACACCCAAATTTATCACAGAAGCTTGGTTTCGCTCAGTTTCAGTCATGCATTCTAAAAGTACCCAAATTCCGATCTGAAGATTTTAAGAACCAATATCATAACGCACACTTATGCCCTGATTTTGAGAGCCGATTGTGAATCCAAACCTGATTATTGGTCTTAAATTTAAGAACCGAGGCGGAGATGTTATCAGTGGAGCCGGAGATGATGATCGCGGCGAAGGTGGAAAAAAGAAGTAGGACAAAAGTGGGAGGTGTAGATCACCCGGATAATAGAGAAAGAGAGAGCTGCAGGAAGAAAGAAAAAGGGTCTATGCAATGAGGGCTCCACAATGGTTCGATTGGATTGAAACGACGTCGCAAAAATCGAGGAAAAGAAATCTGCAATCCAACGAAAATCCAGGGTTGAAAGAGATGGATAGCATACGGGCAAGATTTCAGGGATTTCTGATATTTTAGAAGACCAAAAATCTCACATTCGGAACAAAGACCCAAGAAAATTATGAAGAGAAAGAAGAAAAAAATGGGAGTGTAGAGATATGTCGTGGGAATTTGATGGCACAGGAGGTATTTCTAACTTAAACGCGTGGGAATTTGAGGGCATAGGAGGTATTTTCCTATTTGAGGTGAGGTGTTAAATTCACAGATTTTACAGAAAAAAGAAAAAAATCAAGCCTGTTCTCTTCTGCTATATATATATGTGTGTGTGTGTGTGTGTAGTTAAAAACCCGTGCTATGCACGGGGAAATGAAGGTGCTGCTCTATCGAGGAACACCCGATCCTTTTGTGATATTCCCTAGCAAATCCCATTTGAAATGGATAGTCCCAAAGAGTTATGTAGAAAGAATAGGAATTAAGAAGAAGAAGAGAAGCACATAACAGATGTGATGATCATTTTCTGTTACATTAAATTATTTTTCCAAGCGTAAGAATTATTTTTTGATAGGTTGTGTGCATAAGATTTATAAGTTTCTCAAAAGATCTTGCTAATCATCAAGGAAACGAATTACAAAATTGCAAAAATCAACATCACTCCAACTTTGCTCGGTCGAGAATTTTTGTAGATGATGGCCCATAATTTGCCAACCATTTCTTGGCTATAGTATTTGACAAATATCCTAATAGGTTCCAGCGTAGCAGAGCATTTGGATACTGGCAGCAAACTTGTTATAGAGCTGGAGCCCGGTGATCATGAAATTGATGTAAAAAAAAAAATAACGGCAAGCTATGACTGTTGAAAATGCTAAGCATTGGCACAGTCATTCTGTAATGTTTGGAATGAGTTGCATGCAAAGTTAAATTCTTTGAAGGAGAACCAAAAATGGTTCTTCAATCCTTCCTAGTACAGGTAAACATAGTGGGTGGAAACATAAGTCATGGATTACCCATATCCAAAGAGCAATGCAGACCCCAACCAATGAATAGAAAATCATGACACACGCACTTTCTATATGCAATTAATGGAAGTACACAAAGAAAATAAAGAGATTTCATTTTCCTTACAAATTCAGGAAATGTTTAGCTTGTTTAACGTTGAGACCAAGTGAAGAATCCAAAATCCAAGAAAAAGAAGAGGACAACAAAACTAAGAAGATGCTGATAAAAAATGAGTGAAAATTAGTACAATATTCGAAGAGAAGGTGTGACAGCAATCGCTGCTTCTAATATGACCCAGGAACTGAAATCAATTAGCTGAAGAGGGAGAGTAAAGTCTTTGATACCTTGAAGTCTGCAGTATCTGGAGAACAAACATTTTCCATAAAAACCCTCTGTAAAAATCTTTTAGATGTGGAAAAATAATGGAAACCCCTTATCCCATACACAAAAGTAAGATCATCCTTAAATTTTAAATCAATGTACCTAAAACAAATGGGGCAACGATGCAAAATAAAAAGATGCCGTAAAATGATTTAAAAAGTCTAGCATATATTGGTGATATATTTGATTACTCGTGTAAAGTGTAGTCTCATTTTCAAATTATTGGATATGAGGGTTCAAAAGGCAAAGACTACAGACGTGTGTCTGGTAGCTAAGTCATCCGGCCGACTAATATTAACCTAATAATGATATCCATTGATAACAACTGTAATAATGAGCAAATGTTATCTGCTCCCTCATTAGCTTTTAAATGTTATAGGAATCCTCAAAGTCAGCATGCAATCGAAGCAGATATTCTTTGTGAAAGAGATGAATGCTTTTATCAAAAGCACTCGTATAAATCACAATGCAGTTTTGGTGGTAGGGTTTGGAGAAGAACTTCCGAAGGGGGAAGACGGACTAGGTATTAGGGTTTGGGGATAGATGGAATAGAGAGAAGGAGATGTGTTCGGTTTTTGAGAAGTGCTTAAAAAATCTCTAAAAAATCTCTGACACATAATACAGAAAGAGAGAGATAAATTTGGGAGGAGACAATGTCAAAAATGTCTCTGACTCCGGGTAAATGGGGTATAGAAGGAAATCAGAATATGTTGTGAGGTTTGAACGGAAAGAAGTGACCAAAAAAAGGGACAAAATTCCACCTAAGAAATAAAAAAGAATAAATAAAAACTGACTTTCCTTCCCGCTTATATATATACTAGTGAAAAACCCAGTGCGATGCACGGGCCGGCAAAGAACTGTACGAACCACGTCATAGGTTGATCCAAACCGTCCATGTGATGGAACACAACATAAATAGGTTGTGCCCCAAAAATCATTTCCGTAGGCTGATCCTAGCCGTCCAATCTAAAGAGGTTTCCATAATTCCCCTTAAATCGGATGGTTTAGATCACCCTATAGATTTTTTATTAAACAACCATAAAGGAGAGGGGTAAGATTGAAATTATGTGGCTTTAATGGGTGCGTGCGATGCACGGGCCGACAAAGAACTGTACGGACCACGTCACAGGTTGATCCAAACCGTCCATGTGATGGAACACAACATAAATAGGTTCTGCCCCAAATATCATTTCTGTAGGCTGATCCTAGCCCTCCAATCTATAGATGTTTCCATAATTCCTCTTAAATCGAATGGTTAAGATCACCCTATAGATTTTTTATTAAAAAACCAAAAAGGAGGGGGGTAAGATTGAAATTATATGGCTTTAATGGGTGCCTTTGTTAAAAGCATAAAGGAGGGGGTAGGATTGAAAATATGTGAGTTGAATGGGTGCATTTGTTAAAAAAGTCAAAAAAAGTGATGTGTAATTCTCATAGAATTTTCAAAAAAATCAAAAAATTCTCTTCTTTTCCATCCAGCTTATTATAGTAGATATATATATCTACTACTATAAGCTGGGAGGAAAAGAAGTGAATTTTTTGATTTTTTTGAAAATTATATGAGAATTACACATCACCCCCAAACAGATAAATACCTCTTATGCCCTAAAATTCCAACACATCTAAGTGAAAATACCTCCTATGTCCTCAAATTCCGACGAGCTCACGTCTTCTTCTTCTTTCTGTTCTATGAAGATTTTTTTGGTCTTTGTTTCCAGTTTGAGAGATAGCAGACTACATCAACGTCCATTCCCATCTTATCAACGTCCCTCTCTCTCTCTCTCTCTCTCTCTCTCTCTCTCTCTCTGTCTCTCTCTCTCTCTCGATTTCGGTTGGTATCCCCATCTCAGCGTCCCCACCTTCTATCCTCTCTTTTCGTTTTCCAAAAGCCTATAATTATTTCTCTTCACAACTTTCGACGCTAACGTTCCCACTTCCCCTGAGAATTCTAAGTAAGCTAGAATTAAGGGATTTACTCCTATCTGCTTGCCCATCTTTGGTCTGTTTCTTTAAGTTCGTTCTTTTTATTTCGGTAGATCTGTTTTTGTCTCTGTTTATCTACAACTTCAAAGTAGAATCTTCGTTTTTGATCTTTTGTGACGATCCAGCAGAAACCTCTCTTATATCCCTCATGTTAAAGTGTTTTACGTATTCTCTGCTATCTACGAATCGTCGGTCATCAGCCTGTCCGGATGGCTTGAAACCCTAGCTATTTGAGGTATTTATTTAAGACTCTGATTTTGGTTTTCAATTTCGTTTTCTTCATCAAACAGAGATAGAAATGTTCCTTTTTCTTTCTATTAATATTCCAAGAATTTTTCTAGGAGAAGATAGCATTTCTTTAGCATTTCGGGTTTGAAGAACATCACAGAAAGGTAATTTCTTAATCTTTCTTCCATTTGATATCTATTCCCAATTACTATGTCCATCTTTCTTTCATTTTATGGCAGCCAGAAAACCGGCCGCTCAAGAACGACCAGAACATGGGTGATAATATGGTGAGATCATGACCATTGATCTATTTGTCGGCTCCACGATATCTATTTTAGATATATGGTGAGATCATGACCATTGATTATATTGCACCACCACTAGATCAATCCGGGTATACTATAACCATTTGATCACCACCGAAACATTACATCGATCGCGCGTTTTGCGCCTAAAGGCTAGGATCATCACATCAGACCAAACTATATTAATGACAAAAAATAGAAATGATCCGCTTTTGTCAGGTAAAAACCCAGCATATTATACTAATAAGGACGTGATCGTGGGATTAAAATACTGTAAGCGATGGGAGCCACCATCAAATAATGTACTAATAAGGGCATGATTGTAGGCTACTTTAAAGTGCTATAAGCGGCGGGTGCTGCTGTGACATAATTGTACTGTCCTAATAAGGGAGGAATAATACCATCCATTCGCCGCGTAAATGGTATAATCCATTTGCCGCATAAATACACATGCACATGATGTGTCCCTTTTCCTATGATTTCGACATGAAGAGATTAATTATTAATATGTATTATAATTGATGTGAGAAGTCTCATCATGTCACACGCGAGCGAGTAAGGGCACATTTTTTTATTTTGTAAAAAATACAATGTTTTTTAGGGGTGCAAGTCACGTTGATTTTTGGTAATTCGGGCTGAGATTTTACGATAAACCGGGTCAAGTCCCGGTTGATTCTAATTTATTTTTTAGCAAACGATCAACCCACCCCGACCCGAGTTACACCCATAGCAAGTTTTTTTTTATCATGAGAAATTAGTTATTAATTTATGATTGAACATGTGATGTAAATGAATTTAGTAGGTCACGATGTTAATACAATGAGGCAAACCTACTATGTGCAGTGGGTCACACCCTTAGTTGATCTGAACCGTCCATATCTGAAAGTAGTTATTATTGTATGATTGAATATACAACATAACAGAGGAGAAAAGGTTTAGTAGGGCGCGCCCACATTGTATGTGCAGTAGGTCACACCATTGATTGATCTGAACCATACATCTGATAGGCACTTCTTTCTGTTGCTTAAATTTGAGAAAATCATTGAATTGTGCTATGTAATAATGTACTGTTTTAGCCGTTGAATGTGATCCGTTAGCTACATCTATTTCTAGATTTTTTGCTGCATGTCCAAAAACAAAAGGCTAGCACATATTTTTTGTCGAAGACTGACTTGAATGTAGGCAATCGACGATCCAAGGCAAGGACTATGAGATTGACGGTTCAAGTGAATCAAAGGTTGGGCTATTTGATCCCTTGTTTGTTGGCAGAGTCCTAAAGAAAAACAATCCGATTGATTGTAATCCCATACCACAATCTTCAAGATCCGATTATTTCATGTGTTCACTGGATCATGAAATTACTCATTTGAATTCCTCTCTCAAATGTTTTTCTTACATCACCCACCATCGTAAAAGTCATTGCCCTCTCTCTCTCATTATCTGTGAGTCTATAGAACAAATATTATATTTTGCCATAGTTGAAGATGAAATCATGAAATACTCCTCAAGCAAAGTGACATTCCTTCTATAATAAATAACTTTTGTTTATTGGAATTATAAAACAAAACCTATCAATATCTCACTAGAATATCCAATAAATGGGTATCTTGTAGTCCTAGTAAATAATGTTTCCATGCTCATCCTTTTAACAAAAGCTAGACATCCTTAGACGCTTATATGTTGGATACTCGGTTTCTTATATGTTGATATCATATATTGATGCAGAGCGTCTGGGGTTGAAGGAGTCTTTTATTTTTATTTTCTATATTTGTTATTTTATTTGTAGTATTTTCTAGGGCATCAGATCTTGTTCTTTTGAGATGATTTTGGTGTTTTTAGAATGGTTTTTCGATTATCTATCTAAAGAGCCTAAGATATACGATTTGGATTTGATTTGGCTAAGTTATAGGCATTTTATTGATATGGTATAGGTATACTACGGAATTACTATTTTTGGAATATTTTAGTCATCTTTCTACTTTTTATTTATGTTGTTTTAGTTAGAAGAATGGGGATAATAGTTCGGCAAGAATTTAGAGTTGCTATTCTTAGGTTTTGGCTCTTTATATAATGTAATGGCATGAGGAATGAAAGAGATTGAATAAAGTTTATAGTTGGGCATCACTTGTGAAGAGTGCATTGGCTCTTTCACGTGGGTGAAAGAGCTACGCTCCTTTCGCGTGTTATGTTGGAGTTTTTCTCCCAACCATGGCATGGGTTTTCAAACCCCCACGAGATTGTTTTAGTTGTTGCTAGTGTTGATCTTCATCTGGTATTGCCGCTTCACTCTCCCAGCTTCAATTGGTATCAGGGCACATGGGATCTCCGACGAATGCCTGACGGGGTGAAGAAGTCGTTGCACCTAGCATCGGCCAGCCAGATCTAGCTACAGAGAACGAAGTACTCCAACAAGTGAAGACTTTCACACACAGTTAGCACTACGCAAAGCCTGCATCCATGAGAAGATGGCCATGGGTCTGAGAGTGCCTTCAAGAGCCCTTTTCATGGCTATGCTTCATGTCAGGGATCATTATCAAAAAAAGGAAAGAAAGAAAGCTTCATGGAAGGTATTAAGAAAAAATGCAAAAAGAAAGGAAGAATGGAAAGTTGGTGCAACGCCGAAAATCAACGATCGCCTAAACTTGAGGTCGAGTTTTCTTGGAGCGGGGGAGAATGATGCAGAACGCGTGGCGTTGAACAAGTCATTTATTTTTCTTTTTTATTTTCGTCATTTTATTTGTAGTATTTTTTTAGGGCATCAAATTTTGTTCTTTTGGCATGATTTTGGTGTTTTAAAAAAGATTTTTCGATTACCTATCTAACGGAGCCCAAGATTACCCAATTTGGACTTGATTTTAGGAATATTTTAGTCATGTTTGTACTTTTTATTTATGTTGTTTTAGTTAGAAGATTGAGAATAATAGTTAGGCAAGAATTTAGAGTTGCTATTCTTAGGTTTTTGCTCTTTATATAATGTAATGGCATGAGGAAAGAAAGAGATTGAAAAAGTTTATTTTTGGGCGTCACTCGAAGCTGCTTCCACGAGTTATCTTGGAGTTTTTCTCGATACCGTGGCATGGGTTTTCAAATACCCACGAGATTATTTTAGTTGCTGCTAGTTTTGATCTCCATCTTGTGTTGCCGGTCCATGCTTCCTGCGTCATATATGGGGTCTGTAGGATACATCTAGTTGGAACTCTTATTAGTAGACATATAGCATTTCTACGGTGTTACCTCAAAAGGAAATAGGTAAATCTTTGTAGTTCATCATTGATCTATTCATATCTAATTAGTGAAACGGCCTATCCCAAGGACGTTTTATTCAAAACCTTTATATTGGGGACAAAAATAGAGCACCAGACATAAGGGCATGTGGTCAATCACCAACTGCAACAACATATTTGATACAGTTCGAATCGACGAACGCAATCCTTATGGTTGTGGAGGAAGAACAAGAAGTAAAATCTTGCAAAAATATGAGAAAAACTTTTCTTCTTCAACTAAAACTCTCATTGCAAATGTGTGGTGCACTTTTAATAGAGGAATACAAGAGAAACAAATGTCGAACATAGCCCATTAACTAGTTTAGGGACTTACAAACTCATAAATAATTTAGCAACTCACAAACACATTATGACTGGAAACCGCTTCTACAGCTGCCAACTTGTCTTATTGTTTGAGTCAGGCATGGAAGAGTGCTTATGAAAGCAGGTCGGTCTTTATCAAACAATCAAGCACTAGATTAAAAGAAGGGCTTCAGTAGCCAAACAACGGAATTACAAAAAAAAAAAAAAAACAAATATGAAATCTGTATTTGATCTAGATCTAGCTTTGTCCGCGAGCCAGAAAGTAAAGTCTCTCCAACTCTTGTTGTTTCGCGAATGACTCACAAACACATTAATTAGCCTAAGAACTTACTGATACAGTCTTGTTTTGACTAATGCAGTTTTGCATAGTCGGCTGATGGCTAGCTTTAGGATGCACTTCGTTCGCCCATTGTTTTCTCTAGGATACAACCTAGTTGCACATAGGTTGTAGGGACCACCTGCATTAGCTTAGGACTAACTTGCATTTAGTTAGGGCATATAGGGTGTTCTAAAAGCCACAATCATCTTCAACTTTAAATAATCACAAAAGAAGCTTTAAAAACAAGTCAAGTCTTTTAGGTTGAGTCTAGTTTAGTGGTCTAGGCACTAATAGGCATTGTAGTTTATAATAAGCCACATAACTACGTAGACCTTGATTCCAAAAAGCGGCTTGGATACGTAGGCAGCTTGGATGGCTTGTCATCCAAGTTCGGGGGATACTGTTGCACATGTTTTATTGTCATAAAGTTTTAGGAGTCTGTGGTCTGGTACTTGTCCATATCTCCTATATAGTGACATGTTAGTGTGTTCTATTCCCTTATTTTCGGTGTTTATTCTCTTCAGATACATCTCTCATGTAGTTTTGGTTGTGTGGTTTATTGCTTGTTCTGATTTCATGTATAGGGACATGTTAGTTTGCTTTCCTCTGATATTTTGAGCGATTATTTTCTTTAGATGATTCATATGCTTAGCTGTGGAGTACTTATGTCTTTGTTGCTTTGCCTATTCACATGTTTAGCTGTAGTTCTTTACTACTTACTTGTTTATTATCTCCAGATCACGTGCTTAGCAGTAGCTCTCTAATTGCTTTTCCTGCTTATCTTATCTCATCATTATTTGTTCATATCTGCTATTACCTGCTTAGCTGTAGATGTGCATGTGTATGTTTACCGCTTACTTAGATGTGATGAGTTATGATTAGATATGATGAGTAGAGGCTGGTACCAGGATTATCTGTTATTAGATAGCACTAGTCTTCTACTCCTCTCTAGGAGATGGCGGATTCTAGTGTTCATTCTAATGACAGATGATACTGGTACCCACTCTCTTTAGGCATACATATTAGATACGATGTATGGAGATAGGTAGCAGGATTATCAGATATTAGATTGACTCCAGTCTTCTCTGCCTCTTTGAGAGATGGCAGATTCTAGGGTCCTTTCCAATGTGAGGTGGCACTGATATCGACCCTCCTTAGGACTTGGATGTTTTATTTTGCTTTTGCCCATCCCCGGGTTTTGCATGCTTTGGTAGATTTCTTCTGGGGGATACGTGTTCCCATTTCATATGATTTTCGCCCAAAACTCTTCAAAGTTAATAAAAATAGCTTTAGAGACCAAGTGCGCTCGGGCGAGATGGGGTGCCTAACACCTTCCCAACTCGTAATCAGGCACGGACCTTTGTATCTCTGGTTATCCGTTGCAACAGAGTATCTTATGGGTTCCAGGGCCGAGTTCCTTGGATGGCTACTCTTCCTCATTTTTAGGAACGTCTTGACTCTTTGTCCCTGAATCAAGAGGTATCTCATATATCGCCATGACTCATGCTGTGAGGGCGCTAATTTTGAGAGAGCCTTAGCAGAGCTCTCCATCGTGTGGAGATCGAGAGGCCCCTCAGGTCAGCCTCGAGGTCCCTCGGGTCAGCCTCGAGGTCGCGGATTTGTAGTCCAGCAAGCAATGGCTGGAAAATGGCTGTGTGCACTAGCCAAGCACAGGAGCAATCGACTTTGGCTTGCCCTTGCTTTCACAGCGCTTGCCCTTTTTGCTATTTCAGAAGTTCTCTATGTGACTTTAGGGGGTGCTGCTAAGCGCACCTAGCGCTAGCGTACAGCTGTAGAGGAGCGGAGAGCCTCTTTCTTGTTCTTGGTGGCATCTATAGCGAAGAACACCTGACTGAACGAGGGCCCGCAAGGGACTGGATGGACGGCTCTCGGTTCGTCGAGCAATGCTCCTCCACTGCACGTGAGAAAGGAAACCATGAATTGGCTCTATGTATACCAAAGTGTAATTTGTTTCAAAGACCACTTTCTATATTCCCTTTAATGATCTAAGATCGATTGAAAGTTGTTTTTGTATGCAAAAACAACTAAAAAAACCTCTAATGGATAACCCAAAATAGGGAGATGATTTTTTCACCCCTGTAGGATTATGCAACCCCCTTGTAAAATTATTTGACATGAAAAAGCGTTAAAAGAGGGGCGCATAATCCTACAGGGGGGTGAAAAAATCATTTCCCCCCAAAATAAAAACCTAAATTTCAGTGTGTTGGGAGCCTTCATTCCCAAGCAGACCTTAAAATAATACACTGGCTCGAGGTCGGCCTTTAAATGATCCATACTATCTTTGGGTTGGTAGAGTAATGGATGTTGGATTAATAATACATTAATACACGTAACCAGATAAAAAACGTTGAGTTGAAGGAACATAAAATGATAAAAATATAAGTTTATTTCCATTAAGTTTGTGTTACTCACAGTACTATTTCCATGTGAATATTTACTGTTGGCTCTTCGAGAGGACCCATGACCTTGCAAAGACTCCAATGAAATTTTTTGAAGCTGCTTCATAAAATAGAAATTTTAAAGACTAATGGCATTCATTGATTCCAAAAATTCATTCGAATAATGTTATTTATTAATTCAAAAAATCCATTCCAAAATGTTTGTCTTCGAGTTAATAGGGGAACAAGCCTTCTTACACTCTTGCCTTTTGGGGATTTCAATATCATTCCTTTTCATTTCTGGTATACAAAAAATGAATTGACAAATTCTATTTTCTCTTTTTGTTATTTCAATATTGGAGCATCTCAGTTTCTTCACCATCCAAAAAAAATGAAAATCTCATATAATTAAAGAAGCGAGGAACAGTCAAATAAATAAGGATAGAACTATAAACATACTCTTGTCATTTGAGACTGCTCCCATACTCTCTTGGACGATTCTGAAACCATTTGTTCCCGAACAAATGGCATCCATGATGCTTCAACAAGGTTAGTTAGGACCCAGTTGACCTTCTTGGGGCTATTGTCATAATCAATTATCATAGAACTAGAAGCATCGCGATCATGTGGCTGAGGACTTTCTAAAGGCTGAAAAGAAACACATGCATTTAAGGCTCATATTGAAATACTGGTTTCTTCTTGATCTTCAACTTGTCAAGAAGTAAATTTTAGAAGATACTATGTGAAGACTTATAGACTTCATAGCCTTGGCATTGGGTGTAGGTGAAACCAAACAAATGGAGAAGAGAGGAGGAAACACAAGTGAAAAGCTGACATTTTAGCTGGTGTGCACCTACATCAATCTCCTCCAATTGAACAACAACTCGTCCCTGAGTTGACCGAGTCACTTTCATGATATGGAATAGGATAAAAAATATTGAAAGTAACTGAAACGCCGTAATCACCAGGTAATTTGATCTTGGATGCATTATCCCCAATTTTCTGAACCACCCGAAAAGGAGCATCTACAAGATTTTGAAGTTCGTCAAACTTCCTTCGATCAAGAAAACCTGTCGATTTGTGAAGGTGAAAAATGGACAAATTTGTGGAGGTTAGTACCCGTCCATTTTAACCTCCACAAATCAAAGAGTTAGGATGATCCTGTGGAGAAGATTTTTAGGGACACCCTATCAATGTCAGGGCACATCAAATGAATGGTTTACATCACCCCAAACGATTATTCTTCTTAACTAGGAAAACTCAAACCAAATAAAAAAGGAAAAAGATTGGGAAATGGGTTTGGCAAGCCACTTGCAAATGGTTGAGGCGGGGTAGACTCCAACTTCTCTGACACATGTCCCAACACCCAAATTTATCAAAGAAGCTTGGTTTCGCTCAATTTCAGTCATGCATTCTAAAAGTACCCAAATTCCGATCTGAAGATTTTAAGAACCAATATCATAACGCACACTTATGCCCTGATTTTGAGAGCCGATTGTGAATCCAAACCTGATTATTGGTCTTAAATTTAAGAACCGAGGCGGAGATGTTATCAGTGGAGCCGGAGATGATGATCGCGGCGAAGGATGAAAAAAGAAGTAGGACATAAGTGGGAGGTGTAGATCAACCGGATAATAGAGAAAGAGAGAGCTGCAGGAAGAAAGAAAAAGGGTCTATGCAATGAGGGCTCCACAATGGTTAGATTGGATTGAAACGACGTCGCAAAAATCGAGGAAAAGAAATCTGCAATCCAACAAAAATCCAGGGTTGAAAGAGATGGATAGCATACGGGCAAGATTTCAGGGATTTCTGATATTTTAGAAGACCAAAAATCTCGCATTCGGAACAAAGACCCAAGAAAATTATGAAGAGAAAGAAGAAGAAGATGGGAGTGTAGAGATATGTCTTGGGAATTTGATGGCACAGGAGGTATTTCTAAAACGCGTGGGAATTTGAGGGCATAGGAGGTATTTTCCTATTTGAGGTGAGGTGTTAAATTCACAGATTTTACAGAAAAAAGAAAAAAATCAAGCCTGTTCTCTTCTGCTATATATATATATATATGTGTGTGTGTGTGTGTGTGTAGTTAAAAACCCGTGCTATGCACGGGGAAATGAAGGTGCTGCTCTATCGAGGAACACCCGATCCTTTTGTGATATTCCCTAGCAAATCCCATTTGAAATGGATAGTCCCAAAGAGTTATGTAGAAAGAATAGGAATTAAGAAGAAGAAGAGAAGCACATAACAGATGTGATGATCTTTTTCTGTTACATTAAATTATTTTTCCAAGCATAAGAATTATTTTTTGATAGGTTGTGTGCATAAGATTTATAAGCTTCTCAAAAGACCTTGCTAATCATCAAGGAAACGAATTACAAAATTGCAAAAATCAACATCACTCCAACTTTGCTCGGTCGAGAATTTTTGTAGATGATGGCCCATAATTTGCCAACCATTTCTTGGCTATAGTATTTGACAAATATCCTAATAGGTTCCACCGTAGCAGAGCATTTGGATACTGGCAGCAAACTTGTTATAGAGCTGGAGCCCGGTGATCATGAAATTGATGTAAAAAAAAAAAATAACGGCAAGCTATGACTGTTGAAAATGCTAAGCATTGGCACAGTCATTCTGTAATGTTTGGAATGAGTTGCATGCAAAGTTAAATTCTTTGAAGGAGAACCTAAAATGGTTCTTCAATCCTTCCTAGTACAGGTAAACATAGTGGGTGGAAATATAAGTCATGGATTACCCATATCCAAAGAGCAATGCAGACCCCAACCAATGAATAGAAAATCATGGCACACGCACTTTCTATATGCAATTAATGGAAGTACACAGAGAAAATAAAGAGATTTCATTTTCCTTACAAATTCAGGAAATGTTTAACTTGTTTAACGTTGAGACCAAATGAAGAATCCAAAATCCAAGAAAAAGAAGAGGACAACAAAACTAAGAAGATGCTCATAAAAAATGAGTATGAAAATTAGTACAATATTCGAAGAGAAGGTGTGACAGCAATCGCTGCTTCTAATATGACCCAGGAACTGAAATCAATTAGCTGAAGAGGGAGAGTAAAGTCTTTGATACCTTGAAGTCTGCAGTATCTGGGTCAGTTTCTTGGGTATTGGAGGAAACCCACTTCAATTAACAACAACAACAATTGTGAGGAGCTAATCATGATGAAATGAAAGCAGAAATGTTTTAGTTCTTTAGTTCTCTTATTTCTGAGTCTCGTGCCCACCCTGCATTCGAATCAAACTCCCTCAAGGAATATTTTCTTTCGTCTCTAACTTCCTAGCAATCTGTGCTGGTTTGCGCTGAACATGGTTGTTGCTACAATCACACTGCTCCACCAGATATCCAACGCGTCCTAAATTTCTGTAGATTTAGTCAAAATCTTCTCTGAAAAGAAAAAAAATAGGAGAACAAACATTTTCCATAAAAACCCTCTGTAAAAATCTTTTAGATGTGGAAAAATAATGGAAACCCCTTATCCCATACACAAAAGTAAGATCATTCTTAAATTTTAAATCAATGTACCTAAAAAAAATGGGGCAATGATGCAGAATAAAAAGATGCCGTAAAATGATTTAAAAAGTCTAGCATATATTGGTGATATATTTGATTACTCGTGTAAAGTGTAGTCTCATTTTCAAATTATTGGATATGAGGGTTCAAAAGGTAAAGACTACAGACGTGTGTCTGGTAGCTAAGTCATCCGGCCGACTATTATTAACCTAATAACGATATCCATTGATAACAACTGTAATAATGAGCAAATGTTATCTGCACTCCCTCATTAGCTTTTAAATGTTATAGGAATCCTCAAAGTCAGCATGCAATCGAAGCAGATATTCTTTATGAAAGAGATGAATGCTTTTATCGAAAGCACTCGTATAAATCACAATGCAGTTTTGGTGGTAGGGTTTGGAGAAGAACTTCCGAAGGGGGAAGACGGACTAGGTATTAGGGTTTGGGGATAGATGGAATAGAGAGAAGGAGATGTGTTCGGTTTTTGAGAAGTGCTTAAAAAATCTCTAAAAAATCTCTGACACATAATACAGAAAGAGAGAGATAAATTTGGGAGACAATGTCAAAAATGTCTCTGACTCCGGGTAAATGGGGTATAGAAGGAAATCAGAAGATGTTGTGAGGTTTGAACGGAAAGAAGTGACCAAAAAAAGGGACAAAATTCCACCTAAAAAATAAAAAAGAATAACAAAAAACTGACTTTCCTTCCGGCTTATATATATACTAGTGAAAAACCCAGTGCGATGCACGGGCCGGCAAAGAACTGTACGAACCACGTCATAGGTTGATCCAAACCGTCCATGTGATGGAACACAACATAAATAGGTTGTGCCCCAAAAATCATTTCCATAGGCTGATCCTAGCCGTCCAATCTAAAGAGGTTTCCATAATTCCCCTTAAATCGGATAGTTTAGATCACCCTATAGATTTTTTATTAAACAACCATAAAGGAGGGGGGTAAGATTGAAATTATGTGGCTTTAATGGGTGCGTGCGATGCACGGGCCGACAAAGAACTGTACGGACCACGTCATAGGTTGATCCAAACCGTCTATGTGATGGAACACAACATAAATAGGTTCTGCCCCAAAAATCATTTCTGTAGGCTGATCCTAGCCCTCCAATCTATAGATGTTTCCATAATTCCTCTTAAATCGAATGGTTAAGATCACCCTATAGATTTTTTATTAAAAAACCAAAAAGGAGGGGGGTAAGATTGAAATTATATGGCTTTAATGGGTGCCTTTGTTAAAAGCATAAAGGAGGGGGTAGGATTGAAAATATGTGAGTTGAATGGGTGCATTTGTTAAAAAAGTCAAAAAAAGTGATGTGTAATTCTCATAGAATTTTCAAAAAAATCAAAAAATTCTCTTCTTTTCCATCCAGCTTATTATAGTAGATATATATATCTACTATTATAAGCTGGGAGGAAAAAAAGTGAATTTTTTGATTTTTTTGAAAATTATATGAGAATTACACATCACCCCCAAACAGATAAATACCTCTTATGCCCTAAAATTCCAACACATCTAAGTGAAAATACCTCCTATGCCCTCAAATTCTCACGAGCTCACGTCTTCTTCTTCTTTCTGTTCTATGAAGATTTTTTTGGTCTTTGTTTCCACTGTGAGAGATAGAAGACTACATCAACGTCCATTCCCATCTTATCAACGTCCCTCACTCTCTCTCTCTCTCTCTCTCTCTCTCTCTCTCTCTCTCTCTCTCTCTCTCGATTTCGGTTGGTATCCCCATCTCAGCGTCCCCACCTTCTATCCTCTCTTTTCGTTTTCCAAAAGCCTATAATTATTTCTCTTCACAACTTTCGACGCTAACGTTCCCACTTCCCCTGAGAATTCTAAGTAAGCTAGAATTAAGGGATTTACTCCTATCTGCTTGCCCATCTTTGGTCTGTTTCTTTAAGTTCGTTCTTTTTATTTCGGTAGATCTGTTTTTGTCTCTGTTTATCTACAACTTCAAAGTAGAATCTTCGTTTTTGATATTTTGTGACGATCCAGCAGAAACCTCTCTTATATCCCTCATGTTAAAGTGTTTTACGTATTCTCTGCTATCTACGAATCGTCGGTCATCAGCCTGTCCGGATGGCTTGAAACTCTAGCTATTTGAGGTATTTATTTAAGACTCTGATTTTGGTTTTCAATTTCTTTTTCTTCATCAAACAGAGATACAAATGTTCCTTTTTCTTTCTATTAATATTCCAAGAATTTTTCTAGGAGAAGATAGCATTTCTTTAGCATTTCGGGTTTGAAGAACATCACAGAAAGGTAATTTCTTAATCTTTCTTCCATTTGATATCTATTCCCAATTACTATGTCCATCTTTCTTTCATTTTATGGCAGCCAGAAAACCGGCCGCTCAAGAACGACCAGAACATGGGTGATAAACACACCCATTTCACAGTCCTATGTATTCTCTCTTGATCTCAATCACTTTTTTTATGGTTTCAAAGCTGAACTCTGGCTCTTGCTCTCAATCCCTTTTTTTATGATTTTTTCACCTGATTTTGATTTGTCGCTGATTCGCTCTTAATCCTTTTTTATGATTTTTTCCCCTGATTTTGATTTGTCGGCTGATTCGCTATGCAGAGTTACTATTTGAGTTGAAGATGGTTTCTTAATGGCAAGCAAAAAGACCCAAGAGACCGATACTTTTATTTATCCAATGATTATTTGTGATAAGTGTTTGGTGTTTAGTCTGGGTTGCTCTCTCTATTGGGCTTCCTATTTATATTTCTCCTTCTTTTTACGGTTAATGTATATTTTTCCTTCTTTTAATGCCCATTGCTTTGCTTTCTAGACCAGCGCCTGCAAATTTGTCCAATATTTACTTGGATCGGTTCTTCTACCTTATAACTTACCAAATTATCATCGTTTGTTGAATCTAAATTTGTTGAAGGCAATTTTTCAAATAGATTTCCAAGACTTGAACTCCCCTGTTTTTCTTTGGGGTTTTGCTGGTTTTCCAATTCTTTACTCAGAGAGAGTAAAGAGAGAAATTGAGATTTTAAGACATTTTTTTTGCAGGAAAGAGCGCAAAAAGAGAGTAAAGAAACAGAGCCCTACTGTCTCTCTCTCTCTCTGCCTATTTCCATCCGTAAACCATTGAGATCTTGATAGAAAGGCCTTTACTCTTGAAGATTCATTTCTGTCCCTCCTCTAATAAGTGGACCATGTCTGGACGGATGGCTGTTTTTACGGTAAAACATTGTATTGCTAGGCTATGGCTATTTTTAATACACTTCTCAGTTGCCTGTTTTTTGTTCTTCTTACTTGTGGGATTAATGTGGCTAAGAATTGAGAGACTTGGATTGTTTTGTTCTTTTTAGTTTTGAGTGGTAAATAGCATTTTATGTTTGCTCTGTTTTTATTTTTGGGTTTACTTTTCGTTCCATTGTAAATATGGTTTCAATGTTCCACACCATACAGTGCCTATTCACTAGATTTATGCACATATGAAATGTACAGGGAGGAGATCTTGGGGTTGCAGTTTGAAAGATGTGGCCAAAGTGCTTACTGAATATTGATTGAAAACGAGGAGACAATTGAATTTGGGTAAGTCATAGATTAGGTGGATTTCAATGCCATTTTTTGTTTTGTTTTGGTCATGGGTTTTGTTTTCAATTTTTGTAAGCTATCAGTAGCCTGAAAATTCTATTTGTGGCTATGGTATTCAAGGTGAAGTAAATCTCTCTCTCTCTCTCTCTCTCTCTCTCTCTCTCTCTCTCTCTCTCTCTCTCTCTCTCTCTCTCTCTCCTATGATTCATGCTGAGCATGCATTTTAGTAAAAGTAAACTTCAAACTATCGTAGAAAAAAAAGGATGCAACCATTATGTTTGATGTTTTAACCTTATGTAAGATAGCTTTGGTTGTTTAATAGGGGACCTGGAATAATCTGATGGGATGGGATGGGATTAGGGCATCAACCACAATTTTTGATGAAGTTAGGTGATGTTTCATGAATTTTGGTGATCTTTTAGACTAGAAATCATTTGGTCCTTTGGTTCTTTTTTTTTATCACTTGCGGGAGAAAGTGATAGACGAGGAGAGTGAAGCTGAGTTTCTGGCAATGGTTGAACTGAATAAGAAACCTCTGGGGCAGCAGTGTTAAGACTTAATACAATGGTGCTAACCAACTTCTCTGGCAAGAATTGATGTCCGGGTCTTAGAAACCACATCATTGGAACCCTGTTACATTACCGATGGGGACATGCATTTTGCGTTTAAGGTGCAACCCAAGTTTCAGAATTATTCCACGTCATGGCCGACACATTTGATCTTGATCAAATTTTAGGCATCCTTAATTCCCTGTTTATATTGCAAGAATGTATTTGAAAGTTATGAAAAGAAAGACTTTTTCCCAAATGTCCTGCTTATAAACCTCATAATACAGCTATTTCAAAAAAATAAAAATAAACCTCATAATACACAACTCATATATTTTGTTCTTCATTCATTCAACTTTCATTATTTTCGATCTAAAATAACTTTTCCCTCCGTGCATCGTACGGGTTGTCCTACTAGTATATATATATAGTAGCAGAGAAAATAAGAGAATTTTTTGTAGAATTGCACATCACTCTTTTGACTTTTTTCAACAAAGGCACCCATTCAACACACATATTTTCAATCCTACCCCCTCCTTTATTCTTTCTAACAAAGGAACCCATTAAAGCCACATAATTTCAATCCTACCCCCATCCTTCATGCTTTTTTAATTATGGAAACCTCTTTAGATTGGAGGGCTAGGATCAGCCTATGGAAATGATCTTATGGGCACAACCTATTGATGTTGTGTTCCATCACATGGAGGGTTTGGATTAATCGATGATGTGGTCCGTACAGTTCTTTGTCGGCCCATGCATCGCACGGGTTTTTTTACTAGTATCTACTATAATAAGTTGGATGGAAAAGCCCCAGCTTTTTTGAATTTTTTGAAAAATCTATGGAATAAATGGTGCAGGCAGCTTCAACCCTTCTTAGAAAAACGGCCGTAACTCCCTCCACATCACTCCGATTTGTGAACCATTTGTTGCGTTGGAAAGTAGACTCATAGATATTTCCAACCAAAAGCCAAATTTAAATCTTTGAGTAAATTCAGTTTTGACCCAATAGATGCCCCAAAATCATGGACTAGAACTGTTTCTTCACCTTTAAGCTTGGGGCCTAGGTTTGGTGGGCCTAGTGGGCTCGGTTGGAGCATCCATCTAAGATAGCTACGACGTCAAACGTTTCCACTACAAACAAACTCATCATCGAGTGTTACTCATTTTCTTCATCATGGTAGGGAGAAAGATATGCCATCTGAGATAGCTCCATCTGAGATAGCTCAGGCATCACTGATTGTAAGTTACTTGCCTCCCCATTTAAAACCTTAGGAATACTTTCCACCATAAATGGACCCACCAATAAGTGACAAGAATACATCGGTACCACATCACAGAATTGGGCATCTTGATGTTGTGAGCCAAGAGAAAAAGAGACTAAAAATTTCGATTAACAAGTACCTCCTTCCCTTTCTTGAAACATGCGAACTTGAAAGTCATAGGCCTCATCTCAGTCTCAAGGTTGATCATGCCGACCATCTCTCTTCCATCACATTCTCGCAGCTCCTACTATCAATTGTAAGGTTGCAAATATCATTCATTCGACGTAAATCATTTTTCCAAAATATTATGCAGTAACCTCTGAGGATTTTCTTCTACTTTGGCCGTATTCATAACACGTCGAATAACTAACGCCTTGCCACAATCGTTCCAAACGATCTCGACACCCTCATCGTCATTGTAGTCTTCAAAAATGTGGTTCTTCATCTGGACATTGCGGAGAAGCCTCTTCACTCAACGCTTGATTATGAGTACGATGAAAGGGGCTAATCTCCTCTTCATCAGTTGTGGCATTCTCAGAATCATGACACGAATCATCATGTTCTAGACGTTCGTAACCTTCTAAACACTGCTAGAGTTGTTTTTACTTGTCTCCTCACATCATCCATTTCAACCTCATGTAAGGCTTGTTCACGAACCAGGGCTTCTTCGACATTTCGTGCGCGATGACGACAACCGGCCATGAAACCAAAGCTCTGTGTAAGCCCAATGGTTCTCACCTTGGCAATCTTCTATGTTTTGATGATTCCAAACACAAGTTGATTTGTGTTGTATTTCTAACATGCTTGATGTTTAAATGCATGTGTTGGAGATTCAAGCAATCAAACACAAAATTCAAAGACATTGCATGGATCATGGCATGCGCCAAATTGTGAAGACCATGTGAAGCCAAAAGAAATGATCCATGGAGACAATGAAGACTTGAAGAGATGAAGACATTGAAGAAATCGAGTGTTTCCCAAGTCTTAGAATGTAAAAGTCCAATCTTCAGCTTAGGACCTACTAGAGGACCAATGAGCAGTTAACAAGGCTTAAAGACACTCTATTAGAGTCCTAAAACATGATAAATATCTTGGGACAAGCCTTGGGGAACACACCCAAAAGATAGACATTGTTTGCACTTGCTTAGTAGTTCATTTAGTGACAACAGACCTTAATTTGATAATAATTGGTCCAAAAAAATTTGAAATATTTTTGAAAATATTTTTAACAGATAGGTCTCCTTCTTCTAATGTCCGTGGAGCACAAGGACATCGAAATGCAATAAGAAACGAAGGAGATATGAATTTTACAAGTTGGCCACTGAAATATAGAAAACCAGTTACGGAATTCCATGAACTCCCACAGAATTCTGAGCTCAAAATAGCTCAGAATTCCTAGGATTTCATGAAATTCCATTGAGGCTTCTGTTCCAAAATAAAAAAATCCATAATGGCTAGCTCGGAACTCCGTCCGTAGCTTCTTTACTAGCCGTTGAGAGCCCTATAACGGCTATGTTTGGTCTCCCTTGTCTATATAAATGCCTCTAACCTTTCTAAACTAAACTCCAACCCTTCTAAGCTTCACTTGAACATATTTAGAGTTGGAGAAACACCCATTGACCCTCTCTTGGTCTATTTGCAAAGAATTGGTTGTACATCTTCTACATCAAGATTGTAACCTTTTGGAAGGGATTTTTATTTTCTTTCTTTCTTCATCAAACATTGTATTTGGGCAAGTGTTCGGAGAAATGGAGCCCTCTACGTGGTGAGGATTGCCGCCATGGTTGAAGTAATTGGAGATTGTAATTGGCTCTAATCTTCGCCGAAGTTATGAAGATCAACATAGTGAAGCCATCAACGTGTTTAGTTGGTAAGTGGAGTAGGCCTCGTGGGTTTGAGGACCGAACCACTTTAAATCTCTGGTGTACTCTTTCTTATCTCTTGCTCTTTACATTTGCATTGCACTTTAGATTTAACTTATGTGCTCGAATGTTTTGATCTCTTGTCTTTTAACTTGTTGAAGAGTTGTACTTTAGAAAAAAGTGCAAAAGGCTAAAACTTATTCTTATAAACCCAATTCAGCCCCCCTCTTGGGTTGCCACCATCATACGTGGGCCTAACATTGCTTTCTCACTCTAATACCAAATTGAAACCAAACAAATGGAGAAGAGAGGAGGAAACGAAATAGTTCACCACGCATTGGAATACACCCAAGGGATAAGAGCCAAATAGACAAGAAGAACTCCTTCTTCTGCAAAAGTCAAAGGCTAAAGTTGATTCAAATTATCTACAAAAGTCCCTTCTCTACTACCCAAATAAACATTTAACTAGGCATGGAACAACCCTCCATCCATAGGTGCATTTTCAAAGGCCTCAACAGCATTTCCTAGCTTGACAACACAAGTTCCAAGAGAAAAGGGAGAGGAAAAATACGTTACTTTAACTAACTTATAAGGCTATTTAACTAAACTTAATGGGGGGTCTTTTGGACTTGATTTAGCATAAAGAGAGCTTCAAAATTATCTTAAATCATAGCAAAAAAAGTTTAGAATAATGGCTGGACAGCAAGCAAAAAGAAACCCAAAACTGCTGAAATTCGTATGGTGCACGCAGCTTCAACCCTTCTCAGAAAAATGGCCATAACTCCCTCCACAAAAGTCAGATTTGCAAACCGTTTCCTGAATTGGAAAGTCGATTCCTAGATCTTTCTAACCATGTATGAGCTGGTATATTTAAATCTACAAGTAAAATCAGTTTTGACCCAAATGATGCACCAAAATCATGGACTGCAACTGTTTCTGGACCATTAAGCTTGGGGCCTAGGCTTGGTGGGCCTAGTGGGCTCAGTTTGAGCATCCATTTGTGATAGCTCTAGCGTCACTAGGTCTTGTAACTATTCATAGTCCAAGAAATCGAAGAACCTCCCTTCTCGATCGGAAGCATTGACGGGTGATGGATTGTAGTAAATCTGCATAATCCAATAACATTTCTCATTCTTATTAGCATCACCATACGAATTTCAGGAAATAATTTTCCTCCCCAAAAGGTGAAGAAAATAGACAGAAAGCCCTGACTAAAACCCACTTAATATATACCAATTGCTACATATAACATTGATAATATAAATAAAGTATGGAAATAATTGTAGTATCTGACTATTCCTTACCAATCATTCCATGAGCCAAGCATTACTATTCCTTACAATCTTTCACCGAAAGCAAAGCTTTTCGGTGAAAGAAATGTATAGACAGATTTAATGATTTATAAACTAGTGTCTCTAAAATGCCAAAAATAATTAAGCATAAAGAACGGCAGAAAAGAAACAATTCAACAATAGGTTACCTTGTCTATCCTTCCAGCATACGCACCGGAAGTCCTAGGCCTCTCTTCGATTTCCCATCCTGCCGGTAACCATTCCGGCCTCTCGGATGCAACGAATTGGCCCACTATCGGAGTTGCTTGCGAATGTAGACTTCCCTCGCAAGAGAGATTTTGATCATTATTCGCGGAAAGAGGTACAAATTGGAGCTCTATTATAGGGGGAGTCAGTGGCAAATGTATATTGTATATTTCCTTCGCTCGAGAGATTTTGACCATCCGCCAAAAAAGGCACAAATCTCTACTATCTGCGTAGTGGCGAATATGTTGTTGTGGTTAGTGGAATGGGGTTCGGGATCGGATGGGATATCGACATTCTGAATGCCAGATGGGATAGAATATTCATGGGCGGAAGGTGTGGCATTGGGATCCATCTCGGACGGGTTTTGCTAGTAACAGGTTTAGGAGGCGAGGATATTAACAGGGGATTTCTTTAGTGGGCAATGGAATGGAGAAGTCAAATAATAGGTTTAGGTTTCAGAGTTTCAGTTTTCCAATATATTTATAATAGAGAGAAGGACAGTGGGATGTTAAAGTCAAAATGGACTTGTCTTGCCTCTTCTGGCGCAGTTCCGGCCTAAGATAGTAAACTGAGTTGAATTGTATGGAAAACACACGAAAAGACACGTTTGCATGATTTAGTAAAATATTCAAACCTATTAATTCATGCCGATTTTACGGGATCTATTTTGGATATACTGTGAGATAAATCCCATACCCTTTTTAAGTAAAGATTCTTAACCTTATTTGTTCATGTCGGCTCCACGAGATCTATTTTAGATATATGGTGAGATCATGACCATTGATTATATTGCACCACCACTAGATCAATCCGGGTATACTATAACCATTTGATCATGACCGAAACATTTCATCGATCGCGCGTTTTGTGCCTAAAGGCTAGGATCATCACATCAGACCAACCTATATTAATGACAAAAAATAGAAATGATCCGCTTTTGTCAGGTAAAATCCCAGCATATTATACGAATAAGGACGTGATCGTGGGATTAAAATACTGTAAGCGATGGGAGCCACCATCAAATCATGTACTAAAAAGGGCTTGATTGTGGGCTACTTTAAAGTGCTATAAGCGGCGGGTGCTGCTGTGACATAATTGTACTGTCCTAATAAGGGAGGAATAATACCATCCATTCGCCGCGTAAATGGTATCATCCATTTGCCGCATAAATACACATGCACATGATGTGTCCCTTTTCCTATGATTTCGACATGAAGAGATTAATTATTAATATGTATTATAATTGATGTGAGAAGTCTCATCATGCCACACACGAGCGAGTAAGGGCACATTTTTTTATTTTGTAAAAAATACAATGTTTTTTAGGGGTGCAAGTCACGTTGATTTTTGGTAATTCGGGCTGAGATTTTACGATAAACCGGGTCAAGTCCCGGTTGATTCTAATTTATCTTTTAGCAAACGATCAACCCACCCCGACCCGAGTTACACCCATAGCAAGTTTTTTTTATCATGAGAAATTAGTTATTAATTTATGATTGAACATGTGATGTAAACGAATTCAGTAGGTCACGATGTTAATTTAATGAGGCAAACCTACTATGTGCAGTGGGTCACACCCTTAGTTGATCTGAACCGTCCATATCTGAAAGTAGTTATTATTGTATGATTGAATATACAACATAACAGAGGAGAAAAGGTTTAGTAGGGCGCGCCCACATTGTATGTGCAGTAGGTCACACCATTGATTGATCTGAACCATACATCTGATAGGCATTTCTTTCTGTTGCTTAAATTTGAGAAAATCATTGAATTGTGCTATGTAATAATGTACCATTTTAGCCGTTGAATGTGATCCGTTAGCTACATCTATTTCTAGATTTTTTGCTGCATGTCCAAAAACAAAAGGCTAGCACATATTTTTTGTCGAAGACTGACTCGAATGTAGGCAATCGACGATCCGAGGCAAGGACTATGAGATTGACGGTTCAACTAAATCAAAGGTTGGGCTATTTGATCCCTTGTTTGTTGGCAGAGTCCTAAAGAAAAACAATCCGATTGATTGTAATCCCATACCACAATCTTTAAGATCCGATTATTTCATGTGTTCACTGGATCATGAAATTACTCATTTGAATTCCTCTCTCAAATGTTTTTCTTACATCACCCACCATCGTAAAAATCATTGCCCTCTCTCTCTCATTATCTGTGAGTCTCTAGAACAAATATTATATTTTGCCATAGTTGAAGATGAAATCATGAAATACTCCTCAAGCAAAGTGACCTTCCTTCTATAATAAATAACTTTTGTTTATTGGAAATATAAAACAAAACCTATCAATATCTCACTAGAATATCCAATAAATGGGTATCTTGTAGTCCTAGTAAATAATGTTTCCATGCTCATCCTTTAGACAAAAGCTAGACATCCCTAGACGCTTATATGTTGGATACTCGGTTTCTTATCTGTTGATATCATATATTGATGCAGAACGTCTGGGGTTGAAGGAGTCTTTTACTTTTATTTTCTATTTTCGTCATTTTATTTGTAGTATTTTCTAGGGCATCGGATCTTGTTCTTTTGAGATGATTTTGGTGTTTTTAGAACGGTTTTTCGATTATCTATCTAAAGAGCCCAAGATATACGATTTGGACTTAATTTTATGGATATGGTATAGGTATATTACGGAATTACTATTTTTGGAATATTTTAGTCATCTTTCTACTTTTTATTTATGTTGTTTTAGTTAGAAGAATGGGGATAATAGTTAGGCAAGAATTTAGAGTTGCTATTCTTAGGTTTTGGCTCTTTATATAATGTAATGGCATGAGGAATGAAAGAGATTGAATATAGTTTATTGTTGGGCATCAGTTGTGAAGAGTGCATTGGCTCTTTCACGTGGTTGAAAGAGCTACGCTCCTTTCGCGTGTTATGTTGGAGTTTTTCTCCCAACCATGGCATGGGTTTTCAAACCCCCACGAGATTGTTTTAGTTGTTGCTAGTGTTGATCTCCATCTTGTGTTGCCGCTTCACTCTCCCAGCTTCAATTGGTATCAAGGCACATGGGATCTCCGACGAATGCCCGACGGGGTGAAGAAGTCGTTGCACCTAGCATCGGCCAGCCAGATCTAGCTACAGAGAACGAAGTACTCAAACAAGTGAAGACTTTCACACACAGTTAGCACTACGCAAAGCCTGCATCCATGAGAAGATGGCCATGGATCTGAGAGTGCCTTCAAGAGCCCTTTTCATGGCTATGCTTCATGTCAGGGATCATTATAAAAAAAAGGAAAGAAAGAAAGCTTCATGTAAGGTATCAAGAAAAAATGAAAAAAGAAACGAAGAATGGAAAGTTGGTGCAACCCCGAAAATCAACGATCGCCTAAACTTGAGGTCGAGTTTTCTTGGAGCGGGGGAGAATGATGCAGAACGCGTGGCGTTGAACAAGTCATTTATTTTTCTTTTTATTTTCGTCATTTTATTTGTAGTATTTTTTTAGGGCATCAAATCTTATTCTTTTGGCATGATTTTGGTGTTTTAAAAAAGATTTTTCGATTACCTATCTAACGGAGCCCAAGATTACCCAATTTGGACTTGATTTTAGGAATATTTTAGTCATGTTTGTACTTTTTATTTATGTTGTTTTAGTTAGAAGATTGAGAATAATAGTTAGGCAAGAATTTAGAGTTGCTATTCTTAGGTTTTAGCTCTTTATATAATGTAATGGCATGAGGAAAGAAAGAGATTGAAAAAGTTTATTTTTGGGCGTCACTCGAAGCTCCTTCCACGTGTTATCTTGGAGTTTTTCTCCATACCGTGGCATGGGTTTTCAAATACCCACGAGATTATTTTAGTTGATGCTAGTTTTGATCTCCATCTTGTGTTGCCGGTCCATGCTTCCTGCGTCATATATGGTGTCTGTAGGACACATCTAGTTGGAACTCTTATTAGTAGACATATAGCATTTCCACGGTGTTACCTCAAAAGGAAATAGGTAAATCTTTGTAGTTCATCATTGATCTATTCATATCTAATTAGTGAAACGGCCTATCCCAAGGACGTTTTATTCAAAACCTTTATATTGGGGACAAAAATAGAGCACCAGACATAAGGGCATGTGGTCAATCACCAACTGCAACAACATGTTTGATACAGTTCGAATCGACGAACGCAATCCTTATGGTTGTGGAGGAAGAACAAGAAGTAAAATTCTTGCAAAAATATGAGAAAAACTTTTCTTCTTCAACTAAAACTCTCATTGCAAATGTGTGGTGCACTTTTAATAGAGGAATACAAGAGAAACAAATGTTGAACATAGCCCATTAACTAGTTTAGGGACTTACAAACTCATAAATAATTTTGCAACTCACAAACACATTATGACTGGAAACCGCTTCTACAGCTGCCAACTCGTCTTATTGTTTGAGTCAAGCATGGAAGAGTGCTTATGAAAGCAGGTCGGTCTTTATCAAACAATCAAGCACTAGATTGAAAGAAGGGCTTCAGTAGCCAAACAACGGAATTACAAAAAAAAAAAAAAAAAACAAATATGAAATCTGTATTTGATCTAGATCTAGCTTTGTCCGCGAGCCAGAAAGTAAAGTCTCTCCAACTCTTGTTGTTTCGCGAATGACTCACAAACACATTAATTAGCCTAAGAACTTACTGATACAGTCTTGTTTTGACTAATGCAGTTTTGCATAGTCGGCTGATGGCTAGCTTTAGGATGCACTTCGTTGGCCCATTGTTTTCTCTAGGATACAACCTAGTTGCACATAGGTTGTAGGGACCACCTGCATTAGCTTAGGACTAACTTGCATTTAGTTAGGGCATATAGGGTGTCCTAAAAGCCACAATCATCTTCAACTTTAAATAATCACAAAAGAAGCTTTAAAAACAAGTCAAGTCTTTTAGGTTGAGTCTAGTTTAGTGGTCTAGGCACAAATAGGCATTGTAGTTTATAATAAGCCACATAACTACATAGACCTTGATTCCAAAAAGCGGCTTGGATACGTAGGCAGCTTGGATGGCTTGTCGTCCAAGTTCGGGGGATACTGTTGCACATGTTTTATTGTCATAAGGTTTTAGGAGTCTGTGGTCTGGTACTTGTCCATATCTCCTATATAGTGACATGTTAGTGTGTTCTATTCCCTGATTTTCGGTGTTTATTCTCTTCAGATACATCTCTCATGTAGTTTTGGTTGTGTGGTTTATTGCTTGTTCTGATTTCATGTATAGGGACATGTTAGTGTGTTTTCCTCTGATATTTTGAGCGATTATTTTCTTTAGATGATTCATATGCTTAGCTGTGGAGTACTTATGTCTTTGTTGCTTTGCCTATTCACATGTTTAGCTGTAGTTCTTTACTACTTACTTGTTTATTATCTCCAGATCACGTGCTTAGCAGTAGCTCTCTAATTGCTTTTCTTGCTTATCTTATCTCATCATTATTTGTTCATATTTGCTATTACCTGCTTAGCGGTAGGTGTGCATGTGTATGTTTACCGCTTACTTAGATGTGATGAGTAGAGCCTGGTACCAGGATTATCTGTTATTGGATAGCACTAGTCTTCTACTCCTCTCTAGGAGATGGCGGATTCTAGTGTTCGTTCTAATGACAGATGATACTGGTACCCACTCTCTTTAGGCATACATATTAGATACGATGTATGGAGATAGGTAGCAGGATTATCAGATATTAGATTGACTCTAGTCTTCTCTGCCTCTTTGAGAGATGGCAGATTCTAAGGTCCTTCCCAATGTGAGGTGGCACTGATATCGACCCTCCTTAGGACTTGGATGTTTTATTTTCCTTTTGCCCATCCCCGGGTTTTGCATGCTTTGGTAGATTTCTTCTCGGGGATACGTGTTCCCATTTCATATGATTTTTGCCCAAAACTCTTCAAAGTTAATAAAAATGGCTTAAGAGACCAAGTGCGATCGGGCGAGTTGGGGTGCCTAACACCTTCCCAACTCGTAGTCGGGCACGGACCTTTGTATCTCTGGTTATCCGTTGCAACAGAGTATCTTATGGGTTCCAGGGCCGAGTTCCTTGGATGGCTACTCTTCCTCATTTTCAGGTACGTCTTGACTCTTTGTCCCTGAATCAAGAGGTATCTCATATATCGCCATGACTCATGCTGTGAGGGCACTACTTTTGAGAGAGCCTTAGCAGAGCTCTCCATCGTGTGGAGATCGAGAGGCCCCTCGGGTCAGCCTCGAGGTCCCTCGGGTCAGCCTCGAGGTCGCGGATTTGTAGTCCAGCAAGCAATGGCTGGAAAATGGCTGTGTGCACTAGCCAAGCACAAGAGCAATCAACTTTGGCTTGCCCTTGCTTTCACTGCGCTTGCCCTTTTTGCTATTTTAGAAGTTCTCTATGTGACTATAGGGGGTGCTGCTAAGCGCAGCTAACGCTAGCGTACAGCTGTAGAGGAGCGGAGAGCCTCTTTCTTGTTCTTGGTGGCATCTATAGCGAAGAACACCTGACTGAACGAGGGCCCGCAAGGGACTGGATGGACGGCTCTCGGTTCGTCAAGCGATGCTCCTCCACTGCACGTGAGAAAGGAAACCATGAATTGGCTCTATGTATACCAAAGTGTAATTTGTTTCAAAGACCACTTTCTATATTCCCTTTAATGATCTAAGATCGATTGAAAGTTGTTTTTGTATGCAAAAACAACTAAAAAAACCTCTAATGGATAACCCAAAATAGGGAGATGATTTTTTCACCCCCTGTAGGATTATGCAAACCCCTTGTAACATGATTTGACATGAAAAAGCGTTAAAAGAGGGGCGCATAATCCTACAGGGGGGTGAAAATATCATTTCCCCCCAAAATATAAACCTAAATTTCAGTGTGTTGGCAGCCTTCATTCCCAAGCAGACCTTAAAATAATACACTGGCTCGAGGTCGGCCTTTAAATGATCTATACTATCTTTGGGTTGGTAGAGTAATGGATGTTGGATTAATAATACATTAATACACGTAACCAGATAAAAAACGTTGAGTTGAAGGAACATAAAATGATAATAATATAAGTTTATTTCCATTATGTTTGGGTTACTCACAGTACTATTTCCATGTGAATATTTACTGTTGGCTCTTCGAGAGGACCCATGACCTTGCAAAGACTCCAATGAAATTTTTTGAAGCTGCTTCATAAAATAGAAATTTTAAAGACTAATGGCATTCATTGATTCCAAAAATGCATTCCAAAAATTCATTAGAATAATGTCATTTATTAATTCAAAAAATCCATTCCAAAATGTTTGTCTTCGAGTTAATAGGGGAACAAGCCTTCTTACACTCTTGCCTTTTGGGGATTTCAATATCATTCCTTTTCATTTCTGGTATACAAAGGATGAATTGACAAAGTCTATTTTCTCTTTTTGTTATTTCAATATTGGAGCATCTCAGTTTCTTCACCATCCAAAAAAAATGAAAATCTCATATAATTAAAGAAGCGAGGAATAGTCAAAGAAATAAAGATAGAACTATAAACATACTCTTGTTGTCATTTGAGACTGCTCCCATACTCTCTTGGACGATTCTAAAAGCATTTGTTCCCGAACAAATGGCATCCATGATGCTTCAGCAAGGTTAGTTAGGACCCAGTTGACCTTCTTGGGCCTATTGTCATAATCAATTATCATAGAACTAGAAGCATCACGATCAAGTGGCTGAGGACTTTCTAAAGGCTGAAAAGAAACACATGCATTTAAGGCTCATATTGAAATACTGGTTTCTTCTTGATCTTCAACTTGTCAAGAACTAACTTTTAGAAGATACTATGTGAAGACTTGTACACTTCATAGCCTTGGCCTTGGGTGCAGGTGAAACCAAACAGATGGAAAAGAGAGGAGGAAACACAAGTGAAAAATTGAGATGAAACAGCTAGCCACCCAAAGGAATCCACCCAAGTGATAAGAGCCGAAATAGACCAGAAGAACTCCTTCTTCTTCAAAAGCCAAAGGCAAAATTTGATTCAAATTCTCTGCAAAAGTCCCTTCTCTATAGGCCAAATAAACATTTAAGTAGGCATGGAAGAACCCTACATCCCTAGATGCATTTCCGAAGGCTTGAACAACATTTCCTAGCTTGACAACACATGTTCCAAGAGATATGGGAGAGGAAAACTATATTACTTTGTCTAACTTATAAGGCTATTTAACTAAACATAATGGGGGGTATTTGGGACTTGATTTAGAAGAAAGAGAGATTCAAAATTATGTTAAATCATGGCAAAAAAAAGTTTAGAATAATGGACTGGACAACAGACAAAAAGAAACCCAAAACAGTTGAATTCATATGGTGTAGGCAGCTTCAATCCTTCTCAGAAAAATGGCCATAACTCCCTCCACAGAACTCCGATTTGCGAACCGTTTCTTGAGTAGGAAAGTCGACTGATAGATCTTTCTAATTGAGTGTTTCTCAAGTCTTTGAATGTAAAAGTCCAGTCTTTAGCTTAGGACCTACTACAGACCAATGAGCAGTTAACAAGCTTAAAGACACTCTATTAGGGTCCTAAAACAAGATAAATATCTTGGGACAAACCTTGGAGAACAGAGCCAAAAGATAGACATCATTTGCACTTGCTTAGTAGTTCATTTAGTGACCACAGACCTTAATTTGATAATAATTGGTCCCAAAAAATTTGAAATATTTTTGAAAATATTTTTAACAGATAGGTCTCCTTCTTCTAATGTCCGTAGAGCACAAGGACATCAAAATGCAATAAGAAACGAAGGAGATATGATTTTTACAAGTTGGCCACTGAAATCTAGAAAACTAGTTACGGAATTCCGTGAAATCCCACAGAATTCTGAGCTCGGAATAGCTCAGAATTCTGTGGAATTTCACAAAATTCCATTGAGGCTTCTATTCCAAAATAAAAAAAGCCGTAATGGCTAGCTTGGAACTCCGTCCGTAGCTTCGGTACTTGCCATTGAGAGCCCTATAACTGCTAGGTTTGGTCTCCATTGTCTGTATAAAGGCCTCTAACCTTTCTAAACTAAACTCCAACACTTCTAAGCCTCACTTGAACATATTTAGAGTTGGAAAAACGGCCTGGACCCTCTCTTGGTCTATTTGCAAAGAATTGGAGCTAGAATTTATTTGTACATCTTCTACATCAAGATTGTAACCTTTTGGAAGGGATTTTTATTTCCTTTCTTTCTTCATCAAACATTGTATTTGGGCGAGTGTTCGGTGAATGGAGCCCTCTCCATGGTGAGGATTGCTGCCAAGGTTGAAGCAATTGGAGATTGTAATTGGCACCAGTCTTCGCCGAAGTTAAGAAGATCAACATAGTGAAGCCATCAACGTGTTTAGTTGATGAGTGGAGTAGGCCTAGTGGGTTTGAGAACCGAACCACTTTAAATTTCGGGTGCACTCTTTCTTATCTCTTGCTCTTTACATTTGCATTGCACTTTAGATTTAACTTATGTGCTTGAATGTTTTGATCTCTTATCTTTTAACTTGTTGGACAGTTGTATTTTGGAAAAAAGAGCAAATGGCTAACACTTATTCTTATAAACCCAATTCAGCTCCCCCTCTTGGGTAGCCACCAACATACTTGGGCCTAACATTGCATTCTCACTTTGATACCAAATTGAAACCAAACAAATGTAGAAGAGAGGAGGAAACACAAGTGAAAAACTTAGATGAAACAACTCGCCACCCATTGGAATCCACCCAAGGGATAAGAGCCAAAATAGACAAGAAGAACTCATTCTTCTCCAAAAGCCAAAGGCTAAAGTTGATTCAAATTTTCTACAAAAGTCCCTTCTCTAGGGCCCAAATAAACATTTAACTAGGCATGGAGCAACCCTCCAGCCATATGTGCATTTCCAAAGGCCTCAACAACATTTCCTAGCTCGACAACACAAGTTCCAAGAGAAAAGGGAGAGGAAAAATACATTACTTTGACTAACTTATAAGGCTATTTAACTAAACATAATGGGGGATCTTTGGGACTTGATTTAGCATAAAGAGAACTTCAAAATTATCTTAAATCATAGCAAAAAAAGTTTAGAATAATGGGCTGGACAGCAGGCAAAAAGAAACCCAAAACTGCTGAAATTCGTATGCGAGGCAGCTTCAACCCTTCTCAGAAAAATGGCCATAACTCCCTCCACAGAACTCCAATTTGCGAACCGTTTCTTGAGTTGGAAAGTCGACTCATAGATCTTTCTAACCATGTATGAGTTGCTATATTTAAATCTGAGGGTAAAATCAGTTTTTACCCAAACGATGCACCAAAATCATGGACTGCAACTGTTTCTGGACCATTAAGCTTGGGGCCTAGGCTTGGTGGGCCTTGTCGGCTCGGTATGAGCATCCATCAGTGATAGCTCCAACGTGACTAGGTCTTGGAACAATTCATAGTCCGAGAAATCGAAGAACCTCCCTTCTCGATCGGAAGCTTTGACGGGTAATGGGCTCGTAGTAAAACTGCATAATCCAATACATTTCTCATTCTTATTAGCATCATCATACGAATTTCAGGAAATAATTTTCCTCCCCAAAAGATGAAGAAAATAGACAGAAAGCCCTGACTAAAAGCCACTTAATATATACCAATTGCTACCTATAATATTCATAATATAAATAAAGTATGGAAATAATTGTAGCGTCTGACTATTCCTTACCAATCATTCCATGAGCCAAGCATTACTATTCCTTACAATCTTTCACCGAAAGCAAAGCTTTTCAGTGAAAGATATGTATAGACAGATTTAATGATTTATAAACTAGTGTCTCTAAAATGCCAAAAAAAAATAAAGCATAAAGAACTGCAGAAAAGAAACAATTCAACAATAGGTTACCTTGTCTATCCTTCCAGCATACGCGCCGGAAGTCCTAGGCCTCTCTTCGATTTCCCATCCTGCCGGTAACCATTCCGGCCTCTCGGATGAAACGAATTGGCTCGCTATCGGAGTCGCTTGCGAAGGTAGACTTCCCTCACAAGAGAGATTTTGATCATTATTCGTGGAAAGAGGTACAAATTGCAGCTCTATTATCGGGGGAGTCAGTGGCGAATGTATATTTCCCACGCTGGAGAGACTTTGACCATCCGCCAAAAAAGGTACAAATTGGAGCTCTACTATCTGCGTTGTGGCGAATATGTTGTTGTGGTCAGTGGAATGGGGTTCGGGATCGGATGGGATATCGACATTCTGCACGCCAGATGGGACAGAATTCTCATGGGAGGAAGGTGTGGCGTTGGGATCCATCTCGGACGGGTTTTGCTAGTAACAGGTTTAGGAGGATAGGATTTTAACAGAGGATTTCTTTAGTGGGCAGTGGAATGGAGAAGTCAAATAATAGGTTTAGGTTTTAGAGTTTCAGTTTTCCAATATATTTATAATAGAGAGAAGGACAGTGGGATGGGGAAGTCAAAATGGACTTGTCTTGCCTCTTCTGGAGCACTTCTGGCCTAAGATAGTAAAATGAGCTGAATTGTATGGAAAAGACACAAAAAGACACGTTCGCATACTTCGTCCAATTAATTCATGAGATTTCGTGACACATTATTTTAGTAAAATATTCAAACCTATTAATTCATGCCAATTTTACGGGATCTATTTTGGTTATACTGTGAGATAAATCCCATACCTTTTTTTAGTAAAGATTCTTAACCTTATTTGTTCAGGTCGGCTCCATGAGATCTATTTTAGATATATGGTGAGATCATGACCATTGATTATATTGCATCACCACTAGATCAATCCGGGTATACTATAACCATTTGATCACGACCGAAACATTACATTGATTGCGCGTTTTGCGCCTAAAGGCTAGGATCAACACATCAGACCAAACTATATTAATGACAAAAAATAGAAGTGATCCGTTTTTGTCAAGTAAAAACCCAGCATATTATACTAATAAGGACGTGATCGTGGGATTAAAATACTGTAAGCGATGGGAGCCGCAATCAAATATTGTACTAATAAGGGCGTGATTGTGGGCTTCTTTAAAGTGCTATAAGCGGCGGGTGCTGCTGTCACATAATTGTACTGTCCTAATAAGGGAGGAATAATACCATCCATTCCCTGCGTCAATGGTATCATCCATTTGCCGCGTAAATACACATTCACATTATGTGTCCCTTTTCCTATGATTTCGACATGAAGAGATTAATTATTAAAATGTATTATTATTTATGTGAGAAGTCTCATCATGTCACACGCGAGTGTGATTTTGATTCTAATTTATTATTATTTATGTGAGAAGTCTCATCACGTTGATTTTGGGGAATTCGGGTTGAGATTTTACGATAAACCGGGTCAAGTTCTGGTTGATTCTAATTTATTTTTTAGCCAACGATCAATCCACCTTGACCCGAGTTACACCCATAGGTAGTTTTTTTAATCATGAGAAATTAGTTATTAATTTATGATTGAACACGTGATGTAAACGAATTCAGTAGGTCACGATGTTAATACAATGAGGCAAACCTGCTATGTGCAGTGGGTCACACCCTTAGTTGATCTGAACCGTCCATATCTGAAAGTAGTTATTATTGTGTGATTGAATATACAACATAACAGAGGAGAAAAGGTTTAGTAGGGCGCGCCCACATTGTATGTGTAGTAGGTCACACCTTTGATTGATCTGAATCATACATCTGATAGGCCTTGCTTTCTTTTCCTTAAATTTGAGAAAATCATTGAATTGTGCTATGTAATAATGTACTGTTTTAGCCGTTGAATGTAATCCGTTAGCTATATCTTTTTCTAGATTTTTTACTGCATGTCCAAAAACAAAACGCTAGCACATATTATTTGTCGAAGACTGACTTGAATGTAGGCAATCGACGATCCAAGGCAAGGACTATGAGATGGATGGTTCAAGTCAATCAAAGGTTTGGCTATTTGATCCCTTGTTTATTGGTTGAGTCCTAAAGAAAAACAATCCCATTGATTGTAATCCCATACCACAATCTCCAAGATCCGATTATTTCATGTGTTCACTGGATCATGAAATAACTTATTTGAATTCCTCTCTCAAATGTTTTTCTTACATCACCCACCATGGTAAAAATCATTGCCCTCTCTCTCTCATTATCTGTGAGTCTTTAGAACAAATATTTTATTTTGCCATAGTTGAAGATGAAATCATGAAATACTCCTCAAGCAAAGTGACATTCCTTCTATAATAAATAACTTTTGTTTACTGGAATTATAAAACAAAACCTATCAATGTCTCACTAGAATATCCAATAAATGGGTATCTCTTAGTCCTAGTAAACAAAACCTATCAATGTCTCACTAGAATATCCAAAACCTATCAATGCTCATCCTTTGAACATATATAAGCTAGACATCCCTAGACGCTTATATGTTGGTTACTCGGTTTCTTATCTGTTGATGTCATATATTGATGCAAAAGGTGTGGGGTTGAACAAGTCTTTTATTTTTATTTTCTGTTTTCGTCAGTTTATTTGTAGTATTTTTTAGGGCACCAAATATTGTTCTTTTGAGATGATTTTGGTGTTTTTAGAAAGCTTTTTCGATTACCTATCTAAAAAGCCCAAGATTATGCGATTTGCACTTGATTTGGCAAAGTTATAGGCATTTTATGGATAGGGTATAGGTATATTTCGGAATTACTATTTTAGGAATATTTTAGTCATCTTTCAACTTTCTATTTATGTTGTTTTAGTTAGAAGATTGGGAATAATCGTTAGGCAAGAATTTAGAGTTGCTATTCTTAGGTTTTGGCTCTTTATATAATGTAATTGCATGAGGAAAGAAAGAGATTGAATAAAGTTTATTGTTGGGCGTCACTTGTGAAGAGTGCATTGGCTCTTTCACGTGGGTGAAGGAGCTTCGCTCTTTTCATGTGTTATGTTGGAGTTTTTCTCCAAACCATGGCATGGGTTTTCAAACCCCCACGAGATTGTTTTAGTTGTTGCTAGTGTTGATCGCCATCTTGTGTTGCCGCTTCACTCTTCCAGCTTCAGTTGGTATCAGCGCACAAGGGATCTCCGACGAATGTCCGACGAGATGAGGAAGTCGTTGCACCTAGCATCGGCCAGCCTGATCTAGCTGCGGAGAACGAAGTACTCCAACAAGTGAAGACTTGCACACACAGTTAGGACTACTCAAAGCCCGCATCAATGAGAAGATGGCCATGGATCTGAGAGTGCCTTCAAGAGCCCTTTTCATAGCTATGCTTCATGTAAGGGATCATTATTAAAAAAAAAAGAAAAAGAAAGCTTCATGTAAGGTATCAAGAAAAAATGAAAAAAGAAAGGAAGAATAGAAGATTGGTGCAACGCCAAAAATCAATGATGGCCTAAACTCGAGGTTGAGTTTTCTTAGAGCGGGGGTGAATAATGCAGAACGCGTGGCGTTTAAGAAGTCTTTTATTTTTATTTTTTATTTTCGTCATTTTATTTGTTGTATTTTTTTAAGGCATCAAATCTTGTTCTTTTGGCATGATTTTGGTGTTTTTAGAAAGATTTTTCGATTACCTATCTAAAGAGCCCCAGATTACACGATTTGGACTTGATTTTAGAAATAATTTAGTCATGTTTGTACTTTTTATTTATGTTGTTTTAGTTAGAAGATTGAGAATAATAGTTAGGCAAGAATTTAGAGTTGCTATTCTTAGGTTTTGGCTCTTTATATAATGTAATGGCATGAGGAAAGAAAGAGATTGAATAAAGTTTATTTTTTGGCGTCATTCGAAGCTCCTTCCACGAGTTATGTTGAAGTTTTTCTCCAAACCGTGGCATGGGTTTTCAAATCCCCACAAGATTATTTTAGTTACTGCTAGTGTTGATCTACATCTTGTGTTGCCGGTCCATGCTCCCTGCGTCATATATGGTGTCTGCAGGACACATCTAGTTGGAACTCTAATTAGTAGACATATAGCATTTCTAAGGTGTTACATCAAAAGGGAATAGGTAAATCTTTATAGTTCATCATTGATCTATTCATATCTAATTAGTGAAACGCCCTATCCCAAGGACATTTTATTCAAAACCTTTATATTGGGGACAAAAATAGAGCACCAGACATACGAGCATGTGGTCAGTCACCAATTGCAACAACATGTTTGATACAGTTCGAATCAACGAACACAATCCTTATGGATGTGGAGGAAGAACAAGAAGTAAAATTCTTACAAAAATATGAGAAAATCTTTTCTTCTTCAACTAAAACTCTCCTTGCAAATGTGTGGTGCACTTTTAATAGAGGAATACAAGAGAAAAAAATGTTGAACCTAGCCCATTAACTAGTTTAGGGACTTACAAACTCATAAATAATTTAGCAACTCACAAACACATTATGACTGGAAACTGCTTCTACAGCTGCCGGCCAACTCGTCTTACTGTTTGAGTCAAGCATGGAAGAGTGCTTATGAAAGCAGGTCGGTCTTTATCAAACAATCAAGCACTAGATTAAAAGAAGGGCTTCAGCAACCAAACAACGGAATTACAAAAAAAAAAAAAAAAACAAATATGAAATCTGTATTTGATCTAGATCTAGCTTTATCCGCTAGCCAGAAAGTAAAGTCTCTCCGACTCTTGTTGTTTTGCGACTGACTCACAAACACATTAATTAGCCTAGGAACTTACTGATATGGTCCATTAAAATAGTCATATCTCACCAACTACTTGTCCGGTATTTGCATGACTATACTTGTTGGAAACATATTCCGAAGGGTTACAACTTTCTAGTTTACATTTTTCCAAATTCTTTTATCTAGTAGTCCAACAATCATCATGAAATCGAGCAGCAACATTTTAGCTGGTGTGCACCTACATCAATCTCCTCCAATTGAACAACAACTCGTCCCTGAGTTGACCGAGTCACTTTCATGATATGGAATAGGATAAAAAATATTGAAAGTAACTGAAACGCCGTAATCACCAGATAATTAGATCTTGGATGCATTATCCCCAATTTTCTGAACCACCCGAAAAGGAGCATCTACAAGATTTTGAAGTTCGTCAAACTTCCTTCGATCAAGAAAACCTGTCGATTTGTGAAGGTGAAAAATGGACAAATATGTGGAGGTTAGTACCCGTCCATTTTAACCTCCACAAATCAAAGAGTTAGGATGATCCTGTGGAGAAGATTTTTAGGGACACCCTATCAATGTCAGGGCACATCAAATGAATGGTTTACATCACCCCAAACGATTATTCTTCTTAACTAGGAAAACTCAAACCAAATAAAAAAGGAAAAAGATTGGGAAATGGGTTTGGCAAGCCACTTGCAAATGGTTGAAGCGGGGTAGACTCCGACTTCTCTGACACATGTCCCAACACCCAAATTTATCATAGAAGCTTGGTTTCGCTCAATTTCAGTCATACATTCTAAAAGTACCCAAATTCCGATCTGAAGATTTTAAGAACCAATATCATAACGCACACTTATGCCCTGATTTTGAGAGCCGATTGTGAATCCAAACCTGATTATTGGTCTTAAATTTAAGAACCGAGGCGGAGATGTTATCGGTGGAGCCGGAGATGATGATCGCGGCGAAGGTGGAAAAAAGAAGTAGGACAAAAGTGGGAGGTGTAGATCAACCGGATAATAGAGAAAGAGAGAGCTGCAGGAAGAAAGAAAAAGGGTCTATGCAATGAGGGCTCCACAATGGTTCGATTGGATTGAAACGACGTCGCAAAAATCGAGGAAAAGAAATCTGCAATCCAACGAAAATCCAGGGTTGAAAGAGATGGATAGCATACGGGCAAGATTTCAGGGATTTCTGATATTTTAGAAGACCAAAAATCTCGCATTCAGAACAAAGACCCAAGAAAATTATGAAGAGAAAGAAGAAGAAGATGGGAGTGTAGAGATATGTCGTGGGAATTTGATGGCACAGGAGGTATTTCTAACTTAAACGCGTGGGAATTTGAGGGCATAGGAGGTATTTTCCTATTTGAGGTGAGGTGTTAAATTCACAGATTTTACAGAAAAAAGAAAAAAATCAAGCCTGTTCTCTTCTGCTATATATATATATATATGTGTGTGTGTGTGTGTGTACTTAAAAACCCGTGCTATGCACGGGGAAATGAAGGTGCTGCTCTATCGAGGAACACCCGATCCTTTTGTGATATTCCCTAGCAAATCCCATTTGAAATGGATCGTCCCAAAGAGTTATGTAGAAAGAATAGGAATTAAGAAGAAGAAGAGAAGCACATAACAGATGTGATGATCATTTTCTGTTACATTAAATTATTTTTCCAAGCATAAGAATTATTTTTTGATAGGTTGTGTGCATAAGATTTATAAGTTTCTCAAAAGATCTTGCTAATCATCAAGGAAACGAATTACAAAATTGCAAAAATCAACATCACTCCAACTTTGCTCGGTCGAGAATTTTTGTAGATGATGGCCCATAATTTGCCAACCATTTCTTGGCTATAGTATTTGACAAATATCCTAATAGGTTCCACCGTAGCAGAGCATTTGGATACTGGCAGCAAACTTGTTATAGAGCTGGAGCCCGGTGATCATGAAATTGATGTAAAAAAAATAAAATAACGGCAAGCTATGACTGTTGAAAATGCTAAGCATTGGCACAGTCATTCTGTAATGTTTGGAATGAGTTGCATGCAAAGTTAAATTCTTTGAAGGAGAACCTAAAATGGTTCTTCAATCCTTCCTAGTACAGGTAAACATAGTGGGTGGAAATATAAGTCATGGATTACCCATATCCAAAGAGCAATGCAGACCCCAACCAATGAATAGAAAATCATGACACACGCACTTTCTATATGCAATTAATGGAAGTACACAAAGAAAAGAAAGAGATTTCATTTTCCTTACAAATTCAGGAAATGTTTAGCTTGTTTAACGTTGAGACCAAATGAAGAATCCAAAATCCAAGAAAAAGAAGAGGACAACAAAACTAAGAAGATGTTTGTTAGGCCTAAAATCGGTAACAGGTTATGGTAGGGCTGGGTGGTCCGGGCTAACGAGCCACGGCTGAATGACTGGTTGAGTCCTGCGCTGCACAGAGTACAGACAAGAAAGAAAAGGGTCAGAGGACCAACCCGGAGTGATACTCCGGACGGGCGCTTCGACACTCAAGTCAGTATGAGCAGGAGTGTAGAGCAATGTCAGAGCAAAAAGCTTAGAGTTTTGGTTCTCAGATTTTCAGGACCCTCACCTTAGCACAAGTGAAGGCTATTTATAGTGATTCTGAGCCACCTGTCTAGGACAGGTGGTAGTTTTGAGCCAGGTGGTGGCCTCTGTATGGACCAGGTTTCATACCTAAGGAGGGCAGGTGGAGGTCCCTGATTGGTCCAGGTGTCACACCTAGTGGAGACAGGTGTTGGCCTTCCAACGGTCCTTGTGAGGGCCACGTGCCAGAAGCTAATTGGATGCTGAGTCCGGATTCCCTCAGTGCTGAGTCCGGATTGCTGAGTCCGGATTCCCTCAGTGCTGAGTCCGGACCCTATCAGTTGCCCCCTGGTTCTTCAAGCCATGAAAGTGGCTAGAAGAAGCAAAGAGAAGGTAAAGACAGCGTCGGGCCAGCCTTAAGACCTCCAGGCAGCTGAGGCCGGGCTCAGACTCAGCTAAGAGAAATAGTGGCTGGACAGGAGACTCCTGGCGCCCTGGCCTGGCCTTGGCGTTTGGCCTGAAGGAGTACGGCCGGGCAGAAGGCATTCGACTATCCAGGACGGCTGAATTTTTGACCAGAGGCCTGGGCGGCCAGGGGTCCTGGACGTCCTTGGTTCAGGAAGTCATGTGGTCTTGCTCGGCTAAGGCTGTGAACGGCCAGCCGGGCAGGTCTTTGCTGGTGAAACCTTTTGTCGCCTAGCGCTTTTGTCGCCTAGCGAACGCGCCATATCCTGTCCGGACAGCCGGACAGGTCTTTTGTCTCCTGAATTATCCTGTCCGGACAGCCGGACAGGTCTTTTGTCCTCTAGCGCTTTTGTCGTCTAGTGAACGCGCCATATCCTGTCCGGACAGCCGGACAGGCTTTTTGTCTCCTGAATTATCCTGTCCGGACAGCCGGACAGGTCTTTGTCTTTTGAATTATCCTGTCCGGACAGCCGGACAGGTCTTTGTCTTTTGAATTATCCTGTCCGGACAGCCGGACAGCTCTTTTGTCGCTTAGCGAACGCGCCATATCCTGTCCGGACAGCCGGACAGGTCTTTTGTCGCCTAGCGCTTTTGTCGTCTAGCGAACGCGCCATATCCTGTCCGGACAGCCGGACAGGTCTTTTGTCGCCTAGCGCTTTTGTCGTCTAGCGAACGCGCAATATCCTGTCCGGACAGCCGGACAGGTCTTTGTCTTTTGAATTATCCTGTCCGGACAGCCGGACAGGTCTTTTGTCGCCTAGCGCTAGCGAACGCGCCATATCCTGTCCGGACAGCCGGACAGGTCTTTGTCTTTTGAATTATCCTGTCCGGACAGCCGGACAGGTCTTTTGTCGCCTAGCGCTTTTGTCGCCTAGCGAACGCGCCATATCCTGTCCGGACAGCCGGACAGGTCTTTTGTCGCCTAGCGCTTTTGTCGCCTAGCGAACGCGCCATATCCTGTCCGGACAGCCGGACAGGTCTTTTGTCGCCTAGCGCTAGCGAACGCGCCATATCCTGTCCGGACAGCCGGACAGGTCTTTTGTCGCCTACCGCTTTTGTCGTCTAGCGAACGCGCCATATCCTGTCCGGACAGCCGGACAGGTCTTTGTCTTTCGAATGCACCATATCCTGTCCGGAAAGCCGGACAGGTCTTTTGTCTTCTGGCGCTTTGGGACCTGTGCCTTGTATTTAATGCAGGCGGCGCATTTAATGCGAGCGGCGCATTTAATGCGGAAGGCGACGTGGCGCACTCCGGCTGGCGGAAATGGGCGGGATTTTTCCCGCTCTTCCCAGCTTCTCTATAAATACAGGAGTTTACTCTTCATTTCTTACTTTTCATCTTTTACTCTCCTCCTCTTCTGTTCGGCTGCTCAAGTTTTCTGCCCGCTTCGGATCAGTGAGCCCGGAGGTCCTCGTCCAACACTCCAGTTCGGTAATCTTTTTTAGCTTTTAGCCTTTCTTTTCTTTTTTTCCTTTTTATGTCTAGCACTAGTTCGGAGACGGACTCCAGTTCAAAGGAGTCCGGTTCGACCAGTACCGCATCGGGGTCCGAGGCATCGGAGAGGGCGGTTCCGGCCTCACCTATAGAGGAGGCCGGTGTTGAGGGCGAAGAGCTGGTGATCATAATAGACGAGGAGAGCGGTGAGGAAATGAGTGTGGACTTAGACACAATTCCGGCCTGTGGGGACGGACCGGATCGGGTAGAAACCAGCGACGATGATGAGGACGTCGAAGCGGCAGTCCCTCAATCGTCGCGCATGCCAGTCGAGGTGATAGCGGAGGCACAGATGGAAGCCAACCCGCAGTATAACATCGGGGCCCTATACGAGGTGAACCATCTGTGGCCGAACAGGCTTCAGATCGTCAGGGACAAATACTGTATTCCTAGCCGGTACATTCTGAGGGCGGCTGTCGAAGGGGATCGGGCCAGCAACGATAGCGCAGACCTCTGCGTGTATGAGGAGGCCTTCCGGGCCGGGCTTAGGCTCCCCTTCCACCCCTTCTTTGCGGATGCACTGAATTACTATGGGCTGGCAGTTACACAGGTCGTCCCGAACTCTTGGAGGACACTGATCGGCTTCTTGTACCTTCTTGAAGTCCGGCTCCGTAGGAACCCCACCGTGCCCGTCTTCAGGATGTGTGCGCACCTGAAGAGGCATAAGGACGGCGGCTGGATCTACATTAGCCAGAGGCCTGAAATGAAAATGATCACTGGGATACCTTCTTCCATTCACACATGGAAGAACAGGTTCTTCTATGTAAAGGACACCGCGCCGGGCTCGCAGTGGCCGTTCTCATTACAATGGAGAACGCCGGACACTCGCCGCCTTAGTAAAAAACCAGCTCTCGAAGACTATGACCATATGACCTTCGCTCTGATCAAAGAAGAGCTCAAGCGAGGTCCAGTTCACTGCTCAGAGTTCGAAGAAGAGGCCGAGCTGGTCGCACTCGGGGTCAGTCGTGCGACGCCGGCACGTACGTAGATACTATAGGATAGCATTTATTTTTCTGAAGTATTCTTCAACTTTCATATTGCTGACTGCGCTCCGTTCTCTTTTGCAGAAATGGTGAAGCAGATGTCCCTTTTGGACAGAATCAAGCAGTCTTCGGGCGCGTCCCCAGCGCAGGAGCAGCCCCAAACAAAGGGCAAGAAGAGGAAGGTGCCGGAGTCGACCCCGCCGATGGTCGCGCTGGCTAAGCCTCTTAAAAGCAGCCGGGCGACGCATAAGCTTGCCCTATCGAGCCGGGCAGACACCACAGGTCAGAGCTCCAAGTCCGGAGCGGCGACAGGGTCAAAGCACGGCGGGGCCGTACTGGGTATGCCGGCTACTGCATCGGTTGGAGGCGACAACGTCTTCCGCCCGAACTGGGCCGTGCAGAAAACGGACACCGGCCTGGGGGATACCCGGGTGGCCGCAGAGTTGATGTACAAGGGTGTCCTCGCCCGCGACCGGTTAGCAGTCGAAAAAGAGGTGCCGGAGACCTGTGAAGCGGCAATCAGCTCCGCCCTCTATCAACTCCAGGTCTACTCAAGGGATATGGCCAAGAAGCGATATCTCTTCTCGGAGACGATCACAAGGATCGAGTCCGAAAAGGCCCAGCTCCAGAAGGAGAACGGCGAGCTCAATGAAGCCGTCCAGATCAAAGAGGCCGAGCTCAACAGCTTACAGGACGAACTGCAGAGGGTCAAAAACCAGGCCGTGCAGGATCTCCTGAGTGCGGCTGAGAGGGCCGGAAGGAAGGAGAAGGCGGCCGTGGAGAAGGCCGTGAAGGAAACTGAGGAGAGGAAGGAGGCCCAGCACTTCGACTTAGGCCTCCAGGCCTACAGGGCGGGTTTCCTTCTCTGCTCCGAGCAGGTGAAGAAGATTCACCCCGACATCTCCTTGGACGGGCTAACCGTCCCGTATGCACCTCCAGAGGATGAGGAAGATGAGGAGGAAGACGAACCGGACTCCTCCCGGCCTATTGAGGTGGATGCGGAGGTGACTGTGGCCGCCGTCTCCTTGGCGGAGGGTGGCGAGCTTGCAGCCCTCACTCCCGCAGAGGTCGTCACCGAGGTGGTGGCCGACGAGGAGGCCTGAGCGGCAGCCTTCTTTCTTTTTTGATGATACGTTTTTTGTTTGCACAGTTGGTAACGCCTATTCTTTGTAAGCCAGCTCGGCGAAGAGAGCAATTTTGTAATACGAATACGAATACTGAATACAAATACATTTTTGTTCAACTGTCTGCACAGCATTCTCATTTTTGTACGTATTATTTCTGTGCTGCATCGGGAACCGAGCTGGGAATATTTGAAGTTGGTTTCCACTGTGGGCTTCCTGGCTGGAACTGATCTCCAAGCCACTAGGATGAGCCGGAGTGCACCACTGCTGCTCGTCCTAAGTCTGCGAGAACCGAGCTGGAAGCTTGGTACTCAAACACTTAGGAAATATTCGAAGGTGGTTTCCACTGCGGGCTTCCTGGCTGGAACTGATCTCCAAGCCACTAGGATGAGCCGGAGTGCACCACTGCTGCTCGTCCTAAGTCTGCGAGAACCGAGCTGGAAGCTTGGTACTCAAACACTTAGGAAATATTTGAAGGCGGTTTCCACTGCGGGCGTCCTCGGCTGGAACTGATCTCCAAGCCACTAGGATGAGCCGGAGTGCACCACTGCTGCTCGTCCTAAGTCTGCGAGAACCGAGCTGGAAGCTTGGTACTCAAACACTTAGGAAATATTTGAAGGCGGTTTCCACTGCGGGCGTCCTCGGCTGGAACTGATCTCCAAGCCACTAGGATGAGCCGGAGTGCACCACTGCTGCTCGTCCTAAGTCTGCGAGAACCGAGCTGGAAGCTTGGTACTCAAACACTTAGGAAATATTTGAAGGTGGTTTCCACTGCGGGCGTCCTCGGCTGGAACTGATCTCCAAGCCACTAGGATGAGCCGGAGTGCACCAATGCTGCTCGTCCTAAGTCTGCGAGAACCGAGCTGGAAGCTTGGTACTCAAACACTTAGGAAATATTTGAAGGCGGTTTCCACTGCGGGCGTCCTCGGCTGGAACTGATCTCCAAGCCACTAGGATGAGCCGGAGTGCACCACTGCTGCTATATACTGATGGCTAAATGAGTTACTCAAAGAGGGACAATTATTTGGGAAACTTATTTTATTCATTACAGAATTTGGATGATTACAGCAGTTCTTTACAAGCCTATGAAGGCAAACAAAATTACTGATAGTAGATCCGAAGATTTCTAGAATTCCAAGCATGTGGCAGCATCTGTTCGTCGAGGGACTCTAACCGATAGCTTCCTGGGCGGATGACTTCCTTGACTCGGTACGGTCCTTCCCAGGTCGGAGAGAGCTTGCCCACGCTTCTTGGCTGGGAAACGGAGGCTTTCCTCAGGACTAGGTGGCCAGCGCGGAATTCTCTTGGTCGGATCTTGACGTCATGATATCTGGATACTTTCTGCTTATAGGCCGCCGACCTGATCTGAGATTCCTCACGGACTTCTTCAAGCAAGTCAAGGTTGGCACGGAGTCCGTCCCCGTTGAGCTGCTCACTGAAATGGACGACCCTTGGGGAGGGGACGCCGATGTCAACCGGGATCACTGCTTCTGTTCCGAAGGAGAGATTAAAAGGCGACTCGCCTGTGGCCGTACGCGGAGTAGTCCGATACGCCCAGAGCACATGATACAGTTCGTCTGCCCAACGCCCGGCCTTGCCATCCAGTCTCTTCTTTATCCCCTGCAAGAGGGTCCTGTTCGTCACCTCTGTTTGCCCATTCGTCTGAGGATGTGCCACAGATGTGAATCTTTGCTCTATGTGCAGGTCAGAACAAAACTTTCGGAAGTTCCTCGAGTCGAACTGCTTGCCATTGTCCGTTATGAGGACCCGGGGGATTCCGAACCTGTACACCACCGATTTCCAGAAGAAGTTCTGTACATTCTGCTCTGTGATCTTGGCCAGAGGCTCTGCTTCCACCCACTTGGTGAAGTAATCAATAGCGACAACAACGAACTCACGGCCTCCCGAGGCCGGCGGAAAGGGGCCCAGAATATCCATTCCCCATACTGCGAAGGGAAGAGGACTGATGATCGGGGCCATCGGAACGGGTGGCTGGTGGACGGTCGGAGAGAACTTCTGGCACTTCTCACACTTTTTTACAAGGCTCAGCGCGTCCTTCCTCAATGTAGGCCAGTACAGACCTCTCAGGAGGATTTTAATGGCGAGGGCCTTGCCCCCGAGGTGCTCTCCGCAGATTCCTTCATGGGTTTCCTGCAGGGCTAACAAGGCATCACTGGGGCGAAGACACTTCAGATACGGGAGGGTATACGACCTCTTGTATAGAGTCTCGCCATCCAGTGAAAACCTCGCTGCCCTCTGCGTGACCTTACGGGCCTCCTTTCTCTCTCCCGGGAGCTTTCCGCTGCGCAGATACCTGATTATCTCATCCATCCAGCACGGCTCATCGTCAATCTGCATTACCACGACGGACTGGGCATCGATACTGGACCTCTTCAGAAACTCCATGCGAATTTCTCTGAGGGCGGTGTAACCTGAGGCTGCAAGCTTTGATAGCACATCTGCCTTTACATTCTCTGCTCGGGGGATTCTGACGACCTCAAAGCTCTTGAAATGAACGGCCAGACCGCGAACCCTCCCCAGGTACTTGATCATTCGCTCTTCACGGGCTTCATATACTCCCTGGATCTGACAGACGACCAGCTGTGAATCGCAGTACGCCTTTAGCCTCTGAGCACGGGTCTGCGCAGGAAGATTCATCCCGGCTATGAGCGCTTCATATTCTGCTTCATTGTTGGACGCACGGAAACCAAACCTCAGGGCGTAGTTCAGGACGAAGTCCTCTGGTCCGGTGAGAACTAGTCCTGCACCACACCCTGTCTTGTTCGATGACCCATCCACATAAACTTCCCAGAGCGGCTCTTCATCACAAACTGGGTGCGCGATGACGGACTCAGTCCCGGGGGGCGGTGATGCTCTGGAAACGACTCGAGGCTCTGGTACGGCCAGCTCTGCTTCTGGAGATGGAACTGCTACCAGCCCGGGGTCTGGGTCCGGAACTGTGCACTCGGCTATGAAGTCAGCGAGAATCTGAGCTTTGATCACCGGCCTGGGTAGGTACTTGATATCAAACTCACTGAGCTCCACGGCCCACTTGACAAGTCGGCCCGAAGTGTCTGGCCGGTGGAGGATCTGTCTGAGAGGCTGTCCTGTCAAGACCTTGATTGTGTGCGCCTGGAAGTACGGCCTTAGCTTCCGGGCCGCCATAATGAGGGCGCACACGAGCTTCTCTACTCGCTGATATCTGGTCTCTGCATCGTGGAGGACCTTGCTAACATAGTAGATCGGCTTTTGCTGATTAGATTCTTCTTTGATCAGTACTGCTGCAACTGCCAAGGGTCCCGCTGAGAGGTACAGAATCAGCTCTTCTCCTGGCTCCGGCGTGGACAACAAGGGAGGGGAGGACAAGTACTGCTTCAGCTCCTCGAACGCTGCTTGACATTCCGGAGTCCAGGGCGCGGTTTTTATACCTTTGATCGCATTGAAGAACGGGAGGCATCTCTCGGCGGATTTAGAAATAAACCGCCCCAGAGCTGCCACCAGTCCGGTCAGCCGCTGCACTTCTCTGATAGTGTTGGGAGGAGTCAGCTCCATTACTGCCTTGATCTTCTCCGGATTCGCCTCTATTCCTCTCCGGCTTACCATGAAGCCCAGGAACTTGCCTGCTCCGACGCCAAACGTACATTTGGTCGGATTAAGCTTCATGTTGTGTTCCCTCAAGACTTGGAAGGCTTCTTCGAGGTCGGAGATATGGTTGGAAGCACTTCTGCTCTTCACTAGCATATCGTCAACGTAGACCTCCATGTTCCGGCCGATCTGATTTCTGAACAGCTTGTTGACGAGACGCTGGTAAGTGGCTCCTGCATTCTTCAGTCCGAAAGGCATCACCCGATAGCAATAAGTCCCTTGGTCGGTAACGAATGATGTCTTCGGGATGTCAGACTCGTACATTCTGATTTGATTGTATCCTGAGAAAGCATCCATGAAACTGAGCAGCTCGTGACCTGCTGTGGCGTCAATGAGCTGGTCTATTTTTGGGAGTGGGTAGCTGTCCTTTGGGCAGGCCTTGTTCAGGTCTGTGAAGTCTATACAGGTCCTCCACTTTCCGTTGGACTTTTTTACCATTACCACATTCGCGAGCCAGTCCGGATACTGGATCTCACGAATGAAATCGGCCTTCAAAAGCCTCTCCACCTCTTCTCTGATGGCTCTCCGCCTCTCCGGTGCAAAGTGTCTACGCTTCTGCTTCACGGGCTTGCAGGTCTGATCGACACCGAGCTCGTGGGTGCTAATCGACGGGTCAATGCCGGGCATGTCTGAAGGAGTCCAGGCAAAGACATCTGCATTGGCCCTGAGGAATTGAGCGAGATCCTGCTGCACGGCCTCTGGCAGGGCAGAGCCGATCTGGACAACCCTCTGTTCATCATCGATGTTCAATTGAATAGAGATGAGGTCCTCTGCGGGCTGGTTGACTGTGACCTGCGCTTCGTCTCTCAGATCGTACAGCTCGATTGGAAGAGACTCAGACGCATTCTTCCCTCTCAGTGCTGCCGCATAGCATTGTCTTGATTGGGGCTGATCCCCTCTGACTTCACCTACGCCTCCTGGCGTAATGAACTTCATCTTCTGATGATAAGCGGAGGGAATCGCTCGGAGGAGGTTCTGGCCGGGGCGTCCTAGAATGGCGTTATAGGCCGACTTGGCCTTAACCACCAAGAAGGTCACCATTGCGAAGGACTGGCGGGGCGGCTCCCCGATCAGAACTGGAAGCTCAATCTGCCCTTCGACCTTGACAACTTCTCCCGAGAACCCGAACAGATCTGAGTTGGCCGGCTTCAGACGGTCAGCTCCGATCATCATCTGTTCGAAGGCGTGGTAGTAGAGGATGTCGGCGGAGCTCCCGTTGTCGACCAGGATCTTCTTCATTTCCCAGTTCGCCACTAGCATTGTGACGACCAGGGCATCATCGTGCGGGAGGATCAGACCGTCAAGATCTGCCTCCGAAAAGGATATCTCATTTTCTGGCTCGGCCCTCTTGCTGCAGGCGTGGACGGCGTTGACCTGCCGGGCATAGGTCCTGCGGGCCGACGAAGAGGTCCCTCCCGCGGTCGGCCCTCCTGAAATGGTACCAATAACACCATGAGGTTGGAGTTGAGGTTGAGGTACCTGAGGAGGGAGAACGGCCGGGGCAGGAGCTTGGATGCGGTCGCCCAGGGGTTGGGCGTCTCGAGGACTTCTGTCTCTGGGTCTCGGGTTGTCCTGGCGCTCCCTTCTGTTGTCGTTATTTTTTAAGTACCTCCCGAGGTACCCTCTGCTTATCAGCTGCTCGATCTCCTCCTTGAGATGAATGCAGACGTTGGTGTCGTGGCCGTGGCTCTTATGGAACCGGCAATACCTGGACATGTCTTGGGTGCTTGCCTCCGGCGTCTGCTTCTTCGGCCACCGGATGAAGTCTTCTTTCCGGATGGCTGCCAAAATTTGAGCCCTAGATGCGGTGAGGGGCGTGTAGCGCTCCCTCGTCGGGGGGCTCCTCTCCTTTCGAGGCCGGGGGGAGCTCCTTTCCTTCCGGGACGGGCTGCTCTCCTTCCTCTGGGGTCTGTCATCCCTACGCTGCTTGGCGGGGTTCTTCTCCTCTGGTCTTCTCTTGCTGACGGAATCCAGGGCAGCGAGAGTCTCCTCGACGGAGATGTACTCTTCCGCCCCGGTCATCAGATCTGCTAAGGACTGCGGATTTCGCCGGGCGACTGCTCTTCGGAAGTCGGTGGACCGGGCTCCGGCCAGAAGAGCATTCGTTGCCGCGGAGGGATCCAGGTTGGGTACCTGAAGGGCCTCCCGGTTGAACCGGCCAACGAACGCTTTTAAGGCCTCACCGTCTTCCTGCCAAAGGGCCATCAGTGAAGCCGTCGTCTTTCGAGGCCTTCTGCTGCTCATGAAATGCCGGGCCAGGTCGTCCCCGAAGTCGTCGAAATTGTCAACGGACTTGGGCTTGAGCCGTGAGTACCAATCTCTTGCGGCTCCGGTTAATGTGGTGGGGAGTGCCCTGCAAAGGAACCCGTCCGACGCCCCGTGGAGAAGCATCGTGGTCCTGAAGGTCTGCAGATGATCCACGGGATCGGTGGTCCCATCATACTGCGGGATCTGCGGCATCTTGAAGCCCAAGGGGACTACCGCACCGAGTACCCGGTCTGTGAAAGGGGGATTGCTACTAAAGATCCTTGAAGCAGGGCGGCCATGATCTCTAGCCAGCTCCTCGATTCTGTTATCGATCTTCTGGATTCTTAGTAACATCGGATCGTCCCTCTGTTCGGCCAGGCGGGCAGGTCTACTCCTTACGGCTGATGGGCTCCTTGCGGATCCGGACTGGCTGAGGGGACTCCTTCGCCGGTGCCGCGATCCCTCTCCGTGCATAGGGTCTCTCTTGCTGCCCCGTTTCTGCACGGAGGGAGATCGTGACCGGTGATGCTGTCGACGAGGCTCAGGGCGCACGCTCCTGTCCCGCGACTGGTGGTCTCTTCGAGTGGAGTGACGAGTTTGGTCGCGGGGTGGAGACGCGCGTTCTCTGCGGGAGCTTTCTCCCCTCTGAACAGGTCGAGAAACCTCGACGGGGTGTTGCTGGAGTGCGGGAGCCGCATTCCTGAACTGCGCAACTACAGCGGTCATTTCCTGAAAAAGGGCCCTCATCTCCCTCGGGGTCGGGGTGGGGTCTGAACGGTCCGAGTGGGGCGAAGTCCTCTCCACGGCCGCCCCGACCTCCACCTGTGAGGCCAGACGCTCACTTCGTCCTTCACGGGGGGCCGTAGCCCGAGAAGTCGGAGGTGCTCACTTGCCGGTCTGTCCTACCATTTTTATCTGGGTGAGATTTCGAACAGCTTTTTGTTGCGTGGTCCCACGGATGGCGCCAAATCTGTTAGGCCTAAAATCGGTAACAGGTTATGGTAGGGCTGGGTGGTCCGGGCTAACGAGCCACGGCTGAATGACTGGTTGAGTCCTGCGCTGCACAGAGTACAGACAAGAAAGAAAAGGGTCAGAGGACCAACCCGGAGTGATACTCCGGACGGGCGCTTCGACACTCAAGTCAGTATGAGCAGGAGTGTAGAGCAATGTCAGAGCAAAAAGCTTAGAGTTTTGGTTCTCAGATTTTCAGGACCCTCACCTTAGCACAAGTGAAGGCTATTTATAGTGATTCTGAGCCACCTGTCTAGGACAGGTGGTAGTTTTGAGCCAGGTGGTGGCCTCTGTATGGACCAGGTTTCATACCTAAGGAGGGCAGGTGGAGGTCCCTGATTGGTCCAGGTGTCACACCTAGTGGAGACAGGTGTTGGCCTTCCAACGGTCCTTGTGAGGGCCACGTGCCAGAAGCTAATTGGATGCTGAGTCCGGATTCCCTCAGTGCTGAGTCCGGATTGCTGAGTCCGGATTCCCTCAGTGCTGAGTCCGGACCCTATCAATGTTCATAAAAAATGAGTATGAAAATTAGTACAATATTCGAAGAGAAGGTGTGACAGCAATCGGTGCTTCTAATATGACCCAGGAACTGAAATCAATTAGCTGAAGAGGGAGAGTAAAGTCTTTGATACCTTGAAGTCTGCAGTATCTGGGTCAGTTTCTTGGGTATTGGAGGAAACCCACTTCAATTAACAACAACAACAATTGTGAGGAGTTAATCATGATGAAATGAAAGCAGAAATGTTTTAGTTCTTTAGTTCTCTTATTTCTGAGTCTCGTGCCCACCCTGCATTCCAATCAAACTCCCTCAAGGAATATTTTCTTTCATCTCTAACTTCCTAGCAATCTGTGCTGGTTTGGGCTGAACATGGTTGTTGCTACAATCACACTGCTCCACCAGATATCCAACGCGTCCTAAATTTCTATAGATTTAGTCAAAATCTTCTCTGAAAAGACAAAAAAATAGGAGAACAAACATTTTCCATAAAAACCCTCTGTAAAAATCTTTTAGATGTGGAAAAATAATGGAAACCCCTTATCCCATACACAAAAGTAAGATCATTCTTAAATTTTAAATCAATGTACCTAAAAAAAATGGGGCAATGATGCAGAATAAAAAGATGCCGTAAAATGATTTAAAAAGTCTAGCATATATTGGTGATATATTTGATTACTCGTGTAAAGTGTAGTCTCATTTTCAAATTATTGGATATGAGGGTTCAAAAGGTAAAGACTACAGACGTGTGTCTGATAGCTAAGTCATCCGGCCGACTAATATTAACCTAATAATGATATCCATTGATAACAACCGTAATAATGAGCAAATGTTATCTGCACTCCCTCACTAGCTTTTAAATGTTATAGGTATCCTCAAAGTCAGCATGCAATCGAAGCAGATATTCTTTATGAAAGAGATGAATGCTTTTATCAAAAGCACTCGTATAAATCACAATGCAGTTTTGGTGGTAGGGTTTGGAGAAGAACTTCCGAAGGGGGGAAGACGGACTAGGTATTAGGGTTTGGGGATAGATGGAATAGAGAGAAGGAGATGTGTTCGGTTTTTGAGAAGTGCTTAAAAAATCTCTAAAAAATCTCTGACACATAATACAGAAAGAGAGAGATAAATTTGGGAGGAGACAATGTCAAAAATGTCTCTGACTCCGGGTAAATGGGGTATAGAAGGAAATCAGAATATGTTGTGAGGTTTGAACGGAAAGAAGTGACCAAAAAAAGGGACAAAATTCCACCTAAGAAATAAAAAAGAATAATAAAAAACTGACATTCCTTCCGGCTTATATATATACTAGTGAAAAATCCAGTACGATGCACGGGCCGGCAAAGAACTGTATGAACCACGTCATAGGTTGATCCAAACCGTCCATGTGATGGAACACAACATAAATAGGTTGTGCCCCTAAAATCATTTCCATAGGCTGATCCTAGCCGTCCAATCTATAGAGGTTTACATAATTCCCCTTAAATCGGATGGTTTAGATCACCCTATGGATTTTTTATTAAACAACCATAAAGGAGGGGGGTAAGATTGAAATTATGTGGCTTTAATGGGTGCGTGCGATGCACGGGCCGACAAAGAACCGTACGGGCCACGTCATAGGTTGATCCAAACGTCCATGTGATGGAACACAACATAAATAGGTTCTGCCCCAAAAATCATTTCTGTAGGCTGATCCTAGCCCTCCAATCTATAGATGTTTCCATAATTCCTCTTAAATCGAATGGCTAAGATCACCCTATAGATTTTTTATTAAAAAACCAAAAAGGAGGGGGGTAAGATTGAAATTATATGGCTTTAATGGGTGCCTTTGTTAAAAGCATAAAGGAGGGGGTAGGATTGAAAATATATGAGTTGAATGGGTGCATTTGTTAAAATAGTCAAAAAAAGTGATGTGTAATTCTCATAGAATTTTCAAAAAAATCAAAAAATTCTCTTCTTTTCTATCCAGCTTATTATAGTAGATATATATATCTACTACTATAAGCTGGGAGGAAAAGAAGTGAATTTTTTGCTTTTTTTGAAAATTATATAAGAATTACACATCACCCCCAAACAGATAAATACCTCTTATGCCCTAAAATTCCAACACATCTAAGTGAAAATACCTCCTATGCCCTCAAATTCCCACGAGCTCACGTCTTCTTCTTTTTTCTGTTCTATGAAGATTTTTTTGGTCTTTGTTTCCACTGTGAGAGATAGAAGACTACATCAACGTCCATTCCCATCTTATCAACGTCCCTCTCTCTCTCTCTCTCTCTCTCTCTCTCTCTCTCTCTCTCTCGATTTCGGTTGGTATCCCCATCTCAGCGTCCCCACCTTCTATCCTCTCTTTTCGTTTTCCAAAAGCCTATAATTATTTCTCTTCACAACTTTCGACGCTAACGTTCCCACTTCCCCTGAGAATTCTAAGTAAGCTAGAATTAAGGGATTTACTCCTATCTGCTTGCCCATCTTTGGTCTGTTTCTTTAAGTTCGTTCTTTTTATTTCGGTAGATCTGTTTTTGTCTCTGTTTATCTACAACTTCAAAGTAGAATCTTCGTTTTTGATCTTTTGTGACGATCCAGCAGAAACCTCTCCTATATACCTCATGTTAAAGTGTTTTACGTATTCTCTGCTATCTACGAATCGTCGGTCATCAGCCTGTCCGGATGGCTTGAAACCCTAGCTATTTGAGGTATTTATTTAAGACTCTGATTTTGGTTTTCAATTTCGTTTTCTTCATCAAACAGAGATAGAAATGTTCCTTTTTCTTTCTATTAATATTCCAAGAATTTTTCTAGGAGAAGATAGCATTTCTTTAGCATTTCGGGTTTGAAGAACATCACAGAAAGGTAATTTCTTAATCTTTCTTCCATTTGATATCTATTCCCAATTACTATGTCCATCTTTCTTTCATTTTATGGCAGCCAGAAAACCGGCCGCTCAAGAACGACCAGAACATGGGTGATAAACACACCCATTTCACAGTCCTATGTATTCTCTCTTGATCTCAATCACTTTTTTTATGGTTTCAAAGCTGAACTCTGGCTCTTGCTCTCAATCCCTTTTTTTATGATTTTTTCCCCTGATTTTGATTTGTCGGCTGATTCGCTCTTAATCCTTTTTTATGATTTTTTCCCCTGATTTTGATTTGTCGGCTGATTCGCTATGCAGAGTTACTATTTGAGTTGAAGATGGTTTCTTAATGGCAAGCAAAAAGACCCAAGAGACCGATACTTTTATTTATCCAATGATTATTTGTGATAAGTGTTTGGTGTTTAGTCTGGGTTGCTCTCTCTATTGGGCTTCCTATTTATATTTATCCTTCTTTTTACGGTTAATGTATATTTTTCCTTCTTTTAATGCCCATTGCTTTGCTTTCTAGACCAGCGCCTGCAAATTTGTCCAATATTTACTTGGATCGGTTCTTCTACCTTATAACTTACCAAATTATCATCGTTTGTTGAATCTAAATTTGTTGAAGGCAATTTTTCAAATAGATTTCCAAGACTTGAACTCCCCTGTTTTTCTTTGGGGTTTTGCTGGTTTTCCAATTCTTTACTCAGAGAGAGTAAAGAGAGAAATTGAGATTTTAAGACATTTTTTTTGCTGGAAAGAGCGCAAAAAAGAGAGTAAAGAAACAGAGCCCTACTCTCTCTCTCTCTCTCTCTCTGCCTATTTCCATCCGTAAACCATTGAGATCTTGATAGAAAGGCCTTTAGTCTTGAAGATTCGTTTCTATCCCTCCTCTAATAAGTGGACCGTGCCTGGACGGATGGCTGTTTTTACGGTAAAACATTGTATTGCTAGGCTATGGCTATTTTTAATACACTCAGTTGCCTGTTTTTTGTTCTTCTTAGTTGTGAGATTAATGTGGGTAAGGATTGAGAGACTTGGATTGTTTTGTTCTTTTTAGTTTTGAGTGGTAAATAGCATTTTATGTTTGCTCTGTTTATATTTTTGGGTTAACTATTCGTTCCCTTGTAAATATGGTTTCAATGTTCCACACCATACAGTGCCTATTCACTAGATTTATGCACATATGAAATGTACAGGGAGGAGATCTTGAGGGTGCAGTTTGAAAGATGTGGCCAAAGTGCTTGCTGAATATTGATTGAAAACGAGGAGACAATTGAATTTGGGTAAGTCATAGATTAGGTGGATTTCAATGCCATTTTTTGTTTTGTCTGGTCATGGGTTTTGTTTTCAATTTTTGTAAGCTATCAGTAGCCTGAAAATTCTATTTGTGGCTATGGTATTCAAGGTGAAGTAAATCTCTCTCTCTCTCTCTCTCTCTCTCTCCCATGTGATTCATGCTGAGCATGCATTTTAGTAAAAGTAAACTCCAAACTATGGTAGAAAAAAAAGGATGCAACCATTATGTTTGATGTTTTAACCTTATGTAAGATAGCTTTGGTTGTTTAATAGGGGACCTGGAATAATCTGATGGGATGGGATGGGATTAGGGCATCAACCACAGTTTTTGATGAAGTTAGGTGATGTTTCATGAATTTTGGTGATCTTTTAGACCAGAAATCATTTGGTCCTTTGGTTCTTTTTTTTTATCACTTGCGGGAGAAAGTGATAGACGAGGAGAGTGAAGCTGAGTTTCTGGCACGGTTGAATTGAATAAGAAACCTCTGGGGCAGCGGTGTTAAGACTTAATACAATGGTGCTAACCAACTTCTCTGGCAAGAATTGATGTCCGGGTCTTAGGAACCACATCATTGGAACCCTGTTACATTACCGATGGGGACATGCATTTTGCGTTTAAGGTGCAACCCAAGTTTCAGAAGTATTCCACGTCATCGCCGACACATTTGATCTTGATCAAATTTTAGGCATCCTTAATTCCCTGTTTATATTGCAAGAATGTATTTGAAAGTTATGAAAAGAAAGACTTTTCCCAAATGTCCTGCTTATAAACCTCATAATACAGCTATTTCAAAAAAATAAAATAAACCTCATAATACATAACTCATATATTTTGTTCTTCATTCATTCAACTTTCATTATTTTCAATCTAAAATAACTTTTCCCTTCGTGCATCGCACGGGTTGTCCTACTAGTATATAATTATAGTAGAAGAGAAAATAAGTGAATTTCTTGTAGAATTACTGTAAGCCCAATGGTTTTTACCTTGGCATTCCCATCTTGTTTTGATGATTCCAATACACAAGTGATCATTTATCACTAATGTGTTTGTTTGTCTAAGTTGTAGATCTTGATAAAGTAAGATCAAGGATGCTTGGATTGAAGGCCAAGAAGCCCACATTGGACCACTAATTGGAAGGCCAAAGTCATCAAACAAGAAGTCATGAAGACTTGAAGACATGAAGAAATTAATATTGAAGACCATTTTTTAATGTAATTGATCCAAACCTAGATTAGGTTTTTAGAGGCATAATTAAAGTAATCTCACACACCCTAAATAAACAAGTGATTGTACTTGTGGAGTTCCAACACCTTGGAACCCTCATAGCAATCCCATCTTGGTTGAGAACTGGAAGCCCAAAAACAGAATTGAAAATCTGCTCTGCATAGGCTTCTCGGAACTCCGAGAGGTTTTCTCGGAACTCCGAGAATTCTCGGAACTCCGAGAATTATTCTCGGAACTCCGAGAAATGGTCCAGTAGACTTTTTCCAATTTCTGTGTGGCTTCTCGGAACTCCGAGATTTTTTCTCGGAACTCCGAGAATTATTCTCGGAACTCCGAGAACACTCCAACGGTCTGAAAAAGAGCCGTTTGGAATTTTGCTGGAATTACCTCAATGCCATTGAACGGTCATATTTTGGTTTTCCTATAAATATGGGTGTTCTAAACATACAAACTATCAATCCTAACACTCTTAAACTTCATTTGAATACCCAAGAGTGAATCAAGCTTCAATTGTGCCTCTCATCACCAACTCTAGGATTTGGATCATAGGCTCTCAATTGTACATCTTTTGTAACCCTTGTGAAGGGATCTTTTAGTTCTTTCTTTCATCTTTCAAGATTTGTATTCGGGCGAGTATTCGGAGAAGCGGAGCCCTTTTTCTCCGTGGTGAGGATTGCCACCAAGGTTAAAGTAATTGTAATTGGCACCGATCTTCGCCAAGGTTAAGAAGATCAAATAGTGAAGCCATCAACGGGTTTGGTTGGTGGAGTGGAGTAGGCCTCGAGTTTGAGGACCGAACCACTTTAAATCTCGGGTGCACTCTTTCTATCTCTTTGCTCTTTCATTTGCATTGCACCATTAGATTTAACTTGTATGCTTAAAATATTGTTTTTGATCTCTTAATCGGTTTAAGTTTTTCAAATTGGTAAATTCTAGTTTTCTTAAACAACCGTATTCTCCCTCCTCATAGTTGCCATTTCTATTATAACTTGGGACCCCCTATATCGACTTTTCAATTACACATCACTCTTTTTAACTTTTTTCAACAAAGGCACCCATTCAACACACATATTTTCAATCCTACCCCCTCCTTTATGCTTTTTAAGAAAGGCACCCATTAAAGCCAAATAATTTCAATCCTACCCCCCTCCTTTATGCTTTTTTAATAAAACATCTATAGGGTGATCTTAACCATCCGATTTAAGAGGAACGACATATTATGGAAACCTCTATAGATTGGAGGGCTAGGATCAGCCTATGGAAATGATTTTTGGGACGCAACCTATTTATGTTGTGTTCCATCACATGGAGGGTTTGGATCAACCTGTGATGTGGTCCGTACAGTTCTTTGTCGGCCCGTGCAACGCACGGGGTTTTTTACTAGTATATATATATATATATATATCTAATACTATATAGCAGAAGAGAAAATAAGAGAATTTTTTGTAGAATTACACATCACTTTTTTTTACTTTTTTTAACAAAGGCACCCATTCAACACACATATTTTCAATCCTACCGCCTCCTTTAAGCTTTTTAACAAAGGCACCCATTAAAGCCACATAATTTCAATCCTACCCCCCTCCTTTATGCTTTTTTAATAAAAAACCTATAGGGTGATCTTAACCATCCGATTTAAGAGGACCAACATATTATGGAAACCACTATAGATTGGAGGGCTAGGATCAGCCTATGGAAATGATTTTTGGGACACAACCTATTTATGTTGTGTTCCATCACATGGACGGTTTGGACCAACCTGTGATGTGGTCCGTATAGTTCTTTGTCGGCCCGTGCATCGCACTGGGTTTTTTACTAGTATATATATATATATATAATATATATATATATATATATAATCTAATCTAATCTAATCTAATCTAATACTATATAGCATAAGAGAAAATAAGAGAATTTTTTGTAGAATTACACATCACTTTTTTTTACTTTTTTTAACAAAGGCACCCATTCAACACACATATTTTCAATCCTACGCCCTCCTTTATGCTTTTTAACAAAGGCACCCATTAAAGCCACATAATTTCAATCCTACCGCCCTCCTTTATGCTTTTTTAATAAAAAAACCTATAGGGTGATCTTAACGATCCGATTTAAGAGGAACAACATATTATGGAAACCTCTATAGATTGGAGGGCTAGGATTAGCCTATGGAAATGATTTTTGGGACCCAACCTATTTATGTTGTGTTCCATCACTTGGACGGTTTGGATCAACCTGTGATGTGGTCCGTATAGTTCTTTGTCGGCCCGTGCATCGTACGGGGTTTTTTACTAGTATATATATAATTTGAATTTCTCCCAGAATTCTACGAGAATTACACATCACTTTTTTTGACTTTTTTTAACAAAGGCACCCATTCAACCCACATATTTTCAATCCTACGCCCTCCTTTATGCTTTTTAACAAAGGAACCCATTAAAGCCACATAATTTCAATCCTACCCCCATCCTTCATGCTTTTTTAATTATGGAAACCTCTTTAGATTGGAGGGCTAGGATCAGCCTATGGAAATGATCTTATGGGCACAACCTATTGATGTTGTGTTCCATGACATGGAGGGTTTGGATTAACCGATGATGTGGTCCGTACAGTTCTTTGTCGGCCCGTGCATCGCACGGGGTTTTTTACTAGTATCTACTATAATAAGCTGGATGGAAAAGCCCCAGCTTTTTTGAATTTTTTGAAAAATCTATGGAATTTACACCTCACTTTTTTTTTACTTTTTCTAACAAAGGCACTCATTCAACCCACATATTTTCAATACTACGCCTCCTTTATGCTTTTTAACAAAGGCACCGGTTCAACCCACATATTTTCAATCCTACCCCCTCCTTTATGCTTTTCAACAATAGCACCCATTCATCCCACATAATTTCAATCCTAACCCCTCCTTTATGCTTTTTAACAAAGGCACCCATTAAACTGACATAATTTCAATCCTACCCCCGTCCTTTGTAGAAAAGCATTAGAAAATATTTTTAGAAAAATATAAAAAGCATATATTTTTAGAAAATGTATATGATACTTTTTTTAGCTACTTTTTTTACTTATTTTTTCTACATATTTTTTAAATAACATCTTTTTCATGTCATATACTTTTTTTTGGCCGTGTTGTGCATATTTTTATTTAGTTTTACACAAAAGTTAATTAAAAAATTTTGTATCATATACTTTTTTTTGGCCATGTCGTGCATATTTTTAATTTTTTTTACACAAAAATTAATTACGAAATTTTGTACCATATACTTTTTTTCTGCAATATTGTGCATATTTTTTTTCTAGAAAAAGTAATTAGAAAACTCTTTCTTTTGCATTTTTTGCATTACTTGGTACGTGGTTATGCATACTTTTTTGCTTATTGTTTCTACCTTGCCTTCATCGAAAGCTTTCCAAATTCAAAAAGTTGCTTCACATCTGACAGCCTTTTCCGAGGAGTTCGCTGCTTTTCCCAAGCCGGAGAAGGGCTTATACTGCTCGCCTTTGTTTGATATGTTCATTCAGTACCAATACAAACTACAACTACACCAAAGCGGAAGGGCCACTATCGAAGCTAGAAGTCGAAGTAGCCTATAGTAGTCATAGAGTAGTCGGCCTAACCAAAGCGTCACGACATGATCAAAAGGTGAGGCCCCTAGCTAAAGGTAGCTTGTCTCGCCCAGAAGGTGGGAACAATTAAGAACAAAGTGGCAATCGGATGCGTAACGCGTGGGAATCTGCCGAACAGTTCGGGCCAAATCCTGAAGAAAGCTAAAAAGCGTTGTTTGATGAGCCTGCATAGTATTAGTTAGTTGGTTAGGTAAAGGCTGACCTTTCTGTCATTGGTCCTTACCATTGGACTAAGAGAACTGTGTTCCCTAGTTCAGAGGTTGGACCATCTATCTCATGAAGGGTGGGACGCGTGCTGGCGTTGTTTGTATGAACCCTTAGCAGCGGTTGAGTCGTTCTGTTCGGTCTGTGGACCCTCACTTCACTGCTTCGGACGGTACGGGGCCCCCTACGATGTGGCTCTCAGTTGGCGAGGGCCTATCTTCTCAGTCGTCAAACGACCGTTTCATAAACAGTCCACCGATGTTCAACATAAAATGTTGGTTATTTATATTTATAGCGACGCGCAAAAAAGTCAGAGCATCTCAGCGTAATTAGTAACTTAAAACAAATTTTATTACCGATGTTTTATAAATAAAACATCAGTAGTTTTCTTTTTTAGTGACGATCATAAAACGTTGCTGAATTTATCCAGCAATTTCTTTTAGGCGGGACCAGTAACTTGGGCGGAAAAATCGCTTCAGCGTCGCTCTAATTTTAGAACGACGGTAAATTATTGCCGGTATTTCCAACATTTGTGTAGTGTGAATCAGCATGCTTGACTGTTGAAGCAAGGTCATCATTCGTAGTCACAACTGGTGAGGCGGAACAAAGTGGAGATTGGGGAGGTACATTAATCGAAGAGATGGTGGGGTGGACGCTAGATGGGGGTGATGGATGTAGAGGAGGGGGAGGCATAGAAACTGGAGGTTTAGAAATAATATGAGAGGTAAGTATGGGGACGGGGAATAGGCGTGGTGAAGATGAAGGAGAGGCATAGGAGAAGTGGAAAAGGGGAAATAACTCTCATTGAAGACGACATAACGAGAGATGTAAATGCGCCTAGAGGAAATATGAAACCATCAATAGCCTTTATGATCAGGCTGTGTCCCATGAAAATGCTTTTAGTAGGTCTAACAAAAACACGTAAAAATGCATAGTCAGGCTTACAGAAGACGGGAGACTTTTTATAAGGTACACTTTAGTGGAAAAGGCATCATCCCAGTAGGAGAGCAGTCAGAATTGTACACAAGCTCTGCCAAACAGGCTAACTTTTCAGTAGGTTTTGTCTTCATTCATGAAATGGCTGCTCTCACATGCAGCAGCCCATCCGCAAAATGCCTTCTGCGAGCGATGGACGCTATAAAATCCCCCAAATCATTTTACTACAGGCCATTTGGATTTTCGTAATATAGGAGTAAAGGAAAATAGATTTTAATTTCTTTAATTTCCTTTTCCACTTGATTTTAGAGGGCAGTCAAACAATAAAAGAAGGCTTGCGGTTGGAAAATTCACAGCTGACATGGATGCCATGTGAATAGTAAAGGGCAATCAAACAATATGGGATAAGGAAAGGGAAATAATTTCAGCGCTACCATGTTTTGATAAAGATGCGCGACCCTTCTTGTCGTTTAGTATTTTAAGGTTTCTCAGAACTTTTTGATGACTGTGATATTATTCTAATAGCAATTTATTATTCTGACAGCACTTTAAATAGGACGCTTCGCGCATCATTATGAAAACATGGTAGCGCTGAAATCATTTCCCTACAGAAAATATGCATTTTTACTTTTATTATCCAAATTTTCGGTGCAACCAAAAAAAGTCTAGGAACGTGATGTGAGAAAGGAAACCATGAATTGGCTCTATGTATACCAAAGTGTAATTTATTTCAAAGACCACTTTTTATATTCGCTTTGATGATCTAAGATCGATTGAAAGTTGTTTTTGTATGCAAAAACAACTACAAAAACCTCTAATGGATAACCCAAAATAGGGAGATGATTTTTTCACCCCCTGTAGGATTATGCAACCCCCTTGTAACATGATTTGACATGAAAAAGCGTTAAAAGAGGGGCGCATAATCCTACAGGGGGGTGAAAAAATCATTTCCCCCCAAAATATAAACCTAAATTTCAATGTGTTGTCAGCCTTCATTCCCAAGCAGACCTCAAAATAATACACTAGCTCGAGGTCAGCCTTTAAATGATCCATACTATCTTTGGGTTGGTAGAGTAATGGATGTTGGATTAATAATACATTACTACACGTAACCAGATAAAAAAAGTTGAGCTGAAGGAACATAAAATGATAGTAATATAAGTTTATTTCCATTAAGTTTGGGTTACTCACAGTACTATTTCCATGTGAATATTTCCTGTTGGCTCTTCGAGAGGACCCATGACCTTGCAAAGACTCCAATGAAATTTTTTGAAGCTGCTTCATAAAATAGAAATTTTAAAGACTAATGGCAGTCATTGATTCCAAAAATTCATTTTAAAGAATAATGTCATTTATTAATTCAAAAAATCCATTCCAAAATGTTTGTCTTTGAGTTAATAGGGGAACAAGCCTTCTTACACTCTTGCCTTTTGGGGATTTCAATATCATTCCTTTTCATTTCTGGTATGCAAAGAAGGAATTGACAAATTCTATTTTCTCTTTTTGTTATTTCAATATTGGAGCATCTTAGTTTCTTCGCCATCCAAAAAAATGAAAATCTCAGATAATTAAAGAAGCGAGGAACAGTCAAAGAAGGATTAGATTATAGAAATAAGCATAGAACTATGATAATTGATTATGACAATAGGCCCGAGAAGGTTAACTAGGTCCTAAGTAACCTTGCTGAAGCATCATGGATGCCATTTGTTCGGGAAGAAATGGTTTCGGAATCGTCCAAGAGAGTATGGGATGCAGCCTTTGAGTACTTCAGCAGCAGCCTCAAATGAAGCAACACGATCATGTGGCTGAGGACTTTCTAAAAGCTGAAAAGAAACACATGCACTTAAGGCTCATATTGAAATACTGGTTTCTTCTTGAACTTCAACTTGTCAAGAAGTAAATTTTAGAAGATACTATGTGAAGACTTATAGACTTCATAGCCTTGGCATTGGGTGTAGGTGAAACCAAACAAATGAGAAGAGAGGAGAAAACACAAGTGAAAAACTGAGATGAGACAGCTTGCCACCCAAAGGAATCCACCCAAGGGATAAGAGCCGAAATAGACAAGAAGAACTCCTTCTTCTTCAAAAGCCAAAGGCTAAATTTGATTCAAATTCTCTACAAAAGTCCCTTCTCTATAGGCCAAATAAACATTTAAGTAGGCATGGAAGAACCCTACATCCATAGATGCATTTTCGAAGGCTTGAACAACATTTCCTAGCTTGACAACACATTTTCCAAGAGAAAAGGGAGTGGAAAACTATATTACTTTGTCTAACTTATAAGGCTATTTAACTAAACATAATGGGGGCTATTTGGGACTAGATTTAGAATAAAGAGAGATTCAAAATTATGTTAAATCATAGCAAAAAAATGTTTAGAATAATGGGCTGGACAACAGACAAAAAGAAACCCAAAACTGTTGAAATTCGTATGGTGCAGGCAGCTTCCACCCTTCTCAGAAAAACGGCCGTAACTCCCTTCACAAAACTCCGATTTGTGAACCATTTGTTGCGTTGGAAAGTAGACTCATAGATATTTCCAACCAAAAGCCAAATTTAAATCTTTGAGTAAATTCAGTTTTGACCCAATAGATGCCCCAAAATCATGGACTAGAACTGTTTCTTCACCTTTAAGCTTGGGGCCTAGTGGGCTCGGTTTGAGCATCCATCTAAGATAGCTACGACGTCAAACATTTCCACTACAAACTAACTCATCATCGAGTGTTACTCATTTTCTTCATCATGGTAGGGAGAAAGTTATGCCATCTGAGATAGCTCCATCTGAGATAGCTCAGGCATCACTGATTGTAAGTTACTTGCCTCCCCTTTTAAAACCTTAGGAATACTTTCCACCATAAATGGACCCACCAATAAGTGACAAGAATACATCGGTACCACATCACAGAATTGGGCATCTTGATGTTGTGAGCCAAGAGAAAAAGAGACTAAAAATTTTGATTAACAAGTACCTCCTTCCCTTTCTTGAAACATGCGAACTTGAAAGTCATAGGCCTCATCTCGGTCTCAAGGTTGATCATGCCGACCATCTCTCTTCCATCACATTCTCGCAGCTCCTACTATCAATTGTAAGGTTGCAAATATCATTCATTCGACGTAAATCATTTTTCAAAAATATTATGCAGTAACCTCTGAGGATTTTCTTCTACTTTGGCCGTATTCATAACACGTCGAATAACTAACGCCTTGCCACAATCGTTCCAAACGATCTCGACACCCTCATCGTCATTGTAGTCTTCAAAAATGTGGTTCTTCATCTGGACATTGCGGAGAGCCTCTTCACTCAACGCTTGATTATGAGTACGATGAAAGGGGCTAATCTCCTCTTCATCAGTTGTGGCATTCTCAGAATCATGATGCGATTCATCATGTTCCAAACATTCGTAACCTTCTAAACACTGCTAGAGTTGTTTTACTTGTCTCCTCACATCATCCATTTCAACCTCTTGTAAGGCTTGTTCATGAACCAGGGTGTCTTCGACATTTCGTGCGCGATGACGGCAACTAGCCATGAAACCAAAGCTCTGTGTAAGCCCAATGGTTCTCACCTTGGCAATCTTCTATGTTTTGATGATTCCAAACACAAGTTGATTTGTGTTGTATTTCTAACATGCTTGGTGTTTAAATGCATGTGTTGGAGATTCAAGCAATCAAACACAAAATTCAAAGACATTGCATGGATCATGGCATGCGCCAAATTGTGAAGACCATGTGAAGCCAAAAGAAATGATCCATGGAGACAATGAAGACTTGAAGAGATGAAGACATTGAAGAAATCGAGTGTTTCTCAAGTCTTAGAATGTAAAAGTCCAATCTTTAGCTTAGGACCTACTAGAGGACCAATGAGCACTTAACAAGGCTTAAAGACACTCTATTAGGGTCCTAAAACATGATAAATATCTTGGGACAAGTGTGGACCCCGATCCCAAGAGAACGGTGACCGAGGGACGCGAGATCCTCCTGTCAATTCTCTGAGACCCCCACGATGTGAAGGAGAGCTCTACCAAGGAACTCTCAAAACATGATGCCACTCACAGCATGGGTGGCGAATATATATGTATGAGATACCTCTTGATCCGGAGGCAAAAAGCCTCGAAACCAAGACGCACCTAAAATAACTCAGAGTCACCATCCAGGGGAGCTGGCCCTGGATCCCATGAAATACTCTGTTGCAACGGATAACCAGAGATGCAAAGGTCCGTGCTTGGTGACGAATGAGGAAGATCTGAAGAGCACCCCCAATTCGCCCAAGTACAAGCACTTGGTCTCTTATGCCATTTTTAATTAACTTTGAAGAGTCTTGGGCAAAAAACATGTGAAATTGAAATAATCATCCCCGAGAAAACGTCTATCTAAGCATGCATGACCCGGGAATGGGCGAAGAAAATGAACATCCAAATCCTAACTCATCACATCTAAGAAAGCTGTAAACAACCACATGCAGAGCTATAACTAAACAGACAATGATAGATATAATAAGATAAGGAAAGCAGTAGAGATCTATATCTAGACAGATAATCAAGATAAGACTAATGGACAGACGATATAGCTAAGCAATCAAAGCAGTAAAATAAATACACTAGCATGCGAGCCTATGCAAGAGATAAGACTAAGAAAATGGCAATCGATCGCACGCTAGAAGAACAAACAAACTAGAATGCATAAGAAATCTCAGATGAGCACACAACAAGCTAAAAGGTGCAAGAAAAGAAAGAAATCAGGAAATCAACGGTATGCGAGAACCAAAAACTGTCAGGAAAAAGAAAATGGAACACACGATAGGCTCAGAGGGCGATTCAAAAGGAATCAAGCCCAGCGATTCTAATCTGCTGAAGATCGGACAAGTCTCGCGATCGTCATGACCTATCGTTGGGCTCAGCGAGGACAATCCCTATGAAGGGACCACGCTACGTCATCGCCCGTCCCAAAACCCGATAAAACGTCGGAAAACCGATGAAAACCGGAAAATCGCGATCGAAATCAAAAATGGAATGAAAAGGGGACTCCGAGTGACCTGGCGATCATCATCCTTGCCCATTTTTATTTTTGTTTTGAAATGTTTGAAAATATTTATTAAAAGGTTTGACTGAACCTGGGTGGACCCAAGCTACCTACGTACCCTGCGGAAGGGATCAAGCCAACGTAGTTCGAAACAGCTTTTTCGAAAAATGTTTTTGATGTTTTTGACGATTTTGTTGTTTTTGGATTTTTACTATTTGATTTTTATGTGTTTTTGTTTATCCCTTTGATTGAAAGGGGTTTTGGCTCAGGAGGTTTCCGTCCGTCGTCGCCTTAACCCGAAACAAGATGTTCCCAAAATCGATGGAATCCCGAAACTCGAAAAGGATCCCGAGGAACATGCAAGGAGTAGTCCCGAAAAGAAAGGAAACCCCTCAAACCCTGAGATAGGAAAATTGAGAGGAAGAGCAAGGGGTTGGCTATGAAGCATTCCGTCATCGCCTAGGCCCGAAGGAAGGCTTCCGAAAATCAATGGAAAGATCAAACGCCGATAGCATTCCCGAATGTCAATGAAAATACCGCAACCATGGAGAAGCTCTAGAAATCAGAACCCTAGTATTAGACCATGCTGTCCAATTTAGGGTGAACTCCAACCTTAAGCATTACAAAAAGAATAGCACCAAAGAAAATGAGAAACATAGGACATTGAGCTAGATTTCCATTTGCTCATGACATCACTATCGTGAAGATCAGATGCCCAACAAAACATTAGAGATGGTTTCAACACCTATATCGAAAACAAAGTCATCTGATATACAAAAGAATATAAAGCTTGCAGGAGCAAGAGCTACATCAACCCACAGGTACATTTTTGGGCATCACCATTAAATCAAAGCAACAATCACTATCCGGAATTGGTTGTCGGTTCAAACATTGAACTTGGAAAAATCAAAAGTGAAACTGACCCTAAAGGAAGGACCAAACAACCCTAGGAGAATTTGGATCCCCGAATGCTATAACAAAGCAATGGAACTTAGCTTGCTTTCTTGAATGATTTGATCTCACATGTTCCATCGAAAACCTTAATAGAGTTTTAGAAAAATCGCACCATAGACATTAGAAGTGAAGTGGTTAAAACATGTTCAGTTATTATCGCAGATGAGTATATGGTCAACAATCAATCTACTAAAGAGGGTTCTCTATAAACAAAACATGTTTGTGGGGATATCAGTTTTCAATGAATGTCTCATGGAGATGGCACCCTCACAACAATATTTTCACAATGGTATCAACTTACCTTCTCTTTTACTATACACAGAGCCATCAAATGCTCTTACAATCTGGAAACAGCCTGGCGATAAAAAACAATAAAAAGAGAGGAAACGACAAGGTAATTTCCTTGACACCAAGCTTATCCTGTTTTCTCGGTCACATAAGGCGATCATGAAGACAGAACATTATGATACCATTTTTCACAAGGAGCAGAGAAGGGGAGTCTTAATCTCTTAGAAAACCATTAGCAACCAACACACAAAAACCATTATTACCTCATTACCTTGATCTATGATCTAATCATGATTAAAAATGAAAGGGAAAGAGGGTTACCTGAATCTGTCCGGGTAGAATAATGACCGAAGCTTGTGCCGGTAAAGATGACGATGATCAGATTCAGGAGAAATCGCAGGAATTAATAGCGATTGCCGGAATTAATGGCTTTGGGTCCGAATCGGGGTAGGGGATACCAACGATTTTCCGACAGTAGGGGGAACAGAGAGATTTGGTGATTGTTGGGAGATGGGAGGTGGCCATAAGTGAGATGGGTCTGAATATGGGTGTGAAATGGGTTTGAGAGGTAAAATGGAAGATCTATTGGCAGTTTTGATGTGGGTTTGCTAGAGATGGAGGTTAGAAAAGGGAAAAAGGGGTGAAACAGGGAAAGTTGAGGGTGGTGGTGGAGATGGTGGCTGGCGGTATGGAGAGGGTATGGATTAGAGGGGGATAAAATCTGGGTGGGGAGGAGTTGGTCGGAGAAGGTGGGAGTGGTTTTGAAGATTTGGCAAGGGCGAAGGTGATGGTGGAGGAGCGTAGCTAGGATTTAGGGAAAAAGAAGATGGTCGGTGGTGGAGGAGAGGGGAGAATGGCTAGAGGTGGTGGTTGGCGAAGAGGATGATGGTCGGCTAGGGTGGAATTCGCCGGAGAGTGGGGGCCGGAGATGGTGGAAGATGGCGGCTCCATTTTTTTTGTCTTCTCCTTCTCTCTCTCTCTCTCTCTCTCTCTCTCTCTCTCTCTCTCTCTCTCTCTCTCTCTCTCTCTCTCTCCTCTTGGTGGCTGCCTCTATCCGGCTCCCCTGTTGGCGGTGGATCTAGTGGAGGAGATCTGACCGGCAAAAATGGTGGCTCGGATGTGGATGGTGTCGCTCTCTCTCTCTCTCTCTGCAGAAAGCCCTCTTTTCTTTTCTTTTTTCTTTCACCCTCTTCTCTGCAAACGGCTCCGGTGATGGGGGCCGGAAAAATATGGGAGAATGAGCGGAGGTGGTAGAAATGGTTGTTAATGGCTGTTGACGATGGTCTTGAGCTTGCCGGAATTAATGGTGAACGAAAAAAATAAAAACAAAAATGGTGGGATGTGTAAATGAAGGTGGGATGGGGTGAAGATGGTGGTTTGGGGAGGAAAATGGAGGAGGAAAAAATGGAGGTTGGAGAGGTAGATGTAAAGCTCTTCTCTCCCTCTCTTCCGGTTGCAAAAAATGAGGCTCTCCCTGTTAGGGGAGAAAAAAATGAAGAAGCCCCATTTTTCAATGCCCTAATCGGTTTGCCTTTATGGGTAAGAGGGTGTGCTGATTTCAGCACCTCCAAGCTTTGATAATTACACCCATTTGATTCATGCTTTCTCTCTTGGTTTAATACAAATGGGAGTTAGTATAGGCACACCCATGTTTCGATAATCCACCCTCTTTTATAAAAAAAAATGATATATTCAAGCTCTGTTATTCCTTAGACAACCTACTTTAATATGTTCACACTTGCCTTCTTTTTCTTTTTTTATTTGCTTGCACACGGGTATTGGTAGTGTCACACCCCCGCTTCAATAATTGACCCCTCTTCTGCTTAGCGCGATTGATAATGAGAGACAAACTTGTCTTGTCTTTTCTTCTAAATTTTGTTCGATTTTTCTAAAAATTTGCAGGGGCATTCCTTAGAGCAGTAACAATTTTTCGGAATCTTTACATCCACTGAAGGACAAGATGAATTGGATAAAATTTTGGACTTTTCTCACATTTGGATTTGGTTTTGAGAATTTCGGGATTGGGATTTTATTCGATTTTAGGATTTTTATTCGATTTGAGAAACTTTGGTCAGGTCAAAATGGGGTGTCTACAGATGCCCCTCTTTGGCAGAGGGCGCTTGTCGCACGAATGCCAAAGCCAAAAGGACGACGAATTTTGACCTGCCCCGAAAATTGGTTTAAAAAAGGAACGAATTAAAGGAAATGATTTTGCGAAGATTGATTTCATGAAGGAAATGCCTCTGGGGACTTTGGAAAGCATGCCGCAGGGGACTTTGGAAATGATGCCTCAGGGGGACTTTAAAAAGGATGCCACAGGGAACTTTGGAAATGATGCCTCAGGAAGGCAGATGAAAATAGCTTGTCTGCGAAATTGACCTGTCTGCGAAACTGACTTGTCCGAGACATGGCCAGCGAGACTGGAGGTCAGCGAAACGGGAGCTAAGGAGACTTTGATTCGCCTGCGAAATTGACCTGTCTGCGAAATTGACTTGTCTGCGAATGAGACATGGCCAGCGGGACTGGAGGTCAGCGAGACGAAAATCAATAAGGATCGGCCTTAATGGCCTGATAAAAATAGCTTGTCTGCGAAATTGACCCATTTGCAAAATCGACCTGTCTACGAATGAGACACGGTAAGCGGGACTGGAGGTCAGTAAAACGGGAGCTAAGGAAACTTTGATTCGCCTGCGAAATTGACCTGTCCGCGAAATTGACTTGTCTGCGAATGAGACACGGCCAGCGAGACTGAGGTCAGCAAGAAGGGAACTAAGAAAAAATTGATTTGTCTGCGAGATTGACCTGTCCGCGAAGTTGACCTGTCTGTGAATGAGACACGGCCAGCGGGACTGGAAGTCAGCGAGACGGGAATCAAAGAAGAAATTGATTTGTCTGCGAGATTGACCTGTCCGCGAAGTTGACCTGTCTGCGAATGAGACACGGCCAGCGGGACTGAGGGTCAGCGAAACAGAAATCAATAAGGATCGGCCTTGATGGCCTGATGAAAAGAGCTTGTCTGCGAAATTGACTTGTTTGCGAAATTGACCTGTCTGCGAATGAGACAAGGCCAGCGAGATTGGAGGTCAGCGAGACGGGAGCTAAAGAAAATTTGATATATCTGCGAAATTGACCGGTCTGCGAAAGTGACTGGTCTACGAATGAGACGCGGCCAGCGGGACTGAGGGTCAGCGAGACGGGAATTAAAAGGGATTAGAGAAATTGGATTGGATTCGAAATTAGAATAGGATTTTGACTGATTCCATTGGGGATTGATTGATCATCTCTTACCAAGAGAAATTAGGAGTTCGTGCTCTCTGCTGAGAACAAGACTTGGATGACTTACTGGAGTTTGAGTATCGACTGTTTTTATTGAGAGAATTGTATTCTGCAGGGAGTTGACTCCTATGAGGAGTTGACAGTAGACTCAGAAGTGAGTAGACTTGGTTGGGGATTTGGAGGCTTGGCTCGAGATGTGCTCATGCCTCTCTCATCTCAACTTGCTGGGGATATTGACACTGATTATCCTTGTGTGTCTGATATCTTTTATGATGCAAGTCATAAAAGATGCCCCTAGTGTATTGTACTTCCATGACAAGGGTCTTAAGGAGGCGGAACAATGATGGTCGAAAAAAAAGATGCTTTGCTTCATGAAGGCTTGAGGTTGCAAAGGTTTTTTTTTTTTTTTTTGGTATGGAGAGAGTAGGACAATCACCATGATGGCTGAGTCTGAGAATCTCTTTCTGGCATTGCTCGCTTCTGGAGGCTGAAGGTCTCTGGTAGGTTTGACTAGGATGTCTCTTGCCCCTTCTGATACCTAAACCAAGAGCTACTCTGAATTTTCTTCATCGCTTGGAGGGCGTGTTTTCGTTCTTTCAACGCCAGTGACTTTGACTTCAAAAGGAAGAAAAAACGAACAAAATGAGGAATAGATTTCAAAGGACTCAACCAAAGAAAACTCCTATTGCTCGCGGGACTCGACTCATTTTTCTTTTTGACTCACTCTTGGATCTTATGTGTTATTTATTAAGGGTATGGCCTAGCCGCTCTTAGAGTATTTCGAATACCGTGTCAAGAGGCATTAATTTTCTCTTTCGGTATTTCCATCATGGTTAATATCTCCTTTCGGATTGCTCGGTTTCGATGCCCCTAGTTTAGAGGAGTGTCAAAGTAAGCTTTGCCAGCGCTACTTGAACTATGAAATTTTGCTGTGACTGAAGATTCTTCCTCCGCCTCATGATTCGCGCATTGCAGGAAGTCATTGCCATTGACCAAATTGCCTTTTTCAGGTTTTTAATTCGGCAGACCGCATACCCTATCTTTTGCCTGGATCGCCCTTTCGAGTTTTCGGTCCAGCGGGCTCTGTACCCTAACTTTTGCCTAACTCGGCTTTTGGTTGCCAACTTAGCGGGTGAATGATCATAAATTTTGCCTAGGCCGCCCTTCCGGGTTTTCAACCTAGCTGGTCTTCAGACTCCATCGTTTTTTTTTTTTTTTAATTTGAACCTCCGCTTGTTGCACTAGAAAGACTTTCTAGGTGGGTTAGGGTTCAAAAAGACGGGATTTGATTTTGGTTTTCAAGGTTTCGACCGAACCTGGACTGGCCAGGCTACCTACGTACCCCCATATGGTGAGGATCAGGCCGAGCGTAGTTCAAGAAAAAAATGCCCCTGCTTTGTTGGGTGGTTGAAAGAATATTTGATCTTGTTGGGGCTCAAAGGAGTTTGCAAAAGGATTTTTTGAACTTGGGATTTTTTATTTTGAAGGTTCAAATGGCCAAGGATGGCCTTCTGGTATTCTGGCATGAAATTTTCTCAAATAATTGAGGTTCAACAACTTTTGAGTTTTTCTTTCTCTCTTTTTTTTCGAGGAGTCTGGCGGCATTTCCTGGCAAGACTTCATCTGCACTGCACAAGCTTGACTGGTTGAATTCCCACTTTGTCTTTGGGATCTTGAACTGGTACTCGAGATGCTGTGACTCTGGGTCCTCTCGGTATGCTGAAAACGATTTTGAAATCTCTTTTCATTTTATCAACTCCAATTTTTGGGATTCTGACATTCCTAAGGATTTGACGTAAGGGTAGGTTCACCCTTTTTTTTTTCTATTGGACATCAGGGAGGCCCCTACTCCTTGAATGCTCTAACTTGAAATTCCATCGAAATGCATGGCCAAAGTATTCTTTTGGGACTCATGCTCTTATGATTATGACTTTGTTGTCCGAAAGTCTTCTCTCATTCTTTTGATCATCTTCACTTGATGTCTTGTATTCGTCCTTGAAAATTTTGCTTTTTCGACCAGATGTCATAAGCTGAGGGAGTCTTTCATTGACTAGTACTAAGGGCATGCTCCCGGTTTATCCTCGTAAGGCCAAGCATAACTACTTGGAACCCTCTTAGTAGGCTTATCGATTCTTCGCGCTCTTTGGGAGATAGAGTTTTGCCAATCCGTATTTGCCGAGTTTCAGATTTTGATACCACCATCGACAGTTTTGATTTCGTCTTCAAGTGGCTTTGCTCGACACTCTTCCTCTCGTTTGACCATCTTTCAGATCTCGAGGAGAATTTCGTCGGCATCCTCATCTGAGGAGGGTGTATTAGATTGTTCAACATTAGATCCAAGAGGAAACACAGAGGAAAATTGGACATTGAAAACACATGTTCATTTCATTGAGAAGTTTATGTACATGGATGATACTCGACACGCAACATTGGGCTTTACATCAGACATAACAATGGGTTGAATGCTGACTCACCAAAAGAAAGGCGAGCAGGCACAAAATACTTAGACTTGACACTAACATGATTATTTGACCTACCAACTTGGACAAGAGAGTTGTTACACACACGACAATGAAAAATTTCAAAGAGATGACACTTTTTGGAGGCAATAGACTAGCGCTGAAAGTTCATGACATCGTGCCTTCATTAATGATGATAATGATTGGAGAGAGCAATCCTGGAGTTAGAATCTCAGAAGGGAGGGCCTCTTCGGTTTCTTTTGACCCAGCTCAAATTGTTCTTTAGCACCTGACAATGGCGAGGCTTTCTCTGGTATGATGTTTTCTAGGTGGTGAGATCTATGAAGGGTTGAAAGGGTAGAGTGGTTCCCATGGTGGGTGAAAGAGGTGCAACATGGTTAGGTGCAGAGTTCTCGGAAGCATTTGAGTTCGAGAAGAGTGAGGGGATCCCCGTCTATCAGGTCCTGGATTTCATCATCATCTCTCTCATTTCTGTCAAGACGAGACTTTCAGTATACTCAGCCATCTGGGCAATGTGAGAGGTGAAATGGGTGAAGCAGAATTGCGGTTAAGCCTTGAAGCTGGGCGAGGCCAAATGGGTTTTAAAGAGGTGAATCTTTCGAGAGCTATGATTAACCAACCGGGCAAGATTCATATCATGGACATCACAAACACTAGGTTCAATGAGAAGAAATCGCATGGCAATGTAAAGCGCAAGTTGAGACAAAAGGTAGCACCAACACATCCTTCCGTTGGATAAAATCCGACAGCATAACGGCTGTACATGGAGATGCGGTACAGTAAGCACATGGTTTGTTGACAAACCTAAAAGAATAATGATCACTCCAAGGTTTTTAACGAAAATCCGGCAGCATAACGACTGTAGTAGGAGGGTCTCAGCAACTAAACATGAAGAGTACGTCGTCATGGTCAATATAAAGCAGGGCTCTCAACAAGAACATACACTCTAGTAGCAATAATGGCAAGATAGACTCACAATCGACATGCGGAACAAGGTCTGATCAGGATCAATCAAAGGATCAGGCTTACGGAAGACAGATCATGACTAAAAGAGCCAAGAATCTGATGATAATCCACAGAATGGATAGATGGGGTAACATTGATTAGATTAGAAGGAAACCTAACTAAGAAGCAAGCCCTAATCTAATAATAAATATATACATATATATAGCGGAGCCAAGGAGGTCTCGACTCAAAAGTGTTTGTGAGTGTACTAGATGATGCGGTGGGTAATCACGGTGTGACTTACCCTTCTACACTACATGGGTAGGCTGACTTCTATCCTAGGCTCACACATGCTGGTTGCACATGTTCGTCCTATATGAGTACATATATACAGTGTCCTAGTAAGGGTTCCCTAATTTTGGTTCTAAAGGGAGCAGCTAATATATATACATAATATAATGAAATAAAAGTAGGGCCCAGGCATTTCTGCAGGGTACTATGCTTATGACCATACCCTTGATGCATAACGCCAGCACACCCAGCATTATACAGAGTATGTTCATTGCTCATCGACTGCTGTAGAACACCAGCACACCCAGTGTCTACGGCTGCAGCTTCGGCGCATAGCTTGGAAATAGATACAACGGTTCCCTCAAGGTCATAATTACCTATCTGGTACGCGTCATATCTATTCCCTGAGGCCAATAATGAAAATAATGAAAGAAATAAAGAATATAACAATGTATGATGTGCAGTGTGTGAATCCCTCATTTTTTTACGCACCTACTTGGTGCCCCTGGATTTCTAACGATATTCGTTTCCATTTAACTTGATTTTGACCCAAATTTCTTCAAAATTAATTAAAATGGCATTTTTACAGAGTTAGGCAATATTTCAAAAGATCCCCAGTGGAGTCGCCAGCCTGTGGACCCCGATCCCAAGAGGACGGTGACCGAGGGACGCGAGATCCCCCTGTCAATTTTCTGAGACCTCCACGATGTGAAGGAGAGCTCTACCAAGGAACTCTTGAAACATGATGCCACTCACAGCATGGGTGGCGAATATATATGTATGAGATACCTCTTGATCCGGAGGCAAAAAGCCTCGAAACCAAGACGCACCTAAAATAACTCAGAGTCGCCATCCAGGAGAGCTGGCCCTGGATCCCATGAAATACTCTGTTGCAACGGATAACCAGAGATGCAAAGGTCCGTGCCTGGTGACGAATGAGGAAGATCTGAAGAGCACCCCCAATTCGCCCAAGTACAAGCACTTGGTCTCTTATGCCATTTTTAATTAACTTTGAAGAGTCTTGGGCAAAAATCATGTGAAATGGAAATAATCATCCCCGAGAAAACGTCTATCTAAGCATGCATGACCCGGGAATGGGCGAAGAAAATGAACATCCAAATCCTAACTCATCACATCCAAGAAAGCTGTAAACAACCACATGCAGAGCTATAACTAAACAGTCAATGATAGATATAATAAGATAAGGAAAGCAGTAAAAATCTATATCTAGACAGATAATCAAGATAAGACGAATGGACAGACGCTATAGCTAAGCAATCAAAGCAGTAAAATAAATACACTAGCATGCGAGCCTATGCAAGAGATAAGACTAAGAAAATGGCAATCGATCGCACGCTAGAAGAACAAACAAACTAGAATGCATAAGAAATCTCAGATGAGCACACAGCAAGCTAAACGGTGCAAGAAAAGAAAGAAATCAGGAAATCAATGGTATGCGAGAACCAAAAACTGCAAGGAAAAAGAAAATGGAACACACGATAGGCTCAGAGGGCGATTCAAAAGGAATCAAGCCCATCAATTCTAATCTGCTGAAGTTCGGACAAGTCTCGCGATCGTCATGACCTATCGTTGGGCTCAGCGAGGACAATCCCTGTGAAGGGACCACGCTACGTCATCGCCCGTCCCAAAACTCGATAAAACGTTGGAAAACCGATGAAAACTGGAAAATCGCGATCGAAATCGAAAATGGAATGAAAAGGGGACTCCGAGTGACCTGGCGATCATCATCCTTGCCCATTTTTATTTTTGTTTTGAAATGTTTGAAAATATTTATTAAAAGGTTTGACTGAACCTGGGTGGACCCAAGCTACCTACGTACCCTGCGGAAGGGATCAAGCCAACGTAGTTCGAAACAGCTTTTTCGAAAAATGTTTTTGATGTTTTTGACGATTTTGTTGTTTTTGGATTTTTACAATTTGATTTTTATGTGTTTTTGTTTATCCCTTTGATTGAAAGGGATTTTGGCTCAGGAGGTTTCCGTCCGTCGTCGCCTTACCCGAAACAAGATGTTCCCAAAATCGATGGAATCCTGAAACTCGAAAAGGATCCCGAGGAACATTAAAGGAGTAGTCCCGAAAAGAAAGGAAACCCCTCAAACCCTGAGATAGGAAAATTGAGAGGAAGAGCAAGGGGTTGGCTATGAAGCATTCCGTCATCGCCTAGGCCCGAAGGAAGGCTTCCGAAAATCAATGGAAAGATCAAACGCCGATAGCATTCCCGAATGTCAATGAAAATACCGCAGCCATGGAGAAGCTCTAGAAATCAGAACCCTAGTATTAGACCATGTTGTCCAATTTAGGGTGGACTCCAACCTTAAGCATTACAAGAAGAATAGCACCAAAGAAAACGAGAAACATAGGACATTGAGCTGGATTTCCATTTGCTCATGACATCACTATCGTGAAGATCAGATGCCCAACAAAACATTAGAGATGGTTTCAACACCTATATCGAAAACAAAGTCATCTGATATACAAAAGAATATAAAGCTTGCAGGAGCAAGAGCTACATCAACCCACAGGTACATTTTTGGGCATCACCATTAAATCAAAGCAACAATCACTATCCCGAATTGGTTGTCGGTTCAAACATTGAACTTGGAAAAATCAAAAGTGAAACTGACCCTAAAGGAAGGACCAAACAACCCCAGGAGAATTTGGATCCCCGAATGCTATAACAAAGCAATGGAACTTAGCTTGCTTTCTTGAATGATTTGATCTCACATGTTCCATAGAAAACCTTAATAGAGTTTTAGAAAAATCGCACCATAGACATTAGAAGTGAAGTGGTTAAAACATGTTCAGTTAAAATCGCAGATGAGTATATGGTCAACAATCAATCTACTAAAGAGGGTTCTCTATAAACAAAACATGTTTGTGGGGATATTAGTTTTCAATGAATGTCTCATGGAGATGGCACCCACCCTCACAACAATATTTTCACAATGGTATCAACTTACCTTCTCTTTTACTATACACAGAGCCATCAAATGTTCTTACAATCTGGAAACAGCCTGGCGATAAAAAACAATAAAAAGAGAGGTAACGACAAGGTAATTTCCTTGACACCAAGCTTATCCTGTTTTCTCGGTCACATAAGGCGATCATGAAGACAGAACATTATGATACAATTTTTCACAAGGAGCAGAGAAGGGGAGTCTTAATCTCTTAGAAAACCATTAGCAACCAACACACAAAAACCATTATTACCTCATTACCTTAATCTATGATCTAATCATGATTAAAAATGAAAGGGAAAGAGGGTTACCTGAATCTGTCCGGGTAGAATAATGACCGGAGCTTGTGCCGGTAAAGATGATGATGATCAGATCCAGGAGAAATCGCAGGAATCAATAGCGATTGCCGGAATTAATGGCTTTGGGTCCGAATCGGGGTAGGGGATACCAACGATTTTCCGACAGTAGGGGGAACAGAGAGATTTGGTGATTGTTGGGAGATGGGAGGTGGCCATAAGTGAGATGGGTCTGAATATGGGTGTGAAATGGGTTTGAGAGGTAAAATGGAAGATCTATTGGCAGTTTTGATGTGGGTTTGCTAGAGATGGAGGTTAGAAAAGGGAAAAAGGGGTGAAACAGGGAAAGTTGAGGGTGGTGGTGGAGATGGTGGCTGGCGGTATGGAGAGGGTTTGGATTAGAGGGGGATAAAATCTGGGTGGGGAGGAGTTGGTCGGAGAAGATGGGAGTGGTTTTGAAGATTTGGCAAGGGCGAAGGTGATGGTGGAGGAGCGTAGCTAGGATTTAGGGAAAAAGAAGATGGTCGGTGGTGGAGGAGAGGGGAGAATGGCTAGAGGTGGTGGTTGGCGAAGAGGATGATGGTTGGCTAGGGTGGAATTCGCCGGAGAGTGGGGGCCGGAGATGGTGGAAGATGGCGGCTCCATTTTTTTTCCTCTCCTTCTCTCTCTCTCTCTCTCTCTCTCTCTCTCTCTCTCTCTCTCTCTCTCCTCTTGGTGGCTGCCTCTATCCGGCTCCCCTGTTGGCGGTGGATCTAGTGGAGGAGATCCGACCGGCAAAAATGGTGGCTCGGATGTGGATGGTGTCGCTCTCTCTCTCTCTCTCTCTCTCTCTCTCTGCAGAAAGCCCTCTTTTCTTTTCTTTTTTCTTTCACCCTCTTCTCTGCAAACGGCTCCGGTGATGGGGGCCGGAAAAATATGGGAGAATGAGCGGAGGTGATAGAAATGGTTGTTAATGGTTGTTGACGATGGTCTTGAGCTTGCCGGATTCCGGCAAGGTTGCCGGAATTAATGGCGAACGGAAAAAATAAAAACAAAAATGGTGGGATGTGTAAATGAAGGTGGGATGGGGTGAAGATGGTGGTTTGGGGAGGAGAATGGAGGAGGAAAAAATGGAGGTTGGAGAGGTAGATGTAAAGCTCTTCTCTTCCTCTCTTCCGGTTGCAAAAAATGAGGCTCTCCCTTTTGGGGGAGAAAAAAATGAAGAAGCCCCCTTTTTCAATGCCCTAATCGGTTTGCCTTTATGGGTAAGAGGGTGTGCTGATTTCAGCACCTCCAAGCTTTGATAATTACACCCATTTGATTCATGCTTTCTCTCTTGGTTTAATACAAATCGGAGTTAGTATAGGCACACGCATGTTTCGATAATCCACCCTCTTTTATAAAAAAAATGATATATTCAAGCTCTGTTATTCCTTAGACAACCTACTTTAATATGTTCACACTTGCCTTCTTTTTCTTTTTTTATTTGCTTGCACACGGGTATTGGTAGTGTCACACCCCTGCTTCAATAATTGACCCCTCTTCTGCGTAGCGCGATTGATAATGAGAGACAAACTTGTCTTGTCTTTTCTTCTAAATTTTGTTCGATTTTTCTAAAAATTTGCAGGGGCATTCCTTAGAGCAGTAACAATTTTTCGGAAGCTTTACATCCACCGAAGGACAAGATGAATTGGATAAAATTTTGGACTTTTCTCACGTTTGGATTTGGTTTTGAGAATTTCGGGATTGGGATTTTATTCGATTTTAGGATTTTTATTCGATTTGGGCAACTTTGGTTAGGTCAAAATGGGGTGTCTACAACAAGCCTTGGAGAACACAGCCAAAAGATAGACATTGTTTGCACTTGCTTAGTAGTTCATTTAGTGACAACAGACCTTAATTTGAAAATAATTGGTCCAAAAAAATTTGAAATATTTTTGAAAATATTTTTAAAAGATAGGTCTCCTTCTTCTAATGTCCGTGGAGCACAAGGACATCGAAATGCAATAAAAGATAGGTCTCCTTCTTCTAATGACCCTCTCTTGGTCTATTTGCAAAGAATTGGTTGTACATCTTCTACATCAAGATTGTAACCTTTTGGAAGGGATTTTTATTTTCTTTCTTTCTTCATCAAACATTGTATTTGGGCGAGTGTTCGGTGAAATGGAGCCCTCTAAGTGGTGAGGATTGCCGCCATGGTTGAAGTAATTGGAGATTGTAATTGGCTCTAATCTTCGCCGAAGTTATGAAGATCAACATAGTGAAGCCATCAACGTGTTTAGTTGGTAAGTGGAGTAGGCCTCGTGGGTTTGAGGACCGAACCAATTTAAATCTCTGGTGCACTCTTTCTTATCTCTTGCTCTTTACATTTGCATTGCACTTTAGATTTAACTTATGTGCTCGAATGTTTTGATCTCTTATCTTTTAACTTGTTGAAGAGTTGTACTTTAGAAAAAAGTGCAAAAGGCTAAAACTTATTCTTATAAACCCAATTCAGTCCCCCTCTTGGGTTGCCACCATCATACGTGGGCCTAACATTGCTTTCTCACTCTAGTACCAAATTGAAACCAAACAAATGGAGAAGAGAGGAGGAAACGAAATAGTTCACCACGCATTGGAATACACCCAAGGGATAAGAGCCAAATAGACAAGAAGAACTCCTTCTTCTCCAAAAGTCAAAGGCTAAAGTTGATTCAAATTATCTACAAAAGTCCCTTCTCTACCGCCCAAATAAACATTGAACTAGGCATGGAACAACCCTCCATCCATAGGTGCATTTTCAAAGGCCTCAACACCATTTCCTAGCTTGACAACACAAGTTCCAAGAGAAAAGGGAGAGGAAAAATACGTTACTTTAACTAACTTATAAGGCTATTTAACTAAACTTAATTGGGGGGTCTTTCGGACTTGATTTAGCATAAAGAGAGCTTCAAAATTATCTTAAATCCTAGCAAAAAAAGTTTAGAATAATGGCTTGACAGCAAGCAAAAAGAAACCCAAAACTGCTGAAATTCGTATGGTGCACGCAGCTTCAACCCTTCTCAGAAAAATGGCCATAACTCCCTCCACAAAAGTCCGATTTGCAAACTGTTTCCTGAATTGGAAAGTCGATTCCTAGATCTTTCTAACTATGTATGAGCTGGTATATTTAAATCTATGAGTAAAATCAGTTTTGACCCAAATGATGCACCAAAATCATGGACTGCAACTGTTTCTGGACCATTAAGCTTGGGGCCTAGGCTTGGTGGGCCTAGTGGGCTCAGTTTGAGCATCCATCTGTGATAGCTCTAGCGTCACTAGGTCTTGGAACTATTCATAGTCCGAGAAATCGAAGAACCTCCCTTCTCGATCGGAAGCATTGACGGGTGATGGATTGTAGTAAAACTGCATAATCCAATAACATTTCTCATTCTTATTAGCATCACCATACGAATTTCAGGAAATAATTTTCCTCCCCAAAAGGTGAAGAAAATAGACAGAAAGCCCTGACTAAAACCCACTTAATATATACCAATTGCTACATATAACATTGATAATATAAATAAAGTATGAAAATAATTGTAGTATCTGACTATTCCTTACCAATCATTCCATGAGCCAAGCATTACTATTCCTTACAATCTTTCACCGAAAGCAAAGCTTTTCGGTGAAAGAAATGTATAGACAGATTTAATGATTTATAAACTAGTGTCTCTAAAATGCCAAAAAAAATAAAGCATAAAGAACGGCAGAAAAGAAACAATTCAACAATAGGTTACCTTGTCTATCCTTCCAGCATACGCACCGGAAGTCCTAGGCCTCTCTTCGATTTCCCATCCTGCCGGTAACCATTCCGGCCTCTCGGATGCAACGAATTGGCGCACTATCGGAGTTGCTTGCAAATGTAGACTTCCCTCGTAAGAGAGATTTTGATCATTATTCGCGGAAAGAGGTACAAATTGGAGCTCTATTATCGGGGGAGTCAGTGGCAAATGTATATTTCCCTCGCTCGAGAGATTTTGACCATCCGCCAAAAAAGGCACAAATTGGAGCTCTACTATCTGCGTAGTAGCGAATATGTTGTTGTGGTCAGTGGAACGGGGTTCGGGATCGGATGGGATATCGACATTCTGAATGCCAGATGGGATAGAATATTCATGGGCGGAAGGTGTGGCGTTGGGATCCATCTCGGACGGGTTTTGCTAGTAACAGGTTTAGGAGGAGAGGATATTAACAGGGGATTTCTTTAGTGGGCAATGGAATGGAGAAGTCAAATAATAGGTTTAGGTTTCAGAGTTTCAGTTTTCCAATATATTTATAATAGAGAGAAGGATAGTGGGATGTGAAAGTCAAAATGGACTTGTCTTGCCTCTTCTGGCGCACTTCCGGCCTAAGATAGTAAACTGAGTTGAATTGTATGGAAAACACACGAAAAGACACGTTTGCATGATTTAGTAAAATATTCAAACCTATTAATTCATGCCGATTTTACGGGATCTATTTTGGATATACTGTGAGATAAATCCCATACCCTTTTTAAGTAACGATTCTTAACCTTATTTGTTCATGTCGGCTCCACGAGATCTATTTTAGATATATGGTGAGATCATGACCATTGATTATATTGCACCACCACTAGATCAATCCGGGTATACTATAACCATTTGATCACGACCGAAACATTACATCGATCGCGCGTTTTGCGCCTAAAGGCTAGGATCATCACATCAGACCAAACTATATTAATGACAAAAAATAGAAATGATCCGCTTTTGTCAGGTAAAAACCCAGCATATTATACTAATAAGGACGTGATCGGGGGATTAAAATACTGTAAGCGATGGGAGCCACCATCAAATAATGTACTAGAAAGGGCATGACTGTGGGCTACTTTAAAGTGCTATAAGCGGCGGGTGCTGCTGTGACATAATTGTACTGTCCTAATAAGGGAGGAATAATACCATCCATTCGCCGCGTAAATGGTATCATCCATTTGCTGCATAAATACACATGCACATGATGTGTCCCTTTTCCTATGATTTCGACATGACGAGATTAATTATTAATATGTATTATAATTGATGTGAGAAGTCTCATCATGTCACACGCGAGCGAGTAAGGGCACATTTTTTTATTTTGTAAAATATACAATGTTTTTTAGGGGTGCAAGTCACGTTGATTTTTGGTAATTCGGGCTGAGATTTTACGATAAACCGGGTCAAGTCCCGGTTGATTCAAATTTTATTTTTTAGCAAACGATCGACCCACCCCAACCCGAGTTACACCCATAGCAAGTTTTTTTTATCATGAGAAATTAGTTATTAATTTATGATTGAACATGTGATGTAAACGAATTCAGTAGGTCACGATGTTAATACAATGAAGCAAACCTACTATGTGCAGTGGGTCACACCCTTAGTTGATCTGAACCGTCCATATCTGAAAGTAGTTATTATTGTATGATTGAATGTACAACATAACAGAGGAGAAAAGGTTTAGTAGGGCACGCCCACATTGTATGTGCAGTAGGTCACACCATTGATTGATCTGAACCATACATCTGATAGGCATTTCTTTCTGTTGCTTAAATTTGAGAAAATCATTAAATTGTGCTATGTAATAATGTACTGTTTTAGCCGTTGAATGTGATCCGTTAGCTACATCTATTTCTAGATTTTTTGCTGCATGTCCAAAAACAAAAGGCTAGCACATATTTTTTGTCGAAGACTGACTTGAATGTAGGCAATCGACGATCCAAGGCAAGGACTATGAGATTGACGGTTCAAGTGAATCAAAGGTTGGGCTATTTGATCCCTTGTTTGTTGGCAGAGACCTAAAGAAAAACAATCCGATTGATTGTAATACCATACCACAATCTTCAAGATCCGATTATTTCATGTGTTCACTGGATGATGAAATTACTCATTTGAATTCCTCTCTCAAATGTTTTTCTTACATCACCCACCATCGTAAAAATCATTGCCCTCTCTCTCATTATCTATGAGTCTCTACAACAAATATTATATTTTGCCATAGTTGAAGATGAAATCATGAAATACTCCTCAAGCAAAGTGACATTCCTTCTATAATAAATAACTTTTGTTTATTGGAATTATAAAACGAAACCTATCAATATCTCACTAGAATATCCAATAAATGGGTATCTTGTAGTCCTAGTAAATAATGTTTCCATGCTCATCCTTTTAACAAAAGCTAGACATCCCTATACGCTTATATGTTGGATACTCGGTTTCTTATCTGTTGATATCATATATTGATGCAGAACGTCTGGGGTTGAAGGAGTCTTTTATTTTTATTTTCTATTTTCATCATTTTATTTGTAGTAATTTCTAGGGCATCAGATCTTGTTCTTTTGAGATGATTTTGGTGTTTTTAGAACGGTTTTTCGATTATCTATCTAAAGAGCCCAAGATATACGATTTGGACTTGATTTGGCTAAGTTATAGGCATTTTATGGATATGGTATAGGTATATTACGGAATTACTATTTTTGGAATATTTTAGTCATCTTTCTACTTTTTATTTATGTTGTTTTAGTTAGAAGAATGGGGATAATAACTAGGCAAGAATTTAGGGTTGCTATTCTTAGGTTTTGGCTCTTTATATAATGTAATGGCATGAGGAATGAAAGAGATTGAATAAAGTTTATTGTTGGGCATCACTTGTGAAGAGTGCATTGGCTCTTTCACGTGGGTGAAAGAGCTACACTCCTTTCGCGTGTTATGTTGGAGTTTTTGTCCCAACCATGGCATGGGTTTTCAAACCCCCACGAGATTGTTTTAGTTGTTGCTAGTGTTGATCTCCATCTTGTGCTGCCGCTTCACTCTCCCAGCTTCAGTTGGTATCAGAGCACAAGGGATCTCCGACGAATGCCCGACGGGGTGAAGAAGTCGTTGCACCTAGCATCGGCCAGCCAGATCTAGCTACAGAGAACGAAGTACTCCAACAAGTGAAGACTTTCACACACAGTTAGCACTACGCAAAGCCTGCATCCATGAGAAGATGGCCATGGATCTGAGAGTGCCTTCAAGAGCCCTTTTCATGGCTATGCTTCACGTCAGGGATCATTATCAAAAAAAAGGAAAGAAAGAAAGCTTCATGTAAGGTATCAAGAAAAAATGAAAAAAGAAAGGAAGAATGGAAAGTTGGTGCAACGCCGAAAATCAACGATCGCCTAAACTTGACGTCGAGTTTTCTTGGAGCGGGGGAGAATGATGCAGAACGCGTGGCGTTGAACAAGTCATTTATTTTTCTTTTTTATTTTCGTCATTTTATTTGTAGTATTTTTTTAGGGCATCAAATCTTGTTCTTTTGGCATGATTTTGGTGTTTTAAAAAAGATTTTTCGATTACCTATCTAACGGAGCCCAAGATTACCCAATTTGGACTTGATTTTAGGAATATTTTAGGCATGTTTGTACTTTTTATTTATGTTGTTTGAGTTAGAAGATTGAGAATAATAGTTAGGCAAGAATTTAGAGTTGCTATTCTTAGGTTTTGGCTCTTTATATAATGTAATAGCATGAGGAAAGAAAGAGATTGAAAAAGTTTATTTTTGGGCGTCACTCGAAGCTCCTTCCACGAGTTATCTTGGAGTTTTTCTCCATACCGTGGCATGGGTTTTCAAATACCCACGAGATTATTTTAGTTGCTGCTAGTTTTGATCTCCATCTTGTGTTGCCGGTCCATGCTTCCTGCGTCATATATGGTGTCTGTAGGACACATCTAGTTGGAACTCTTATTAGTAGACATATAGCATTTCTACGGTGTTACCTCAAAAGGAAATAGGTAAATCTTTGTAGTTCATCATTGATCTATTCATATCTAATTAGTGAAACGGCCTATCCCAAGGACGTTTTATTCAAAACCTTTATATTGGGGACAAAAATAGAGCACCAGACATAAGGGCATGTGGTCAATCACCAACTGCAACAACATGTTTGATACAGTTCGAATCGACGAACGCAATCCTTATGGTTGTGGAGGAAGAACAAGAAGTAAAATTCTTGCAAAAATATGAGAAAAACTTTTCTTCTTCAACTAAAACTCTCATTGCAAATGTGTGGTGCACTTTTAATAGAGGAATACAAGAGAAACAAATGTTGAACATAGCCCATTAACTAGTTTAGGGACTTACAAACTCATAAATAATTTAGCAACTCACAAACACATTATGACTGGAAACCGCTTCTACAGCTGCCAACTCGTCTTATTGTTTGAGTCAAGCATGGAAGAGTGCTTATGAAAGAAGGTCGGTCTTTATCAAACAATCAAGCACTAGATTAAAAGAAGGGCTTCAGTAGCCAAACAACGGAATTACAAAAAAAAACAAAAAACAAATATGAAATCTGTATTTGATCTAGATGTAGCTTTGTCCGCGAGCCAGAAAGTAAAGTCTCTGGTCTAGGCACAAATAGGCATTGTAGTTTATAATAAGCCACATAACTACGTAGACCTTGATTCCAAAAAGCGGCTTGGATACGTAGGCAGCTTGGATGGCTTGTCATCCAAGTTCGGGGGATACTGTTGCACATGTTTTATTGTCATAAAGTTTTAGGAGTCTGTGGTCTGGTACTTGTCCATATCTCCTATATAGTGACATGTTAGTGTGTTCTATTCCCTTATTTTTGGTGTTTATTCTCTTCAGATACATCTCTCAAGTAGTTTTGGTTGTGTGGTTTATTGCTTGTTCTGATTTCATGTATAGGGACATGTTAGTGTGTTTTCCTCTGATATTTTGAGCGATTATTTTCTTTAGATGATTCATATGCTTAGCTGTGGAGTACTTATGTCTTTGTTGCTTTGCCTATTCACATGTTTAGCTGTAATTCTTTACTACTTACTTGTTTATTATCTCCAGATCACGTGCTTAGCAGTAGCTCTCTAATTGCTTTTCCTGCTTATCTTATCTCATCATTATTTGTTCATATCTGCTATTACCTGCTTAGCTGTAGATGTGCATGTGTATGTTTACCGCTTACTTAGATGTGATGAATTAGGATTAGATGTGATAAGTAGAGGCTGGTACCAGGATTATCTGTTATTGGATAGCACTAGTCTTCTACTCCTCTCTAGGAGATGGCGGATTCTAGTGTTCGTTCTAATGACAGATGATACTGGTACCCACTCTCTTTAGGCATACATATTAGATACGATGTATGGAGATAGGTAGCAGGATTATCAGATATTTGATTGACTCTAGTCTTCTCTGCCTCTTTGAGAGATGGCAGATTCTAGGGTCCTTTCCAATGTGAGGTGGCACTGATATCGACCCTCCTTAGGACTTGGATGTTTTATTTTCCTTTTGCCCATCCCCGGGTTTTGCATGCTTTGGTAGATTTCTTCTCGGGGATACGTGTTCCCATTTCATATGATTTTCGCCCAAAACTCTTCAAAGTTAATAAAAATGGCTTAAGAGACCAAGTGCGCTCGGGCGAGTTGGGATGCCTAACACCTTCCCAACTCGTAATCGGGCACGGACCTTTGTATCTTTGGTTATCCGTTGCAACAGAGTATCTTATGGGTTCCAGGGCCGAGTTCCTTGGATGGCTACTCTTCCTCATTTTCAGGTACGTCTTGACTCTTTGTCCCTGAATCAAGAGGTATCTCATATATCGCCATGACTCATGCTGTGAGGGCGCTACTTTTGAGAGAGCCTTAGCAGAGCTCTCCATCGTGTGGAGATCGAGAGGCCCCTCAGGTCAGCCTCGAGGTCCCTCAGGTCAGCCTCGAGGTCCCTTGGGTCAGCCTCGAGGTCGCGGATTTGTAGTCCAGCAAGCAATGGCTGGAAAATGGCTGTGTGCACTAGCCAAGCACAGGAGCAATCGACTTTGGCTTGCCCTTGCTTTCACAGCGCTTGCCCTTTTTGCTATTTCAGAAGTTCTCTATGTGACTTTAGGGGGTGCTGCTAAGCGCAGCTAGCGCTAGCATACAGCTGTAGAGGAGCGGAGAGCCTCTTTCTTGTTCTTGGTGGCATCTATAGCGAAGAAGACCTGACTGAACGAGGGCCCGCAAGGGACTGGATGGACGGCTCTCGGTTCATCGAGCGATGCTCCTCCACTGCACGTGAGAAAGGAAACCATGAATTGGCTCTATGTATACCAAAGTGTAATTTGTTTCAAAGACCACTTTCTATATTCCCTTTAATGATCTAAGATCGATTGAAAGTTGTTTTTGTATGCAAAAACAACTAAAAAAACCTCTAATGGATAACCCAAAATAGGGAGATGATTTTTTCACCCCCTGTAGGATTATGCAACCCCCTTGTAACATGATTTGACATGAAAAAGCGTTAAAAGAGGGGCGCATAATCCTACAGGGGGGTGAAAAAATCATTTCCCCCCAAAATATAAACCTAAATTTCAGTGTGTTGGCAGCCTTCATTCCCAAGCAGACCTTAAAATAATACACTGGCTCGAGGTCGGCCTTTAAATGATCCATACTATCTTTGGGTTGGTAGAGTAATGGATGTTGGATTAATAATACATTAATACACGTAACCAGATAAAAAATGTTGAGTTGAAGGAACATAAAAAGATTAATAATATAAGTTTATTTCCATTAAGTTTGGGTTACTCACAGTACTATTTCCATGTGAATATTTACTGTTGGCTCTTCGAGAGGACCCATGACCTTGCAAAGACTCCAATGAAATTTTTTGAAGCTACTTCATAAAATAGAAATTTTAAAGACTAATGGCATTCATTGATTCCAAAAATGCATTCCAAAAATTCATTAGAATAATGTCATTTATTAATTCAAAAAATCCATTCCAAAATGTTTGTCTTCGAGTTAATAGGGGAACAAGCCTTCTTACACTCTTGCCTTTTGGGGATTTCAATATCATTCCTTTTCATTTCTGGTATACAAAGAATGAATTGACAAATTCTATTTTCTCTTTTTGTTATTTCAATATTGGAGCATCTTAGTTTCTTCACCATCCAAAAAAAATGAAAATCTTATATAATTAAAGAAGCGAGGAACAGTCAAAGAAATAAGGATAGAACTATAAACATAGTCTTGTTGTCATTTGAGACTGCTCCCATACTCTCTTGGACGATTCTGAAACCATTTGTTCCCGAACAAATGGCATCCATGATGCTTCAGCAAGGTTAGTTAGGACCCAGTTGACCTTCTTGGGCCTATTGTCATAATCAATTATCATAGAACTAGAAGCATCACGATCATGTGGCTGAGGACTTTCTAAAGGCTGAAAAGAAACACATGCATTTAAGGCTCATATTGAAATACTGGTTTGTTCTTGATCTTCAACTTGTCAAGAACTAAATTTTAGAAGATACTATGTGTAGACTTATAGACTTCATAGCCTTGGCATTGGGTGCAGGTGAAACCAAACAAATGGAGAAGAGAGGAGGAAACACAAGTGAAAAATTGAGATGAAACAGCTAGCCACCCAAAGGAATCCACCCAAGTGATAAGAGCCGAAATAGACCAGAAGAACTCCTTCTTCTTCAAAAGCCAAAGGCTAAATTTGATTCAAATTCTCTGCAAAAGTCCCTTCTCTATAGGCCAAATAAACATTTAAGTAGGCATGGAAGAACCCTACATCCATAGATGCATTTCCGAAGGCTTGAACAACATTTCCTAGCTTGACAACACATGTTCCAAGAGAAAAGGGAGAGGAAAACTATATTACTTTGTCTAATTTATAAGGCTATTTAACTAAACATAATGGGGGGTATTTGGGACTTGATTTAGCATAAAGAGAGATTCAAAATTATGTTAAATCATAGCAAAAAAAGGTTTAGAATAATGTACTGGACAACAGACAAAAAGAAACCCAAAACAGTTGAAATTCATATGGTGTAGGTAGCTTCAACCCTTCTCAGAAAAATGGCCATAACTCCCTCCACAGAACTCCGATTTGTGAACCATTTGTTGAGTTGGAAAGTAGACTAATAGATATTTCCAACCATAAGCTATATTTAAATATTTGAGTAAATTCAGTTTTGACCCAATAGATGCCCCAAAATCATGGACTAGAACTGTTTCTTCACCTTTATGCTTGGGGTCTAGGCTTGGTGGGCCTAGTGGGCTCGGTTTGAGCATCCATCTAAGATAGCTGCGGCGTCAAACGTTTCTGCTACAAACAAACTAATCATCGATTTTTACTCATTTTCTTCATCCTGGTAGGGAGAAAGATATGCCATCTGAGATAACTCCATCTGAGATAGCTCCGGCATCACTGATTGAAAGTTACTTGCCTCCCCTTTTAAAACCTTAGGAATACTTTCCACCTTAAATGGACCCAACAGTAAGTGACAAGAATACATCGGTACCACATCACACAATTGGGCATCTTGATGTTGTGAGCCAAGAGAAAGAAAGACTAAACAAATTCGATTAACAAGTACCTCCTTCCCTTTCTTGAAACATGCGAACTTGAAAGTCATAGGCCTCATCTCGGTCTCAAGGTTGATCGTGCAGACCATCTCTTGTTCCGTCACATTCTCGTAGCTCCGACTATCAATTGTAAGGTTGCAAATCTCATTCATTCGACGTAAATCCTTTTTCAAAAATATTATGCAGTAACCTCTCAAGATTTTTTTCCACTTTTGCCGTATTCATAACAAGCCGAATAACTAACGCCTCGCCACAATCGTTCCAAGCGATCTCGACACCCTCATCGTCATTGTAATCGTAAAAAATGTGGTTCTTCATCTGGACATTGTGGAGAAGCCTCTTCACTCAACGCTTGATTATGAGTATGATGAAATGGGCTAATCTCCTCTTCATCAGTTGAGTTGTAGCATTCTCGGAATCATGACGCGAATCATCATGTTCCAGACGTTCGTAACCTTCTAAACACTGCTAGAGTTGTTTCACTTGTCTCCTCACATCATCCATTTCAACCTCATGTAAGGCTTGTTCACAAACTGGGGCTTCTTCGACATTTCGTGCGGGACAACGACAACCAGCCATGAAACCAAAGCTCTATGTAAGCCGAATGGTTCTCACCTTGGCAATCTTCTATGTTTTGATGATTCTAAACACAAGTTAATTTGTGTTGTATTTCTAACATGCTTGATGTTTAAATGCATGTGTTGGAGATTCAAGCAATCAAACACAAAATTCAAAGACATATCATGGATCGTGGCATGCACCAAATTGTGAAGACCATGTGAAGCTAAAAGAAATGAAGAAATGATCCATGGCGACAATGAAGACTTGAAGAGACGAAGACATTGAAAAAATTGAGTGTTTCTCAAGTCTCTGAATGTAAAAGTCCAGTCTTTAGCTTAGGACCTACTAGAGGACAAATGAGCAGTTAACAAGCTTAAAGACACTCGATTAGGGTCCTAAAACAAGATAAATATCTTGGGACAAATGTTGGTGAAATAGTCAAGAGGGGGGGTGAATTGATTTTAACACTAAATTAGCCCTTTTGAAAATTACCTATGAACACTAATTGGAATTTTTCTTCACTTAATTAAATATTTGGTTAGTGCAAATATAATTGAAAGCAAAATGAAATGCCAAACCAAAAATAATAATGAAAGTGCAAGACAAGAAAGAACACACTTATGTATAGTGGTTCGGGCAAAGCCCTACTCCACTCTTCTTAAGAACGTCCTTAAGGATTTCCACTATTGGAGACCTCCACGATGCCCGGCTCCGAGGCGGTTACACTTCCAAAGGATATTAAATGAGGATGCCCTTACACCTTTACAAAGACTCTCCTTCTCTGCCGAGTTCTAAGCGGTAGCTCTCTAGGGAATTAAAAAAGGAATGCCCTAGCCACCTATACAAGAAGTGAAGATTGAATAGCTTGGCTTCTTCTTGAAAGCTTGATGCTCTTTGTAGATCCTTGATAGCTCTTCAATGATGGTAGTTGCAAGTGAAAGCTCTAAGTATCCCAACTCAAGAAATTTGCAAGTGCAAGGCAAGTTTGGGAAGAAAACAAAATATCAAGCACAAATAGATTGCAAGTTTTCTTTGATGCTCAAGTATGTTTTCAAAATAATCAAGAGAGAGGAAAAAATCCTCTAGATGTTGTATTTATAATCCCTCAAGAGAATATGACCATTTCGGGGTGGAAATATCAAATTTCACAAATTAATTCAAATCCCAACGGCTATATTCTTACCTATCGCGAGGTTCTCGGAGCTCCGAAAAATTCTCGGAGTTCCGAGAAAACGGTGAGAAGAACAAAATATTCTACTGGACCATTTCTCGGAGTTCCGAGAAAATGGCCAGAAGCTACTGGACCATTTCTCGAAGTTCCGAGAAAACTCTCAGAGTTCCGAGCTCGGAGCTCCGAGAAGCCTAAAAATCTGTATATTTTGAGATTTTATTTCTTGTTTGATTTTTGGCTTTTGGAACTCAACTCCTATGATAATTATGGAATATTTATGAGGGTCTCAACATGTTGGTCCACCACATAATCATTCACTAAACCGTTGAAGTTCTTTAAGTGTTGTGTGAAAACAATTTTGAAAAACACTTTAAAAACGTTTTGCCTTGACTTGAAAATCTAAAGAGAATGGATGTACCATGATACCTATGCAACCTTTAATTCCTCTTTAGCTTTGGTCTTCAATTGATCTTCCATCTTTGTATGCTTGCTTGAGTGATGATGTGAGCTCCACTTAGCTCCTTTGACTCTTGTTGTGTACATCTTCAAGCATGACCATGTTGTGTGTTGGTTTCTTCAATGATCAATCCTATCTTAAACACAACACTTCAAAGTAAATTGATTAGTATTCAAAAACACAATCAATTATGTTTAGAATCATCAAAACAAGATTGGAGAGTAGACCCTTGGGCTTACAATCTCCCTTTTTTTATGATGACAAACAAAATTGATTATGCGGTGTGTGTGGAGTGACATAGTAGGCAAGTGAATACTGGAGCTCCCCCTCAATATATGCACACAGATAAATGATACGAGTTATAAGCATGTGGTTCATATAGTCAATTGAATAGATAATCAATTTCAAACCTTCTCCCCCTTTTGTCATCGACAGAAAGGGTGTAAAAAAAAATTTAGGAGTAGATAACTCCCCCTAAATCAATGCTTATGGTATAAAAATATATAACCAAGTAATGCACATATACCTGTTCATGATCGAGATGTTGACATACGTCAAAATGTTAGGTATTTTAATTAAAGTGAAGGTACCTCTCCAACTTAGAGAACTAAGAAGGCTAAGAGTACCAATTGAGTGATTTTTAAGATTAAAAATTTGACATCTCATTCATGCAGATACTACCAAACAAAGATGATATATATAAATACTATATAGATAAGCTGGTGAAAGGCACAAAGTATTTATTTGGCAATTTCTTTAACTTGATCCGCACTCCATATGTTTAAGGCACTTCGGATATAGCAAATTCTATCATCACTAAGGGGTTTTGTAAAAATATCCGCTAATTGATCTTCAGTGTTGATATATTTTAAGCAAATATCCCCTTTTTTTAGTGATCTCTGATGAAGTGGTGCCTAATCTCAATGTGTTTTGTTCTTGAGTGTTGTATGGGGTTCTTTGTTAAGCTTATAGTACTAGTATTGTCACATTGGATGAGAATATTTTCCATTTTGATTGCATAGTCCATCAATGTGCTTTTCATCCATAGGACTTGAGCACAGCAAGCTCCAGCTGCCACATATTCTGCTTCTGTTGTGAAAAGAGCTACTGAATTTTGTTTCTTGCTAAACCATGAAACAAGTAATTTTTCCAAGAATTGACAAGTCCCACTAGTGCTTTTCCTATCCACTCTACATCCAGCAAAGTCTGCATCTGAATATCCAATGAGAGTGAAGGCAGAGGATCTTTCATACCATAGTCCAAGACTTTGGGTTCCTCTTAAGTACTTGAAGATCTTCTTGACTGCCGATAGGTGAGACTCTTTTGGATCCGATTGAAATCGAGCACAGAGACAGACAGTAAACATAATGTCTGGTCTGCTGGCTGTCAAATAGAGCAAACTACTTATCATACCCCTATACAATTTCTGATCCACAGATTTGCCAAATTCATCCTTTTCTAGCTTAGCAGTAGTACTCATGGGAATTCTTGATGTCTTACTGCTATCCATGCCATACTTCTTTAATAACTCCTTTGTATATTTTTCTTGATTTAAAAATATCCCGTTTTTGTATTGTTTAATTTGGAGTCCTAAGAAGTAGGTTAACTCACCCATCATGCTCATTTCAAATTCATTTTTCATTAGAGTTGCAAATTCATCACACAATTTTTGATTAGTTGAGCCACAGATGGTATCATCCACATAGATCTGGACAAGGAGGATATCTTGATTTTCTCTTTTGATAAATAATGTTTTATCCACCTTTCCCATTTCAAAACCTTTTTCAACTAAGAAAGTGCAAAGCCTCTCATACCAAGCACTAGGAGCTTGCTTTAATCCATATAACGCTTTATCAAGCCTGAAGACATGATTTGGGTGTTTGAAGTCTTCAAAACCTGGAGGTTGCTCAACATACACTTCCTCTTGGATATAGCCATTTAGGAAGGCACTTTTGACATCCATTTGGTATAATTTAAATCCTTTATGAGATGCATATGCCAAGAGTATTCTAATAGCCTCCATACGGGCAACAGGAGCAAATGTCTCATCATAGTCTATTCCCTCCTCCTGATTGTACCCTTGGGCTACCAGCCTAGCTTTATTTCTAGTGATAATTCCATTTTCATCCAATTTATTTATATACACCCATCTCGTGCCAATGACTGGATGATCACTAGGTCTAGGCACTAGCCTCCACATCTTGTTCCTTTCGAATTGACTTAACTCTTCTTGCATAGCCATCAACCAATATTCATCCTTTTCAGCTTCTTTGATGGATTTAGGTTCTAATTCGGATAGGAACGCCAAATTGTTACTCACACTACGATAGTATGATCTAGTTCTCACTGGCGATGTGGCATCACCTAAAATTTGGGATTCAGGATGATCTACCAATGTTCTCCTATCCCTAGGTAATGAGTTATCATTTTCATTTTCTACTTCCTCACTAGGTAGTGTATGACTTGTAGATGTATGAGGAGGAGCACTTAACTTAGGTAAGAGATGTTCATTAGGTTCATCCTCATCATGTGGCATTTCTTGAGGTGTTGGCTCTCTTTCATCAAATGTCACATGCATGGATTCTTCTACCACTAGGGTTCTCCTATTAAATACTCTATATGCCTTGCTATGAGAAGAATACCCTAAGAATATTCCATCATTCGACTTCCTATCAAATTTGTGTAGATTATCTTTGATGTTTAAAATGAAGCATTTACATCCAAATACTCTAAAATAGCTTATATTTGGTTTTAAGTTTTTCCAAAGCTCATATGGTGTTTTCTTAGAAATTGGCCTTAAATATATCCTGTTTATGATATAGCAAGCGGTGCTAACCGCTTCCGCCCAAAAATATCTAGGGAGATCATTTTCATGCAACATTGTTCTAGCCATTTCTTGGAGAGTTCGATTCTTTCTTTCTACTACTCCATTTTGTTGAGGTGTTCTAGGTGCAGAAAAATTATGTTTTATGCCATGTTCATTACAATAAGTGTCGAAATGTACATTTTCAAATTCCGTTCCATAATCACTTCTAATGTAAGAGATAGCAATACCTCTTTCATTTTGTATTTGATTGCACAATATAACGAAGTTTTCATAAGTTTCATCTTTGTGTGCTAGAAATGTCACCCAAGTAAATCGTGAGTAGTCATCCACAACTACAAACACATACCTCTTTCCACCTAGGCTACTAGTCTTCATTGGTCCAAAAAGATCCATATGAAGTAGCTCCAAGGGGTAGGAAGTTGAAATCATATTTTTAGGTGCAAATGAGCTCTTTAATTGTTTTCCTAATTGACAAGTTCTACAAATGTGATCTTTGGTGTATTTGAACTTAGGCAATCCTCTAACAATTTCTTTTGAGGAGAGGGTCGAAATGAGATCCATTTCGGCATGACCCAACCTCCTATGCCATAGCCAAGAATCCTCACTAATGGCATTAAGACACGTCACATTTTGGAGTCTAAGATCATCTAGTCTAATTGTGTAAATGTTATTGTCTCTAGAACCTATGAATTTTACTTCTCCATCTATCTTATTTTTAACAATGCATTTATCGGGATTGAAGACAACTTCAAAACCATTATCACATAATTGACTAATGCTAATAAGTTTATAGGACAAGCCATCAACAAAGAGTACATCATGTATGGGAGAGGTAGAGTTACCTATGGTGCCTTCACCTTTGACTTTTCCTTTCTTATCATCTCCAAAGGTAACTTCTCCACCATCCTTGAGTGATAGCGATGCGAATTGAGTAAGGTCTCCAGTCATGTGTCTAGACCATCCACTATCAAGCTACCATGTGTTCCTCTTGTTCTGGCTTTTAAGGCATACCTACATATGAATAGGCAAGTGAGATCCCTTAGGTACCCAAATCTTCCTAATCTTGCTATGTTCATTTATTTTCACTTTAGAGTTCAACTTGATCTTGTCTTGTTTAGCATGCAAGCAAGCTACTTTATAATGACCTTCTAGACCACAATAAAAGCAAATTTTGGTACCGCTAGAAGAAACCTTTTCAAGTTTGTTTTTATAGTTAGATATTGTGGTATTCCATTTATGTCCAAGTCCACTTTTGTCACTTGACATTCTTTGAAGATTAACAAGCTTATCCAATTTCAATGAACTATTTTCAAATTTTTCAAAAAGTTTCTTTAGTTCATCATATTCAAAGGATAGTCTACCATTTTCATGCTTTAGCTTGTTGTTTTCATTAGAAAGTTCATGTCGGTTTCCATTTAAGATTTTGATAGAAGCATTTAACTCATGAATTTCTACTTTGTATTTTTTATTTTTATCATCTAAAAATTCATGATCTTTCTTTAACCAACCAAATTCTTTTGTCATGTTAGCAAGAGAATCTTCAAGTGATGCAATTTTATCAAATTGAATTTCAAGTTCATCATTTGCATTTTGTAAGGAATCAAGATCTTCTTTTAAAACAATGACATCATTTAAAGTGTTTACCTCGTTATTGTCGTTTGTTGAGGCCATGAAGCACACATTCCTTGCCATCAAGCAATCTTTGCCATCATTTTGTTCGCATTCGCTTTCAATTTCCTCATCCCACGTGGCGGTCATTCCTTTCTTGCCTTCTCTTCTCTTGAAGTGGTTGTTTGAGGTAGGTTCATTGTTGAGTGGACAATCCGGGCGAATGTGTCCAAGCTTCTTGCAACCGTAGCATCGGGGTTGAGAAGATCCATCACCAAGTTCTTCTTTCTTCTTGAATGGGGGATTTGTCCTTCTATTTCTCATGCCTCCCATGTTCCTTTGCAAGAATTTGATCCTTCTTGTTAGGAGGGCAACCTCATCTTCCATGTCTTCCTTTGCATCTTCATTTTCACCTACATTACATGCAAAAGCAATTCCTTTTCCTTTTTCAATTTTAGTTTCAATTTCGGGTGCTTTTGTTTTGAAAATCATTTCATGGGTGATCAAGGACCCTATTAGTTCATCTAGGTTCAATGTGTTCATATCCTTAGCTTCGGTGATTGCGGAGGTTTTGGATTCCCAAGACAAAGGTAGGGACCTAAGGATTTTAGTCACTAAATCTCTAATAGAAAATTGTTTTCCAAGACCCCTTAGTCCATTTACAAGATTGGTGAATCTAGTGTACATGTCGACAATTGTTTCATCGGGTGTCATTTGAAAGAGTTCATATTGCCGAAAAAGATGGTTCATTTTAGATTCTTTGACTTGATTGGTTCCTTCATGGGTGACTTCTAAGGTATCCCAAATTTCCTTAGCCGAATTCAAATTTAATACTCTATTGAATTCTCCGGGAGATAGAGCACAAATAAGGGAATTCATAGCTTTGGCATTATAATTTGAAGCTTGTTGTTCGGCTTCGGTCCAATCATTTAGGATTCTTGTGGGTAATGTGTATTCATTATTAATGGCTCTCCACATTTGATAATCTTGGGTTAAAAAGATTTTTATTTTAGTTTTCCAAAAACCATAGTTTGTTCCATCAAAATAGGGTGGCCTAGTGTTTGAATAACCTTCATGGTGTTGAGGGTAGTTTGCCATTTTAGAATCTTTACTCTAGACCGGCTAGGGTTTTCTAAAAATTAGAGACGAGGCTTTGATACCAATTGAAATAGTCAAGAGGGGGGGTGAATTGATTTTAACACTAAATTAGCCCTTTTGAAAATTACCTATGAACACTAATTGGAATTTTTCTTCACTTAATTAAATATTTGGTTAGTGCAAATATAATTGAAAGCAAAATGAAATGCCAAACCAAAAACAATAATGAAAGTGCAAGACAAGAAAGAACACACCGATGTATAGTGGTTCGGGCAAAGCCCTACTCCACTCTTCTTAAGATCGTCCTTAAGGATTTCCACTATTGGAGACCTCCACGATGCCCGACTCTGAGGCGGTTACACTTCCAAGGGATATTAAATGAGGATGCCCTTACACCTTTACAAAGACTCTCCTTCTCCGCCGAGTTCTAAGCGGTAGCTCTCTAGGGAATTAAAAAAGGAATGCCCTAGCCACCTATACAAGAAGTGAAGATTGAATAGCTTGGCTTCTTCTTGAAAGCTTGATGCTCTTTGTAGATCCTTGATTGCTCTTCAATGATGGTAGTTGCAAGTGAAAGCTCTAAGTATCCCAACTCAAGAAATTTGCAAGTGCAAGGCAAGTTTGGGAAGAAAACAAAATATCAAGCACAAATAGATTGCAAGTTTTCTTTGATGCTAAGTATGTTTTCAAAATAATCAAGAGAGAGGAAAAAATCCTCTAGATGTTGTATTTATAATCCCTCAAGAGAATATGACCATTTGGGGGTGGAAATATCAAATTTCACAAATTAATTCAAATCCCAACGGCTATATTCTTACCTATCGCGAGGTTCTCGGAGCTCCGAAAAATTCTCGGAGTTCCGAGAAAACGGTGAGAAGAACAAAATATTCTACTGGACCATTTCTCGGAGTTCCGAGAAAATGGCCAGAAGCTACTGGACCATTTCTCGGAGTTCGGAGAGAACTCTCGGAGTTCCGAGAGAACTCTCAGAGTTCTGAGCTCGGAGCTCCGAGAAAAATCTCGGAGTTCCGAGAAGCCTAAAAATCTGTATATTTTGAGATTTTATTTCTTGTTTGATTTTTGGCTTTTGGAACTCAACTCCTATGATAATTATGGAATGTTTATGAGGGTCCCAACATGTTGGTCCACCACATAATCATTCACTAAACCGTTGAAGTTCTTTAAGTGTTGTGTGAAAACAATTTTGAAAACACTTTGAAAACGTTTTGCCTTGACTTGAAAATCTAAAGAGAAGGGATGTACCATGATACCTATGCAACCTTCAATTCCTCTTTAGCTTTGGTCTTCAATTGATCTTCCATCTTTGTATGCTTGCTTGAGTAATGATGTGAGCTCCACTTAGCTCCTTTGACTCTTGTTGTGTACATCTTCAAGCATGACCATGTTGTGTGTTGGTTTCTTCAATGATCAATCCTATCTTAAACACAACACTTCAAAGTAAATTGATTAGTATTCAAAAACACAATCAATTATGTTTAGAATCATCAAAACAAGATTGGAGAGTAGACCCTTGGGCTTACAGTTGGAGAACAGACCCAAAAGATAGACATCATTTGCACTTGCTTAGTAGTTCATTTAGTGACCACAGACCTTAATTTGATAATAATTGGTCCCAAAAAATTTGAAATATTTTTGAAAATATTTTTAACTGATAGCTCTCCTTCTTCTAATGTCCGTAGAGCACAAGGACATCAAAATGGAATAAGAAACGAAGGAGATATGATTTTTACAAGTTGGCCACTAAATTTTAGAAAACTAGTTACGGAATTCCGTGAAATCCCACAGAATTCTGAGCTCGGAATAGCTCAGAATTCTGTGGGATTTCATGAAATTCCATTGAGGCTTCTATTCCAAAGTAAAAAAAGCCGTAACGGCTAGCTCGGAACTCCGTCCGTAGCTTCGGTACTAGCCATTGAGAGCCCTATAACTGCTAGGTTTGGTCTCCATTGTCTGTATAAAGGCCTCTAACCTTTCTAAACTAAACTCCAACACTTCTAAGCCTCACTTGAACATATTTAGAGTTGGAAAAATACCCTGGACCCTCTGTTGGTCTATTTGCAAAGAATTGGAGCTAGAATTTATTTGTACATCTTCTACATCAAGATTGTAACCTTCTGGAAGGGATTTTTATTTTCTTTCTTTCTTCATCAAACATTGTATTTGGGCGAGTGTTCGGAGAAATGGAGCCCTCTCCATGATGAGGATTGCTGCCAAGGTTGAAGTAATTGGAGATTGTAATTGGCACCAGTCTTCGCCGAAGTTAAGAAGATCAACATAGTGAAGCCATCAACGTGTTTAGTTGATGAGTGGAGTAGGCCTAGTGGGTTTGAGGACCGAACCACTTTAAATTTCTGGTGCACTCTTTCTTATCTCTTGCTCTTTTCATTTGCATTGCACTTTAGATTTAACTTATGTGCTTGAATGTTTTGATCTCTTATCTTTTAACTTGTTGGAGAGTTGTATTTTGGAAAAAAGAGCAAATGGCTAACACTTATTCTTATAAACCCAATTCAGCTCCCCCTCTTGGGTAGCCACCAACATACTTGGGCCTAACATTGCATTCTCACTTTGATACCAAATTGAAACCAAACAAATGTAGAAGAGAGGAGGAAACACAAGTGAAAAACTGAGATGAAACAGCTCGCCACCCATTGGAATCCACCCAAGGGATAAGAGCCAAAATAGACAAGAAGAACTCATTCTTCTCCAAAAGCCAAAGGCTAAAGTTGATTCAAATTTTCTACAAAAGTCCCTTCTCTACGGCCCAAATAAACATTTAACTAGGCATGGAGCAACCCTCCAGCCATATGTGCATTTCCAAAGGCCTCAACAACATTTCCTAGCTCGACAACACAAGTTCCAAGAGAAAAGGGAGAGGAAAAATACATTACTTTGACTAACTTATAAGGCTAATTAACTAAACATAATGGGGGATCTTTGGGACTTGATTTAGCATAAAGAGAACTTCAAAATTATCTTAAATCATAGCAAAAAAAGTTTAGAATAATGGGCTGGACAGCAGTAAAAAAGAAACCCAAAACTGCTGAAATTCGTATGCGAGGCAGCTTCAACCCTTCTTAGAAAAATGGCCATAACTCCCTCCACAGAACTCCGATTTGTGAACCGTTTCTTGAGTTGGAAAGTCGACTCATAGATCTTTCTAACCATGTATGAGTTGCTATATTTAAATCTGAGGGTAAAATCAGTTTTGACCCAAACGATGCACTAAAATCATGGACTGGAACTGTTTCTGGACCATTAAGCTTGGGGCCTAGGCTTGGTGGGCCTTGTCGGCTCGGTTTGAGCATCCATCTGTGATAGCTCCAACGTGACTAGGTCTTGGAACTATTCATAGTCCGAGAAATCGAAGAACCTCCCTTCTCGATCGGAAGCGTTGATGGGTGATGGGCTCGTAGTAAAACTGCATAATCCAATAACATTTCTCATTCTTATTAGCATCACCATACGAATTTCAGGAAATAATTTTCCTCCCCAAAAGATGAAGAAAATAGACAGAAAGCCCTGACTAAAACCCACTTAATATATACCAATTGCTACCTATAATATTGATAATATAAATAAAGTATGGAAATAATTGTAGTATCTGACTATTTCTTACCAATCATTCCATGAGCCAAGCATTACTATTCCTTACAATCTTTCACCGAAAGCAAAGCTTTTCAGTGAAAGACATGTATAGACAGAATTAATGATTTATAAACTAGTGTCTCTAAAATGCCAAAAAAAAATAAAGCATAAAGAACTGCAGAAAAGAAACAATTCACCAATAGGTTACCTTGTCTATCCTTCCAGCATACGCGCCGGAAGTCCTAGGCCTCTCTTCGATTTCCCATCCTGCCGGTAACCATTCCGGCCTCTCGGATGAAACGAATTGGCGCGCTATCGGAGTCGCTTGCGAAGGTAGACTTCCCTCGCAAGAGAGATTTTGATCATTATTCGCGGAAAGAGGTACAAATTGCAGCTCTATTATCGGGGGAGTCAGTGGCGAATGTATATTTCCCTCGCTGGAGAGACTTTGACCATTCGCCAAAAAAGGTACAAATTGGAGCTCTACTATCTGCGTTGTGGCGAATATGTTGTTGTGGTCAGTGGAATGGGGTTCGGGATCGGATGGGATATCGACATTCTGCACGCCAGATGGGACAGAATTCTCATGGGAGGAAGGTGTGGCGTTGGGATCCATCTCGGACGGGTTTTGCTAGTAACAGGTTTAGGAGGATAGGATTTTAACAGAGGATTTCTTTAGTGGGCAGTGGAATGGAGAAGTCAAATAATAGGTTTAGGTTTTAGAGTTTCAGTTTTCCAATATATTTATAATAGAGAGAAGGACAGTGGGATGGGGAAGTCAAAATGGACTTGTCTTGCCTCTTCTGGCGCACTTCTGGCCTAAGATAGTAAAATGAGCTGAATTGTATGGAAAAGACACGAAAAGACACGTTCCCATGCTTCATCCAATTAATTCACGAGATTTCGTGACACACTATTTTAGTAAAATATTCAAACCTATTAATTCATGCCGATTTTACGGGATCTATTTTGGATATACTGTGAGATAAATCCCATACCCTTTTTTAGTAAAGATTCTTAACCTTATTTGTTCATGTCGGCTCCATGAGATCTATTTTAGATATATGGTGAGATCATGACCATTGATTATATTGCATCACCACTAGATCAATCCGGGTATACTATAACCATTTGATCACGGCCGAAACATTACATTGATCGCGCATTTTGCGCCTAAAGGCTAGGATCAACACATCAGACCAAACTATATTAATGACAAAAACTAGAAGTGATCCGTTTTTGTCAAGTAAAAACCCAGCATATTATACTAATAAGGACGTGATCGTGGGATTAAAATACTGTAAGCGATGGGAGCCGCCTTCAAATATTGTACTAATAAGGGCGTGATTGTGGGCTTCTTTAAAGTGCTATAAGCGGCGGGTGCTGCTGTCACATAATTGTACTGTCCTAATAAGGGAGGAATAATACCATCCATTCCCCACGTCAATGGTATCATCCATTTGCCGCGTAAATACACATTCACATGATGTGTCCCTTTTCCTATGATTTCAACATGAAGAGATTAATTATTAAAATGTATTATTATTTATGTGAGAAGTCTCATCATGTCACACGCGAGTGTGATTTTGATTCTAATTTATTATTCTTTATGTGAGAAGTCTCATCACGTTGATTTTGGGGAATTCGGGTTGAGATTTTACGATAAACCGGGTCAAGTTCTGGTTGATTCTAATTTATTTTTTAGCCAACGATCAATCCACCCTGACCCGAGTTACACCCATAGCTAGTTTTTTTAATCATGAGAAATTAGTTATTAATTTATGATTGAACACGTGATGTAAACGAATTCATTAAGTCACGATGTTAATACAATGAGGCAAACCTACTATGTGCAGTGGGTCACACCCTTAGTTGATCTGAACCGTCCATATCTGAAAGTAGTTATTATTGTATGATTGAATATACAACAAAACAGAGGAGAAAAGGTTTAGTAGGGCGCGCCCACATTGTATGTGTAGTAGGTCACACCTTTGATTGATCTGAATCATACATCTGATAGGCCTTGCTTTCTTTTGCTTAAATTTGAGAAAATCATTGAATTGTGCTATGTAATAATGTACTGTTTTAGCCGTTGAATGTGATCCATTAGCTATATCTATTTCTAGATTTTTTACTGCATGTCCAAAAACAAAACGCTAGCACATATTATTTGTCGAAGACTGACTTGAATGTAGGCAATCGACGATCCAAGGCAAGGACTATGAGATGGATGGTTCAAGTCAATCAAAGGTTTGGCTATTTGATCCCTTGTTTGTTGGTGGAGTCCTAAAGAAAAACAATCTGATTGATTGTAATCCCATACCACAATCTCCAAGATCCGATTATTTCATGTGTTCACTGGATCATGAAATAAGTTATTTGAATTCCTCTCTCAAATGTTTTTCTTACATCACCCACCATGGTAAAAATCATTGCCCTCTCTCTCTCATTATCTGTGAGTCTTTAGAACAAATATTTTATTTTGCCATAGTTGAAGATGAAATCATGAAATACTCCTCAAGCAAAGTGACATTCCTTCTATAATAAATAACTTTTGTTTACTGGAATTATAAAACAAAACCTATCAACGTCTCACTAGAATATCCAATAAATGGGTATCTCTTAGTCCTAGTAAAAAAAACCTATCAATGTCTCACTAGAATATCCAAAACCTATCAATGCTCATCCTTTGAACATATATAAGCTAGACATCCCTAGACGCTTATATGTTGGATACTCGGTTTCTTATCTGTTGATATCATATATTGATGCAAAAGGTGTGGGGTTGAACAAGTCTTTTATTTTTATTTTCTATTTTCGACAGTTTATTTGTAGTATTTTTTAGGGCACCAAATATTGTTCTTTTGAGATGATTTTGGTGTTTTTAGAAAGTTTTTTCGATTACCTATCTAAAGAGCCCAAGATTATGCGATCTGCACTTGATTTGGCAAAGTTATAGGCATTTTATGGATAGGGTATAGGTATATTTCGGAATTACTATTTTAGGAATATTTTAGTCATCTTTCTCCAAACCATGGCATGGGTTTTCAAACCCCCACGAGATTGTTTTAGTTGTTGCTAGTGTTGATCGCCATCTTGTGTTGCCGCTTCACTCTTCCAGCTTTAGTTGGTATCAGAGCACAAGGGATCTCCGACGAATGTCCGACGAGATGAGGAAGTCGTTGCACCTAGCATCGGCCAGCCTGATCTAGCTGCGGAGAACGAAGTACTCCAACAAGTGAAGACTTGCACACACAGTTAGGACTACTCAAAGCCCGCATCAATGAGAAGATGGCCATGGATCTGAGAGTACCTTCAAGAGCCCTTTTCATGGCTATGCTTCATGTAAGGGATCATTATTATAAAAAAAAAGAAAAAGAAAGCTTCATGTAAGGTATCAAGAAAAAATGAAAAAAGAAAGGAAGAATAGAAGATTGGTGCAACGCCAAAAATCAATGATGGCCTAAACTCGAGGTCGAGTTTTCTTAGAGCGGGGGTGAATAATGCAGAACGCGTGGCGTTTAAAAAGTCTTTTATTTTTATTTTTTATTTTCGTCATTTTATTTGTTGTATTTTTTTAGGGCATCAAATCTTGTTCTTTTGGCATGATTTTGGTGTTTATAGAAAGATTTTTCGATTACCTATCTAAAGAGCCCCAGATTACGCGATTTGGACTTGATTTTAGAAATAATTTAGTCATGTTTGTACTTTTTATTTATGTTGTTTTAGTTAGAAGATTGAGAATAATAGTTAGGCAAGAATTTAGAGTTGCTATTCTTAGGTTTTGGCTCTTTATATAATGTAATGGCATGAGGAAAGAAAGAGATTGAATAAAGTTTATTTTTTGGCATCATTCGAAGCTCCTTCCACGAGTTATGTTCGAGTTTTTCTCCAAACAGTGGCATGGGTTTTCAAATCCCCACAAGATTATTTTAGTTGCTGCTAGTGTTGATCTACATCTTGTGTTGCCGGTCCATGCTCCCTGCGTCATATATGGTGTCTGCAGGACACATCTAGTTGGAACTCTAATTAGTAGACATATAGCATTTCTAAGGTGTTACATCAAAAGGAAATAGGTAAATCTTTATAGTTCATCATTGATCTATTCATATCTAATTAGTGAAACGCCCTATCCCAAGGACATTTTATTCAAAACCTTTATATTGGGGACAAAAATAGAGCACCAGACATACGGGCATGTGGTCAGTCACCAACTGCAACAACATGTTTGATACAGTTCGAATCGACGAACACAATCCTTATGGTTGTGGAGGAAGAACAAGAAGTAAAATTCTCACAAAAATATGAGAAAATCTTTTCTTCTTCAACTAAAACTCTCATTGCAAATGTGTGGTGCACTTTTAATAGAGGAATACAAGAGAAAAAAATGTTGAACCTAGCCCGTTAACTAGTTTAGGGACTAACAAACTCATAAATAATTTAGCAACTCACAAACACATTATGACTGGAAACTGCTTCTACAGCTGCCAACTCGTCTTATTGTTTGAGTCAAGCATGGAAGAGTGCTTATGAAAGCAGGTCGGTCTTTATCAAACAATCAAGCACTAGATTAAAAGAAGGGCTTCAGCAGCCAAACAACGGAATCACAAAAAAAAAAAAAAAAACAAATATGAAATCTGTATTTGATCTAGATCTAGCTTTATCCGCCAACCAGAAAGTAAAGTCTCTCCGACTCTTGTTGTTTTGCGACTGACTCACAAACACATTAATTAGCCTAGGAACTTACTGATATGGTCCATTAAAATAGTCATATCTCACCAACTACTTGTCCGGTATTTGCATGACTATACTTGTTGGAAACATATTTCGAAGGGTTACAACTTTCTAGTTTACATTTTTCCAAATTCTTTTATCTAGTAGTCCAACAATCATCATGAAATCGAGCAGCAACATTTTAGCTGGTGTGCACCTACATCAATCTCCTCCAATTGAACAACAACTCGTCCCTGAGTTGACCGAGTCACTTTCATGATATGGAATAGGATAAAAAATATTGAAAGTAACTGAAACGCCGTAATCACCAGGTCATTTGATCTTGGATGCATTATCCCCAATTTTCTGAACCACCCGAAAAGGAGCATCTACAAGATTTTGAAGTTCGTCAAACATCCTTGGATCAAGAAAACCCGTCGATTTGTGAAGGTGAAAAATGGACAAATTTGTGGAGGTTAGTACCCGTCCATTTTAACCTCCACAAATCAAAGAGTTAGGATGATCCTGTGGAGAAGATTTTTAGGGCACACCCTATCAATGTCAGGGCACATCAAATGAATGGTTTACATCACCCCAAACGATTATTCTTCTTAACTAGGAAAACTCAAACCAAATAAAAAAGGAAAAAGATTGGGAAATGGGTTTGGCAAGCCACTTGCAAATGGTTGAAGCGGGGTAGACTCCGAATTCTCTGACACATGTCCCAACACCCAAATTTATCACAGAAGCTTGGTTTCGCTCAATTTCAGTCATGCATTCTAAAAGTACCCAAATTCCGATCTGAAGATTTTAAGAACCAATATCATAACGCACACTTATGCCCTGATTTTGAAAGCCGATTGTGAATCCAAACCTGATTATTGGTCTTAAATTTAAGAACCGAGGCGGAGATGTTATCGGTGGAGCCGGAGATGATGATCGCGGCGAAGGTGGAAAAAAGAAGTAGGACAAAAGTGGGAGGTGTAGATCAACCGGATAATAGAGAAAGAGAGAGCTGCAGGAAGAAAGAAAAAGGGTCTATGCAATGAGGACTCCACAATGGTTCGATTGGATTGAAACGACGTCGCAAAAAATCGAGGAAAAGAAATCTGCAATCCAACGAAAATCCAGGGTTGAAGAGATGGATAGCATACGGGCAAGATTTTAGGGATTTCTGATATTTTAGAAGACCAAAAATCTCGCATTCGGAACAAAGACCCAAGAAAATTATGAAGAGAAAGAAGAAAAAAATGGGAGTGTAGAGATATGTCGTGGGAATTTGATGGCACAGGAGGTATTTCTAACTTAAACGCGTGGGAATTTGGCACAGGAGGTATTTCTAACTTAAACGCGTGGGAATTTGAGGGCATAGGAGGTATTTTCCTATTTGAGGTGAGGTGTTAAATTCACAGATTTTACAGAAAAAAGAAAAAAATCAAGCCTGTTCTCTTCTGCTATATATATATATATGTGTGTGTGTGTGTGTGTGTGTGTGTGTGTGTGTGTGTAGTTAAAAACCCCTGCTATGCACGGGGAAATGAAGGTGCTGCTCTATCGAGGAACACCCGTCCTTTTGTGATACTCCCTAGCAAATCCCATTTGAAATGGATAGTCCCAAAGAGTTATGTAGAAAGAATAGGAATTAAGAAGAAGAAGAGAAGCACATAACAGATGTGATGATCATTTTCTGTTACATTAAATTATTTTTCCAAGCATAAGAATTATTTTTTGATAGGTTGTGTGCATAAGATTTAGAAGTTTCTCAAAAGATCATGCTAATCATCAAGGAAACGAATTACAAAATTGCAAAAATCAACATCACTCCAACTTTGCTCGGTCGAGAATTTTTGTAGATGATGGCCCATAATTTGCCAACCATTTCTTGGCTATAGTATTTGACAAATATCCTAATAGGTTCCACCGTAGCAGAGCATTTGGATACTGGCAGCAAACTTGTTATAGAGCTGGAGCCCGGTGATCATGAAATTGATGTAAAAAAAAAAAATTAACGGCAAGCTATGACTGTTGAAAATGCTAAGCATTGGCACAGTCATTCTGTAATGTTTGGAATGAGTTGCATGCAAAGTTAAATTCTTTGAAGGAGAACATAAAATGGTTCTTCAATCCTTCCTAGTACAGGTAAACATAGTGGGTGGAAATATAAGTCATGGATTACCCATATCCAAAGAGCAATGCAGACCCCAACCAATGAATAGAAAATCATGACACACGCACTTTCTATATGCAATTAATGGAAGTACACAAAGAAAATAAAGAGATTTCATTTTCCTTACAAATTCAGGAAATGTTTAGCTTGTTTAACGTTGAGACCAAATGAAGAATCCAAAATCCAAGAAAAAGAAGAGGACAACAAAACTAAGAAGATGCTCATAAAAAATTAGTATGAAAATTAGTACAATATTCGAAGAGAAGGTGTGACAGCAATCGCTGCTTCTAATATGACCCAGGAACTGAAATCAATTAGCTGAAGAGGGAGAGTAAAGTCTTTGATACCTTGAAGTCTGCAGTATCTGGGTCAGTTTCTTGGGTATTGGAGGAAACCCACTTCAATTAACAACAACAACAATTGTGAGAAGTTAATCATGATGGAATGAAAGCAGAAATGTTTTAGTTCTTTAGTTCTCTTATTTCTGAGTCTCGTGCCCACCCTGCATTCCAATCAAACTCCCTCAAGGAATATTTTCTTTCATCTCTAACTTCTTAGCAATCTGTGCTGGTTTGGGCTGAACATGGTTGTTGCTACAATCACACTGCTCCACCAGATATCCAACGCGTCTTAAATTTCTATAGATTTAGTCAAAATCTTCTCTGAAAAGAAAAAAAATAGGAGAACAAACATTTTCCATAAAAACCCTCTGTAAAAATCTTTTAGATGTGGAAAAATAATGGAAACCCCTTATCCCATACACAAAAGTAAGATCATTCTTAAATTTTAAATCAATGTACCTAAAAAAAATGGGGCAATGATGCAGAATAAAAAGATGCCGTAAAATGATTTAAAAAGTCTAGCATATATTGGTGATATATTTGATTACTCGTGTAAAGTGTAGTCTCATTTTCAAATTATTGGATATGAGGGTTCAAAAGGTAAAGACTACAGACGTGTGTCTGGTAGCTAAGTCATCCGGCCGACTAATATTAACCTAATAATGATATCCATTGATAACAACTGTAATAATGAGCAAATGTTATCTGCACTCCCTCATTAGCTTTTAAATGTTATAGGAATCCTCAAAGTCAGCATGCAATCGAAGCAGATATTCTTTATGAAAGAGATGAATGCTTTTATCAAAAGCACTCGTATAAATCACAATGCAGTTTTGGTGGTAGGGTTTGGAGAAGAACTTCCGAAGGGGGAAGACGGACTAGGTATTAGGGTTTGGGGATAGATGGAATAGAGAGAAGGAGATGTGTTCGGTTTTTGAGAAGTGCTTAAAAAATCTCTAAAAAATCTGTGACACATAATACAGAAAGAGAGAGATAAATTTGGGAGGAGACAATGTCAAAAATGTCTCTGACTCCGGGTAAATGGGGTATAGAAGGAAATCAGAATATGTTGTGAGGTTTGAAAGGAAAGAAGTGACCAAAAAAAGGGACAAAATTGCACCTAAGAAATAAAAAAGAATAAAAAAAAACTGACTTTCCTTCCGGCTTATATATATATACTAGTGAAAAACCCAGTGCAATGCACGGGCCGACAAATAACTGTACGAACCACATCATAGGTTGATCCAAACCGTCCATGTGATGGAACACAACATAAATAGGTTGTGCCCCAAAAATCATTTCCATAGGCTGATCCTAGCCGTCCAATCTATAGAGGTTTCCATAATTCCCCTTAAATCGGATGGTTTAGATCACCCTATAGATTTTTTATTAAACAACCATAAAGGAGGGGGGTAAGATTGAAATTTTGTGGCTTTAATGGGTGTGTGCGGTGCACGGGCCGACAAAGAATTGTACGGACCACGTCATAGGTTGATCCAAACCGTCCATGTGATGGAACACAACATAAATAGGTTCTGCCCCAAAAATCATTTCTGTAGGCTGATCCTAGCCCTCCAATCTATAGATGTTTCCATAATTCCTCTTAAATCGAATGGTTAAGATCACCCTATAGATTTTTTATTAAAAAACCAAAAAGGAGGGAGGTAAGATTGAAATTATATGGCTTTAATGGGTGCCTTTGTTAAAAGCATAAAGGAGGGGGTAGGATTGAAAATATGTGAGTTGAATGGGTGCATTTGTTAAAAAAGTCAAAAAAAGTGATGTGTAATTCTCATAGAATTTTCAAAAAAATCAAAAAATTCTCTACTTTTCCATCCAGCTTATTATAGTAGATATATATATCTACTACTATAAGCTGGGAGGAAAAGAAGTGAATTTTTTAAGTTTTTTGAAAATTATATGAGAATTACACATCACCCCCAAACAGATAAATACCTCTTATGCCCTAAAATTCCAACACATCTAAGTGAAAATACGTCCTATGCCCTCAAATTCCCACGAGCTCACGTCTTCTTCTTCTTTCTGTTCTATGAAGATTTTTTTGGTCTTTGTTTCCACTGTGAGAGATAGAAGACTACATCAACGTCCATTCCCATCTTATCAACGTCCTCTCTCTCTCTCTCTCTCTCTCTCTCTCTCTCTCTCTCTCTCTCTCTCTCTCTCTCTCTCGATTTTGGTTGGTATCCCCATCTCAGCGTCCCCACCTTCTATCCTCTCTTTTCGTTTTCCAAAAGCCTATAATTATTTCTCTTCACAACTTTCGACGCTAACGTTCCCACTTCCCCTGAGAATTCTAAGTAAGCTAGAATTAAGGGATTTACTCTTATCTGCTTGCCCATCTTTGGTCTGTTTCTTTAAGTTCGTTCTTTTTATTTCGGTAGATCTGTTTTTGTCTCTGTTTATCTACAACTTCAAAGTAGAATCTTCGTTTTTTATCTTTTTTGACGATCCAGCATAAACCTCTCTTATATCCCTCATGTTAAAGTGTTTTACGTATTCTCTGCTATCTACGAATCATCGGTCATCAGCCTATCCAGATGGCTTGAAACCCTAGCTATTTGAGGTATTTATTTAAGACTCTGATTTTGGTTTTCAATTTCGTTTTCTTCATCAAACAGAGATAGAAATGTTCATTTTTCTTTCTATTAATATTCCAAGAATTTTTCTAGGAGAAGATAGCATTTCTTTAGCATTTCGGGTTTGAAGAACATCACAGAAAGGTAATTTCTTAATCTTTCTTCCATTTGATAGCTATTCCCAATTACTATGTCCATCTTTGTTTCATTTTATGGCAGCCAGAAAACCGGCCACTCAAGAACGACCAGAACATGGGTGATAAACACACCCATTTCACAGTCCTATGTATTCTCTCTTGATCTCAATCACTTTTTTTATGGTTTCAAAGCTGAACTCTGGCTCTTGCTCTCAATCCCTTTTTTTATGATTTTTTCCCCTGATTTTGATTTGTCGGCTGATTCGCTCTTAATCCTTTTTTATGATTTTTTCCCCTGATTTTGATTTGTCGGCTGATTCGCTATGCAGAGTTACTATTTGAGTTGAAGATGGTTTCTTAATGGCAAGCAAAAAGACCCAAGAGACCGATACTTTTATTTATCCAATGATTATTTGTGATAAGTGTTTGGTGTTTAGTATGGGTTGCTCTCTCTATTGGGCTTCCTATTTATATTTCTCCTTCTTTTTATGGTTAATGTATATTTTTCCTTCTTTTAATGCCCATTGCTTTGCTTTCTAGACCAACGCCTGCAAATTTGTCCAATATTTACTTGGATCGGTTCTTCTAGCTTATAACTTACCAAATTATCATCGTTTGTTGAATCTAAATTTGTTGAAGGCAATTTTTCAAATAGATTTCCAAGACTTGAACTCCCCTGTTTTTCTTTGGGGTTTTGCTGGTTTTCCAATTCTTTACTCAGAGAGAGTAAAGAGAGAAATTGAGATTTTAAGACATTTTTTTTGCAGGAAAGAGCGCAAAAAGAGAGTAAAGAAACAGAGCCCTACTCTCTCTCTCTCTCTCTCTCTCTCTCTCTCTCTCTCTCTCTCTCTGCCTATTTCCATCCGTAAACCATTGAGATCTTGATAGAAAGGCCTTTAGTCTTGAAGATTCGTTTCTGTCCCTCCTCTAATAAGTGGACCGTGTCTGGACGGATGGCTGTTTTTACGGTAAAACATTGTATTGCTAGGCTACGGCTGTTTTTAATACACTTCTCAGTTGCCTGTTTTTTGTTCTTCTTACTTGTGAGATTAATGTGGGTAAGGATTGAGAGACTTGGATTGTCTTGTTCTTTTTAGTTTTGAGTGGTAAATAGCATTTTATGTTTGGTCTGTTTATATTTTTGGGTTTACTTTTCGTTCCATTGTAAATATGGTTTCAATGTTCCACACCATACAGTGCCTATTCACTAGATTTATGCACATATGAAATGTACAGGGAGGAGATCTTGGGGGTGCAGTTTGAAAGATGTGGCCAAAGTGCTTGCTGAATATTGATTGAAAACGAGGAGACAATTGAATTTGGGTAAGTCATAGATTAGGTGGATTTCAATGCCATTTTTTGTTTTGTTTTGGTCATGGGTTTTGTTTTCAATTTTTGTAAGCTATCAGTAGCCTGAAAATTCTATTTGTGGCTATGGTATTGAAGTAAATCTCTCTCTCTCTCTCTCTCTCTCTCTCTCTCTCTCTCTCTCTCTCTCTCTCTCTCTCTCTCTCTCTCTCTCTCTCTCTCTCTCTCCTGTGATTCATGCTGAGCATGCATTTTAGTAAAAGTAAACTTCAAACTATCGTAGAAAAAAAAGGATGCAACCATTATGTTTGATGTTTTAACCTTATGTAAGATAGCTTTGGTTGTTTAATAGGGGACCTGGAATAATCTGATGGAATGGGATGGGATTAGGGCATCAACCACAGTTTTTGATGAAGTTAGGTGATGTTTCATGAATTTTGGTGATCTTTTAGACCAGAAATCATTTGGTCCTTTGGTTCTTTTTTTTTATCACTTGCGGGAGAAAGTGATAGACGAGGAGAGTGAAGCTGAGTTTCTGGCAGCGGTTGAACTGAATAAGAAACCTCTGGGGCAGCGGTGTTAAGACTTAATACAACGGTGCTAACCAACTTCTCTGGCAAGAATTGATGTCTGGGTCTTAGGAACCACATCATTGGAACCCTGTTACGTTACCGATGGGGACATGCATTTTGCGTTTAAGGTGCAACCCAAGTTTCAGAAGTATTCCACGTCATCGCCGACACATTTGATCTTGATCAAATTTTAGGCATCCTTAATTCCCTGTTTATATTGCAAGAATGTATTTGAAAGTTATGAAAAGAAAGACTTTTCCCAAATGTCCTGCTTATAAACCTCATAATACAGCTATTTCAAAAAAAAAAATAAACCTCATAATACATAACTCATATATTTTGTTCTTCATTCATTCAACTTTCATTATTTTCGATCTAAAATAACTTTTCCCTCCGTGCATCGCACGGGTTGTCCTACTAGTATATATATATAGTAGAAGAGAAAATAAGAGAATTTTTTGTAGAATTACACATCACTCTTTTTGACTTTTTTCAACAAAGGCACCCATTCAACACACATATTTTCAATCCTACCCCCTCCTTTATGCTTTTTAAGAAAGGCACCCATTAAAGCCAAATAATTTCAATCCTACCCCCTCCTTTATGCTTTTTTAATAAAACATCTATAGGGTGATCTTAACCATCCGATTTAAGAGGAACGACATATTATGGAAACCTCTATAGATTGGAGGGCTAGGATCAGCCTATGGAAATGATTTTTGGGACGCAACCTATTTATGTTGTGTTCCATCACATGGACGGTTTGGATCAACCTGTGATGTGGTCCGTACAGTTCTTTGTCGGCCCGTGCAACGCACGGGGTTTTTTACTAGTATATATATATATATATATATATCTAATACTATATAGCGGAAGAGAAAATAAGAGAATTTTTTGTAGAATTACACATCACTTTTTTGACTTTTTTTTAACAAAGGCACCCATTCAACACACATATTTTCAATCCTACCCCCTCCTTTAAGCTTTTTAACAAAGGCACCCATTAAAGCCACATAATTTCAATCCTACCTCCCTCCTTTATGCTTTTTTAATAAAAACCCTATAGGGTGATCTTAACCATCCAATTTAAGAGGACCAACATATTATGGAAACCTCTATAGATTGGAGGGCTAGGATCAGCCTATAAAAATGATATTTGGGACACAACCTATTTATGTTGTGTTCCATCACATGGACAGTTTGGACCAACCTGTGATGTGGTCCGTATAGTTCTTTGTCGGCCTGTGCATCGCACTGGGTTTTTTACTAGTATATACATATATATATAATCTAATCTAATCTAATCTAATCTAATACTATATAGCATAAGAGAAAATAAGAGAATTTTTTGTAGAATTACACATCACTTTTTTTTACTTTTTTTAACAAAGGCACCCATTCAACACACATATTTTCAATCCTACCCCCTCCTTTATGCTTTTTAACAAAGGCACCCATTAAAGCCACATAATTTCAATCCTACCGCCCTCCTTTATGCTTTTTTAATAAAAAAACCTATAGGGTGATCTTAACGATCCAATTTAAGAGGAACAACATATTATGGAAACCTCAATAGATTGGAGGGCTAGGATCAGCCTATGGAAATGATTTTTGGGACACAACCTATTTATGTTGTGTTACATCACTTGGACGGTTTGGATCAACCTGTGATGTGGTCCGTATAGTTCTTTGTCGGCCCGTGCATCGCACGGGGTTTTTTACTAGTATATATATATATCTTAAGAGAAAAAGAGAGAATTCTTTGAATTTCTCCCAAAATTCTACGAGAATTACACATCACTTTTTTTGACTTTTTTTAACAAAGGCACCCATTCAACCCACATATTTTCAATCCTACGCCCTCCTTTATGCTTTTTAACAAAGGAACCCATTAAAGCCACATAATTTCAATCCTACCCGCATCCTTCATGCTTTTTTAATTATGGAAACCTCTATAGATTGGAGGGTTAGGATCAGCCTATGGAAATGATCTTATGGGCACAACCTATTGATGTTCTGTTCCATCACATGGAGGGTTTGGATTAACCGATAATGTGGTCCGTACAGTTCTTTATCGGCCCGTGCATCGCACGGGGTTTTTTACTAGTATCTACTATGATAAGCTGGATGGAAAAGCCCCGCTTTTTTTAATTTTTTAAAAAATCTATGGAATTTATATTTCACTTTTTTTTTACTTTGTCTAACAAAGGCACTCATTCAACCCACATATTTTCAATACTACGCCTCCTATATGCTTTTTAACAAAGGCACCGGTTCAACCCACATATTTTCAATCCTACCCCCTCCTTTATGCTTTTCAACAATAGCACCCATTCAACCCACATAATTTCAATCCTACCCCCTCCTTTATGCTTTTTAACAAAGGCACCCATTAAACTGACATAATTTCAATCCTACCCCCGTCCTTTGTAGAAAAACATTAGAAAATATTTTTAGAAAAATATAAAAAGCATATATTTTTAGAAAATGTATATGATACTTTTTTTAGCTACTTTTTTACTTATTTTTTCTACATATTTTTTAAATAACATCTTTTTCATGTCATATACTTTTTTTTGGCCGTGTTGTGCATATTTTTATTTAGTTTTACACAAAAATTAATATTTTTATTTAGTTTTACACAAAAACTTTCTATGTGCATACTTTTTTGCTTATTGTTTCTACATATATTTAACTTTTTTTTTTTGTTATCATAGCCTTTTTTTTTGCCGTGTCGTGCATTGCACGTCGGGTATCATACTCCTTTTTTTTGCCATGTCGTGCATCACACGTCATGGTTAAAAATATTGTTTCTACATATTTTTAATTAATATTTTTCTTGGTATCATAGTCCTTTTTTGGCAGTGTCATGCATCGCACGTCGGGTATTACTAGTATACTATATAGCAGAAGAGAAAAGGAAAGAATTATTTGAATTTCTCGCAAAATTCTATGAGAATTACACATCACTTTTTTGACTTTTTTTAACAACGGCACCCATTCAACCCACATATTTTCAATCCTACCCCCTCCTTTATGCTTTTTAACAAAAGCACCCATTAAAGCCACAGAATTTCAATCCTACCCATTTTTGAAATTATTTGAAAAAGCAAATCATGATTTGCTAGCCACCTTCTCCAAAGGCTACGCCTAGCCCATTCTTTGCATTTGTATGTGTTCAGAGATTTGTCTTATTAGACCGTGGTGAAAAACTGCACGGAAATACTATTTCTTGAATGGTGGCTAGCAATAATAAGTACCGAAAGAAGCTAGCAATAATAATCATTACATAGTATAGTTTTAGAGGGAAATTACGGACAACGGGTACCTGTATATGACAATTACGAAAAAAACTACAAAGAAGGGGTATCGAAATATGACAATTATGAAAAAACTACTTCTTCTTAGTAATTCTTTGAGGATATTACAAATTCTGCACACCGTTAAAAATATTTACGAATTCCGGGCACCTTAAGAGGAACAACATATTATGGAAACCTCTATAGATTGGAGGGCTTGGATCAGCCTATGGAAATAATTTTACGGGCACAACGTATTGATGTTGTGTTCCATCACATGGACGGTTTGGATCAACCTATGATGTGGTCCGTACAGCTCTTTGTCGGCCCGTGCATCGCACGGGCGTTTATATATATATATATATATATATATATATATATATATATAGAGAGAGAGAGAGAGAGGGGATTGCTAGGGACAAGCGAGTAAAAGGCCGCTTGAAACCAAGAGGGTGCTGGTTGGACCACGTGTCACAAAAAGTAAGTTCATAATGGTAACATAGAAAATCTCTGTAAAGAAGTTAATAAATATGCTGACACGTATCAAATCTCTCTCTCTCTCTCTCTCTCTCCGTCCACCTTGAATTTTGCCCTTTTTCTGAATTTCGCCTCTCTCTCTCTAGAAAAAACACACGGTAATGGTTTGGCTGATTCTCTGTGGTTTTCCGCAGTCAGCTACAGGCAGCATAAAGCCCACCTATAGCCGATGTTTATGCCGCCTATAGCCGACTGCGAAAAAGCACAGAGAATCAGCCAAACTATTACCTTGTGTTTTTTCTGAAGAGAGAGAGAGAGAGAGAGAGGGGCGAAATTCAAAAAAAGGGCGAAATTCAAGGTGGACAGAGAGAGTAGAACAGATTTGATATGTGTCAGCATATTTATTACCTTCTTAACAGAGATTTTATATGTTACGATTACGAACTTACTTTTTGTTACACGTGGTCCAACCAGCGGGTAAAACGCCGCTTGGTTCAACCATTACCCGCTTGTTTTCAAGCGGCCTTTTACCCACTTGCAAGCAGGCAATGGTTTTGCTCTCTCTCTCTCTAGAAAAAACACACGGTATTGGTTTGGCTGATTCTCTGTGGTTTTTCCCAGTCGGCTACAGGCGGGCATAAACACCATGGGCTTTGTGCTTTTGTGTGGCCCATAATCCTCATAACCTGGCATCAAATAACCTGTTTGTCCCTGCATACCTATGTTTTCACAGTGGATGGGGGCAGTGTGTCGTAGTAACAATTCTCTCTCCCTCCCTTCTAGAATCAGGTATTCTCTCTAGCAATATAAACGGACAAAAAGAAATGGTGCTCACCCAAATGCGGTTGGGAGTGGAAAAAATGAATGGCAGCACCTTAGTAATCAACAATTTCAATTTTAGCTTGTGGTTATTTTCGCGTGAGACTCTACAAAGCTCGTTCGAGTTAGGTGTTGTGGCAGTCTGCGAAATGGTTCATATCTTTCAAGCACCCATTTCCAGGCACTATAAGCTCCACCGCCCTTTCCTCTATCAATGTTTGAAATGGGTCAAACAATATTTCAGTAATGTCAAACTCCTTTTTGTATTGCAAGAAAAACATGTCTGATAGAAAAAAAAATCTTTGGAAAATTTGTTCTTTCCACGATTTACAGGGAAATGATATGGTTAGTTTCCTTTAAAGAAAAACTGTTGGAAATTAATCTTGACCACTAGATCATGATCATCTATCCACTTGACTTCTTGGCTTGGAAGATTCTTGACCACATTGGAAATTTCCTTTGTGGCATTTAATGGCCTAGGGACTATGTTTTGTGTTTTGGAATTGTGCTAGTCATTTACTTTTCATGTGATAGTGTGTTAGTGGTACTTAGGGAAGCTAAGATTAGTTAAGTCTAATTAAATTCGGATTTGGAATGTAGGTTATGTTTTAGACTATGTATCTTCTTCATTTGTAAGTTCTTTAAGCAAAATTTGAAGGGTTTTGAGTAGTACAACAACTTGGGTTACTTTCTTTGTGTGTTTGATATCAAGAGAACAACCTTCTTCTCTTGAAACTCATCTTCTCCCTCCAACCTCGTTGGTTTCATTCCAACAAAGTGGTATCAAAGCATAGGTTGAAGGTTGATCATGGCTTCCAATATGTTGCAACCTCAACTTCCTCGATTTAATAGCAAGAACTACAACCAATGGAGTATCCAAATGAAGGTTTTGTATGGATCTCAAGATCTATGGGATATTGTTGAGACCGGCGTTGAAGATCCGGAGGATCAAGCGGCTCTCACTCCACAACAACTCAATGAATTGAAGGAAAATCGAAAGAAAGACAAGAAGGCTTTGTTCGTGGATGAAGTCATCTTTGAACGAATTTCATCGGTGACTACGGCAAAAGAAGCATGGGATACACTCTATACATCGTACAAAGGAGAAGACAAAGTAAAGTTGGTAAGATTACAAACCCTTAGATGTGAGTTTGAAGCATTAAGGATGAAAGATTCGGAATCGGTTGAAGATTTTTTCAATCGTGTTATTTCTCTTGTGAATCAATTGAGAGTAAACGATGAAGATATTCAAGATCAAAGGATAGTAGAGAAAATCCTTAGAAGTTTGACTCGAAAATTTGAGTATATTGTTGCTGCAATTGAAGAATCAAAGGATCTTGCTTCTTTATCCATAGAAAGTTTGTTGGGATCACTCCAATCCCATGAACTACGAATGAAGCAATTTGATTCTTCTCCTCTAGAACAAGCTTTTCAAACTCAAGTCTCTTTTAGGGGAGGCTCTAGAGGAAGAGGAAGAAATTCTTTTCTTGGAAGGGGGAGAAATGGTGGAGAAAGAAATCAAGAATATGAAAAAGATGAAGGTGGTTCTTCAACAAGAGGAAAGGGCACGATGTTCATTTCAAGGAAGAAGCATGGGATACACTCTATACATCGTACAAAGGAGAAGACAAAGTAAAGTTGGTAAGATTACAAACCCTTAGATGTGAGTTTGAAGCATTAAGGATGAAAGATTCGGAATCGGTTGAAGATTTTTTCAATCGTGTTATTTCTCTTGTGAATCAATTGAGAGTAAACGATGAAGATATTCAAGATCAAAGGATAGTAGAGAAAATCCTTAGAAGTTTGACTCGAAAATTTGAGTATATTGTTGCTGCAATTGAAGAATCAAAGGATCTTGCTTCTTTATCCATAGAAAGTTTGTTGGGATCACTCCAATCCCATGAACTACGAATGAAGCAATTTGATTCTTCTCCTCTAGAACAAGCTTTTCAAACTCAAGTCTCTTTTAGGGGAGGCTCTAGAGGAAGAGGAAGAAATTCTTTTCTTGGAAGGGGGAGAAATGGTGGAGAAAGAAATCAAGAATATGAAAAAGATGAAGGTGGTTCTTCAACAAGAGGAAAGGGCACGATGTTCATTTCAAGGAAGATGTATGTGAAATCAAAGACAAAAATCATGTTCTCATAGCCAAGGTGAGAATGACTCAAAACAAGATGTTTCCTCTAAAGTTTCAAAGTGAAGCTTTTTCTTGCTTCAACACTATTGTCAAAGATATGTCATGGCTATGGCATCTTCGCTATGGGCACTTGAGCTTTAGCACTTTATCTCTCATGAACAAGAAGCATATGGTGAGAGGCATGCCGAATATCTACCACCAAGATCAAGTGTGTGAAGTATGTACACTTGGAAAGCATCAAAGAGACTCTTCTCCCATTGGAAAGGCATGGAGGGCATCAAATCCTCTTGAGCTAGTGCATTCGGATTTATGCGGGCCTATGCAAACAACATCAATTGGAGGTAATCGATATTTTCTCACCTTCATTGATGATTATAGTAGAAAGACATGGCTTTATTTTCTTAAAGAAAAATCGGAAGTCTTTGGATGCTTTAAAACTTTTAAGAGCTTGGTTGAAAAGCAAAGTGGTTTCATGTTGAAAACTTTGCATTCCGATAGAGGTGGTGAATATGTTTCTCATGACTTTGAGAATTTCTTGAAAGAGAATGAGATTCGGCATCAACTTACCACTCAGTACACACCTCAACAAAACGGGGTTGCCGAAAGGAAGAATCGGACGATTATGGAATTGGCTAGAAGTATGTTGAAAGCTAAAGGGATGCCTAATATGTTTTGGGCGGAAGCCGTTGCATGTGCTATTTATCTCTTGAATCGAGCATCATCAAAAAGTGTTCAAGGTATGACTCCTCAAGAAGCTTGGAGTGGTCATAAGCCTTGTGTTTCTCACTTGAGAATTTTTGGCAGTATTGCCTACTCTCATTTGCCGGATGAAACAAGAAGAAAGTTGGATGATAAATCTGAAATATGTATCCTTGTTGGATATAGTGAAAGTTCAAAAGCGTACAAGTTGTTCAATCCCATGACTAAGAAGATTTTCATAAGTAGGGATGTGAAGTTCAATGAAGAAGAATGTTGGAATTGGAATCAAAGTGAGAAGAAGAAAGAAGTTTTGGTAGATATGGATGAAAGCAAAGATATTCATGATGGTGGAATTGAAGAAAATGAAGAGGATGTGGCTCCTACTATCACTCCATATTCTTCTCCTTCTTCTTCGGCTCCATCATCTTCATCGTCTTCAACAAGCCCTTACTCTCTTCCAAGGAAGACGAAAAGCATAAGAGAAATTTATGAAAAGTCTAGAAGAATTACCGATGAAGAGTTGGCAAATTTTGCTTTGTTTGCCGATGCCAATCCGATTAGTTTTGAGGAAGCATGTCAAGAAGAAAAGTGGAAGCAAGCAATGAATCAAAAAATGTGTTCAATCCAAAGGAACAATACTTAGGAGCTAACGGAGCTTCCAAATGGGCAAAAGACTATCGGTGTGAAGTGGGTTTACAAGACAAAGTTGAATGCAAGTGGTGAAGTTGAAAAGTATAAAGCTCGCTTAGTAGTAAAAGGCTACAAGCAAAGGTATGGCATTGATTACAAAGAAGTGTTTGCTCCCGTTGCTCGTCTTGAGACAATTCGTATGGTTCTAGCTTTGGCAGCACAAAATAGTTGGAAGGTTTATCAAATGGATGTCAAATCGGCATTCTTAAATGGGTTTCTTGAAGAGGAGGTGTATGTTGATCAACCTCCCGGTTATGTAAAGAAAGGTGAAGAAAGCAAAGTGTGCCAATTGAAGAAGGCTTTATATGGCTTGAAACAAGCACCAAGGGCATGGTATAGTCGCATTGACGGATATTTTATGAAGAATGGTTTTAAAAGGTGTCTTTATGAACACACCCTCTACATCAAAGAGAACACTAAAGGTGAGCTTTTGATTGTTTGCTTATATGTTGATGATTTAATTTTTATCGGCAATAGTTCAAGTATGTGTGAAGAATTCAAAAGAAATATGATGCAAGAATTTGAGATGACCGACATGGGTCTTCTCCATTTCTTTCTTGGTATTGAGGTCAACCAAAGAGAGGATGGAATTTTTATTTCTCAAAAGAAGTATGCAAAGGATTTGCTAAAGAGGTTTAGAATGGAAGGTGCTACACATATTAGCACACCTATGGAAGTTGGTTTGAAACTATGCAAGAATGAGGATGAGAAAGGAGTTGATGCAGCTCTTTATAGAAGTCTTGTCGGTAGTCTCATGTACTTGATGGCTACAAGACCGGATCTTATGTTTGCGGTAAGTATGTTTAGTAGATTTATGGAATCATCAAAAAGAAGTCATTGGGATACGTTATGGAAGAGTTAAAGATTCAAGTTTGATTGGTTATTGTGACAGTGATTGGGGCGGAAGTGTTGATGATAGCAAGAGTACTTCCGGCTATATTTTTAACATTGGTTCGGGTGCAATTTATTGGGCATCAAAGAAGCAATCGGTTGTTGCTCTTCCTACGGCGGAAGCGGAGTACATTTCATTATCTTCGGCGGGTTGTCAAGGTCTTTGGCTACGATGGATATTAGAAGAACTCAAACATCCTCAAGAACGTGGTACACATTTATTTTGTGATAATAGTTCGGCTATTTCACTTACAAAGAATCTAGTTTTTCATGGCAAAAGCAAGTACAAAAGGATCAAGTATCATTTCATTCGAGACTTGGTAAATGGTGGAGTTGTCAACATTCGTTTTTGCAAGACTCAAGATCAAGTTGCGGATATTTTTACAAAAGCTTTGAAGACCGATACATTCATCAAGATGAAGGCAAAACTCGGTATTATAGTGGTCTAGCTTAAGGGGGGCTGTTGGAAATTAATCTTGACCACTAGATCATGATCATCTATCCACTTGACTTCTTGGCTTGGAAGATTCTTGACCACATTGGAAATCTCCTTTGTGGCATTTAATGGCCTAGGGACTATGTTTTGTGTTTTAGAATTGTGCTAGTCATTTACTTTTCATGTGATAGTGTGTTAGTGGTACTTAGGGAAGCTAAGATTAGTTAAGTCTTATTAAATTCGGATTTGGAATGTAGGTTATGTTTTAGACTATGTATCTTCTTCATTTGTAAGTTCTTTAAGCAAAATTTGAAGGGTTTTGAGTAGTACAACAACTTGGGTTACTTTCTTTGTGTGTTTGATATCAAGAGAACAATCTTCTTCTCTTGAAACTCATCTTCTCCCTCCAACCTCGTTGGTTTCATTCCAACAAAAACTGAATAGAGTTGGTTCCAATTATATTTTTTCGTTTGAAACCAAAAGAAAAAAATTAGAAATAATTTTTTCCCTTATATACAATTATCTTTTTTTCGTGTGAAAAAAAGATAAAAAATAGAAATAATTTTTCTTTATATACTTTTCCACAAAATTCTTGCAATCCAAACATGGATGAAAAATTAGGGAGAATGATCTAGCGTGAGACACAAAGGGGTGATAATTTTTTCACAATCTTATCAATATGAGATTCTTAAAAGATTCATGTGTCATGAGCTCTTCAGTAGCTACAGGGCTCCAATGCTAGAGACTATTCCGAGAGATCGTCTCCCCATTTGAGAGTAAGAGTAAGAGAGAGAGATGGGCGAAATTCAGGCTGGCCGTAGGAAGAAGGGAAATGATAATTACCCCCTTAACGGTTAAAATCCCCCCTTAACTGCAAAAGGAAAACGTTAAAATAGTTGAATTTATCCTAAAGCAGTAAACCATTCTCACTGAAACCGTTAGCCATCATATCTGATCTCCAAAGAAAAAATGGGCGAAACCCAATGTGGCCAAAAGCGGAGAGGGAGAGAGAGAGAGAGAGAGATATGTGATTGGGGGGGGGGGGGGGGGGGGGGTCAGCTCATTTATTACGTTTTTTGAAGATTTCTTTATGTTACGGTACAAACTACTTTTTGTTACGTTACAAACTGCTTTTTGTTACACGTTGTCCAACCAAAACCCACTTGGTTTCAAGCGGCCTTTTACCTGCTCGTCCCTAGCATTCCTCAAAGTGAGCGATACCTCATAAACCTTTTTCCTATATATATATATATATATATATATATATATATATATTTGAGGAAAATGATTGTGAGCTTGAAGCTCATATAGCTTATATGAGCTTGAGGGCCTAACACATGGGTCCCACATTTTTGGTGGTGATCCAAACCATTCATTTGCAAGGCCCCATCATAGATAGGGTGTGTGCCAAAAATCAGCTCCATTGGATCATCCGAACCCCTCCAACAGCAGAGGGCAAAAATGGTCAGATTTGTGGCAAACGGTGTCTGTCCATTTTGCCCTCCACTTTTGGATGGGTTAGGATGATCCTATGGAGCTGATTTTTTGTACACACCCTATCTATGTAAGGGCCTTTCAAATGAATGCTTTGGATCATCCTAACAATGTGGGCCCACATGTGTTTGGCCCTCAAGCTCATATAAGCTATATGAGCTTCAAGCTCACAATCATTTTCATCTATATATATATATATATATATATATATATATATATATATATATATAGGGCGTGGTTTATGAGCTCTAGCTCAGGCTGAGCTAGAGCTTAGAATACACCATCTCATACACCATCTCCCATAGTAGTCTGACTCATCCAACCCATCCATTTTACACTACCTCACATAGATAGCGTGATCCTAACAAACCAGCTCCATACCATAATCCTAACCATTCGATTTACAGGACCATAATTTCTACCCATCCATTCTAAACTTCGACATATCGTAACGCTAACCATAACCCATAACCCTAACCATAGCCATAACCATAACCCTAAGCATAACCTATAAACTAAATGGGTTGGACGACTCAACCAACTATGGGAGTAGCGGTTTCTGAGCTCCAGCTCAGGCTGAGCTCGAGCTCAGAAACTTTTTACTATATATATATATATATAATACTATATAGCATAAGAGAAAATGAGAGAATTATTTGAATTTCTCCCAAAATTCTATGAGAATTACACATCACCTTTTTTTAACAAAGGCATCCATTCAACCCACATATTTTCAATCGTACCCCCTCCTTTATGCTTTTTAGCAAAGGCACCCATTAAAGCCACATAATTTCAATCCTACCCCCCTCCTTTATGCTTTTTAATTATGGAAACCTCTAGGGCTAGGATCAGCCTATGGAAATGATTTTACGGGCACAACCTATTGTTGTTGTGTTCCATCATATGGACGGTTTGGATCAACCTATGATGTGGTCCGTACAGTTTTTTGTCAGCCCGTGCATCGCACAGGGTTTTTACTAGTATCTACTATATAGCATAAGAGAAAAGGAGAGAATTATTTGAATTTCTCCCAAAATTCTATGAGAATTACACATCACTCTTTTTTACTTTTTTTAACAAAGGCACCCATTCAACCCACATATTTTCAATCCTACCCCCTCCTTTATGCTTTTTAACAAAGGCACCCATTAAAGCCACATAAGTTCAATCCTACGCCCCTCCGTTATGCTTTTTTAATTATGGAAACCTCTATAGATTGGAGGGCTAGGATCAGCCTATGGAAATGATTTTACGGGCACAACCTATTGATGTTGTGTTCCATCACATGGACGGTTTGGATCAACCTATGTTGTGGTCCGTACAATTCTTTGTCAGCCCTTGCATCACATGGGGTTTTTTACAAGTATATATATATATATATATGAGAAAAGAGTTCCTACTTCCCGGAGTAGATAACTTACCTACTCTGTGGGCTTAAAATACAGTGGGGGCACATTATTTGATGAGCCCTCACGTAGATAGGGTGTGCCCAAAAAAATCAGCTCCATAGGATCATCCCAACACTTTAATTTTTCTGGAGGCAAAAATGGATGCGTAAACCTTCACAAATCCATCCAGTTTTTGCTCCACAAATCGAAGGGTTAGGATGATCCTATGGAGCTGATTTTTTGGGCGCACCCTATCTATGTGAGGGCCCATCAAATGAATACTTTGGATCACCCAAACAATGTGGCCCTATTGTATTTTAAGCCCATGGAGTAGATAAGTTATCTCCGAGGAGTAGGAACTCTTCTCTCTCTCTCTCTCTCTCTCTCTCTCTCTCTCTCTTCCTATATATATACACATACAGCTGCATCTAAACGATTTAGGACACATCGATTGATTTTCTGGCTACGTTTGAGGTTGATCGAGTACAATTTTTGGACCATATGATATTGGTCGAAATTAGATCCAATGGTCCAAATATTGTGCCCATGTATTTTAAAATGAAGTTCGGACCTTTTGGATCCATCGGACTGTCTGGCCCATCGATACCCCTACTAAATTTGTAAAAATGGCATCCTAGAAGATAACGCCATATAGATTATATAACCACATTTCAATGCACGCCAATATCTTTGCCAAATATTTTTTGGTTGTCAATACAAATGGCATCCTCGAAGATTATGTCATACAGATTACAACACTAGGTTTCAATGCACGCCAATATCTCTGCCAGATATTATTTGGTGGTCAACACAAATGACATCCTCGAAGATAACGTCATACAGATTATATCACCACGTTTCAATGCACGCCAATATCTTTGCCAAATATTGTTTGGTTGTCAGATTTATCAGTGTCACTGAATGTATTGTAAATTTCGATGTCATTTTCCCTATATAACAAGGCCCCTTACCCTACCTCTACCTAAGCCTTTTCTACTTTCTATAGATTGCCGTCGTGGCAAGTCTCCAAAGCAAGCCTTTTTTGGTATCGTGGTCAATTGTCATCAATACCATAGAAGTTAAGAAGTTGTGGCAGGGCCGTTCCATGCAAGGTTCTTGTAATGATCCAACTTGAGAGATAGTCCTAGCCAAATGACATTATGGAATGGGTGATATAGGAAAAGAAAACGTGGGGACATGGCAAGCAAGCCTGATTTCTGGTGGTCTACTTCCACGCATGGTTGTCCCAGTCGGCAACTTGATCAAAATGGAGGTAAACATTCATTCATTATCCGTGTCTATTTGTGCTCACATGTGAGCATTTATGTGTGCTTATATGAAGAATTTTAGAAAGGGGGTTTTATCTATTAAGTATTTAATTTATAAACTATGATTTAGCCCAAAAAAGTAAAATTTTGAAAAAAAAATCTATTAAGTATTTATTTTTTTTGCATGCATTAGACGAACTTGTTTTCTTCAACATGACCTTTTTAGTAACGCTAAAAGTCATGTTTTTCGTCAGAAGATTTTGTTGTTCTATTCCTAAGAAATTTTTATCTTTTTTATTAAAAGCAATTGTGCACATATGTGTCATGCGGACAAGAGAATAGAAAAATTAGCTGCAAGTCCAACTGTTGCCTGAGAACTATGCTACCACGATGTCACCAACATCGAATAGCGCCTTGTCCCCTTATTAGTATGCCTGAAGTGCGTAGTCTGCCGATGAAATTTGGTCGGCGGCAAGCTTTGACCCTGTGCTGAAAAGATATAATCGACAAACAATTAATTAACATTTATATTTAGTTGAAAATGTACCCCTCTATATATTATTCTTTACAATTTGGAGTTTTATAGGTAAGAAACCTTTTATAAGAAACCGGTGAGGGCGTTTCAAGTAATTTTTTCTCACAAAAGGCAATGATTTGGTATAAAACCCTGACCTAATATGAAACTCTTATATAGAAAAACCCTAAACCATGAAACTCTTACATGCATAAGTTCATATATTAACAAATTTTAATATAAATATCTTGTTTTATTTCTCAAAAAGAAGTATCTTTTAAGACGAGAATAATTTTTGTTAATAAAAATTACCATGTATGACTTGAACCCATTGCCTCATTATGATGATCATGTCCATGAATAAAACTTGGATATAATTTTAGGGCACAATATTTATGGACCGGCCCAACAAATTAACGGTTTGGATCATCCTATGAAGTGGGTCATATTGTACTTTTTGAAAATTATTGGACTTCAAGGCCACAAGCCATATAAAATCTCATGTTGGACAACCTCTTGACAAATGTATCTTTACATAATTTCCCATTTTCTTATTAAGAGTAAAAGGTTATAATATAATCTCCAATGGAAAATATGCGTGGATACCATAAAACTCCTTGGGTGTTTGTATACTGGTTAAAGAAAATTTTGAAAATTAATGTTTTCTATGAAAAAATATTCTCTAGAAATTCTAATGAGATTTTTAAATATTCTACATAAAACAACTTTAAAATCAAAACATTGTTGTTCGTGAATTATTAAAAAAAACATTCATTTACTTGCTTATTACAATTCTTAAGTCGGATTGCATGGAGTGACTATTTATAGCTTTATCGGGATCGTCCACCTCACCTCCTGGGGTGTAGGATCTAATCGTTGTGGTTGTATTCTGAAAGAAAATAGATATTCGGATTTGAAGGTAAAGATCACGTAGACGTTGTTGCTAATTTTTGTTGGTGAGGTCCAGCCCCATGTAACGGGCCCCACACCCACCTCGTTTCCTTATTGAAATAGGAAATAAGAGTCGGTGGGTCGATGTGTTGGGGTTTTTAGCAAAACATGTTAAAAAGAGAAAAAAAAAGGAAAAAGACGGAAAAAAGGAAAGAGGGAGAGAAGGAGAAGAAGGACAAGAAAAGCAAGGGTTTTTTCTTGGTGGATCTTTTGAGGGTTTTGTATGGAATCAAAACCAAGGTTTTGGACCGTTCTTCTTGGAGATTTTCACCACGCCGTTGAATCCTCTCGTCGCACAGAGACTTCGTGAGGATTTGGGTTTCTTCGACTTGAAGATCGAAGTAGGTAATTTTTGGTGAGAAAGTGGGTTTCGTTGTTCGCAACGAGGTAACCTTTTATCTCATTTATTACTTGTATGGTCTCAAGTTTTGGGTGAAAAACTTGAGAAAGAGACGTTGTATTACTTATTTGATTAGTTGATATTTCATTGGATTCCCCTCGTGGTTTTTCCCTCTTCGTTGGAGGGTTTTCCATGTAAATCTTTGTGCTCTCTTGTGAGATTGCTCTCTTGATTATTTGGTTTCTTTTATCCACATATTATTTGCTTCGTAATTAAAGTGGGTTTTCTTTGACGAAAAACCTAACAATTTTGATGTTTCCTTTTCTGAGTTATTATTTTGGCCTAAGATGCCTATTTTGCAATTTTGTCTCAGAGAGGCTGTCTGGTATCCCTTTGGCTTTAAATTCTCCATCTATTTATATATTATATTTCACTAGTTGGGAAGAATAAAATATTTCATTTGTAAAGCTTACACAAAATTGCAATATTAGATATTTCTAGATGTCCAGATATGATAAGATAATGCCATGCGTCCACAAATGGTTGTCTGCACCGGATTGGGGGCAACGGTCGTACACCTAACAGTCGTTAAATCAAAATCGATTGATTGCAATTTCTCAAGATGTAATTTGGTGTAACGGTTTTTAACTTTAATTGATAATGTCTGTTTACTCGTAAGATGTCAGACCTCAAATTTCATTATTCCATGTAATTTAGAAGTGTATAATAAATATCTTACCTAAGATAAATATTCAAGTTTGAAATATTTAAACAAAATCTTAGTATGAAATATTCCAAGTTGTTTAGATGTGACCACAGTAGTGGGCTTCTTTAAAATGCTATAAGTGGCGGGTTCAGACATCACATACTATACTAATAAGGATGGGATAGTATCATATTTTCTCCGTGTAAATGGTATCATCCATTCATCCGGAAATGAACACCTGATGATATATTTGTCCCTCTACTGGAGTGTCCAAGAGTAACTGTATATTTGTCATTTTATTAAAAGGAAAAAATAATTCTTTTCATGAGAAATTAGTTATTTTTGTATGATTGAACATGAACAAACATGCGACAGTGTTTTTATTAATTTTCTTGTCTATTAGGCATGCAGATTTTAGCTCAACATAAACTTTCATTGATCAACTAAGCATCTAGAACTGATGGAGTCTGATGTTCATCTCTCTTAAATTTTGTTCTTCAACTAAGCATCTAGAACTGATGGAGTCTTGCTTTGCATCACGACAGGGCATTCCCCTGGTTTATCCTTATAGGATCAAGCAAGACTACCTTAAATCCCTCTAAATAGGTTTATCAATTCTCTGTGGTCCTCGAGAGATAAAGTTTTGCCAATCCATCTTTCCCGAGTTTCGAATTTCGATACCACTATCAATAACTTCGATTTCTTCTTTGAATGGCTATGTGTGGGACCCGATCCCGCGAGAGGGCGCGACCCGCCTCTCTCTTGGTCTCTCGTACCCACGCGAATGGCGTGCGCTTTTTATTATTGATGTAAATCATCTTTTCCGTAAACTTAGGATCACTAAAGCAATCCGAATTTCACGCAAAAGAGAATGACCAGAGTAGCCACCTAGCTAAAGGACCTAGGACCCATAAGTGAGACTGCAATGATCTGCAATCTCAGAAGTCTAGATTCGTTACCTGATTACGAGAATGAAAGGTATGAAGGATTACCACCATATGTACCATTCTTGCCGTATAATCTGGTCTTCAATTCCAATGAATAACTCATTTAAATTTCTTTAAAAGGCTCATTTAAACTCCCTTAATGTTCAAACTACGGGATATGTATCCTAGATGATCTAATTTCAATGTGATTCCTAGATATGTCTTTTGATTTTCTTGATTTGTTCAGATTCAATCTATGTGAAAGTCCTAAAATTATAATTTGGGGAAATCCTAAGTGATTTAATCAATTTAATTTATGGTTGAAAAATGATAAAGAAATACACAAAATAAACCCTAAAACCCTACTAAAATGTGTGTAGGGTTGACTCGTACTTGGTATGCCATCCAAACATCCAAGTTGCCTACATACCCAAGCCTCACTTGGATCAGAGTCGAAGTAGTTCGGTGGCCTAAACTAAGCTACATGCCTAACTCATCTAGGACACCGATCTAGACTGGACAGACTGTTTCAACAATTTTGAGAGAAATTAATTAGTTCAAGTTGATTACGTTTTATTATCCTAGGACTCCATCTAAGATGTTATATGATCCTATCTAAGTGCAAGACGCTCCCTAGACTAATGCAGGTGGGCCTTATATCCTAGGTTAACTGGGCATGTCTTATAGGGAAAAGGGGTTAACTAGTGAAACCTAATCTATGGCTCAGTTGCTATCAATAGCAACCAGTCGTGATGAGGCTGACTGTAATCCTAACTCTAGGACTCCCTAAGACATAGAACACGACGTGACGTAAGTGTTCCTAAAGGAGCTCTAAGAACTCCTACGAAGTGAGACCTAACACCTAGAATTTAGGAAAGATCTAAGGCTCTAAGGGTTGGCTATTTCCATGCTTGGGTTGGATTCATGGAAGGAAATCGAGCTTTCTACGCTTACACTATTCGGCAAATAAATTATGATATACTGTTGCCTAGCATTTTCTCAGGATTTTCGTGGACAAAGACCTCGGAGCCAACAATATATTTAAATTTAGATGCTAAAAAGTCCAAGGTCGATCGCAATGAAGAAGCGACTATTAATACAATCCTCACATTTAAGATGACCTAGAAAAACAAGTTATGAAAGAAATTAATTATTTTCAGCAACTTAAGTATTACATATATTCTGGAAAATTGTGATGTTCTAGAATTTTTCATGGTTTTACGAATTTTTTACAATTTTAAGCAATTTCATCAGGTTCTAAACAAACTGATAGCAACAATCATCCAAATCGATCCAAATTAACACTAGCACATGCTCATAATAATTGAAAACCACAGTAGAAATTTCACACATTATTTCTGGATTTTACTATTTTTAATAGAATTATATATGTTTTGGCTGAATCAAGTAAAAATCAATAAAAAATATCAAAACAAGCACATAAATTCCAACAAATTCATAATATGATTTTTCTAAGCTAATTCACTTTATTACAAAATTTTAGCTTCCGAAGAATTCATTTGGTAACAACTCTTTTGTACATGTAGAAAATATTGGTTTTTCATCAAAAAATCCAAAAAATAATAACAAATAAACATGAAATCCGGTCAAACTTTCCCTATGATCTTCAAAAATTAAAAAGCTACTAAGAACAAAATTTCGCCAAATTTTGAAATATTTTGACATGCAAACGAATTTTTATTCATAAAATATCCTTTTTCTAGGTATTTTTTGAACGAATTTTAAAACTATCTAGATGAACGAATTCGACTGAAGTTTTTGAATTTGTTATGCTCTTTTAACTCAAATTAAACTTAGAAAATATGATTTTGAGAAAAACACTTGGTTTTGAACTAGTTACGATTTAAAACCCATTTGAAACCCTAATTCGTTAAACATCATTTTTTACACGTAAAGTGGTTTTTCTTCCACTAATTTTGGATTTTCATTGCTCTTTTAACTTCATTAACACTCAGAAAATATAACTTCGCGAAAACCCTTGGTTTTAAACTAGTTGCTTTGAAAATCAATTCAAAACCCAATTAAAACCCTTATTCATTGAACATCTTATTTTCTTCATGTAAAACAGATTTTCTTCCACTAAAATCAGTAATAAAATGAATTGGTCCAGCTTACTCACAAAAAAAAACTTGAATTGGCCCATCATGAATCTTATTATGATTATGCAAAATGAAATCCCATGAATTTTTCACAAGAAACATGAAAGAACAAGAAAGGAATACTCCTAAACATGTTACTAGTTTTTAACCAAAAAGAGTTTAAGATACTAACCTTTGATTGCAACTCCAAAGTCTCTAGGACTGGTAATCCGAGATACACCCTTTGTCCAGCCTTTTGATACACAAAAATAAAACCCAAAGTTGCCGTAGAGAAGAGCCGCTTCAAATAACAATTGAAAGAAGATGAAGGAGATGGACTTTTTTCAAAGAAATATGGCCAATTATTCCACCACAAGAGGTGGACGAATTTTTTTGGGAGAGAGGGATGGCTGGACATTTTTCCAAGGGTGCTAAAAGGGTTAGTTCAATATCATTTTGTAGAAAAAGCTAGGGCAAAAACTAGTATAGCAACTTCCCATGTGAGAATTGTCATTCTTGTTTTCTTTCTAATTCTCTCCACTAGCTTGCGTTTGCCTCTTGTTACTTAATTGTTTGTGTTAAAGAAGACTTCTCATGATTTTTCTAGAAACTTCTTTACAAGAAAGCATCATTTTCAAAGATTCTTTTGGAGATTTCCGTCCAAAAAGCACTGGCCGACTTTAAAGCCCTTTTTTGACCTATTTAGCGTAAGAACCATGAAAAGTCGTATACTTCAAAGTTGTAACCCTTTGAAAGATCTTTCCAACGCATATTTACACTTTAAATTTGGCCAATCAGTTAAAGAGTTATGACAATTTTAGTGGGCTGGAATTCCCGTCCAAATGGCACTGACTGCTTTTAAAGCTTATTTTTTTACTTATTTCGTGGAAGAATCACAAAAAGTTGTACACTAGAAAGTTGTAGCCCTTCTCGAGATCTTTCCAACAAGTATAACTTCGAATGGTTAAAAATTTATGACCATTTAGTGATCTGATCATATTAGCCCCTTATCTTTCTCATCTTTCATGAAATCCAACCCATTTCAAATAATAATTCAAAATTTATAATTGTGGGCCCACACCATGTGATGCACATGGTGGGTCCTACACACATGGCCTAACCTCATTCACTCTTTGAAAAAATCATTTTTGCCCAAAATAACTTCGTTTGATCAACACAGATCAAAAAGTGACCAAAATACCCTCGAACCGGAATACTACTTTAAGGGTGAAGTTAAAAAATAACAAGTATGCAAGGGAAACTTCAAAAATAGAAAGTAATAAAGTTCACTTAAGATGATGGATGACATCAAACAGGACCATTTCGAATTCCCTGGAAATGCCCAAAATGCCCCCTAGAACATAAAATTTCTAAGAAAGATAGAAACCCTGAAAAATTCTAAAAATAGTAGGTTTCCCAAAATACTCGAAATCATTCATGATTTCTCAGACAATCTTTCGGGATAATCTCAGACACATTGGGAATGACCAAAATACCCCTAAGAAGCACAGAATGATAAAAATGGGGAAAACCCTGAGAAATTCTAAAAATAGCAGGTTTTCCAAAATACTCGAAATCCTTCATGATTTCTCAGACAATCTTTCGGGATAATCTCTGACACATTGGGAATGACCAAAATACCCCTAAGATGAAGAGAATGATAAAAATGAGGAAAACCCTGAGAAATTCTAAAAATAGCAGGTTCTCACACTCGATTGGAAACATAAGATATCATTATCTGGAGACTAATGGAACCCCCTAGAGACCTTCGAGATTGCAAACCAACATTAAAACACTTAAAATGATATGAAATTCACCCTAAAATGCAAGAATGTTTAACCTAATGCAGAAGACTTGACTTGGAATTTTACAGACCAACTAAACCTTTTAGCTTTCTAAAGCGTAGCAAATTGGGGGTGTCTACACTATGGACACTCTTCCTCCCGTTTGACCTTTTTCAGATCTCGAGGAGAATTTCATCTGTACTCTTATCCGAGAAGGGTGTCTTTAGTTATTTAAACATTAGATCTAAGAGTGAATCATAGTACATCAAAGATACAAAACCAAATGCTTTATTGAATTGAAAAATTATAAGTACATTAGTAACTCTTTGACGCGCCTCAACGGGCTCTACATCGGATTTGACAAAAGACTGGACAATGACTCGATATTGAAAAGGACTAATCGACTCAATGCACTAAAGACTGACGCTGACACGACTTGACTTGCCAACCTTTATGAGAGTTGGCATAGACTCAACAAAAAACAGACTCTAAAAACTAGACACTTCATCATAAGCAAAAGACTGGCACTGAAAGTTTTCGGGTAATACACCTTCCTCCATGACAATAACAATTACTAAGTTCGATCCCGGAGTAGAAATCTCGGAAAGGGTAACCCTACAAAGTCTGGACGACCTGGCTTGCATTGATTCTCATTCTCTGGCATCCTCAAAGTCTTCTTAGTCATGCTTGTCTCTTCTTGATTCTCAATCATCAGCTCATTTCCTTCTGAAGTTCTTTTATCTGCTGACGCTAAAGTATGAGCAGAAACCGTTGGTTTTGCAGACCACTGAAGGAGTTCATCTTCAATTCTCAGAATATATGGAACAAGCTTCAGTTCACTTGGCCCCGGAGTGATGGAAGTGGAAATGACTGGTTTTGCGAAGAACTAGGTAAACTCATCTTCATCAATTCTCAAAACATATGTATCAGGCTTCAGAGGTCTCTGATAAATACTATGCTCACAAAGAATATGAGGGTCCTTATCTATCAGGTTTTGGATTCCATGTCTTAACTCTGTACAGTTACAAGCCCAATGGCCCTTACATTAATGGTACCGACAATATTTTTCACCAGTCTTCGCATCTCTCGGATTTATTGGAGAATTTGGAGATTGAGGCAAAATTAGTTTTCCCTCTCCGGATAATTTCTCTAATGCATCTACAATTGAGCATGGTAGTTTAGAGAATTTTCTTTCACATTGAGCAGGTTTTGGCATGGGTTTCTGAATGGCACTAAGTTCGTTGAGAACATGAGGGTCATTGTCTATTACATTCTGGATCTTACATTTCAACACCTCACAATAATTAGTATTATGGCCAAAATATTGGTGACATAAACAATGTCGCTAATCACCCTGCTTCTCTAAGTTTTTCAAAGGGTTTGAGCGGGAAGGCAAAGTGAATTTTTTCGTTCTGACCAACTTCTTTAAAGCGGCTTCATGGGTACTGTGGGACCCGATCCCGCGAGAGGGGTGGGGCGCGTGGCGCTACGCTCTCTCTTGGTCTCACGTACCCACGCGAATGGCGTGTGCTTTTTATTATTGATTTTAATTACCCAACCAAGCAGGCAGCAACCAAGCCATAGGGTGCAAACAAACGTGCAACCCAATACCCATAAGGGCAGGGGTAAGTCGCCGAGCCTAGCAAGGTGTGATTTAATTCATCTTTTCTGTGAACTTGGGATCACTAAGGTAATCCGAATTCCACGCAAAAGAGAGTGACAGAGTCGCCACCTAGATGAGGGATCTAGGACCCATAATTGACCAGAAATCTAAACTCGTTACCTGGTTACGAGAATGGAAGGTATGGGGAGTTACCACCACATGCACCATTCCTGCCCGATAATCGGTCTTCAATTCCAAAAGTTAACTCTTTCGAATTTCTTTTAAATGGCTCATTTAACTCTAAATTAATGTGCGAACTATGTGACATGCATCCTAAGATCTAATTTTAATGTAATTCCTAAATGTGTCTTTTGATTTTCTTAATTTGTTTGAATTCAATCTAAGTGAAAGTTCTCCTAAACTTCTGATTTCATGGAAAGTCCTAAGTGATTTAATTACTTTTAATTTAAGGATTAATGTACAAAACCCCACTTATGTGTGATTGGTATGCCATCAAGCATCCAAGTTGCCTACGTACCCAAGCCTCACTGGGATCAGAGTCGACGTAGTTCGGTGCACCTAAGCTAAGCTACTTATGCCTAACTCATCTAGGACACCGAGCTAGACTGGATTGACTGTTTCAACAGTTTTAAGAGAAGTTATTTAATTCAAGTTGAAGATTTTATTATCCTAGGACTTCATCTAAGATGCTATATGATCCTATCTAAGTGCAAGTTGTCCCTTAGACTAATGCAGGTTAACCTACGTCCTAGGTAACTAGGCTTGTCCTATGAGAAAAGAGGGTAACTAGTGTAACTAGATCTATGGCACAGTTGCTATCCATAGCAAACGCCCGTGATGAGGCTGGACTCCTAACTCTAGGACTCCCTTAAACTTAGGACACAACATGACACAAGTGTTCCTAAATGGGGCTCTAATGGTTCCTACGATGGAAACCGCAATCCAACGGTTCCGAAAGACATGAGGTAAATTCATTCAAGTTGTTGAAGTTAATGATTTTTAGATTTCAAGGATTTTCGGTTCCTAAACATCTAAGGAATATCAAAGGCTCTATGATTTGCAAGCTTCAGCCTTGAATCGCATCCATGGAAGGGAATCGTGTGCTCTTCCATTGCACAATTTAATACTTAAGTTATAGCACCTTATTGCCTGGCATATTTCTCAGGATTTCCGTGGACAGTAGACCTCGGAGCCAATAACATGCTATAATTTAAATAATCAAATTGTCAAGGATCAATTGCAATTAGGATACGATTATTGATGCGATCTCGGCATCTAAATTATCCTAGCATTGCCATTTTACAAGGGAAATCTAAGACTCCTAAGATTTCTGTTTCAGCGGCTTAAGGAATGAATACGTGACAGAAATTTAAGGTTCTATGGAAGTTTTCATAATGATTTTGGTTAATTTCAATTTTTAATAGATTTTATCAATTTCAAATCACATGAATGATTTTACAAATGAACTCATTGAAAAAAAATTCGAAATAAATTGAAATTGCTACAGTAACAAGATAGGAATGAATATAGCTTACTGAAAAACTTTCATAGATTTTTATATTAAGTTGCTATTAATTTCTGATTTTTCAAAATCCAAATCAGATTATTGATTAACACAATAACCAATATCATATCACTTTTAAATTACTCCAAACTTTTACAAAATAAAGATATAGATGATTAAAGCTTATTGAAAGATTTGCATGAATTATCATTAAGATTAGATATCAATGTCTGATTTTTTAAAATTCAAATCTGATTATAGATTAACACAGTAACCTATAGTATATCAATTTCAGATCAACTTAAACTCTTACAGTATAAAGATAATCATGAGATTAGACTACTGTATGACTTTCATGAATTTTTATGACGATTGGATGCCCATTTAAATTCACACAAAAATCAGATAAAACCAAATAATTACTAAAAAAGCAAACCTAATGGTATCCTAAAATCAAATGAAAAATTCCAGTAGATATATAATAGATTATAGAATTTATTATCAAAATTCCAAAACTTAAAACTTAAATCTCCTCCATAAAATTGGTTTTTAAATATAAGAGATCAATTTGTTTCCTAGGCGTTAAAACCCGTTTATTAAAATAAATTGTAAAACCTTATCAAATCTTTACAAAATTAGTTGAAAATATTTATCTAACATTCCAGTAATCAAAGTTACTAGTTTGTAAAGAAAAATTTTGAAAATATATTAATTTAATAAGAAAAAGAATTATGGCACGTAAAACGGGGAAGCGATTAGAAAATAGTAAAAACCATATTTTGTTTGAAATATTTTTCAATGAAAACTTCCATTTATTATTAGGCTTTAATTCTGGAAAGTTTCATCAATTTTTAAAACGATTTGGTATTTATTAAAAATAGCCAAAATTTAAAATAATTAATAATCCTATTAAACAAACTCCAAAAAATATGACACTTTTTGGGTGATCTAAAAACCTTGTAAAACTACTGGAAACAAACTTTCACTAAATTTGAACATGATTTGATATACATTTGGCTCCATTCATCAAGAAATAACCCTTTTCGGGGTTATTCTTTAAAAAATAGAATGAAAAATAAAACGGCCGAACCACGATTGGAACTTAAGTTTTCAGTAGTATTTTATTTTATAGAAATCCCAAAAAATATCATTTTTTAAATAAACCCACGTTTTCTAACACTTGCTTTGATAATCCGATTGAAATCTATATTGAATAAAAAATGAAAGAAAATCATTATTAAATGGAGGAAGTTTAATTGTTTGGTCAAATTTTGAATTTTGAAAACTTATAATCTATATTATAACATACTGAAATTTCAAGGAAAAATTCATTGATTTGATCTACCAAAAGTAAAATCCTAGCATGCTTTTCTACTTTTGATATTACAAAGATAAAGATCCTACCGTTGATCACGCTCCATGTCTCTAGGGTGCGTAGATCCGAGGTATACACTTTGTCGCACCCTTTTATATGATGAAGAAGACCCAAAGAACGCCCCAAAGATCCTTGATCTGTAATTTGTTGAAGAAGAAAAAGGAATTCAAGAATTTCTTTTGTGAAGAACACTTGAGAGATATGAACACACTTCAAGAGAGAAAAGAAAAAAAAATTTCTTGGGAGGAGAGAGAAAATGGACAAATTTGGATTTTTTTCCTCCTTTTTTTGGATTGTTTGCTTTGATTTTTATACAAAAAAGTTAGGGTTAAGAGAGAAATAGTAATTTCCAATGTGAGAGCTCCCTTTTTGGCTTGTTTCCAATTTTCCCTTCTTGCTTTCTTTCTTTCTTTCTTGTTTCCAAATTGGATTAGATTCCAATCTTAATTTCTTGTCAATCAAGACATGTTATTCTCATTCCACATTGCTTCTATGGAAGAAAACCGTTTTAAGCAATCATTCCTATTTTTCTTCTTTCCTTCTTTTCATTTTTTATTCTTTTTATTTTTCTTTTAACAAATATGATGTCACCATTGTGACATCATCAAGGTTGGGTGCTCAACTCAAGTGGGTCAACCATGTGGGCTGCCCACCATGGTGGTTGACTCATATGGGTGAACCCACATGAGCTCCATCTTTGCGGGCTTTAGCCCAATGGGCCATTTCACACAGGTTTCGGGTTTTTCCGTAAAAAATCAATAAAATCTTTCTAAATTCAACATTCTATATATAGACCCAACCCATTTGACATTTATGGTGCATCCCTCACACATGATCGGACCATCTTTTTTGAGAAATAACTTTTCGGACCAAAATGCCCATACTTGACTGTTAGACATCCAAATGCGACCAAAATACCCTCAGATTGGTCCACCCCTAAAGGAAAAAATTAAAAATGGAAAGTCTTTGTGGTCAAACTTCAAAAATAGAAACTTTTAAAATTGGGTCCTTTCGGTGAGCAATATTAAACAGAATCATTTGATATCCCCTGAAAATACCCAAAATGCCCTCAACACTTAGAATTTCCAAATTAAGCGAAACTCCTGAGAAATTCTAAATTTAGCAGGTTTTCTAAAATTCAGGAAATCATTCATAATCTCTCAGACATATTTCGGGGATCAAAAGAAATACACAGGAAAAGACCAAATTACCCCGAGGTGCTAGAATTTGGCGAGAGTAGGGAAAACCCTGAGAAATTTTAAAAAATAGCAGAATTTCGAAAATTTATTAACGGACTCAAGATTTCTTAGACACAACTTAGGGACCAAATATGATATATTTGGAAATGTCTAAAATACCCCCGAAGTGCAAAACTAAGAGAAAATCTTGAAAGATCTAAATTTAGCAGGTTTTCCAAAACTTACGAAATTACTCATAATCCATTAGTCCTACCCTCGAGTTGGTTTTGGACATATGAGAAATGATTGAAATATCCATAAGATGATGAAAATGTGGAAGCCCCATGAGTTTCTAAAAATAGCAGCTTTTTCAAAATTTATAAAATCACTCAAGATTTCTCAAATATAACTTGGGAGTCAAACGAGACACATCGGGAATGACCAAAATATCCCTGCAGTGCAAAATAGACAAAAATGAGGGAAACCCTGAAAATTCTAAAAATAGCAGGTTTTTTCATTTGCTTGGAAACTTGAACTTCCATCTTCCAGAGGCCAAATGAACCCCCTAGAGACCTTCAGGACCGCGAATCAACTTCAAAACTCACATAATGAAATGAAATCTACCCTAAAATGAATGGATGCCTAATCTAATGCTGAATACGGATTCAAAACTCGATCTTACAAAACCCCACTTATGTGTGATTGGTATGCCATCAAGCATCCAAGCTGCCTACGTACCCAAGCCTCACTGGGATCAGAGTCGACGTAGTTCGGTGCACCTAAGCTAAGCTACTTATGCCTAACTCATCTAGGACACCGATCTAGACTGGATTGACTGTTTCAACAGTTTTAAGAGAAGTTATTTAATTCAAGTTGAAGATTTTATTATCCTAGGACTTCATCTAAGATGTTATATGATCCTATCGAAGTGCAAGTTGTCCCTTAGACTAATGCAGGTTAACCTACGTCCTAGGTAACTAGGCTTGTCCTATGAGAAAATAGGGTAACTAGTGTAACTAGATCTATGGCACAGTTGCTATCCATAGCAAACGCCCGTGATGAGGCTGGACTCCTAACTCTAGGACTCCCTTAAACTTAGGACACAACATGACACAAGTGTTCCTAAATGGGGCTCTAATGGTTCCTACGATGGAAACCGCAATCCAACGGTTCCGAAAGACATGAGGTAAATTCATTCAAGTTGTTGAAGTTAATGATTTTTAGATTTCAAGGATTTTCGGTTCCTAATCATCTAAGGAATATCAAAGGCTCTATGGTTTGCAAGCTTCAGCCTTGAATCGCATCCATGGAAGGGAATCATGCGCTCTTCCCTTGCGCAATTTAATACTTAAGTTATAGCACCTTATTGCCTGGCATATTTCTCAGGATTTTCGTGGACAGTAGACCTCGGAGCCAATAACATGCTATAATTTAAATACTCAAATTGTCAAGGATCAATTGCAATTGGTATACGATTATTGATGCGATCTCGGCATCTAAATTATCCTAGCATGGCCATTTTACAAGGAAAATCTAAGACTCCTAAGATTTCTGTTTCAGCGGCTTAAGGAATAAATACGTGACAGAAATTTAAGGTTCCATGGAAGTTTTCATAATGATTTTGGTTAATTTCAATTCTTAATAGATTTTATCAATTTCAGATCACATGAATGATTTTACAAATGAACTCATTGTAAACAAATTCGAAATAAATTGAAATTTCTACAGTAACAAGATAGGAATGAATATAGCTTACTGGAAAACTTTCATAGATTTTTATATTAAGTTGCTATTAATTTCTGATTTTTCAAAATCCAATCAGATTATGAATTAACACAGTAACCTATATCATATCACTTTTAAATTACTCCAAACTTTTACAGAATAAAGATATAGATGATTAAAGCTTACTGAAAAATTTGTATGAATTATCATTAAGATTAGATATCAATGTCCGATTTTTCAAAATTTAAATCAGATTATAGATTAACACAGTAACCTATAGCATATCAATTTCATATCAACTTAAACTCTTACAGTATAAAGATAACCATGAGATTAGACTACTACTGTATGACTTTCATGAATTTTTATGACGATTTGATGCCCATTTAAATTCACACAAAATCAGATAAAACCAAAGAATTACTTAAAAAGCCAACCTAATGGTATCCTAAAATCAAATGAAAAATTGCAGTAGATATATAATAGATTATAGAATTTATTATCAAAATTTCAAAACTTAAAACTTAAATCTCCTCCATAAAATTGGTTTTTAAACATAAGAGATCAATTTGTTTCCTAGGCGTTAAAACCCGTTTATTAAAATAAATTGTAAAACCTCATCAAATCTTTGCAAAATTAATTGAAAATATTTCTCTAACATTTCAGTAACCAAAGTTACTGGTTTGTAAAGAAAAATTTTGAAAATATATTAATTTATTAAGAAAATGAATTATGGCACGTAAAACGGGGAAGCGATCAGAAAACAGTAAAAACCATATTTTTTTTGAAATATTTTTCAATGGAAACTTCCCTTTATTATTAGGCTTTAATTCTGGAAAATTTCATCAATTTTTAAAACGATTTGGTATTTATTAAAAATAGCCGAAATTTAAAATAATTAATAATCCGATTAAACAAACTCCAAAAAATATGAAAATTTTTGGGTGATCTAAAAATCTTGTAAAACTACTGGAAACAAACTTTCACTAAATGTGAACATGATTTGATATACTTTTGGCTCCATTCATTAAGAAATAACCCTTTTCGGGGTTATTCTTTGAAAAATAGAAAGAAAAATAAAACGGCCGAACCACGGTTGGAAATTAAGTTTCCAGTAGTATTTTATTTTATAGAAATTCTAAAAAATATCATTTTTTAAAGAAACCCACGTTTTCTAACACTTGCTTTAATAATCCGATTGAAATCCATATTGAATCAAAATTGAAAGAAAATCATTATTAAATGGAGGAAGTTTAATTGTTTGGTCAAATTTTGAATTTTAAAAACTTATAATCTATATTATAACATACTGAAATTTCAAGGAAAAATTCATTGATTTGATCTACCAAAAGTAAAACCCTAGCATGCTTTTCTACTTTTGATATTACAAAGATAAAGATCCTACCGTTGATCGCGCTCTTTGTCTCTAGGGTACGTAGATCCGAGGTATACGCTTTGTCGCACCCTTTTATATGATGAATAAGACCCAAATGACACCCCAAAGATCCTTGATCAGTGATTTTGTTGAAGAAGAAAAAGGAATTCAAGAATTTCTTTTGTGAAGAACACTTGAGAGATATGAACACACTTCAAGAGAGAAAAGAAAAAAAATATCTTCCGAGGAGAGAAAAAATGGAAGAATTTGGTTTTTTTTCCTCCTTTTTTTGGATTGTTTGCTTTGATTTTTATAGAAAAAAAGTTAGGGTTAAGAGAGAAATAGTAATTTCCAATGTGAGAGCTCCCTTTTTGGCTTGTTTCCAATTTTCTCTTCTTGCTTTCTTTCTTTCTTTCTTGTTTTCAAATTGGATTAGATTCCAATCTTAATTTCTTGTCAGTCAAGACATGTTATTCTCATTCCACATTGCTTCTATGGAAGGAAACCTTTTTAAGCGATCATTCCTCTTTACCTTCTTTCCTTCTTTTCATTTTTTATTCTTTTTATTTTTCTTTTAACAAATATGATGTCACCATTGTGACATCATCAAGGTTGGGTGCTCAACTCATGTGGGTCAACCATGTGGGCCGCCCACAATGGTAGTTGACTCATATGGGTGAACCCACATGAGCTCCATCTTTGCGAGCTTTAGCCCAATGGGCCATTTCACAAGGGTTTCGGGTTTTTCCGTAAAAAATCAGTAAAATCTTTCTAAATTTAACATTCTATATATGGACCCAACCCATTTGACATTTATGGTGCATCCCTCACACATGATCGGACCATCTTTTTTGGGAAATAACTTTTCGGACCAAAATGCCCATACTTGACTGTTAGACATCCAAATGCGACCAAAATACCCTCAGATTGGTCCACCCCTAAAGGGAAAAATTAAAAATGGAAAGTCTTTGTGGTCAAACTTCAAAAATAGAAACTTTTAAAATTGGGTCCTTTCGGTGAGCAATATTAAACAGAATCATTTGGTATCCCCTGAAAATACCCAAAATGCCCTCAACACTTAGAATTTTCAAATTAAGCGAAACGCCTGAGAAATTCTAAATTTAGCAGGTTTTCCAAAATTTAGGAAATCATTCATAATCTCTCAGACATATTTTGGGGATCAAAAGAAATACACAGGAAAAGACCAAATTACCCCGAGGTGCTAGAATTTGGCGAGACTAGGGAAAACCCTGAGAAATTTTCAAAAATAGTAGATTTTCAAAAATTTATGAACGGACTCAAGATTTCTTAGACACAACTTAGGGACCAAATATGATATGTTTGAAAATGTCTAAAATACCCCCGAAGTGCAAGAGTAAGAGAAAATCTTGAGAGATCTAAATTTAGCAGGTTTTACCAAAACTTATGAAATTACTCATAATCCATCAGCCGTACCCTCGAGATGGTTTTGGACATATGAGAAATGATTGAAATATCCATAAGATGATGAAAATGTGGAAGCCCCATGAGTTTCTAAAAATGACAGCTTTTTCAAAATTTGTAAAATCACTCAAGATTTCTCAAATATAACTCGGGGGTCAAACGAGACACATCGGGAATGACCAAAATACCCATGCAGTGCAAAATAGGCAAAAATGAGGGAAACCCTGAAAATTCTAAAAATAGCAGGTTTTTTCATTTGCTTGGAAACTTGAACTTTCATCTTCTAGAGGCCAAAGGAACCCCCTAGAGACCTTGAGGATCGCGAATCAACTTCAAAACTCCCATAATGAAATGAAATCTACCCTAAAATGAATGGATGCCTAATCTAATGTTGAATACGGATTCAAAACTCGATCATACTACCGAATCTTTTGCTTTTTACTGCGTAGGAAAATGGGGGTGTCTACAGGTACAGGGAAGTTTTGTGAATTCTCTATGTTTCTCAGTAGATTCCTCTCTTAAAACAAAAGGTTCCTTCAGAAGTTGACGTGAAGTCCCAATATGATTTATTTCCTTTGAAGTAGCGAGGTACTTCTTTCCTTTTGAAGGACCAACTTCTTGCTCCAACACTCTCTTCTGTTTCTGCTCGAGTGATTCTTGCCTGCGATTGAGGAATTCATCGATTTTCAGGAAAAACCGATCAAGGATCCTCTCAACTACATCTTTCAGGCTTTTAATGTCCCTTGGGTTCAAACTGCCAAACCATTTCTTGGCCATTACAATAAAAGAGAATTGGAATAGCACTGTCATCTGGTCTAGAGATAGGCCTTGTCCTTCTAACAAAGTGATGAACGATATCAAGTGGCCCTTTGGACATCCTATCCCATCATAGAAGTTGAATTTAGGAATATCCAATTAAGGGGGTAGGGTAACATCTGGGAAAAAGATGTAGTCCATATATCAAACTCCTTTTTGCCTTGAACCCTCTTATTTCCATCATTAAGGCCTAATAATCCGAGTTCTTCTAGCAATGATATTCCCTTATCTACCTTGGTCATACTTCCACTGCACTTCCCCTTGGCATGTAATGTATCATCAACATCTACTGATAACATCACAGGTTGGACTGAACGCATAATCATGAGAGGGTTCGGGATAATCGGACTCTTAGAAACTGGTGATTTCTCCTTTACTTGAGCCTTCAAATGGGTCATGTCTTCATTCATACTTGTTTCTTCCATGCAAAGGGTCTTCATCATGTCTCTCAACTTTATTAACATCTCTTCAAATTCAGCCATTTGGTAAAGACCAAGCGAAATAGGTGGAGACTATATTTGGCAAAATGAGTGAAGAAAAAGGCTACCTGAATCAAATGAGTTGGGAAATGGTTAGTCTTATGGATGGATAGTTATTTGCCGAACTCAAACTTTTGAATTGGAAACACATCTATCGGATCAATAATCATAGGATAAAAATTCTGAACAAATAGAAATAAGAACATCTTGAGCATATCTTTTGGTACCTTGAGTCAAAATGTCAAAATAGAGATGACTCATCGAGGTCAAAGAAGGGTAGGCAATGATAACATGACTGAAGTAAATAGGGTCTCAAAGAAATCCTCAATCAACTCCTTTAAGTCTTTTTGGATATGACTGCTCTCTTTTGGGAAAGAAATGGTAGGAATAATGAACACCAATAATCCAAATAGGTTTTGATCTCAGCAATAATCATGCACTCGTTAGATAGATAGGCAAGATTTAACTAATCCACTAGTGATCATGATATAAGAATAGTAAATCAATGATAGAAGAGACAAATTAGTTTTATGTACAATAGATCAAGGAATAGATTATGACTAAAAGCCAATAATTTGATGATAATCCACAGAATGGATAAATATGAATAATTGATTAGATTTGGAGGAAAAACCTAACTAAGAAGGTAAGCCCTAATCTAATAATCAAATAATTTAAATGATAATCCACAAAATGGATAGATAGGAATAAACAAAATGATCATGGTAAAGTAAACTCCTGGTTTATGCCTAACTTTGAAGGATATTCGTCATACTCAAAATATTTTAAATAAAATCCGGCAGCATGACGGCCTTACATAAAGGATCATGTTAAGGTAAACTCATGGTTTATCAAGAACACTAAAGGATAACAATCACACTCAAAATATTTTAGTTAAAATCCGGTAGCATGACGGCCTTACAAAGGGATCCTCACAACTCAACATAAGGGTATATGAATAGAATCTCAGTAACGTAGGACTCTCAACAATGATACTTGCACTTAAATAATAATGGCAAGATAAGCAGGTAGTCGGTAAACAGAACTTAGATAAGGCATCCTAACTAAGAATAGACTCTAATCTAATAATCAATATGTAGGAATATGTATCAATGATACATGTTATAATCAAATCTATGATCAAAAGATCAAGGAATAGATCATGGTCGTGATAATGGCAACTAAGAGCCACAGACCAGATATAAATCTGAAATATGAATTGATAAAATTGATTAAATTAGATAGGGAAACCCCACTAAATAAGAAGGCCCTAATCTAATAATCAATATATATATATATATATACAAATATTTATCTTAACCAGGGGCACCATCCCTAGTCTAATCTAGCGAAGTCAAGGAAGTCTTGACTCATGACAAACTGGTGAGTGTACGAGGACCGTGTTCTCCTCCCTTATAACCTTAGCTACTGTTATTTTCCTTTTTCTTTCACTATTTCAGCTACAAACCCAAACCTAATCTCATCTTCTTCGATCATTTCTGCCGGTTGAAAAACCTAACTAAGAAGGTAAGCCCTAATCTAATAATCAAATAATTTAAATGATAATCCACAAAATGGATAGATAGGAATAAACAAAATGATCATGGTAAAGTAAACTCCTGGTTTATGCCTAACTTTGAAGGATATCGGTCATACTCAAAATATTTTAAATAAAATCCGGCAGCATGACGGCCTTACATAAAGGATCATGTTAAGGTAAACTCATGGTTTATCAAGAACACTAAATTATAACAATCACACTCAAAATATTTTAGTTAAAATCCGGTAGCATGACGGCCTTGCAAAGGGATCCTCACAACTCAACATAAGGGTATATGAATAGAATCTCAGTAACGTAGGACTCTCAACAATGATACTTGCACTTAAATAATAATGGCAAGATAAGCAGGTAGTCGGTAAACAGAACTTAGATAAGGGATCCTAACTAAGAATAGACTCTAATCTAATAATCAATATGTAGGAATATGTATCAATGATACATGATATAATCAAATCTATGATCAAAAGATCAAGGAATAGATCATGGTCGTGATAATGGCAACTAAGAGCCACAGACTAGATATAAATCTGAAATATGAATTGATAAAATTGATTAAATTAGATAGGGAAACCCCACTAAATAAGAAGGCCCTAATCTAATAATCAATATATATATATATATATACAAATATTTATCTTAACCAGGGGCACCATCCCTAGTCTAATCTAGCGAAGTCAAGGAAGTCTTGACTCATGACAAACTGGTGAGTGTACGAGGACCGTGTTCTCCTCCCTTATAACCTTAGCTACTGTTATTTTCCTTTTTCTTTCACTATTTCAGCTACAAACCCAAACCTAATCTCATCTTCTTCGATCATTTCTGCCGGTTGAAAAACCTAACTAAGAAGGTAAGCCCTAATCTAATAATCAAATAATTTAAATGATAATCCACAAAATGGATAGATAGGAATAAACAAAATGATCATGGTAAAGTAAACTCCTGGTTTATGCCTAACTTTGAAGGATATCGGTCATACTCAAAATATTTTAAATAAAATCCGGCAGCATGACGGCCTTACATAAAGGATCATGTTAATGTAAACTCATGGTTTATCAAGAACACTAAAGGATAACAATCACACTCAAAATATTTTAGTTAAAATCCGGTAGCATGACGGCCTTACAAAGGGATCCTCACAACTCAACATAAGGGTATATGAATAGAATCTCAGTAACGTAGGACTCTCAACAATGATACTTGCACTTAAATAATAATGGCAAGATAAGCAGGTAGTCGGTAAACAGAACTTAGATAAGGGATCCTAACTAAGAATAGATTCTAATCTAATAATCAATATGTAGGAATATGTATCAATGATACATGATATAATCAAATCTATGATCAAAAGATCAAGGAATAGATCATGGTCGTGATAATGGCAACTAAGAGCCACAGACCAGATATAAATCTGAAATATGAATTGATAAAATTGATTAAATTAGATAGGGAAACCCCACTAAATAAGAAGGCCCTAATATAATAATCAATATATATATATATATATATACAAATATTTATCTTAACCAGGGGCACCATCCCTAGTCTAATCTAGCGAAGTCAAGGAAGTCTTGACTCATGACAAACTGGTGAGTGTACGAGGATCGTGTTCTCCTCCCTTATAACCTTAGCTACTGTTATTTTCCTTTTTCTTTCACTATTTCAGCTACAAACCCAAACCTAATCTCATCTTCTTCGATCATTTCTGCCGGTTGACTCGCCGGAGCTCCGACGCATACCTCCGATTATTCTCTTTCACCTTGCTTAGATTGTCATTTCCTCAATCTCAACCTGTAGATCTTATTTTCTTTTACTTTTAGGGCTTCAATTTCAGATCTTCAAAAGAGAAAGCAAAAGAAGGAGAAGATTTAACCGAAACTTTAGTTCTCTTAACTTTCTTTTCCGGTCAAAACTCAGGCTGAGATCCGGCAAGGCTCTGATCGTCCTCGACTGTCATTCTTCAAGTTATACATCGTCTAATTAGAGTACCAGCTCATAAATTTGAGTCAACTTTACAAAGTCAGCCATCATCTTCCAAGAAGAATAGAGAGAGAGAGAGAGAGAGCATTTTCGTTGGATTTCGGTAATTTTTTCTTTCTCCGGTCAGATCCGTGAATTCCGTCGTCATAATCTCGATCCCCGGCCTTCATTTCATCCGGTTACTTCCGTGACTTGCGATCATCATCAAATACTCAGGGCAAATATCTTTATCAGGTAAGTACTCTTTGATTTATTTTATTTTTTTTAATAAAAAAAGACTGGAATTTAAGTCATCATGCTAGGTTTTGTTGATGCTAGGCTTTGTTGACTACATGATATGACCAGTGGATTGTATATTTTGTTTTAAAAAAATATATTTATTTGTTATTAGTTTCCCTAGGGTGATCTTTCTCTCGTTGGAAGGGATAGTAACTGCTACATGTTTAAGAGTTTTGTTAAGAATGTTAGCTTTGATTTTTTAACTTTGATTTTTTTTATATATCTATGGAATTTCACTCTGTATGTTTCAATATAATATTATTCTTATTAAGAACGTTGCTCAAATGTGATGTTTTGGTAGTAAATTTAGGGTTTAGGCTATTAATTCTATAGTCTATGCCGATTGATTTTCTTAGGCTACTAATGGTCTGTATAATGGTTCGGTCAAAATGTGTAAAGAGAAGAAGGAATTAATGATAGTAGTTAGGAAACCTGCATTTGGTGTTTGGAAGCTTTGTTTTAAGATTTTTATGAATCAGCTAATGAATGAAAGAGTACATGTTATTTTGTACGAATGTTGTTCAAACTAGATTTTTCTTTTAGTAGCCTGTTACCATGTTTACCTTTATATTTGTTGAAAACTGAGATTTAATGCATGCTTCAGTTGCTATTGTACTATTGTTTATTTCCTGCTCATAAAAATAAAACTTAAGTATCACTTGTTCACATAATTGCACAATTGCATGTACTCGTATTAGCTAGGAAATTGCATTGTTTTATTGCTTATTACCTAGCATCGTTAAATCTGTTGGTAGAATTTTTAATAAGCTTTCATAATTTGAGATTACTGGTTTTTTTTTAGTCATGGTAATTTGAATTCAATTAAGTCATTTAGTTTAGAAATTACAGGACTTAGATCGGAAATTTGATTTAATTTCTTCAGTTTTAACTTGCTTTTAGTTGGGAAAAATTCTACTGGCAATTCATGAAATGCTATGGCTTAAGATTGTGGATCGAATCTTCTCTGTTTGAATTTTTGAAATCATGGTTTATTTTTTGTGAAATTTGGATTGTACAACAGCAATATGGTGTATCTTACTCATAGTCATTTTGTAATTGTTTTGGTTGTGAAAAATTAAAATTTTACATGAAGACTTACTGGTTCAAGCATACGATAGAATTTTTTAACATGGTGCTTGTATTTTAGATGCATGAGTAGCAAAGTAGAAGTTCTGTTCTCTTTGAATTTATGACCCAAAGATTACAAGTAACAAAGTGAGAATCCAATTTTATGTCTCTGATTCAACTTCTGAAATATTTCCAATTTTTAGGTTCCTTTCCCAAATGAAACCTTTGTTATACTAATATTTTCTCTTGGTAGCTATTTCCTTAATAAGGTGTTTGAATGAGTTTAAATGGCTGAATGGGGGAAGAGGTTGCAGGACAAGTTCTGTCTAGGGACAGAACTGTTGATTCAAATTATGTGAGGTGGAAGAAAAGGGAGCCCCATTTGGGAAAAATCACAATAGAGACAGTAAAGGGGGGTTAATGTAATCATCCATAAATAATCCAACTACTGTTGGAGGTAGATATTCAAAGTTGATTGATGTTTCATCTCACAAAATTCTAAGGGTAAAGAAGAAAACTTTTATAGATAGTCAGTTTTGACACAGTTCTGCTCACAAATCAGCCTAGTTTTAATACCAATTTTGTCTATAAATTAGCCCTTTGTTCTTGCATAAGTTCAGCCATGGCTATGATCCTTGTGTGGTATAATTCAGCCCATAATTAATTTTTAGTTTTGACACAAAAGCTAGTCCACATTGCTGTCTCTGTTTTGACATAGTTCAATATGGACTAGTTCAATCTTATCTTGGCATAATTATGTGAATGGTTTATGCTCCCTATATGTTTGAACCGCTATACATCATATGCATATTGTCCATTTGAGTATATGTGCTGAATTGTTTTTGAAGAGGTCTATTTCAGACATATAGTAGTGAGGATTTATTTCTTGAAATCAACAGAAATTTTAGGATAACAGTTCTTACATGATTACTCGATTGCTTCTTGTACTGTTATGAGCATTATATTCATTTCGTGGTAAGAACAAGGAATGGAACTAATAATGTCATCTGTGAAATGTGGTAGTGATAATAGTGGTTTCCTATCTTTGATTGCTATTATGATTGGATAATTACACTGATTCAAGATGTTCTGAGAATTTAATTTGAGATAAGGTAAGTATTTAATTTAAGAAAAGCAAACGTCAATAGAATAAAAGAGGTTACTGACCATAATAATATTTTGCTGCTTGCCAAAGGTTATCTTATACTTTGAAATTTGTCCTGAGTCATTCTCTTTGTAGACTTTGAAGATGATATCCATTTTGCATTGCATTAGATTTGAAAGATTCACTCTATCGTGTAACTATATAGGGAATTTGGATACAGAGGTTCTGGTGGTTGCTTAGAGAAACCATGATAATTTTGGTGATTCGAGATAATGTTGTGGCTGAAACATGATACATATTTTAATACTAAAGTTAAAGTATATTTGCTCAGTTTATCCCTTGCCTGTGTGGGTTAATTTGAAAGAACATTCAGATGACGTTGGGATAATTAAATATTTTCTAATGGTTAGAAGTCTATCTAGAAGAATGCAATATCAAATGGTATCAATGATTACAATCTCTCTTGTTCTGGCATTTTCCATACCATAATTCCTTGGTTATTTCATTCTGTCATCGCCAGAGCGATGAAGGAGATATCCCAAACCCATCATTAGGGGACTTGCTCAGTCCAAATATCACTCACTTCTTTAATTTGGAAAACTAACCTAATCTTTTGGATACCCTTAAGTATTAGAAGCCCATTCATTGCAAGGGCGATGAAAGAGTCATCTAGAGCCCTCTTTTAGGAGACAAGCTATGTCTCGGCAGAAAATCAAACATTTTGGAGATAAGCTCTGTCTCATTAGTGAGTCGCATATTAGGAGACTGCACGAGTCTCACAAGCAATTGTACCCTCACTAGAAGACCAACTCGGTCTATTAGTTGCCTCTCCTTGCATCATTGCTAGGGCCATGATAAAAATACTTGGAGCCCCTCTCTTTTTGGAGACTTGCTTAGTCTCATTGACACCCCTCCTTGTCTCCCCTTTTCTCTAGAAGACATGCTTTGTCTATAATATATATAGCACCCCCTCTCTTAGAGTCACCAATTTATGAGTCAGTCTTAGTATAGGAGTCGGTCCTTCAGTTTCCGGAGTCAGTCCTATCATCATAGGGCTTAGGATTCTTTCCAACCTCTCATCAAATCATGTGATTTTTATCCACTCTTGCAAGGTATAGGATGCTATCCAACCCTTGCAGAGTCGTGATTCTGTCATTTCCCCCCGCAAAGCATAGGATGTTGTCCAACCTTTGCGAGATATCAGGAGTCTGTCATACTCTTATGATGATAGGAATTTGTCCTCTTGATTCAAAAACACTTGAAAATTCAAAAGCATTTAAAAACCAAAAAAAAAATCTCAAAAATCTTGAGTCATTGTGAGAGTAGTTAGGAAATTCTTTCCGAACTACGTTGGCTTGATCCATTTCCACAGGGTACGTAATGCAGCTTGGGATCCACATCCCATGTCCAGCCAAACCTTTAAAAATAAACATTTCAAACCTTTTCAAAAATTACAAAAACCTTCAAAATCGTTTTTCAAAAAGATCTTCCCCTAGAGTTAGGAGTCTGTCCTAGTTGTTTGAGGTGTTTTAAAGTTAGGAGGCTGTGCTGATTTGTATTGATATGGTGTGTCCTGTCGTGTGAGTGTCTCTAGAGTTAGGAGGCCTCGAGTTGATCGGTTAGACATTTAGTCGAACTGATGGCTAGACTAGGAAGCATATAGTCAGCCTATGGTTTACTTTAGGATGCACAGCCTAGTTACATATAGGATGTAGGGCCCACCTGCATTAGCTTAAGGCTAATCAACTTGCATTAGTTAGGGCATATAGAGAGTCCTAAAAATTACAATTCACATGAACTTAAGCAATTATACAAAAAGCTTTAAAAATTAGTTGAGTCTAGTGGATCGAGTCTAGGATAGCGGTTCTAAATGGTTAGGCATCGTAGTTAGAATAGGTCATCGAACTACGTTGATTCTGATTCTTCGCGAGGCCGGGATACGTAGAGCAGCCAGGATGGATGGCCATTCTGGTCCGAGTCAAGTATTGCATTAGAGTTTTAGGATTCGTCTTGACGAGTCGCGTATAAAATTGAATTATGTTGTGTGTTTCGCTGTGTTTTCTTACTTTCATGTACAGACTCTATACCTTTAGCTGTAGCATGCATGTGTTTGCACACCAGAATTTAGACACCAATTAGGTACGACATTCATAACCTAATTATTATCAGGTGACACTTCTTTCATTTCTTTTATGTGTGCTTATTAATCATCTCCGAGACATGCATGATTAGATAAACGCCTTCTCGGAGATATTCGTTCCCATTTCATATGACTTTCGCCAAAAACTCTTCAAAATCAATAAGTAAATGGCATAAGAGACCAGGTGTTTGCACTTGGGCGGATGAGGTACTCTTCGAACATTCCAAATTCGTAACCAGGCACGAACCTTCTTTTTATATCTCTGGTTATCCGTTGCAACAGAGCATAGTATGGGATCCAGGGTCCACTTCCTTGGATGACGACTCTTCTTTATTTAAGGTACGCCTCGAATCTGAGCTAGTCCCCGAATCAAGAGGTATCTCCCTTTGTATTGCCAGTCATGCTGTGAGAGGCACTTCTTTCGAGAATTCATTGGTAGAGCTCTTCATTCACGTGGATGATCCAGAGAGACTTTCTCGTGGGGGCTCGTCCCCCGCCTCTCTCGGATCGGGGTCCACAGGTCCCTAACTCTAGGCTCCACATGTGTAAGTAACACATGTTCGTCCCTATATGTAAACAAAAGGACAGATGCAATATATAGAGGAGGTAAGGTTGAGGTCCACCTGGCCGGGTGCATAGTTACTTGTATACTGTGACTGTCATCCAGTATACGAACTATGTCCATTTTACACACGAAGTGTCCAGGTGTTGAGTGTACTATGGGCGCGATGATGCCTGAGTGAGAGCGGGTATAGCTCTCGTGGCTCCTGCTGATAGTACGCCGAATAGGTCATCTGATTTCACATCCATAACAAATCATAGCAAGAAAATAATCACAAAACATGTAATATATGCAAGGGATGAGAGTTGTGTGTGAGCCCTTGTTTTATTTACGCACCAATTTGTTGCCCTGGTTCTAACGATAAAGTTCCCATTTTTCATGATTTTGGCCTAAATTTTCACAAAATTAATTAAAATGGCATTTTAACAGAGTTAGGCAATTTTCAAGAAATTCCTAGTAGAGTCGCCAGCCTGTGGACCCCGGTCGGAAGACGGCGAGAGACGAATCCCCTTCACATCCTTTGGATCTCCACATATGAAGGAGAGCTCTACCAAAGAACTCTCGAAATGGTGCCCTCACAGCATGAGTAGCGATATATGAGATACCTCTTGATATGAAGACATAGTCCTGAATCAAGAGGTACCTAAAATAGTAAAGAGTCGCCATCTAGGGAATAGGGCCCTGGAGCCAATAAATATACTCTGTTTGCAATGGATAACCAGAAACGATTGGGTCCGTGCCTGATTATGAGCAAGGAAGGTGTTAGGCACCCCCACTCGCCCGAGCACACTCGGTCTCTTATCCCATTTCTTGGCGGATTTTGACGAAATTTACAGGGACCTACTTAGGACCTTAAACTACCCTATCATGAAATTTGGGACACTAATTCAATGATATGAAGGGTTTTATTCAAAAAAGGTGTAAAAGGGTTCGGTCAAAATGGGGTGTCTATAGTTGTCAGGCTCAACCGATTTATTCGTCTAGTGTCCCCAAGATCTATGCTAGATTAGGGCATTTTCTTTGCCAACTAGCTACTTCAGTGGTTTCTTCCATCCTTTATTTTCGAGCCATATTCTGTGCCCGGGATTAGATAGAATATTGACATTCTGCATGCGGCATTAGACAAAATCCTTCTTGGCCCAAGGAGTCGCATTGGGATACATCTAAGCCGGGTTTTTCTAGTAAGTTTTGGAGGCCTAAATATTGGGTTTAGGAGGAAAGGATTTAAAAACTCAAATTAAAGAATTTCTTGACCGAGTAGAGTTTCAGTTTTCTAGTTTATAAAAATACATTCGTGGTTAAAAGGAGAAATGTATGGAGACGTTACGTTCTAAGTAGGAGACAAAAGACACGTTCATTCGTTGGACGAGAATCTCATGGATTTAGTCGGGGAAATAGATGATTGTTTATCGTGCTTATTATAGTACATAATGGCGGTACCCATGCACCTGCCACTTATAGCAGTTTAAAGAAGTCCACTATCATGTCCTTAGTAAAACCCGCTTCTGATGCAAAAAAAATTTGTCAAGTTCAAACCGTTATAGTAAACCCGGATCGATCTAATTGTGAGCCGTCAGATTTAACGATCCTGATCTCACCATAATCTAGCAAAGATCCTCTGGACCCGACATTAATAATTGGACCGAGGCTCCTTTACGAAAACAGGAACTTGCAAAATCTGAAAAAAATATATTGTGGGATTCTCCCCAAAATGTAATCAACATGCTCATTTACCTTCAAACGTAAGGAATTGTCTTTTCTCATCTCATCACGCCCTTTAAAAGTCTCTCTACATTTTATACAGTGTTCGTTTTGCTCCACCGCCCCTCTCTCAATTAGAAAAATTGGAAACCTGAAACTCTACTCACTCAAGAAAACCTTCTAAAACAAATATTGACTAGCAAAATCTGGCTAAGATGGATCCCAACTCCACACCATACTCCCATGAGAATTTTGCCGGATCCAGCGTCCAAAATGTCGTGCTCCTCGATATCCCATCGGTTCTCGAGCCCGAATCGCAGGCACTAAAAAAATATGAAGCTGACTAGTCCATGCCTCTTTCAGAGAATGATCAAAATCTCTCTATCTAGGGAAGTATACATTTGCAAGTGACTCCAGCGATAGAGCTCCATTTTGTATGTCTTTCGGCAAATAATCAAAATCTCTCTAGTGAGGGAAGTATACATTCGCCGGTTACTCTGGCTATAGAGCTCCAATTTGTACCTCTTTCAGCGAATGAACAAATTCTCTTTAGCAAGGGAAGTATACATTCGCCAAGTAGACCTCGAATTTGTTGAATCCAAGAGGCTGGAATTGTTACCAGCAGGATGGCACACCGAAATGAAGACTCGGAGTTTCGCCGCGTCAGTGGAAGGAAAGACAATGTAATCTACTCTTGAATTGTTTCTTCTCTACAGTTCTTTATACTTTATTAAATAATTATATTCTTCTCTACAGTTCTTTATACAATTTGGAAACCCTAGTTTATAAATAATTAAATCTGTCTCTGATCAATAAAAGTTAATGTTGAACTAAAATCTACATGCCTAATAGACAAAAAAATCAATAAAATCACTCTATCATAAGTTTGTTCATGTTCAATCATACATTAATAACTAATCTATCATGAAAAGAATACCTTTGTCTTTTTTCAAAAATGACAAATATACCTTTACTCGTGGACACATCAGTAAAGGGCAAATATATTGATATGAACTTTGTTTAGAGATCTGAAGCTCACACCCAAAACAGAGTATCAGAGAAGAGAAATGGAGAGAACGTTCAGAGAAGGAAAAATAAGAACACAGAAGAGAAGAGATGAGAGAAGAAGAAGAGCAAGGAGACAAAAGATATTTTCTCATTCATACCTTTTCTGCTAGGGCTTACTCCCTTAAATAGGAATATGTTCCCTTTTACAACTAATTACAATTGAAATTGCATTTAACAGATAACTACCAACTAATGACTCTATTATTACTTAAGCTGGTTCATTACATAGTCTCCCATCCCCATGGGTTTACGCTGGGCCCTTCTTTGTATGTTATCCACTTGATCCCCATTCATTTCTTCTATTCCCTGATTTGATTCTGGTTCACTTGTCAACCCTTGATGTAAGGATCTATCATTGCCGACCCCATGAAGAATAACCTTGTCCTCAAGGTTCAAAGCCGAAAACTCCAATTGCAGCTCATGTAGATTCTCCCACGTTGTGTCTTCTGGCAATAGTCCGTGCCACTGAACTAAGACTTGTTGAATGGGTTTGTCATTGTTTAGGACAGTTCTCTCACCCACAATCGTTAATGAGGAGATGAGCGGTTGATTTTTAATACTCAAACTAGGCAACTGACACACAGCTTGGAGTGGAGGTCCATAATATGGTTTAAGCAATGATATATGAAGAACAGGGAGAATCTGACTTCCTTCAGGCAACGTCAATTTGTAAGAACCCTTCGTGATTGTAGCTTCAATTGCATATGGCCCATAGTACTTTTTACTACGCTTTTGGAAGGTTCGACGAACTAGGAAATGTTGTCTGTAAGGTTGGAACTTTAACAAAACCCAACTACCCACCTCCAATTGCTTGTCAAGACTTTTCTGATCCGCTAGACAGCTCATTCTCGCTTGAGATTGATGTAAAGTATACTTGAGGCGGATTAAAATCTGATCACGTTGTGGAAGGTCGTCCTCCACTGCTTCAATGGAAGAAGAGCCTGAATTGTACGATGGTATTGTAGGAGGCTTTCTTCCGTAGAGTGCCTCGAACATTGTTCTTAGGCATTTCTTTGAATGAGCAAATGCCTTTTGAGCTTCAGAACTCCACGGAAAAGCGTCTTTTTGTAAGAGGTCTGTGAGAGGGGAGGCTACAGTAGCATAATGACGAATAAATTGACGGTAGTATCCTGTCAGGCTGAGGAATCCGCACAAGTGTTGCAAAGAGGAGGGCCATGTCCAATGTTGCATGGCTTGAACCTTATCAGGATCAGATTGTAAGCCAAGGCCAGACAACAATTGTCCCAAATAGTCAAGCATATTTTGGCAAAATTGACATTTAGACAATTTGGCAAACAGTTTGTGAGCGGATGAACATTCCAGAACAGCTCCTAGTTTCTCTAACCATTGAATGCCCAAAATAACAGCAGCCCCTTTAGAAGGTAGGAGGACTAAATCAAATTGGAATCCAGGTGTTTGGAGATTGAGTTTGACATCAAGGCATTTTTTAGGACAAAGTAATGATTCCCCGTTTCCAATTAAACTCTGAATGGAGTGGGTGGTACTATTGGCCATTTAATTATATTTGCAACTTGGTCCTTCACAAAATTGTGAGTTGAACCATTATCGATCAAAACATGGAGGGAATGGTTAGGGCTTACCCTTGTGAGATGTATAGTACTTGGATTTTGTTGACCGACGAGTGTGGGGAAGCTGATTTCCACTGGTTTATCCCCCAAATTTTCAGTTGAAGTGTCCTCTAAAATTTCATCATTATCATCCTCCATGATGCAATCAGGGACCTCATCAATGGCTTCACCTGTAGTTCGATGTAGGTAAGGGTTTTGGGGAAGGGTCTGCAATTGCTTGATCAGGGCTACGAGTTCTTCGTGTTGTTGTGATTGAGTGAGACGGATTTCGTTGATTTGCTGTTGGCAGAGCTTGAAGTGCTCATCGATCTTAGCTTGTGCATGTTTATTTTCTTCCATTGCTGCTGATAGGAGGCTCAATGAAAGCGCCAATGATATGAACTTTGTTTAGAGATCTGAAGCTCACACCCAAAACAGAGTATCAGAGAAGAGAAATGGAGAGAACGTTCAGAGAAGGTAAAATAAGAACACAGAAGAGAAGAGATGAGGGAAGAAGAAGAGCAAGGAGACAAAAGATATTTTCTCATTCATACCTTTTCTGCTAGGGCTTACTCCCTTAAATAGGAATATGTTCCCTTTTACAACTAATTACAATTGAAATTGCATTTAACAGATAACTACCAACTAATGACTCTATTATTACTTAAGCTGGTTCATTACATAGTCTCCCATCCCCATGGGTTTACGCTGGGCCCTTCTTTGTATGTTATCCACTTGATCCCCATTCATTTCTTCTATTCCCTGATTTGATTCTGGTTCACTTGTCAACCCTTGATGTAAGGATCTATCATATATCGTCAGGTGTTCATTTACGGGTGAATGGATGATACCATTGCGAATGGATGATACCATTTACTCAGAGAAAAGATGATAAATATCCCACACTCAAAGGGACAAATGTAGCATGTGATGGCTGCACCGGCCCACAACTTATAACACTTTAAAGAAGCCCAGTATCATTGTGGTCACATTTAAACAGCTTGGAACATTTCATACTAAGATTTTGTTTAAATATTTCAAACTCGAATATCTATTTATCTTAGGTAAGATACCATTATTATATACTTCTAAATAAGTAATAATGAAACTTGATGTCCGACATCTTATGATTAAACCGACAATATCAGTTAAAATTTGGAAACTAGAGATCTATCAAACAAAACTCCCAACTTGAATTCAGTTACAATTGATCTAAATAATTTGTAAAGTTGCCTATGATTTATGAATTATAGAACAAAAATTTAATAAAAACTTGTCTCATATTAGTTTTATAATTTTTATTTGACAAGGAAAGATTGAGTGTAAATCGTCGTCCACACCAAATTACATCTAGAGAAATTCCAATCAATCGATTTTAATTGAACGGATGTTCCGTATGGGACCGTTGCTCCTAATCCGATGCAAACAACCATTTGGGAACGTTTGACATTATCCGATCTTATATAGACATCTAGAAATATCTTATATTGAAATTTTGTGTAAGCTTTTCAAACAAAATATTTTAGTTTTTCCAACGAGTTAAATATAATATATAAATAGACGGACGAATTTAGAGCCAAAGAGGTAACAGACAGCCTATCCGAGACAAAAACTGCAAAATAGTCATCTTGGGCCAAATTAAAGGGAGGCCCAGTGCAAGAGGCTCCAGCCATTGTAGGGTCTGGGGAGGGCTAGATGTACACAGCCTTACCCTTGTTTTGCAGAGAGGCCATTTCTGTGACTCAAACCCAAATTAGCAAGAGCGTCCGCATGATCTTTGCCTTCAAATCGGAATACTTACTTTCTTTAATGTACCAAAGGTATATACTTTTAGTATATTATATACTTTTAGTATATTACCTTTAGTGTAGAGGCATTAAGGAAACACCAAAATATCTTATATACTTTGAAATAAGGTGTCACGCCCCGAACCCAAAATCTAGGGACCGGCACACGTGACAGCCGCCGCACGCCCATAGGGTCGCCCCCACAAGCATGCAAGGCTTCCTCACAACCAACTACTCTCAATATTCATATCGATTAATAAATGCGGAAATTTTAGTCTCAATTAAAGCTCCAATGAAATATATCTATAGCTCCATAATTATAAATCCAACAATAATTATTCCAAGAAAATCACCTTAATAAAAAAACAAAAGTTTCTAAATTGGAATAATGAAATAAAGAAGGAAATCTCCTAGGCTCCAATCCAAGTGCCTGATCTCAGCAAGTCTACTGCCGCTCCTCTGTATCTGAAAATTGTTAAACCACATAATGAGCTAACAGCCCAGCCGGTTTTCCAAATCTAAGCCAGCTAATAGGAAAACGAAAACAATGCTGGTGCGGAAAAGAAGTAACATGGCATAAAATTTTAGTCAATGCAGAAATTGATAAGAAGCAAGAAAATCATTTCTACATAAGCTACATAAAAAAAATACATGTTTTTACAAAAACGGTTCCAACCACTCGGTTATGCAGTTTTCCACTTTGAAAACAATGACAAAGAATATATATTTTCAAACACTTGGTTTTGCATTTTTCCACTTGGAAATCAAATACTTAACAGTCTTCTCTGTGGCCAATTTCCAACCTTATTGGCAAGCAGCGTAACCCAAGGCGAACACTCGTTCGTAGGACTCACAGGTCCTAAAGCGCGCAATGTAATATTATCAATAGCCAGAGGACTCCCTACTGGCCGCCCGAGATCAACCTTACGGGCAAATAAACTCAACCGGTCAACGTGATCACGTCCAGTGTACTCACCCATTGGCAGGTTGGGCACTAGATCCCCACCAGAGATCAACCTTACTGGCGGAATCCATTCCATACCAAGACTGTATACAAATATAGAGAGAAGCAATTTAATGTTTTCAATACCGTGCCATAAATTTTGAAGACGTTTCAAACCATTGGGGGGCTCCCCCATTCAAATCCATTGAAACCATGTCATAAATAGAATGCTTTTCAATAGTGTTTCATGAATTTGAGTTTCCAAAATCATGTTAGTCACAAAGCTCTTTTTTTGTATAAATAAGAAAGCATGTTAAGACTAAAGCATTTCATGGATAATGACAATTCAACCATTTAGTATGACATGCTAAAAGATATCAGTGAGAAACCTTTCCAAAACAAGTTCCATATAATGGACTGTAATAAAAGCTTGCAACAAATCTAAGTATATGAAATATAAGTAATACACTGACATAGGGTAGGATCACCTACCTTAAGCGAAATCTCCAAAATTTCCATTGCAAGGTCAAGACCCACGAAGAAGATCTTCCTAGAGTGTAGAAAAACATAGAGTATAGTAGGTGGTGAACTTGTAGTTACGGAATCACTTATGGCAGCCACTTATAATGGTTGTAGGTAAGGAAATAACTCCCAAGAATTGGTTTGCTAAAGCAAATGACAGCCACTAATGATAGTCACAGTTCCGAAGCATTGGAACGAAGTTCATATCACGGGTGGGCAGCAAGGTTCACCCAAGATCACAAACTATTTTAACTACAAGCAACAACATCTCCAAGGCACTAATCTCGTGAATGGATGGTGTTCTCTCTCCCAAGGTAGTGGTGGCTGGTTTTGTTTGCAGAGAAAAGATCCCACAAGTTGAAGTTCCTGAGTGTATGGAAAGGCTAAACCGTGACCTTGAGGGATTGATTTTAATTTCCAAAATTTCAACAATTTGAAGATGACATGTAGAAGCTACTAGTAATGCCGGAAGTTTAGAAAAATCTGACTTTTAGTGAAGTACCCAAGTTGGAGCTTGTGGCTGCTATATTAGCAGAGATTCACCAACGGATGGAGTTTATGGGCGAGATCCAATGCTATTATAAAACTATCAAGAAATGCAACTTTTATAAGTTGTTTGCAGGTTTCTTGAATCCGAACGATGAGGGCAGCAGGGGCTTCCAATGGCTAAAAATAAAAATCTACTTGAGACAAGAGTTACAAGGTAAGGCTCATCAGTTTCTAAACCTTGGAAGCAAGCTTCAAGTGGCAAAAGAAATCGATTGCAAGTCTGGGGTAGAAGTAGGTATCATAAGGCTTCTGTGGATTTTGAAACTCACGGCCCCTCTCACCTTCTATATGATTTCCATCAAGATTTTAGTGATTCTCGTTCATGTATAGAGGCACCCTCTTTCCTAGAAAATAATTCAAATCAATTAGGCAGTTACCATTACATTTAGTGTCTTACTTTATTAAGAATAGAATCCTAATTAAAAAGAGAATTAAAGACCTTCAATTAGCCTATGTAGCAGCGCCTTCTAAAGATAAAACAAGCCAATATATCTCCAATAGGAACTGTCCAAAACAATGTGGACCACATGCCTTATTTGCTATGTAAGCAATATTTGAAAACAAAGAATTATTGACCTCGATTCCCAATTTCCATTTGAAAACACTTCCTGTATAGATGCTACCTTATTCCTTATTAGCTGAAAATCCAAAGGAGGAAACCTACCAAGATTAAATCTTGAAATGATAGGACTTCATAATATATCCTACCCACTGGTGCAAGATTCTATTCTAAGCCAAATTTAACTTAGTGAAGGTGTCATATTCGGTCAATCTAATTGTGCTTTTCAAAATGAGCGCCCTTTAAAATTTTGACTGTCTCATGCCTAAATATCATGCTTCAATTTGAAAAAGACACCCATTTCCAGGCAATTATTCTTATTCTCGATTTGGTAACGACACACATTTCTAAGCAATTAATCCTGAGCTTGATTTTTGGTAATGACACCCATTTCAAGAAGTTAAAACAAGTTCAAGCATTGGGGCTAAGCATTGGGGCTGGGTGTTACATAAGGAATAAGTAACATTTGGGGGCATATATCGAGGGAGAAAGCCGGCACTTTACGTGACAAGAACTAGCAGACTAAATTATAGGACTCAGCGAAGAGACCGTCCAATACTAACAAAACAAGACAGAGAAGAGAGGTCTTTTTGGCTTTGGGAATAGCACAAGAATGCTTCATTTTTATTTCTGACCGCATAATACAACCAACAAACTGTTAAAGTTGCCTTGGATTTTTTTGCAACCCAAGTGACGTAAGGTGTTTTTTCTAACACCGTGTGATATAAGGTGTTTGAGTCGCTTAGGACTTATTCCAATCTCATCTATTGACGTGCTATAGTGTGGAAAAACTACAAGTTTTTAGAGAACTTATCGAAAATGAATAAGAGGAGAGAATTGGTATACGACTTGGACTCGGAAAAATAAAAAAGTGCACGGTGTCTTCAACTAGTAAAAAAGAGAGAGAGAAAATACGTGTTAGGTATTTTCACACCCATATAGAATACGATTTTACCCTAAAATAATTTCTCATAGAGATAGATGTTAGATATCAGCAAAGGGGTTAATGGTAAAAGAGTAATGCTGACGTGTAAATCCCAGATAAAAAGAGAAGAAATTTCTTTTGGATGGGCCACTTCCTACATAGGTTGTGCCCAAAAAATAATTTTCATAGGTTGATCTGAACCCTCCGATCTATAGAGGGTTATAGGTTGATCTAAACTGTCCATTTGATGGAACACAACATCAATCAGTTGTCCCCGTAAAATCATTTCCATAGGTTGATCCTAGCCCTCCAATCGATATAGGCTGATCCTAGCCCTCCAATTGATAGGGGTTTCCATAATTGTTGTTCCTCTTCAGGTGCCCGAAATCCATCAATATTTTGCAAGTGTCTTGCATGAGTAATAATACGTAGTTCTTTCATCATTGTCATATGTCTTTACCTCTTCTTGGTAGTTTTTTATCGTAATTGCCATAGACAGGTACCCTATGTCGGTACTTTTTGTATGAAGATTACGATTTTACCCTCAAATAATTTGTCATAGAAATAGATGTTAGATATAAGCAAAGGGGTTGACGTGTGAATCAAAAGGTGGGACACAAGCGGAAATAACGGCAAATGACACAAATGCCCTTACATGTGGGATACAATTGGAATTATGGCAGTGGGACACAAGCGGAAATAACGGCAAAGGGTAGAAGAACTTAACCAATCATTTTGCCTTTATAAATAATAAATAATATAATATAATATAATATATAATAAAATAATATATATTAGAGTTAGATTAGATTATCAAACAGAATGCTATACATGAGAAAGCTCTTTAAAAGACTTTTATTCTCTAGCAAGACTTCTGCAATGTTGACCGAGATATTTCTGGTTCTTCTCCTCATCAAAATTACAGCTTCTATCAATGATGGCTTCACATACAATGGATTCCTCAGCGCCAATCTGAGCTTCGATGGCATAGCGGAAATTACACCCAACGGCGCCTTGGAGCTAACAAACAACGCAAGGTACATCAAGGGTCATGCGTTCCACTCCATACCCCTCCAATTTAAGGATCCTACCAATGGCACTGTTTTCTCCTTTTCTACTACTTTCGTCTTTGCAATTTTCTCCCCTTATCCTATTTTCAGCCATGGGATGGCCTTTATTATTGCCCCAGAGATAGTGCTCCCCGGAGCTCTACCTGGCCAATATCTAGGCCTCTTCGGTTCTAGCAACAATGGGAATTCTTCTAATCATGTTCTTGCCGTGGAGCTTGATACCGTCCAGAACCTCGAATTTGGAGATATTGATGATGACCATGTGGGAATCGATATCAACTGCTTAAATTCTACCAACTCCACACATGCCGCTTATTATATTAATGAAAATGGTAGGATCGAGAACATAAGCCTTACAAGTGGAGAACCAATTCAGGTTTGGGCAGAGTACAATGTTAGAGATATGAAACTTGATGTAACAATATCACCAGTGAAGAAACCTAAACCTAATCGCCCTCTTTTGTCTTCGGTGGTTAATCTTTCATCGGTTGTATTAAAAGATATGTACGTGGGTTTTTCTGCATCGACGGGATCGACTCCATCTGTTCATTATGTTCTGGGATGGAGCTTTCAAATGAATGGAAAAGCTCAAGAACTCGATATATCGCGTCTTCCTAAGCTCCCTCGGAGAGGTCCCAAAAAGAAATCAAAAGTATTGACAATTGGTATGCCCATTTTTGTCATAGTTTTCATCTTAGTGACCGTCTCCAGCGTCCTTCATTTTGTGAGAAGAAGGATCAAATTCACAGAGTTACTCGAGGACTGGGAGCGTGAATATGGGCCACAAAGGTTCTCATACAAGGATCTATTCATAGCCACCAAGGGCTTCAGAGGCACAGAGCTTCTGGGCATCGGAGGTTTCGGTAGGGTATACAAAGGTGTGTTACCTTCCTCCAAAGTCGAAGTTGCTGTGAAAAGAGTCTCTCATGAATCAAGGCAAGGGATGAGGGAGTTTGTAGCTGAGATCATCAGCATTGGAAGGCTCCGGCACAGGAACTTAGTACAGCTACTCGGATATTGCCGGCGTAAAGGAGAGCTCCTCTTGGTCTATGATTACATGCCCAATGGAAGTCTTGACAAATTACTCTTTGATCAGCCCATTTCAGTTCTAACATGGAATCGAAGATTTCGAATCATCAAAGGAATAGCTTCCGGGCTCTATTACTTGCATGAAGAATGGGAGCAGCTTGTCATCCATAGAGACATCAAAGCCAGCAATATTTTATTAGATCATGAATTCAATGGAAGATTAGGCGATTTTGGTTTATCAAGATTATATGATCATGGAACCGATCCTCAAACCACACATGTGGCCGGAACTCTAGGTTATATGGCACCGGAGTTAAGCAGCACTGGCAAGGCAACGACAAGCACCGACGTGTTTTCCTTTGAGGTCTTGATCCTCGAGGTTGCTTGTGGAAGGAGACCGATAGATCGACAGGCATCTGCAGAAGAACCGGTTCTTGTTGATTGGGTGTCAGAATGTTGGAGGAGAGGCATAATTTTAGAGACAAGTGATCCGAATTTGGGAACTGATTACGTGGTGGATGAAATTGAGTTGGTGTTGAAGCTTGGATTACTTTGTTCGCATCCTGTGCCGTGCACTAGGCCAAGCATGAGGCAAGTCATGCAGTTTCTTGATGGCGATGTTCCCCTACCTGATCTATCTTCAAATAGTTTCAGAGTAAGTCCTCTAGTAATGGGGCACAATGAAGGTTTGGATGCTTTCACCATGTCATATCCTTTTTTGGGCAGGTCAGGTGGATACTGGTCGTCCATTGGGGATTCATTCCTCTTTGGGGGTCGTTGATTCTGATGCAGGTGCATCGAAGCCGTTCGAAGAGTGAACATTTCAAATCCATGATCGAACTTGTACAGACCGACGGATCGTTGAACCAATTGTCCAGATTGACGATCAAGCTCGAGTAAATGCAAGATCATATTTCTAGAGGGTCGAAAAGTCCCAGCTCATCCTGATATCATATGAAAGCCAAATCGAGGTTTCTTATTTACTAAGGATCTAAAGTTTAAGTTAGTCTTGGTTAATTTTATTCGCTATTTTCTTACTGGCTGAAATTTGGTTTTATTTAGAAGTTCAGTTTGGATTAGTTAGATGTTCACAAGGAGAGAAAATTTAGGGAGAGTTTAAGTTTACTTAGAAGTGTAGAGATTTTAGGGAAATTTTAGACTTTTTCTTGTTTTAGTTTTGAGTAGAATTATGATGTTTGTCTTGTATTAGGATTGGTCATCAAAGGCCTATAAAAAGCCATTCATGTAAACTATTTGGACAAGCTTCTGATTAATGAAAACCCTTCTTTAGTTGAATATCTTCAAAAACTAGTCCATGTCCTGAGTTTCCTAGCAAGTCACCTGCTGCTTGCCATGATTGTCCTGCCAATTGAAGATCCCGCCCGCTAGCAAAAAGCACAGCCACCTGCGGAGATCGGTTACAATATACTTTTCTTTAGTGGCACAAACAACCTTAAAATCACCACCTATTCTCCCTTTGCAAAATCCGAAGTCACCCATACTTGCAACCGATTCTAACTCCTGTCTATTCTCAGCCTTAATTTATTGGAGAAATATGTTTCTTTTCCCTCCAAAACAGCAGCCAATGCATAGCCCTCTTAGCATCTAACCTGTGAACCCCCATATGACCTTATGTCTCTGCCTCCCAACAAAAACAACTGCCCGTCTTGTTATTTCTTTTCCAATCTCAGCCTTAGAACCAGTCCCTTAAATCTCCTTCTTGTTGGACCCGGGTAGAACTCACTCTCAAAAGCTAGCCATTAAAGGGAGGGTGTCCAAGTCCTAATAAAGCCCATCCACATCTTTTTACATTACCGATGTGGGATCTTTGCTTTCACGTTGAACCTCCAACAATCTCCCCCTCCACGTGGAAGCAATATGGACAACCTCGCCCATCCACGCGGGTGAAATGTGGGTACGACAAGATCTTCCCCAAGGGATTTGGTGAAATGTGGGAACTACGAGATCTTCCCCAAGGGATTTTGCCGTCCTCGGGGGCATACCGGGGTTAACGAGATCTTCCCCGAGGCATACTTCCATCCTCGGAGGCTAAACCTACGATGCCCTGGCTCTGAAACCACCTGTTGGGACCCGGGTAGAACTCACCCTCAAAAGCTAACCGTTAAGGGGAGGGTGCCCAAGTCCTAATAAAGTCCATCCACTTCTTTTTACTTCACCGATGTGGGATCTTTGCTTTCATGTGAAAAAGCCACCAACCTTCACCTTATTCCCACCACCTTTGTTAACGAACCCATCACCCTACTTCCTTACTCAAACAGATCCACAACAACCTACAAAAAACCCTCTCAAACGACCAACCTTCATACTTTATAAGAAACTTTTAACTACCTAACAACCAGGATGATATCCGAACAGCCCTCTTCTTATTCTTGTAACAGAGATTCATCCTTTCCTAGTCTTCTGTAACCCTCCCAAAATTTATAACCAAACCACCTTCAATTCAGCGAGGCTTTTTATTATGCAGTACCTTTTAGATGCTTTTCCAATCATTTCATGTGCCCTTTGTTAAAGTATAAAAGATAAATAACGTCTTTCTCCAACAGGTTAAGCTTTTGGAGAAGTTGGTAAGTTAACTCTACTTACCAGTTTGGGTCATTGTATCATCTATAAGGATGCTGCAGTTGTATATAAATATGGGTCATTGTATCATCTATTAAATATACAAAAGAAATTCATTTTAATACGTTATTGCTCTACGAATTTGGAAGATACGTGGAGCAGAGCTTTGAGCGAATCTATCTTTGAGATCAACCCAAACTTCACTTGCAGTGGCAGCAAATATCACACTGTCGGCAATATCCTTGGCGAGACTCGAGCAGCCAAGAGAGAATCAGAAAGTTACATCTTACCCAAATGGTGAAATCGGCAGAAGTTTCGGCAGGCTTGGGAAGAAAACCATCTACAAATCCCCACTTGTTCTTCGCACGAAGGCCCATAGCCATAGCTCAATGTTCCGTAGTTATCTCCAGTTAAGGGATGAGAAACAAGGATGGAGCCCAGATTATTGGAGTGGTGAACGTAAATGGGCTAGAAACAAGGAAATATAGACTTAACCGAATGCCAGCATCTCTGTTAAGTCCACAAGAAAAGTGACATTCACTGATGGTCATGACCGTCGGTGTATATGCCAATGAACATCAGTGTATCTCACACCGACGCTTTTAGTTAACGTCATTGATGCTACCATGCCTAAAAGTATTTACCGACGTTTCTTGCAAGCTGTCAGTGTTGTCATTTACACTGGCGGTTATGAACGTCATTAAAAATCGAAAACAAAACGTTGGTATTTAACTTATCACCAACGTTTTAAGTAAACCGTTGGTGTATGCAATATTACACCGACAGTCACGACCGTCATTAAAATCCACGTGGGCCTTTGGATACGTATATTTACCGACATTTCGTGACCATCGGTAAATTCAGCGACGCTAAGGACCATCAGTGAATACCTCATTGAAAATGTGAACGTGGTGATTAGTGCCATTATCAAAATATGATGGTTGGGAGCACTAATTACAAAAGGGACTTTTTTTTTTTTCAGAGGAACATAAAAATGTTTTTATTTCTGACGACTCAAAGCGACCAATACGAAAAAAATCTTGGCTGCGCAACGTTGAGCAGGAGCCCCCCTGCGCAACGCTCTAAAATACACTAATAGCAGGGGGTGTGGCAATATCAATTCCATGGTCTGATATTCCCATACGCTTTGTTTGATATTTCCACACCCCCTGTTTTTTCTTGATTTTAGTGCGGTGGGCAGGAGGTTCCTGCGCAGCCAAATTGCTTTGTTCGACCAACAGACACCCTTCAAATAATTTTTTGCATCTCCTGTCGAATGAGTTACATTTACGTGATAAGAACTAGTAGACTAAATTATAGGACTCTGTGAAGAGACCGTGACACGTCCAATACTAACAAAACAAGACAGAGATGAGAGGTCTTTTTGGCTTTGGGAAGAGCACAAGAATGCTTCATTTTTATTTTTGACCACATAATACAACCAACTAACGGTTCTTCTTGGGCACTCTCTTGAGAAAAGTGAAGGGTTTGATATTAGGTTCTCTCTTGGGTGAAGAAGATAAAAGAAGAAAGCAAACATCTAAGGAGCGAAGGCGCTTGGATCCTAGAGGGCATTAAGTTTATTTCTCGTGTAACCCGGAGAAAGCTATGGGCTTTTGTTATCCGGTGAGTGCCTCTTGTAACCCTTTTATTTCCACATAGTAAAAGCTTTTGAAGTCTTCTCCCATGGACGTAGCCACAGACATCGTGTAGTGAACCACATAATTCTCGTGTGCATTTCTTGTAGTTTGGCTTGCACTTCATTTATTTGTTCTTGCAAATTTACTTCAGAAACGTTCCTTAGTATTATTAATCAATACTCGAAACACACTTCATGTTCGGATTGTTAACGGATCACCACGGAGGGTTGTTTAGCGCCTCAATTCCGCAACAAGTGGTATCAGAGCTTTGGTTCAACAATGGTGGTGACGGTTTCTAGTGCAAAGTTTGAAGTGGAAAGATTTGATCGGAAAAAGAGTTTTAATTTGTGGCAAGTTAATGTTAGGAATTTGTTGGTTCAACAAGGATTACATAAAGCACTGTTAGGGAAGGCGAAGAAGCTAAGATATATGTCAGATGATGATTTAAATGACATGGATATGGAGGCTATGATCTCTATTCGCTTGTCGTTGGGAAATTATGTCAAATACCTTGTTATGTATGAGAAACCTGCGGCGGATATGCGGTTGAAACTTGAGAGCTAATACATGACAAAGTCTCTTACAACCAGGTTGTATTTGAAGAAACAATTATACAACTTGAAAATGAAGGAAGGGACTAAAGTGAAAGAACACTTAAATGCCTATAACAAAACTATTTGTCAATTACGGAATATTGATGTGGAAATTGATGATGAAAACAAGGCCATGATTTTGTTGACTTGTTTACCTCCATCTTATGAACATTTGGTTACAACACTACTCTATGGTAAGGATACCATAGAGTTAGAGGAGGTCACTATTGCTCTTTTTTCTAATGAGTTGAGAAAGAGGCCTACGAGTGAGAAGCAAGAAGTGAATGGTTATGTTGGGTCGCAACAAGTGAACGGTTTCAATCTTAAATGTAAGCCTGGCTACTTTTTAAAAATACATTTTTATGGTATCCACCTTCAAAGATGTAAAACCTTCATTGGTGAGAGAGGGAGACACTGGGAATTGAAGGGGTAAGTACTAGTTTACAAAAGTGTTGTACGGAGGGTGAGAGAGAGAGAAAGAGAGAGAGTTGTGCCGATTTTGATGTGTTGTACAAGTGTTGTACCAGTTGTAATGTCATAAGCGGTAAAAGGGGGTGAATTTATCCTACATCATTACAACACATTTCCCCCTTGAACTTCAAAATTGCAGCCCCCCATATGACATTAGCATCATCTAGATTGTTCATCATTAGGACTCTGCATATGATTAACCTATTGACTTTTCCTTTTGTGAACAGGAGAGTCTAATTATAATTCAAAATTATAATATGAGGAATGATAGAGGCAAGGGAGCCTCTGCATAATGAGCCGGAAAAGGGCCCTCGATACTATCGACGTAATTTTTGGTTACATTTTAAAATCAGTTGAAAAAGTAAAATCAGTTATACTTAATGACGTGAATCAAATCATGAGCCCTTTTACGGCTATTTATTCAAGGCCACCCTTGCATAAATCATTCCTCTTATAATATATACCCATTTTGTTTTTGTGTGTCTTTTGCCTTTTAGTTTGGGCACTTTAAGCTTTTGTGGTCTTATCAAAGCAAAACTTGCCATCATGCTTTGTGGAGACATTTAGTCCCATATTGGAAAGTGGAGGAAAGATTCATGGGTATATATTGATTTTCATTTTGCTTGTTTTGCGAATGTGGAGATGAAAAGGGGGGCCTATGCGTTTGAGTGGCCGAGTGGACGCGGTGGCCTTTTGGCTATACCACATGTGCGCCGGTCTGGCTCAGCCGGCCACCCGTGAAGATCGAAGCTTTTTCTCTGCCTCCCCTTTTATTTTATTTTTGTTACTACCCACGCAAATTCTCCAGTAACTTTGAAGTTATTAGCGAATAAGTTCGCCGTTCTGGTCAATAACTTTGCCGTTCTGAGTAAAGAACTTTGCCATTCTTGGTGACTAACTTCGTCGTTATTAGCGAATAACTTTGAAGTTATCAGCAATGTTTTGCATCTTTTGGTTTTGTAACCGCCCATTAAGTGCGGCTTTATCTTTCTTCCAGCCGGGCAACATTCTAAACATTCCCCAAACGTGTCCTTTAATTAAGGGATTACGGACGCAACTTTTGGAAGTCTTTTTAAGGCGTTGTTTTGGGTGAGAGAAAAAAACATAAAGTTTCTCTCTGTTTTTACTTCTCTTCTTCTACTTACTGGGTCTTGCTGTTGAGAAGTTTTTGGGTCATGTTTTCGTCCCTGATCAAGGCTGCGTAAGCGTATTCGCTAGGCATCCGGATAGCATGAGTGCACGTACACCCTCTGGCGCGGAGTTGTTGAATCCTGGAGACATACGCTGGAATACCCAATCCGCATCACGACTCATCGTAAGTTGGGGTGATACTTGTATCAAGGACAGTGAATTAAGATTTGCGCCTCAACTCATGGATAAGTTCCTTTCACGATTACTTGGTTACTGTTTTGTTTGTACATATTATATTTATTGCAGAATTTTCATATTCATAATCAACTACTTCTATATCATCATATTCATCTTGGAAAAAAGGTATAATTTGAACTTTCCCTAATATCCTAAACAACATAACCTTACTCAAGGTTTTAAATTTCGACCGAAATCCAAAATTCGGTCTAGACCTAAACTGAAATTGGGTAAACCCGAAATGTTACAAAATCTTGACCTTGAAATTTCGGTCCGAAATTTAAGGGATATCACAAAAAAAATCTGGATTTTTTCACTACTTAATATTTTCTCGAAATTTCAGCCGGAATTATCGAAATTTCAATAGCTAAGGCCGAAATTTTGTAAAAGATAAAATATTATTTTATTTATTTCGTTATATTTCGTCCGAAATTTCAAAAGGGTTTTGTTAACGAGTTCCCCTAGGGCACTCGTTAAGGTGCACTGAATATGTAAATCTACACATTGTTTGAGAGAAAAGACTCAAAAGCCATGTAGATTTATTTTAAATTTACATTTTCAATGTAATTTTTTTGTAAATTTATTGTAGATTTACATTTTCAATGTCCTTTAACGAGTGCCCCGGGGACACTCTTTAACAAAATCCTAAGTACAACTAGTTAAAGAAAGTTTAAAACCAAGGGATAGGTGTCAAATTTGATTTCGGAATGCATTTCAGCGGAAATTTCAAAATTTTTGATGAAATTTAGACTTCACTATTTTGATTGGCTTGTGAGAGCTATTTGTGAATTCTAACAGTTTTTTGCAACTAGTTAAAGATAGTGTAAAGCCAAGGGATGAGTGTCATTAACAAAAAAATATGGCATATATACTATTCCACATTCTGAAGATAATGTCTATCTGTATTAGTGATTGAGTTCTCTCCACGAGTAAACAGCATTTACTCCTAATGCTTTCGTTATACACTTTTCCTCTTTGCCTATATACTAGTAAAAATGCACGTGCATCCCAGTTAAAATTGTACAGACCACATCATAGGTTGATCTAAACCGTCCATGTGATGGAACACAACATCAATAGGTTGTGCCCATAAAATCATTTACATACGCTGATCCTAGCCCTCCAATCTGTAGAGGTTTCCATGATTGTTGTTCCTCTTAAGGTGTCCAGAATTCGTCAATATTTTTACAGGTGTCCTGCATTCGTAATATCAACATTTCTGTAATTTCACCCACACATAGTGAATAAGGAAAAGTAGTTTTTTCGTCATCGCTAGGCGTGCAACTTGGGTGTCAACCCGAACCAATTCGGGTTGGGTTAGGTCGGGCTGACCCGATTTGATATGGTACCAATTGTTGACCACCTCAACTCAAGCCGGGTTGTTTTGGATTTTGAGAACCAATAGTGAGTCACCAATAATCAGTTGTTAACTCACAATCAGTTCTCAAAATCCAAACTAAACAGAGACTAACAATTAACAAAGGAAAATATTATCCGCAGTACTATATTTTGATGATCACACTCCTCACTTTATTCAAGTACGGTATGGCCCGCACCATAGGATTATCCAAACCGTCCATTGTGGACTGTGGAGACTATTTCAATGTTGAAAAAGAAAAACACAAATATACAGAACTTCTTCAGATGGAACCCAAATTCGGGTTTCGGGTCAGGTCGGGTTGCCCGACAGCCCAACCCGACCCAACCCAATTTCCAATTGGGGTTGATTTTCCCATTCCAACCCAACCCAACCCTATTTGCGAAAAAGCTTAACCCGACCCAACCCAAATTCGGGTTGAACCCGTCGGGTTCGGGTTGAATGGGGTTAATGGTAAAAGAGTAATGCTGACATGTAAATGCCAAATAAAAAGAAAAGAAATTTCTTTTTGATGGGTCACTTCCTACATAGGTTGTGCCCCAAAATAATTTTCATAGGTTTATCCGAACCCTCCGATCTATAGAGGGTTATAGGTTGATCTAAATCGTCCATGTGATGGAACACAACATCAATCGGTTGTGCCCGTAAAACCATTTCCATAGGTTGATCCTAGCCCAAGGTTGATCCGAACCCTCCGATCTATAAAGGATTATAGCTTGATCTAAACCATCCATGTGATGGAACACAACATCAATCGGAATAAATAACCATAACCATGAGTGACTAATCAGGCTCTGACACGTGTTTTAGTAGGCATGACGTCTTGAAAAGAAATATATTCTCAAACAGTATACACCACTTCAACATTTATCACAGAATCCTCTGTTTGTAGCACATTGTCTCCAATTTAAATTTTCTAATGCTTTTTAGTGCAATACAGAGCAAATATATCTCATGATATCAGTGCACACATAGTGCAATTAGCAATATGCAAGAAGCTTAACAAAGATCTAGCATATTGAACCACTTTTTGTGCATATTAATACAGAGGATTCCCATAATAATTATCACAAGGCATATATCAGCTCAGTTAAGGTTCAAACGAGGGTGTCGTTATAAATATCGTACGTATCATAACGCCGCCACCAACTCCCAACAACCCTTGCACTGATCAGTCATCATTTACTAAGAATCGTTGTTAAGAATCCCAATTTTCTCAATTGAATCACAATTTTCTAACCAGGATTCCCTTATCCAAAAAATGCCACTCATCAAAACTGGGGAATAAAAATGCCACCATCAGTATGGCAGCCACAACCTCCATTTTGGACGGAGGACTCATTGACCGATGATTCCTCCAACAAGGAAAAACTAGCAAGAATCATGCTTGGGCAATTGACGCTACTCAGCGATTTCTCATAAAATCAGATTCTTTGCAGGACCCAAAAATGTATAAATAATTAGTAAATTGAGTCTCACTTGATCGATCTTCCTCGCACAAGACCAACATGTATCTAAACTGAAATTTCTAAGGCAATAGTCCATAGTAAGTGACCAACATGGATCTCTCAAACTGAAATTTATAAGGCAATAGTCCATGGTTAGTGCATGCAGTAATGTCCAAATACAACTAGTAGAAGTTATATTATCCACAACATCTGCTATACACATTTATCCTCAAATGGTTCTATACAAATTTTGATATGAAATTACCTTGTAGGAAATTCTAGCCAATCCTCCATTAGCAGAACTGAATGCAAAAGAGCTGTCATAGAAAATGCAATATTATCAGTAGAGATAGAAAAATTCAAGTCAGACGTAACTCTAGACGTTCAGAATTATCAAGTCCCAAAACAGCCCTTGCCATCCAACACATAATGCTCAAATGAAGGGGGTTCCTTTACAAATTTGAACACTCAGTTTGGTAATGAAAATCATTCTAGATGAAACGAATCAGTAATGGAAGCCTAGAACTGTATTGAATATAACCATCGGAGAATATGTCCTTTCCCAAATTTCTTGGACAGAAATTGAACTATAACTTTTGTGCCAAAATTCTTCAATAACCATTCATCAAGTCCATATCACCCAAGTAACTCAATGCCAACAACTCTAACCAAGTAGCTATTGGAAGCATACTTAAAAAGCCTAATACTATCATGCTTAAATGAAAATAATAAGGTGGAGCGGGTTGTTAAGGGTTAAGGAACTTAATAGCTGGTCGTTTTCAAATTCCAATTCAATTTGCAGCATGTCAATTGCAAGTAGGCATTTCAACTAGCATTTGGAAGGCAAGACATTCTACATGTGTCAAGGCATTAAAGCTTTCTTCACGAAGGTAACTGGATAGAAGCTTCTACCTCGCAAATGATATAGAGATCAATACTACTATTAGGTTAGGAAGATACGGATTGAAACAAAAAGTTCTTATGCTATTAGGTTACTGCTTAATTCAAAGGCTCCATGACCAATTTGGTTGTTGGTATATGTTCCCAAACAGAAAGAAAAGACAATTCTTATAAAAGAAAACAAAGCAAGGTGCAATAAACCAAACCATCAAAAGGAGAAAAAACAGAAAAAAGGAAATGAAATCATGAAAACAAGTAATCAAACACGAAATACGAAATCCTCCACTGAAACTGGCTATTGCGGAGAAGAGAACCCAAATACAACTCATTCAATAAAAGAAGAATGATAAAAACTTGCGCGGATAATCAATCCCAGATTTCAAAACAGAAAACAAATGCCAAATACAACTCAAGAGGAAGCAAGACGCAAAACCCTAATTTCAAAACAGAAAACATTTATTAGAAAAGAAAATGAAACCCATGGAGAAATACACCAATTAGTACTAAACACTACCAAACGTCAAAGATCTCCCTTCATTCAATCTCCCTCCCTGAAAAAAAATGCTAAAACGGAGGTTGATTTTCAAAGAAACCTGGAAAAATAAGAGAATGAATGGAGGAAAGATAGAAAGGAGATAGCCTCTCTGGGGCTTGCGTTCTCCTCCATCTGTGAGAAAGAGCGAAAGAACAAAATGGATTCACACCCGTTTTCGTGGTTAGTTTTGTCATTTGAATAAAATGTTAGGGGCATAACTGGAAAAAAAAGTCTGAATTTTACATTTCTCCAATCCCTCAATGCGCAATACTTTTTGTTTCGCATATCCCTATCCCTACCGAATTACTTGGCATATCCCTACGGAAAAATTTACAATATCCCCACGGAAACATAGTTATTTTCATTGGTAGAAGAATTTCGTAGGCACACATGCTAGGATTTCCCTACGGATTACTACTCAGCCCGTAGGTAAAAACTATATCCTACCGAAAACTTAACACCGGTAGGGATATTGGTTTATTTCCCTCTGAATTTTAAATCTGTAGAGAAAAAGTAAACTTCTACCTATTGATGTAGTTAAAGTCGGTAGGGAAAGCGCAGTTTTGTTGTAGCGTGATCACATTTTTTTGAATATTTGATACTTCAATTCTGTGTATGCATTATAATTTGGAATATTTATCTTATTTAATGTATGTGCAAAACTTTCTCTACATGATATTGATTATGATTATAGAAGTATCTATAACTCAGCTTACCTACCAAAAGAGCATCCATAACCTAAAATATAATATTTCATGATATCTTCCAGGCATTTCTTCAGACATAAAGTGTTAATGTCAGAATTCAAGTAAATATCTTGCAAAATATTCATCAAAGATATGGAAATCACAGGCTATCGTAGGTAATCGATACTTTTTTTATAACCATATTAAAAAAAAAGAATTGCTTTTATTGAATTTCCTTTAAAACATTATTTTAATTATATCGTGAACTGGGTTTAAAATTTATTCGTTTTTCTTTAGAAATGAAAGATTTTATATGGTGCCTGGCTGTGAAGTCAAGTGTGGGAGGTACCACCCTTGAAATTTGATCCAGCAACATACCACTTCTTAAGAGTTGAATCAAATATCAAGGGCAGTACTTTTATCTTACCGCCTACACTCGACTTCACAGTCGGGCACCATATAATTTCGCTAGAAATAAAACTGTGAATCCCTCTTATCTTTAATAACTGAGAGGATTTAAATCGATAATTTCATCAGTGCTTGTGAGGATGACCTACTTTGTAGTTGGAGATCTTTCTCTATGCAAAGTAACTTCTCTAGGTTGATCGTCGTTGTTTGAAAATTTTATTGTATTTCTTGAACTATTTTCCATCTAAGGAATTGTTTTAGATTGTATCCTGAAAGCTGACAAAATGTGTTGCTTGTTAGCGATGATTGGACAGAAACTATTATCATGAGTAGTACAAGCACGCACGAACGCGCGCGCACACACAACAAAGTTATTAACATCTGTAGCATTGCTAATAATTTTCATTATTTCCTATTACATATCCTTCACTGAAAAGCTGAAACGTTGAGATATTCAATTTCTAGTTGTGTGACTGTGCAAACTATCATTTCCTTATTGGATATGTTATCTTTGTAGGTATCATTCACTTGGTAAAATTATCTTATTTAAGATCTTATTTTCTTATACGAAATCACTATTGCCGGTTAATATGCTACTATGCTTTAATAGTATAGTGAAAAATAAGTTACAGTAATGCTGGGTCATTGAATGATTGTAAGGAATAGTCAGATAATACAATTTTTCTTTTAATTATATTATCAAATTTATAAGTAGCATTTGGTATTTATTAAGTGGATTTTAATTAGGCCTTCCTGTCTATTTCATTCTCTCTGTTTTATTTTTATTTTTTATTTTTTGGGCGGGGTATCATTTCCTTAAATGGGTATGGTGTGGCTAATAAGAATGAGAAATGTTATTAGGTTCTGCTGTATTACTACGATCCTATCTCCCATCAATGCTTCCGATAAAAAAGGGAGGTTCTTCAATTTCTCAGACCATGAATAATACCAAGACCTACACCCAATGCCAAGGCTATGAAATTTGTAAGTTTTCACATAGTATCTTCTAAAATTTACATCTTGGCAAGTTGAAGATCAAGTAGAAACCAGTATTTCACTGTGAGCCTCGTATGCATGTGTTGCTTTTCAGCCTTTAGGAAGTCCTTAGCCACATGATCGTGATGCTTCCATTTCTATGATGTTCAATTATGACGATGGACCTGGCAAACAGGCGGGCTGGGCCGGGTTTGACCCATTTTTAATGATAGGGCCTGATGGGGTGTAAAAACAGCAGCCTATCACAGGCCTCCACCTGTCCTGGACACCTGTCCTGGAGTAGGTGAACTCCAGCCTATAGCAGGCCGCCACCTGTCCTGGACACCTGTCCTGAAGTAGGTGAACTTCAGCCTATAGCAGGCCTCCACCTGTCCTGGACACCTGTTCTGGAGTAGGTGAACTCCAGCCTATAGTAGGCCGCCACTTGTCCTGGACACCTGTCCTGAAGTAGGTGAACTTCAGCCTATAGCAGGCCGCCACCTGTCCTGGACACCTGTCCTGGACACGTCATCGAATTTCCCTCTATAAAAGAGGGTTCAAAGCTCAAACAAAGGGTAATGAAAAACCTTCTCTCCACCTTAAACTCTCAGAACTAGCTCTGCACTCCTGCTCATACTGACTTGAGTGTCGAAGGGCCTGTCCGGAGTAAAACCCGGGTTGGTCTTCTGACCTCGCTTGCCTTTGTGCAGGACTTAGCTCTTTCAGCAGGACTCAGTCCTTCCACTCCGCTTCACTCTGGTCCTCCAAGACTCAGTTCCTCTGGTCGTCTAGCTCAGCTCTCACGTAACTGCCGTACCTGTTACTGATTTTAGGTCTAACAGATTGGCGCCATCCGTGGGACCCCAGAACTAAAAGCTGTTCAAATCCCTTACAAAAATGGCAGGGCGCAAGAGTGCGCGAATACCAACCGCACGGACGACTCAAGACGCGCTACCTCGCAGGACCCGAAGTGAGCGAATCACCTCACTGGTGGTGGCAGCCTCTGCCATAGCTGAACAGAGCCCGGCTCGTTCGCAACACCTCAATCCTGCACCTACTCCAGATCAAGTTCAAGCCCTTTTTCAACAGATGATGGCCCTCGTCGGTCAGTACCAACAACTACTTCAGGCGTCTCCCCAACCTCCTCTAGAAGCTCCACGACCTATACGGGAAAGGTCGAATGTTCACGGGGGAGAGCCAGCTCTCCAAGGAGAAGACTGGACTCACCACTCAAGGCAAGTCCATCCCCCCAGAGCCAGGCATGCTCATACAGAGCCACACCGCCGCCATAGGCCGCGGTCCCGCTCTGCACAAGGGCACCGAGCTCACGAAGGGCGCGCACAGCAAGAAAAGTTCCGGCCTCATCAAAAGAGTCGGGAAAGTCAGTCCGGCTCTGCGGCGAGCCCATCGGTGGAGAGAAGCAGGTCACTAGACCGTAGAGCGGATCCGATGCTACGGAGGATGGAAGAAATGGACCACCGAATAGAAGAGCTGGCAAAGGATCAGAGCCGACCCGCTTCGAGGGCGTTCTCAAGCAGAACGCCGTTCACCGACGACGTCATGGGTGCCCCAGCACCCAGAGGATTCAAAATGCCAACCGTCCCGCAGTACGACGGGACCACTGACCTAGTGGACGACTTGGAGACCTTCAGAACAATGATGCTTCTCCATGGCGCGTCAGATGGCTTCCTTTGTAGAGCATTCCCGACGACGCTGACTGGTGCCGCAAGGGACTGGTACTCAAGGATCAAACCAAACTCCATCAGCAACTTTGATGACTTCGGGGATGATCTCGTCCGCCACTTCATGAGCAGCCGCAGGCCAAGGAAAACAACAGCATCCTTGATGGCCTTGCGGCAGGACGAAAGTGAGCCTCTAAAAGTGTTCGTCCACCGCTTCAACAGGGAGGCACTTCAAGTGCCAAATCTGGATCCCTCAGCAGCTATGAACGCGCTCCTCGCGGGTGCCAGATCCAATGATTTCCGCCGCTCAGTAGCCCGCCAAAATCCGCACTCTCTGGCAGACCTAATGGCTGGGGCTGAGGAGTACATAACGGTGGAAGAGACATTGGCAGCCCTCGACTCAAATCGGAGGAGAACCTCTGAAGACAAAAACCATACCAAGCAGCATAGGGAGGATAAAGCCTCCAGAAGAGAAAAGTCTCCACAGAGAAGAGAAGTGAACTTCACGCCTCTCAACACCTCCCGGAAACACATACTGGCCGCCATCAGCGGAGAAGAATTCGTGAGGTGGCCAGCTAGAATGATCTCCAAAGGAAATAGGAGGGACCCATCAAAGTACTTTCGGTTCCACAGGGACCACAGCCACGACACAGACGAATGCTGGCAGCTCAATGAGGAAATCGAGCAGTTGATTGGCCGGGGCTATTTGAAAAAATACGTCCGAGGTGACGGCCGTAAACCGGAGCGCAGAGAGAAGAGTCCTCGGGGCCATAGTCCTCGACGGTCGCAGCCGCCCCTTACCCGGAACAAGTCCCCTCTGCCATCCAGTTCACAACCAGAGGCACCACGATCCCAGCCAAGGGAGGTCATTGGCACAATTATGGGCGGATCGGCCGCCGGAGGCACATCAACTGCTGCTCGTAAAGCATATGCCCGCCGGGTAAACGCCGTGCACACAAGCAGTAAGAAGACCAAGATGGAGAATGAAATCTCCTTTTCAGACGCAGACCTGGACAACCTGATACTACCTCACGACGATGCACTGGTTTTAACCATGCTCGTCGCTAACTGGGAAGTGAAGAAAATCCTTGTAAAAAACGGGAGTTCGGCGGACATCTTGTACTATCACGCCTTTCAGAAAATGATGATAGGCGACGACCGCTTGAAGCCGGCGAACTCAGATCTGTTTGGTTTCTCAGGAGAGGTTGTGAAAGTGGAGGGGCAGATTGAACTCCCAGTCCTTGTCGGAGAACCGCCCTATCAAGCGTTCGCCATGGTCAATTTCCTAGTAGTGAGGGCCACTTCGGTCTATAACGCTATCTTAGGACGGCCTGGCCAGAACCTGATTCGTGCGATGGCTTCAGCTTATCACCAGAAAATGAAATTCATAACGCCAAACGGTGTGGGTGAAGTTCGGGGAGACCAACCCCAGTTCAAGGAGTGCTATGCAATGGCACTCAAAGGCAAAAATGCTGTTGAATCACTGCCAATTGAGCTACTCGACTTAAGGGACGAACTCCGGGGGACTCAGCTCGCCGAAGACCTCATCTCCATCCCATTGTGCCCAGAAGATAATGATAAAGTCGCTCTGATCGGCTCCTCTCTAAGTAGCAGCATCCAGCGCCATCTCACCGAGTTTCTTCAAGACAATGCAGATGTCTTTGCGTGGGCTCCCATTGATATGCCTGGCATTGACCCGGAGGTCAGCATACACAGACTCGGTGTTGACACAACCTGCAAACCGGTGAAACAGAAAAGAAGGCATTTCGCTTTCGAAAGACGGCAGGCGATAAAAGAAGAAGTGGAGAGGCTTTTAAAAGCTGACTTCATTCGGGAGATTCAATATCCTGACTGGTTGGCGAACGTGGTCCTTGTAAAAAAGACAAACGGAAAATGAAGAACCTGCGTCGACTTCACTGATCTGAATAAGGCTTGTCCCAAGGACAGCTATCTGGTCCCAAAAATTGATCAGCTCATTGATGCCACTGCAGGCCACGAGTTACTGAGCGTCATGGACGCTTTCTCCGGGTATAACCAGATCAGGATGTATGAATCAGACATACCAAAGACTTCGTTTGTGACAGATCAAGGGACCTATTGCTACCGTGTCATGCCCTTCGGCCTCAAAAATGCCGAAGCCACTTATCAGAGGCTCGTGAACAGACTTTTTCAGAATCAGATCGGCCGTAACATGGAAGTCTATGTCGACGATATGCTGGTCAAAAGCCGAAGTGCACAGGATCACGTGTCTGATCTGAGAGAAACATTTCAGGTCCTGAAAAAGCATAGCATGAAGCTAAACCCCACCAAATGCACCTTCGGCGTCGGCTCAGGAAAGTTCTTGGGGTTTATGGTAAGTCAGCGAGGGACAGAAGCCAATCCGGAGAAGATCAATGCCGTGGTGGAGCTCACTCCACCAAAAACTATCAGAGAGGTACAGCGGCTCACAGGAATGATAGCCGCGCTAGAGCGCTTCATCTCGAAATCCGCAGAGAGGTGCCTACCTGTGGACCCCGATCCGAGATAGGCGGTGAGGGAACGGGTCCCTAACACCCCCTCTAGATCATCCACGTGAATGGAGAGCTCTGCCAAGGAACTATCAAAACGGATGCCACCCTCATAGCATAGCACGAGTGGCGATATAAAAAAGAAAGAGATATGTCTAGATCCGGAGCCAAGGCTCGAAACCATGACATACCTGAAATAAACTCAAAGTCGTCATCCATGGATATGCCATGGAACCCTAAAATCAAATCATCTGTGCAATGGATAACCAGAAATATATATGGGTTCGTGCCTGATTACGAATGGGGAAGGTCTGAAGAGCACCCCCAATTTGTCCGAGTGCAAGCACTTGGTCTCTTATGCCATTTTCATTAACTCCAAAGAAGTTTGGGTAAAAATCATGTGAAATGAGAACAATCCTCAGGAGTCGTCTACCTAAGCATGCATTTCCTGAGAATACAAATAGTAAACATACATAAAAAAAATGAAAGATGTGTCACCTAAGCATAGCTAGGTTATGAGTGGCATGCCTAATGAGTGTCTAAGTTCTGATGTGCAAACACATGCAAGCTATAGCTAAAGGTATAGGATCAGTACAAGAAAGTAAGAAAATACATCAAAACATATAATAACAACACAACAAATCCTAAGACTCTAAAACATTAGCCAGAGTCTTCGAATGGTCTGATGTTCATCCAAAGAAGCCTACGTATCCCCGCCTCCACGAGAATCAAGGCAACGTAGTTCTTCCCGCCTATTCTAAGCTATGATGCCTAAGACACCTAGACCTCTATCCTAGACTCGATCTAAGAGACCGGACCAGTTATTAAAGTTTCTTGTACGATTATTTAAATTCCAGTGAATTGTGGATTTTAGGACACCCTATATGCCCTAACTAAATGCAGATTAGCCCTAAGCTAATGCAGGTGATTCCTACAACCTATGTGTAACTAGGCTGTATTTTCTAAAGAATACCAAGGGTGGACTAACGTATCCAATTCTAGTCATCACTAGGCGATGTGGATCGCCGACTGACCGGACGGAGGCGCTCCTATAACTCTAGGACAGACTCCTAACTCTGAAACAAGCACACAATAAACAAACAATCAAACAACCTATCAAAAGAAACTCCTAACTCTAAAACTCTCTATCTAGGAGAAACTCCGAACTCTAAAGGAAGATCTTTTGAAAACAGGGTTTTAAAGGTTGCTTATTTAAAAAGATTTAAAATGTTATTTACAAAAGTTTCGCTGGACTTGGGATATAAATCCCAAGCTGCACTACGTATCTCGTGGAAGAGGATCAAGCCAACGTAGTTCGCAACGAACTCTCCTAATTAAAACCTAACAATCCAAAGATTTAAGGTTTTTAATGTTTTTCAAATGTTTTTGACATTTTTAAAGTTTTCAATGTTTTTGACATTTTTAAAGTTTTCAAATTTTTTTGGATTTTAAAATATTCCAATGCTTTTGGATTCTTAAATATTTTCACCCCTTCAAGGAAACATGCAAGCATAACCACAAACTAGGGCTCAAAAGGGGAAACCCCGAACAAACAACAAGCGTCTCAAAGAGACGAACCACAACGCGCAAAGAAGTGTCCCAAGGACAGAGAAAACGAATCTATGATCTCAAACAAGCAAAGCTCTAATAAGACTGAGTTAGTCTCTAATCAAAGAAGAACGGCGACAACACTAAGGAGAAACTCCCAACTAATGACACTATCGAAAGTGAGGGTAAATGAGTCAAAGACTTTCTAAAAAAATACCAACAAAAACCGAATGAGTCAAAGACTCTTTAATAAAACTCCTAAAAGGACAAATGAGTCAATGACTCTCTAATAAAAGCACCTAAAAGATGAATGAGTCAAAGACTCTCTAACAATGACATCCAAAGGACGAGTGAGTCAATGACTCTCTAATAAATGCTATCCAAAGGACGAGTGAGTCAACGACTCTCTAACAATATCATCCAAAGGACGAATGAGTTAAATACTCTCTAATGAATGCTTCTAACGAAGACAAATGAGCCAAAGGCTCTCTAATACTAAAACTTAAATCAGAAATGAGTCAAAGACTCTCTAAAAGGAGCTGCTCTAAAATAAGGCTGGGTAAGCCTTCTAAAAAAGGAAACCCTCTAAATGAAACAAGGCTTGTCTCAAAATAGGGGCTATCATGTCTAATGGTATATAAAAGGCTGGACTGACCCACTAAATAAAAGAGGGGACTGCTACTTGAACTGAGCAAATCCCCTAAGAATGGGCTTAGGCTATCGCCTTCATCGCCCACAAAACGAAAGGGTTATCTAAAATTAGAAGGCACCTAAAAGGTAAGATGTCTCTACCTGAGGAAAGAGAAAGAGGACAAAGGGTATCATCATGACAAGATAGGTCCTCTAAAGGATGGGCTTGGGCTATCGCCTTCATCGCCCTTCTGAGAGGGAGATTTTTGAAAACCCATGGAAAGATTAAATGCTGGAGACAATTCGAAACTCTGATGAAAATCATGCATACGGGAAGAGGCTCAGAAACGAGATTCAGATGTCAACACAAGACCTGAGGGGAGAGCAGGGGAAGAAGAGAAGAATGGGGCTCTGAGCGCGCGCGCTAATGTCATTATAGAAATATGGGGATATAAACACCAATTTCAAGAAAAGAGACATTTCCATCAAATATATGCTACTCGCCTCAAATCCAAACCAAAGTAAAGTAAAGAATTAAGCCCCTCCTCGCAGATCAAAGATTAAAAGCAAGATGAAACTCGTCCCAAAAAGCCTATTCGAGAATCATACATTCAACAACAGATGGTTTGATTGATACTATTTCCTGCGAAAGTTAAGGAGAATTGCTTGGGAAGACAAGGTAACCATGGGACAACTCTCATACACTACTGATCATGACCATCATGCCTTGAACAAAACACTCAACAACTGTAAGATCTAAAGACCATCAGACATAGTTACTATCACAACATCATCACTATCGATCCTCAAGATGAACTTAATAAAATAATATCCAGGAAAAATTAGGACTTTTCAAAGAAAACAATCATAGATCGATCAATGAAGGGAAACATGCGATCTATTTTTCATTCACTCAAGCATTTGGTGATAACAACATGCTTTTCATTTTTAGCTTTCACAAGAAAAGGCATTCAACCCACTATGTTGTGAGGCCATTACAAATCCAAAACAAAAATATATTTGTTTTCAGTAATATCATATCCACATGGATTTTTTAAATCTTCCAAGAAAACAATAATACAAATGATAGATCTAATAGGGGAATAACCATCCAAATGACAACACACCCTATCATCTGATAATTCAAACATTTATTCCTTCGATATGAGGTAAAGAAACGAGATCAAGTAATGAGCATAATCAAACCCTCGACATGGGGTCTCCTGTGAAATCAGATATTACTCATACTCATGACATGGAGTAGAGTAATAATCTGATTTCCTACATCAACTAAGCCTACATCTCTCCACTATTCATTCATCAAAAAAATAGATTGCCACCTCAAATTCAAGAGCCAGATTAACACCAGATTAATGAATTACTGCTATCATACCAGAAAACAGAGTAGATCTCTGCAAAATCTCAGCCATACAAGGGTTAGAATAGTTACCTATGGAACTACTACAATTACCAAGGAGGCGATTTGATGCGGTGGGGAAGAAGATGCTCTGCACCGGTGGAGTTGCCGGAGAATAAGGTTGTCGGAGATGATGATTCTTGCCCGAGAAGGTTGAAAATGACGGAATCCGGCAAAATGACCGGAGAGGTAATCAAGCCTTTCACTCTATCCCTCTTTCTCAATTTCTCTCTATTTCTCAATCTCTCAGATCGCTCTCTCGCAGATCTGAAAAACCGTAGATCTCTTTCTCGATCTCTGCTTCTACTCTCCCCGATTTTTTTTTAAGAAAACCCAAGCTATAGAAGAGGAGATGAGGGTTGTAGTGGCTGGCCTTAGTGATGGTGGAGGTGGCAGAGATGGGATATTGGCCGGAGAAGAAGGGTATCGGCCGGATTCAAGCGAGATGCCCGGAGAAAATGAGAAATAGGGACGGCTGGTGTGGGAAGGGTTTCAAGGATTTATGAGGTAGGGAAAAATGGAGAAGATGATGATCAGAGGGTGGATGTGGTGTCTCGGTTGGAGATGGTGATGGGTTTGTGGAAGAATATATCTCAGATATAAGATCTGGGGGTTAGGGCTGAAGAAAATGAAGAAATTATGCAACGAAATGGACGATCGGAGCTTGGATTCCGGCCGGTAGTTCTGCCGGAGAAGGAGATCGGAAGCCGTCTGCACCTTTTCTGCCTCTTAGATCTCTCGAAATTTTTCTGACGAAGATGAAGAGAATCCTCTCTTCTCGGAGATAGATCGGAGAAGGAAGATGAACTTACCGGAATCCATAGGGTTTGCCGGAATTTTTTACAGATCTGAGTTTCGGCCGGAGCTTGAACCGGAGAAACGATCGGAGAAGAGAGGTTGTGGGGGCTGAGAAGTGATAGAATAAGTCTGGATCGGAGCTCCAAAATCCGGCCGGAGATAGTAATCGGAGAAGAAGAAAAGAAATGAGGATTTGGGTTTTCTCTCTCTCACTCTCTCTCTCGAATTTCTCTGCGAGAAATGAACAGTGCCCCTTCATTTTGATTTTTTTTTATATATATCAAAGTAATAGTGTTGATAATGGCACCTCCAATTGATGATGCGCGCGGAAAAGGATGAGGCGCGCCCGCCAGGTTTGTCCTATTCGGCTTGGGCGCGCCCATCACAGGATTACTCACCCCCCTTCTTACCCGGATATTCCATTATGCAGATAACTCACCCCCCTTTATACACTTATACTACGCCTCCTTCTTGGATCGTTCACTGAGCAAACGGGCTCGGATCTCGATGAAAATTTACGGAGATCTAAGGGAGACCTTAAGCTACCCTAAGGTTCAATTTGGGACCCCAGCTCATTGATTTGATGAGGCTTCGCACAAACATAGCGAACTTGGGTCCGGTCAAAATGGGGTGTCTACAGATGCCCCTCTTTGGCAGAGCGTGCCTGTCACGCGAATGGCAAAGCTGAACAGACGACACATTTTGACCGACCCGAAAGCAAAGCAAATTTTTGGATTTTTGGTTCTAAGAACGGCATTTATAAGGGTAAGACTCTACTAACAATAGGGAGATAGCCTCTCACCGACTCTTAACTCGGCAACTACGACATCTCAAAGAGATAGCCTCTCCCTAATACTCATGACTCAACTATCTGAACTAGTTAACAAAGATAAACAAACGATTATAAAACACAAACACATTATTTTTTTTATCAGGCTAAGCCAAAGTAAACATAACAATGGCTCAAAGAGCACCAATCAAACAAACAAATTAATCACTTCAATCACTCAAAGAGTTTCCATCTTTTTTTAAATTTTTTTAGAAACCACATTGCGATTTGTCTAAGACAAGTATAACTCCAAACACTCAAAGAGTTTTTCCCTTTTAGAAACCTGCAAAAATAGGCCAAAGACCACTATAGTGAAACTCGTCCAAAACAAGTTCAAAACCAAACACTCAAAGAGTTAAAAAAAAATTTTTATCATGCCGATCAGTCTAAAACTTGATCAATTATTAGGGTACTCGAATATTTGAGCTAAACTCAAACTTCTAATACCGAGGCGAAACTAAGTCTCAAGCCTGGCGATAGATATACAGATCATTGTTGAAAATAAATCTGTTTAACTATCCGAGTAACTCTGACTCCTCTCTTTTAAGGTAGCGAATCACTCCGGATCACGCAGTTCTGCTAAACAGTTCCACATAAACCCAAATTCGTATGTCCTGCTAAACAGTCCCATACAAACCTCTTCGTAGATACACATGACTCCTAACACGTTAGGAAGCTGCACATTGCAGAACGATGATTAGATAAGTCACTACTTGACATTACATTACTAATCATCAGGGTACTAAATACCTGGGAGAAGAAAAGAAGACAAATCCGTGTAACACAGGATCAGAAATATTTTCCCTATTAAAACCTTTCAAAAAGACCAAACCGTGTAACACAGGTTCGATAATTTCATTCCTGTTAAAAACCTTTCAAAAAGACCAAACCGTGTAACACATGTTCGGTAATTTCATTTCTGTTAAAAATCTTTCAAAAAGACCAAACCGTGTAACACAGGTTCGGTAATTTCATTTCTGCTAAAATTCTTTCAAAAAGACCAAACCGTGTAACACAGGTTCGGTAATTTCCATTTTTGTTAAAATCTTTCAAAAAGACCAAACCGTATAACACAAGTTCGGTAATTTCCATTTCTGTTAAAATCTTTCAAAAAGACCAAACCGTGTTAGACAAGTTCGGTAATTTCCATTTCTGTTAAAAATCTTTCAAAAAGACCAAACCGTGTTACACAAGTTCGGTAATTTATCTCGTCGATCAGTCTAAAACTTGCTCGACCAATTATTAGGGTATTCGAATATTTGAGCTAAACTCAAACTTCTAATACCGAGGTGAAACTAAGTCTCAAGCCTGGCGATAGATATACAGATCATTGCTGAAAATAAATCTGTTTAACTATCCGAGTAACTCTGACTCCTCTCTTTCAAGGTAGCGAATCACTCCGGATCACGCGGTTCTGTTAAACAGTTCCACATAAACCCAAATTCGTATGTCCTGCTAAACAGTCCCATACAGACCTCTTCGCAGATACGCATGACTCCTAACACGTTAGGAAGCTGTACATTGCGGGACGATGATTAGGTAAGTCACTACTTGACATTACATTACTAATCATCACGGTACTAAATACCCGGGAGAAGAAAAGACCAATCCGTGTAACACAGGATCGGAAATATTTTCCTTATTGCAACCCTCAAAATGATCGAAGAAAATTCCAAACCATGTAACACAGGTTTGATAATTTTTCCCCCTTTTTTTTTTTTAAACGAACAAAGAAAAGACCAAACCTTGTAGCACAGGTTCAGAGAGCTTCTCCATTAAAAACCTTTCAAAAAGACCAAACCGTGTAACACAGGTTTGGTAACTCATCCTTCTTTTTTCTTTTATTTTCGTATTAAAACTTTGTCAAAGCAAATAAAAATCAAACATTCAAAGAGTACAAATCAGATAAGTACATACTAATCACTCAAAGAGTTTTTTTTTTTTTATGATGGAAGAAAAGATCAAACCGTGTAACACAGAATATAGTAATTTCTTCCTTTATTGAAAACTTTCTAAAACCATGGAAGAAAAACCAAACCGTGGAACACGGAACCATCAATTTCTATCCTTATTAAAAACCTTCAAAAGGAATGAAGAATTTACCATCTTTGATTGATTTCACTAATGGGTCAGTCATCTCTTACGGAGAATAACTACGAGCGCATGATCTTTGCTGAAAGCAAAACTCAAGTCGATTAATGAGATTTTCAGGTGCTGACTCTCTTTAACCGGTGAAAAGCATTCTAATGAGGTTTGAATGATGCAGGAATAAATTCTATACTCCGTTGGGAATTGAAGTTTCTGAAACTGACTCCAAAAGAAACAACTTGATCAAGGAATTCAACTCAAAGAGTATGTTCAAGCTTCTCTGGTTTCTATTTACTAAGAATAGATATCCCAGTTATCATTGTGTAATATCTTTTATGACGCAAGTCATAAAAGATGCCCCTAGTATGATGTGCTTCCATGACAAGGTCTTAAGAAAGCAGAACCAAGGTAAGTAGGAAAAATTTGAGTTTGCATGGGTTCTTTCTTTGGTATAGTAGTAAGACCATCTCCACAAAGGCTGAACGCAAGAATTCTTCATTTTGCTCATTGCTTGAGGCTTTGGTGTTTCAGGCAGGTCTGAATAACAAATCTCTTGCCCTTCTTTGATTCTTAAACCAGGATCTACTCTAGATTTTTCTTTACATTTCGGAAGATGTACACCCATTCTCTCCAGTGCCAAACACTTTTGATTCTAAAAGAAAACAATGATAAACAAGGAACAGACTCCTGAGGACTCTTTCAAAGAAGACGCAGATTATTCAAGGGACCTGACTAAATTTTGATTCACCCTTAGATAAAATGTATTATTTTGTTATGGTAAGGTTAGCCACTCTTAGAGTACTCTAAAAAACCATGTCAAGAGGCTATAGTTTCCTCCATCGGGACATCCGTCATGGTTATTACCCCCTTTGGGTTGCTCGGTTTTAATGCCCCTAGTTTAAAAAGATATCAGAGTAAGTCTTGTTGACACTACTCGGATTCCAGGATCCTGCCCTGTGTAGAGGTTGCTTCTCCATCTCCTTGATTTCTCTTTTCGAAAGAAGTCAAAACTAATGCCTTCCAATTTTCGGTCTAAAAGACCACTTGTCTCAACTTTTGCTTTCCAAGTTTTCAGTCTAAAAGACCACTTGTCTCAACTTTTGGTTGCACTATTTGCACTCAAACTTTAGAATTATTCGCTACTGAGGAACTCTTTCTGCTTCCATTCAACTCAACTTTTCATGGGAAGTCTTTGCCTCTGACTAGATTGCATCTTCAAGTTTTCAATCCAGCAGACCGCTACCCTTACTTTACATAAGCCAATTTCTTTGGTTATTGACTTAGAAAGAAAATGACTTTATCTAGGCCGCCCTTTCGGGTTTTCAACCTAGTGGGTCTTCAGATTCTCATTCTTTTTTCTGTTTTTGCATTCATTTGCCTTGAACCTTTGCTTGTCTCACCAGAAGGACTTTCTAGGTGGGCTTGGGTTCAAAACCCAAGGTTCTAAGGATTTGGACCGAATCTGGTCTTGCCAGACTTCCTACGTACCCAAAAAATGGAGGATCAGGTCCGCGTAGTTCACTATGGGGTTTTTCAAAGAATGGTTTAGCATTTAGCTTCAATTTTTTTTAAAAAAGGATTTTATCCCAAGGTTTGACCGAACCTGAATTAATCAGGTTGCCTATGTACCCCTGAAGAGTTAGGGATCAGGTCCGACGTAGTTCGGGTGCATAAATGCCCCGGGTTTATAATATGGTTAGAAAAAAATACGGTTTGATTTGACTTTTTGGCCCAAAGGGTTTACAAATGGATTTTAAAACATTAGGATTTTGGCTCTAAAAGTTCAAACGCCCAATGATGGCCTTCCAGTGTATTTGATGTACAAGCTCTTGAATGTTAAGGTTCAATGGCTTTGAATAATTTTGTCAAGAAGTCTGGCGGTATTCTTGGACAAGACTTCAACCACGGTGTTCAACTTAAAGTTATACTCATTTCAAAGATCTTGAATTGGTACTCAAGATTCTACAACTCCTTGTCTGAAAATCTTCTCTCAATATCTCATCAACTCCAATGGATGTCTGATGCTTATCTCTTTAAAATTTTACTCTTCAACTGGATGTCTAAAGCAGATGAAGTCTTGCTTTGCTCAACGACAAGGCATTCCCCTGGTTTATCCTTATAGGATCAAGCAAGACTACCTCAAACCCCCTATAAACAGGTTTATCAATTCTTTGCGCTCATCAGGAGATAAAGTTTTGCCACTCCATCTTTCTCGAGTTTCGAATTTCGATACCACTATCAATGGCTTTGATTTCTTCTTTAAGTGGCTATGCTCGACGTTCTTCCTCTCATTTGACCATCTTTCAGATCTCGAGGTGAATTTCGTCTGCATTCTCATCCGAGAAGGGGGTCTTTAATTATTTAAACATTAGATCTAAGAGTGAATCATAGAGTATCAAAGATACGAAATCAACCATTTTATTGAATTGAAGACTGTAAGTACATTGATGATTTTTGACACACCTCAATGGGCTCTTCATCAGTTCTGATAGAAAACAGAACACTGACTCTATATAAGAAAGACTGACAAATATGTCACTTTTTTTTTTTTTTAACATCTACATAACTGAACTTTATCAACTTAGAGAGAAGAAAGTTGATGTACACTCAATGAAAGACAAATCTAAAGACACATGACACTTCTTCAAAGGTAGTGAACTGACACTGAAAGTTTATAGATGATACATCTTTCCTCATGATAATGATAATTATAAAGTTCGATCCCGGAGTAGGAATCCCAGAAAAGGCAATTCCACAAGGTCTAGGTTAAATGGGGCAACAAAAGGCTTATGTTGACAATGTGGGTAAAACAATAGACTGCCGGATCAAGTATGATTGGAAATGGTCAGTCTTTAGAAAGAATGGTCTTTCGCTAAACATAGACTCTTGACTTGGAAGCACACACAGTAGATCAATAGTCATGGGATAAAGATTCTGAACAAATAGATAAAAGAGTAATCTTGAAACACACCAAAGGGTATTTTATTCTGAGAATCTAAAAAATATTGTCTATGAAGGTCAAGGAAAAATAGACAATGATAATATGACCTACATCAACAGGGTCTCCAGGAATTCTCAATCCACTCCTTTAAGTCTCATTTGAGTATAAATGCTCTTCTATTGGGAATGAAAGAGTCAGGAACGATAAACATCCCTGATCTAAATAAATTTCGATCTCGGCGATAATCATGCACTCACAGGATACAAGTAAGATCAAAACTTTCTATTAATGATTTCGATATGATCCAAGAGTAAAAGATATATGATAGGTAAACATGGATCAATGAAAAATCAATAGCTCGGATAATAGACCATGGCCATAAGAATGACAAAAGTAGGGTCAAGGACCAGATCTAAAATCTGAATGATGGATATCAACAACTGTACGATCAATATGATCAGAGATGATAGACCATGGTCATAAGGACAGCGAATGAGCTATCGGCCAGATCTCAAGACAAAACAGGTAGACAGGGAAGGATCTAATCCTACGGAGCAATGTATACATAAGATGAATTTATGTTACAACGAAAAAGGTGAATACATAATCACAGGGTAACAAATAAATTGTGACCACGAGAAAAATATGTACAGGCCACTGTCCTAGTGAAACTAGAAACATACAAATACAACTGATCAAATCAGAAGTTTTCACTAAAAGTGGGCTCCAATCTAATCCAGACTATACATGGGAATCAAGACAAGGTAGACTGACTCCAAAGGATAACAATCATGCTTAACATGTTTTGGATAAAATCCAGCAGCATAAGGGCTATACAAGGAGGTCAAGGCCCAGACTAAGTAAACTGACTCTAAAGAGTAGCAGTTATGCTCAAAATGTGTTGCGAAAAATTCGGCAGCATAATGGCTAAAGAAGAAAGTCAAGGTAAGGTAAACTCACGGTTTAACTAACTCAAGAAGTAGTGGTCATGCTAAAAAATATTCTGGATAAAATCCGGCAGCATAACGACGCTAGACAAGAAAGTCAAGGTAAGGTAAACTCGTGGTTCTCCTAACCCTAAGAAATAGCGGTCATGCTAAAAAATATTCTGGACAAAATCCGACAGCATAACGGCTATACAAGGGACCCCCATAACTCAATCAAAGATATATGAATAATGGTTACCAGAGAAAGGTGATCAACTAAAGGACTGACCAAAGGTGAGAACATACAACAACGGGTCAAACCCTATAATCAACAGATCAAGGACTAAACCTGACCAAGGTAATGGCGGTCAAAAGCCACTGACTAGATCTAGATCTGAATATGGAATGGATATAACCGATTGAATCGAATAATGAACTCTAACTAAGAGGAGGACCCTAATATATATAATTAGTATATATAGGTATATATATACACACAAATCCTAACCAGGGGCACCAGCCCTAATTCTAATCTAGCTGAGTCAAGAAAATCTCGACTCAAGACAGACTGATAAGTGTACTATGACCGTGTTGTAGCAATGTAAAATGAGCTACCCTAGTCTACAAATGGGGCAAAGCTCCTAACTCTAGGCTCCACATGTGTGAGCAACACATGTTCGACCCTATATGAATGCAATATACTTATATAAACACGGGTACTTCCTAGTTGGATTTCACTAGGTCAGTAAGTATATACATAATATATAAAACAAAGTAGGGCTCCGGACTTAATCTATCGGGTACTATGCGTATGAAACATACTTAACATGTATAACACAAGTACGCCCCATGTTATACATAGTATGCTTCATTGCTCATCGGCTGCTGTAGACAAAAGTACGCCCAATGTCTACAGCTGCAGCACCAGCGCATAGCTTGAAAATAGATACAACAGTCCCGTCAAGGTAATGAACTCCCAGTCTGGCACGCACTGTATCTATTTTCGTAGAGCCAAGAATAATGAAAAACAATGAAAAAATAAAAAAATAATATGATAACATATGATGTGCAGTGTGTGAATCCCTCGTTTTAATTATGCACCTATCAGGTGCCCCTGGATTCTAACGATAGAATTCTCATTTAAAATGATTTTAGCTCAAAATTCTCCAAAGTTAGTAAAAATGGCATTTTTATAGAGTTAGGCAATGTTTCAAAAACTCCCCAGCAGAGTCGCCAGCCTGTGGACCCCGATCCGAGATAGGCGGTGAGGGAACGGGTCCCTAACACCCCCTCTGGATCATCCACGTGAATGGAGAGCTCTGCCAAGGAACCCTCAAAACGGATGCCACCCTCATAGCATAGCACGAGTGGCGATATAAAAAGAAAGAGATATGTCTCAATCCGGAGCCAAGGCTTGAAACCAAGACATACCTGAAATAAACTTAGAGTCGCCATCCATGGATATGCCATGGAACCCTAAAATCAAATCCTCTGTGCAATGAATAACCAGAAATATATATGGGTTCGTGCCTGATTACGAATGGGGAAGGTCTGAAAAGCACCCCCAATTCGTCCGAGTGCAAGCACTTGGTCTCTTATGCCATTTTCATTAACTCCAAAGAAGTTTGGGTAAAAATCATGTGAAATGGGAACAATGCTCAGGAGTCGTCTACCTAAGTATGCATTTCCTGAGAATACAAATAGTAAACATACATAAAATAAAATGAAAGATGTGTCACCTAAGCATAGCTAGGTTATGAGTGGCATGCTTAATGAGTGTCTAAGTTCTGATGTGCAAACACATGCAAGCTATAGCTAAAGGTATAGGATCAGTACAAGAAAGTAAGAAAATACATCAAAACATATAATAACAACACAACAAATCTAAGACTCTTAAACATTAGCCCGAGTCTTCGGATGGTCTGATTTTCATCCAAAGAAGCCTACGTATCCCTGCCTCCACGAGAATCAAGGCAACGTAGTTCTTCGTGTCTATTCTAAGCTATGATGCCTAAGACACCTAGACCTCTATCCTAGACTCGATCTAAAAGACCGGACCAGTTATTAAAGTTTCTTGTACGATTATATAAATTCCAGTTAATTGTGGATTTTAGGACACCCTATATGCCCTAACTAAATGCAGATTAGCCCTAAGCTAATGCAGGTGATTCCTACAACCTATGTGTAACTAGGCTGTATTTTCTAAAGAAAACCAAGAGTGGACAAACGTATCCAATTCTAGTCATCACTCGGCGATGTGGATCGCCGACTGACCGGACGGAGTTGCTCCTATAACTCTAGGACAGACTCCTAACTCTGAAACAAGCACACAACAAACAAATAATCAAACAAACTATCAAAAGAAACTCCTAACTCTAAAACTCTCTATCTAGGAGAAACTCCCAACTCTAAAGGAAGATCTTTTGAAAACAGGAGGTTGCTTATTTAAAAAGATTTAAAATGTTATTTATAAAAGTTTGGCTGGACTTGGGATATAAATCCCAAGCTGCACTACGTACCTCGTGGAAGAGGATCAAGCCAACGTAGTGCGAAACGAACTCTCCTAATTAAAACCTAACAATCCAAAAGATTTAAGGTTTTTAATGTTTTTCAAATGTTTTTGACATTTTTAAAGTTTTCAATGTTTTTGACATTTTTAAAGTTTTCAAATGTTTTTGGATTTTAAAATATTCCAATGCTTTTGGATTCTTAAATGTTTTCACCCCTTCAAGGGAACATGCAAGCATAACCACAAACTAGGGCAAAGCCCTAAATCAAAAGGGGAAACCCCGAACAAACAACAAGCGTCTCAAAGAGACGAACCACAACGCGCAAAGAAGTGTCCCAAGGACAGAAAAAATGAATCTAAGATCTCAAACAAGCAAAGCTCTAATAAGACTGAGTTAGTCTCTAATCAAAGAAGAACGGCGACAACACTAAGGAGAAACTCCCAACTAATGACACTATCGAAACCGAGGGTAAATGAGTCAAAGACTTTCTAAAAAAATACCAACAAAAATCGAATGAGTCAAAGACTCTTTAATAAAACTCCTAAAAGGACAAATGAGTCAATGACTCTCTAATAAAAGCACCTAAAAGATGAATGAGTCAAAGACTCTCTAACAATGACATCCAAAGGACGAGTGAGTCAATGACTCTCTAATAAATGCTATCCAAAGGACGAGTGAGTCAACGACTCTCTAACAATATCATCCAAAGGACGAATGAGTTAAAGACTCTCTAATGAATGCTTCTAACGAAGACAAATGAGGCAAAGGCTCTCTAATACTAAAACTTAAAGGAGAAATGAGTCAAAACTCTCTAAAAGGAGCTGCTCTAAAATAAGGCCGGGTAAGCCTTCTAAAAAAGGAAACCCTCTAAATGAGACAAGGCTTGTTTCAAAATAGGGGCTATCATATCTAATGGTATATGAAAGGCTGGACTGACCCACTAAATAAAAGAGGGGACTGCTACCTGAACTGAGCAAATCCCCTAAGAATGGGCTTGGGCTATTGCCTTCATCGCCCACAAAACGAAAGGGTTATCTAAAATTAGAAGGCACCTAAAATGTAAGATGTCTCTACCTGAGGAAAGAGAAAGAGGACAAAGGGTATCATCATGACAAGATAGGTCATCTAAAGGATGGGCTTGGGCTATCGCCTTCATCGCCGTTCTGAGAGGGAGATTTTTGAAAACCCATGGAAAGATCAAATGCTGGAGACAATCCGAAACTCTGATGAAAATCACGCATACGGGAAGAGGCTCAGAAACGAGATTCAGATGTCAACACAAGACCTGAGGGGAGAGCAGGGGAAGAAGAGAAGAATGGGACTCTGAGCGCGCGCGCGCTAATGTCATTATAGAAATATGGGGATATAAACACCAATTTCAAGAAAAGAGACATTTCCATCAAATATATGCTATTCGCCTCAAATCCAAACCAAACTAAAGTAAAGAATTAAGCCCCTCCTCACAGATCAAAGATTAAAAGCAAGATGAAACTCGTCCCAAAAAGCCTATTCGAGAATCATACATTCAACAACAGATGGTTTGATTGATACTATTTCCTGCGAAAGTTAAGGAGAATTGCTTGGGAAGACAAGGTAACCATGGGACAACTCTCATACACTACTGATCTTGACCATCATGCCTTGAACAAAAAACTCAACAACTGTAAGATCTAAAGACCATCAGACATAGTTACTATCACAACATCATCACTATCGATCCTCAAGATGAACTTAATAAAGTAATATCCAGGAAAAATTATGACTTTTCAAAGAAAACAATCATGGACCGATCAATGAAGGGAAACATGCGATCTATTTTTCATTCACTCAAGCATTTGGTGATAACAACATGCTTTTCATTTTTAGCTTTCACAAGAAAAGGCATTCAACGCACTATGTTGTGAGGCCATTACAACTCCAAAACAAAAATATATTTGTTTTCAGTAATATCATATCCACATGGATTTTTTAAATCTTCCAAGAAAACAATAATACAAATGATAGATCTAATAGGGGAATAACCATCCAAATGCAACACACCCTATCATCTGATAATTCAAACATTTATTCCTTCGATATGAGGTAAAGAAACGAGATCAAGTAATGAGCATAATCAAACCCTCGACATGGGGTCTCCTGTGAAATCAGATATTACTCATACTCATGAAATGGAGTAGAGTAATAATCTGATTTCCTACATCAACTAAGCCTACATCTCTCCACTATTCATTCATCAAAAAAATAGATTGCCACCTCAAATTCAAAAGCCAGATTAACACCAGATTAATGAATTACTGCTATCATTCCAGAAAATAGAGTAGATCTCTGCAAAATCTCAGCCATACAAGGGTTAGATTAGTTACCTACGGAACTACTACAATTACCAAGGAGGCGATTGGATGCGGTGGGGAAGAAGATGCTCTGCACCGGTGGAGTTGCCGGAGAATAAGGTTGTCGGAGATGATGATTCTTGCTCGAGAAGGTTGAAACTGACGGAATCCGGCAAAATGACCGGAGAGGATAATCAAGCCTTTCACTCTCTCTCTCTCTCTCTCTCTCTCTCTCAATATCTCTCTATTTCTCAATCTCTCAGATCGCTCTCTCTCTCTCTCTCGCAGATCTGAAAAACCGTAGATCTCTTTCTCGATCTCTGCTTCTACTCTCCCCAATTTTTTTTTAAGAAAACCCAAGCTATAGAAGAGGAGATGAGGGTTGTAGTGGCTAGCCTTAGTGATGGTGGAGGTGGCAGAGATGGGATATTGGCAGGAGAAGAAGGGTATCGTCCGGATTCAAGCGAGATGCCCGGAGAAAATGAGAAATAGGGAAGGCTTGTGTGGGAAGGGTTTCCAGGATTTATGAGGTAGGGAAAAATGGAGAAGATGATGATCAGAGGGTGGATGTGGTGTCTCGGTTGGAGATGGTGATGGGTTTGTGGAAGAATAGATCTCAGATATAAGATCTGGGGGTTAGGGTTGAAGAAAATGAAGAAATCATGCAACGTAATGGACGATCGGAGCTTGGATTCCGGCCGGTAGATCTGCCGGAGAAGGAGATCGGAAGCCGTCTGCACCTTTTCTCCCTCTCAGATCTCTCAAAAATTTTTTGACGAAGATTAAGAGAATCCTCTCTTCTCGGAGATAGATCGGAGAAGGAAGATCAACTTACCGGAATCCTTGGGGTTTGCCGGAATTTTTTACAGATCTGAGTTTCGGCCGGAGCTTGAACCGGAGAAACGATCGGAGAAGAGAGGTTGTGGGGGCTGAGAAGTGATAGAATAAGTCTGGATCGGAGCTCCAAAATCCGGCCGGAGATAGTAATCGGAGAAGAAGAAAAGAAATGAGGATTTGGGTTTTCTCTCTCTCACTCTCTCGCTCGAATTTCTCTGCGAGAAATGAACAGTGCCCCTTCATTTTGATTTTTTATATATATATCAAAGTAACAGTGTTGATAATGGCACCTCCAATTGATGATGCGCGCGGAAAAGGATGAGGCGCGCCCGCCAGGTTTGTCCTATTCGGCTTGGGCGCGCCCATCACAGGATTACTCACTCCCCTTCTTACCAGAATATTCCATTCTGCAGATAACTCACCCCCCTTTATACACTTATACTATGCCTCCTTCTTGGCTCGTTCACTGAGCAAATGCGCTCGGATCTCGACGAAACTTTACGGAGACCTAAGGGAGACCTTAAGCTACCCTAGGGTTCAATTTGGGACCCCAGCTCATTGATTTGATGAGGCTTCTCACAAACATAGCGAACTTGGGTCTGGTTAAAATGGGGTGTCTACACTACCCTTCTTCAACGCAGTCAAAGGACTCAAGACAGCGCCCTGGACAGAGGAATGCCAGACCGCGTTCGAAGAGTTGAAGCAATATTTGTCCTCCCCGCCACTATTTACAAAGCCGGAACCAGGTGAGGAGCTACTCCTGTATCTCTCCGTTAGCCCCACGGCTCTGGCAGCTGTCCTGGTTCATGAAGAGCACCGCCAGCAAAAACCTATCTACTATATTAGCAAAGTTCTCCATGATGTCGAAATCAGATACCAACGGGTTGAGAAATTGGCTTACGCACTGGTAATGGCGGCCAGGAAGTTGAGACCGTATTTCCAAGCTCACACTATAAAAGTCCTGACCAATCAGCCGCTCAGGCAAGTTCTCCACCGACCAGACATATCGGGACGACTCGTAAAATGGGCCGTGGAGCTGAGCGAGTTCGACATCCAGTACGTACCAAGGCCAGCGATAAAGGCTCAAGTGCTGGCGGACTTCGTAGCTGAGTGTACCATCCCCCAACAGACCGTTGAATCTGAAGTTGTTCAAACCCCAGTGGTTGCGGAGAAGTCAATCACGACTAAGGAATGCACAGCAGGGGGAACTGAAGCATAAGTCATCCCCTCGCCAGCAGAGCAGGATCTAGCAACCGCCGAACCACTCTGGGAAGTGTACTTTGACGGGTCTTCAAACAAGGGCGGCTGTGGTGCCAGTTTGATTCTCACTGGACCCGACGGCTTCACCGCAGTTTATGCCCTAAGGTTCGGATTCCGTGCATCCAATAATGAGGCAGAATATGAAGCCCTCATCGCAGGGATGAATCTTGCCGTTCAAGTCAAGGCCCAAAGGCTGAGAGCATACTGCGACTCCCAGTTGGTCGCAAACCAGATCCAAGGGGTCTACGAGGCCCGTGACGAACGCATGGTCAAGTATCTCTCCAAGGTCCGCCTGCTAGCTAGCAAATTCCAAAGTTTTGTGGTCATCAGAATTCCCCGAACAGAGAATGCAAAGGCAGATGTTTTGTCTAAACTACTCGCATCCGGATACACCGCTCTCGGAAGTATCTGCATGGAGTTCCTCCATAAATCCAGTATAGAAAGAGAAGCCATTGAAGTAATGCAGGTGGAGCGAGAGTCGTGCTGGATGGACGAAATCATTGAATACCTGCGCAATGGTAAACTTCCTGAAGCCAAGAAGGAAGCCCGCAAAGTGATACAGAGAGCCGCCCGGTTTTCCCTAGATGGTGAGAACCTGTTCAAAAGGTCTTACACCCTCCCGTACTTAAAGTGCCTCCGGCCAAGCGACGCCACCTACGCCCTGCAGGAGACGCACGAAGGAATTTGCAAAAATTTCCGGAAATTCTGCTTTGACCTGAAGAATGAGCAGAGATTTACTTCAGTAGCGCACCCCCAGACGAATGGGCAGACAGAAGTGACGAACAAAATCCTGCTCCAAGGAATTAAAAAGAGGCTGGATGATAAAGCTGGCCGATGGGCAGATGAGCTTTATCATATCCTATGGGCGTATCGCACCACTCCGCGCGCATCGACTGGAGAGTCACCATTCAACTTGTCCTTTGGAACGGAGGCGGTGATACCCGTCGATGTGGGCACCCCGTCTCCCAGAGTCACCAGTTTCAACGAACAGCTCAATGATGACGGGCTCCGTGCGAACCTCAACTTATTGGAGGAGGCCAGGGAAGAATCCCGAATCCGAGTCGCCGCCTACAAGCAGAAAGTATCCAACTACCACGATTCGAAGATTCACCCCAGAAACTTCCGGACAGGAGATCTAGTCCTGAGGAAAGCTGCCGTCTCCCAACCAATGAAAGTCGGAAAACTCTCCCCGACCTGGGAGGGGCCGTATCGAGTAAAAGAAGTCATTCGCCCGGGAAGTTATAAGCTGGAGACACTGGAGGAGCATCTGCTACCCCACGCCTAGAACTCAAAGAACCTCCGCCGATATTACCAATAGAACACCCAATGTAAGTAACTTGTAAATATGTACATATTGAATATGAATGATAATTACTCTTTTGTAGCTCTTCTGTAAATCTCCGCGCACCATACAGAGACTCGGTTCGCTAAAACTGGGTACTCGTTGCTGAGAAACCCAGTTCACTAAAACTTGGGTACTTATATCTGGAAACCCAGTTCACCAAAACTCGGGTACTTATATCTGGAAATCCAGTTTACTAAAACTTGGGTACTTATATCTGGAAACCCAGTTCACCAAAACTCGGGTACTTATATCTGGAAACCCAGTTCACTAAAACTTGGGTACTTATATCTGGAAACCCAGTTCACTAAAACTTGGGTACTTATATCTGGAAACTCAGTTCACCAAAACTCGGGTACTTATATCTGGAAACCCAGTTCACTAAAACGTGGGTACTTATATCTGGAAACCCAGTTCACTAAAACTTGGGTACTTTTATCTGAAAACCCAGTTCGCAAAAATTGGGTACTTATTATCTATTTGGAACCTAGCTTTCTAAACCTGGGTATCTGACGCTTGGAGACCTAGTTTACCAAAACTCGGAAACTCGCCAGTTAGTTTATTTCAAATGTCTGCCCATAGCAAGAGATCTAACAATGTTACTATTCAGAAGCAGACGGATGAAGAGCAAGTAAAACATCAAAGTATGATTTCTGTTCAAAAAGGAGTAGGGCCTCGAAAAGCCATTACAAAAGATGAGAGCCTCAAAAAGCTGCTACAAAAGTTGGGTCTCTAAGGACCATTACAAAAAGAATCAGATAACATGACTCAAGGGGCCTCGTGGCTGTCATCTCGTTGTAACCCCTCCTTCGGAACCACTACGCCAGTGGTGGTGATCGGCTCCTCGTCGACGAGTGTCGGGGCTTCAGGAACATTCAGGCAGGTCAAGGTCGCAGTCGGGTTGGATGCTTTGACCTACTCGAGACAGTCAAAGTATCCAATTTTGTAGGCCTCACTGAACAAACTGAAAAGTTCGTCCTCCCGCTTTTGTACGGCCTCCGCGACGGCCTCCTTAATGGCCTCTGTCTGCCTCTCCTTGGCTCTCTGCCTCTGAGCGTTAAGGGCTTCAACTGCTTTCTGCTTTTGAAGGGTCAGCTCCTCTCTAAGCAGCTTCTTCTCCGCCTCCACCCGTCCGATGCTTGTCTGAAGCTCCTTAGCCTCCATCGCCAGCTTTCCATTCTCCGTTTCTGACTTCGTGATTGCATCGGAGAATTTCTTACTCTTCTCCTGAAGATCATTAAAGTACACTCCAATCTACAGATACAAATAAGCTAGCATTAATACAGGAAAGCGAAGTAAGAGATGGACAGAAAGTAAGCGTATTCGTTGACCATCTTACTTGATAAAGTGAAGAAAATACGGCCTCTTCGGCCGTAGCTGGTGGTTTGTGGAGAACCTGCTGCTTGTCTTTGCTGAGAATACATTTGCTCTGAATCTCAACAGCTACTCGGCTTTCGCCCAAGCCAGTATCATTTTTCTGAACGACCCAGTTGGGCCGAAAAACGTTGTCCCCTATCTTCGCCGGGGGAGGACGGGCTCCGGCTCCAGCGGACGTCCCCCCCAACTTCGAGGATCCCGCTCCTTTGCCAAAAGCACCAACCAATTTCACCGTGGTTTTGCCTTTGGGAGGCGGTGGAGGCGCAGTGTCTTGGGTATAAGCCGGACTCGCCATCTCGGCTGCTTTCCTTTTTGGCTCTGCTGGGCCACTTGCTGAGCCCCCTGCTGAGCCCTAGGAAGGGCCCCTTGTCGTATTCTCTCAACTGTTGATTGTTGTTTCATCTCTGCAAGTGAACATAAACAGAGCAGTCAGAAGCAAAAAGCAAGAAAAACAAATAGAGTTCAGAACAAGGCTAGCCACATACGTGCAGAAGTCGCAGTACTAAGACCGAGCCCGGCCAGAACTTCTTCCCCTGAAAAGTCCGCGCAGTGAATGAGGCCTCCCCGTTCTACCTCCTCTCGTATTAGGGCGAACGTTCTCAAATCTTCGCCCTCGAGAAACGGTTTGCGACTCAGTGCAGTTGTATCAGGGACATTCCAGATTAGAGGAACCGGCCAGGGCTCGCTGGATTCCCTATCTTCGACGTAGAAGAACCTATTCTTCCACATGTGTATTGAAGAGGGAATGCCAGTAATTATTTTTAACTCGGAGCGCTGGCTAATATAAATCCAGCCCCCCTCCTTATGCCTCTTCAGGTGAGCACAAGCACGGAATAGCGGCACAGACACACTTCTCTCCAGCCGACCATGAACAAGGTACACAAACCCAGTCAGTAACCTCCATGAGTTCGGGGCAACCTGGGCTGGGGCCAGTCTGTACTATCGAAGCACCGCGGTGAAGAACAGGTGCAACGGGAACATGAGTCCGGCCCTCAACGACTCATCATAGATACATTCATCCGAACTTTCATTACAAGCTCTATCTGCCTCTATCGCCGCCCTCAGTCTAAACCTAGGGGGCACACAGTACTTGTCTCTAATATCCTTCATCATGGACCCATCAAGGTAGTTCTCCTCGACAAGAGCCCGCATATTGTACCTAGGGTTGGCTTCCATCCGGGCCCTAGCTACAACTTCAACGGCCCGGCGAGGAAGAAATGTTGTGGACGCCTCAGCGACGTCACTACCAACACTTCCTTCTGCTCGGAGACTACCCGTTGGGAGTAGAGTGACGTTCAGATCCAATATCACCTCGTCGTGATTCTCTCCGTCGTCGCTATCTACAATCTCTACTCTAACGTTTGGACTTTCCATTACGGGACTCTGATTTGGACTAGACTCTGAGCTACTGGAGGAAGACTCCGAGCCGGACTCGGGACTAGAACTGCTATGAGACATGTAGTAGAAAAGAGAGAAAGGCTGAGAAGAATACCGGGCAGAGTAGAAAGCTCCTAAATCCGCGCGCGACTCCAACCACGCACTATCAAGCCGAACTGGCAGAGCAGAGAAGGAGGAGAAGTAAAAAGAGAAAAGTGAAAAGTGAAAAATGAGAAGGTAAAAACCTCTTTTTATAACCTTTTACCCAAGGCGGTGTGCATTCAATGAAGGGCACACATTTCGAGGACGTTTTACTGGTGCCACGTGTCTTCCATTTATGACGGACACACGCTTCGAGGCGAAGCTATGGGCTAATACGCGCGTATCTCCAAGAAGCTAAGGGCCTCCGGACAGAAGATAATGCTCACGTCCATCACAGAAGTCAGTCCGGCCCAAGCCGGACTGAATATGACGCGTTTCACAAAACGACAAAAGTCAGTCCGGCCCAAGCCGGACTCACTTCCAGGCCGGACAGATCTCCGGACTCATTTTTCGGACTCATTTCCGGGCTGGATATGGCGCGTCGTTAGAAGCCAGTCCGGCCCAAGCCGGACTCATTTTTCGGACTCATTTCCAGCCGAACTGACGAATTTCCGGACTCATTTCTGGACGGAATTTCCGGACTCATTTCCAGCCGAACTAACGAATTTCCGGACTCATTTCCAGCCGAACTGATGAATTTCCGGACTCATTTCCAGACGGAATTTCCAGACTCATTTCCAGCCGAACTGACGAATTTCCGGACTCATTTTCAGCAAATTCAAGAATGTAATTCACCACACTTCCCCAAGTCACTACAATGACTTGGAGAACTGGAGGGCAACTGATGGGGTGTAAAAATAGCAGCCTATCACAGGCCTCCACCTGTCCTGGACACCTGTTCTGGAGTAGGTGAACTCCAGCCTATAGCGGGCCGCCACCTGTCCTGAAGTAGGTGAACTCAGCCTATAGCAGGCCTCCACCTGTCCTGGAGTAGGTGAACTCCAGCCTATAGCAGGCCGCCACCTGTCCTGGACACCTGTCTTGAAGTAGGTGAACTTCAGCCTATAGCAGGCCGCCACCTGTCCTGGACACGTCATCGAATTTCCCTCTATAAAAGGGGGTTCAAAGCTCAAACAAAGGGTAATGAAAAACCTTCTCTCCACCCTAAACTCTCAGAACTAGCTCTGCACTCCTGCTCATACTGACTTGAGTGTCGAAGGGCCTATCCGGAGTAAAACCCGGGTTGGTCTTCTGACCTCGCTTGCCTTTGTGCAGGACTCAGTCCTTCCACTCCGCTTCACTCTGGTCCTCCAGGACTCAGTTCCTCTGGTCGTCTAGCTCAACTCTCACGTAACTGCCGTACCTGTTACTGATTTTCGGTCTAACAGGGCCCACTCCTCTAATGAACGAATTCTATTAGGAATTTAAATTCAAAATTTAATATAATGGGCCCATTCCAAAGAAAAACTTCACTTTTGAAAGAACATGGCACCCCCTACTTATAGACCTGGCAAACGGGCGGGCCGGGCCGGGTTTGACCCAGCCCGTACGGGTCCTAGTCAAATGGGTCGGGCCAAAATGACCCAGAAATTTTTACGGGTCATTAAGCTTGGAGCTGCGCCCGGCCCGTACGGGCCGGGCCGACCCGCGAGCCACCCGGGTTTTTGACATATTTGTTTAGATTTTTTTGTTTGTATAGGGGTTTGCTAGCCACCTTCCCCAACCATCCTTTGCAATGATCATGTGATTTTAGGTCATTTATGTTGACTTTTTGAGACATTTGTCTTATTCTGACATGCTGCAAACTGAAAAGATTGCAGAAGTACGATTTCTGAAAAGGTGGCTAGCATAAATAATAGCAATAAATAATAATCAGTACTAAGTTTTAAATGAAAAATTATTGAAAAACGTAAGCAAAGTAGATAAATTACGAAAAAAATAGGAAAGAATGTTGTAAAATATGACAATTACTGAAAAAACTACAGAGAAAATTCATAAATTATGACAATTACAGGAAAAACAAGTCCAAAATAAACCTTTTGCGCTTCTATACGGGCACCAGCGGGCACCCGCGGGTCCACTCGGCCCAGCCCAGTTTTTACGGGCCGGGTGGACCCGCAGGTCAATTTCAAATGGGTCACTGATTGGTGACCCAGATCCGTAATTTACGGGCGGGCCGGGTGGACCCGCAGGTCCGGGTCACTTTTTGCTAAGTCTACCTACTTAAAACTTCGTAACTTTAGTGATAGTGGGCCCCAATTTTGCAGAAAATGACTTCCGAATATTAGTAGGTCCTACTTGATACCGAATTCCTTGGAAATCTTTATTCACAATAGAAACTTGGAAATTAAGAGTTGTAATTTCAGCCAAAAGATGAAAGCAAGTTTCTACTTTTGAAACCAAAATATACATAGATGAAATTGAAAGGTGATTGCGTGCATGCATGCACATGGAACACAATTTCTTCCCTTTTCACCGACCATGCAAATTTTATAGTATTTTCCCTTATTAGTTCAACTCCAACTTGGTAAATACTTCATGCCCATCACAAACTATTTAAGGAGAATATGAATAAGATAAATTATGAACAAGCTAGTGGACCCCACTAAGGACCAAAATTTATCCTTTTTCTATTGATAATGGCACTCCTTACCCCCTCTTGATTTTCGGCAACTTTACATAAACAGTATGTGTAGTCGAACATATGGGATCCACATGGTTGATTCCAAAATTACACAACTTAATATTGGCACCACCCTTTTATATCTACACCACTTCCTATTGGATAATCTAGATCATCCAATTAGTTGCACCCCAAATATCAACATTTTTTGGGTGATTCTCAAATCCTATTTACCAAACCCCTAATGTGAAGCAAATCTGATTCTTTCAGTCACTAGCGGGCCCAATTTCCTTTTTATACTTATGGCAAACCAAATCATTTTCCATAAATAAATGAACATGGCACCTATCAAACCATTTTTATTGAGTGACCCAAACCGTTGAAACGATTGTCCACAATAAGAACTCACAATGCCCATAATTCATAATTATCGGACGATCTAAACTGTACAAATGATAGGTTGTAATGTAAATTGGGTGCGCCCAAATTATTTCCATAAGTTGATCCAAACAGTTCATTGAATTGGTGGGCCAATCATTAGTCATCCCCCTTAATCAATTCTATTGGATGATCCGAACTGTCCATTTGGGGTGCCACACTATAAATGGGTTTCTAAATCATGACCAAATCACAGCATTAGAGGGCCCACCATATAAGGAGCGTATTATGGCATCCAAATTAGCTTTCATTAAAATGATCCAAACCGTTCATTAGATAGGCCACGGCACAAATTAGGTTTGCCTTCCTAATTATTTCCATAGGATGATCCTTACCGTCCAATTAGTAGGTCACAATGTATATTGACCGAAACATATAAGGACCCCCAAGGGAAAGCGATTTTTATTTATTGGATCCAAATAAGTTCAAACTCATGTTTTCCATTAAAAACAATGCAGGGCACACTTGTCTAGTCCCATTCTAAAATGCTCAATGTGGGTCCTTCAAATGGGTCCAAATTCTCTCTTGTTTAGATTCTTCTAAACAACCCTCCTCAACACTTGGCGGAAAAATACAAAACGTAGCAGAAATGACCGAAAAGGTTGAGAAAATGTAAGAGACGGACACGAAAAGGGAAGACAATGGAAAAAACAAATAGAAAAACACTAACTCCTTTGTTGATTAAGGCGGAGCAAAATGGTGGTGTCTATAGTATCATCTATAAGGATGCTGCAGTTGTATATGAATATGGGTCATTGTATCATCTATTAAATATACAAAAGAAATCCATTTTAATAGGTTATTGCTCTACGAATTTGGAAGATACGTCGAGCAGAGCTTTGAGCGAATCTATCTTTGAGATCAACCCAAACTTCACTTGCAGTGGCAGCAAATATCACACTGTCGGCAATATCCTTGGCGAGAGAGTCGAGCAGCCAAGAGAGAATCAGAAAGTTACATCTTACCCAAATGGTGAAATCGGCAGATGTTTCGGCAGGCTTGGGAAGAAAACCATCTACAAATCCCCACTTGTTCTTCGCACGAAGGCCCATAGCCATAGCTCTACTCAATGTGCCGTAGTTATCTCCAGTTACGGGATGAGAAACAAGGATGGAGCCTAGATTATCGGAGTGGTGAACGTAAAATGGGCTAGAAACAACGAAATATAGACGTAACCGAATGTCAGCATCTCTGTTAAGTCCACAAGAAAAGTGATATTCACCGTGCATATGCCAATGAACACCAGTGTATCTCACACCGACGCTTTTAGTGAATGTCATTGATGCTACCGTGCCTAAAAGTATTTACCGACGTTTCTTGCAAACTGTCGGTGTTGTCATTTATACTGGCGTTTATGAATGGCATTAAAAATCGAAAACAAAACGTTGGTATTTAGCTTATCACCGACGTTTTAAGTAAACCGTTGGTGTTTGCAATATTACACCGAAGGTCACGACCGTCATTAAAATCCACATGGGCCTTTGGATACGTATATTTACCGACGCTAAGGACCATCAGTGAATACCTCATTGAAAATGTGAACGTGGTGTTTAATGCCATTATCAAAATATGATGGTTGGGAGCACTAATTACAAAAGGGACTTTTTTGTTTTTCAGAGGAACATAAAAATGCTTCCTTTTTATTTCTGACTACTCAAAGTAACCAGTACGAACAAAATCTGGGCTGCGCAACGTTGAGCAGGAGACCCCAGCGGAACGCTCTAAAATACACAAATAGCAGGGGGTGTGGCAATATCAATTCCATGGTCTGATATTCCCATACCCTTTGTTTGATATTTCCACACCCCCTGTTTTTTCTTGATTTTAGTGCGGTGCGCAGAGGTTCTGCGGAACGTTGCGCAGCCAAATTCCTTCGTTCGACCAACAAACACCCTTCAAATAATTTTTTGCATCTCCTGTCGAATGAGTTACATTTACGTGATAAGAACTAGTAGACTAAATTATAGGACTCTGCGAAGAGACCGTGACACGTCCAATACTAACAAAACAAGACAGAGAAGAGAGGTCAATTTTGGCTTTGGGAAGAGCACAAGAATGCTTCATTTTTATTTCTGACCACATAATACAACCAACAAACTGTTCAAGTTGCCTTGGATTTTTTTGCAACCCAAGTGACGTAAGGGTTTTTTTCTAACACCGTGTGATATAAGGTGTTTGAGTCGCTTAGGACTTATTCCAATCTCATCTATTCACGTGCTTTAGTGTGGAAAAACTACAAGTTTTTAGAGAACTTATCCAAAATGAATAAGAGGAGAGAATTGGTACACGACTTGGACTCGGAAAAATAAAAACGTGCACGGTATCTTCAACTAGTAAAAGAGAGAGAGAAAATACGTGTTAGGTATTTTCACACCCATTTAGAATATGATTTTACCCTGAAATAATTTCTCATAGAGATAGATGTTAGCTATCAGCAAAGGGGTTAATGGTAAAAGAGTAATGCTGACGTATAAATCCCAGATAAAAAGAGAATAAATTTCTTTTGGATGAGCCACTTCCTACATAGGTTGTGCCCCAAAAATAATTTTCATAGGTTGATCCGAACCCTCCGATCTATAGAGGGTTATAGGTTTATCTAAACCGTCCATTTGATGGAATACAACATCAATCAGTTGGCCCCGTAAAATCATTTCCATAGGTTGATCCTAGCCCTCCAATCGATAAAGGCTGATCCTAGCCCTCCAATCGATAGGGGTTTCCATAATTGTTGTTCCTCTTCAGGTGCCCGAAATCCGTCAATATTTTTCAAGTGTCCTGCATGAGTAATAATATGTAGTTCTTTCGTCATTGTCATATGTCTTTACCTCTTCTTGGTAGTTTTTTGTCGTAATTGCCATAGACAGGTACCCTATGTCGGTACTTTTTGTATGAAGATTACGATTTTACCCTCAAATAATTTGTCATATAAACAGATGTTAGATATCAGCAAAGGGGTTGAAGTGTGAATCAAAAGGTGGGACACAAGCGGAAATAACGGCAAATGACACAAATGCCTTCACATGTCGGATACAATTGGAATTATGGCAATGGGACACAAGCGGAAATAACGGCAAAGGGTGGAAGAACTTAACCAATCATTTTGCCTTTATAAATAATAAATAATATGATATAATATAATATATAATAAATTAATATATATTAGAGTTAGATTAGATTATCAAACAGAATGCTATACATGAGAAAGCTCTTTAAAAGACTTTTTTATTCTCTAGCAAGACTTCTGCAATGTTGACCGAGATATTTCTGGTTCTTCTCCTCATCCAAATTACAGCTTCTAACAATGATGGCTTCACCTACAATGGATTCCTCAGCGCCAATCTGAGCTTCGATGGCTTAGCGGAAATTACACCCAACGGCCTCTTGGAGCTAACAAACAACGCAAAGTACATCAAGGGTCATGCGTTCCACTCCATGCCCCTCCAATTTAAGGATCCTACCAATGGTACTGTTTACGCCTATTCTACTACTTTCGTCTTTGCAATTTTCTCCCCTTATCCTATTTTCAGCCATGGGATGGCCTTTGTTATTGCCCCAGAGAGAGCGCTCCCCGGAGCTCTACCTGGCCAATGTCTAGGCCTCTTCAGTTCTAGCAACAATGGGAATTCTTCTAATCATGTTCTTGCCGTGGAGCTTGATACCATCCAGAACCTCGAATTTGGAGATATTGATGATGACCATGTGGGAATCGATATCAACAGCTTAAATTCTACCAACTCCACACATGCCGCTTATTATATTAATGAAAATGGTATGATCGAGAACATAAGCCTTACAAGTGGAGAACCAATTCAGGTTTGGGCAGAGTACAATCTTAGAGATATGAAACTTGATGTAACAATATCGCCAGTGAAGAAACCTAAACCTAATCGCCCTCTTTTGTCTTCGGTGGTTAATCTTTCATCGGTTGTATTAAAAGATATGTACGTGGGTTTTTCTGCATCGACGGGATCGACTCCATCTGTTCATTATGTTCTGGGATGGAGCTTTCAAATGAATGGAAAAGCTCAAGAACTCGATATATCGCGTCTTCCTAAGCTCCCTCGGAGAGGTCCCAAAAAGAAATCAAAAGTATTGACAATTGGTTTGCCCATTCTTATCTTAATTTTCATCATAGTGACTGTCGCCAGCGTTCTTCATTTTGTCAGAAGGAGGATCAAATTCGCAGAGTTACTCGAGGACTGGGAGCGTGAATATGGGCCACAAAGGTTCTCATACAAGGATCTATTCATAGCCACCAAGGGCTTCAGAGGCACAGAGCTTCTGGGCATCGGAGGTTTCGGTAGGGTGTACAAAGGTGTGTTATCTTCCTCCAAAGTCGAAGTTGCTGTGAAAAGAGTCTCTCATGAATCAAGGCAAGGGATGAGGGAGTTTGTAGCTGAGATCATCAGCATTGGAAGGCTCCGGCACAGGAACTTAGTACAGCTACTCGGATATTGCCGGCGTAAAGGAGAGCTCCTCTTGGTCTATGATTACATGCCCAATGGAAGTCTTGACAAATTACTCTTTGATCAGCCCATTTCAGTTCTAACATGGAATCAAAGATTTCGAATCATCAAAGGAATAGCTTCCGGGCTCTATTACTTGCATGAAGAATGGGAGCAGCTTGTCATCCATAGAGACATCAAAGCCAGCAATGTTTTACTAGATCATGAATTCAATGGAAGATTAGGCGATTTTGGTTTATCGAGATTATACGATCATGGAACCGATCCTCAAACCACACATGTGGTCGGAACTCTAGGTTATATGGCACCGGAGTTAAGCAGCACTGGCAAGGCAACAACAAGCACCGACGTCTTTTCCTTTGGGGTCTTGATCCTCGAGGTTGCTTGTGGAAGGAGACCGATAGATCGACGGGCATCTGCAGAAGAACCGGTTCTTGTTGATTGGGTGTCAGAATGTTGGAGGAGAGGCATAATTTTAGAGACAAGTGATCCGAATTTGGGAACTGATTACGTGGTGGATGAAATTGAGTTAGTGTTGAAGCTTGGATTACTTTGTTCGCATCCTGTGCCGTGTACTAGGCCAAGCATGAGGCAAGTCATGCAGTTTCTAGATGGCGATGTTCCTCTACCTGATCTATCTTCAAATAGTTTCAGAGTTAGTCCTCTAGTAATGGGGCACAATGAAGGTTTGGATGCTTTCACCATGTCATATCCTTTTTTGGGCAGGTCAGGTGGATACTGGTCGTCCATTGGGGATTCATTCCTCTTTGGGGGTCGTTGATTCTAATGCAGGTGCATCGAAGCCGTTCGAAGACTGAACATTTCAAATCCAAGATCGAACTTGTACAGACCGACGGATTGTTGAACCAATTGTCCAGATTGACGATCAAGCTCGAGTAAATGCAAGATCATATTTCTAGAGGGTCGAAAAGTCCCAGCTCATCCTGATATCATATGAAAGCCAAATCGAGGTTTATTATTTACTAAGGATCTAAAGTTTAAGTTAGTCTTGGTTAATTTTATTCGCTATTTTCTTACTGGCTAAAATTTGGTTTTATTTAGAAGTTCCGTTTGGATTAGTTAGATGTTCACAAGGAGAGAAAATTTAGGGAGAGTTTAAGTTTACTTAGAAGTGTAGAGATTTTAGGGAAATTTTAGACTTTTTCTTGTTTTAGTTTGAGTAGAATTATGATGTTTGTCTTGTATTAGGATTGGTCATCAAAGGCCTATAAAAAGCCATGCATGTAAACTATTTGGACAAGCTTCTGATTAATGAAAACTCTTCTTTAGTTGAATATCTTCAAAAACTAGTCCATCTCCTGAGTTTCCTAGCAAGTCACCTGCTGCTTGCCATGATTGTCCTGCCAATTGAAGATCCCGCCCGCTAGCAAAAAGCACAGCCACCTGCGGAGATCGGTTACAATATACTTTTCTTTAGTGGCACAAACAACCTTAAAATCACCACCTATTCTCCCTTTGCAAAATCCGAAGTCACCCATACTTCCAACCGATTCTAACTCCTGTCTATTCTCAGCCTTAATTTATTGGAGAAATATGCTTCTTTTCCCTCCAAAACAGCTGCCCATGCATAGCCCACTTAGCATCTAACCCGTGAACCCCCATATGACCTTATGTCTCTGCCTCCCAACAAAAACAACTGCCCGTCTTGTTATTTCTTTTCCAATCTCAGCCTTAGAACCAGTCCCTTAAATCTCCTTCTTGTTGGACCCGGGTAGAACTCACTCTCAAAAGCTAGCCATTAAGGGGAGGGTGTCCAAGTCCTAATAAAGCCCATCCAGATCTTTTTACATTACCGATGTGGGATCTTTGCTTTCACGTTGAACCTCCAACAATCTCCCCCTCCACGTGGAAGCAATATGGACAACCTCGCCCATCCACGCGGGTGAAATGTGGGTACTACAAGATCTTCCCCAAGGGATTTGGTGAAATGTGGGAACTACGAGATCTTCCCCAAGGGATTTTGCCGTCCTCGGGGGGCATACCGGGGTTAACGAGATCTTCCCCGAGGCATACTTCCATCCTCGGAGGCTAAACCTACGATGCCCTTGCTCTGAAACCACCTGTTGGGACCCGGGTAGAACTCACCCTCAAAAGCTAGCCGTTAAGGGGAGGGTGCCCAAGTCCTAATAAAGTCCATCCACTTCTTTTTACTTCACCGATGTGGGATCTTTGCTTTCATGTGAAAAAGCCACCAACCTTCACCTTATTCCCGCCACCTTTGTTAACGAACCCATCACCCTACTTCCTTACTCAAACAGATCCACAACAACCTACCAAAAACCATCTCAAACGACCAACCTTCATACTTTATAAGAAACTTTTAACTACCTAACAACCAGGATGATATCCGAACAGCCCTCTTCTTATTCTTGTAACAGAGATTCATCCTTTCCTAGTCTTCTGTAACCCTCCCAAAATTTATAACCAAACCACCTTCAATTCAGCGAGGCTTTTTATTATGCAGTACCTTTTAGATGCTTTTCCAATCATTTCATGTGCCCTTTGTTAAAGTATAAAAGATAAATAACGCCTTTCTCCAACAGGTTAAGCTTTTGGAGAAGTTGGTAAGTTAACTCTACTTACCAGTTTGGGTCATTGTATCATCTATAAGGATGCTGCAGTTGTATATAAATATGGGTCATTGTATCATCTATTAAATATACAAAAGAAATCCATTTTAATAGGTTATTGCTCTACGAATTTGGAAGATATGTGGAGCAGAGCTTTGAGCGAATCTATCTTTGAGATCAACCCAAACTTCACTTGCAGTGGCAGCAAATATCACACTGTCGGCAATATCCTTGGCGAGAGAGTCGAGCAGCCAAGAGAGAATCAGAAAGTTACATCTTACCCAAATGGTGAAATCGGCAGAAGTTTCGGCAGGCTTGGGAAGAAAACCATCTACAAATCCCCACTTGTTCTTCGCAAGAAGGCCCATGGCCATAGCTCTACTCAATGTGCCGTAGTTATCTCCAATTAAGGGATGAGAAACAAGGATGGAGCCCAGATTATCGGAGTGGTGAACGTAAATGGGCTAGAAACAATGAAATATAGACTTAACCGAATGTCAGCATCTCTGTTAAGTCCACAAGAAAAGTGACATTCACCGACGGTCATGACCGTCGGTGCATAAGCCAATGAACATCAGTGTATCTCACACCGACGCTTTTAACGTCATTGATGCTACCGTGCCTAAAAGTATTTACCGACGTTTCTTGCAAACCGTCGGTGTTGTCATTTATACTGGCGGTTATGAACGTCATTAAAAATCGAAAACAAAACGTTGGTCTTTAGCTTATCACCGACGTTTTAAGTAAACCGTTGGTGTATGCAATATTACACCGACGGTCACGACCGTCATTAAAATCCACGTGGGTCTTTGGATACGTATATTTACCGACATTTCGTGACCATCGGTAAATTCAGCGACGCTAAGGACCATCAGTGAATACCTCATTGAAAATGTGAACGTGGTGAATAGTGCCATTATCAAAATATGATGGTTGGGAGCACTAATTACAAAAGGGACTTTTTTGTTTTTCAGAGGAACATAAAAATGCTTCCTTTTTATTTCTGACGACTAAAAGCGATCAATACGAAAAAAATCTTGGCTGCGGAACGTTGAGCAGGAGCCCCCCATAGCAAAGCTCTAAAATACACTAATAGCAGGGGGTGTGGCAATATCAATTCAATGGTCTGATATTCCCATACCCTTTGTTTGATATTTTCACACCCCCTGTTTTTTCTTTATTTTAGTGCGGTGCGAAGGAGAGGTTCCTGCGCAGCCAAATTGCTTTGATTTTAGAGCGGTTGCGCAGCCAAATTGCTTTATTCAACCAACAGACACCCTTCAAATAATTTTTTGCATCTCCTGTCGAATGGGCGTGATAAGAACTAGAAGACTAAATTATAGGACTCTGCGAAGAGACCGTGACACGTCCAATACTAACAAAACAAGACAGAGAAGAGAGGTCTTTTTGGCTTTGGGAAGAGCACAAGAATGCTTCATTTTTATTTCTGACCACATAATACAACCGACAAACTGTTAAAGTTGCCTTGGATTTTTTTGTACCCAAGTGACGTAAGGTGTTTTTTCAAACACCGTGTGATATAAGGTGTTTGAGTCGATTAGGACGTATTCCAATCTCATCTACTGACGTGCTTTAGTGTGGAAAAGCTACAAGTTTTTAGAGAACTTATCCAAAATGAATAAGAGGAGAGAATTGGTATACGACTTGGACTCGGAAAAATAAAAAACTGCACAGTGTCTTCAACTAGTAAAAAAGAGAGAGAAAATACGTGTTAGGTTTTTTCACACCCATTTAGAGGAAGAAATACTAACGGTTCTTCTTGGGCACTCTCTTGAGAAAAGTGAAGGGTTTGATATTAGGTTCTCTCTTGGGTGAAGAAGATAAAAGAAGAAAGCAAACATCTAAGGAGCGAAGGCGCTTGGATCCTAGAGGGCATTAAGTTTATTTCTCGTGTAACCCGGAGAAAGCTATGGGCTTTTGTTATCCGGTGAGTGCCTCTTGTAACCCTTTTATTTCCACATAGTAAAAGCTTTTGAAGTCTTCTCCCATGGACGTAGCCACAGACATCGTGTAGTGAACCACATAATTCTCGTGTGCATTTCTTGTAGTTTGGCTTGCACTTCATTTATTTGTTCTTGCAAATTTACTTCAGAAACGTTCCTTAGTATTATTAATTAATACTTGAAACACACTTCATGTTCGGATTGTTAACGGATCACCACGGAGGGCTGTTGGGCGCCTCAATTCCGCAACAAGTGATATCAGAGCTTTGGTTCTACAATGGTGGTGACGGTTTCTAGTGCAAAGTTTGAAGTGGAAAGATTTGATCGGAAAAAGAGTTTTAATTTGTGGCAAGTTAATGTTAGGAATTTGTTGGTTCAACAAGGATTACATAAAGTACTGTTAGGGAAGGCGAAGAAGCTGAGATATATGTCAGATGATGATTGGAATGACATGGATTTGGAGGCTATGATCTCTATTCGCCTGTCGTTGGAAAATGATGTCAAATACCATGTTATGTATGAGAAACCTGCGGCGGATATGTGGTTGAAACTTGAGAGCTAATACATGACAAAGTCTCTTACAACCAGGTTGTATTTGAAGAAACAATTATACAACTTGAAAATGAAGGAAGTGACTAAAGTGAAAGAACACTTAAATGCCTATAACAAAACTATTTGTCAATTACGGAATATTGATGTGGAAATTGATGATGAAGACAAGGCCATGATTTTGTTGACTTGTCTACCTCCATCTTATGAACATTTGGTTACAACACTACTCTATGGTAAGGATACCATAGAGTTAGAGGAGGTCACTACTGCTCTTTTTTCTAATGAGATGAGAAAGAGGCCTACGAGTGAGCAAGAAGTGAATGGTTATGTTGGGTTGCAACAAGTGAACGGTTTCAATCTTAAATGTAAGCCTGGGTACTTTTTTAAAATAATTTTTATGGTGTCCACCTTCAAAGATGTAAACCCTTCATTGGTGAGAGAGGGAGACAGTGGGAATTAAAGGGGTAAGTACTAGTTTACAAAAGTGTTGTACGGAGGGTGAGAGAGAGAGAGAGAGAGTTGTGCCGGTTATGATGTGTTGTACAAGTGTTGTACCAGTCATAATGTCATAAGCGGTAAAAGGGGGTGAATTTATCCTACATCATTACAACACATTTCCCCGTTGAACTTCAAAATTGCAGCCCCCCATATGACATTAGCATCATCTAGATTGTTCATCATTAGGACTCTGCATATGATTAACCTATTGACTTTTCCTTTTGTGAAAAGGAGAAAGTCTAATTATAATTCAAAATTCTAATATGAGGAATGATAGAGGCAAGGGAGCCTTTGCATAATGAGCTGGAAAAGGGCCCTCGATACTATCCACGTCATTTTCGGTTACATTTTAAAATTAGTTGAAAAAGTAAAATCAGTTATACTTAATGACGTGGATCAAATCAAGAGCCCTTTTACGGCTATTTATGCAAGGCCGCCCTTGCATAAATCATTCCTCTTATAATATTTACCCATTTTGTTTTTGTGTGTCTTTTGCCTTTTAGTTTGGGCACTTTAAGCTTTTGTGGTCTTATCAAAGCAAAACTTGAATTTCCCTCCATTCCCATCATGCTTAGTGGAGACATTTAGTCCCATATTGGAAAGTGGAGGAAAGAATCATGGGTATATATTGATTTTCATTTTGCTTGTTTTGCGAATGTGGAGATGAAAAGGGGGGCCTATGCGTTTGAGTGGCCGAGTGGACGCAGTGGGCTTTTGGCTATACCACATGTCCGCCGGCCTGGCTCAGCCGGCCACCCGTGAAGCTCGAAGCTTTTTCTCTGCCTCCCCTTTTATTTTATTTTTGTTACTACCCACGCAAATTCTCCAGTAACTTTGAAGTTATTAGCGAATAAGTTCGCCGTTCTGGTGAATAACTTTGCCGTTCTGAGTAAAAAACTTCGCCATTATTGGTGACTAACTTCGTCGTTATTAACGAATAACTTCGAAGTTATCAGCAATGTTTTGCAACTTTTGGTTTTGTAACCGCCCATTAAGTGCGGCTTTATCTTTCTTCCCACCGGGCAACATTCTAAACATTCCCCAAACGTGTCCTTTAATTAAGGGATTACAGACGCAACTTTTGGAAGTCTTTTTAAGGCGTTGTTTTGGGTGAGAGAAAAAAACATAAAGTTTTCTCTCTGCTTTTACTTCTCTTCTTCTACTTACTGGGTCTTGCTGTTGAGAAGTTTTTGGGTCATTTTTTCGTCCCTGATCAAGGCTGCGTAAGCGTATTCGCTAGGCATAGGGAAAGCATGAGTGCACGTACACCCTCTGGTGCGGAGTTGTTGAATCCTGGAGACATAGGCTGGAATACCCAATCCGCATCACGACTCATCGTAAGTAGGGGTGATACTTGTATCAAGGACAGTGAATTAAGATTTGCGCCTCAACTCATGGATAAGTTCCTTTCACGATTACTTGGTTACTGTTTTGTTTGTACATATTAGATTTATTGCACAATTTTCATATTCATATTCAACTACTTCTATATCATCATATTCGTCTTGGAAAAAAGGTATAATTTGAACTTTCCCTAATATCCTACACAACATAACCTTACTCAAGGTTTTAAATTTCGACCGAAATCCAAAATTCGGTCTAGACCTAAACCGAAATTGGGTAAACTCGAAACGTTACAAAATCTTGACCCCGAAATTTCAGGGATATCACCAAAAAAATCTGGATTTTTTCACTACTTAATATTTTCTCGAAATTTCAGCCGAAATTATCTAAATTTCATCCGGAATTATCGAAATTTCAATAGCTACGGCCCAAATTTTGTAAAAGATAAAATATTATTTTATTTATTTCGTTATATTTCGTCCGAAATTTTGAAAGGGTTTGTTAACGAGTTCCCCCAGGGCACTCTTTGAGGTGCACTGAATATGTAAATCTACACATTGTTTGACAGAAAAGACTCAAAAGCCATGTAGATTTATTTTAAATTTACATTTTCAATGTAATTTTTTTGTAAATTTATTGTAGATTTACATTTTCAATGTCCCTTAACGAGTGCCCCGGGGACACTCTTTAACAAAACCCTAAGGACAACTAGTTAAAGAAAGTTTAAAACCAAGGGATGGGTGTCAAATTTGATTTCGGAATGCATTTCAGCAGAAATTTCAAAATTTTGGACGAAATTTAGAATTCACTATTTTGATGGGCTTGTGAGAGCTATTTGTGAATTCTAACAGTTTTTTTGCAACTAGTTAAAATAGTGTAAAGCCAAGGGATGAGTGTCATTAACAAAAAAATATGGCATATATACTATTCCACATTCTGAAGATAATGTCTACCTATATTAGTGATTGAGTTGACTCCACAAGTAAATAGCGTTTACTCCTAATGCTTTGGTTATACACTGTTCCTCTTTGCCTATATACTAGTAAAAATGCACGTGCGATGCACGTGCTATCCAGTTAAAATTGTACAGACCACATCATAGGTTGATCTAAACCGTCCATGTGATGGAACACAACATCAATAGGTTGTGCCCATAAAATCATTTCCATAGGCTGATCCTAGCCCTCCAATCTATAGAGGTTTCTGTTCCTCTTAAGGTGTCCAGAATTCGTCAATATTTTTACAGGTGTCCTGTATTCGTAATATCAACATTTCGGTAATTTTACTCGTACATAGTGAATAAGGAAAAGTAGTTTTTTCGTCATCGCTAGGGGTGCAACTTGGGTGTCAACCCGACCCAATTCGGGTTGGGTTAGGTCAGGCTAACCCGATTTGATATGTTACCAATTGTTAACCACCTCAACCCAAGCCGGGTTGTTTTGGATTTTGAGAACCAATAGTAAGTCACCAATAATCAGTTGTTAACTCACAATGGGTTCTCAAAATCCAAACCAAATAGAGACTAACAATTAACAAAGGGAAATATTATCCGCAGTACTATATTTTGATGATCACACTCCTCACTTTATTCAAGTGCGGTATGACCCGCACCATAGGAATATCCAAACCGTCCATTGTGGACTGTGGAGACTATTTCAATGTTGATAAAGAAAAACACAAACATACAGAACTTCTTCAGATGGACCCCAAATTCGGGTTTCAGGTCGAGTCGGGTCACCCGACAGCCCAACCCGACCCAACCCGATTTCCAATCGGGGTTGATTTTGCCCAACCCAACCCAACCCGATTTGCGAAAAAGCTTAACCTGACCCAACCCAAATTCGGGTTGAACCCGACCTATGTGGGAACATCCAAGTAACAACGACGGTTTGAAACCATATATAGTGCTAATGTCCTCACTACCATATTTTATAATGGCACTACTCACCGTATTTTGATGATCGCACTCCTCACTCTATTAAAATGTACGGTATGGCCCGTACCCTGTGTCGGTATTTTTTGTATGTAGATTACAATTTTACCCTGAAATAATTTCTCATAGAGATAGATGTTAGATATCAGCAAAGGGGTTAATTGTAAAAGCGTAATGCTGACGTGTAAATTCCAGATAAAAAGAAAAGAAATTTCTTTTGGATGGGCCACTTCCTACATAGGTTATGCCCCAAAAATAATTTTCATAGGTTGATCCGAAGCCTCCGATCTATAGAGGGTTATACCTTGATCTAAACCGTCCATGTGATGGAACACAACATCAATCAGTTGTGCCCGTAAAACCATTTCCATAGGTTGATCCTAGCCCTCCAATCGATATAGGCTGATCCTAGCCCTCCAATCGATAGGGGTTTCCATAATTGTTGTTCCCCTTCACGTGCCTGGAATCCATCAATATTTTGCAAGTGTCCTGCATGAGTAATATAAAGTAGTTCTTTCATCATTGTCATATGTCTTTACCTCTTCTTTGTAGTTTTTTGTCGTAATTGTCATAGATAGGTACCCTATGTCAGTACTTTTCGTATGTAGATTACGATTTTACCCTCAAATAATTTCTCATAGAAACAGATGTTAGATATCAGCAAAGGGGTTGACGTGTGAATCAAAAGGTGGGACACAAGCAGAAATAACGGCAAATGACACAAATGCCCTTACATGTGGGATACAATTGGAATTATGGCAGTGAGACACAAGTGGAAATAACGGCAAAGTGTGGAAGAACTTAACCCATCATTTTGCCATTATAAATAATAAATAACTATTAAAAATGCACGTGCGATGCACGTGCTATCCATTTAAAATTGTACAGACCACATCATAGGTTGATCTAAACCGTCCATGTGATGGAACACAACATCAATATGTTGTGCCCGTAAAATCATTTCCATGGGCTAATCCTAGCCCTCCAATCTATAGAGGTTTCCATGATTCTTGTTCCTCTTAAAGTGCCAAGAATTCGTCAATATTTTTACAGTTGTCTTGCATTCGTAATATCAACATTTCTGTAATTTGACCCGCACATAGTGAATAAGGAAAAGTTGTTTTTTTGTCGTCGTTAGGGGTGCAACACCCGACCCAATTTGGGTTGGGTTGGGTCGGGCTGACCCGATTTGATATGGTACCAATTGTTGACCACCTCAACTCAAACCGGGTTGTTTTGGAGTTTGAGAACCAATAGTGAGTCACCAATAATCAGTTTTTAACTCACAATCGGTTCTCAAAATCCAAACCAAATAGGGACTAACAATTAACAAAGGGAAATATTATCCGCACTACTATATTTTGATGATCACACTCCTCACTCTATTCAAGTACGGTATGGCCCGCACCATAGGATTATCCAAACCGTCCATTGTGGACTGTGGAGACTATTTCAATGTTGAAAAAGAAAAACACAAATATACAGAACTTCTTCAGATGGAACCCAAATTCGGGTTTCGGGTCAGGTCGGGTTGCCCGACAGCCCAACCCAACCCTATTTGCGAAAAAGCTTAACCCGACCCAACCCAAATTCGGGTTGAACCCCAAAATAATTTTCATAGGTTGATCTGAACCCTCCGATCTATAGAGGGTTATAGGTTGATCTAAATCGTCCATGTGATGGAACACAACATCAATCGGTTGTGCCCATAAAACCATTTCCATAGGTTGATCCTAGCCCAAGGTTGATCCGAACCCTCCGATCTATAAAGGGTTATAGGTTGATCTAAACCATCCATGTGATGGAACACAACATCAATCGGTTCTGCCCGTAAAACCATTTCCATAGGCTGATCCTAGCCCTCCAATCGATAGGGGTTTCCATAATTGTTGCTCCTTTTCAGGTGCCCGGAATCCATCAATATTTTGCAAGTGTCCTACATGAGTAATATAAAATAGTTCTTTAGTCATTGTCATATGTCTTTACCTCTTCTTAGTAGTTTTTTGCCGTAATTGTCATAGAAAGGCACCTTATGTCGGTACTTTTCGTATGTAGATTACAAATTTACCCTCAAATAATTTCTCATAGAGAAAGATGTTAGATATTAGCAAAGGGGTTAATGGTAAAAGAGTAATGCTGACGTGTGGATCAAAAGGGTGGGACACAAGCGGAAATAATGGCAAATGACTATAGACCCCGATCCGAGAGAGGCGCGGGACGAGCCCCCACGCTAAGTCTCTATGGATCATCCACGTGAATGGAGAGCTCTACCAAGGAACTCTCGAAAGAAGAATGCCTCTCACAGCATGAGTGGCGATATAAGGTGAGATACCTCTCGATTCGGGGACTAGCCCAGATTCGAGGCGTACCTTAAACAAAGAAGAGTCGCCATCCAAGGAAATAGGCAAATGGGCCCTGGATCCCATACTATGCTCTATTGCAACGGATAACCAGAGATATAAAAAGAAGAAAAGGTCTAAAGAGCACCTCATCCACCCAAGTGTAAACAACTGGTCTCTTATGCCATTTACTTATTGATTTTGAAGAGTTTTGGGCAAAAGTCATATGAAATGGGAACTAATATCTCCGAGAAAACGTCTATCTAATCATGCATGTCTCGGAGATGATTAATAAACACACACAAAAGAAATGAAATAAGTGTCACCTAAGAGTAGCTAGATTATGAGTAACCAGCCTAAATAACTAAGTTATGAGTGTCATACCTAATTGGTGTCTGAGTTCTAATGTGCAAACGCATGCATGCTACAGCTAAAGGTATAGGATCTGTACATGAAAGTAAGAAAACACAGCAAAACACACAACACAAATCAACTCTATACATGACTGAATAAGATGAATCCTAAAACTCTAATGCGACTTGACTCAGACCAAGATGGCCGTCCATCCCAGCTGCTCTACGTATTCCGACCTCGGGAAGAATCAGAGTCAACGTAGTTCGATGACCTATTCTAACTACGATGCCTAACCCTCTAGAACCGCTATCCTAGACTCGATCCGCTAGACTCGACTGATTTTTAAAGCTTTTTGCACGATTGCTTAAGTTCAGGTGAATTGTAATTTTCAGGACTCTCTATATGCCCTAACTAATGCAAGTTGATTAGCCTTAAGCTAATGCAGGTAGGCCCTATATCCTATGTGTAACTAGGCTGTGCATCCTAATAAAAACCATGGGCTGACTATATGCTTCTTAATCTAGCCATCGGTTCGACTAAGTGTCTAACCGATCGACTCGAGGCCTCCTAACTCTAGGGACACTCACACGACAGGACACACCATATCAAACAAATCAGGACAGCCTCCTAACTCTAAAACACCCCAAATATCTAGGACAGATTCCTAACTCTAGGGGAAGATCTTTTTGAAAAGGTTTTGAAGAATTTTTGTATTTTTTGAAGATTTGAAATGTTTATTTTTTTTAAAGGTTTGGCTGGACCTGGGATGTGGATCCTAAGCTGCACTACGTACCTCGTGGAAGAGGATCAAGCCAACGTAGTTCGGAAAAAGAGTTTCCTAACTACTCTGAAAGGCTCAAGATTTTTAAGATTTTTTTATAATTTCAGATGTTTTTGTTGTTTTTGACACAAGAGGATGGAATCCTATCATCATAAGGGTAGGACAGACTCCTGAATATCCCACAAAGGTTGGACAGCATCCTATGCTTTGCAGGGGAATGAACAGATTAACAACTCTGCAAGGGTTGGACAACATCATATACCTTGCAGGAGCGGATAAAATCATATGACTTGACGAGAGGTTGGAAAGAATCCTAACCCCTATGATGATAGGACAGACTCCCGAAAGAAAGACTCTCTAGCTAAGGACAGACTCCTATGCTAACGACTCTGAGAAGGGCTCTAATGAGACATGACATGTCTCCTAAGACAAAAAGATAACTAGGGCTAATGAGACAAAGCCTGTCTCCAAAGGGTTTGAACTTTCTGTATGAGACATAGCCTGTTTGTCTCCCTAAATGGGTTCTAGATGACTCTTTCATTGCCCTTGCAATGAAAAGGGGAGTCTAAAGTCTTAAAGGATATACATCTAAAAGATTACAAACTCTCTACTTAAAGAAAGGGAGATAAGAGCAGAGGGTACTACCACATCAGGTAAGCTCCTCTAAGACTGGGCTTGGGCTATCGCCTTCATCGCCCTTGCAATGAAGATAAACTAATGTGTAAAAAGGTCTAAAAGATAAAAATAGTCTTTTTAAAAGAGAGTAGGCTTAATCATGTTACCAAAATATACTAAACATCACAGCTTTAATCCTGAGAGTACATACAATGTTATATATAAACCCAAAGAAATAATGATAAGATCTCTAGAAGAGTTAGTAAAAACAAGTCCATACTATGATATTAATATAACATGCTGTTCAAATGGAAATGAAAAGTTATTTTGTTTACATAATTTTTTACACAATGTGTGCACTGTTCCTCAGAGAAAATAGGATATTATGGATTACAGGTGATGTGAAGGTTGTTAAATCATTACAATGCTTCCTAAAGATGAGGTACGTGAATGTTTTTCCAAATAAAGAAGAATATACTGATTCAATTTAACTATGCAAATACTATAAAAAGCTATTATCACTTGTCATGGTGGATAAAACAAAATAGAGTCAATTAACAGGTATATAAATCAATAAGTCAACGACTAGGGTCATTTCATGAACAAGGCTTCATAAAAAAATAAAAGTCATCCAAGGGCACAACTATTAAAGTACAACAATGCTTATATCCTGAATAGATGAACCGAAGCATGCATTTCATTTGTAGTTTTTAATAGAAGTACAAAATCTCAAGAATCCAAAGCTGAGATAGGAAAAGAAACTAGAAATAGTCTCATTCATAGTAGCAGATTTGACAACAACCAAATTCTTTTTTTTTTATAAACATGACAGGTTAAAAGTAAAATCCAACAAAATATTTTAGTAAATAGGAAGCTTGTACCATGTACAGAACATGACTGAGTTAGCACCATTCTAACAAAATCCCCTGTGTAGAACTTTATAAATTCTGTACAAAAATCTTTTTTGTTCATTTGATCCTCAATATCTTCAAAGCTCAAAACATATTTTAGCACCTCACAAAACAAACACTTCAACTCAACAGATATACATCTATACAGCACACTCAAGAAAAGAGAAATCATACAATCATAGTGATTCATCCAAACATCAGAAATCAAGTAGATTACTTCATCATAAGACTTGATATCCTACAAGCTTTGGAAATCTAGTAAATCATTCAATTATATGTAGCAAAATGAGCAATCACATGGAACAGTGCTAGCCGAGTAAAATTTCAGAATCGAAATGCTCCTTACCTGTTAAACGAAGCTACTACTTTTATCTTTGCTCCTCCTAAAAATCAGATCTGAGATTTGTGTTGTCTTAATGTTAGATTTTCAAGGAGATTTCCACCATAAAAATTGAAGATTCCTCTCTTTTCTGCTACTCAAAAATCAACACTAATTGATCTTCTTATAGCTCAGACATAAGCTATAGAATCTCAAATCTATGATTTCCACTTGCAAAAGAAGAAAACACAGCAATTTAGACGAGGAAAATCAGCCGGATCTTAGCCGGATCTCCGGCGAATTTGATCGGAGAAGATAACTTTGGGGATAAAAAAACTAGCTTCTCTTCCTTTTCTTCTTAGAAAATACAGATCGACCTCTTCATCATGGATAATGTGCTTGTTTGACAACAACAAAAAAACAAATGACCGGAATCCGATCAAAACCTAGCCGGAGAAGATGATCGGCACCTTGGAGTTAGGGTTTCAAAAAATGATGAAACGACAGATCTGCTGCTTTTGAAATGCTAATCCTCGTGCTCGGATGAGTAAATCTAGTAGAAACTTGGCCGGAATCCGGCGAGATCCACCGGAGAAGAAGAAATTGGGGTTTGAGGATTAGATCGAACTTTTCTCTCCTTCTTTCTGTGAATTTTTTTTTTTTAAAGAGAAGGTAAAAATGGTATTTATAAGAAATGAGAGGAGTGGATATCGGCACAACTAGTTGTGATGGGCGCGCGGTTGAGCGAAAAAGTGATAGGCGCGCGGTTCTATCGTGTCCTATTCGGACCACGATATGCACCTCTCCGGATAATTCACCCCCCTTTCTGATTTACACTACGAACACCTTTTTGATTCGTTCGCTAGGCAAACGCACTCGGATTTCGACAAAATTTTATGGGGACCTAGCTGGGGCCTTAACCTAGCTTAGGGTGAAGTTTGAGACCCTAGCTCACTGATTTGATAGGATTATTAATTTTCACAGAGATGTTTAGGTCCCGGTCAAAATGGGGTGTCTACAATGACACAAATCCCCAAATAACAGCAAATGACACAAATGCCCTTACATGTGGGATACAATTGGAATTATGGCAGTGGGACACGAGCAGAAATAACGGTAAAGGGTGGAAGAACTTAACCCATGATTCTGCCTTTATATATAGTAGTTAGACTAGTAAAAAAGCACGTGCAACGCACGCGCAGTTTATCTATTTTTAAAAAAAAATAAGAGATAATATTGTTAGCCCAAGGGTTCCCCATGGGTTCATTCAATCACCTTGTTTTGATGATTAACAAACACAAATTGATTAGTCTTTTGTGGACTAATTGTTTGCCTTGAGTGTTGTGCTATACACAGGGAATTCACATGTCACTCCATGCTAGCACACACCATTGATGGCCTATGCTTGAAGTTGAACCAAACAAAGGGAAAAGGAGCTAGAGCATATCTGGACAAACCATACCTTGGAGGATCAACCAAGGAGAAGTTCCACACAACCATCTCAAAGTATTGAATAAACAAAGGAAGATCAATGAAGGCCAAAGCTTGTGGATCAACAACTTTCAAAGGAGCTTGAACCAAATGGTGGCATCATCCTTGGAAGGTGTCAAGCAAAAACACTCAACCTTGAAGATCCCAAAGCAAGCCAAGCACACCATTGAAGATCAAATGAAGATTGGCTCAAGAGAACAAGAGAGTACTTAAAATGGTAGTATGTATCACATTTCTCTCTTGTGTTTTCTCTTATCAAGGCACATCTTAAAACCTCTAAAAATATGTTTTTCAAAGAGACTAACACACCCTTTAAGGACTTAAATGGATAAGTGAATGGCCATGGTGGTGTACCAACATGTTGGGACCCATATGACATTCAGCACAACAATGAACAAAACAGAGTTCCGAAGCAACAACCTAGACCAGCAACTAAATCCTATCAAAACTTGTTTAAAAATTTTTCAAATATTTTTGAAAATATTTTTAACAGATAGCTCTCATTTTTCTCAGATCCGTAGAGTATAAGAACATCAAAATCCGATGCGAAACGAAGGAGATATGAATTTTTCAAATGAGACACTATTTGTTGGAAATCCAGTCTCGGAACTCCGAGAACATTCTCGGAGCTCCGAGAAATGATCCAGGTTCTAAAATTAAAAGCTCTGTTTGAATTCTCGGAACACCGAGAAGTATTTTTGTTCAAAAAAATATAGCCGTTGTGGTCCAACGGCTAGTTGACTATTTGACCCAGTTTTGATTGTTTTGCCCCCCAAACGGTCACATGGAGTTGGAACTTCATATATACCCATTCAAAGGGTCCAAAATACTAGAGGAACATTGTCCAACTCTAACAAACCCTAGAAATTCATTTGTGAATCATTTTTGGGTTAATCTTTCACCAATCCTTCATTGTGCCTTAACTTTGGGAAAATCCATTTAAGATTGGTTAGGTTTAAACTTGTTTATCTTTGAGAGCATCCTTGGAGCTACAACTTGTAATCAAGCCTAGTAAGAGGCTAATACTTCTTCTTCTTTATTCGATCGGTGGCAAGGGCATCCGTTGTTTTTAATTTCCTTGGGTGAAGCGCTTAGAACTCGGCGGAGAAGGAGAGTCATTGTAAAGGTGGAAGGGCATCCTCATTTAATTCCCTTGGAGTGTAAAAGCCTTGGAGTCGGGCGTCGTGGAGGTCTCAATAGTGAAAATCCTCAAGTGCGACCTCGAGTAGAGTGGAGTAGGCCGTTCGCCAAACCATTATAAATCCTTGTGTCGCTTGCATTCGTATTTCTCGATTTCTCACTCTCTCTGTAAGCCCAATGGTTCCCACCTTGGCATTCAAATCTTGTTTTAATGATTCCAATACACAAGTGATTTTATATCACTAATGTGTTTGATTGTCTAAGTTGTAGATCATGATTGTATAAAGACAAGATTGCTTAGATTGAGGCCAAGAAGCTCTCATTGGACCACATTCGGAAGGCCAAAGACATCGGAGATCCAAGACGCATGAAGACTTGAAGCATCCCAATTGAAGATCGAAGTCATTTTAGAATGTATAAGATCCAATCCTAGTTTAGATTTTAAGAAGCATAAATAAAGTAATCTCACACACCCTAATATGTCTAAGAGATTGTCCTTGTGGAGTTCCAACACTTTGGAACCCTCATAACAATCCCAACTTGGAAATAGGCTTCTCAGAACTCCGAGAGAATTCTCGGAGCTCCGAGCTCGGAACTCCGAGACATTCCTCGGAGCTCCGAGAAATGGTCCAGTAATATTTTCTTAACTTCTGTTTGTATTCCCGGAACTCCGAGTAATTTCTCGGAACTCCGAGAATTCTCTCGGAACTCTGAAACCACTACTTCGGGAAGAAAAAATAGCCGTTGGTATTTTTGCCAGAATTACCACTATGCCACCAAATGGTCATATTTTGCTTCTTCTATATATATGGGCATTCTAAACTTCCCAATAATCAATCCTAACACTCTAAAAGCCTATTAGAATATCCAAAGAGTGAATCAAGCTTGTTTATGCCTCTCATCCTCTAAGATTAGGATTTGGATCATTACGCTCAAATTTGTACATCTTCTACAAATCTTGTAAATCCTTGTGAGGGATTTTTTCTTCTTTCTTTTATCAAGAACAATGTATATGGGCGAGTGTTCGGAGAAGCGGAGCCCACTCTCCGTGGTGAGGATTGCCACCAAGGTTAAAGGCGATTGGAATTGTAATCGGCACCGATCTTCGCCGAAGTTAAGAAGATCAAATAGTGAAGCCATCAACGGGTTTGGTTGGTGGAGTGGAGTAGGCCTCGCATTTTGAGGACCGAGCCACTTTAAATCTCGGGTGCACTCTCTCTTATCTCTTGCTCTATATTTGCATTGCACTTAGGATTTAACTTGTATGCTTGATTGCCATTTTGATCTCTTAATATTCAAATTTGGGTTAGAGTTTCAAAAGATTAAAAATTGTTAGCAACCTAAATTTTACCTCCTCATAAGTTGCCATTAGAGTAAGTACTCGGGCCTACCCTTTGAATTTCACTTGGTATCAGAGCCTTGGCTCTTAAAAGATTTTCTTTTCTTAAAATCTTTAGTAAATTTTTTTAAATTTTTAACAAGGGAAAGATCATAAGATCATTGGAAAACTTTCTAATTGTGAAATGGCAACCATAAATGGAACCGGACTTCCGGAAGGCCATTCCACAAGTAGACTTCCTTTCTTTGATGGGTCCAACAATGGACATTGGAAGACAAGGATGCACATCTATCTTCTTTCGATAGATGTGGAGCATTGGCATATTGTAGAAAATGGATACACTTTGCCTTCCAAGCCATTTAAAGAATGGAATGCTGTAGAGAAAAGGCATGCAAATTTATATTACAAAGCTATAAACTCTTTGTTTTGCGCCTTATCTACGGAGGAGTTTAATAGAGTAACTCTTTTTTATTCCGCCAAGGTTATTAGGGATACTCTTGCCGTTACCCATGAAGGAACATCACAAGTCAAGGATTCCAGAATAAACTTGTTAAAGAGCAAATATGAAATGTTTAGAATGGGTCAAAATGAAAGTATTTCCGAAATGTATACCCGATTTTCTAAAATATCAAATGAATTAGCTAATCTTGGTAAATCTTATCCTACAGATGAGCTTGTGAGTAAGTTGCTTAGGTCACTTCCTTTATTTTGGGATCCAAAGGTCACCGCTATACAAGAATCAAAGGATCACAAGACGCTAACTATGGAGGAGCTTATAGGATCTCTTATCACTCATGAGATGCTCCTCACTAGCCGTTAAGAAGAGAAGAAGTCGAAAGAGAGAGAAAAAGAAAGTCGATCTCTAGCTCTAAAGGCCTCCAAAGCGGACTCATCTTCCTCAAATGAGGCGGATAGTGATGAAGAAGAAGCTTTAAGAAATTTTAAAAGCTTATGGACAAAGAAACACAAAAAGGATAAAAAGAAGAGAAAAGAAGAAAGTGAAGTGGAATGAGGAATAAGGTATTACAATTGTAAGAAGACAGGACACAAAAGACAGGAGTGTCCACTTCTCAAGTCATCTTCCTTAAAGTACAAGGGAAAGAAGGATTGGAAGAAGAACAAGGGTCTTGTAGCCGCTTGGGATGTTTCTAGCACCTCGGAAAAAAGCTCAAGTGAAGGGGAAGCTAATAAGGATGATCTTTGCTTCATGGCACTCACCCATGAAGATGAGGTAAATTCTAACCCCTCTTGTAATTCATCAAGTAGTGATAGTGGAAACATATCTTATGATGAATTGTGCATTACCTTGCATTCTCAAATTTTAAAAAGTAAAGTTCTTAAAAAATCTATTTCAAAATTAGAAAATGAACTTGATGTTTTGAGAAATGAATCTTCTTCTTCCAAATCTCAAGCTCAAGCACAACTTGAAAATTTTAAACTTGAGATTAAAACCCTTATGGGTAGTTTGGATGAGAAAACTTGCCAAATTGTTAAACTTCAAGATGTGGCAAGCTCTTCCAAATCTTATGAAGATGACACTAATGATTTTCTAAATCAAATAACCCATCTTTATAATGAAAATGAAAGGTTAAGATTATGTCTGCATGGATTCCTAAATGATGATAAAATTATTGACATAATCTTAAGAAAGGCTAGTCATAGACCTAATCATGTATCTTATGATAGGACTAGTCTATGTACCCCTCATGTTAGATGCCATTATTGTGGAATCAATGGTCATTACCAATTCCGATGTGCATCTAAGGTTAGGAATTGTGGTGGAACCAAGAAAGCTTGGGTTCCCAAAGCCCTCATATGATTCTCTTCATATGTGTTTTTAGATTAGGGGCTTGCACTTAAAATTGAATATCTTTTTATGGTTATTTAAATATCCCCTCTTTTGTTGAATAAAAACACGGAGTTTTATGTTTGTCTTTTTCCTTGAAAAAGGGGAGCATAAAATTATAAATTTCATTCCTTTGATTTTCTTTTACCCCATTTTTTTGATAGATGCCAAAGGGGAAGAAGAATCTAGTTTAAGGAAATATATGTGTGCTTTTATTGAAAAATCTCTTATGCTTGTCATCATCAAAAAGGGGGAGATTGGAAGCCCAATGGTTCCCACCTTGGCATTCCCATCTTGTTTTGATGATTCCAATACCCAAGTGATTTTATATCACTAATGTGTTTGATTGTGTAAGTTGTAGATCATGATTGTATAAAGACAAGATTGCTTGGATTGAGGCCAAGAAGCTCTCATTGGACGACATTCATAAGGCCAAGACATCGGAGATCCAAGACGCATGAAGACTTGAAGCATCGCAATTGAAGATCGAAGTCATTTCAGAATGTATAAGATCCAATCCTAGTTTAGATTTTAAGAGGCATAAATAAAGTAATCTCACACACTCTAATATGTCTAAGAGATTGTCCTTGTGGAGTTGCAACACTTTAGAACTCTTATAACAATCCCAACTTGGTGTAGAGTTGGAAGCCCATTGAACAAAATTGAAAATCTACTGGAAATAGACTTCTCGGAACTCCGAGAGAATTCTTGGAGCTCCGAGAAATGGTCCAGTATCATTTTCTTAACTTCTGTTTGTATTCCCGGAACTCCGAGAGAAATTCTCGGAACTCCGAGAATTCTCTCGGAACTCCGAGAATTCTCTCGGAACTCCGAGACCACTACTTCGGGAAGAAAAAAGAGACGTTGGTGTTTTTGCCAGAATTACCACTATGCCACCAAACGGTCATATTTTGCTTCTTCTATATATATGGGCATTCTAAACTTCCCAATAATCAATCCTAACACTCTAAAAACCTATTAGAATATCCAACGAGTGAATCAAGCTTGTTTATGCCTCTCATCCTCTAAGATTAGGATTTGGATCATTAGGCTCAAATTTGTACATCTTCTACAAACCTTGTAAACCCTTGTGAGGGATTTTTTATTCTTTCTTTCTTTTATCAAGAACAGTGTATACGGACGAGTGTTCGGAGAAGCAGAGCCCACTCTCCGTGGTGAGGATTGCCACTAAGGTTAAAGGCGATTGGAATTGTAATCGGCACCGATCTTCGCCGAAGTTAAGAAGATCAAATAGGGAAGCCATCAACGGGTTTGGTTGGTGGAGTGGAGTAGGCCTCGTGTTTTGAGGACCGAACCACTTTAAATCTCGGGTGCACTCTCTCTTATCTCTTGCTCTATATTTGCATTGCACTTAGAATTTAACTTGTATGCTTGATTGCCATTTTGATCTCTTAATCTTCAAATTTGGGTTAGAGTTTTCAAAAGATTAAAACTTATTAGCAACCTAAATTTTACCTCCTCATAAGTTTCCATTAGAGTAAGTACTCGGGCCTACCCTTGGAATTTCACTTGGTACCAGAGCCTTGGCTCTTAAAAGATTTTCTTTTCTTAAAATCTTCGGTAAATTTTTTAAAAATTTTAACAAGGGAAAGATCATAAGATCATTGGCAACTTTCTAATTGTGAAATGGCAAACATAAATGGAACCGGACTTCCGGAAGGCCATTCCACAACTAGACCTCCTTTCTTTGATGGGTCCAACTATGGACATTGGAAGACAAGGATACGCATCTATCTTCTTTCGATAGATGTGGAGCTTTGGCATATTTTAGAAAATGGATACACTTTGCCTTCCAAGCCATTTGAAGTATGGAATGTTGTAGAGAAAAGGCATGCAAATTTATATTACAAAGCTATAAACTCTTTATTTTGCGCCTTATCTACGGAGGAGTTTAATAGAGTAGCTCTTTGTTATTCCGCCAAGGTTATTTGGGATACTCTTGCCGTTACCCATGAGGGAACATCACAAGTTAAGGATTCCAAAATAAACTTGTTAAAGAGCAAATATGAAATGTTTATAATGGGTCAAAATGAAAGTATTTCCGAACTGTATACCCGATTTTCTAAAATATCAAATGAATTAGCTAATCTTGGTAAATCTTATCCTACTGATGAGCTTGTGAGTAAGTTGCTTAGGTCACTTCCTCCATTTTGGGATCCAAAGGTCACCGCTATACAAGAATCAAAAGATCTCAAGACGCTAACTATGGAGGAGCTTATAGGATCTCTTATCACTAATGAGATGCTCCTCACTAGCCGTCAAGAAGAGAAGAAGTCGAAAGATAGAGAAAAAGAAAGTTGATCTCTAGCTCTAAAGGCCTCCAAAGCGGACTCATCTTCCTCAAATGAGGCGGATAGTGATGAAGAAGAAGCTTTAAGAAAATTTAAAAGCTTATGTAGAAAGAAACACAAAAATGATTAAAAGAAGAAGAAAGTGAAGTAGAAGAAGGAATAAGGTGTTACAATTGTAAGAAGACGGGACACAAAAGACCGGAGTGTCCACTTCTCAAGTCATCTTCCTCAAAGTACAAGGGAAAGAAGGATTGGAAGAAGAACCAGGGTCTTGTAGCCGCTTGGGATGCTTCTAGCACCTCGGGAAAAAGCTCAAGTGAAGGGGAAGCTAATAAGGATGATCTTTGCTTCATGGCACTCACCCATGAAGATGAGGTAAATTCTAACCCCTCTTGTAATTCATCAAGTAGTGATAGTGGAAACATATCTTATGATGAATTGTGCATTACCTTGCATTCTCAAATTTCAAAAAATAAAGTTCTTAAAAAATATATTTCAAAATTAGAAAATGAACTTGATGTTTTGAGAAATGAATCTTCTTCTTCCAAATCTCAAGCTGAAGCACAACTTGAAAAGTTTAAACTTGAGATTAAAACCCTTATGGGTAGTTTGGATGAGAAAACTTGCCAAATTGTTAAACTTCAAGATGTGGCAAGCTCTTCCAAATCTTATGAAGATTACACTAATGATTTTCTAAATCAAATAACCCATCTTCATAATGAAAATAAAAGGTTAAGATTATGTCTCCATGCATTCCTAAATGGTGATAAATTATTGACATAATCTTAAGAAAGGCTAGTCATAGACCTAATCATGTATCTTATGATAGGACTAGTCTATGTAACCCTCATGTTAGATGCCATTATTGTGGAATCAATGGTCATTACTAATTCCAATGTGCATCTAAGATTAGGGATTGTGGTGGAACCAAGAAAGCTTGGGTTCCCAAAGCCCCCATATGATTCTCTTCATATGTGTTTTTAGATTAGGGGCTTGCACTTAAAATTGAATATCTTTTTATGGTTAATTAAATATCCCCTCTTGTGTTGAATAAAAACTCTAAATAGGGGAAGTTTTATGTTTGTCTTTTTCCTTGAAAAAGGGGGAGCTTAAAATTGTAAATTTCTTCCCTTTGATTTTCTTTTACCACATCTTTTTTATAGATGCCAAAGGGGGAGAAGAATCTAGTGTAAGGATATATATGTGTGCTTTTATTGGAAAATCTCTTGTGCTTGTCATCATAAAAAAGGGGGAGATTGTAAGCCCAATGGTTCCCACCTTGGCATTCCCATCTTGTTTTGATGATTCCACTACACAAGTGATTTTATATCACTAATGTGTTTGATTGTCTAAGTTGTAGATCATGATTGTATAAAGACAAGATTGCTTGGATTGAGGCCAAGAAGCTCTCATTGGACCACATTCGTAAGGCCACAAAGACATCGGAGATCCAAGACGCATGAAGACTTGAAGCATCGCAATTGAAGATCGAAGTCATTTTAGAATGTATAAGAACGAATCATAGTTTTGATTTTAAGAGGCATAAATAAAGTAATCTCACACACCCTAATATGTCTAAGAGATTGTCCTTGTGGAGTTCCAACACTTTGGAACCCTCATAACAATCCTAACTTGGTGTAGAGTTGGAAGCCCAATGAACAGACTTGAAAATCTGCTAAAAATAGGCTTCTCGGAGCTCCGAGAAATGGTCCAGTAACATTTTCTTAACTTCTGTTTGTATTCCCGGAACTCCGAGAGAAATTCTCGCAACTCCGAGTAATTTCTCGGAACTCCGAAAATTCTCTCGGAACTCTGAGACCACTACTTCAGGAAGAAAAAAGTGCCGTTGGTGTTTTTACCAGAATTACCACTATGCCACCAAACGGTCATATTTTGCTTCTTCTATATATATGGGCATTCTAAACTTCCTAATAATCAATCCTAACACTCAAAAAACCTATTAGAATATCCAAAGAGTGAATCAAGTTTGTTTATGCCTCTCATCCTCTAAGATTAGAATTTGGATCATTAGGCTCAAATTTGTACATCTTCTACAAACCTTGTAAACCCTTGTGAGGGATTTTTTGTTCTTTCTTTCTTTTATCAAGAACATTGTATACGGGCGAGTGTTCGGAGAAGCAGAGCCCACTCTCCGTGGTGAGGATTGCCACCAAGGTTAAAGGCGATTGGAATTGTAATCGGCACCGATCTTCACCGAAGTTAAGAAGATCAAATAGTGAAGCCATCAACGGGCTTGGTTGGTGGAGTGGAGTAGGCCTCGCTTTTTGAGGACCGAACCACTTTAAATCTCGGGTGCACTCTCTCTTATCTCTTGCTCTATATTTGCATTGCACTTAGGATTTAACTTGTATGCTTTATTGCCATTTTGATCTCTTAACCTTCAAATTTGAGTTAGAGTTTTCAAAAGATTAAAACTTTTTAGCAACCTAAATTTTACCTCCTCATAAGTTGCCATTAGAGTAAGTACTCGGGCCTACCCTTAGAATTTCACTCTCTCACTCTCTTATTTGTGCTTGCCTTATTATTTAGAATTGAGTGAGTTAGCATTGCCATCCAACGTGAATATCTTTACATTACTAATTAGCCCACTAAATCTCCTAATTAAGTTGGTTGCTTAAACAAGGTTTTTTTAAAGCTTATATACATTTGTGAAAATTAGTTAAGTTTAACTGATTCAACTTAATTAACCAAAGGATAAAACTAGGGTGAAATTAGTAAAAATTTTCAAAAGGCAAAAGCTTTATAAACATCCTATTCACCCCCCTCTAGGTTCTCAAACTAAGTCTCTACTTGGATTTCAATTAGTATTGGGCTTTTGATTAAGACCCTAACCAGTTAAGAGTTAAGCGATCTAATTTTTTACAACTATAAAAGATGGGATCTAGACTACCTATTTTGGATGGTTCGGATTATGGATCATGGTTGATCCATATGAAGACATATTTAAAAAGTCTAGATAAAGATATGGTAAAGATAATTGAAAATGGTTTTGTTTTAAATGTTAAATCTAAAAGATTAAATGATTATGATAAAAAATTATCTTTACTAAATACAAAAGCCCTAATTGCAATATGTTGTGCATTACCACCTAACATTTATGAAAAAGTATCCTCTTGTAAAAATGCTAAAAATATTTTGGACTCTATTGAAAATTTTCAAAATCAAAACATGTGCTTAATGAGATTATCTAATGAAGACCCCTTGGATAATGCCGAATTCACGTTTGAAGAACTTGTTGAAAATGTGCAAGAATTACATAAGAAACTTAAGGATCAACTAGCTAAGAATTCAAACTTGAAAAATAATTTAGCTAGTATTCACAAGGAGCTTAGGTCACTAGAAATAGATCATGCACATCTTAGTGAAGAAAATGAAATTTTTAAAAAAGATTTTATTGAACTAAGTGATACCATTGCTTCACTAAGAGAGGAAAATCAACTCCTTAAAGAAGAAGAAGAGAAAATCAAAATGCTTTCATCTCTTGAATTAATAAATTTTAAAACGAAAATCAATGACTTAAACATGAAGAATGAAACATTAATGTTGGAAAATTATTATTTACAAGAAAGTGCAAACATAGTTTTCATCATAGTCATTCTTGTAAATCATCTTGTTCATCCCGTCCATCTACATACTCATATATGTTTTGTGATTTTTGTGGTAGATTTAGACATTACAAATCTAAATGTATGTTTAGATTTGTAAAAAGTAGTAAGTTTGTTTGGGTTAAAAATGACTTATCAACTAAAACAAACTTGCTTGGAACCAACATGGTTTGGTTTCCAAAATCCCCTACTTGAATCACATCATATGATTAGTAAATTTAGGGGTAATGAGCTTAAAATGAAATATCATTTGAAAATGAATTTTTGATACAATATGCTTATAGTTGGTTAACCTTTTTGTATCAATATCTAATGTGCTTAATTTGAAAATCTTTTCAAAATAAAAATAAAAATAAGTGTATAGATACTATATGCCTATCTCTGTTTGAATAACATGTTTCTATAGATCTTCTTGTAATTCAAAGTCTAGATGCTTAAATGTAGTTAATATGAGACTTTGATATATTGAGCTTAATTGAATATCATAATTAGAAACATCTCTCTAAGTGCATACATTATGATTTAGATCTTCTTGCACTTAATGATCATCCACAAAAGAAAGCCACTCTAGAGAACATTAATGTGAAAACCATAAATTGTGCTTACAGGATATTCAACAACACCTTTGTGCCCTTGTGTTCAAATTGTACTCACAAGTATATCATCATATTTGAACATTATTTTGGTAGTTGCTAGAAGCTAGGTTGTACGATCTATCACATCTCTCTAGCAAAACCAAAAAGCGAAGAAACACACAGGTTTAAAGACTTGAACTTAAATGAAAATTTTTTACAATCAAATAATACTTACAAAAATTTGAGAAAATGCCAAAGTATCATTCTTTAAACTCTATTTTGGACAAATACGGCACTTGCTAGATAATTATGTGCTTGAATTGTTCTAATATATTATTTCTAGCAAAACTAAGGTATTAAATGTCATATCTAAGAAAACAACTCAAATCCCTTCTTAGACATCTTTTTGTGCCTTAGGTGAACAAACATGTTTATTACTTTGCACCTAGTTGTCCTATCAAAACCCATTCTATTACATGCTTAATGATTTTCATCAAATCTAATAAGAATCATAGATGGGTTAAAAATTAGTGTATTTCCAAAGAGCTTTAATTGGATAATCTCATGACTAAGATGAACCTTAATATGTATAGATATGTTATATGTATTTTGTTCAAGTAGTCATGAAAGTTCATAAATGGAATACATGTGTCCAAGGTAATTTGCATCATTTGATACATATATATTATAAAATCCTTGGATCTTTTCCTAAGTTCATAAAAGGATATATATTACATAGGAAAGTTATATCATGAATCTATGAATCTAGATTCAATGTATGACTTGAAATGAAAATATCATAGAAATCTAGAATCATATTTGAGCATTTACTCACTTGAGTAAAATTAAAATTCACTAAGGTGGTTGTATACATTAGATTGTGATGGGAACATGTGCCTCCCACACATTTTTGGTTTTCAATGGGCTTATGCACTTTGTGCCTAATGCCTTGTTATTTTACATGTAGTTGTGGATGTAGATGTAATGTTTGGACCATGCACATTATGTGTCATGTCCTTTGTGTCCAAACATGGTAGATTATCCATGGAAACCTTGATGATCATATATTTCTCATAAGGTATACTCTCACCTTCATGAATCATGGATGTCTCTCTAAGACATGGTATTTTATTGACCATTCTCACTATGTCTTAGTCCTATAGAATTGAACTCAAATTGGTATATACATATTCTATAATTATCACCCCTTGTTTGATTATATTTACACATATGAGATGTTAAACCTTAATCTTAAAAGTCATTCAGTTGGTGCCCTTAGCCTTCTTAGATTCTAAGAGGGAGATGATACATTCACCTTAATTAAAATATCTAACAAATTGGCCTTGTGCCAACATCTCAAACATGAATAAGTATACATTTATATGTGATCTCCCTAGCAGTTATGTATGTTACATACTTAAGGAAGTAAAGCTTGAATTTAAAAAATTATTATATCACATTTAGGGGAGCATCAGCCAAAGATTGAAAATCTTTTGTGCTATGCTTGTTTATCATGATGAGCTAGACTATGGCTATCATTTTATCATGATAAACCAACACTTGGAGAGTAAGTGTTATTGTAGCCCAAGGGTTGAGTTTAACTTGGTATCTTTTGGAAAATATATCCAAAAAACCTTTGGAGTCTATGCATGGACATCCCTTTGGATTCATGCATTGCATGATTCATTTTCAAAGAGGGAGCTTAAAGGTAATTTTTTCCTTAATCACTTATCATATGATTTCTAATGTGGTTATCACCTCACATATGATAAGTACACTCATTTGGAGCATGATTGCTCCACATGGGTTGTTCGGGCTTGTCTTGTGCTTTTATGTGTGTTTTAGAATTTAAGACAAGAAGCCCATAGCCTAGATCAAGAGAAAACGACATTCACATGCCTCTTTGGAACGTTTGCTTATAGACGCATGCCTTTTGGGTTATCCAATGCACCGGCAACTTTCCAAAGATGCATGATGAGTATGTTTTCTGACATGGTGGAGACCTTCTTAGAGGTTTTTATGGATGACTTTTCCATTCATGGCTCCACCTATGCCGAATGTTTACATCACTTAAAATTGGTCTTAGAAAAGGAGTAGAGAAAAGAACATTGTCCTCAATTGGAAAAAGTTTCATTTTATGGTAAAAGAGGGCATCGTTCTAAGACATGTGATTTCTAAAGAGGGAATTAAGGTTGATAAAGCCAAGGTGGATCTCATTGTCCATCTTCCACCGCCCAAAAGCGTGAAGGATATTCGATCATTTTTGGGCCATGCGGGCTTTTACTGGCGTTTTATAAAAGATTTTTCTAAAAATGCTAGGCCTCTAACCAACTTGTTAGCAAAAGATAAAAAATTTGAGTTTTCCAAAGAATGCTTCGATTCTTTTGAGTGTTTAAAGAAGGAGTTAACTACGGCTCCCATCATTCAAGCACCCAATTGGACCGAACCGTTTGAAATTATGTGTGATGCTTCTGACTTTGGAATAAGAGACGTGTTGGGTCAAAGATTCAATAAATTACCGCATGTTATCTATTATGCAAGTTGGACTCTCAATGATGCACAACTCAACTACACCACTACGGAAAAAGAATTCTTAGTGGTTGTGTTTGCATTAGAGAAGTTTTGGTCCTACTTGATTGGATCGCATGTGATAATTTATACCGACCATTCGGCAATCAAGTATCTTGTTGGAAAGAAGGATGCTAAAGCTCGCCTCATTCGGTGGATTTTACTTCTTCAAGACTTTGATTTGGAGATTAGAGATAAAAAGGGTACGAAAAACTTGGTTGCAGATCACTTGTCTAGACTTCCTAATGCAAAGAATGACGAAGGTCCAATTAATAAAAACTTCCATGATGAGCAATTATTTGCTATTTTTAGTGAGCCATGGTATGCGGATATTGTGAATTACTTGGTTACAGGTGCTACACCGGATCATTGGTCCAACCAAGACAAATACCGGTTTCACTCACAGGTAAAGTATTTCTTTTGGGATGATCCCTATTTGTTCAAAACTTGTTCGAATCGGATTATTCGACGATGTGTGCCCGACCATGAGTACCAATTGATTTTATCTTTTTGCTATGATCAAGCCTGTGGTGGCCACTTTAGTGCAAAGAAAACCGCGCACAAAGTTTTACAATGTGGTTTCTATTGGCCAAGTATTTTTAGGGATGCTTTTTATTTTTGCAAGGCATGTAGATCTTGTCAGTCGTTAGTGTGGGACCCGATCCCGCGAGAGGGGTGGGGGGCGAGCCGCCACGCTCTCTCTTGGTCTCTCGTACCCACGCGATTGGCGTGTGTTTTTATTATTGATTTTAATTACCCAGCCAAGCAGGCAGCAACCAAGCCATAGGGTGCAATCAAACGTGCAAGCCAGTACCCATAAGGGCAGGGGTAAGCCGCCGAGCCTAGCAAGGTGTGATTTAATTCCTCTTTTTCGTGAACTTGGGATCCCTAAGGCAATCTGAATTCCACGCAAAAGAGAGTGACAGAGTCGCCACCTAGATGAGGGATCTAGGACCCATAATTTACCAGAAATCTAGACTTGTTACCTGGTTACAAGAATGGAAGGTATGGGGAGTTACCACTACATGCACCATTCCTGCCCGATAATCGGTCTTCAATTTCAAAAGTTAACTCTTTTGAATTTCTTTTAAATGGCTCATCTAACTCTACATTAATGTGCTAACTATTGTGACATGCATCCTAAGATCTAATTTCAATGTATTTCCTAAATGTGGTAAATGTGAACTTTATTAACCTAAATGCATTCTAATTTTTTTTTTAGTCGTTCATAGTTTAGACTCATGCGGGCCAGGAGTGCATCCTACATGCAACTACAAGCCTATGTGCCTATGTGATTGTTTTGAGATTTGATGAGATTTGATTTGAGTTGAATTTGATTAATTGATTTGAAGTGCAGTGACATATGCTATATGAACCTAGATTTAATGCAATGGACCTAAGTTACTTTTTTTAGTATATTTGTGAACTTTGAATTCTAAGAATTCTATTTTGGAAACCTAGAGTGTAATCCCTAAGATTAGAGCCTAGGATTTTATGTTTTGGAAATTGGGATTTTTCATCTTAGATGATTATGAGCTCTTAGATTCTTTAAGATTTTTGAATTCTTTTGAGTTCCAAATTTAGCAAACACAACTAATCATGCAAAGAAAGCAACTAGCATACTAAAAAGCAAAACAACTAGCATGTGATTCTAAGCTTACGATAAGAACAATTAAAGAGATCTAAACATGCAATTAATCATGCAACTAAACAAAAGAAAACATCTAACATGCAAAAAGGATTTAAGAAAAAGAAAATGGTGGAAAAGGGAATGGAAGAGATGAAGAATAGTGTGAGGGAATGAGAAAGATGGAGAAAGGTGCGACTGAACTTGGGAATGCCAAATTGCCTACGTACCCCGTGATGGGGATCAAGCCACATGTAGTTCCAATGGGTTTGAGAATGAAATGAGAACTTGGATTGGAAACTCGGGCTTGGATCTTGGAATTGGACATCTGGATTTTGGAACTTCGAATTGGATTTGGGATTGAGGGTGTAGCTCGATTGAATTAAAATACGATGTAACTCGGTTGGGGTGATAGGAGGGTACAACACGGTTGCGACTCGGTTTAGCTTGGAGGGATGTGACTCAGTGAGACTTGGTTTGGCTTGTAGGGATGTGACTCGGTGAGACTTGGTTTGGTTTATAGGGGTGAGTCAACTTGGTTTAGGTGACTATGGGCGGCCGAATGTGTGCAGGTGATTGGATTTGTGTAAGTGGTCAGATGGGTATGGGTTATGGATGGGTAATCTGAACATGGGATGTATGGTGATTAGGTAGATATGTGGGTGTTGAGATCTAATATGGGTTCGGCTATGCTGTTGCAATAAGACAGTGTATAGGGGATGTGATATGGGGTATGGATATGGGCTATGGTGATGGGCATCAAGAGGGTATAACTATGAGGTCTGATGGGGGTATGAATGAATTAGGAGGAGGAGAGGTATTGTGGCCGAATGGGTTACACGCTTGGGATGGGAAGAATGGGGGAGGTGCAACTAGCTTGGGTTGGGCTCGGGTGCGGCTAGGGATTCGGCTTAGATTGGGCTTGGGCGCGGCTTGGGTTGGGCTCAGGGTATTGGGCAAGGCTGAATAGGGTGGGGTTAAGGCCAAGGGAGCCATCGGGTTTGGGTCAAAACCAGAAGGGCTTGGTTTGGGTCAAGGCCAAGTTGGCCATGGGTTCAGGTCTAATCGGATTAAGTCTAATGGGATGGGGGTTTGGATTAAGGCTATGTAGGCTGCGAGTTTGGGTTACGGCCAAGTAGGCCGAGAGGTTTGGGTCAACTTGAGTTCGGGTTGGGTCCTTGATAGACAAGGTGCGGGTTAGAGAACAGCTTTAGAGGTTCACCTCGAGTTGGCTTGGTTGGATCTGGTAGCAGGTTGGGTTAGGTTCGGTCCGGGTTTGACCAGGTGAGTTGAAACGGGTTTGAGACAGGTTGGGTCCGATTGGATGGGGTTGTACCGGGTTAACTTGAGTAAGGCGGGTTGGATTTGGGTTAGGGGTCGGTTGGGTTGGGTTTCGTTAGGTTGGGTGGGGTTGGGGCACGGATCAGGTTGGGTTGGGTTTGATTAGGGGTTGGGTTAAGTTTGGTTGGGTCAGGTTAGATTCAGGTGGGACTCGGGCTGCGGTTGGGATTTGACTCAAGTTGGGCGTGGGTGAGTTGGGTTTAGGTCGAGTTTACCTGGGTTAGGCTCGGGCTTGGGGGTTGTTTTGGGTTGGGCCGAGTCGGCTTCGGTTGGATCCTGGCTGACTTGGGTTTGGTCCAGGGTGGACCGGGTTGGTGTGGGTTTGGATATGGGTTGGGTCCATGTTGGACCGGTTCGTCGGGTTACGTTCCGGTGGGGTTCAAGCTTAAGATTCGGGTTCCGGTTTGGGGTGCGGGTTTGGGCTAGGGCCGAATGCTAGGGGTTTGGGCTTAGGTGATACTGCTTGCCTAGAATGAAACTAATGGATGTGCATGTATGGGCATGATGGTTATGCAACGGTGGGAATGATGGTACATGGTTCGGTGGGATGATGCTATGGATGGGCTGATGGTGTGAATGAGATGAGAACATGGGCCATGGGATGTAGCATTTAAGATTTATGCCACGGATGAATGGCGTGGCTGAAGTTAGCTATGCGGTTATAGCTACAGGTATGTGATGGTTATGAGATTGGACGATGAAGACCGCGTGGGGTTGGGATTTAATCTAAGCCGAGTGGGCTGTTGGGTTGGACGTAGGACTCTAAAGGGTAGACGAATGGGGACGGGACCCTAAGAGGTTTTGGATTCGGTTTGGCTCGGGGCTAGTTCGGGTTGGGCATGGGGTGCGGCTAGGGTCGCGACTCGGGTTGGGTCAGGTTAGCGCGAGTCGGGTTGAGACCGGTTAAGGTGAACCTACATGGGATGGATGAGGTCTGTTCTGGTGGGTTGGGGTGGCGGGTTGCGTGGGATATCCGAATGCAGATTTAGAGTAGAGAGGGATCGGAATGCAGGTTTAGAGTAGAGAGGGATCGGGAACAACAAGAGAAAAGAAAAGATATGCAAATAAAAAAAAATGTAAATTTCAATATGATAACTTGAAAAATACATGTAAATTGGCCTACCTCTTTCCGGAGGTTGATGACGAACCTTTGTTGCTTTGGATCCCTTTAATGATATCCCCCCAATAATGAGTAGATTCCTTCGTTGATATTGATTTCCAATTTGAGACAATAATCGAAATGGCCAAAACGAAGTATCGGGCAATTGAAGAATGGAGAAGGCTGATGGGTTTCGGCAATGGAGAGGGTGAACGAATTTTATTTTTTTTTCGGTTGGGGGAATGAGGGTGGCATTTATAGAGTGGGAATGGGTGGGCTTCTAAAAATGGAGTTAAGGAAGCAAGGGTAGAGATCAAGGCATTGAAGATTGGAAACAAATGTAATGGTTGGGATGAGAAAGAATAGAATATTCTTTTGTATAAGTTGGGAAACTCCTTGGACAGCAAGCTATCCACGTGAGAATGAGGTTAGAAAGTTACTTTGTTAAACATTGGAGATAATCTCACCTTAGCAATATTCTAGCTAATTTTGGGTCAATTCCACTTTAGATAGATGAAAAAGACTAGAACATTCTTTTCCAAATCTTTAGAAACGTTTGGAGTAGATGGAAAATGCCCAAAATATAGCCCATTTTAAATATTAGAAAGATCTTGTGTGGTGGAGATCTCATGCTAAAGTTTTAGAAACAAAGGGAATGCATGAGATAATGCCAAGTGTCCCTATAAAATCTTACAATTTGGGCATCTTTTGAGGACATAGAGAAACGTTCAATGCAACCTTCTTGGATGGAATTTTAGCAATAGCACTCCCCAATTGCATGAGGACAAGTGTCATTTTTAACCTCAAGCAAATCTTTTAACCAATAAGCTTGCTATACATGTCTCTCTCTCAACTTTCAAATATTTCCTCAAATCTTCAAGATCCTGCAAATTACTAAAAAATAGAGTAGTGGGAAGCTTGGCACGTTTTTCCCAAGAATGGGAAAATGTGAGGGGGAGAGAGAGAGAATGTGAGGAGAGAGAACACTCGCGGAAATAAAAAATTCTTGATCCGTGATTTTTCACTGGGTTTTTGCTCAATTAAGTGACGCAATGTTTAATCTGAATTTGAGATTAACCTTGATCGATCATATTTTGACTAAATAATCACAAATTCTTGGTAAGGAAAGACACTCAGGTCAAGATTTGCCCTCGATCTGGCGATTTACGGAAATCGGGTCTCGGAATGGAATCAGGGCCCGGGCTGTGAAGTGACCCTAGCTTATTTTGTCCCGATTGATTATCCGTAAAGTCAGATCGAGATATTAATGACCTAAAACATATAAATCCATGATAGAGGGGCTCTGACATGAATTTAACACACTAAATTCACCAATAAGGGTATTTTTCAATTTTTCGGATCTAATCATCTCACCAGGTACATCTCTTTATCATTTTGGTTTTCAGAAAATTTAAGGATGCATACTTTACGAATGAAATTCCACGGATCAATATATTAGGTTATCGTTGGTTAAAGTGTAGCAAAATGAGGGTGTCTACAGATGCCCCTCTTTGGCAGTAGTGACGTAGTAACCAGATGCCAAAGCAAAAGAGACAACAGCATTTTGCGTAGCTTTAGCCAACAAAGTACCCTCTAGATAAGATGCAACCTAAATGCGAATACATGCGACCTAACATAATGCAACACCCTAGATGAAATCTTAGAATTTGAACATCTATCAAAAAATCATTTACTCTAAAACACCATGAGATGGCAGTTTAGAATAACGGAGAATCGGATTTACTCTGGGTGCAAAAATCTTGCAATCAAGAATAGAAGATGATTATGATGCGGCGCTGTTTTAGAACGGGCAATGAAGGAATGGGATACCATTTTCAAACGGATTTTCGGAGGGAAAGGAATACCGTTTTTGAAAGGTTTCAGAGGAAATGAGACACCATTTTCAAATGGTTTTGGAGAGAATAACATATGACTTTCGAAAGATTTTTAAAGAAAATGAAGCATCATTTTTGAACGGGCTCAGATAAAATGTGATACCATATTTGTATGGGTCTAAAGAGAACAGGACACTGTAGTTATACAGACCCAGAGAAAACGAGACACCAGAATGAGACACCGTATTAGTACGGTTTCCCAAAAATGAACAACCATATTTGTATGGATCCCAAAAGAGGAATAAGAGACCATTTTTGAATAGACTCAGAAAGGATGAGATACCGTATTTGTACGATTCCCAAGGAATATGAGATACCATATTTGTATGGATCTCAAAAAGGAATAAGAGACTATTTTTTAATGGACTCAGAGAGAATGAAATACCATATTTATACGGATTTCAAGAAAACGAGACATCATGTTGATATGATGCTCAAAGAGAAAAGACCATTTTTAAATGGACTTAGATAAATTGAAATACCGTATTTTTACAGATTCCAAGGAAATGAGACATTATATTGATATGATGCTCAAAGAGGAAAGACCATTTTTAAATGGACTCGGATAAATTGAAATACTGTATTTTTATGGATTCCAAGGAAATGAGACATCATATTGATATGATGTTCCAAAAGGAAAGACCATTTTTAAATGGACTCGGATAAATTGAAATACCGTATTTTTACAGATTCCAAGGAAATGAGACATCACATTTGTATGAGGCTCAAAGAGAATAAGAGAAACGATAATTTGAGTTTTGACAAAGATTATCATAAAGAAGGAAATTGAAATCTCCATTTAATAACTTTAGAAGCAAAGGCTTCAATAACATCATGCAGTAAAGGACTTTCACGGCTTGAACATGAGATGCCACTTCATTAGCAACCTACCCCAGCTTGAGGCATGCTAACTTTCTTCTATTCATTGACCAAAGATCATTCTTCAAGGATTTTTCGCCATTCATGACAGTCTTGCATTTTTCCAGTTTCTCAGGACCTGTTAATGAACCTGTTTTCAGAGTGATTGCACCCTACAACAATTTTTTTTAAATAGAATTCGTAAAAAAAAATTCTTTTTTTTTTAACAATTAGAAACCACAGATACTTGCAATAGAATGATAAAGTAAGAAAGATTACTCAAGGAATCCTGTGATGCTTCTGACTTATCAATATTTTCTTTTGGGTTAGGCTAGCCTCTTTTAAAGAGTGTTTCTCCATTGATAAACATCTTCACTTATTTTTAAGACAGTAATACTTCATTTATTTTTCTATCAACTTTCCGATTGCTATAAATTAATGCCCCTAGTTTCAAGAATCTTTGTTATTTTTGCCTGACCAACTGTGATTTCAGAGATCGATGTAATTCTTCTGGCGCGAACCCAATCTTACCACGACCAAGTTCCCTTTTCAGATTTTCAACTTGGTGGACCGCTCGGCCTTAACTTTTGAGAGAATCGCCTTTTCAGGTTTTCGACTCAGCAGACCACGCCCTTAACTTTTGCCTAAGCCGCCCTTTCAGGTTTTCAACTTAGCAGGGGAATGATCCTAAATTTTGCCTAGATTGCCTTTTCAGGTTTTCAATCTAGCGGATCTTCAAGCTCCATTTTCTTTTTCTTTTCTTTTTTTTCTTTTTTTTTCTTTTTTTTTGAACACCAAAAGGACTTTATAGGTGGGGTAGGGCTTTTCAAAGAATGGCTTAAGGTTTTGCAAAAATTTCGACCGAACCTGCGAACAGGTTGCCTACGTATCCCAGGGTAGGAATCAGGTCGTGCGTAGTTCAGGACGAATGCCCTTAGTTTGAAGGTATTTTAATTTTTCTTTTCATTTCTTTTTGCATGGTTTTTTTTTCTTTTCTTTTTTCTTCTCAACTTCTTTTTGGAATGATTGAATTTCTTCTATTGAAACAACCGAACTCGGTTTAACCGAACTGCCTACGTACCCCAGTGTAGGGATCAGGTCATGCGTAGTTCAGGGCGGATGCCCCTAGTTGGAAGGTATTTTAATTTTAATTTTCTTTTCTTTTTGCATGAATTTTTCTTTTATCATGACCGAACTCGTTTTGACCGAGCTGCCTACGTACCCCAGTGTAGGGATCAGGTCTTGCGTAGTTCAGGGCGGATGCCCCTAGTATATTGGGTTTTCGAAGGAAAATGTTACCTAGGCTCAAAAGGGTTCGCAAAAGGTTATATATTTTTTAATTTTGGGTTATGAATTTGGGATTTATTAGGCCAAAAGACGGCCTTCTGGTGCTCAAGCATAGAACCTCTTGAGTTGATCAATGTTTGTTGGTTCTGACAATATTTCTCTATTTAAATTACGGAGCTTGACGGCTTCTCCGGGTAAGATTTGGTCCACAATGTAGGGCCCTGACCAGTTTGGTTTGAACCTGCCCCTTGGGTCAAACACTGGTGCTCGATTCTCTTTCAGAACAAGATTGCCTTCTTCTAAATCTCTGACCTTAACCTTTTTATTAAAAGCCCGGGCTATTCTGCGTTGGTAACCCTGTATATGGTAAAGCGCTTTTAACCTCTTCTCATCTAGCATGCTCAACTCTTTATATCTGGCATCTGCCCATTCATTTTCTGGCAACTTAGCCTCAGTCAATACTCGAAGCGAAGGTACACGGATCTCAACAGGTAGCACTGCTTCCATCCCGTAAACAAGAGAGTAAGGGGTTGCTCCAGTTGAAGTTCTAATTGATGTTCTGTAAGCCCACAAGGCGTATGGTAGCTTATTCGACCAATCTTTATAAGTTTCTGACATCTTGCTAATGATAGTCTTGACATTTTTGTTTGCAGCTTCTACCGCTCCATTTGTCTGCGGCCGATATGGTGAGGATTTATGAAGTTTAATCTTGAACTCTTGGCAAAGAGTAATTACTTCCTTCTTGAAATGAGATCCATTATCTGAGATAAGTTCATGAGGAATTCCATATCTGCATATGATATTGGTGCGTATGAATTTGGCAACTGATGCGGATGTAAGCTTTGCGTAAGAAGTGGCCTCAACCCACTTGGTAAAGTAATCAATTGCAATGAGTATGTACTCGTAACCATTAGACGACCTAGGAGAAATCTTGCCAGTAATGTCAATTCCCCATACCAAAAACGGCCAAGGAGAGGTAAGAGAATGCAATTCGGTGGGTGGTACATGGATGAGATTCGCATGTATCTGACATTTATAGCATTTCTTCACAAATGTGTGACAATCTGCTTCCAATGTTGGCCAATAGTACCCCAGACGTAGGATCTTCTTTGCCAACATCTTTCCATTCATATGAGGTCCACACACCCCTTCATGAATATCTGCGAGAATTTCTTCTGCTTGATCTTCAGTGACACATAAGAGTTGAATTCCATCGAAAGACCGTCGATACAACTCCCCTCCACAAATGACAAAATTAGCTGCCAATCTCTGCAAAGTCCTTATTTCTTTACTCGACGCCTCATTGGGATGCCCCTGGCCTGAGATGTAGTTCTTTATGTCCGTATACCATGGCTTACCATCGGGACATCTTGCAGCTATTTCTATAGCATCAACATATGCAGGAGCCCTTTGCTCCTGAACCGTGATGGGTCTCACCTTCATATTGTGAGGTATGTCAATCATAGAAGCTAATGTTGCTAAGGCATCGGCGAATCTATTCTTCAACCTTGGTAAATAACTGAAAGTGATGCACCGGAATTGTTGAGCAAGAACATCCAAGTATTCATGATATGGCTGTAGCTTTTCCTCTTTGGTTCTCCACTCTCCTTGAGTTTGGCAGATGATTAACTTCGAATCTCCATACACGTCAAGATTCTCTATGCCAAAGGCCAATGCGGCCTCAAGCCCAACAATGCATGCTTCATACTCTGCCATATTGTTGGTGCAATTAAATTGTAACTTAACGGCAACGGGAACATGCTCATTTCGAGGTGACACAAGCAATGCCCCTACTCCTTGTCCTGTTTGGTTTGCTGCTCCATCAAAATAGAGGGTCCAACCAGTTTCTGGATATTCATCTTCAACCATCATGATCTCTTCATCTGGGAACATCGGCTTGAAATGCTGACTTTCTTCTCGGGGTGCTTCCGCCAATTGTTCAGCAATGGCTCGGCCCTTTACTGATTTTTGGGTTACATGGGTGATATCAAACTCAGATAACAACAATAACCATCTGGCGGTCCTGCTTGTCAGGGCTGGTTTTTCAAAGAGATACTTCAGAGGATCCATCCTTGACAAAAGCAGAACCTTATGTGATAAAAGATAATGCCTGAGTCTCTGAGTAGCCCAAACCAAAGCTAAGCAGGTTTTTTCTAGGACAGTATACTTCTGTTCATACTCCAACATCTTCTTACTAAGATAATATACAGCCTTTTCATGCTTGGTTTCTGGATCTTATTGTGCTAACATACAACCCATGGTGGTTTCTGTTACTGACAGGTAAAGCAGCAATGGATGTCACGGTATTACTGGTGCTACTATCGGTGGTTCTGACAAACTTTGCTTTATCTTCTCAAAGGCCTGTTGACATTCCTCTGTCCATTCTTTGGAAGTATTTTTCTTTAAGAGCTTAAAGATAGGTTCGCAAGTTGATGTAAGATGAGCGATGAATCGTCTTAGGAACTGTATCCTTCCTAGGAATCCACAAATTTCCTTCTCAGTTTTAGGCGGCGGCATCTCCTGGATAGCCTTAATCTTCTGAGGATCTACCTCTATGCCCCTTTGGCTCACCATGAATCCTAGCAACTTACCAGAGGTAACCCCGAATACACACTTGCTAGGATTCAAGCGAAGCTGGTATTTGAGTATTCTTTCAAAGAACTTCTTAAGGTTCAGGATGTGATCTCTCCTTTCCTTGGCTTTCACAATCATATCATCGACATAAACTTCAACTTCCCTATGTATCATGTCATGGAGTAAGGTTGTAGCTGCTCTTTGATATGTTGCCGGCATTTTTAAGACCAAATGGCATTACCCGATAGCAATAAGTCCCCCATTGTGTAATGAACGAGGTCTTAGTCATGTCCTCGGGTGCCATCTTAATTTGATTGTAGCCTGAGAAACCATCCATGAAAGATAGTAATTCATGCCCGGCCGTATTATCTACTAGGATATCAATATGTGGTAGAGGAAAATCATCTTTTGGACTTGCCTTGTTCAAATCCCTGAAATCTACACACATTCTCACATTTTCATCTTTCTTTGGTACAGGTACTATATTTGCGAGCCATTCTGGATATTCCACTACTTGCAGAAACCCAGCATTCAACTGCTTAGTAACCTCTTCCTCTACTTTCAAGACCCACTCGGGCTTCATTCTCCTTAGCTTCTGCTTTTTAGGTTTAATTCCTGGTAACAAAGGTAGCTTATGCTGAACAATGTCTTCGCTCAATCCGGGCATATCTTTGTAGGACCAGGCAAATACTTCTTTATATTCCCTAAGTAGGTTTATTAATTTATCGCGCTCTTCAGAAGATAGAGTATTTCCAATTCGTATTTCCTGTATTAAATCTTCTGTTCCGATGTTTATAATTTCGATTTCATCTTTAAGAGGCTGGGCTCGGCGCTCCTCCTCTTGTTTGAATATGTGCTGCAATTCAAGGGGAGTTTCGTCGATCCCTTCTTCCTCGTCGGAGGAGGGAGTGTTATTATTATTAAAGTCAGAAGCAAACACAGAGACATACTGAGAATCAGATTTCATTGGATTAAAATAACTTACATCATCATCATCGGACTCATCCTGAACAGGCTCAGGATTCACATTGAAAATAAAATCAGAAAATGACTCGCCTGGACTAGGCATCAACACAGACTTGACTGGACTCGACTTAGCAATAAGATAAGTAGGAAAAACATTAGAACTCCAGTTTGAAAGATTTTCTGTTGCAGGTGCAATCTGACTCTGAGGTTCAGTAAAGGTAGAATTGCTCTGAATAGCCGCTACTAGCACATCTTCACGGTCTGTCTCTTCTTGTTCTTCAGAAAGGTCTAAAACTGGCAACTCCTGCCAAGCAACATCAGACTCATCTTTTTCGAACAAAGACCCCAACATATCTGGCTCAAGGTAGACTAACCAGTCCTCAACAATTTTCTCAACATAATGCACCGACGGTTCTGTTTCTGGGAGAGCAAGGCCGCTAAATATTTCAAAACCAGGTATCATGATTCCTGTCACCGAGTCATACCATAGTTCGGAAAACCCATAGTATGGCGAAGTCTCGCCTTCCCTGACAAAGTGTCCATTCATCGATAAGGAGTATGGAGCCATTGGGAGTACCTTTCCAGTGCGGCGGATTTCTTCCCTCAATTTCCACAATTCTTCCACGGCTTCTTCCTCTTCCTCAGTAGGTACATATCCAAGACCGACAGTTCCATGGTTTGCTTTGATTGGGCGCCAGTGAGATGCCTTGCTTGGATCACGGCCCAAATTCATACCAGGAAAGTAATTCATTTTTCTCATTATCTTGGCGACCACAGGACTGATGGCAAAAGGTAAACACAACTCCTCCCGAGAGGCCACTTCATAGGAAATAGCAGCAACGTCGAACGTGAAACCATTCAAGTTGCAGTCTTCTGCTTTTGCAACTGGAAGGATCAGAGTTTCTCCTGTTATTGTTATTTGCCCTATTTTTGGCTCTTCGTCACCCCTGACAGTGATCAACTTTCCATCTTTGCTGAACTTCAATTTTTGATGAAGGGTTGAAACAACAGCGCCTTCCTTATGCAACCAGGGACGTCCCAGAAGCATATTAAACGAGGCCTTGATATCAATAACCTGAAACACAACCTCAAATTCTTGACCACCTACAACAATTTTGGTGGTAAGGACCCCGACCACATTTCTGCGGGTGTTGTCATATGCGAGGATCCCAAGGGTTGATTCAGCAAAATCAGTGGGGCCAAAACCCAAGGTAACGGCAGTTCTCAATGGACACACATTCAACGCAGATCTGTTATCTACTAACACAGATGGTACTTTCTTGCCTTCACATACAATAGTGACATGAAGAGCTCTAGCATGATTCCGACCTTGAGGAGGCAGCTCCTGATCTGAGAAACTAATGACTCTGGCAGCCTGGGTTAGAGCAACAACTTCAGTCAGTTGCTCTGGAGATATTTCTGAGGATACCTGTGTAGTATTCAATTCCTTTAACACGGCTTCCCTGTGTTTCTTTGATGCTATCAATAATCCCCATACAGATATAACAGCTTGAGTTTTCTTCAATTGTTGTACAACCTCATCATCTGGGTCTTTCACATATTGCGGCTCTTCTCCTCGAGCCAATGCCCCTGGATTTTCGACTCTCAGTTCAGGAGGTTTGAAAATTCTTCCGTCTCTTGTAACATGTCTAACTTCATCCAATTCTGGCTCATCATAAGTAATAACTTGCGGGACTTGTTGCTCATAGGTGATCACCAAGGGAGATACAGACTCTCTTAAGTATGACTCATCACAGAAGATGATTTGGGGTTCAAAAACGGGTTCTAAGGCACATATGAGGGTGAGAGGGTCAAACTCAGAATCTCCTATGGTTATGGCATTAACGGCAGCAGGAGGATTAGCATGACCAGGTAGCGGGTTTTGGGTAACATCGGGTCTTGGCTGGAATGCAATGACCTTCTCATCAATGAGTTTCTGAATTCTAAATTTCAAGGCAATGCAGTTGTCAGTAAGATGACCACGACCCCTGTGATACTCACAGTGTTGGTCAGCTCGCTAATTTACAGGTAGAGGATTGGGGGGAGGCCGGATGGCAGGTAGGGTTATGCGACCTGAGGCAAGACACTGCTTAAGTACTTCTGAAGATGGAATAGGAAGAGGGGTAAATTCTACCTGGGTTCGTTGCCGAGGTGCGGTCGCGGATTGGGCATAGTCCATCACTAGAGGTTCCTGGGACCTAGAGGACTGAGCATTGGAACGAGAAATATTACTAACTTGGGCTGGAGGGGACTTTTTGAAATCTCTGGTGTTTGGGTTGCTACGGTTGAATACACCTTGAGCCATAGCCTCTTCTATCTGGGTGCCTGCCACGATGAAGTGTTTGAAGTCTGGATAATATTGCAATGACATCTGATACTGGAGTTGGGGGGAAATATTTTTCATGATTATTTGAACCTGCTCTTCCTCAGAAGGGTGCTCCATTATCTGGGCTGCTAGTCTCCTCCATCTTTTCACAAAAATTAGAAAAGACTCCCTCGAGTCTTGCTTGGTTCTCTCTAAATCCTTTCTAATGATTTCCGTCCCATCATCATATTTGAATTGCCTGATGAATTGTTCACCGATATCCTTCCATGTCCTATAACGAGTCTTGTCTAGGACCATGAACCACCTTCTAGCGACCTTTGTTAGAGAAACCGGGAACAATTGAGGCATTTGCTCAGCAGATAGACCTTGAGGTTGGCACATGATAGTGAACATTTGCAAGTGTGTGATCGGACAACCCACACCATCATATTTGTCGAAATCTGGCATTTGAAAATTGGCAGGGAGACGGATTTCGGGAAACAGTGTAAGATCACTTGGGTTGAAACCACCCTGGTCTTGAAACTGGATGTCTTGAACTTTCCTGGTAAGACTTTCTAATTTCTCCATAACTGTCTTATCAACCGTGGACTGAGAAGGCTTACTGCGATCCTCGTTGTACTGTTCTTTTTCTAAGTCTTCTTCGGCTTTATCAGGGATAGTGATGAATACTGGCTGGGCAGGTGCTGCTGAAGTAGCTGCTTGGTGCATAGGCCCTTTATCTTTGGAAGACGACGACGCCAACTTCTCGGAAAGCTGGGCTTTGATAACTCGGTTCTCCTCTTTGAGATCTTGAAGTTGCTGGAGAATTAAGGTGAGGGTATCGGTAACAGTAACAGGTGGAGGATTATCCTGGTTTTCTGCCATTGGTGAGGACGAAAAAGAAGGAGATGCTGGGGTTCTCAGAGAGGGTGGCAGAGAGACAGAATTCCTCTCCAATCATGAAGAGACCCAAACCCAAGGAGCAATAGGCTTAGCTATGGTGTTACTTCCCTGAAATATTTGAAAGGCATCTTTTAAAATCACATAGAAAAATGGACGATGATACACACATAGACGAAGATAATGAAAGAGAAAGATAGACTTTATTGATCAATCATTAAAGCTTGAGTACATGGTTCACTCTTATTAAATCACAGATAAACTGACAGAACTAAAAAAAAGACTAAACATTCTTTCTAGACTTTTTCTTTGGATGATAATCTTCCTCAACTGACTCTTTTAAAGGTTTGATGATTTTGATATCCCAAGCAGATGAAACGGCTCTGACGATCTTGGGCTTGAGATCCTCAGGCGGATAAAAATGACGAAGGGGAGGCACAATAAATTGCTCCCTTCCATACTGACGCAGAGTCCTGGCAGGAACATAAAATGAAGTCTTTTTTAGACCAAGAAGGCGAACGTAGTTAGCTTCTCCAGTGTTGAATACAGCTTCTTCGATTCCAGAAATATGCCAACAAATCTGATCTTGTTGGCAAGAACTTAACCAATCAGCCCAATTGCTTTTATGATCGAAGGAAACATCATGACGCCATTCGCTGAAGGTGTACAACGTATGATCAAAATGGACAGGAGCTGCAATTTTTAGCTTGTGGCACAACCACACCTGGAGTAATGCAGGACATCCTGAGAAGGACCCAACGAAAGAGCGAACATAAAAGCCTGGACCTGAGCTGGCACAAAGACGAGCCATATCATCCAATCCATTGAAGGTTTGCACAAGTATAGTAGGAATTGGATTGGCGCCACGATCCATTTGATCAACGAGGTCCAAAAGAACAGCTGACGCAAAGCAAGAAGGCTGGAGAGTGAGGAGCCTAGCAAAGGAGCAGAATCTCAAAGCGCGACGTCAGGCTTTTTGAATATCAACAGCACCAATGTGTCCAATAGGAGGGTAAATGTCAATCAGCTGTTGCATGGACACTTCTTGGCCTTTTATGAAAGAGTTCATGGATTCATCTGGATTATTCATTAAGCGAAGGAACAAAGGACGATAATCCGGCACACAAGATGGCTTCACCAGAGGGCCATCCACAGGATATTCCAATAAGGCACACCATTCTTCAAAAGTGGGACACATTTCTTGGTTGCCAAAATGGAAGACATGATGATTGGGATCCCAACACTCTGATGCGGCATAGAGTAATCCCCAATCGAGCTTAATGGTTGCCACGTAGCCGAAGAGATTTTTCTCTTGCTCACTTATGGCATAGATGTGTGATTCTCTTAATGTACCACGGATCCAATCAAGAATTGTACAAGTAGACATGGTGCCTGTAAGCCAAGAGGAGGGATACAAGAAGGATCGGATTACATAAACATGAGATTGGGACAAGTTCCTGCCAGTTTTTTAAAAAAAGTATGAAGACATGATCGAATCACATGATAGAAGAATGAAAGGCATACAATCAAAAGATTAGATGAGATTGCATAGGATTGCTTTCAATGGATAGATCAAGAATGACTAATCCTATGAGATCTTAGGAAAGATGGGATTTATATCCTAACCCCAAAGGGAAAGTTTTTAATCTTCGTACATTTTAACAGTGTTACCTGAAGGCATCAAACCCTAATCCTAATCTAGTGGAGCGGAGAGAGGATCTCGACTCATTACTTTGTTTGTGTACCTAAGGACCGATCGTAGCCATTGGAAGATGGACTACGGCCTAATCTAGACACAAGTGGGTAGGATATCCTAAACTAGGCTCACACACGTGATGCATGTGTGCTCGTATACTACATGCATGTGTGGGTTAATCTAGGGGTAAGGCCAAGAGTTCCCTTAGCGTGAATCCGTGCTCAATATACTGTACCAGTGTCCGGTGTATCAGTACGTGAACAAGAGATCCGTTTACGTACCATAAAGGTACTAGGCTAAGAGTGGAATGCTTCTCCAGCACAGAGGCACCAGGTGATGAAACCCCAGTCAACCATGCTAGATAACACTCCGGGTTCCTAAAATAGGATGTGTGTGCATGTGAGATGCAAGGGTTTAGATGTAAGTGATGTAAGTGTGTGCAATAAGTTTGCGCAATCTATGATGCCTTCAGGTTTTGTTAGATTAAGTTTGAGTATGATGTGATGAGAAAATAAAACAAGACAAACTAATCTAACAAATATATAAGAGATAGAGTTTTTATGAGCCAGTTAAATTAATTTCAAATGAGTTATCCTTTGAAGTTTTGATGAAATTAGGTGGTTCCCCAGCAGAGTCGCCAAACTATGGGACCCGATCCCGCGAGAGGGGTGGGGCGCGAGCCGCCACGCTCTCTCTTGGTCTCTCGTACCCATGCGATTGGCGTGTGCTTTTTATTATTGATTTTAATTACCCAACCAAGCAGGCAGCAACCAAACCATAAGGTGCAATCAAACGTGCAACCCAGTACCCATAAGGGCAGGGGTAAGCCGCCGAGCCTACCAAGGTGTGATTTAATTCCTCTTTTCCGTGAACTTGGGATCACTAAGGCAATCCGAATTCCACGCAAAAGAGAGTGACAGAGTCGCCACCTAGATGAGGGATCTAGGACCCATAATTTACCAAAAATCTAGACTTGTTACCTGGTTACAAGAATGGAAGGTATGGGGAGTTTCCACCACATGCACCATTCCTGCCCGATAATCGGTCTTCAATTTCAAAAGTTAACTCTTTTGAATTTCTTTTAAATGGCTCATCTAACTCTACATTAATGTGCTAACTATTGTGACATGCATCCTAAGATCTAATTTCAATGCATTCCCTAAATGGGGTAAATGTGAACTTTATTAACCTAAATGTATTCTAATTTATTTTTTTAGCCGTTCACAGTTTAAACTCATGCGGGCCAGGAGTGCATCCTACATGCAACTACATGCCTATGTGCCTATGTGATTGTTTTGAGATTTGATTGGATTTGATTTGAGTTGAATTTGATTAATTGATTTGAAGTGCAGTGACCTATGCTATATGAACCTAGATTTAATGCAATGGACCTAAGTTACTTTTTTTAGTATATTTGTGAACTTTGGATTCTAAGAATTCTATTTTGGAAACCTAGACTGTAATCCCTAAGTTTAGAGCCTAGGACTTTATGTTTTGGAAATTGGGATTTTTCATCGTAGATGATTATGAGTTCTTAGATTCTTTAAGATTTTTGAATTCTTTTGAGTTCCAAATTTAGCAAACACAACTAATCATGCAAAGAAAGCAACTAGCATACTAAAAAGCAAAACAACTAGCATGTGATTCTAAGCTTACGATAAGAACAATTAAAGAGATATAAACATGCAACTAATCATGCAACTAAACAAAAGAAAACATCTAACATGCAAAAAGGATTTAAGAAAAAGAAAATGGTGGAAAAGGGAATGGAAGAGATGAAGAATAGTGTGAGGGAATGAGAAAGATGGAGAAAGGTGCGACTGAACTTGGGAATGCCAAATTGCCTACGTACCCCATGATGGGGATCAAGCCACACGTAGTTCCAATGGGTTTGAGAATGTAATGAGAACTTGGATTGGAAACTCGGGCTTGGATCTTGGAATTTGACATCTGGATTTTGGAACTTCGAATTGGATTTGGGATTGAGGGTGTAGCTCGATTGAATTAAAATACGATGTAACTCGGTTGGGGTGACAGGAGGGTACAACACGGTTGCGACTCGGTTTAGCTTGTAGGGATGTGACTCGGTGAGACTTGGTTTGGCTTGTAGGGATGTGACTCGGTGAGACTTGGTTTGGTTTATAGGGGTGAGTCAACTTGGTTTAGGTGACTATGGGCGGCCGAATATGTGCAGGTGATTGGATTTGTGTAAGTGGTCAGATGGGTATGGGTTATGGATGGGTAATCTGAACATGGGATGTATGGTGATTAGGTAGATATGTGGGTGTTGAGATCTAATATGGGTTCGGGTATGCTGTTGCAATAAGACAGTGTATAGGGGATGTGATATGGGGTATGGATATGGGCTATGGTGATGGGCATCAAGAGGGTATAACTATGAGGTCTGATGGGGGTATGAATGAATTAGGAGGAGGAGAGGTATTGTGGCCGAATGGGTTACACGCTTGGGATGGGAAGCATGGGGGAGGTGCAACTAGCTTGGGTTGGGCTCGGGTGCGGCTTAGATTGGGCTTGGGCGCGGCTTGGGTTGGGCTCAGGGTATTGGGCAAGGCCGAATAGGGTGGGGTTAAGGCCAAGGGAGCCATCGGGTTTGGGTCAAAACCAGAAGGGCTTGGGTTTGGTTCAAGGCCAAGTTGGCCATGGGTTCAGGTCTAATCGAATTGAGTCTAATGGGACGGGGGTTTGGATTAAGGCTATGTAAGCTGCGAGTTTGGGTTACGGCCAAGTAGGCCGAGAGGTTTGGGTCAACTTGGGTTCGGGTTGGGTCCTAGATAGACAAGGTGCAGGTTAGAGAGCAGCTTTAGAGGTTCACCTCGAGTTGGCTTGGTTGGATCTGGTAGCAGGTTGGGTAGGTTCGGTCCGGGTTGGACCAGGTGAGTTGAATCGGGTTTGAGACAGGTTGGGTCCGATTGGATGGGGTTGTACCGGGTCAACTTGAGTAAGGCGGGTTGGATTTGGGTTCGGGGTCGGTTGGGTTGGGTTTGGTTAGGTTGGGTGGGGCTGGGGCACGGATCAGGTTGGGTTGGGTTTGATTAGGGGTTGGGTTAAGTTTGGTTGGGTCAGGTTAGATTCAGGTGGGACTCGGGCTGCGGTTGGGATTTGACTCAAGTTGGGCGTGGGTGAGTTGGGTTTCGTCGAGTTTACCTGGGTTAGGCTCGGGCTTGGGGGTTGTTTTGGGTTGGGCCGAGTCGGCTTCGGTTGGATCCTGGCTGACTTGGGTTAGGTCCAGGTTGGACCGGGTTGGTGTGGGTTTGGATATGGGTTGGGTCCATGTTGGACCGGTTCGTCGGGTTACGTTCCAGTGGGGTTCAAGGTTAAGATTCGGTTCCGGTTTGGGGTGCGGGTTTGGGTTGGACTCAATGGTAGGGGTTTGGCTATGATTGGCCGAATGGCCATGATTTGGGTGAGGGTTAGATTAGGCCGACTAGGCCATGGGAGGTGGGTTCGGACCAAGCGCTAGGGGGGTTTGGGCTAGGGCCGAATGCTAGGGGTTTGGGCTTAGGTGATACGGCTTGCCTAGGATGAAACTAATGGATGTGCATGTATGGGCATGATGGTTATGCAACGGTGGGGATGATGGTACATGGTTCGGTGGGATGATGCTATGGATGGGCTGATGGTGTGAATGAGATGAGAACATGGGCCATGGGATGTAGCATTTAAGATTTATGCCACGGATGAATGGGGTGGCTGAAGTTAGCTATGCGGTTATAGCTACAGGTATGTGATGGTTATGAGATTGGACGATGAAGACCGCGTGGGGTTGGGATTTAATCTAAGCCGAGTGGGCTGTTGGGTTGGACGTAGGACTCTAAAGGGTAGACGAATGGGGACGGGACCCTAAGAGGTTTTGGATTCGGTTTGGCTCGGGGCTAGCTCGGGTTGGGCATGGGGTGCGGCTAGGGTCGCGACTCGGGTTGGGTCAGGTTAGCGCGAGTCGGGTTGAGACCGGTTAAGGTGAACCTACATGGGATGGATGAGGTCTGTTCTGGTGGGTTGGGGTGGCGGGTTGCGTGGGATATCCGAATGAAGATTTAGAGTAGAGTGGGATCAGAATGCAGGTTTAGAGTAGAGAGGGATCGGGAACAACAAGAGAAAAGAAAAGATATGCAAAGAAAAAAAAATGTAAATTTCTATATGATAACTTGAAAAATACATGTAAATTGGCCTACCTCTTTCCGGAGGTTGATGACGAACCTTTGTTGCTTTGGATCCCTTTAATGATATCCCCCCAATAATGAGTAGATTCCTTCGTTGATATTGATTTCCAATTTGAGACAATAATCAAAATGGCCAAAACGAAGTATCGGGCAATTGAAGAATGGAGAAGGCTGTTGGGTTTCGGCAATGGAGAGGGTGAACGAATTTTATTTTATTTTTCGGTTGGGGGAATGAGGGTGGCATTTATAGAGCGGGAATGGGTGGGCTTCTAAATATGGAGTTAAGGAAGCAAGGGTAGAGATCAAGGCATTGAAGATTGGAAACAAATGTAATGGCTGGGATGAGAAAGAATAGAATATTCTTTTGTATAAGTTGGGAAACTCCTTGGACAGCAAGCTATCCACGTGAGAATGAGGTTAGAAAGTTACTTTGTTAAAGATTGGAAATAATCTCACCTTAGCAATATTCTAGCTAATTTTGGGTCAATTCCACTTTAGATAGATGAAAAAGACTAGAACATTCTTTTCCAAATCTTTAGAAACGTTTGGAGTAGATGGAAAATGCCCAAAATATAGCCCATTTTAAATATTAGAAAGATCTTGTGTGGTGGAGATCTCATGCTTTAGTTTTAGAAACAAAGGGAATGCATGAGATAATGCCAAGTGTCCCTATAAAATCTTACAATTTGGGCATCTTTTGAGGACATAGAGAAACGTTCAATGCAACCTTCTTGGATGGAATTTTAGCAATAGCACTCCCCAATTGCATGAGGACAAGTGTCATTTTTAACCTCAAGCAAATCTTTTAACCAATAAGCTTGCTATACATGTCTCTCTCTCAACTTTCAAATATTTCCTCAAATCTTCAAGATCCTGCAAATTACTAAAAAATAGAGTAGTGGGAAGCTTGGTACGTTTTTCCCAAGAATGGGAAAATGTGAGGGGGAGAGAGAGAGAATGTGAGGAGCGAGAACACTCGCGGAAATAAAAAAAATATCGTTTTCCGGAGATTTTGGCATCCGATTTTGATAATTTTTTCGTCTTTGGAATCCTTGATTTTTACTCTTTCGTTGAAGCCCAGTATTGTCATAGAAATATTGATTTCAAAATTTTGATGAATGAGAGCCATCGATCTTCCTCGGCAGATCGTTTTTCCAAAGATTGAGCAAATCGGCGATCCAAATGAACCAACCGATTCGATCAATTTTGGATCAACGGCTAAAACTATTAAACCATGACATCAACACCAATTAAGATTTTTAAAAAGTTTTGTTATCGATGATTTAATGGAATAATTTCGACGGTTCTCCTTCATCATGCCTTGATCCGTGATTTTTCACTGGGTTTTTGCTCAATTAAGTGACGCAATGTTTAATCTGAATTTGAGATTAACCTTGATCGATCCTATTTTGACTAAATGATCACAAATTCTTGGAAAGGAAAGACACTCAGGTCAAGATTTCCCCTCGATCTGGCGATTTACGGAAATCGAGTCTCGGAATGGAATCAGGGCCCGGGCTGTGAAGTGACCCTAGCTTATTTTGTCCCGATTGATGATCCGTAAAGTCAGATCGAGATATTAATGACCTAAAACATATAAATCCATGATAGAGGGGCTCTCACATGGATTTAACACACTAAATTCACCAATCAGGGTAATTTTCAATTTTTTGGATCTAATCATCTCACCAGGTACATCTCTTTATCATTTTGGTTTTTAGAAAATTTGAGGATGCATACTTTACGAATGAAATTCCACGGATCAATATATTAGGTTATCATTGGTTAAAGTGTAGCAAAATGATGGTGTCTACAGTTAGGAAGAGTTACAAAGCGAAATATGATGCCCCTCAATCCGATCTTAGTGGTAGAAATCTTCGATGTGTGAAGTATTGATTTTATGGGTCCATTTCCCAACTCTTTTGGAACCTTGTATATTTTGTTAGGTGTAGATTATGTGTCAAAATGGATTGAAGCCATTGCTTGCAAATCCAATGACGACAAGGTGGTGGTCAAGTTTCTTGAAGAAAACATTTTTTCACGCTTCGGTACATCTCGTGCCATCATTAGTGATAGGGGTAAGCACTTTTGTAATAGATCGTTTGAAGCTCTTATGAAGAAATATGGTATTACTCATAAGTTGACTGAAATTCTAATGATAGGCCCAAGTGGCAACCTAAAAGGAGATTAGGTTTATAAAAATAAAATTTACCTTTTGAAATTTTAACCCAATTATTTAAACTCTCTAATGAAGGATTAAGAGATCAAAAATAAAACAATTTAAGCAAGCAAGTTAAATCAAAGTGCAATGCAAGAAAGGAGCAAGAGACAAGAAAGAGTGCACCCGAGATTTAAAGTGGTTCGGTCCTCAAACACACAAGGCCTACTCCACTCCACCAACCAAACCCGTTGATGGCTTCACTATGTTGATCTTCTTAACCTTGACGAAGACCGGTGCCAATTACAATCGCTTTAACCTTGGTGGCAATCCCCATCACGGAGAGAGGGTTACGCTTCTCCGAACACTTACCCAAATACAATGAAAGAAAATAAAAAATTACAACTTCCCTCTTCAAGGGTAGATAGCTCTCAAGCTCACACAAATTCCACTCATGAAATGATGTACAAATTCAAGCCTAGGTCTAATCCCTTTAGATATCCCAAATTGAGGCACAAGGGTGATTACCACTCTCTAATATGTTTAGAACATGTTTAGGAATGAGAGAGATGAGTTCACATGCTTAGGGAACCCATATATATAGAGAAAACCCAAAACTAGCCGTTACAGGGGCATTTCTGTAATTCTGGGCAACTTCCCAACGGATCTATTTCAGAGCATTTTTGGCATTTTCAGATTTCAGACCCAGTTTTGTAAAATTCATATCTCACTCATTTCTCGTCGGATTTCTACGTTCTTATACTTGATTTGAATGGAAACGATGAGATCTTTCTGTTTAAAATATTTTTAAAAATGTTTAGGATCAGTTATGATAGGATTTATTCCCTGATCTCAAAATTCAAGTGCTAAGTGTGCCGATTTGAATCTTTTGCAATTCGAAGCTATCTATTGCACTAGGGCTTTGGTCCACAGGTCTTTTCCTTATATTCTAATATTGTTTAGGACCTTATTAGTGACTTGATTATGCCTCAACATGGGGTACCTAATAGGGATTAGATGTACAATCTAACACAAGACTTAAGCCTTCAAATCTTCTACTTTTGAAGCACATCTTCAAGTCTTGAACTCTTGCATGGATCACCTCCATTTCTTTGGCTCTTCAAGATCTCTCCTTGAATGCTCCAAGCCTTCATTATCCTTTGGCTTCAAATGGTGTTCAAGGATGTACAAGCCTCGATTCATGCTGTTTTCCTTGATCTAAGTGTTTGAAATGTTTGAATCTTCAATACATGCACTTAAACATCAAAATACGTTACAAATACAACACATTTCAACTTGTGTTTGGAATAAAAAACATAGAAGATTGCCAAGGTGAGAACCATTGGGCTTACATTGGCCACCCCTATCATCCTCAAACGAGTGGTCAAGTAGAGGTTTCAAATAGGCAAATTAAGCAAATTTTGGAGAAGACAGTGAATCCAAACCGCAAAGATTGGTCCATTAGATTAGTAGATACCTTATGGGCTCATAAGACGGTATTCAAGACTGATCTTGGTCAGTCTCCTTACCGCCTTGTGTATGGCAAAGCTTGTCACCTCCCGGTTGAATTGGAACATAAAGCTTTTTGGGCTATTAAGAAACTAAACTTTGATTTGTCTTCTGCAGGTGTTCAAAGGAGATTACAACTTTCCGAATTGGAGGAGTTGCGCAATGAAGCGTACAAGAATGCAAAGATCTATAAAGAGAAGACAAAAGCTTTTCATGACAAACATATTTTGAGAAAATTGTTTCAAGTGGGTGAAAAAGTGCTTCTCTACAATTCAAGATTGCATATCTTTCCAGGTAAGTTAAGGTCTCGATGGGATGGACCATATGTGGTTAACAAAGTTTTCTCTCATGGTGCAGCCGCGGTTCTTAATCCAAGCAATGGTGAGATTTTTAAAGTTAATGGTCAAAGATTAAAGCCATTTATTGAGTTGTCAAAGCCGGATATGGAAGAGGTCAAGGATCTCCATGAACCTTCCTATTCGAATCATGCCTAAACAAATATGGTATGTACCCTCCTTTCTATTTTTAGTCCTCATATTTTTGTTTCTATTTTTGCATGCATTGAGGACAATGCATAATTCAAGTATAGGGGGTAGCTTTTAGAAACTTCCCTTTTCTATTCTTTTCTATGGTTTAAAGTTAGAAAATTTCCTTTCTTTTTATTTTTGGTAATTTTTCGCAAATTAGAAAGAACTTGGTATTCTTAGAAAGAAAGATGTTTTTTTATTTTAAGAAAGAAAGTTAGTGGATATTTTAATTTTGGAATCCTAAAAATTAGAAAGAATACTTTCATTTCTTAGATTTTTTTTCTTTTGGAATCTTTCTTTTAAAATGATTTGAATAAGAAATAGAAATAGAAACTTGCTTTTTATATGGTATGGTGAAAAAGGAAAGAAAGGTTAAAAAAAAAATATTTTTAGAAAGTTTACCTTTTTATTATAGTTTTGATTTGTAGCCTTTTGGACTTGAGCTATTAAGTCTGAAGGGTTTTTTTACGCCTAGTTCCTTAAAGCCAACTGGCTTGAGAGCAACTGAGTGAAAACTCCATACATGAGTCAATTAGAAAGCTTAATGAATCAAAGCATTGCACATAATCAAAGGTAAAGCTTGAACTCATATGCATCAATGTCTATGACATATGCAAATCAAAGATTACTCGGACACTGCTTAGTAGAATGTGTATCTGGTGCATGCCCTGCATGTCATTCACGCCAAAAGCAGTAGAGGATTACAAAAACTGAGTTCTATTCTTAGAAAGTAACGGAAAATTGGAAAGTATGGTGGACCATATAAATTTGTAAGTTTTCTACGAAGTTTCCAAATCAAATTTCTTTTATGATACAATTACATTAGAAGCAAGTTTAAGGGAGCAAAGTAGGACAAATTCAAAAGAGGATTCCTTGATTAAAATATTTTTCTAATTTTTTTTAACTTGGGATAGGATGCAAAGTTTAAGTATAGGGGTATTCTTGTTCTTCTATTTTGAGAAATTTCTCAAAGAAAAAGGATTAGAAATTTTTGGCTTTATTCTATAGTGAGATTTGGAAAGAAAAGTTTGTTTTTGAAATTTTGTGTGTATATTCACTACAAACACTCACGAGACACAACTCGTCCACTAGGGTAACCTAGGGGTTTAAAGGCTTGTTGCACGTGCTAAGTGCAATCGTAATTCCTACGAAAGTGAGTTAGGATTTTGTTTTTGTTTTGTTTTTATTTTTGTTTATTTTCTTTTTGTTTGCTCGAGGACAATCAAAGCTTAAGTATGGGGGAATCTGATGAGCACATTTATATGTGAATTGTAGGTACTAAAGCATGCATATTTGATAATTAAAGCGGTGCTACTAAGGTATTTTGTGTATTTTTGGTGTTTCAGGGTTATATTGGGAAGATGGATAAATTTGAAGCCAAAGAGATCAAATACTGAAAGAAATAACCAATCTCCAATGGTGGCCGAATTCTATACAACATGATTATTGTGCCTCTATATATTCTCTTTAAAAAATTGAAACAATTCGAGGGCTGCAATCAAGTTACATGATGGACTATTAATTTGGATGGCTCGGATTAGCTATGGAATTAATTTACAAGGTATGGTCCATTTAGATTGTGACCTTTAATATGAACGGTTCGGATTATCCTACGAGAATGATTTAGGAGCGTCGTTAATTCATGGCCCATCAATTGGATGGTTTAGATCACCCTACGGAGATAATTTGAGGAGCAAGAATTATTCACATTGGAACCCCTCACTTGGATGGTCTGGATCATCTTAGGGAAAGGATTTGGAGGACACACCCATGAAATTCCACTTAGCAACCCAAGAGGGGGTGAATTGGGTTTCTTTTCAAATTTTAAGATTTTTGAAAACTTAGATTGCACTAGTTTTAGATTTAATAGGAAATAAAAAATAGTATTCAAAGCAATAGTGAAAACTTACCACACAAGAGGAGGTGAAGAGGCAAAGAAGCTTTGACACAAAGATTTTTATAGTGGTTCGGTCTTAGCTCAAGACCTACTCCACTCTTCTCAAGTTACTCTCCTTGAGGATTCCACTATCTTCTCCAAGGAACTTAAATACGGCGTTCCTTCCGCCTTGTACAAATCGAGCTCCACGCTCTAAGGGTCTTCTACGGCGCCCTTTGTGCCAAATACAAAGAAGATGAAATGAAAAGGCTTGCTTGCCTCTAGATAGGCTAATTTAAGGTAAAGCTCACTCACTCTCACAAGAACAAGATGAACAAATGAAGGTCCTAAGGTCTCTCAAGAATAATCTAAGGTAAATGGCACAAGAGAGAGATGGAGAGTGAAGATCTTCAAGAGAAGGAGAATAAATGGCTTTTAGTGCTCTTGAAATCTTTGTAAAATCCTTAGGTGAAAAGCCCAAGAGTCTCTAGGTTCATATATATAGGGAGGGCAAAGAAAACACAAAATTTCGCTCCCCAACAGTCGTCTCGGACTCCGGGCTCGGAGCTCCGAGCGACATATTTTTTGAACCTAGAACAATTCTCGGAGCTCCGAGAATTTTCTCGGAGTTCCGAGAAGCCTACGAACAGCAGAATTTCCTTATATTTTTGCTGTTTTTGTTTGGGCTTTTGGAACTTTGATTTTTCAAGATAAATGGAATGTCATGAGGGTCCAACAATGTTGGGACACCACTATGAACATTCACAAACCCATTAAATTCTATCTAGGTTAATTTTAACTCTCCTTTGTGCCATAGACCTAGACTAAACATTAAGGACCATTTACATTCTAAATTTACTTGGTCTTCAATCTTGTTGGCACCTTGTAGGGACTTTGACATGTCTTCACTAAACTCCATTGATGCTTGAGCCAAGCTTGAACTTTTAAGTTGATTTGCCATTTTTGTGCTTGAGTTGATTTGCCATTCTTGTGCTTGAGTTGATTTGTCATTTCTTGTGCTTGAGTTGATTTGCCATTCTTGTGCTTGAGTTGATTTGCCATTTCTTGTGCTTGAGTTCACCCTTGTCATGCACTCTTGAGGATGGTACACTGTGAACATCATAACTTTGCCACTGGAAATTATTAGTGTATAAAACCTTTATAACAAATTGAGTTTGTTAATCATCAAAACAATTCAATAGGAGTACTTGTTGAACCCTTGGGCTAACAATCTCTCCCTTTTTGATGATGACAAACATAATTTGTTTTAGGGTAGGAGCTCCCCCTTTAGGGATGAATAAAACACTTTGGGCTCCCCCTAAGAGTTTGATTTAATTGAACATTTAAGGCATTACTTTAAGGATGAAAATTTGATTGCAAAATTTTAAGCATAGAGCTTTGCTCCCCCTTAATATATGCATTGGGAGCTCAAATATTCTCCCTCTTTTGTCATCACCAAAAAGGTGGAACAAAAGGAGTGAGGGTAGGTGAGAGCAAATGAACAAGTAACGTGTAATGCTATAAAGAGAGTAGGCATAATACAATGTATGAAAGCAAAAAGAATGGAACATAAAAGCACACCGCACAGAAAAGAAAAGAGATATATATATATATATAAAGGATGTGAAATGACATACAGAAAAGTGCATACAACCGGTCAGCGTACATAGCATTCATGACACATCATAATAGTGACAGATGTAGATAAACCTAATGCATCCCAAAAAAAAGATCCATACAACCAACGTATAGTCCAAAGACTATTAATACAAAATAGAAACAGATAGATACGCCGAATAGAAATAGAAATCTGAGCAAAAACAAGAGCCAACATCAGAGAACTCGAGCCATCTACTGTGGCGGAGGAGGCGGTGGCTGATGAGAAGAGCTGCCCGGCGCCTGGCCCCACTGCTCACCGGAGAGGTAGCGATAATAGGCGGTCCACTGGTCATCAACATGGGTAGTCAGGGTCTGGAAGCAAGCAGAAATCTCAGAGTCGACATGGGTAGACAGCTGCGCGAACTGTGAGGCCATGGATCGCTCAATAGCCTCCTGCATGTGAGCCAAATCCTGGCGAGTGCAGAACTGAGAGGTATCCTGTGATGGCTGGGGTGCTGGTGCAGCCTGGGCCTCGGCTTCGTAGCCGCCTTCATCGTCAGAATCAACCTCAATTGCTGCTTGATTAAGAGCCATGCGGTTAAAAGTCTGAACGTCAAACGGGGCAGTCGGAGTCATGGTCAGTTCTCCATCCAAGGTGATGCCAAAGTGAGAGAAGACACGGGTGAGGACCATGCCATAGGGCAACGAAGAGCGGTAGCGGCCAGGGGTCTGAAACATGAAGCGGAACATGATGTACGGCAGACAAAGCTGGCGGCCCTCGAGGATGCTGTAGATAAGATAGGCCTCTAAAGGTCTGAGGGCTTCACGCATCCCAGCACGAGGGATGAAGATGTGGTACATGAAATTGTGAAGCATGCGTGCTACCGGAATGAGGTCGGCGGATTGGACGGGCATATTTGAGCGGTAGCGCCGCGTGATTCGACCATAGACCGTGTCATGATCGATATCATCAAGTGAATGTGTCCCATCTTCCGGCCAGAAATAGTGTGTGAGGCCATCAGAGCTAATCCCAAGAAGAGTGGCAAAGGTGTGATAGTTGAGTTTGATGATTGTTTTCTTAATTTTGGATTCAATTTTGAAGAAGGAAGGGGAAATTGTGAGATTGGCGTAGAAGAGACGCACCAATCGAGGGTATACTGGTTCATTGAGGTGAAGGATGGGTGTCCAATGGAGGGCATCAAATTTGGCCTGTAAATCAAAATGTTGAAGGATAGGGGGATCAATGTACCTGCCGGTGAGGATGCCCTTAGTGCTGACGTCGGCCCAGAGTTTCTTGGCCTTATCCCCAGTGAAAAATGAGTTGGGCATAACCTCGGCCGCCACAGCCTTCGCCTTCGCCTTCTTCCGAGAAGGCCCTTCTTCCTCGGGAACTTCTTCAGGAACGTATTCGGGATCTGCAGCTTGGGAGGAGCCTCCAATGTTGAGATTTTTGGTTTTAGGAGGCATGGTGAGAGAAAGATGTGGGTGGAGAGAAAAATAAAGAAGAGAAGAGAGCCCTAAAATGAAAGAAATTTGAAAAATAGAGAGAAATAGAGAGAATTAGAGAGAAATAGAGGGAAATAGAGAAGAATAATGGTGTAAAAAGAGAGAATAGCCTTAGAATGGAGGAAATTAGAAGAAATGGAGAAGGGAAGACGGAAAGAACGAAAAAGGGGTGAAATTCTAGGGTTTTAAGAAGAAAAAAAAGGTTTTTGGGAAGAAGAGAGGGATTTTGAAGGGAGAAAAGAGTTGTGGAGGAATGTGTAGGGAGAAAAAGGAAGAAAAACAACGAAAATGGAGGTAAGGTTTGAGGAGAAATGGAAGGAAGAGGGAAAGAGGAGAGAAAAATAAGGAAAAATGAACCGAGTCCAGGGGATTTAACGCTCCTGGCCCGATTCTCGGAGCTCCGAGAACACACGCAATTTTTTTTTATTTTTCTACTGTCCGATTCTCGGAGTTCCGAGAAATTTTCTCGGAGTTCTGAGAACACACGCAATTTTTTATTTTTCTACTGTCCGATTCTCAGAGCTCCGAGGACAATCTGGAAGAAATCTCGGAGTTCCGAGACAAAATCTCTGAGTTCCGAGAATTTTTTTTTTTTTTTTTTGAATTGAATTGAATGTGAGGAGAACATAGTTACATGTGATATTTCGAATTGCAACTTAACCATGATACAATGCATGAACACGCAGATGACTTACCGAGGGTGTAGATGATGGCGCATGGCCAGAGTTTTAGGTATCTTAATTTAGGGTGATGGTACCGACTCCCCCTTGAAATGAAGTGGGCTATGGGTACCAATTGAGTGATTTTTAGAGTTAGGGTTGGATCATCTAAAACCATGTAGTCACAATCAAAATATGAGATATATATAGACATATACAAAGATAATTGTGTCTTCTATTCATGCTTCATGTGCAAACTCTTTCACTTGATCTAGACTCCAAATGTTAAGTCCACTCCTAAGGTCACAAAATCGATCCTCATTAAGGGGTTTTGTGAAGATGTCCGCCAATTGTTCATTGGTGTGGATGTACTTAATTTCAATATCCCCTTTTTGAGAATGATCTCTTAAGAAATGATGCCTTACCTCTATGTGCTTAGTTCTAGAATGTTGAATTGGATTTTTGGTCAAGTTGATGGCACTTGTATTATCGCAATGGATTGGAACATTACTAAATGCAAGATTGTAGTCCGTGAGAGTGTTCTTCATCCATAGGATTTGTGCACAACAAGCGCCGGCCGCAATATATTCTGCTTCAGTATTAGACAAGGCTACCGAGTTTTGTTTTTTGCTAAACCAAGACACTAGAGACCTTCCAAGGAATTGACAAGTGCCACTTGTGCTTTTTCTATCAATTCTACAACCGGCAAAGTCGGCGTCCGAAAATCCTACTGGATTGAACTCATTCGATTGTTCATACCATAAACATAAGGAGGGAGTTCCCTTGAGGTATTTGAATATCCTCTTAACGGCACTCAAATGAGACTCTTTAGGAGCCGATTGAAACCTAGCACAAATACACACACTAAACATTATATCCGGCCGACTAGCGGTCAAATATAATAGACTACCTATCATTCCTCTAAACTTTTTCTCATCAACCGGTTTGCCAATTTTATCCTTTTCTAATTTGGTGGAAGTACTCATATGAGTTGGCTTGATTTGGGAGCTATCCATGCCAAATTTCTTAAGGAGTTCCTTAGTATACTTTTCTTGGTTGATGAAAATTACATTTTTACATTGTTTGATTTGAAGTCCTAGGAAATAGGTAAGCTCTCCCATCATACTCATCTCAAACTCTTTTTGCATGGATTGTGCAAATTCTTCACACATCTTATCATTGGTAGCACCAAATATTGTGTCATCTACATAGACTTGAACAATAAGCATATCTTTTTCTTTTCTTTTAATGAACAAGGTTTTGTCAACCGTGCCCATTTGAAAGCCACTCTCTAATAGGAAGGAGTTGAGCCTCTCATACCAAGCTCTAGGAGCTTGCTTTAGACCATACAAGGCTTTGTCCAACCTATATACGTGATTAAGGTATTTGAAATCCTCAAAACTGGGAGGTTGTTCAACATAAACTTCCTCCATAATATACCCATTTAGGAATGCACTCTTCACATCCATTTGATACAACTTAAAGTTTTTATGGGATGCAAATGCAAGTAGCATCCTTATGGCTTCCAATCTAGCAACCGGAGCAAATGTCTCATCATAATCGATACCTTCCTCTTGGTTGTAACTTTGGGCTACTAATCTAGCTTTATTCCTTTGAATATCTACATGCTCATCGAGTTTGTTTCTAAACACTCATTTAGTCCCAATAACCGGGTGATCACTAGGCCTAGGAACTAACCTCCATACTTGGTTTCTCTCAAATTAGTTTAGTTCCTCATTCATAGCAATCATCCAAAATTCATCCTTTTCAGCTTCTTCTATGGATTTGGGTTCTATTTGGGAGATAAAGGCCATGTTGGCACAAACATTCTTATAGTGAGATCTTATCTTAACTCCTTGTGAGGTTTCACCTATGATTTGAGTAGAAGGGTGACTAGACATGATTCTACTATGTTTAGGAAGACTTTCTACTTCAAGTTCTTCTATATATTGACCTTCTAAATCAAGATTTTCTAAGGGTTGAATAATGGACTCTACTTGGCTATGAGGCTCTAGAAGATTGACACCGTCATCATCTTCATTAATGACTTTAGGAGGTTCAAATGACTCATCAAATTTGACATGCACGGATTCTTCCACAATTTGAGTTCTTTTGTTATAGACTCTATAAGCTTTACTATGGGTTGAATAGCCTAAGAAGATACCTTCATCGGATTTTGAATCGAACTTGTGCAAGGTGTCTTTTATGTTTAATATAAAACATTTACAACCAAAAACTTTGAAATAGCTAACTTTGGGGAGTGTTCCACTCCATAGTTCATAAGGTGTTTTGTTAAGGTGAGGTCTAATGAGCACTTTATTTAAAATATAGCAAGCCGTGTGAACGGCTTCCGCCCAAAAGTTTCTTGGAACATTGTGCTCATTTAACATGGTTCTAGCCATTTCAATAAGTGATCTATTTTTCCTTTCAACTACCCCATTTTGTTGGGGAGTTCTTGGAGCCAAGAAATTGTGCTTGATTCCATTTTCATTACAAAAGGTATCAAACTCAATGTTCTCAAACTCGGTTCCATGATCACTTCTAATTTCATTTATGAAAACCCCTTGTTCATTTTGAATTCGCTTGCACAAGTTGAGAAATTTCTTGAAGGTTTCATCTTTACTAGTTAAAAACAACACCGAAGTGAATCTAGAGTAGTCATCAACAATTACATATACATATCTACTGCCTCCTCTACTACTAGTCTTCATGGGACCAAATAGGTCCATGTGAAGGAGTTGGAGTGGACAAGAGGTAGATAATACACTTATGGGTTTAAAAGAGTCTTTAGCATGTTTTCCATGAATGCAAGCACTACAAACTTTATCTCTAATGTATTTGAGTTTAAGTAACTCTCTCACAAGATTCTTAGAAGATAATCTTGAAATTAAATCCATATGAGCATGACCAAGTCTCCTATGCCATAACCAAGGGTTATCATCCATGGCGGAGAGACATTGGATGTTTTGATTTTCAAGGTCTTCTAATGCTAATGAATACATATTGCCATCTCTATATGCAACAAATTCAACTTCATTATTCTTGGAATTTAAAATTTTACATCTATCTTTTTCAAAAAGAACTTTGTGACCAAGATCACATAGTTGACTAATGCTTATCAAATTAAATGAAAGACCGTCAACGAGCAAAACATGTTCAACCTTAATGTCCTTAATTTTAATGGTACCTTCACCGAGGATTTTGCTTCTTGTATCATCCCCAAAGGTGACATTTCCTTGATGACTCATGGTGACAAAGGCGAACTTGCTTACATCTCCCGTCATGTGCCTTGAGCAACCGCTATCCAAGAACCACTTGTCATTTGAGGGTTTTCATTTCAAGCACACCTACAAGAAACAAGGCTCATGTTGAAGTTTTAGGTACCCACTTTTTCTTGGGTCCTTCAAGGTTAGCAACATCATAAAGCTCATTCTTTTTAACCCACATAAATTTTGTTGTTTTTGATTTCTTAACATTGCATGCAAACCTTAAGTGTCCTATTCTACCACAATAGTGACAAGTGGGAATAAAAGCACTAGTGTTAGCATGGATGTGGGAGAAATTTCCTATAACTTTATTTTTGAATGAGGCTTTTCCTTTAGAAAAGGGTTGGTAACCAAGACCATTTTTTTCTAGAGAGACAAGCTTATTTTCAAGAATTTCATCTAGTTTATTTTTGCCACATGAGAATTTTTTAAATGTTAAATCAAGTTCTTTGCATTTCAAAACAAGTTTCTCATTTTCTTCTTTTAAGCTTTTGTTTTCAAAGATTAATTTGTCTACTTCTTCATTCAAAGCTTTGTTTTTCAAAATCAATTTTTCACTTGTATTGGTTTACAAATCGAATTCCTTTTTCATGAACCCAAAATCCCTAGTGACATTTTGTAAGGACTTTTTCATTGTTTTGTTTTTGGCGAGTTGTAAATCCAAATTTTCATGAAGTTTTTCACAAGCAAAAATTAGTTCATCATTGGAGAATTCATGAGATATATCATCAACATCATTTACCTCGGATAAGGAGATATCTTGTGTTACATCGGTGAGTCCCATGAAGCAAAGGTCATCTTCATCCTTTCCGTTGGATTCATTTCTGGATGAAGCACTCCCTTCATCCCAAGCCGCCGCACACAAGGCCTTTTTGCCATGTCTTCTATTTTTCCTATCATTGTCATTGTTGTTGATGAGTGGGCAATTTGGCCGTATATGACCAACCTTGTTGTACTTATAGCATCTCATCTCCTCTTTGTTTGAAGGCCTATTTCTTCCTTGGCTAGAGTTGCCTCCTTTCTTGAATTTGAGAAATTTCTTGAATCTCTTGGTGAAGAGAGCAAGATCATCTTGTGTGTCTTCTTCACTCTCTTCCTCATTACTCTCAATTCTTGCATTGAAAGCTATTCCTTTCATTTTTGTATCTTCATTTTGTTTGTTTAAGGTTTCTCTTCCTTTTAAAACCATTTCAAAAGTTATTAAGGAACCTATTAAGTCTTCTAAGCCCATTTTTTATACGTCTTTTGCTTCTTCAATGGCGGTGACCTTGGGATCCCAATCTTTAGGTAAAGACCTAAGTCTTTTGGTAACTAAGTCCTTGCTAGACAATTGTTTATCTAAGGATCTCAACCCATTTGTTATGTTTGTGAACCTAGTATGTATTTCGGCAATGGTTTCATTTGGGTCCATCATGAATAGCTCATACTCTCTAAAGAGAAGATTCATCTTGGACTCTTTCACTTGATTTGTCCCTTCATGAGTTATCTCTAGTATATCCCAAATCTCCTTAGCGGTTTCAAGAGTAGAAACTCGATTGAACTCCTCGGGAGATAAGGCACAAATCAAGGCATTCATTGCTTTTGCATTGATAGTGGATTCTCTTCTTTCATTTTCATCCCATAGTTCCATATCAACACTAGGTTCATTATATCCATTTTGGATACTTCTCCAAACATCAAAATCCAAAGATTTTAAAAAGACTCTCATTCTAGCTTTCCAATATGGATAGTTTGACCCATTGAAGAAGGGAGGTCTAGTGGTGGATTACCCCTCATTGCTATGAGAAAAAGTTGTCATTTGAATCTTTCCCTTGTAGGTTTTCAAAGAGAATTCCTATGTAAGAGCCTATGCTTTGATACCAAGTGAAATTCCACTTAGCAACCCAAGAGGGGCTGAATTGGGTTTCTTTTCAAATTTTAAGAATTTTGAAAACTTAGATTGCACTAGTTTTAGATTTAATAGGAAATCAAAAATAGTATTCAAAGCAATAGTGAAAACTTACCACACAAGAGGAGGTGAAGAGGCAAAGAAGCTTTGACACAAAGATTTTTATAGTGGTTCGGTCTTAGCTCAATACCTACTCCACTCTTCTCAAGTTACTCTCCTTGAGGATTCCACTATCTTCTCCAATGAACTTAAATACGGCGTTCCTTCCGCCTTGTACAAATCGAGCTCCACGCTCTAAGGGTCTTCTACGGCGCCCTTTGTGCCAAATACAAAGAAGATGAAATGAAAAGGCTTGCTTGCCTCTAGATAGGCTAATTTAAGGTAAAGCTCACTCACTCTCACAAGAACAAGATGAACAAATGAAGGTCCTAAGGTCTCTCAAGAATAATCTAAGGTAAATGGCACAAGAGAGAGATGGAGAGTGAAGATCTTCAAGAGAAGGAGAATAAATGGCTTTTAGTGCTCTTGAAATCTTTGTAAAATCCTTAGGTGAAAAGCCCAAGAGTCCCTAGGTTCATATATATAGGGAGGGCAAAGAAAACACAAAATTTCGCTCCCCAACGGTCGTCTCGGACTCCGGGCTCCGAGCTCCGAGCGACATATTTTTTTAACCTGGAACAATTCTCGGAGCTCCGAGAATTTTCTCGGAGTTCCGAGAAGCCTACGAACAGCAGAATTTCCTTATATTTTTGCTGTTTTTGTTTGGACTTTTGGAACTTTGATTTTTCAAGATAAATGGAATGTCATGAGGGTCCAACAATGTTGGGACACCACTATGAACATTCACAAACCCATTAAATTCTATCTAGGTTGATTTGAACTCTCCTTTGTGCCATAGACCTAGACTAAACATTAAGGACCATTTACATTCTAAATTTACTTGGTCTTCAATCTTGTTGGCACCTTGTAGGGACTTTGACATGTCTTCACTCAACTCCATTGATGCTTGAGCCAAGCTTGAACTTTTAAGTTGATTTACCATTTTTGTGCTTGAGTTGATTTGCCATTCTTGTGCTTGAGTTGATTTGCCATTTCTTGTGCTTGAGTTGATTTGCCATTCTTGTGCTTGAGTTGATTTGCCATTTCTTGTGCTTGAGTTCACCCTTGTCATGCACTCTTGAGGATGGTACACTGTGAACATCATAACTTTGCCACTGGAAATTATTAGTGTATAAAACCTTTATAACAAATTGAGTTTGTTAATCATCAAAACAATTCAATAGGAGTACTTGTTGAACCCTTGGGCTAACAACCCATTTATTTCTTGGCCCATCAATTGGATGGTTTAGATCAACCTATAGAAGCGATTTAGAGGGAGTCGGCTAATAGGAGCTTTTATCACTCTGGAAAGAGAAGAGGGAGGTAGTAAAATCCATGAAGGGTGGTCAATATCATTAGTGGGGCCCACCATTTGTTTAAGGTTTTGAAAATTTGGGAATTTCATTCAAAAGGGACATTTGGCCAACATGGATAGGAAATAAACCCCAACTGTTGGAAATCTATGTAACCTTATTAATGAATTCACTCAAGTGGGACCCATTGAGACTTGGATTAGGAATTGCAGGAGCTATGATTTTATTCTAACTCTAATTTTAGAAGAGGTGGTTGGGAATTAAATTCATAAAAAAAAAAATGGGTCCCATTTGGATTTTGGAAAGTCTTTAAAAGCGAGTCACAGCAGCCACGTTTCCGTTTTGTTATAAAATAGCATTTTCTGATTTTATATATAATGCATATACATACATGTAAAAGTGGGACCCACGAAAGTAGAGGAAGAAAGCAAGAACTTCACTAATATTTTGGCATCTTGCTAAAACCACCGAATTTGGCCTCCCTTTCTTTGTGTTATATATATATATATATATATATATATATATATATATATATTTAACAAAAGTGGGACCCACATGGGATTTGAAGAAAACTGCTATGGAAAATAAACTACTGCATTTGGAATGTTTATTCTTCCACGTTTTGGGTTGAAGAAAAAAAACAGTAGTTTCTAATTAGCTTGTATTACTATTCTATATAATATGAGTGGGACCCACTATGAAGAAGAAAAAAAAGTTGCCAAAAGCCCACCCATTTCTACGTAAGGAAGGAGAAAAAGTCAATAAAAGTGGTGAAAAAGTTACCAAAGAAAGGTCAAAGTTGGTGAAATTTTAAAGAAGAAAAGAAGAAGTTGGTGGAATTACAAACAAATAGTAGAAGTTCCCAAATTACCAAAGACAGGTGGGGTTGCCAAAAATACAAAAAGATGCCAAGATTGTGTCTTTCCTTGGAGATGAAAATAGAAGGTGAAGAAAGCTACATATTGGAGTGAAGAATCTTTTCTTCTTCTCCACACACTTTTCCTCTCTTTATGCTTTTGCTTGTTCTCTATTATTCTCTACACATTCTCTCTACCACTCTCAAGCTCTCTCTCTCTCTGAGGTTTTCTTGTTCTCTCTTGCTCTTTTTCAAGTTCTTTTTCTTTTCTACTCTCAACCAAGAATCAATCATCCACCGTTCATTCCAAGGTGACACTAAAGCTTGAAGAGGAAGATTTGGCCATAGTTGGAGGAGAAAAAGACTAAGTTCTATTTAAATTTTGTTATTTATTTTAAGTTCAATTTGATGTAATTTTGTTTCAATTCAAGTTAGTGAAGAAGTAATTAGCTTTTGTTTAATTTTCTTTCAAGTTCTATATTGCAATTCTTCTCCCATCTATCTCTTTTATTTTTGTTTTTCTTCACTTCTTCATGAATAACTAAATCCTAATTACTTAGGGTTTAGTTGAAGCCATGGGGAAGAAGAAATATTTATAATTAAATCAAACTACTCAATTGAAAAATTGTGTAGGATTTTGTGTTTGAAAAATCCCAATCATTCATGCCATTGGCTTTCCCCTTTTATATGAATGATTGTTGATTAACAAATATAAAGTTTTATATAATCAATGTAACTTAGAGAGTATATTTGACTTATTACTTATAAGGAATGACATCCCTTTGATCTTATTCCATATTGACTAATTAATCGAATTTTCAACCCAATTCAAGATTTGTTTTAATTAATCAATCTAATCCAAACTCATGGTGGATTCTAACCCTAAGTAATCTTTTATATTGAATTAAGATTTTTACACTATTCCAAATTACTTTTTCAATTTTCCAATTTACTTAAGCCCTTAGAATTTGATTTTCTCATTAAATTAGATAAGTAGTCAATAGAGATAATTAAAATTTGGTACACTTTGCCTAAATTAGGATTTTAAATAAAAAAAATCTTAGTTGAATTTGATTCTTAGATTGAATAGAATATACGCTCACATATAGTGTTGGCTCCGAGGTCAAGCCACGAAAATCCTGAGATTTTGCCAGGCAACATTATATCATAGCTAGTATTCTAATCGGTACAAGAATAGGATTGACAACTAGATTTCTCTTCCTTGAGTTCGACTCGTATTTACACGATCCGTGCACTTGCGGTTATTTAATATCTCAAACAGAGTAGCTCTTTTTTATTCCGCCAAGGTTATTTGGGATACTCTTGCCGTTACCCATGAAGGAACATCGCAAGTCAAGGATTCCAAAATAAACTTGTTAAAGAGCAAATATCAAATGTTTAGAATGGGTCAAAATGAAACTATTTTCGAAATGTATACCCGATTTTCTAAAATATCAAATGAATTAGCTAATCTTGGTAAATCTTATCCTACTGATGAGCTTGTGAGTAAGTTGCTTAGGTCACTTCCTCCATTTTGAGATCCAAAGGTCACCGCTATACAAGAATCAAAGGATCTCAAGACGCTAACTATGGAGGAGCTTATAAAATCTCTTATCACTCATGAGATGCTCTTCACTAGCCGTCAAGAAGAGAAGAAGTCGAAAGAAAGAGAAAAAGAAAGTCGATCTCTAGCTCTAAAGGCCTCCAAAGCGGACTCATCTTCCTCAAATGAGGTGGATAGTGATGAAGAAGAAGCTTTAAGAAAATTTAAAAGCCTATTGAGAAAGAAACACAAAAAGGATAAAAAGAAGAAGAAAGAAGAAAGTGAAGTAGAATGAGGAATAAGGTGTTACAATTGTAAGAAGACGGGACACAAAAGACAGGAGTGTCCACTTCTCAAGTCATCTTCCTCAAAGTACAAGGGAAAGAAGGATTGGAAGAAGAACAAGGGTCTTGTAGTCGCTTGGGATGCTTCTAGCACCTCGGGAAAAAGCTCAAGTGAAGGTAAAGCTAACAAGGATGATCTTTGCTTCATGGCACTCACCCATGAAGATGAGGTAAATTCTAACCCCTCTTATAATTCATCAAGTAGTGATAGTGGTAACATATCTTATGATAAATTGTGCATTACCTTGCATTCTCAAATTTCAAAAAATAAAGTTCTTAAAAAATCTATTTCAAAATTAGAAAATGAACTTGATGTTTTGATAAATGAATCTTCTTCTTCCAAATCTCAAGCTAAAGCACAACTTGAAAATTTTAAACTTGAGATTAAAACCCTTAATGGTAGTTTGGATGAGAAAACTTGCCAAATTGTTAAACTTCAAGATGTGGCAAGCTCTTCCAAATCTTATGAAGATGACACTAATGATTTTCTAAATCAAATAACCCATCTTCATAATGAAAATGAAAGGTTAAGATTATGTCTGCATGGATTCCTAACTGGTGATAAAATTATTGACATAATCTTAAGAAAGGCTAGTCATAGACCTAATCATGTATCTTATGATAGGACTAGTCTATCTAACCCTCATGTTAGATGCCATTATTATAGAATCAATGGTCATTACCAATTCCAATGTGCATCAAAGATTAGGGATTGTGGTGGAACCAAGAAAGCTTGGATTCCCAAAGCCCCCATATGATTATCTTCATATGTGTTTTTAGATTAGGGGCTTGCAGTTAAAATTAAATATCTTTTTATGGTTATTCAAATATCCCCTCTTGTGTTGAATAAAAACTCTAAATAGGGGGAGTTTTATGTTTGTCTTTTTCCTTGAAAAATGGGGAGCTTAAAATTGTAAATTTTATCCCTTTGATTTTCTTTTACCCCATCTTTTTTATAGATGCCAAAGGGGGAGAAGAATCTAGTGTAAGGAAATATATGTGTGCTTTTATTGAAAAATCTCTTGTGCTTGTCATCATAAAAAAGGGGGAGATTGTAAGCCCAATGGTTCACACCTTGGCATTCCCATCTTGTTTTGATGATTCCAATACACAAGTGATTTTATATCACTAATGTGTTTGATTGTCTAAGTTGTATATCATGATTGTATAAAGACAAGATTGCTTAGATCGAGGCCAAGAAGCTCTCATTGGACTACATTCGGAAGGCCAAAGACATCGAAGATCCAAGACGCATGAAGACTTGAAGCATCGCAATTGAAGATCGAAGTCCTTTTAGAATGTATAAGATCCAATCATAGTTTAGATTTTAAGACTCATAAATAAAGTAATCTCACACACCCTAATATATCTAAGAGATTGCCTTGTGGAGTTCAAACACTTTGGAACCCTCATAACAATCCCAACTTGGTGTAGAGTTGGAATCCCAATTAACAGAATTGAAAATCTGCTGGAAATATGCTTCTCGGAACTGTGAAAAAATTGGATATGAACTACTTTGTTGGATAATTATCAATGTTGCAAGTAATTATTGAAAACGATCATGTAAACTCAAGCTGTCAAAAAAACAATTCGATATTTAAAATATGAAATATCATTTCTAAATCATACATAGGATTGTAATTATTTTAGAAGCTTTTATCAAGCTTTTTAAAATAAGTACAATCATAAATACTGTAGAATTGATATTCATATATAAAATATCAAACGAGCAATACTTCCAGTTATTTATCCTACTGAGTTGACATAATAATAAAGCACTATATAAATATAAATAAATAAATATTAGAATAAGCATATCATATTGTAATAAATAGCAGGAAACGATAAAAAACAATGCACTGTGAATTATCTAAAATTAGCAGACAATAACATCTAAAAAGTATCTCAAAAGTGACAGAAGTTCGTACATATTAGTGTGTGAATTTCACAAAGAGCATTTAAATAATAAACACCTACTGTCGTAAAGAAAACAATTTCATATTGAACAAAGGCGTGTCAATTGAACACCGCCGCGTGTGAGTAGAAGGGTGATATTTCCATCCAAACTTTTTGGCCTTTTGGGGAGCTCCACAATTTCCAATCTCCCAGAGGCTAGGTATGGGAAAATAAGGACCGTTGATCTTGTAGAAACATTAGGAGTCAAAACCATACGATCTTAGTCTCATACTCAACTCTGTCTTTTATTAAAGGAAAGCAAAAATTAACGATTTTGGATTTTGAAAATTGATTGTGAGTCCAATACTGATTATTGTGAGCCCAAAAAATGATTATTGGACTCAGAATTACATTTCATTTTGAGTTCAATAATCATTCTTTGGACTCACAATCAGTTCTCAAAATCTAAAACAAACACCATCTAAACGATCAAAACTTGTCTCTATCAAATGGATGGTTTGGATCTTCCTATGGAGTTGGCCGTGCAGTAACATTAAGGCCCGTCCACAACATAGGATGATCCAAGCTGTCTATGGTTTGGATAATCCTACGGAGTTGGTCGTACAGTAACATTATGGCATATTTTTCAAATTGAAGTGTACCGTCCACAACATAGGATGATCCAAGCTGAAGCCGTCCATGGTATGAATCATCCTATGGTGTGGTTCGTACAGTAACATTAAGGCCCAATTTAGGCCCCACCTATATTTTTGTTTCATTAATTAAAACAAAAAGTAGTCGTAAACATTTAAATGCGTGGAAGAGTCTCATTGGACATCTACATCACAGTAAAGGTCCCACAAAATCAAGGATTTGGATGGCCTAAGGTATTTCACAATGGTAGAAAATTTGGATCGTGGATCACACCAGTAATTTTGATATACAATTATACATGCTGATTGGATGGCTTCAATTTGATATGCCTGTGCCTGTGCCTGTGCCTGTGCCTGTGCTAGTTAAGACCTGTGATTTACCTGAAGTGGGGCAAACAAATTCTGGATCTTCGCTTTAACGAAGTATCTATAAATATCCATAAGCTGGTAGCTGACTTTGGGACAAGTGGTGGAATCTCAATGGTGCTAGAAAAGGCATTGGGACAAGTGGCGAAATTACATTGGCGCTAGAAAAGACTCTGATGTAGAGAATGATGCTTACATCTATTCTCTTGCTTAGTTAATTACAGAAAAGCCCTGGTATGTGGGAGACGGCTGGGAATAAAGAAAAGGGCTGCGCTGTGGGACATAAATGAAAATTGCAAGGGAATTTATTGCCCAAAATGAATGCTGAGAATACCCTTAAGGAAAATCAGAAATGTCAATACAAAAGGTATTGTGCTGGGATGTGGGACATGAATGGAAATAACGCAATAGTGAGGATGACTTTAACCCCTGATTCATACGGGTGTCAATGGATCCAGACGGTCCGATGGACCATCAGAATCCGAACTTTAATGAATGGGATATAAGCATACCAAGAGGGTCCATGGGCATATTTCGGATTCCCAATCATATGATCCAAAAAATTTTGGATCGGATCTAGGCATGTTGCGAAAGTCCTTAGGGACAGTCACGATCCGAAATCATCTTACATAAATACCCTCAAAATCATTACAACATCAATGTTAGGTGGGGGTATTCTCGTCAAAATAGTCATATCCTTTTAGTAGTTACCGGTTTCCATCTTTATTGAATGAAATCTCATTTTTGAAATAAATATCCACTTCCTTCCCCTGTAAGTATCCCCTCCCCATTTGTGGAACGAACATCTCATCTTCCTCTAGTCCGAAATCATCTTACAGAAATACCCTCAAAATCATTACAACATCAATGTTAAGTGGGGGTATTCTCGTCAAAATAGTCATATTCTTTTAGTAGTTACCGGTTTCCATCTTTATTGAACGAGATCTCCTTTTCAAAATAAATCTCCTCTTCCTTCCCGTGTAAGTATCCCTTCCCCATTTGTGGAACGAACATCTCATCTTCCTATGAGTAACCTACTCCATTGATATTAATTAATGTTCTGTCCCTAGTCATTGCTCTCACCCTCGCTATCGCTAGTCATTGCTCTCACCCTCGCCAACGCAGCACCCTTGCCTTCCCAGCATCTGAGCAGTATGCACGGAAAACTCCTGCTAAGTTTTTGGTTTCTATTATCTTCTTAGAATACTGGATAGTGGATACATATTTTTCCCAGTTTTTAGTCACTTCTTTGAAGTCGATCACTACTTTTCATTATGGTGGACTGACATTCTAATTCTTTTAAAAAAAAATTAATTGTGTACTAAGCTTAGTAGGACATAATAGGACACTCCGATGGACGGTCCGATTTAAAATGGATCGTGATCGTGACGTGGAAAGTAGGATCCGAAGAACAATCTGAATCGGATCCGACCGATAAGAAATTTGAATGGATCGTGACCGTGACAGAGGTGGATCTGATCTGAAGTGGATCCATTGACACCCCTATTGATTCACGCTTTATATATAGTATAAGGACTAGTAAAAATGCATGTGCGATGCACGTGCTATCCATTTAAAATTGTACAAACCACATCATAAGTTGATTTAAACCGTCCATGTGATGGAACACAACATCAATAGGTTGTGCCCGTAAAATCATTTCCATAGGCTGATCCTAGCCCTCCAATCTATAGAGGTTTCCATGATTGTTGTTCCTCTTAAGGTGACTAGAATTCGTCAATATTTTTACAGGTGTCTTGCATTCGTATTATCAACATTTCTGTAATTTAACCCGCACAAAGTGAAGAAGGAAAAGTAGTTTTTTCGTCATCGTTAGGGGTGCAACTTCGGTGTCAACCCTACCCAATTCGGGTTAGGTTGGGTCGAGCTGACCCGATTTGATATGGTACCAATTCTTGACCACCTCCACTCAAGCCGGGTTGTTTTGGATTTTGAGAACCAATAGTGAGTCAGCATTAATCAGTTTTTAGCTCACAATTGGTTCTCAAAATCCAACCCAAACAGGGACTAACAATTAACAAAGGGAAATATTATCCGCACTACTATATTTTGATGATCACACTCCTCACTTTATTCAAGTACGGTATGGCCCGCACCATAGGATTATCCAAACCGTCCATTGTGGACTGTGGAGACTATTTCAATGTTGAAAAAGAAAAACACAAATATACATAACTTCTTCAGATGAAACCAATATTCAGGTTTCGAGTCGGGTCGGGTTGCCCGACAACCCAACCCGATTTCCAATTGGGGTTGATTTTTGCCAACCCAACCCAACCCGATTTGCGAAAAAGCTTAACCCGACCCAACCCAAATTCGGGTTAAACCAGTCGGGTTCGAGATTAACCCGACCTGCGTGGGAACATCCAAGTAACAACGACGGTTTGAAATTATATATAGTGCTAATGTATTCACTACCATATTTTATAATGGCACTACTCACCGTATTTTGATGATCGCACTCCTCACTCTATTAAAATGTATGGTATGCCCCGTACCCTGTGTCGGTACTTTTCGTATGTAGATTACAATTTTACCCTAAAATAATTTCTGATAGAGATAGATGTTAAATATCAACAAAGGAGTTAATGGTAAAAGAGTAATGCTGACGTGTAAATCCCAGATAAAAAGAAAAGAAATTTCTTTTGGATGGGCCACTTCCTACATTGGTTCTGCGCCAAAAATATTTTCATAGGTTGATCCGAACCGTCCGATCTATAGAGGGTTATAGGTTCATCTAAACCGTCCACGTGATGGAACACAACATCAATCGGTTGTGCCCGTAAAACCATTTCCATAGGTTGATCCAAGCCCTCCAATCGATATAGGCTGATCCTAGCCCTCGAATCGATAGGGGTTTCCATAATTGTTGTTCCTCTTCAGTTGCCCGTAATCCATCAATATTTTGCAAGTGTCCTGCATGAGTAATATAAGGTAGTTCTTTCGTCATTGTCATATGTCTTTACCAATTCTTGATAGGTTTTTGCCATAATTGTCATAGACAAGCACCCTATGTCGGTAAATTTTCGTAATGTACGATTTTAGCCTCAAATAATTTCTCATAGAGGCAAATGTTAGATATCAGCAAAGGGGTTAATGGTAAAAGAGTAATGCTGATGTGTGGATCAAAAGGTAGGACAAAAGGGGAAATAACAGCAAATGACACAAATGCCCTTACATGTGGGATACAACTGGAATTATGGCAGTGGGACACAAGCGTAAATAACAGCAAAGGGTGGAAGAACTTAACCACGATTCCGCCTTTATATATAGTAGTTAGATTAGATAAATAATATAGGGAGCTGATATTTACGCCCTTTTTAATTCTGCGGACACCCATCTTCATGCCACCAAGCCATTTATACCCGAAATGCACTTTTTGAAATCACAAAAATACCCATGACAGTGATTCATATCCCATCTCTCTCTCTCTCTCTCTCGCCCCCCCCCCCCCCCCCACACACACACACACACATGTCTGTCTCTCTCCCAAATCCAGGAGTGTCTCGCCAAAAATTCGATCTTACAACGCCTAACTTAGAAGGTCTTTCTGGGATTTATTCCAAGTAGTGTAGAAACACAAATCCTGTAATACTGTAATAGCTCCTTCAAGCTCTGCCATACAACACAAAACTAAATAAGCATCTCATCTTAGCCATCTACAGAAACAAGTGTTTAAAGCATTCTCTGAACAACAATCTAAATACAACACAATAAGCTACCCAATTCTTAATGTCGAGAGGTAAGTTCCAAAAATTTGCTGAAAATGTATCCTGATATCAAGAAGCTCTCGATATGAACGATTGACTTATGAGAGCATAAGCAAATCAAGATCGTATTTACAGAAGATGCAATTATTTATTGACTTCTCATAAATTCCATTGCAAATCAAGATCTACTTATAATTATCGGACGATCTAAACTGTACAAATGATAGGTTGTAATGTAAATTGGGTGCGCCCAAATTATTTCCATAACTTGATCCAAACAGTTCATTGAATTGGCGGGCCATTCATTAGTCAGCCCCCTTAATCAATTCTATTGGATGATCCGAACTGTCCATTTGGGGTGCCTCACTATAAATGGGTTTCTAAATCATGACCGAATCACAGCATGAGAGGGCCCACCATATAAGGAGCGTATTATGGCATCCAAATTAGCTTTCATTAAAATGATCCAAACTGTTCATTAGATAGGCCACGGCACAAATTGGCTTTGCCTTCCTAATTATTTCCATAGGATGATCCTTACCGTCCAATTAGTAAGTCACAATGTATATTTTAGGTTTTCTTAGGAAAATAGAAAGTAAAAAGGCCGACGTTTTTTAGTAGCTGAAACACGGCATGCACTCGTAATCGGAGAAAAAGAGAACGGAAACAAATCCTATCTCTTTTCCCATTCCAGCGGGCCATGGCATGTAATCAGGCAGCCAATTACCTCCTAGCTTGGACTCTGGATTTGGGCGAGACGTGTGGGAAAGATGGAAAATAGAGTTGGAGATTCAGATGCTTCCATGGGTATTTTGGTCATTTAAAAAGGACTTACTATGTGTAACCGGGTACTTTTTTTTAACCGGTGAAAAGGTTTCAAATCAGGGTGTCCACACAATTAAAAGGGGCGTAAATATCAGCTCCAATAATATAATGTAATATAATATATAATAAAATAATATATATTAGAGTTAGATTAGATTATCAAACAGAATGCTATAAATGAGAAAGCTCTTTAAAAGACTTTCTGATTCTCTAGCAAGACTTCAGCAATGTTGACCGAGATATTTCTGGTTCTTCTCCTCATCAAAATTACAGCTTCTAACAATGATGGCTTCACCTACCATGGATTCCTCAGCGCCGATCTGAGCTTCGATGGCACAGCGGAAATTACACCCAACGGCCTCTTGGAGCTAACAAACAACGCAAAGTACATCAAGGGTCATGCGTTCCACTCCATGCCCCTCCAATTTAAGGATCCTACCAATGGTACTGTTTACGCCTATTCTACTACTTTCGTCTTTGCAATTTTCTCCCCTTATCCTATTTTCAGCCATGGGATGGCCTTTGTTATTGCCCCAGAGAGAGCGCTCCCCGGAGCTCTACCTGGTCAATCTCTAGGCCTCTTCAGTTCTAGCAACAACGGGAATCCTTCTAATCATGTTCTTGCCGTGGAGCTTGATACCGTCCAGAACCTCGAATTTGGAGATATTGATGATGACCATGTGGGAATCGATATCAACAGCTTAAATTCTACCAACTCCACACATGCCTCTTATTATATTAATGAAAGTGGTAGGATCGAGAACATAAGCCTTACAAGTGGAGAACCAATTCAGGTTTGGGCAGAGTACAATGTTAGAGATATGAAACTTGATGTAACAATATCGCCAGTGAAGAAACCTAAACCTAATCGCCCTCTTTTGTCTTCGGTGGTTAATCTTTCATCGGTTGAATTAAAAGATATGTACGTGGGTTTTTCTGCATCGACGGGATCGACTCCATCTGTTCATTATGTTCTGGGATGGAGCTTTCAAATGAATGGAAAAGCTCAAGAACTCAATATATCGCGTCTTCCTAAGCTCCCTCGGAGAGGTCCCAAAAAGAAATCAAAAGTATTGACAATTGGTTTGCCCATTCTTATCTTAGTTTTCATCATAGTGACTGTCGCCAGCGTTCTTCATTTTGTCAGGAGGAGGATCAAATTCGCAGAGTTACTCGAGGACTGGGAGCGTGAATATGGGCCACAAAGGTTCTCATACAAGGATCTATTCATAGCCACCAAGGGCTTCAGAGACACAGAGCTTCTGGGCAGCGGAGGTTTTGGTAGGGTGTACAAAGGTGTGTTACCTTCCTCCAAAGTCGAAGTTGCTGTGAAGAGAGTCTCTCATGCATCAAGGCAAGGGATGAGGGAGTTTGTAGCTGAGATCATCAGCATTGGAAGGCTCCGGCACAGGAACTTAGTACAGCTACTCGGATATTGCCGGCGTAAAGGAGAGCTCCTCTTGGTCTATGATTTCATGCCCAATGGAAGTCTTGACAAATTACTCTTTTATCAGCCCATTTCAGTTTTAACATGGAATCAAAGATTTCGAATCATCAAAGGAGTAGCTTCCGGGCTCTATTACTTGCATGAAGAATGGGAGCAGATTGTCATCCACAGAGATATCAAAGCGAGCAATGTTTTACTAGATCATGAATTCAATGGAAGATTAGGCGATTTTGGTCTATCGAGATTATATGATCATGGAACCGATCCTCAAACCACTCATGTTGTCGGAACTCTAGGTTATATGGCACCGGAGTTAAGCAGAACTGGCAAGGCAACGACAAGCACCGACGTGTTTTCCTTTGGGGCCTTCATACTCGAGGTTGCTTGTGGAAGGAGACCAATAAGTCCACGGGAGTCTGCAGAAGAACTGGTTCTTCTTGATTGGGTGTCAGAATGTTGGAGGAAAGGCATAATTTTAGAGACAAGTGATCCGAAGTTGGGAACTGATTACCCGGTGCACGAAATGGAGTTGGTGTTGAAGCTTGGATTGCTCTGTTCGCATCCCTTGCCATGCACTAGGCCAACCATGAGGCAAGTCATGCAGTTTCTAGATGGGGATGCTGCTCTACCTGATCTGTCTTCAAATAGTTTTAGAGTAAGTCTTTTAGAAGAGGGGCACAATGAAGGTATGGATGCTTTCACCATGTCAGATCCTTTTTTTGACAGGTCAGGTGGAAACTTTTCGTCCATTGGGGATTCAATCCTCTATGGGGATCGTTGATTCTGATGCAGGTGCATCTAAGCTGTTCGAAGGCTGGACATTTCAAATCCATGATCAGACCCCTATAGACTGTTGGATCAGCGAACCAACTGTCCAGATCGACAATAAAGTTTGAGTAAATGCCAGACCATATTTCTAGAAGGTCGAAAAGTCCCAGATCATCTGATATCGAACGATGTCCAAATCCACTGTTCTTATTTATTATGAATCCAATTTTAATTAGTTTTAGTTAGTTTTTTTTTTGGGTGATGATATTCCCCCCAGTACGCATTCACCGCCCTTTTAACGTGATTTGATGTCAAAAAGTGTTAAAGTTGCCCACTGTTCACGTTATTAGAGGGCAAATGCCTAATGCGGGGGTGTGAAAATATCATCTCTCTCTCTCTCTCTCTCTCTCTCTCTCTCTCTGGCTATTTTCTTATTTGCTAAAATTTTAGATTTCTTTAGAAGTTTCGTTTGGATTAGAGTTAGTCGTTCACAAAGAGAGAAAATTTAGGGAGAGTTTAAGTTTACTTCGAATTGTAGAAATTTTAGGGTTATCTTACACTTTTCTTGTTTTTTTTTTTTTTTTTTTTGAATTGACAATTTCATTGATACTATGAAGATTACATTGCGGACCAGTGATCCCTACTTGCATTACATAGAATCAATCAAGGGTGGTTAGGAGCATGCTCCTAGACCAGTAAAAACCTAAAAAATGATCTTCTGGGTCAACCACTACAACGAGTTCTACGCTTCTATGCACTGCCACCCGGCCGAAAACCTATTTCACTTTTCTTTTGAATTCTTCATCTACTACCGCAGCTGAAAATGCCTTCACTATTCCCCTTTCCTTTCCTTTACATTGCATAATGGTCTCATTTGAAAGTGCCATATATGTGGACCCCATCAAATCATGGTTGTGACCTGCCACGTCACTCAGACTGCTCCACCACCTTCTAGTCGGCTAATTCAAATTTTAAAAATCCCTCTCAAAGGCCTAAAGCTATTGTGCGCCTCTAATTGTGCACGATAGCCAATCCATCGAGTCTGATCATCGGCGGCCTCCACCTTGCGCCACCGCCCATTCCGGGAGATCCTCATTAAACTACCAAGTCAAAGACCCTAATTTTTACCCTAACTTCTTCCCCTTCAGCATCACCAGAACCTAAAATCATAATCCTACTTTTATTTTCACCTAATCCTAGAGCCCACCATTGTTCACCCTAATCTTACCCTTCTGGCCCCAACCTTGAACCTCGGTCAAACGCCATCTTCACCCTCCACATCTAACCTCTTCATTTTTTTCCCCGAATCCGGCCACCCTTTTTCACACTCCTGCCACTTCCACCACTTCCGACAACTCATCAGCCCACTTTCTCCATCCACCCAACCCAGATTCGATATTTTCCCCAATAAATCGGCCCACTCGGATCCAGATCCGGCAATTTCGCACCTCCCGCCACCATTGCTGCATCCCCTGCAAGATCTGCCTAACTCCGGACATTATCCAACCACTAACACCTCCCTTGCCCATCAAAGGAGAGAAAGGGAAAGATCAAAAAATAGGAAAGATCTAAGAGAGAGAGAGCAGAGCGGAAGAAAGAGGGGGGAGTAGAAAAGGCAGAAAGAGAGAACAGAAAGAGATCAGAAAAAGTGAAAGAAAAGAAGAAAGGCGGAGAAAGAGATATCAGGGAAAGAGGGAGGGAGGGAGATCGAAAAAAGAAAGATCAACGAGAGATGGGGGAGAAAAAGAAGAGAGAGGGAGAGACAGAAGAGACGAGAGAGAGAGAGAGAGAGACGAAAAAGGGAAGAGAGAGAGACGGAATAGGGAAGAGAGGAAGACGGGATAGGGAAGAGAGAGTGAGACGGGAGAGAGGGAGAGAGAAAGAGACGAGATAGGGAAGAGAGAGAGACAAGAGAGAAGTAGGGAAGAGAGAGAGAGACTAGAGAGAGAGAGAGACGAAATAGGGAAGAAAAATGCCTCCCTTCCTAGGGCTTCCATCGACCTAGGGAGGGAGTTCCAAAATCGCCTCCAAAATCTCAGAGCCCGGACTTTTTCTTGTTTTAGTTTGAGTAGAATTATGATCTTTGTCTTGGATTAGGATTGCTCATCAAAGGCATATAAAAAGCCATACATGTAAACTACTTGGACAATGAAAACTCTAGTTTAGTTGAATATCGTAAAAAACTAGTCCATGTCCCAAGTTTCGTAGCAAGTCACCTGCTACTTGCCAAGATTGTCCCGCCAATTGAAGATCCTTCCCGCTGGCTAAAACCACAGCCACCTGCCGCTGTTGTGGCGCTGCCTAAACTAACTGGAGATCAACTGATCACCATTGTGGAGGCCGGTTCATCACCACACCATAGTCTCCCTTAATTTTAGGGGCAAACCAGTCCCTGTTACAGCCTTTTCCATAGGCTAATATTCTTTTCTTTGGTGGCACAAACAACCATAAAATCACCACCTATTCTCCCTTTGCAAAATCTGAAGTAACCCATATTTTCAACCGATTCTAACTCCTGTCTATTCTCTGCCTTGATTTATGGGAGAAAACCCTTCTTTTCCCTCCAAAACAGCAGCACATAGCCCTCTTAGCATCTAACCCGTGAACCCCCATATGACCTTAGTCTCTTCCTCGCAGAAAACCAACTGCCCATCTTGTTATTTCTCTTCCAATCTCAGCCTTAAAATCAGTCCCTCAAATCTCCTTCTTGTTGTTGGGATCTGGGTAGAACTCACCCTCAAAAGCTAGCCGTTAAGGGGAGGGTGTCCAAGTCTCAATAAAGGCCATCCACATCTTCTAACTTGGATGAAACGTGGGAACTACGAGATCTTCCTCCAGAGATTCTTCCGTCCTAGGAGGCATACCGCGGTTAACGAGATCATCCCGAGGGATATTTCCATCCTTGGAGGCTAAACCGAGGTTACCACACCCCGGCTCTAATACCACCTTTTGGGACCCGGGTAGGACTCACCCTCAAAGCTAGCCATTAAGGGGAGGGTGCCCTAGTCCTAATAAAGCCCATCCACTTCTTTGTACTTCACCGATGTGGGATCTTTGCTTTCACGTGGAACCCCCAACACTTCTTCCATCAAAAGTAGCCGTCATCCTTCACCGTATTCCCGCCACCTTTATTAACGAACCCATCACCCTACTTCCTTCCTCAAACAGATCCACAACCAACTACCTAACAACCTACTTGTTTGTGCGTGTATGCAAAAGAGGTGAGTGTGAAACAACCAATTAATCCAAAAGCTTAAAGCTATTAGAGTTGGAGTTATTTAATCATTTATACTTTCACACTCCCCCTCATGTGTGGCCCTCTTTTCCCACCGTAAACATGAATTTTTAATGTCAGTTGTTGGGTTTAGAACCCAGGAGGCAATAGCTCCTACATAATGTGTACAAACAAATTACTCCAAAAATCTTAAGCTGCTAGAGTGGGTGTCATTTAATCATTTGTACTTCCACATGGTCCCCACTTAAAACTGTAACATCAACCTGAAAACCTAAGCGCCAAAGGAATTGAAAAGGGGTCGATGGAAACATAAATCCATGTTTTCTCTTTCCCTGTGGCCCACGTTTGTTGCAATGCCCTTCAGGGCATCTAAACGAACCCTGGGTCACTGTTAACGAGGACCCCTGGGTCAATGTCAACGACAAAAGGAGAGAAAAAGTAGTAACAAAGCCTGTGGCTTGCTTTTCTTTCTTTAAGTTTTGGTTTATTGTGCGTAACACTTTTCCTCTTGATGACCAACTTTCTATCTCTACCACGTGGAATATTCGCTCCGTTATCAACTTCTATTGAGTAATAAATGATGGGAAAAAACGTATCCACACGCTCATGTTTTGATAATGGCAGTCTAATCTTTATTTAAGACTTTTCCATTAACTTTTGAATTAATCATGCGAAGAGTCATGATGAACGATCTAGAACATATTAAAGTCGTGTGGGTGGTTGCAATTTTCCAAGTAAATTTTGTCTTCGGCGACCCTTCCACCGGGAAAGTTCTCCACATAATGGGGCCAAAGATTATTTTCCAATAGATAATTGCCATGGTCTCCAGATTCCAATCTTATCAACAATTTGTTCTTCACCCCATGCAAATCCGAAAACATTGTGACTAGTTCTTCTAATCACAATATTTTGATAATGGAACTAATTTTTTTTTTTATCTAAAGCTTTTTGGGAATTCTAAAAGCTTTTGATAGCCAGTGTTAATGGCTCAATTCCAGCTGTGCGTACGAATGGCTCCAACGCATGGGAGGTCCCACCTTCTGCCTAGATTCGTGTTGGGGATTAAACCGGGAATTCCTCCAACACCTTGTCACGTGCCAGTAGCACACCCTCTGACCGGTATCCGTATCCACCGCTCTTTGACATACTGTCATGGAGTGTGAAAAGGAACTTTCTAATATGGTGCAACGCCAGGGAGTGTGAAAAGGGACTTTCCAATATGGCGTAGTGCCATCATCACCTCTCCACCGATGAGAATACGAAGCGTGGCGCTCACACCAAGCTACAGTGTAGAAGCTCCATCTCTATATAAGTTCCCATGCTCAAACTTACAAGAATCTAATTTTTTTAGCCATTACTTCACCTTCAACTTAAGCCCTCTCACTTATTATTTATGTTACTTGGCTTTACATGTGATATCGATTTCTGATTTGAGCGTCAGAGTAGCTTCCCGGAGCAAGACCTCCATGACCCCTAATGCTTTTTCTATGAGCACGGGATATCATAGGTTGGAGCTCTACCAGCCCTTGGATCAAGGGACCATATTTGGACATCATCACTTCGGTAGAAGAGTGGTGATCGCATCCCGCAGCCTACAAAATGTTAGAGAACATAATAACCACTAAAGAGATCAAAATGGTTGAAGCTTGTACTACTTGATCAAGTTTTAGAACATAATTGGACTTGAATTGATGAGTTTTAATATCACAAATGACAAGCCCAAAAACTCAACTAAGTCTTGCCACACAATTTAAGGTTCTCATAAAGAAGTAAAGCATCAAGTTTTAAAACTTTGTCTAGAGAACGATATCTTTCAAATGAAATCGGGATTCAAAGCAAATCCCCCACTGGCAGGTGGCAAAGAGGAAGAAAGCATCTTCTTAAATTCATTAATAAATAACCATAACCATGAGGGACTAATCAGGCTCTGACACGTGTTTTAGTAGGCATGACGTCTTGAAAAGAAATATATTCTCAAACATTATACACCACTTCAACATTTATCACAGAATCCTCTGTTTGTAGCAATTCTCTCCAGTTAAAATTTTCTAATGCTTTTTCGTGCTTTACAGAGCAAATATATCTCATTGATATCAGTGCACACATAGTGCAATTAGCAATATGCAAAATATGCAAGAAGCTTAACAAAGATCTAGCATATTTAACCACTTTTTGCGCAAAATGATAGAGATGATTCCCATAATAATTATCACAAGGCATATATCCAGCTCAGTTAAGGTTTAAACGAGGGTGTCCTTATAAATATCGTACGTGTCATAACGCCGCCACCAACTCCCAACAACCCTTGCATTGATCAGTCATCATTTACTAAGAATCCTTGTTAAGAATCCCAATTTTCTCAATTGAATCACAATTTTCTAACCAGGATTCCCTTATCCAAAAAATGCCACTCATCAAAACAGGGGAATAAAAATGCCACCATCAGTATGGCAGCCACAACCTCCATTTTGGATGGAGGACTCATTGACCGATGATTCCTCCCAACAAGGAAAAACTAGCAAGAATCATGCTTGGGCAATTGATGCTACTCAACGATTTCTCATCAAATCAGATTCTTTGCAGGACCCAAAAATGTATAAATAATTAGTAAATTGAGTCTCACTTGATCGATCTTCCTTGCACATGACCAACATGGATCTAAACTGAAATTTCTAAGGAAATAGTCCATAGTAAGTGACCAACATGGATCTTTCAAACTGAAATTTATAAGGCAATAGTCCATGGTAAGTGCATGCAGTAATCTCCAAATACAACTAGTAGAAGTTATCCACAACATCTGCTCTACACATTTATCCCCAAATGGTTCTATAAAATTTTGATATGAAATTACCTTGTAGGAAATTCTAGCCAATCCTCCATTAGCAGAACTGAATGCAAAAGAGCTGTCATAGAAAATGCAATGCTAGCAGTAAAGATAGAAAAATTCAAGTCATACGTAACTCTAGATGTTCAGAATTATCAAGTCCCAAAACAGCCCTTGCCATCCAACACATAATGCTCAAATGAAGGGGGGTTCCTTTACAAATTTGAACACTCAGTTTGGTAATGAAAATCATTCTAGACGAAACGAATCAGTAATGGAAGCCTAGAACTGTATTGAATATAACAATCGGAGAATATGTCCTTTCCCAAATTTCTTGGACAGAAATTGAACTAAAACTTTTGTGCCAAAATTCTTCAATAACCATTCATCAAGTCCATATCACCCAAGTAACTCAATGCCAACAACTCAAACCAAGTAGCTAATGGAAGCATACTTAAAAAGCCTAATACTATCATGCTTAAATTAAATAATAAGGTGGAGGGGGCTGTTAAGGCTTAAGGAACTTAATAGCTGGTCGTTTTCAAATTCCAATTCAATTTGCAGCATGTCAATTGCAAGCAGGCATTTCAACTAGCATTTGGAAGGCAAGACATTCTACATGTGTCAAGGCATTAAAGCTTAATTCGTGAAGGTAACTAGCTAGAAGCTTCTACCTCGCAAATGATATAGAGATCAATACCACTATTAGGTTAGGAAGATAAGGATTGAAACAAAAAGCTCTTATGCTATTAGGTTACTGCTTAATTCAAAGGCTCCATGACCATTTTGGTTGTTGGTATATGTTACCAAACAGAAAGAAAAGACAATTCTTATAAAAGAAAACAGAGCAAGGTGCAATAAACCAAACCTACAAAAGGAAAATAAAAACAGAAAAAAGGAAATGAAATCATGAAAACAAGTAATCAAACACGAAATACAAAACCCTCCACTGAAACTGGCTATTGCGGAGAAGAGAACCCAAAAAACGAAACCCAAATAAAACTCATTCAATAAAAGAAGAAAGATAAAAACTTGCCTGGATATTCAATCCCAGATTACAGCAAAGAAGATCTACTTCCTCAAGAGGAAGCAAGACGCAAAACCCTAATTTCAAAACAGAAAACATTTATTAGAAAAAAAAAAATCAAACCCATGGAGAAATACAGCCATTAGTACTAAACACTACCAAACACCAAAGATCTCCCTTCATTCAATCTCCCTCCCTGAAAAAAATGCCAAAACGGAGGTGCAAGTAGAAGAATATAATGAGAGGGATTAAAGAATAAGAAGTGGATTTTCAAAGAAACCAGGAAAAATAAGAGAATGAACGGAGGAAAGATAGAAAGGAGATAGCCTCTCTAGGGTTTGCGTTCTCCTCCATCTATGAGAAAGAGCGAAAGAACATTTCAATAAACTGTTAGGGGCATAACTGGAAAAATAAGTCGGAATTTTACATTTCTCCGATCCCTCAACGCGCAGTACTTTTTGTTTTGCATATCCCTATGCCTACCGAATTACTTGGCATATCCCTACGGAAAAATTTACAATATCCCTACGAAAAAATAGTTATTTTCGTTGCTAGAAGAATTCCGTAGGCGTACATGCTAGGATTTCCCTACGGATTACTACGCAGCCCGTAGGTAAAAACTATATCCCTACCGAAAACTTAACACCAGTAGGGATATTGGTTTATTTTCCTATGAATTTTAAATCCGTAGAGAAAAAGTAAACTTCTCCCAATGAATGTAATTAAAGTCACTAGGGAAAGCCCAGTTTTGTTGTAGCTTGATCACATTGTTTTGAATATTTGATACTTCAATTTTGTGTATGCATTATAATTTGGAATATTTATCTTATTTAATGTATGGGCAAAACTTTCTCTACAATATATTGATTATGATTATAGAAGTATTTATAACTCAGCTTACCTACCAAAAGAGCATCCATAACCTAAAATATAATATTTCATGATATCTTCCAGGCATTCCTTCAGACATAAAGGGTTATGTCAGAATACAAGTAAATAACTTGCAAATTATTCATCTAAGAAATGGAAATCACAGGCTATCGTAGGTAATCGATACTTTTTTTATAATCATATTAAAAAAAAGGAATTGCTTTTATTGAATTTCCTTTAAAACATTATTTTAATTATATCCGTCAACTGGGTTTAAAAAATTTCGTTTTTCTTTAGAAATGAGAGATTTTATATTGTGCCCGGCTGTGTGTGGACCCCGATCCCAAGGAAGGTGGCGAGGATATGAGATCCCCGTCAATCCTCTGAGACCTCCACACGTGAAGGAGAGCTCTACTAAAGAACTCTCGAAATTGTGCTACTCACAGCATGGGTAGCGATATAAGTGAGATACCTCTTGATTTAGGGACTAGCCCGTCTACCTAAGCATGCATGACCAAGGGATGAGCAAATAAAACAAACAAGTTCTAACTCATTACATCTAATACTAACTCAACACATCTAAGAAAACAGTAAACAATCACATGCACAGCTACAACTAAGCAGATAATGACAGATAAGATGGATAAGTAAATGCTACAGCTAAGCATATGAATGGACAGATACGCACAGCAGTAAACAACCAAAGCAGTAGAATAAATACACTAGCATGCAAGCCTATGCAAGAGATAATGCTAAGAAAATAATAACTAATCACATTCTAAAAAAGTACGTAAGCTGAAAGTAAACACATAAGAAATAACAAAACAAACACACAATGAGCTAAAGATGCAAGGAAATAAAGGAATCGGAAAATCAACGGTATACAAGGACTAAAAATGCTAGGGAAAATAAAAGGGAACATACGATAGGCTCAGGAGCGATTCTAAGGAATCAAGCTCGGCGATCTTAATCCCTAAAGATCGGACAAGTCTCGCCATCGTCATAGCCTATCGTTGGGCTCAGCGAGGACAATCCCTGTGAAGGGGTCACGCTACGTCATCGCCCGTCCCAAAATCCGATAAAACGTCGGAAAATCGATAAAACCGGAAAACCACGATCAAAATCGGAAATGAAATGAAAAGAAGGCTCTGGGTGACCTGGCAATCACCATCCTTGCCCATTTTTTAGTTTTTGAATTTTTTTTAGTTTTTTAGCTTTGAAAGGTTTGAAAAGGTTTTATTTAAAAGGTTTGAAAAGATTTATTTACAAAGTTTGACTGAACTTGGGATACCGGTCCCAAGCTGCCTACGTACCCAGTGGAAAGGGATCAAGCCAACGTAGTTCGAAGCAGACTTTGCGAAAAACGTTTTTGTTATTTTTGCTTAAAAGATATGAGTTTTTGACTCAAGAGGACAGACTCCTAAACAGCTTCCTAGACCAAGGGACAGAATCCAAGACTGAAGGACAGAGTCCAGAAACTAATGAAGATAGGACAGAATCCTATGACTCTATGACGGGAAGACAGACTCCTATTGTCACGCCCCGGCCCGAGGTGTGCAGGCCCGGAACAAGTGCGACAGCCGCCGCATGCCCATAGGGTCGCCCCCAGGAGTACACAAGGCTTAATCTCATTTTACCATCCATAATATACAGAGCTGCTAAATAATTGCGGAAACATAATTTATTTAAAACACTTAATCTTAGGAGTTTCTGATTACTTATTACATCATAACTAGTTATTTATTACAACACCTTGAGTACAACGTCTGAAGAACTGAAATACAAGTAACCATACTGAAGCTGAAACCTTCTCCAACAATCTTCTTCTTAGGGATCCAACTAAGATCAGCCTATTGTTCTTCGATGCCTGAAATATTTTTATCCACATCAGCAAATAGACGGTAGGTTTTCTGAATCTACATCAGCTAGTAGAAACAAACATGCATATATGGTAAAATAAGTACTTTTGCACAAAGCACTTTCAACCACATAGTTTTGCAATATTCCACTTTGGGAAAATAATGATAAAGAGAATTAATCAGTCTTCTTTGTGGCCAATTTCCAACCCTATTGGCAGGTAGCGTACCCAAAGCGAACACTCGTTCGCAGGACTCACAGGTCCTAAAGCGCGCAATAGTAATAGCAAGAGGACTCCCTGCTGGCGGCTCAAGATAAACCTTATGAGCAAATAAACTTGACCGGTGTACGTGATCACGACCAGTGTACTCACCCACTGGTAGGTTGGGTACTAGGTCCCCACTAGAGATCAACCTTACTAGTGGAACCCATTTCATACCAAGACTGTAAATAAAACCATTTCAATTCCTTTTCTAATATCATGCAAATGATATTTCACCTTGTTTCAAACCATTTGGAACTCCCCAATTCTAAATCCATTTAAATGTACAATCTCATTGCAATATATTTTATAAAATCAAGTTTGTAGTAAGGTGCCAAATTAAAGCGATTATATTGAGTTCCGAAATCCTGCCAACATCAAGTATCCAAAGCATAAACAAAGTTTAATACTTCAAATCCAAAGTACCTTCTAATATTTTAAAGACAATACTAATCTTTATATCTAAGTTGTAAAGTGGGAAACATGGATGTCATTCATATAGAATATGGATATATGGCAGAAAAATCGTAATACACCAACATAGGGTAGGATCACCTACCTCTTGCGCAAATCCCAAGATCAAGATCCTATGAAAATGACCAACCTGTTAGTGCCTTGAGGTACAGGTTTCGCCTTCAAGGTTGCGGTTGCGAAGTTCAGTTTACTATATTTGATAAAGTTTTAAGTAGACGCTTTGATGTGGAGAAAGATGTCACGGCAACATTTTGATAGTGCTATAGGAGGGTTTTAATACCATCCTTTCTAAATTTAGAGAGTGGATGCCGTTAATTTTGGAACTCAAAAGTCAACACTCAATTCATCTCTGTTTTAGTAGTTGCACTCCTGTTGTTGACAAATACCAACCACTAATGTTCATGTGGTTGAGGTTGAGCAATTTAAGTGCTTGCTATTCCATTTTAATATTGAAACAAACTACCATTGTTTAGATTGCTACTAATCCTACCAGACAACTACACAGCATAGGTTCTAATATGGTTTGCCTTAGAGGTTGGGCTGGCCATATGCTAGCCCCCCTCCAGGAGTTACTCAAGGTACAGTACACTAGTGATCCGAGCATTACAGGGGTTCACCAAAGAGATACAAGGCTATTTGGCTTGATTGTGTCAGAACAAAAATGTGTAGCCAATTGCAAGGTAGCAACCAAAAGACCTGGCACAATAAACTAAAACTGAGATTTTCATATGGCTTTTGACTAGACAAAAGTTCAAAATTTTATATGGTGAGCGGGCGTCAATTATTTTATTTTTGAAATGTACAATGGGCCCACTTCCCTGAAGGGTTAGAACCATCCTATGGGCATGATGTGCAGTCGTCACTCTAATTGTGTTGTTAATTTCAGACGGGTGTTGTGATTGCAATGTTTTAAGCATATCAAGAAAGAGTGTACGAAGGGCCATCACACTTTGTTTTGTATCTTATATGCGTGGGTTTTTCAAAACATGGGAGTGTTGAAACAAGGACAGCAGGTGGCTAAAGTTTAGTTGCAAATGGGCTGCTTGGATGATGAAAATTCTACATAGATATTTCTCATAGGAGCCTTAATTGGTGTCAAATTAAAATGGCAGTAAGAGAGCTTGGAATATAGAACTTACATACATCAATGACCTCGTTGGCTACTAGATGTATGAGAGGAGATTCTTGTGCGGACAGTGAGCATGGCAGCAACACTACTCATGGATAAAGAAGAATGAAGTAGTGTGTGGGCAAGTAGTTATTGGCAAATCCACGATTTTCACTTGGTTGAAGAGGTTCAGCTTTGCTATAACTCTTGGGTAACCAAGGCCAAAAATATGATCTGTGCGTGGAAAAAAATGAAACCCACTGAGAGCGGATGGGGTTGTGGTGATGGGGTACGTAGAGGACAATAGATGGAGATGGGGAGAGATAATGAAGATGGTGGGGGTCTTATAGATGTGCTTGGTTGACATTTATGGGGAATGGTGAAGAGGCATGGGAGTGTTACGAGTGTAGTCTCTTAATAAAGATAAAGGATGGGGTTATGGCAGGGAAGTAAAGAAGGGTATGGGGTGATGGGTAAATCCACTAGTTAACCACTAGTTAAATTGGTAAATCCACCCTCCCAATGGAAAATTATAGGCTTATTTTGATAAGCACACTCAATTTCAAAATAATGATCATTGAGTCAACTTTGGTAATGACACTCATTATTCTCTAATTGCTCAAAACTGATTTGATAAGGACACTCATTTTCTAATAAATGATCATAGGTTCAACTTGATAATGACAACCTATTCCAAGAATAAATCAAGGACTGGTTTTTCATAAAGACACTCCATTAAAAAAAAAAATTAACGTGTGTGTGTGTGGGCCGGGTATTACACCTATGATGGGAGGACAGGCTCCTATGACTCTAAGACGGCAGGACAGATTCCTAACTCTCTATGACGAACCCTAAAGAGGAAGAAATCCCTCGACCTGTGAAAACACTAATACAGGGAGGGAAGGGGTTGGCTCATGAAACATTCCGTCATAGCCTAACCCACGGAGGACGAACTTTAAGGCAATGGATAATTTTCAAAATAAAGGATTAGTAACCCTAAAGGTGATAAAATCCTTAAATCTCTTAAGACCAAGAAAACAAGATGAAAAGTGGTTAACTTATGTGTTGATTAATGACATTAACAACTTAAGTATTTTCTTGTCCTAGCATTCTGTGATTCTCATTAGTTCAAACTAACCATACACCATTACATGCAAAGTACTAATGCATCAGGTCCCATTCAAGTTAATGCCGATGGTGTAATGTACATGCATTGCCTAAAGGTATGTATAAAAGACAAACCAAGCAACATATGTCGTTCAATGACAAAACACAACGAACCTGCATTATTCAATGACCAACATCACAACTATCTTTATTAACAATCCATTTAGAAAAATGTGATTAAGGCAAATTTGGTGTGTGTGATCAGAACAAGTACTTTCAAATGAGACCGCAATTCTATAGCCTGAACAAAATCACCCAAAAATTAGGGATCCAGAACTCATTCAAAGGATCCGATGTGAAACGAGCATGTAAAATTCTCAAATAGAAACATTGACATGATACTCAATATTTGTTCTCTTAAACAAAAAAATACCGATTTAACATTTCTGATGGTAGCAAGCATTCAAGGCTCTTTTAGCAAAGGATGTTGACGCAGTACTTTCAATTTTAACAGACATGAAAGCCAATCACCATGTTTCATTTGACAGAAAACTATTAAAAGTGGAACAAAATCTGCATATACAGGCAACCGTAATCAGATTTCGTTAATCAAAGCATGATACTGTAAACAGTGATAGCCCTTAACCTCTTTCGCTACTATCAAAATTTAACCTTGACTTCTGTTGTTCACCTTGCTTTTCACAAACTAACAATCATTATGCTTTGTAACGTGAACACAAATCCAAAAGAAAATGGCTTTATCACTCATAATAACAGGAAGATTGAGAAAGTGATGTGTACTGTTAGTAAGTGGAAATGTAGAAATGAGGCCTTCAACATGAACCAAAAGAATATGAAAAAGGATCAAGCCTTTCAAGTAAATAGCAGGGAATGGTGTTAGACGGATGCAAGCAAGTATTATACCTCAAAGGGAAATCTCCTGTAATTATAGAATCATAGATAGAATTCTATGCAAGCAAGGCATGAATGATTATATTAGACTTATCAAGGTTTCTTTTCTAAAGATGCTCTTGGCAATGATAAATTATGTAGTGTCGTTGACCCAAGATCACAACAGTCTCAGGAAATGTGAGGACTCCCTTTTATTAAAAGCAGGTCACAAGTAGAAAATCCAAAATGACGTTCTTTTACCCTCACAACAATTGAAAGGTTTTCAATGGATGGGTGGAATATTGACCTATCAATTGAATTTGAGGGAAAAGATCAACTTTTCAATGAGATTTTAAGATAAACACGCCACATAACCCAACATGCAGAAAACAAATCCCTTACGTATGCTTGCTTCTAAACCAAATAATACTAAATAAGGACATGTGTCTGCAACAAACATGCTCTCATTTATCTCCATCATTTTCATGTGTCACCCATAATTCTTAAATTGAAACGAACTATGAAAAGTGACTTGGCCTTATTATATTGAGGGTCAGGACAAGGTGAAATATTTTTCAAGTTAAAATCATTCCCTGAAGCGAATCTACTGCCATTATTAATGAAACTCTACTTAAAAGCCATAAACCGCCTAGCATACATAAAATGACGTCCACTTTACAAAGATGCCATGGTCAGTAGCTGTCGAAATCCTAAAATAATAATAATAAGTTTCTCAAGAAACCTCTCAAGAAAATCACATATTCCTACAACCATTTAATTATGCAATGCTCTATTCCAATCATTCAAACAAAGGCCATGGATTCACAGTCAATTTTAATAGCAAACTTTGCTCAAAGTGTGCTTATGATTTCACCCACATCATAAACTTTCTGATTTTATCAAAGTGACTACAAGCTGAAGCATACAATGATATGTACAGAAAACTTCTTTCCTAGTAAAACTTTGGTAGTTTTTTTATTTTGAAGCATTGTGAAAATCTTCAAGATAAAACAGAAACTATCAGATTTCACAATTTTTACACGATCAACAAAAACCCCAAATACATGAAAGAAATACGATATATTTTCAGCCGTTTCAAAAGAACAAACTCTGTTTACAAATTTCCCTCGAGTCCAAAGTTAAAATCTGTAAATTATTGAACTAAAGGACTCTTTGAGTATACAAAAAAAGCTTCTGTCACAAAATTCCTACGAACAAAACATTAACACCAATGCCATTTCATTTTGCAATTCCATTATTAACTCCAATCACAGATCCAAGCCTCCAATTCTCATCATATTTTCAAACTAAATGATGTAAAGCTAACCAAAATGAAAACGGAAATTATTTCCCTATGACCAGCAAAAGCATAATCATGAGGCTCAAATCTCTAATCTCAAAAATGAAGACAAATGACGGATCTAGCAAGAGAATAGCCTACATGAATCTAGAAATATCAACTCAAATGAACACAGGGCATTCTAGGCGTAACAGAAAATCATGCTATACAATAATTCACACATTCACATCCTCGACATGGGGTACAACAAACAATCAGATGATCAATTCATTTATACCCACGACATGGGGCAAATGAAATCAAATGATCCTTATGCCCACGACATGGAGCAAAGTGATAATTTGATTTGCATCTTTCACTTAATACAAATGGCTTCACAACCCATTCACCACAGATATTAAACATCAGATTACATTCAAGAGTCAAATTGACACCAAATCCATGAATTAGTATCATAATATCTGAAAACAAGGTGAATAGCCATACAAATTTCAGCGATACAAGGGTCAGAGATGTTACCTGAGTTGCCAAAATTACCAAGAAGGAGATGATTGGAGAACTGCTCTTGGCCCTGATGAAATCAACGAAGAAGATGACCACGCTTCACTGCAACAGCTTTCAGCTCTATGTCGATTGTAGATAGCTCCGAGCCAAAATGCTTTGGATCTAGGGTTTGATGGTGGAAATGAAGGTAGAAGATGAGAATGGAGAAGGCTGATGGAAGAGATTGGGCTTCAGGTTAGACCAAGTGAGAATGGGGTTTAGATATTGGTAATAATCGGAGTTCTGTAGGGGAAACGACCGGATTCCGGCAAGGTCGCCGGAATCAATGGAGGTTGGAAGTGAACAGGGCAATGAAAGGGGGGTTTGGTGGTGTTGATGGGAGAGATGAAAAGGGGTATTGAAGATGGGGATGGGGATGGGGACAAAGAGATGAAGATCTTGGGGGAGATGGTGATGTTGGTGAGAGACTTCGGAGGTCAGGGCTCCGGCGAAGGTGGACGGAAATGGTGGCCGTGGCTCTTTCCCCTTTCTCACTCTGCAATTTTCCTCCCGAAAAAATGAGAACCCCCACATGGAACCCTAGCCCGATTGGCTTTTGTAAAAGGGAAATGATTTTCGCCCCTTCTTTTGTTCTGGACAGCCCCCTACTAATTGATTCAGCCCCCTATATCTTGGTTTAAAGGGAAATGGTATATTGAGACCCCCCTTTTTCAATTGGGGACTCAATTTCGGGTACCTTATTCAATTTTGGGCATTTAGGGTGCGGTCAAAATGGGGTGTCTACAGAATTTATTGAATTTCCTTTAAAACATTATTTTAATTATATATGTCAACTGCGTTTAAAATTTTTTAGTTTTGATTTAGAAATGAGAGATTTTATATTGGCCGGGGTGTGAAGTCAAGTGTGGGAGGCGTTGGCTCTTCGGCATAAAGTCATGGGTTTGCTCCCTGTTGACGAGTGTTTGAATCCCGCCCCGACTTACCTGATACACGTGGTGAGTGGGTCGTTGCGTGTATCCATAGGGACTAGTCCTACTCCCGAAAAGGGTGGGGACATCCTACGTCATAAAAAAAAAAGTGTGGGAAGTACCTGAAATTCCAAGGGTGGTCCCCAGTACGGCAACTATGAGGAGTGAACATTAATTAGGTTTCTAACAAGTTTTAACTCTTTTGAAAACTCAAACCCAATTTTGGAAATTAAGAGATCAACAATAAAATTCAAGCACACAAGTTAAATCTAAAGTGCAAATGCAAATAAAGAGCAAGAGTAAGAGAGATTGCACCCGAGATTTAAAGTGGTTCGGTCCTCAAAACGCGAGGCCTACTCCACTCCACCAACCAAACCCGTTGATGGCTTCACTATGTGATCTTCTTAACTTCGGCGAAGATCGGTGCCGATTACAAATTCCGATTACCTTTAACCTTGGTGGCAATCTTCACCACGGAGAGTGGGCTACGCTTCTCCGAACACTCGCCCGATACAAAGTTCTTGATAAGAAAGAAAGAACAAAAAATCCCTCACAAGGGTTTACAAGAATTGCAGAAGATGTACAAATTTAGCCTATGATCCCAATCCTAAGCTTTAGAGGATGAGAGGCATAATCAAGTTTGGTTCACTTTTTGGATGTTCAAATGAAGTTTTAGAGTGTTAGGATTGATCATTGTAATGTTTGGAATGCCCATATATATAGGAAAAACTAAATATGACCGTTCAATGGCATTGTTGTAATTCCTGGAAAATTCGCAACGGCTAAAAATCCGACCGTTGTAGTATTCTCGGAGTTTCGAGAAAAAATCTCGGAGTTCCGGGAATACAAACAGAAGTTGGAAAAAAGTATACTCGACCATTTCTCGGAGTTCCGAGAAGCCTATTTCATGCAGATTTTCATTTCTTATTTTTAGGCTTCCAACTTAACACCAAGTTGGGATTGCTATGAGGGTTCCAAGGTGTTGGAACTCCACAAAGACAATCACTTATATATTTAGGGTGTGTGTTTATTTACTTAATTATGCCTTTCAAAATCCTAAACTAGGATTGGATCTAAATACAATCTAATATAAGTTTGATCTTCAATAGATTCTTCAAGTCTTCATTTGTCTTGAACTTCGATGTCTTTGGCCTTCATGATGTGGTCCAATGAGATCTTCTTGGCCTCAATCCAAGCAATGTTGTCTTAGCACCAATGTGATCTACAACTTAGACAATCAAACACATTAGTGATCATAAATCACTTGTGTATTGGAATCATCAAAATAAGATGGGAATGCCAAGGTGGAAACCATTGGGCTTACAATCTCCCCCTTTTTGATGATGACAAGCAGAAGAGATTTTCCAATAAAAGCATACATATTTTCCTTAATCTAGAATTCTCTCCCCCTTTGGCATCAATAAAAAAGATTGGGGTAAAAGAGAAACATAGGGATGAAATATTCAATTTAAAGCTCCCCCTTTTTCAAGGAAAAAGACAAACCTAGAACTCCCCCTATTTAGAATTTTTATTCAATATAAGAGGGGATATTTAATTAACTTTGAAAAAGATATTCAATTTTAGAGCAAAAACCCCTAATCTAAGCACATATGAAGATAATCATATGGGGGCTTTGGGAACCCAAGATTTCTTGGTTCCAACACTATCCCTAATCTTAGATGCACATTGGAATTGGTAATGACCATTTATTCCACAATAATGGCATATAACATGAGGGTTAAATACGCTAGTCCTATCATATGCATGTTTAGGTCTTTAACTAGTATTCTTTAAGATTATGTCAATAATTTTGTCACCATTTAAGAATCCATGGAGAGATAATCTTAACCTTTCATTTTCATTATGAAGATGGGTTATTTGATTTAGAAAATTATTAAATTCATCTTCATAAGATTTGGAAGAGCTTGCCACATGTTGGAGTTTTGCAATTTGGCAAGTTTTCTCATCCAAACAACCCTTAAGGGTTTCAATATCAAGTTTTAAATTTTCAAGTTGTGCTTGAGATTTGGAAGAAGATTCATTTCTCAAAAAATTAAGTTTATTTTCTAATTTTGAAATAGATTTCTTTTGAACTTTATTTTTAGAAATTTGAGAATGCAAGGTTGAGCATAATTCATCATAAGATATTTTTTCATTATCACTACTAGATGAATAACATGAGGGGTTAGAGTTTACCTCATCTTCATGGGTGAGTGCCATGAAGCAAAGATCATCTTTTTTATCTTCCCCTTTGCTTGAACTCTTTCCCGAGGTGCTAGTAGCATCCCATCCGGCGGCAAGAGCCTTATGTTTCTTCTATTCCTTCTTTCCCTTGTATTTTGAGGAAGATGACTTGAGAAGTGGACAATCCGGTCTTTTGTATCCGGTCTTCTTGCAATTATAGCACCTTATTCCTCCTTCTACTTCACTTTCTTCTTTCTTCTTCATTTTATCCTTTTTATGTTTCTTTCTCCATAAGCTTTTAAATTTTCTTAAAGTTTCTTCTTCATCGCTATCCGCCTCGCTAGAGGATGATGAGTTCGCTTTGGAGGCTTTTAAAGCTAGAGATCGACTCTCTTTTTCTTTCTCTTTCGGCTTCTTCTCATCTTGTCGGCTAGTGAGGAGCATCTCATGGGTGATGAGAGATCCTACAAGCTCCTCCATAGTTAGCGTCTTGAGATTCTTTGATTCTTGTATGGCGGTTACCTTTGGATCCCAATATGGAGGAAGAGACCTAAGCAACTTACTCACAAGCTCATCAGTAGGATAAGATTTACCAAGATTAGCTAGTTCATTAGAAATTTTAGAAAAACGTGTATACATTTCGGAAATGCTTTCGTTTTGATCCATTCTAAACATTTCATATTTGCTATTTAACAAGTTTATTTTGGAATCCTTAACTTGAGATGTTCCCTCATGGGTAACGGCAAGTGTATCCCAAATAACCTTGGCGGAATCAAAAAGAGCAACTCGATTAAACTCCTCCGTAGATAAGGCGCAAAACAAAGAATTTATAGCTTTGTAATTTAAATTTGCATGCCTTTTTTCTACGACATTCCATTCTTCAAATGGTTTGGAAGGCAACATGCATCCATTTTCAACAATGTGCCAAAGTTCCACATCTATCGAAAGGAGATAGATGCGCATCCTTGTCTTCCAATGTCCATAGTTGGACCCATTAAAGAAGGGAGGTCTAGTTGTGGAATGGCCCTCCGGAAGTCCGATTCTATTTCTATCCGCCATTTCACAATTAGAAAGTTGCCAAAGATCTTATGATCTTTCCCTTGTTTGAAATTTTTAAAGAAAAATTTACCAAAGATTTATAAAAAAGAAAATCTTTTAAGAGCCTTTGCTCTGATACCAAGTGAAATTCCAAGGGTGGTCCCCAGTACGGCAACTATGAGGAGTGAACATTAATTAGGTTTCTAACAAGTTTTAACTCTTTTGAAAACTCAAACCCAATTTTGAAAATTAAGAGATCAACAATAAAATTCAAGCACACAAGTTAAATCTAAAGTGCAAATGCAAATAAAGAGCAAGAGGAAGAGAGATTGCACCCGAGATTTAAAGTGGTTCGGTCCTCAAAACGCGAGGCCTACTCCACTCCACCAACCAAACCCGTTGATGGCTTCACTATGTGATCTTCTTAACTTCGGCGAAGATCGGTGCCGATTACAAATTCCGATTACCTTTAACCTTGGTGGCAATCTTCACCACGGAGAGTGGGCTACGCTTCTCCGAACACTCGCCCGATACAAAGTTCTTGATAAGAAAGAAAGAACAAAAAATCCCTCACAAGGGTTTACAAGAATTGCAGAAGATGTACAAATTTAGCCTATGATCCCAATCCTAAGCTTTAGAGGATGAGAGGCATAATCAAGTTTGGTTCACTTTTTGGATATTCAAATGAAGTTTTAGAGTGTTAGGATTGATCATTGAAATGTTTGGAATGCCCATATATATAGGAAAAACTAAATATGACCGTTCAATGGCATTGTTGTAATTCCTGAAAAATTCGCAACGGCTAAAAATCCGACCGTTGTAGTGTTCTCGGAGTTCCGAGAAAAAATCTCGGAGTTCCGGGAATACAAACAGAAGTTGGAAAAAAGTCTACTGGACCATTTCTCGGAGTTCTGAGAATTCTCGGAGTTCCGAGAATTTCTCTCGGAGTTCCGAGAAGCCTATTTCATGCAGATTTTCATTTCTTGTTTTTAGGCTTCCAACTTAACACCAAGTTGGGATTGCTATGAGGGTTCCAAGGTGTTGGAACTCCATAAAGACAATCACTATTATATTTATGGTGTGTGTTTATTTACTTAATTATGCATTTCAAAATCTTAAACTAGGATTGGATCTAAATACAATCTAATATAACTTTGATCTTCAATGGATTCTTCAAGTCTTCATTTGTCTTGGACTTCGATGTCTTTGGCCTTAATTATGTGGTCCAATGAGATCTTCTTGGCCTTAATCCAAGCAATGTTGTCTTAGCACCAATGTGATCTACAACTTAGACAATCAAACACATTAGTGATCATAAATCACTTGTGTATTGGAATCATCAAAATAAGATGGGAATGCCAAGGTGGAAACCATTGGGCTTACAGTACCCCACTTAAAATTTGATCCAGCAACATCCTACTTCTTAAGAGTTGAATCAAATATCAAGGGCAGTACTTCTATCTTACCGCCTACACTCAAGTTAAGGTCGGGCTCCATATAATTTCTCTAGAAATAAAACTGTGAATCCCTCTTATCTTTAATAAGTGAGAGGATTTAAATCGATAGTTTTAATTTGTGCTTGTGAGGATGACCTACTTTGTAGTTGGAGATCTTTCTCTATGCAAAATAACTTCTCTAGGTTGATCGTCGATGTTCGAAAAATTTATTGTATTTCTTGAACTATTTTCTATCTAAGGAATTGTTTTAGATTGTATTCTGAAAGCTGACAAAATGTGTTGCTTGTTAGAGATGATTGTACAGGAACTGTTATCATGAGTAGTTATCAATTTGTTGGTAAAATACACACACGCGCACGCACGCACACAACAAAGTTATTAACATCTGTAGCATTGCTAATAATTTTCTTGGACTTCGATGTCTTTGGCCTTAATGATGTGGTCCAATGAGATCTTCTTGGCCTTAATCCAAGCAATGTTGTCTTAGCACCAATGTGATCTACAACTTAGACAATCAAACACATTAGTGATCATAAATCACTTGTGTATTGGAATCATCAAAATAAGATGTGAATGCCAAGGTGGAAACCATTGGGCTTACAGTACCCCACTTAAAATTTGATCCAGCAACATCCTACTTCTTAAGAGTTGAATCAAATATCAAGGGCAGTACTTCTATCTTACCGCCTACACTCAAGTTAAGGTCGGGCTCCATATAATTTCTCTAGAAATAAAACTGTGAATCCCTCTTATCTTTAATAACTGAGAGGATTTAAATCGATAGTTTTAATTTGTGCTTGTGAGGATGACCTACTTTGTAGTTGGAGATCTTTCTCTATGCAAAATAACTTCTCTAGGTTGATCGTCGATGTTCGAAAAATTTATTGTATTTCTTGAACTATTTTCTATCTAAGGAATTGTTTTAGATTTGTGGTACCCGAATCCCGCGAGAGGGGTGGGGCGCGAGCCGCCGCGCTCTCTCACTTGGTCTCCTGTATCCACGCGATTGGCGTGTGCATTTAATTATTGATTTGAATTCGTCTTTCATGTGAACTTGGGATCACTAAGGCAATCCGAATTCCACACGAAAGAGACTGACAGAGTCGCCACCTAGATGTGGGATCTAGGACCCGAAATTAACCAGAAATCTAGACTCGCTACCTGGTTACGAGAATGGAAGGTATGGGGAGTTATCCGCCACATGCACCATTCCTGCCCGATAATCGGTCTTCGATTCCAAAAGCTAACTCTTTTAAATTTATTTTAAATGGCTCATTCAACTCTATGTTAATGTGCGAACTAAGTGACATGCATCCTATGATCTAATTTCAATGTGAATCCTAGATGTGTATCTTGATTTATTAATTTGTCTGGATTCATTCTAAGTGAAAGTTCTCCTAGAATTCTAATTTCATGGAAAGCCCTAAATGATTTGATTAAGCATTTACAAGAAAATTAATATCCAAAACACCACAATTTGTTGTGGTGCCGACTCGCGGGTGGTATGCCGTCAGACATCCAAGCTGCCTACGTACCCAAGCCTCACTGGGATCAGAGTCGACGTAGTTCGGTGCACCTAAGCTAAGTTACATATGCCTAACTCAACTAAGACACCGACCTAGACGGGATTGACTGTTTCAACAGTTTTAGGAGAAGTTATTTAATTCAAGTTGAGGATTTTATTATCTTAGGATTTCATCTAAGATGCTATATGATTCTCATCTAAATGCAAATGGTCCCTTAGACTAATGCAGGTTTGCCTTACATCCTAGTTTACTAGGCTTGTCCTAGGGAAAGATTGGGTGACTAGTGTAACTAGACCTATGGCACGGTTGCTATACATAGCAAGCGTCCGTGATGAGGCTGGACTCCTAACTCTAGGACTCTCTAAAACTTAGGACACGACACGACACCGGTGTTCCTAAATTGGGCTCTAAGGGTCCTTACGACGGAAACCGTGATCCAACGGTTCCGAAAGACACAAGACAAATCGATTTAAATTCTCGAGGTTAGTGAAAAAAAAAAGATGGAAGAGATGATGAAATAGTGTGAGGGAATGAGAAAGATAGAGAAAGGTGTGACTGAACTTGGGAGTGCCAAATTGCCTACGTACCCCGCGATGGGGATCAAGCCACACGTAGTTCCGCTGGGGAGGTTGCTTGGATTTTGGAAAACAGGATTGGTATTTGGATCAGGAATCGGGTTTGTATTTGAGCATTTGGACTTGAGATTCAGAAACATTGATTTAGCAATGGGATTTTGGAATTGGGAATTTGCATCAAAGAATTGAGCATATAGGAATCATCAAGGGTTTGAATTTTGGGAATTCAAAATGGGCGGGCTTATGAGATTCGGTCAAATGGATTCAGACATGCGACTCAGATTGTGTTGGGATATGACTTGGTTAGGCAAAAGGGAGGAAGTTCTATTAGGTGTAAAAGGGCATTAGTAGAATAGGGGAATGACTCGGTTGTGACATGGAAGGCCGCAACTTGGTCGAATGCGACTCGGTTGCATTGGGATGGGTTGATTAAGGAATTGGATTGAGTCAACTAAGGGGAGAGTCCAATCGGTTAAAGAGGTTGAGCATACTCGACTAGAGAGTTGGGTCAACTCGACTAGGGAGGTTGGCTAGAGTTGACTCAGTTGAGCTGGGTTGGGATCCCACTTGGATGGATTGTATTGGGGCGATTTGACTTAAGCTGCAGGTGGCCTGGCTGGGTTAGATTTAATGTAACCAGATTTATGGATAAATGGTGTGCCTCAGTGAGTGGACAAAGGTATGGCTTGGGTTGATGTGACTCGGTTGAGTTGTGCTAGGGTCAGGTTAGGTGGGGTTAATGGTTGAGTTGGATTGGATTGTGTTAATGGTCAAGGTCAAGTGCGGGTTGACTTGGCTTAGACTGGATTGGAACTGGTTGAGCGTGGATTGGGGTGCGGCTTGAGGTTTGGGTGGTTGGAGTATCTTAGGAACCAATAGGGCAAAGTGGCTCTTAAGGGGAATGAATTAATTGGGCCGAATGGGCCCGATGGCCGGGTTAACTGGGTTGGCCGGGTCTATTGTAGGGGTGTATGAGGGTACTGTTGGGTGGATGAATGAAAGGCATGTGGTGTATGATGTGTGGCTATGGTTATAGGGTTTAAGGCTTATGGGTATGGGTTTAGGTGTGGTTAATGGCTAGGTTGGATTGGGTTAATGGTTAGGGTCAAGTGAGTCGGGTCTAAGTTAGGAGCAAACCCGAGACTAGCCATGGTCTAACTAGGAGGAAGCAGGGTACAAACCAGGGTGCGGACCAGGGTGCACCAGGGTGCGAACCAGCAGGGAACCAGGGTGCGAACCAGCAGGGGAACCAGGGTGCAACCAGCAGGGAACCTGGGTGCAACCAGCAGCGAACCTGGGTGCAACCAGGGTCTAACCAGAGTGCGAACCAGCAGGGAACCAGGGTGCGAACCAGCAGGGGAACCATGGTGCAACCAGCAGGGAACCTGGGTGCAACCAGCAGCGAACCTGGGTGCAACCAGGGTCTAACCAGAGTGCGAACCAGCAGGGAACCAGGGTGTGAACCAGTATCGAACCTGGGTGCAACCAGCAACGAACCTGGGTGCAACCAGGGTCTAACCAGAGTGCGAACCAGCAGGGAACCAGGGTGCGAACCAGTATCGAACCTGGGTGCAACCAGCAACGAACCTGGGTGCAACCAGGGTCTAACCAGAGGCTAACCAGGGGGAACCAGGGTGTGAACCATTAGGGAAAAATAAAAATGAAGATAAGATGGGTTAAGAGAAGAGGGAAACATGTATAACTTCAAAGTCTACCATCAAGAAGAATGAGTAAAGATTGATCCTAGATGCTTCCTAACATGGTTTTTCTTTTAAAGTAAAAGATATGCATGAAAACAGACCCTACATAGAATTGAAATAAATGCCTACCTCTTTGAAAACCCACTTTGTGTTTGATTTTTCTTTGATGTTAATTCCTTGAAGATGATTCCTTGCTTGATAATGACTGCTTTTGATATATATCACCCAACGTATCACCCGATCCGGCAAGGATGGCCGAACCCTTGAAGAGATGAGGGAGAGGGATGAATTTTCTAAGAGAGGGATTCTTTTTCTTCTTCTCCCTTGGATGGTGGGATGAGAGGGTATTTATAGGAGAATGGGATAGGAGGTTAGGTGAGGTTAGGTGAGGTTAGGTAAGGTTAGGTGAGGTTAGGTAAGGTTAGGTAAGGTTAGGTGAGGTTAGGTGAGGTTTGGGTGGTTAGGATGAGAGGAGAGGTTAGGTGAGGTTAGGTGAGGTTTGGATGGTTAGGATGAGAGGAGAGGTTAGGTAGTTTTGGATGGTGAGACCCAGGTCAAGATCTGTCATTGATCTAACGATTTACGGAAATCGGGTCTCGGAATGGAATCAGGGTCCGGGCTATGAAGTGACCCTAGCTTATTTTGTCCCGATTGATGATCCGTAAAGTCAGATCAAGATATTAATGACCTAAAACATATAAATCAATGATAGAGGGGGTTCTCACATGGATTTAACACACTAAATTCACTAATCAGGGTATTTTTCAATTTTTCGGATCTAATCATCTCACCAGGTACATCTCTTTATCATTTTGTTTTTTTCAAAAAATTTGAGGATGGATCAATATATTAGGTTATTGTTGGTTAAAGTAAAGCAAAATGTGAGTGTCTACAGATGCCCCTCTTTGGTAGAGACGACGTAGTCATCGAATACCAAAGTCAAAATGACAGAACCATTTTGCGTAGCTTTAATCGACAAAGGACCCCCTAAACACAATGCAACCTAATATAATGCAAGACCTTAGATGAAATCCTAGAATTGGAATGCAATAAAACAAACCCGCTGCGGTGCCGCTGGCAACGAGAGAAATGGGATACCATTTTCAAATGGATTTTCGGAGGGAAAGGAATATCGCTTTTGAACAGCTTCAGAGGAAATGAGACGTCATTTTCAAATGGTCTCAGAGAATAATGGATGACTTTTGAAAGATTCTTAATGAAAATGCAGCATCATTTTTGAATGGGCTTGGGCAAGATGAAATACCGTATTTATACGGATTCCAAGGAAATGAGACATCATAGTTGTATGATGTTCAAAGGGTATAAGAGACCATAGTTGTATGGACTCGAAGAGAATGAAATACCGTATTTGTACGGATTCCAAGGAAATGAGACATCATAGTTGTATGATGTTCAAAGGGGATAAGAGATCATAATTGTATGGACTCGAAGAGAATGAAATACCGTATTTGTACGGATTCCAAGGAAATGAGACATCATAGTTGTATGATGTTCAAAGAGGATAAGAGACTATAGTTGTATGGACTCGAAGAGAATGAAATACCGTATTTGTACGGATTCCAAGGAAATGAGACATCATAGTTGTATGATGTTCAAAGGGGATAAGAGACCATAGTTGTATGAACTTGAAGAGAATGAAATACCATATTTGTACGGATTCCAAGGAAATGAGACATCATAGATGTATGATGTTCAAAGAGGATAAGAGACCATAGTTGTATGGTCTTGAAGAAAAGAGGCACCGTTCTCAAACGGGCTCGAAGAATTTAGAGATTTTTCATAGGATTGGATTTATTATTATTTTTTTGAATCGGGGATTGGATTTGATGAATTTTTTTTTTAATTTATATTTTTTTTTTAATTTTATTTTTGGGAAATGAAACATCATAGTTGTATGATGTTCAAAGGGGATAAGAGACCATAGTTGTATGGACTCGAAGAGAATGAAATACCATATTTGTACGGATTCCAAGGAAATGAGACATCATAGTTGTATGATGTTCAAAGGGGATAAGAGACCATAGTTGTATGAACTCGGAGAGAATGAAATACCGTATTTGTACGGATTCCAAGGGAATGGGACATCATAGTTGTATGATGTTCAAAAGAGAAAAGACCATTTTCAAATGGACTCCGGGAGAATGAAATGATGGATTTCAAGAAAATGAGACATCATATTCATATGATGCCCAAAGATAACTCAGAGATAATGGAATATCGTATTTATACGAATGCCAAAGAATGAGACATCACATTTATATGATGTTCAAAGAGAAAAGATCACTTTCAAATGAATTCAGAGATAATTTGAGTTTTAACAGAGATTATCAGAGAAAGGGGACTGAAATCTCCAATTAACAACTTTGGAAGCAAATGATTCAATACCACCATGCAGCAAAGGACTTTCAAGGCTTGAATATGAGATGCCACTTTATTAGCAACCTGCCCCAATTTGAGGCATTCAACCTTCTTCTATTCATTGACCAGAGATCATTCTGCAGAGATTTTTTCGCCATTCGTGGCAGTCTCGCCTTTTCCCAGGTTCTCGGAACCTGTTAATGAACCTGCCTTCAGAGTGATTGCACCCTACAACAATTCTAAAAATAGAGTTCGTAAATTTTTCTAAAAACGGAACCACAGACATTTGTAATAAAAAAAAGACAAAATAAGAAAGATTACTCAAGTAATCTCGTGATGCTTCTGACTTATCAGTATTTTCTTTTGGGTTAGGTTAGCCTCTTTTAAAGAATGTTTCTCCACTGATAAACATCTTCACTTATTTTTTTAAGACAGTAATACTTCATATATCCTTCTATCAACTTTTGGATTGCTTTGAAATTAATGCCCTTAGTTTCGGGAATGATTGTTAATTTTGCCTGACCTACTGAGAGTTCAGAGGTAGATGTAATTCTTCTGGCGTGAACCCCATCTTACCACGACCAAGTCTTCCTTTTTAGATTTTCAACTTGGCGGACCGCTCAACCTTAACTTTTGCCTGAATCGCCTTTTCAGGTTTTCGACTCAGCAGGCCACCCCTTAACTTTTGCCTAAGCCGCCTTTTCAGGTTTTCAACTTAGCAGGGGAATGATCCTAAATTTTGCCTAGATTGCCTTTTCAGGTTTTCAATCTAGCGGATCTTCAAGTTCCATTTCTTTCTTTTTTATTATTTTTTTTCTTTTCTTTTTACTTGAACACCAAAAGGACTTTATAGGTGAGGTAGGGCTTTTCAAAGAATGGCTTAAGGTTTTGCAAGGGTCTCGACCGAACCTATGAACAGGTTGCCTACGTATCCCAGTGTAGGAATCAGATCATGCGTAGTTCAGGGCGAATGCCCCTAGTATATTGGGATTTGAAGGAAAATTTTATTAGGCTCAAAAGGGTTTGCAAAAGGTTATAAATTTTTTGATTTTTGGTTATGAATTTGGGATTTATTTGGCCAAAGGACGGCCTTCTGATGTTCAAGCATAGAACCTCTTGAGTTGATCAAGATTTGTTGGTTCTGGCAATATTTCTCCATTTAAATTACGGAGCTTGACGGCTTTTCCGGGTAAGATTTGGTCCACAATGTATGGTCCTGACCAATTTGGTTTGAACTTGCCCCTTGGGTCAAACATTGGTGCTCGATTCTCTTTCAGAACAAGATTGCCTTCTTCTAGATCTCTGATTTTAACCTTTTTATTAAAAGCCCGGGCTATTCTGCGCTGGTAGCCCTGTACATGGTAAAGCGCTTTTAATCTCTTCTCATCTAGCACGTTCAGCTCTTTATATCTGGCATCTGCCCATTCATTTTCTGGCAACTTGACTTCAGTCAATACTCGGAGCGAAGGTACACGGATCTCAACAGGTAGCACTGCTTCCATCCCGTAAACAAGAGAGTAAGGGGTTGCCCCAGTTGAAGCCCTAATTGATGTTCTGTAAGCCCACAAGGCGTATGGTAACTTATTCGACCAATCTTTATAAGTTTCTGACATTTTGCTAATGATAATCTTGACATTTTTGTTTGCAGCTTCTACCGCTCCATTTGTCTGCGGACGATAAGGCGAGGATTTATGATGCTTAATCTTGAACTCTTCGCAAAGAGAGATTACTTCCTTCTTGAAATGAGATCCATTATCTGAGATAAGTTCATGGGGAATTCCATATCTACAAATTATGTTGGTGCGTATGAATTTAGCAACTGATGAGGATGTAAGCTTTGCATAAGAAGCGGCCTCAACCCACTTGGTGAAGTAATCAATAGCAACGAGTATGTACTCGTGACCATTAGACGACTTGGGAGAAATCTTGCCAATGATGTCAATTCCCCATACCGAAAACGGCCAAGGAGAGGTAAGAGAATGCAATTCGGTGGGTGGTACATGGATGAGATTCGCATGTATCTGACATTTATAGCATCTCTTCACAAATGTGTGACAATCTGCTTCTAATGTCGGCCAATAATACCCCAGACGTAGGATCTTCCTTGCCAACATCTTCCCATTCATATGAGGCCCACACACCCCTTCATGAATATCTGCGAGAATTTCTTCTGCCTGATCTTCAGTGACACATAAGAGTTGAATTCCATCGAAAGACCGTCGATACAACTCTCCTCCACAAATGACGAAATTAGCTGCCAATCTCTGCAAAGTCCTTATTTCTTTACTCGACGCCTCATTGGGATGCCCCTGGCCTGAGATGTAGTTCTTTATGTCTGTATACCATGGCTTTCCATCGGGACATCTTGCAGCTATTTCTATAGCATCAACATATGCAGGAGCCCATTGCTCTTGAACCGTGATGGGCCTCATCTTCATATTGTGAGGTATGTCAATCATGGAAGCTAACGTTGCTAAGGCATCGGCGAATCTATTCTTCAACCTTGGCAAATAACTGAAAGTGACGTGTTGAAATTGCTTAGCGAGAATATCCAAGTATTCATGATATGGCAATAGCTTTTCTTCTTTGGTTCTCCACTCTCCTTGAGTTTGGCAAATGATTAGTTTCGAATCTCCATATACGTCAAGATTCTCTATGCCTAAGGCCAATGCAGCCTCAAGCCCAACAATGCATGCTTCATATTCTGCCATATTGTTGGTGCAATTGAATTGTAACTTAACGGCAACGGGGACATGCTCATTTCGAGGCGACACAAGCAATGCCCCTACTCCTTGTCCTGTTTGGTTTGCTGCTCCATCAAAATAGAGGGTCCAACCAGTTTCTGGATATTCATCTTCAACCATCATGATCTCTTCATCTGGGAACATCGGCTTGAAATGCTGACTTTCTTCTCGGGGTGCTTCCGCCAATTGTTCAGCAATGGCTCGGCCCTTTACTGATTTTTGGGTTACATGAGTGATGTCAAATTCAGACAACAATAATAACCATCTGGCAGTCCTGCCTGTCAGGGCTGGTTTTTCAAAGAGATATTTCAGAGGATCCATCCTCGACAAAAGCAGGACCTTATGTGATAAAAGGTAATGCCTGAGTCGCTGAGTGGCCCAAACTAAGGCTAAGCAGGTTTTTTCTAGGACAGTATACTTCTGTTCATACTCCAACATCTTCTTGCTAAGATAATACACAGCCTTTTCATGCTTGGTTTCTGGATCTTGCTGTGCTAACATACAACCCATTGTGGTTTCTGTTACTGACAAGTAAAGCAGCAATGGATGCCCCGGTATCACTGGTGCTACTATCGGTGGCTCAGACAAACTTTGCTTTATCTTTTCAAAGGCCTGCTGACATTCCTCTGTCCATTCTTTGGAAGAGTTCTTCTTTAAGAGCTTAAAGATAGGTTCACAAGTTGATGTCAGATGAGCGATGAATCGCCTTAGGAACTGTATCCTTCCTAGGAATCCCCGAATTTCCTTCTCGGTTCTAGGCGGTGGCATCTCCTGGATAGCCTTAATCTTCTGAGGATCTACCTCTATACCCCTTTGACTCACCATAAATCCAAGCAACTTACCGGAGGTAACCCCGAACACACACTTACTAGGATTCAGGCGAAGCTGGTATTTGAGAATTCTTTCAAAGAACTTCTTAAGGTTCGGGATATGATCTTTCCTTTCCTTGGCTTTTACAATCATATCATCGACATAAACTTCGACTTCTCTATGTATCATATCATGGAGCAAGGCTGTAGCTGCTCTTTGGTATGTCGCACCGGCATTCTTAAGACCAAATGGCATTACCCGATAGCAATATGTCCCCCATTGTGTAATGAACGAGGTCTTAGCCATGTCCTCGGGTGCCATCTTAATTTGATTGTAGCCCGAGAAACCATCCATGAAAGATAGTAATTCATGCCCGGCCGTATTGTCCACCAAGATATCGATATGTGGTAGAGGGAAATCATCTTTTGGACTTGCCTTGTTCAAATCCCTGAAATCTACACACATTCTCACCTTTCCATCTTTCTTCGGTACAGGTACTATATTTGCGAGCCATTCTGGATATTCCACCACTTGCAGAAATCCAGCATTCAACTGCTTAGTAACCTCTTCTTCTACTTTCAGGACCCACTCAGGCTTCATTCTCCTTAGCTTCTGCTTTTTAGGTTTAATCCCAGGCAATAAAGGTAGCTTGTGCTGAACAATGTCTTCGCTCAACCCGGGCATATCTTTGTAGGACCAGGCAAAAACTTCTTTATATTCCTTAAGTAGGTTTATTAATTCATCGCGCTCTTCAGAGGATAGAGTATTTCCAATTCGTATTTCCTGTATTAAATCTTCTGTTCCGATGTTTATAATTTCGATTTCATCTTTAAGAGGCTGGGCTCGGCGCTCCTCCTCTTGTTTGAGCATATGCTGCAATTCAAGGGGAGTTTTGTCGATCCCCCCTTCCTCATCTGAGGAGGGAGTGTTATCATTATTATTAAAGTCAGAAGCAAACACAGAGACATACTGAGAATCAGATTTCATTGAATTGAAAGAAGTTACATCATTATCATTGGACTCATCCTGAACAGGTTCAGGATTCACATAGTAAATAAACTCAGAAAATGACTCGCCTGGACTAGGCACTGACACTGATTCACTCGACTTGACTAGACTTGACTTAGCAATAAAATAAGATGGAAAAACATCAGAACTCCAGTTTGAAAGATTTTCTGTTGCAGGTGCAATCTGACTCTGAGGTTCAGTAAAGGTATCATTACTCTGAATAACTGCCACTAGCACATCTTCACAATCTGTCTCTTCTTGTTCTTCAGAATAGTAATCAACATCAGGCACATTTTCTTCAAACAAAGATTCCAGCACATCTGGCTCAAGGTAGACTAACCAGTCCTCAACAGTTTTCTCAACATAATATATCAGCGGTTCTGTTTCTGGAAGAGCAAGGCCACTGAATATTTCAAAACCGGGTATCATGATCCCTGTCACTGAGTCATACCATGGTTCAGAAAACCCATAGTATGGAAAGGTCTCACCTTCTTTGATAAAATGACCATTCATTGATAAGGGATATGGAGCCATTAGGAGTACCCTTCCGGTGTGGCGGATTTCTTCCTTCAATTTCAACAATTTTTCCATGGCTTCCTCCTCCTCTTCAGTAGGTACATATCCAAGACCGAAAATTCCATGGTTTGCTTTGATTGGGCGCCAGTGAGATGCCTTGCTTGGATCACGGCCCAAATTCATACCAGGAAAGTAGTTCATTTTTCTCATCATCTTGGCCACCACAGAACTGATGGCGAACGGCAAACACAACTCCTCCCGAGAGGCATCCTTGTAAGAGATAACAGCAACCTCGAATGCGAAACCATTCAAGTTGTAGTCATCTGCTTTTGCAACTGGAAGGATCAAAGTTTCTCCTGTTATTTGCCCTATTTCTGGCTCTTCATCACCTCTGACAGTGAACAACTTCCCATCTTTGATGAACTTCAATTTTTGGTGAAGGGTTGAAGCGACAGCACCTTCCTTATGCAACCAGGGACGTCCTAGAAGCATATTGAACGAGGCTTTGATATCAATAACTTGAAACTCAACCTCAAATTCTTGACCGCCCATAACGATCTTGGTGGTGAGGACTCCGACCACATTTCTTCGGGTGTTGTCATATGCGAGGATACCAAGGGTTGATTCGGCAAAATCAGTGGGACCGAAACCCAAGGTAATGGCAGTTCTTAATGGACACACATTCAACGCGGATCCGTTATCTACCAACACAGATGGTACTTTCTTGCCTCCACAGATAATAGTGATATGAAGAGCTCTAGCATGATTCCGACCTTGAGGAGGCAGCTCTTGATCTGAGAAACTAATGGCCCTGGTGGCCTGGGTTAGAGCGACAACTTCAGCCAGTTGCTCCGGAGATATCTCTGAGGATACCTGTGTTGTATTCAATTCTTTTAACACAGCCTCTCTGTGTTTCTTTGATGCTATCAATAATCCCCATACAGATATAACAGCCTGAGTTTTCTTTAACTGCTGCACAACTTCATCATCTGGATCTTTCACATATTGCGGCTCCTCTCCTCGAGCCAATGCCCCTGGATTTTCGACTCTCAATTCAACAGGTTTGAAAATTCTTCCGCCCCTTGTCACATGTCTGACTTCATCCAATTCAGGCTCATCATAAGTGATAATTTGAGGGACTTGTGGCTCATAGGTGATTACCAAGGGAGGTACAGACTCTCTTAGGTGTGATTCATCACAGAATATGATTTGGGGTTCAGAGATGGGTTCTAAGGCACATATGAGGGTAAGAGGGTCAAACTCAGGATCTCCTATGGTTATGGCATTAACGGCAGCAGGAGGATTTGCATGACCAGGTAATGGGTTTTGGGTGACATTGGGTCTTGGCTGGAATGCAATGACTTTCTCATCAATGAGTTTCTGGATTCTAAATTTCAAGGCAATGCAGTTGTCAGTAAGATGACCAGGACCTCTGTGGTACTCACAGTGTAGGTCAGCTCGCCAACTTGCAGGTAGAGGATTGGGGGGAGGCCGGATGGCAGGTAAGGTTATGCGACCTGAAGCAAGACACTGCTTAAGCACCTCTGAAGATGGAATGGGAAGAGGGGTAAATTCTACCCGAGTTTGTTGCCGAGGTGCGGTTGCGGTTTGAGCATAGTCCATTACTAAAGGTTCTTGGGACCTAGAGGATTGAGCATTGGAACGGGAAATACTATTGACTTGGGCTGGAGGGGACTTTTTGAAATCTCTGGGGTTTGGGTTGCTACGGTTGAATACACCTTGAGCCATAGCCTCCTCTATCTGGGTGCCAGCCACGATGAAGTGTTTGAAGTCTGGATAGTATTGCAAAGACATGTGATACTGGAGCTGGGGGGAAATATTTTTCATGATTATCTGGACTTGTTCTTCCTCAGACGGGCGCTCCATCATCTGAGCTGCTATTCTCCTCCATCTTTTCACAAAAATCAAAAAGGATTCCCTCAAGTCTTGCTTTGTTCTCTCTAAATCCTTTCTGGTGATTTCTGTCCCATCATCATATTTGAATTGCCTGATGAACTGCTCGCCGATATCCTTCCATGTCCTGTAACGAGTCTTGTCCAAGACCATGAACCATCTCCTCGCAACCTTGGTTAGGGAAACTGGGAACAATTGAGCCATTTGCTCAGAAGATAAGCCTTGAGGCTGACACATGATGGTGAACATTTGCAAATGTGTGATTGGACAACCCACACCATCATATTTGTCGAAATCGGGCATTTGAAAATTGGCAGGAAGGCGAATTTCGGGAAATAAAGTAAGATCACTTGGATTGAAACCACCCTGGTCTTGAAACTGAATGCCTTGAACTTTCCTGGTAAGAGTCTCTAATTTCTCCATAACAGACTTATCAACCATGGACTGAGAAGGCCTACTGTGATTCTCGCTGTACTGCTCTTTTTCTAAGTCTTCTTCGACTTTATCAGGGATATTGATGAACACTGTTTGGGCAGGTGCTACTGGAGTAGCTGCTTGGCGCATAGGCCCTTTATCCTTGGACAACGACGGTTCCAACTTTTCAGAAAGCTGAGCCTTGATAACTCGGTTTTCTTCTTTGAGTTCTTGAAGCTGTTGGAGAATCAAGGTAAGAGTATCGGTAATAGCAGCGGGTGGAAGACCATCTTGGTTGTCTGCCATTGGTGAGGATGAGGACGGGAAAGAAGGAGATGCTGGGGTTCTTAGAGAAGGTGGCGGAGAAACAGATTTCCTCTCTAACCGCGAAGAGACCCGAACCCAAGGAGTATTAGGGTTAGCTATGATGTTTATTGCCCTGTAATATCCGAAAGACATATTTTAAAATCAGAGAGAAGAATAGACGATGATGCACACATAGACAAAGATAATGAAAGAGAAGGATGGACTTTATTGATCAATCATTAAAATTTGAGTACATGGTTCAATCTTTCAAAGATAAACATGGAACTAAGCATTCTTTTTAGACTTCTTCTTCGGACGACAATCTTCCTCAACTGACTCCTTTAAAGGTTTGATGATTCTTGCATCCCAAGCAGATGAAACAGCTTTGACAATCTTGGGCTTGAGATCCTCAGGCGGATAGAAATGATGAAGGGGAGGCACAATGGATTGCTCCCTTCCATACTGACGCTGAATCCTGGCAGGAACATAAAAGGAAGTCTTTTTGAGACCAAGAAGGCGAACGTAGTTAGCTTCTCCGGTGTTGAAGACAGCTTCTTGGATTCCGGGAATTTGCCAATAAATCTGATCTTCTTGGCGAGAATTTAACCATTCAACCCAATCGCTTTTATGATCGAAAGAAACATCATGACGCCATTCACTGAAGGTGTATAACGTATGATCAAAATGGACAGGAGCTGCAATTTTTAGCTTGTGGCATAACCACACTTGAAGTAATGCAGGACATCCTGAGAAAGACCCAACGAAAGAGCGAATATAAGAGCTTGGACCTGAACTGGCACGAAGGTGAGCCATATCATCCAATCCATTGAAAGTTTCTGCAAGCATAGTAGGAATTGGATTGGCGCCACGATCCATTTGATCAACGAGGTCCAGAAGAACAGCTGGCGCAAAGCGAGAAGGCTGTACAGTGAGGAACCTAGCAAAGGAGCAGAATCTCAAAGCGCGCCGTCGAGCTTTTTGAATATCAACAGCACCAATGTATCCAACAGGAGGGTAAATGTCAATTAGTCGCTGCATGGACACTTCTTGGCCTTTCATGAAAGAGTTCATGGATTCATCTGGATTATCCATCAAGCAAAGGAACAAAGGACGATAATCTGGAACACAGGATGGCTTCACTAGAGGGCCATCCACAGGATATTCCAATAAGGCACACCATTCTTCAAAGGTGGGACACATTTCTTGGTTGCCAAAACGGAAGACATGATGATCGGGATCCCAACACTCTGATGCGGCATAGAGTAATCCCCAATCGAGCTTGATGGTTGCCACGTAGCCGAAGAGATTTTTCTCTTGTTCACTTATGGCGTAGATATGGGATTCTCTTAATGTACCACGGATCCAATCAAGAATTGTACGAGTAGACATAGTGCCCGTAAGCCAAGAGAAGGGATATAAGAATGATCAGGATTACATGAACACGAGATTGGGATAAGTTCCTGCCAGTACAAGGAAAGTATGAATACATGATCGAATCATACGATAGAAGAATGAAAGGCATACGATCGAAAGATTAGATGAGATAGCATAAGATTGCTTTCAACGGATAGATCAAGAATGACTAATCCTATGAGATCTTTGGAAATGATAGGATTTATATCCTAACCCCTAAAGGAAATTTTTTTTTTTTAATCTCGCACATTTTAACAGTGTGACCTGAAGGCATCAACCCTAATCCTAATCAAGCGGAGTGGAGAGAGGATCTCGACTCATGACTTTGTTCGTGTACCTAGTTCCGATCGTAGCCATTGGAAGATGGTCTACGGCCTAATCTAGACACAAATAGGTAGGATATCCTAAACTAGGCTCACACACGTGATACACATGTGTTCGTATACTACATGCATGTGTGGGTTAATCTAGGGGTAAGGCCAAGAGTTCCCTTAGCGCGAATCCCTGTTCGATATACTGTACCAGTGTCCGGCGTATCAGTACGTGAACAAGAGATCCGTTTACATACCATAAAGGTACTAGGCTAAAGGTGGAATGCTTCTCTAGCACAGAGGCACCAGGTGATGAAATCCCAGTCAACCATGCTAGATAACACTCCGGGTTCCTAAAATAGGACGTGTGTGTACGTGAAATGCAAGGGTTTAGATGCAAGTGATGTAAGTGTGTGCAATAAGTTTGCGCAATCTATGATGCCTTCAGGTTTTGTTAGATTAAGTTCAAGTAAAATGTGATGAGAAAATAAAACAAGGCAAACTAATCTAACAAGTATAGAGTTTTTATGAGCCAGTTAAATTAAATTCAAATGAATTATCTTTTGAAATTTTAATGAAGTTAGGTGGTCCCCAGCAGAGTCGCCAAACTGTGGTACCCGAATCCCGCGAGAGGGGTGGGGCGCGAGCCGCCGCGCTCTCTCACTTGGTCTCCTGTATCCACGCGATTGGCGTGTGCATTTAATTATTGATTTGAATTCGTCTTTCATGTGAACTTGGGATCACTAAGGCAATCCGAATTCCACACGAAAGAGACTGACAGAGTCGCCACCTAGATGTGGGATCTAGGACCCGAAATTAACCAGAAATCTAGACTCGCTACCTGGTTACGAGAATGGAAGGTATGGGGAGTTATCCGCCACATGCACCATTCCTGCCCGATAATCGGTCTTCGATTCCAAAAGCTAACTCTTTTAAATTTATTTTAAATGGCTCATTCAACTCTATGTTAATGTGCGAACTAAGTGACATGCATCCTATGATCTAATTTCAATGTGAATCCTAGATGTGTATCTTGATTTATTAATTTGTCTGGATTCATTCTAAGTGAAAGTTCTCCTAGAATTCTAATTTCATGGAAAGCCCTAAATGATTTGATTAAGCATTTACAAGAAAATTAATATCCAAAACACCACAATTTGTTGTGGTGCCGACTCGCGGGTGGTATGCCGTCAGACATCCAAGCTGCCTACGTACCCAAGCCTCACTGGGATCAGAGTCGACGTAGTTCGGTGCACCTAAGCTAAGTTACATATGCCTAACTCAACTAAGACACCGACCTAGACGGGATTGACTGTTTCAACAGTTTTAGGAGAAGTTATTTAATTCAAGTTGAGGATTTTATTATCTTAGGATTTCATCTAAGATGCTATATGATTCTCATCTAAATGCAAATGGTCCCTTAGACTAATGCAGGTTTGCCTTACATCCTAGTTTACTAGGCTTGTCCTAGGGAAAGATTGGGTGACTAGTGTAACTAGACCTATGGCACGGTTGCTATACATAGCAAGCGTCCGTGATGAGGCTGGACTCCTAACTCTAGGACTCTCTAAAACTTAGGACACGACACGACACCGGTGTTCCTAAATTGGGCTCTAAGGGTCCTTACGACGGAAACCGTGATCCAACGGTTCCGAAAGACACAAGACAAATCGATTTAAATTCTCGAGGTTAGTGAAAAAAAAAAGATGGAAGAGATGATGAAATAGTGTGAGGGAATGAGAAAGATAGAGAAAGGTGTGACTGAACTTGGGAGTGCCAAATTGCCTACGTACCCCGCGATGGGGATCAAGCCACACGTAGTTCCGCTGGGGAGGTTGCTTGGATTTTGGAAAACAGGATTGGTATTTGGATCAGGAATCGGGTTTGTATTTGAGCATTTGGACTTGAGATTCAGAAACATTGATTTAGCAATGGGATTTTGGAATTGGGAATTTGCATCAAAGAATTGAGCATATAGGAATCATCAAGGGTTTGAATTTTGGGAATTCAAAATGGGCGGGCTTATGAGATTCGGTCAAATGGATTCAGACATGCGACTCAGATTGTGTTGGGATATGACTTGGTTAGGCAAAAGGGAGGAAGTTCTATTAGGTGTAAAAGGGCATTAGTAGAATAGGGGAATGACTCGGTTGTGACATGGAAGGCCGCAACTTGGTCGAATGCGACTCGGTTGCATTGGGATGGGTTGATTAAGGAATTGGATTGAGTCAACTAAGGGGAGAGTCCAATCGGTTAAAGAGGTTGAGCATACTCGACTAGAGAGTTGGGTCAACTCGACTAGGGAGGTTGGCTAGAGTTGACTCAGTTGAGCTGGGTTGGGATCCCACTTGGATGGATTGTATTGGGGCGATTTGACTTAAGCTGCAGGTGGCCTGGCTGGGTTAGATTTAATGTAACCAGATTTATGGATAAATGGTGTGCCTCAGTGAGTGGACAAAGGTATGGCTTGGGTTGATGTGACTCGGTTGAGTTGTGCTAGGGTCAGGTTAGGTGGGGTTAATGGTTGAGTTGGATTGGATTGGGTTAATGGTCAAGGTCAAGTGCGGGTTGACTTGGCTTAGACTGGATTGGAACTGGTTGAGCGTGGATTGGGGTGCGGCTTGAGGTTTGGGTGGTTGGAGTATCTTAGGAACCAATAGGGCAAAGTGGCTCTTAAGGGGAATGAATTAATTGGGCCGAATGGGCCCGATGGCCGGGTTAACTGGGTTGGCCGGGTCTATTGTAGGGGTGTATGAGGGTACTGTTGGGTGGATGAATGAAAGGCATGTGGTGTATGATGTGTGGCTATGGTTATAGGGTTTAAGGCTTATGGGTATGGGTTTAGGTGTGGTTAATGGCTAGGTTGGATTGGGTTAATGGTTAGGGTCAAGTGAGTCGGGTCTAAGTTAGGAGCAAACCCGAGACTAGCCATGGTCTAACTAGGAGGAAGCAGGGTACAAACCAGGGTGCGGACCAGGGTGCACCAGGGTGCGAACCAGCAGGGAACCAGGGTGCGAACCAGCAGGGGAACCAGGGTGCAACCAGCAGGGAACCTGGGTGCAACCAGCAGCGAACCTGGGTGCAACCAGGGTCTAACCAGAGTGCGAACCAGCAGGGAACCAGGGTGCGAACCAGCAGGGGAACCATGGTGCAACCAGCAGGGAACCTGGGTGCAACCAGCAGCGAACCTGGGTGCAACCAGGGTCTAACCAGAGTGCGAACCAGCAGGGAACCAGGGTGTGAACCAGTATCGAACCTGGGTGCAACCAGCAACGAACCTGGGTGCAACCAGGGTCTAACCAGAGTGCGAACCAGCAGGGAACCAGGGTGCGAACCAGTATCGAACCTGGGTGCAACCAGCAACGAACCTGGGTGCAACCAGGGTCTAACCAGAGGCTAACCAGGGGGAACCAGGGTGTGAACCATTAGGGAAAAATAAAAATGAAGATAAGATGGGTTAAGAGAAGAGGGAAACATGTATAACTTCAAAGTCTACCATCAAGAAGAATGAGTAAAGATTGATCCTAGATGCTTCCTAACATGGTTTTTCTTTTAAAGTAAAAGATATGCATGAAAACAGACCCTACATAGAATTGAAATAAATGCCTACCTCTTTGAAAACCCACTTTGTGTTTGATTTTTCTTTGATGTTAATTCCTTGAAGATGATTCCTTGCTTGATAATGACTGCTTTTGATATATATCACCCAACGTATCACCCGATCCGGCAAGGATGGCCGAACCCTTGAAGAGATGAGGGAGAGGGATGAATTTTCTAAGAGAGGGATTCTTTTTCTTCTTCTCCCTTGGATGGTGGGATGAGAGGGTATTTATAGGAGAATGGGATAGGAGGTTAGGTGAGGTTAGGTGAGGTTAGGTAAGGTTAGGTGAGGTTAGGTAAGGTTAGGTAAGGTTAGGTGAGGTTAGGTGAGGTTTGGGTGGTTAGGATGAGAGGAGAGGTTAGGTGAGGTTAGGTGAGGTTTGGATGGTTAGGATGAGAGGAGAGGTTAGGTAGTTTTGGATGGTGAGACCCAGGTCAAGATCTGTCATTGATCTAACGATTTACGGAAATCGGGTCTCGGAATGGAATCAGGGTCCGGGCTATGAAGTGACCCTAGCTTATTTTGTCCCGATTGATGATCCGTAAAGTCAGATCAAGATATTAATGACCTAAAACATATAAATCAATGATAGAGGGGGTTCTCACATGGATTTAACACACTAAATTCACTAATCAGGGTATTTTTCAATTTTTCGGATCTAATCATCTCACCAGGTACATCTCTTTATCATTTTGTTTTTTTCAAAAAATTTGAGGATGGATCAATATATTAGGTTATTGTTGGTTAAAGTAAAGCAAAATGTGGGTGTCTACAAGATTGTATTCTGAAAGCTGACAAAATGTGTTGCTTGTTAGAGATGATTGTATAGGAACTGTTATCATGAGTAGTTATCAATTTGTTGGTAAAATACACACACACGCACGCACGCACACAACAAAGTTATTAACATCTGTAGCATTGCTAATAATTTTCTTGGACTTCGATGTCTTTGGCCTTAATGATGTGGTCCAATGAGATCTTCTTGGCCTTAATCCAAGCAATGTTGTCTTAGCACCAATGTGATCTACAACTTAGACAATCAAACACATTAGTGATCATAAATCACTTGTGTATTGGAATCATCAAAATAAGATGGGAATGCCAAGGTGGAAACCATTGGGCTTACAGTACCCCACTTAAAATTTGATCCAGCAACATCCTACTTCTTAAGAGTTGAATCAAATATCAAGGGCAGTACTTCTATCTTACCGCCTACACTCGAGTTAAGGTCGGGCTCCATATAATTTCTCTAGAAATAAAACTGTGAATCCCTCTTATCTTTAATAACTGAGAGGATTTAAATCGATAGTTTTAATTTGTGCTTGTGAGGATGACCTACTTTGTAGTTGGAGATCTTTCTCTATGCAAAATAACTTCTCTAGGTTGATCGTCGATGTTCGAAAAATTTATTGTATTTCTTGAACTATTTTCTATCTAAGGAATTGTTTTAGATTGTATTCTGAAAGCTGACAAAATGTGTTGCTTGTTAGAGATGATTGTACAGGAACTGTTATCATGAGTAGTTATCAATTTGTTGGTAAAATACACACACGCGCACGCACGCACGCACACAACAAAGTTATTAACATCTGTAGCATTGCTAATAATTTTCATTATTTCCTATTACATATCCTTCACTGAAAAGCTGAAACCTTGAGATATTCAATTTCTAGTTGTGTGACTGTTCAAACTATCATTTCCTTATTGGATATGTTATCTTTGTGCGTATCATTCTCTTGGTAAAATTATCTTATTTGAGATCTTATTTTCTTATACGAAATCATTATTGCTGGTTAATATGCTACTATGCTTTATTAGTATAGCGAAAAATAAGTTACAGTAATGCTGGGATCATTGAATGATTGTAAGGAATAGTCAGATACTACAATTTTTCCTTGAATTATATTATCAAATTTATAAGTAGCATTTGGTATTTATTAAGTGGATTTTAATTAGGCTTTCCTGTCTGTTTCCTTCTCTCTGTTTTACTTTATTATTATTATTTTTTTGGGTGGGGTATCATTTCCTTAAATGGGTATGGTCAATGGTGTGGCTAATAAGAATGAGAAATGTTATTAGGTTCTGCGGTATTACTACGATCCTATCTCCCATCAACGCTTCCAAAAAAAAAGGGAGGTTCTTCAATTTCTCAGAACATGAATAATACCAAGACCTACACCCAATGCCATGGCTATGAAATCTGTAAGTTTTCACATAGTATCTTCTAAAATTTACTTCTTGGCAATTTGAAGATCAAGTAGAAACCAGTATTTCACTGTGAGCCTATATGCATGTGTTGCTTTTCAGCCTTTAGGAAGTCCTTAGCCACATGATTGTGATGCTTCTATTTCGATGATGTTCAATTATGACAATGGGCCTGACAAGGGCAACTGGGTCCTAACTAACCCGGTTGAAGGGTCATGGAAGCCACTTGTTCGGGATGAAATGGTTTTGGAATCCACCAAGGGAGCATGGGATGCTGCTTCTGAGTACTTCAATAGGAGTCTCAAATGACAACATGAGTATTTTCATAGGCTCATGTTTACTGTCTAAAATGACAACAAGAGTATTTTTATAGTTCCATGTTTATTTCTATAATCTAATCCTTCTCTGGATTCTTCGCTTGTTTACTTTTCTGAGATTTTTTTTAGTTGGTGAAGAAACTAAGATACTCATTTACTGAAATGCCCCAAAGGTAAGAGTGTAAGAAGATTTGTTTCCCATTAGTCTTTAAATTTTCTATTAAATGAAGCAGCTTCAAAAAATTTCATTGGAGTCTTTGCTAGGTCATGGGTCCTCTTGAATAGCCGACAGTAAATGTTCACTTGGAAATAGTACTTTACTCAGGGAACTCAAACTTAATGAAAATAAAGTTATATTATTTCATTTTATACGTGTATTATTCATGATCATCCACTATCCATTCCTACCCCAACCCCAAGATAGTATAAATCATTTAGAGGCAGACCTCGAGCCAGTGTAAAAGGTGGTCTTTGAAATAAATTACACATTTAGAGGCAGACCTCGAGGCAGTGTAAAAGGTGGTCTTTGAAATAAATTACACTTTGGTATACCTGAAGCCAATTCATGATTTCCTTTCTCACCATTGAAAGTTGTTTTTGTACGCAAAAACAACTACAAAAAACAGTGAAAAACTCGTATTTGATTTTTTAACGAAACAAAGAGATTCATGTAAATGCCTTTGACAGAACAAAAAAGTGAAAAACTCATGTGTTTTTTTTTTTTGGGCCCACCATCTCTGTCCAGACACATGCATATGGTGGAGCCCACCATTTCCATCTTTTGAGTGGGCCAACCATCTTCACCCAAATCCATCAGAGGGTGGGGTCCACTATTGTACAACTCATGTATTAATGGAGTAGGGCCAATTATTTTACACCCATGTATAGCTACATGGCCCAAAAATGATAGTATACTTCTAGATTGGATTGTGTTTGTTGTCAACCAATTTTTAGAATATCATTTGTGCATTTTCTTTGTGAGATGGAAGCAACGTTTTGAAGTCGTTCAAAATTTTGTTCTACTGAGTACCGATAATTGAATATGAAAAATAGAATTCTAATTTTCTCATATAAGTTGTAACCACGAGTCAAACCGAATGTCATTAAGAACACCATGATTGGATGATCCTAAGGCCTTTGATGCATTGTTTATGTTTTATTCGGACACCTCCCCTTTGGTAGAATGGAAAGTAACAAAGGACACATTTTTCAGTCTTGAACTGAATGGCAAACCCGATTATAGCCAAATGCCTTTGATAATACGTTGATTGGATGATCCATTACGCCTTGTTTGTGCTCTATCTGGTTGCCTCCCCTCTGTGGAAAGGAGAGTGATAAAGGACAGATTTTGATTCTATATTTTTAATATTCATGTAACTTCTTTTACAAGGAATTTTGTACCATGAGTCCCATATCTTATGCATGTGATGTCCATTCTGAATGGGAACGAGACCATGTGGGTCGCCTCGCGATGGCCCACTAGATCAACCATCCCAATCACACATTTTTGCCATTTGAGATTCAATGTTTTAAAATATAGCACTTGAGAATAGCATTTTCGGATTTTCAAAATCTATTTACTGATGATGTGGCAGAACATGATTTGTGTATTTTTCCCTTTTACTATCTGCGGTTGCTGTGCCAGCATTTTCTCTGCTCATATCAACATGGGCAGTCACGATTACTGCATGACTTGCTTGATCTATTCTGATTTACTCTATGCAACCTTCCTAATTTATTTTTCCCACCAACTGGGACATTCCACAACCTAAAAATCAAGAGGGAAATCCTCTACTCAAAATATAATTTATTTCTCCCCATTTTATTGCTGTTTCTTACCCACTTCATACTCATGCGTTCTCATGTCTCTCCACACTCGCACTCAAGCACTCTCTCACAACTTGATAAGCTAGTATTCTATGGGAAAAAATGTTTGTTAGGGCATGTTTGAATGTAGGGATTCTTCTTTCTTGAAAAGAACTCTTCTTAAAAAAATAAGTTCTCTGTGATTTGGTTAACTCATTTTACTTGGTTTTTGTTTTTCGCGAAATGAACATTCTTCAAAAAATAAGGAAATTTTGGAATGCATATTTGGAATCAATAAATCCCATTATTCTTTAAATTTTCTATTAAATGAAGCAGCTTCAAAAAATTTCATTGGAGTCTTTGCTAGGTCATGGGTCCTCTTGAATAGCCGACAGTAAATGTTCACTTGGAAATAGTACTTTACTCAGGGAACTCAAACTTAATGAAAATAAAGTTATATTATTTCATTTTATACGTGTATTATTCATGATCATCCACTATCCATTCCTACCCCAACCCCAAGATAGTATAAATCATTTAGAGGCAGACCTCGAGCCAGTGTAAAAGGTGGTCTTTGAAATAAATTACACATTTAGAGGCAGACCTCGAGGCAGTGTAAAAGGTGGTCTTTGAAATAAATTACACTTTGGTATACCTGAAGCCAATTCATGATTTCCTTTCTCACCATTGAAAGTTGTTTTTGTACGCAAAAACAACTACAAAAAACAGTGAAAAACTCGTATTTAATTTTTTAACGAAACAAAGAGATTCATGTAAATGCCTTTGACATAACAAAAAAGTGAAAAACTCATGTGTTTTTTTTTTTTTTTTGGCCCACCATCTCTGTCCAGACACATGCATATGGTGGAGCCCACCATTTCCATCTTTTGAGTGGGCCAACCATCTTCACCCAAAGCCATCATAGGGTGGGGTCCACTATTGTACAACTCATGTATTAATGGAGTAGGGCCAATTATTTTACACCCATGTATTATAGCGTGGGCCAAAAATGCTAGTATACTTCTAAATTGGATTGTGTTTGTTGTGAACCAATTTTTAGAATATCATTTGTGCATTTTCTTTGTGAGATGGATCCATATGGAAGCAACGTTTTGAAGTCGTTCAAAATTTTGTTTGATTGCCCTTTACTATTCACATGGCATCCATGTCCGCTGTGAATTTTCCAACTGCAAGCCTTCTCGACTTCCCTCTCAAATCAAGAGGAAAAGGAAATTAAAGAAATGAAAATCTATTTTCTTTCCTTTACTTCTATATTACCTGAATCCAAACGGCCCCCAATCCAAATGCGATTACATGCAAATGATGTCCATATAGTACACCTTGGCCTTCCTCAAACCTCTCCAAAGACAAATAGGCATGAATATGGGAAGTTCTATTTTTTGTAAGAAAAGTGCTAAAAGGTATGATTTACAGGATCTTCATAACAGTCACTCTCGGGGTCCCATCTGTTCCATGGGATCTGATCCGATCTGTTGATCTGGCTATGGGCACAAGTTTGGCTGTTTTGCTTTCGGAGCCCACATTGATAGGGTGATCTTCGCCCCTTGATCCATCAAATCTCATTTAGGTTTCTACCCAAGAAATCAATTTGTGTGATCAGTTCCATTGATCTGAATCGTAACCACAAGTCAAACCGAATGTCATTAAGAACACCATGAACGGATGATCCTAAGGCCTTTGATGCATTGTTTATTTTTTATTCGGACGCCTCCCCTTTGGTAGAATGGAAAGTAAAAAAGGACACATTTCTCAGTCTTGAACTGAATGGCAAACCCAATTATAGCCAAATGCCTTTGATAATACATTGATTGGATGATCCATTACACCTTGTTTGTGCTCTATCTGGTCGCCTCCCCTCTGTGGAAAGGAGAGTGATAAAGGACAGATTTTGATTCTATATTTTTAATATTCATGTAACTTCTTTTACAAGGAATTTTGTACCATTTTACTTAAAAAAATAAGTTTTCTGTGATTTAGTTAACTCATTTTACTTGGTTTTTGTTTTTTGCGAAATGAACATTCTTCAAAAAAAAAAAAGGAAATAGAAAAACATTGTTAGCCCTGAAATTTCTTTATCCAAGTAAGTTCTCATTTTTCGGGCTAGGTTTCCAAACGAGAGACATTTCTACTATCTTCATCCCTTCTTAAACACCAGAGCAATCAAATAGGGTTTTAAAATATTTAATTATAAATTAAATATAAGTGTGGAATCCACTTTAAGTCATCTATAGGAGAAATATTTTTTTAGTACATGTTAGCTCCGACCGTGGGTCTGGTAGCTCATTCTGGTAGTTCGATCAGATTTATCGAATTGATTAAATCAAATGCTAATTATAGACTAAGTTTTTTTTATCGAACCCTTCTTAAACCATCAGATCGATCGATGGTCAGATGTTTAGATCGACGATCAGACCATTAGGATAGAATTATTACAAAAAGCTTATATCCAATGATAGTTTGGTTAATATTTGATTGTAATTGGAGACGGCTATACACACGATCAACGGTGGTTTTACACTTTTGTTGACAAATTATCTTATTATTGTCATCATTATTAGTATTATTAGTACTAATGTTAGTGTTTAAGTAGATATTCTTATCTAGCCCAATTGAGTTTTTAAATAGCTAAATATCAAAATAATCTTATACTATAAAGATGATCACTTTGTAACCGCCCTAGGCTGAGGTGGACAGCCTCTCCTTCCCCCTCAATCCGATATGGCAGCCACATCAGCACCTTGAAACCCTAAACAAATGAATTAGTTTCCTCTTCAACATGGCAATCAAGTGTCCTAGACAAAATGTTTTCACTTGGAATTCCAAATTTCTGACCACTGCTTTAAAAATAGATACCACTGACTAAAGTAATTCTCGCTGCGTCCTTTCGTTTAATATTTCGATTTTAATCAAACCTGGATCGCGCATCCCGACAACTGCCAAGATGTTTGGACCTAGGACCGTTGATTTTAGCGCCATCCAATATCTTGATGATCTTGGATTGATCGAACTCGGAAAATCATGGTGTAGCATAATCTGGATCCTGATCGTTGATACATGGCGTTAATTTCATGATCTGATGGTGTGAATTTTTTTATCACGGCATTGTCATTCTCAAAATTTGAACGGCAAAGATGCACCTGCATCAGTTAAGCTGAGTAATTTAAGCACAACAATATTTATTTTTATTTTGCCAGTTCTCTAACTTGTTCTGCACTCTAAATGATCAAGTGACTCCTAATATCACACAATCTACCATTACTTGAGAGCTTAGCGAAAATATCAGATAGTTGATCCTCAATATTGACATATACTAAGCATATGTCTCCCTTCAGGGCATAATTTCTAATAAAGTGATGTCTTGTCTCAATGTGCTTTATTCTAGAATGTTGTATAGGGTTCTTTGCTAAATTGATTGCACTACTATTATCACACATCATGGGTATATTTTCTAACTTGATACCATAATCTATCAATGTGTTTCCCCAAAGGACTTGAGCACAACATGCCTCTGCTACCACATATTCTACTTCTGTGGTTGAGGTGGCTACTGAGTTTTGCATTTTACTAAATCATGATACAAGAGACTTTCCTAAGTACTGACAAGTCCCACTAGTGCTCTGATTATCTATCCTACATCCTGCAAAGCTGCATTTGAATATCCAGTAAGCTTAAACTCACTGGTCCCACAAGCCAAGACTATGGGTCCCTCTAAGGTATATCCTTCTAACTGCTGATAAGTGTGACTGCTTTGGAGGAGATTGAAATCTTGCATAGAGGCATATACTAAAAATGATGTCCGGCCTACTGGCAGTTAAATACAGAAGACAACATATCATTGTTGTATATTACTTTTCATCAACAGCTTACGAAATTTAACTTCATCCAGCTTGGTTGTGGCACTCATGGGAGTTCTCATGGTTTTGTTGGTGTCGATACAAAATTTCTTCATTAATTCTTTTGTATATTTTTCTTGACCTATAAATTTTTCATTTTTCTACTGTTTTATTTGAAGACCTAGAAAATAGTTTAATTCTTTCATCATACTCATTTAAAATTTATTTTTCATTAGTGTTGCAAATTCATTAAATAGATTTGAACAATTAGGATCTCCTCAACTTTGTCCATATCAAATACTAGTTCAATTAGGAATGTAGTGAGCATTTCATATTAAGCTCTAGGAGCTTGTTTTAGTCCATATAGTGCGTAGTCTTGCTTGAAGACATGATTTGGAATATTAAATCTTCAAAGCTAGGAAGCTGCTCAACTTACACTTCCTCTGTAATGTAGTCATTCAAGAAAGGACTTTTGACATCCATTTGAAATAGTTTAATCCTTTGTGACAAGCAAATGCCAAAAGCATTATGGCTTCTAATAGAGCCACATGAGCAAAAACTTTCATCATTGTCTATTCGTTATTCCTGATAGAACCCTTGGGCTATTAGCCTAGCCTTGTTTAAAGTTATTATACCATATTCATCAAGTTTGTTTCTGCACACCCATTTAGTTCCTATGATAGGATGATCACTAGGTCTGGGTACCAACTTCTATATTTTATTTGTCTCAGACCGATTTAGCTCTTCTTGCATAGCCATCATCCAAAACTCATCTTGTTCAGCTTCTCGAATGTATTTTGGCACTGATTCAACGATGTTATAAAATGACATGCATGAGATATAGAAAGTAAAAGTTTGGAGATTAATTACTTCTTTGGCATGCTTACCTATTGATATGATTGATCCGACTTATTGGGGCATTGTAGGGAAAGCATCGATACAGATATAAAATGACATGCAGGGAGAGATAGATTCAACAATGTTAGATCCTAACCTCAATAGATCTAATCATTAGTCGGCTTTCTTGGTTATGATCAGACATTCATGAAACCTACTTATGTTCCTTATCCATTGACAATGCTAAGTATTTTAATTGGAGATTTGCAAACTGTTTCTAAGATAAAAACATTTATTTTGAAAATAATATTTTATGAAATATCGAGCTACTCGATTAATTGATAATCTTGTTTTGGGGTGAATATTAAGGGAAGTGAGCTATCTTCTTGCTTGGGATTAGACCTTATTTAGTGTAAGAGTTGAGATATTGTCGTGACTTCACGTGTGACTAATTTAAACTTCTTTGAAGTAAAAATATATAATCCTGTAAAATAGAAATTCATACGAACTGCGTGCAAGGTCCTTGACAATTACTTTTTGAAAATGGATAAGATTTTTAGGGCACAACTTATTTATGATGGAAATGATTCTGATCAAGAATTTTATATGATAAAAAGGTCCTTCACAAATACTCTTTTTTTCTATAAAATGAAGGATATTTGCATATACATAACTAACTTTAAACACTTTAAGACACGCCAAATGATTTTCTGGAGCCTGATCTAATGTAATTTTTGGACGATATGATATTGGTCCAAATTAGATCCGACGGATCCAACTATTGTGCCAATGTCTTGTAAAATGAAGTTCAGACGACCTTCTGGATTTATCGGACCGTCTGGTTACAGACACCCCTACTAAATTTGTGAAAATGGCATCCTAGAAGATAACACCATACAGATTATTTCACCACGTTTCAATGCACGCCAATATCTTTGCCAGATATTGTTTGGTTGTCCGATTTATTAGTGCCACTGAATGTATCGTCACTTTCGACGTCATTTTCCCTATATAACAAGGCCCCCTATTTACCTCGCACGCCAATATCTTTGTTCGCACGCCAATATCTTTTGCCAGATATTATTTGGTTGTCAAATTTATTAGGGTCTCTGAATGTAACCTCAATTTCGATATCATTTTCTCTATATAGCAAGGCCCCTTGCCCTACCTCTACCTAAGCCTTTTCTACTTTCCTTAGATATCGGTCATGCCAAGGCTCCAAACCAAGCCTTTTTTTGTATCGAGGTCTATTGCCATCAACGTTAGAGAAGTTGAGAAGTTGTGGCAGGGCCCTTCTATACGAGGTTCTTCTAATGATCCAACTCGAGAGATAGTCCTTGCCAAACGACATTATGGAATGGGTGATGTAGGAAAAGAAAATGTGGGAATCTCGCAAGCAAGCTTGATTTCTGGTGGTCTACTTCCACGCAGGGTTGTCTTAGTCGGCAACTTGGAGGTAATCATAGAAAATTCATCCATTATTTGTGTTTGTATGTTTACGTATATATCTATGTCTGTATGTGCGCACATGTGTGCTCATGCGTTTACGAGTGCTTGTATGAAGAATTTTGAAAGGGATTTTTATCTACAAGTATTTCATTTATAAAATATACTCTGCTTAGCCAATGCTAATATAATTTAGCCAAAAAAGTAATTTTTTGAAAGAAATCTTATAAGTATTTATTTTTGTTGCATGAATTAGATGAACTTGTTTTCTTCAACGTGACCTTTTGAATAACGCTACAAAGGCAATGTTTTCATCCAAAGATTTTGTTGTCGTAATCCTGTGAAATTTTTTATTAAAAAAAATTGTATACATATGTGTCATGTTTCCAGCAGAAGGGGAAAATAAGCGGCAAGTCCTACTGCCGCCTGAGAACTATGCCGCCAGGATGTGACTAGCATCGAACAAAGCCTCGTCCCCTTATTACTAGGCAACAAGTGGGTAGGCTGTCGATGAAATTTTGTCAGTGGCAAAACTCCACACGGTTCTGAAAAGATCTACTTGACATGTAATTAATTAACATTGACATTTATTTGAAAATGTACAACATTATTATTCTGAAAAGATCATAGTATGAAATATTCCAAGCTGTTTAAATGTGAGCACAGTGGTAGTGGTGGGTGCAACCGTTGCGATACTAATAACGGTGGGAAAGTATGATATTTTCGCCTTGTAAATGGTGTCATCCATTCGCCCGGAAATGAACCCTGACGATATACTTGTCCCTTTACTTACGTGTCCATGACTAACAGTATATTTGTAATTTTATTAAAAGGACAAAGTTATTCTTTTCATGAGAAATTAGTTATTATTGTATGATTGAACACCAACAAACATGCATGTGAAAATGTTTTTATTGAATTTGTTGTCTTTTAGGCATGTAGATTTTAGCTCAACATAAATTTTTATTAATCAAAGACAGATTTAATGATTTATAAACTAGGGTTTAAAAATTGTTGAAAAAAATAAAGTATAAAGAACTACAGAGAAGACACGATTCAACTGTTGATTATCTTGTCTTTTAATAATTCCAGCGGACACGCCGGAAGTCCAATCCTTTGTTCTTCCATCCTGCTGGTAACCATTCCGGCCTCTCGGATGCAACACATCAGAGCTCTATCGGAGTCACTAGCGAATGTAGACTTCCCTCGCATGAGAGATTTTGATCATTCGTTGAAAGAGGTACAAATTGGAGCTCTATTATCGACGTAGTCACTGGCAAATGTGTACTTCCCTCGCTAGAGAGATTCGTTCGCCGTAAAAGGTACAAATTGGAGCTCTATTATCGGCGGAGTGTGGCGAATGTATACTTCCCTCGATAGAGAGATTTTGATCATTGCTGAAAGTGCCATGGGCCGGCCGGTTGCCAGTGCATCATATTCGGACAGATTTTGATCATTGCCTTCATATGTTGCCAGTGCATCATATTCGGACAGATTTTGATCATTGCTGAAAGTGGCATGGGCAGGTTGCCTTCATATGTTGCCAGTGCATCATATTCGAACAGATTTTGATCATTGCTGAAAGTGGCATAGGCCGGTTGCCTTCATATGTTGCCAGTGCATCATATTCGGACACGTGGTCTGTCAACAATATGTTACCTACCCTTTCTATGTCTTCTTCACCTACTACTTCACTGGTGTCCTCTACTAACATAGATTCAAGCGCTTTCTGATCCTTCTAGTCTGAAACTGCATCATATTTGGGCTTATGAGGGCTTATGTAATCTCTTATTGAATCGTTTGCTTATTGCTCTTCCGTGGACGTAACCGATACCATACTGGTTGAACCACGTAAATCTGTGTGTTCTGAGTGTGTGTAAATTTTTCGCTTATCTTTGCATATCGTTATTCTGCTGTGTTGTTAATTCCTAAAAGTAAGTATCGGGTTTAGTAGGATTTCTTGAGTGAGTAGACTTTTACTTTTCCAATTTTTCTAATAAAGAGAGGGGCAGTGGAGTAAAATGAACATTGTTTGAATGTGGAGAGAGTTTTAAAGGGGCAGATGAGATGAGAAAAGACTCTTAGTTACGTTTCAATGTAAATGAACACGTGGTCACGTTTTGCGGAGAATCCACAGTATATTTTCAGAGAGATTTGCTAGCATCCATTGCAGAAGGCATTTTACAGATGGGCTGTTGCATGAGTGCAGATACCTCGTAAATGAATACAAAATCTGCTAAAAATTGAGCCTGTGTGGCTGCTCTCAAATGCAACAGCCCATCCGCAAAATGTCTTCTGCGATGGACGCTAACAAATCTCGTGCTAGATGATGGTGAGATCAGGATCATTGATTCTGTTGGCTGACCATTAGATCCATCCGGGTCAAATATAACCGTTTGATCTTGACAAAAAAATTTGCATCGGTCGCGGGTTTTAAGCCTTAAGGCTAGGATCATCCGACCGCGCTGTCTGACTATATTTATGACCTAAATGGTAATGGTTTGATCCTGACCAAAAAAGAAAAATGATTCTCTTTTATGGGTAAAAGTCCGGAGAACGCTATATGGACTAAGCTAGTCCCCTAATGATGGGCTTGGGATGACTCCTTCATTGCCCTTACAATGAGGAAGGGAACCTAAGGTTTAAGGGTCTTCAAAAAACTAAGTAAGTCTACTATACAAAAGAGGGGAGCGCTACTTGGACTAAGCGAGTCCCCTAAAGATGAGCTTGGGCTAACGCTTTCATCGCCCTTACCATGAATGGAGAGGAATACACAAAGAAATCTTGGAAGAATCAACATAGGCCTATCATATGAAGAAATAAGATTATAATCCTTAATACTTTCTGCTTTCTTTGTCAATTTTTCGACTATCCATTCAAGTTTCACCTAACTGTAGAAACAAAAGATCATGTTCTTTTTATATGGGTGAAAGATATATTCTTTAAGCTGTTAGAATTTCACTTGAATTGTACAATATATATATATATATATATATATATATATATATATATATATATATATATATATAGAGAGAGAGAGAGAGAGAGAGAGAGAGAGAGAGAGAGAGAGAACATTTCCTACACACTTGTGTAGGTAAGTTACCTACACACTACCTTAAAATACAGTGGGGGCCCACATTGTTTGGGTGATCGAAACAATTCATTTGAATGGTCCTCACATAGATAGGGTGTCCACAAAAAATCAGATCCATAGGATCATCCTAACCATTCAAACTATGGAGGCAAAAAATAGACTAATTTGTGAAGGTTTATACACGTCCATTTTACCTCCACAAATCGTAGGGTTGGGATGATCTTATGGATCTGATTTTTTGTGGACACCCTATCTATGTGAGGACCATTCAAATGAATTGTTTGGATCACCCAAACAATGTGGCCCCCCACTGTATTTTAAGGTAGTGTGTAGGTAACTTACCTACACAAGTGTGTAGGAAATGTTCTCTCATATGTATGTGTGTATATATATATATATATATATATATATATATATATATATATATATATATATATATATATATATATATATATATATATATATATATATAAACCCAGAAATGAGCCACCTGACTCATTTACATTAGCTTTTCTCAGTGACATAACCATTAGCACATTATCAAACAGACTCGAATATAAACCACACCTTTATCACAAGCATAATAAGCATCAACTCATTAAATTCATCTCAACTACAACAATATCTCCACAAACTAATCAAGGGAAAGATACCTTATCTCCTCAATGATTCAAATTACATCTATCTCCTCTTTGAAAACACACAATTATGCATAACAGGCCTTAACAGGTAACCAATTTATTCAAGGACGTAAAATTTATCTAAAAGGGACTATTAATAACCTATACAAAAGGTAGTATATACACAATACCAATAAAGATCCATCAACTCAACAAATCCAAAAAATGAGAATGATCAGATTAGTTCAATACATATCTGTTATCATTTAAAGCATGAATTTGTTAGGAAAACCACCAAATTTATAAACCTGCTAAAGTAAAAGTAACCAAAGATAGCAGCTAAAGTATTTTTCATTCTCTCTCTTTTTTTTTATATATGCAAAACCAACTCCAAATACATGTAGCATGTAACAATACAAATAGCGAAGCAAGGTGTATTCTAAAGATGCGAAAATAGAAAAATGATCTAGCAGTGTATGGCCTTTAGATGAATGGGTTTGAAGATAACAATTAAGCCCAGTGTTTTGCTGACCATGATAATATTCATCTTGTTATTAAGTGGAATGTTGATTATGTGATGGGCATAGTATATGCTTGAACTGACTATAAAAGATTTTTTAAGTGTAGTAATATTACTCACATATCATGGCGCAAACATCTTTTTCTTAACAATACTCCATAGAAATCTGAGTCATGTATAATTATATTATGCCAAACCAATTTTATTTTAGGAATAAGTGAATGCTCCTTAAATTTTAAATAGAAAGATCTCATTAGACACAATTAATAAAACAAGATATACCGGCATAAACTTCTTACTTTACCCTATTTAATCTAAAGCTAAAAGGACCAGGCAATACAAAAACTACATATATGACGGCACAATTTCAGCTTAAATATTGGCATGTAAGCACTAAGGTTCAACATTATAAAATAAATGAGGCCAAGAAGTTATTACAGCTCTGTAAACTCTATTACAACAACAAGAAAAAAACACGAAGCATCAAATGGGCATGAAATAGAGGACACAATGCCCATTTTTTTATGAGACTACCACCACGAAGAACATACATTCAAACATGACCATGCTCTTGTCAACAACAAAAAGGATAAATTCCTATAATTATTACCATGTCTGAAACGGATAAACTGCTATGCGCACAACCATATCTTATAGATTACTTCAAGATGGTATCCTAAACTATCAAGAAAGAGATGTAGCAAGCAAGCAATAACAACTCCATTCCATACTACCACTACAACTAATTTAATGTCATGAGCTAGAACAAAACAGGGGCTGAACCAAGACAGGGGCTAAAATTGGGAATGCAAAAATTTCATCAATTGGTTTAGGATGCAAGGGATGTACCAAGATAGGGCTGAAACAGGAACTACAAAAGTTTTATCAATTGGTTCAAGATACAAGGACGGATACACATAACTTAGGAACTGATGCATGAACCGGTGCAAGGGCTGATGCATGAACTGATTTCTCACTAAAATGGTATATGTAACGCAAGCTATAGCGCACCTATAGGCCTGTTCGGGAAAAGAAATGCCTGCTCATCCATCATGAAGTATGTATCAATAACTTATAATTTTCTTCTTTTATAGAGCTAGTGCATAACCATAACTATACGCTTACTTTTAACTACTTTGCTTCCTAATAAGCTCCTTTCATCATCAACACAGATATCTAGAACATGATAATTACTTCCAAATAGACAAAAGCCATGTTAAAATTATGCATATAATAAAATCACGTTTGTGCTAACACCACTTCCTCAAAAGTCACACTGGAAAAGTATTTAAATCCACGAGTAATTAGACATAACAAGCTTGTCATGTCTACCATAACAAGACCAACAGAATTCATTATCCTATACAAAGACATCTTTTAAAATTAAACTCACAACCCATTATGAAAATCATCACCATAATCACTCCTTGTGTTCTTTAAACATGCATTCCAAGGCTCGACCACACCCCCAAACATTGTATTTTTTCTTTTGGTGCAAACATCAACTCCCCATAACTGCTACAGATCCCTTAACAAGCTAATAAATGACACTAAAAAGGACAAACAAGATATGTGTAGTTATCAAGTATGGTAATAGAAATATCCACATGCAAGAATATTACTATGGGTGCTGCCCTGCTAGAGTTTTCGGATAAAGGAAATCTTGGCTTTTGGAAGGTTCACATAGAGTCCTCCTAATTTCTAAATGTGAGGTCCACTATATCAGTGTTACTATTAGATAATGTGAATGATGAGAGTTAATGACTATCCACAGACGAATTACAATGAAGGCCCTGAATGAACAATGCCATCACCAAAATGCTAGTGTAAAGACCACTTCTATGTACACTCCTTAAAAAAATAATATCCACAGAACATAGCATATGTATGATAAGAGTAGACTTTATTAATCTTATTAGTGAGGCATTGAATCAGTTAAAAAAAACATCTGGATGAAACGTATCATCAGGGAAGTTGGAACCCAATACTGGACATGAAGAGAAAATGCTTCAAGGAGCGATGTCCAATAACTCAAATACAAACCAAACAATATGGAAGCCAATAGCGAATGACATTTTCAATGTCAAAAGTGCATGGGAGAATATCAGAGTTCAGCACATGCAGTTAATAAGCATGACAGTGTCAAGTATTGATAAATTGGAAGACTAGTGTGGTCACTGCCCTATTTTAACACTCCTACCTAGCCCACCTCAAATTTCACCACCAAATGACCAAGAAAAACATTTGAAACTACTAAACTTCATATCACTACCATCCCCATTACATCATTACAGCTCAATAAAATCCATAATAAAAAAAAATGAAAACAAGAGTGACAAGTTAATCTCATGACACAACAAGACTTAGCTGGAGCTAAAATCCGAAGCACGGAAAGTAGATAGTGTATCGCCTATATCAGTAACTAAGCGGGCAGGCATAAACATCACCACTGCTATTATCCACATCAATATGCAATATCAAATCAACTTAAAAAAAAATTAAAAATGGGTTGCTACCTTTCTTTAAAAGATTAATAGAAAAGAATAAAGATAAAATTCTTGAACTCAAACAAGTATACTTGACAGATTCATATGCACAATACAAAATTTAAAAAGGAAAAGAAAGTTACCTGATGAAGATCTGATCTGCTAGTTGATGGGGCACAAATACGGCTACGCTCCCAAATATCGCCACGTGTCATCCATGCACGAGCAGAGCCCAACCATCATGAAGAAGGGTGTTGGAAAACGGCAAAGACCACACATTCATGACACATGTCGCCCTCTCACCACCCAGGTCTCCTCATCACAAATTAGGGAAGGAAATGGCCGCCAAAGCCACGCGCGCCGGCGAGGCAGAGGGACGGCCCAATCCTGCAAAGGAAGTTCTTCTCACCACCCAGGCCTCATCATCACAAATTAGGGAAGGAAATGGCCGCCAAAGCCACGCGCGCCGGCGAGGCAGAGGGACGGCCCAATCCTGCAAAGGAAGTTTTTCCCTCCATAATGATGAAAAGGGCCGCACACCTCCCTTTAAAAGGGGAGGGAAAGGAAGAAGAGGGGGACCTTTTTTTTCTTTTGACCCCGAAAAGCAAGGAATTCACCCATCCTCCACCCCGCAACACCGGAAAAAGAGGCGAGGCAACAACAGAGGAGGGCAGGAATCCCATCCTGCCCTCCCTGCTAGTCCCCTCCGACTCACTCATTTATGCACCCAGAAATGTCCCCGCGCACTGGCCCTGGTAACCCTGGTCAAAACCCCCTCCCTTTCTAGCTGTTCTTTATATTGACTGGTCGAAGGATCTGACTTGGGTGTCGAAGTGGTCGTCCGGGACCCACCCCGGACCCCCAGACCCCCTTTTGTTTGTGATTGCAGACCCCGCGGAGGCCCTCTACCGACCGCGCGATCGCAGACCCGGATCCAGACGCCATCATATTGGCGCCATCCGTGGGACTCGTCGAGTAACTGAACGCCTTATGGCGATGAGAAACCACACCCAACAGCCAGAAACAGGGGTAATAACCAGGAGTCAGGCCCAGCGCGCACAAGCCAGCTCCTCAAGCTCCCAAGAGCGAAACTCACCGCCTTCAGACCAACCCCGACCCTCCTCTAGCACGCCGCAGATGGTCCCCAGCATGGAGATGTTCAACGAACTTCGCAACGAACTACTCCAGCGTTTGCCTCTCCCGGCTTCGAAAAAGCCCGGGACGACACAGGACCGGACAGAAGCCTACGACGAAGGCAACGAGGAACAATCAGGGGAACGACATCCCCGGCGAAAGCGAGCACCGACTCGCAGAACGCCGTCCCCATCAACAAATAGCCCCTTGCCCCACGCAGCCGGGGGACATCAGCGAGGCAGCAGGGGACAGGTTACTAACAGCCGCGCCCCCCCTGTCCAAGATACCCGTCTCCGGGAACCGCCCTTGGCTCGGGCAGAAGAAGTTGCAACCTCGGCGCAACCGCCCAGCTTGGATCCAATAGCGGACCTGCAAAGGCAAATCCGAGAGGTAAAACTAGAAATGAAAAAACCCTACGCCCACGGCATCCTCGATGAGTGAGAAAGGGAAACGGCATCCCCGTTCACCTCAGAGGTCTTAAAGACCCCCGCAGAAGCAGGCATAGACCTCTCCCGCTTCGGTCTATACGACGGGAGCACGGATCCCCTCGAGTTCCTCCAGACTTTCAAGAGAGTAATGACGCTTCGAGGCGCGTCGGATGGATTCATGTGCAGAGCCTTTGCATCCCTACTAAGAAAAACCGCCAACGGCTGGTACATGAGATTGGAGCCCGACTCCATCGCATCCTTCCACGAATTCGGGCGAAAGTTCAGCACGAGGTTCGCCAACAACCACCTCCGCCATGATCCTGCGGACGCCCTCCTAGCCCTCCGCCAAGGCAGAAACGAGACCCTAAGAGACTTCATGTTGAAGTTCAACGCCGAATTGGCCCAACTCTCCAACATGGACGTGCAGATAGCGGTCGCCACACTAAAGCATGCCACCACCGATCCGAATCTTAAGCTGCACCTCACCCTCAAGCCCCCGCGGGACCTACAGGAGCTTGAATTTTGGGCTGATAAGTTCGTCCGAGCAGAAGAAGCCTACGCTCGAGAACAGAATCGGCCCGGCCCCGACGAGAGAAAAAACGACGGCCGAAGGGCCATAAGGCCACGAACCGATGAAAGATAGACGGGCCGCAACCCCATCCCCGTCTTCGAAAGGCTGGGAACCGCCCCACTAAAGTTCCCCCTCTCCCACGTTCTATCGGCTATTAGGGATCAGGGTCTCCTGACCCCCCCAAGAAAATGGCCACAGATCCAAAGAAGAGGTCCGCCAGGAAATTCTGCGAATTCCACGGGGACCACGGCCACGAAACTGACCACTGCTTCCACCTCCGCCTCCAGCTGGAAAGGCTGGCCGAGGAAGGACACCTAAACCAATACCTCAGGAGTCCTGACAAAAGCCCATGCGAGGCCCAGCGCCCGCTCGATGAACCCAGAGGTAGGCATCGGTCACCAAACCGCCGCCGGTCCACAAGCCGACACCGATCCCCCGGTAGGCATCACTCACGAAGCCGACGCCGATCCCACAGCAGACACGACACGAGCCGCCACCAGCGCCCCCGAAAGGGCGAGCCCCCCGAACAGCCACAGGCTCGCGAGCAACCGCCTACCATCATAGGAAAAATCAATATCATCGCAGGCGGGCCCGCGGCGGGAGGGCCGACAACAGCCGGTCGGCGGGCATACGCGGAACGGGTATTCTCCATGGATATACCTTCCAAGAAGGCCCGAACAAATCCACCCCATGAAAACCAGATCATCACTTTTTCCAACAAAGACCTCGACGGGCTGCAAGTCCCGCATGACGATGCACTGGTCATCAGGCTAGTCGTCGCCAACTTCGATATAGGAAAAATCTTGGTGGACACAGGAAGCTCCGTCAATGTGCTACACCTCGAAACTTTCGAAGAAATGAAGCTGGGCAGGGAAAGGCTGGGACCCGCGGAATACTCCATCTACGGTTTCTCTGGGGCATCCGTACAGGTAGACGGCAATATCGACTTGCCCGTGACTTTCGGAGCGTACCCCTTGCAGAAAACCATCCTGACCACCTTCCTGGTTGTAGACATACCGTTCACCTACAGCGCCATCATTGGGCGCCCTGCTCTCAGAGACTTGGGAGCCGTAGTCTCCACCCCCCATCTCAAGATGAAATTCCCCACTCCGGACGGAGTGGGAGAGGTCAGGGGACAGCAAATGATAGCACGCCAGTGCTACGCGGCAAGCCTGAAAGGAACCAACGCCCCAGCCGAAAACTTCACAATCGGCAGTGAAGACCCTCGGCAGCGGGCTCGCGCAATCAGAGGAGAGCCCGCCGAGGAGCTAGACTCCATCCCCTTGACCCAAGATCAGCCGGAGAGACAAGTCCGGATAAGTTCCATGTTAACAGGCCCCCTGCGAGACCAGATGATCAACTTCCTCAGAATAAACAAAGACATGTTCGCATGGTCTGCCAAGGACATGCCCGGGATACCCAAGGAAATGGCCGTCCACAAGTTGAATGTGAACCCCGCCCTTAAACCCGTTCGGCAGAAAAAGAGGAACTTCGCAGTAGAGCGCCAAACTCACATAAAGGCCGAAGTGGAAAAACTGCTACAAGCCGGATTCGTCAGGGAAATCCGGTATCCCGAGTGGCTGTCAAACGTCGTGATGGTCAAGAAAGCTAGCGGAGGATGGCGGGCCTGTATAGACTTCACCGACCTCAACCGGGCCTGCCCAAAAGACCCCTATCCCCTCCCGCGCATTGACCAACTCATCGACGCCACCTCCGGACACGAACTTCTCACCTTCTTAGACGCGTTCTCAGGCTACAATCAGATCAAAATGCACGAGCCAGACATCCCAAAAACAGCGTTCATCACCGATCAGGGCGTCTACTGCTACACTGTCATGCCGTTCGGGTTAAAAAACGCAGGCGCCACCTACCAGCGGCTCATGAATAAGCTATTCCAAACGCAAATTGGAAGGAACGTGGAAGTGTATGTTGACGATATGCTGGTAAAAAGCCTGGAAGGCGCCAGACACATCTCCGACCTTCAGGAAACTTTCGACACCTTACGACGAGCCCGAATGAAGCTGAACCCCGCGAAATGCGCCTTTGGGGTAGCTTCCAGAAAGTTCTTGGGGTTCATGATCAGCCAAAGAGGGATCGAGGCCAACCCAGAAAAAATCCAGGCCATCCTAGACATGGAACCCCCAACGACAGCAGTAGAAGTACAGAGGCTCGCAGGACGGATCACGGCCCTCGGCCGATTCATGCCCAAATCAGCAGAGAAGTGCCAACCCTTCTTCAAACAATTAAAAAACATACGGGAATTCGAATGGACCCCGGCCTGCCAAGAGGCCTTTGACTCTCTGAAGCAATACCTCCAGACACCGCCCGTACTCGCCAAACCCGAGCCGGGGGAAGAGCTATTTTTATATCTGGCCGTCAGCCCCACGGCAGTAAGCGCGGTGTTGGCCAAACAAAGCGACAAAAAGGAACACCCTGTGTACTACGTGAGCAAGACTCTCCACGGTGCAGAAATCCGATATTCGAACATAGAGAAATTCGCCCTCGCAGTCGTCAGTGCCGCTCGAAAGCTCCGCCCCTACTTCCAGGCCCACCCCATAGTCCTGCTAACCGACCAGCCCCTCAGGAAGATTCTCCAAAAACCAGAGACCTCGGGTAGGATGGTAAGTTGGGCCGTCGAGCTGGGCGAGTTCGACATACAAGTCCGCCCAAGGCCGGCTATCAAATCTCAAGCCCTCGCTGACTTTATAGTGGAATTCACGGCCCCGGCCGAAGAACCAGCAACAATGGGGAGCAGCGAGGGCCCCACTGCGCACACGGTTTGCGACGACGGGATGCAGGACCCCTCGGAACAGAACAACGAAACCCCTTGGATCCTGCACGTTGATGGCTCCGCCGGCAATAAAGGACACGGAGCGGGAGTGGTCCTCCATGGTCCAGAAGAGTTCACACTGGAATATGCCCTCAGGTTGGATTTCAAAGCCTCCAATAACGAGGCCGAATACGAAGCCTTACTAGCAGGACTAAGTCTAGCCGCGGAGCTCGGCGCGGGCAAGTTAAAAGTCTATAGCGACTCACAGCTTGTCGTTAACCAAGTAAATGGAATATACGAAGCCAAGGGCTTCAGAATGAAAAAATACCTCCACAAGGTAAAAGAGAAACTGCAGGGGATGGGAGAGGTAGAGATCCTCCAGGTGCCGCGAGACATGAACAACCGAGCGGATGCATTATCAAGAATGGCCGCCGAAGAGACCCATGACTTCGGCACCGTGCTCACAGAAATCCTGCCCCACCCCAGCATCGACGAGATACGAGTTCTGGAGATTCCACCGGGGCCAAACTGGATGGACCCCATCATACGATACCTGAAAGACGGTATACTACCCGCAGATAAGCTGGAAGCCCGGCGCCTAACCGCAAGAGCCGCCCATTACGTGGTCCACGGGCCCAGGCTCTACAAACGGTCGTACACATGGCCGTACCTCCGATGCCTGGTACCCTCCGAATCAGACTACGCGCTACGAGAAGTACATGAAGGGATCTGCGGAGACCATGGAGGCGGCAGGACCCTAGCCCAGAAAATCGTAAGGCACGGCTACTTCTGGCCCACGGTCCTTAGGGACGCCAAGGAATTCGTCAAAAAATGCAGCCCCTGCCAAAGGTACGCAACCACCCCCCACCAACCGGCTACACCGTACACCGCGATAGCAGGACCCCTGCCTTTCGCCATGTGGGGCATGGATCTACCCGGACCATTCCCCAAGGCCCCCGGGGGGCATACAATGTTATACGTCGCCATCGACTACTTCACCAAGTGGGTTGAGGTCAAAGCCGTGGTGAAACCCAATTCCAAAGCGACGGAGAAGTTCTTCTATCATGACGTCGTTTGCCGTTTCGGCATTCCAAAGACCCTTGTAACAGACAACGGTCCCCAGTTTGCAAGCGCCGAATTTGGCAGATTCTGTGATAGCCTAAGCATCGAACACCGTTTCGCCTCCGTAGCACACCCGCAGGCCAACGGGCAGGTCGAGGTAACCAACAGGATTTTGCTACAAAGTCTCAAGAAGAGATTGGGAGAAGCCGGAAAAAATTGGCTGGACGCACTCCCTAGCGTCCTCTGGGCCTATCGAACAACACCACGGACCGCAACTGGAGAATCCCCTTTTAGCTTAACCTTTGGGACCGAAGCGGTCATTCCGCTAGAAATTGGCCTCCCCAGCTTCCGCACCGTGAATTACGACGAGCAGGGAAATTCCGAACTCCTCCGGAACAACCTCGATCTCGTGCTCGAGAAAAGAGAGGAAGCCCTCCTCCGAACCGCCTCCTACCAGCAAAAGGTGGCACGATACTACGATGCCCGGGTAAAAAAGCGTTCGGTAAAGCCTGAAGATCTGGTGCTACGGCGTGCAGAGGTATCAGACCCCCGCAACACGGGTAAGCTCGCACCCAAATGGGAAGGACCGTACAAAGTCGTTCGAGCACTTCGACCCGGGGCCTACCAACTAGAACGCCTCGATGGGACCCCGGTCCTTCGCAGTTGGAGCATGGACAACCTCCGAAAGTTCTATCAGTAAAACGACAGGGTAAGTTCTGTGCCTTTCTTTTAAAAATATGACAAGTGTTTTGGTTTCCTTTTTGTGTTCTAGAAGCAAAGATGTATTCTTGTCAACAAATTAATGGAAAAGCACTTCTACAAAAGCAGCGTACATCTCCACTTTCCGGCCCACGATAAATGAGGGACCCGAAAGAAAACAGGGAGTGAGACAGAGGTAACATCGGGGCCGATCCCCCCGAGAATACCCTAAAACGCTCCCCATGAAAAAAAAGACCTCCCCCTTTAAGGGCAGGCGGGACCCATTAACCCCGAACTGATCATTCGAGGGGAAGATAGTCCTCCCATAAACAGACGCCCTACGGGGTGCACTAAGAATACTCTCACCAACACAATTCGCAAAGGCCTGAGGACCTCGAAAACCTCACGGCGCATCGTATATATGCAGAGATGTCAATACGGTTACACACCAAACAACAAAAAATAGGTAGTTCAAAAGTTATTACAGACCAAATAACCAGGAACATTGAAAGAAAAGAGCAAGCCCCCCGAGGCCTTCACAACATCACTGGGCCCCCCTCGGAAGTCTCGGCAACTACACGATCCACCGGGGCGGCCACCTCCTCTCCTACCGGCTCCACCACTTCCGCCGGTGCCGGCAAAGGATCAACCTCAGACTCATGCATCAGTTTATCGAGAGGGAAGGAGGGATCGACCTCTTGAACGCGCCGCCGGCATTCAGCAAACGCATCAATCTCAATATCCACGCTGAACGCAGCCGCAGCCTTAAAAAACTCCGCAGAGTCGCGCCATTCCTCCCGTGCCTTCGCCAATTCCCGGGCATGAGTTCGCCGGGCCAGCGCCAACTTGTCCGACGCACGACTCCTCCCCTCCACAGTTACCCGGAGATCTTCCCGGAGTTGAGCAACAGTGTCATCAAAGGTCGCTCTCTCCGCCCGGGCTCTGCCCAATTCCTCGCGTAACTGCCGGTTTAGCTCCCCCACAGCACTTATCTCAGCCTCATCCTCAAGAAGGCACTGCACCATCCTCCTGGCATAACTTTGGGACTGCAAAAGGCAAGTTATCAGGAAAATTCCAACATACAACCTCGAAAACAGCGAGGAGAGAAAAATACCATCAGAAAACCGGCCACCCATTACTTACGCAGGAAGTTGATTGAAAATACTGAGCCCCCAGGGCCCTACGATCGTAGCCCTTCAGCTCAGCCTCGTCACAAGGAAGGGCAGTTGTCACCCCTAGCTCCACCCCAACCCGGGGATTCGCAAGAACGCTGTCCTCAACACCAATCCTCCAGCCAGGCTTAAACAGTTCCCCTCGCATCTGGAAACTTTGCGGGGGAAGCTCCGCCCGCTCCAGAAGAAGCTTGGTCATTACCGCCCCCTCCATCCGACTTGGCACGTCCTCCGCAAAGATTGAAGGACACACCACGCGGCCGGCGACCCTCTTGGCAGGATGCTCAGACCCCGGGGGTGAGGAACTAACCGGCCCCTTCTCCCCAACCGCTCGACCAGAGGGGCTGGAAGGCATAGATGTTGCGAGCCTCGCTTGCGACCGACCTAGCCTGGCCGCGGCCATAAAGTCAGAAGGAATTTTCTTACGGCTCGACAAGCCCGTTGTCACCGCCGCAACCTCCTTCCCCTTACCAACGTCACCAGAAGAAGACATCTCTCCTGCCAAAAACAAGAAAATAACAATCGCTCAAAGCAAAGGAAAAACAAAAAAAAAATAAAAAAGAGAGAGGAAGAGGGGAGGGGCTCACCACGATAGCTGGCTGAACTCTCCCCCGTTCCCTCGCCCGTGCAACGGACCCTCCTCTCCACAGCTCCCACCAAGCCAAACCTCTTCAGGCTCCTCTCCCACCTAAACTCGGAGACGTCAATAGCCTCCCCAGAGGCAAGCTTCCCCAAGTCAAACTTGCTGTAGTCAGACTCGTCGGGAAGGGACTTCCTCCGCCACTCAACGGAGCGCCTCCAAGAACGAGGAAAATCCCAGCCAGCGTCCGATGGGGGGGTAACAAACACATACTCCTCCTTCCACTTCTTGATGGACGAAGGCAAGTTCGCTGCAATCTTCACCTGAGGACGCTGGGTCAGATAAAGCCAGCTGTCCTCCCCCTTCACCAACGGACTGAGGGCCACGCAGGCCCGGAGCAGCGGAAGGGTGGGCTGAACCTTATAAAGACCCGCCTTGGCCACAAAGGCCAGGAGTGTGCGCCAACTATTAGGCGCCAGTTGGGAAGGAGCCACTTGGTAAAACTCGAGGGCCTCTATTATAATGTCCAAGAGCGGAAACCTAACCCCCGCCCGGAAAGCTTCCACTTAGAAAGCTACCTCTTCCTCCGTGGTACCCCCACACACCCCTTCTACAAAGGAGGGGACTCTAATCCCATAATCGTCGGGGATATGGAACTCCCTCCTAATTTTTTCCGCTGCCCCTTTTTCCAAAGTATTCCTGAAACACGCCACCCGGCCGGGACGAATAACGGCGCCAGGCCGAATGTCCCCAATCTCCGCCCCACGAGCATAAGAAACTCGAGCCGGAGATTCCGAAGCAGCGGCCCCCACCGACGACCCGGAGGTCCCGGAACTATCCCTCAACTCCGTGGGCTGCTGCACATCTTCAGCGACGCCGCTCCCACCCACTACAGATAACCGCCTCCTCTTTCTCACCGGAGCCCTCTCACCACCTCTACCGACGCGGAAGAGGGGCTCTGAGGCACAGTCGCAACAGACATCGTAAGCTATGAAACAAAGACACAGAACTCACCGAACGAAGCGTGGACGACAAGCAACACGTAGAAGAATCGCCGCGGAGAAAAAACCCGTTCTAATCGAGGAAGACGAAGGAATAAAGTTAAAAAATGAAATCCCCAAAAAGGCTTTAAAAAGGGCTAGGGTTTTGACATCTGTCGTTCGATCTCCCGCCCTTTCTAAGTCGATGGGACGCGCACACGTGGCGCCGATTGAGAAACCCAAGGGAACCGCCATAAGTCGAAGCGCCCTACGGAAAGGACGTCTCTACCCCTACCCACGACATAACTTCCCCAGCAAGCCATCCATACACCTCCACCAGATGGACAAAACTGCGCTCATAAAGAAAGGGCTCGGACCCCGTCACAAGGGCCCGACATATACCTCCACAAGATTAAAAAAAAAAAAAAAAAAAAAAAAAACCACATTCGATGGCAAAGAGCTCGGAACCCGTCATAAAGGTACGACTAGATACCCCATACAAAATACCACCGGGCCGAAAATATCGAACGCAGCGACAAGGGCTCAGAAATGCGCGAGAAAGCAAGCATGCAAAAGAAAAGCACACACGTAAGGAGAAAACACACATCAGAAACAGGAAAAAGAAAGGCACCATTCATAAACCATTTCCTCCTGGCCCAAAGGCCTACAAAAAGGGGAGTAAGGACAATAGGCACGCAAGCCCGAAGCCCCCAAGATCCCTAAGACAAAAAAAGAAAGAAAGCGCAAAGACAAGAGGCTTCCTCCAAAAATTCCGAACTCCAACCGCAATCGGCTCAGAGGGACTGGCCGCTGAAAGAGTTTTCCGCATCAGAAATCTCCCTATCACTCTGTTCCCCGTCTGAAGAGCTTCCCCAATGCCGATTCCCAGCCAAACGGGCCTGGTCATTTAACCAACGCACCCGGTTCCTCAGCAGATCGTTCTCCGCGCGCAAAGCAGCAATCTCCCGATCCATGTCCCTCATCCGGCTAAAAACCTCCATTCCCCTACGATGGACGCAGGAAAAGAAGGAACGGTTGCGGTGAATAAACGCTTCATGAGACTCCCTCTCGTGCAGGGGAGGAGGATGATCCACGTCCCCCTCCGGAACCCCTCGCTGAGGCCCCAGCCCGCCAGAATTTGCCTCGGGGTTATTCGGACGACTCCCGTCGCGATCAGACCTACGATCGCCGCCCGCAAAGGGACCCTGGAAAGGCGACGACATCTCGGACAAGCCTGAAGAAAGGCCGGAAGAAATAAAAAAGGCAAAGAAGAAACAAAGGGCGATATTCCTGACTTCAGGAAAGCTCACCCCTTATAGAACCCTTATAGGAAACCCCGGTGTGAAAAAATGAAGCACTTACTACCCGCGTGTCCGTTTCCTACTGAACAACCAAACGGCGCCTCGGGAAGGAGCCGCCGGACGGAGCAGAATATCCGCTCGCACCCTGTGGGACATGATCCCGCGAGAGGGGCGTGGGGCGCGAGCCGCCGCGCTCTCTCTCTTGGTCTCTCGTACCCACGCGATTGGCGTGTGCATTTTATTTGTTGATTTGAATTCGTCTTTCCTGTAAACTTGGGATCACTAAGGCAATCCGAATTTCACACGAAAGAGACTGACAGAGTCGCCACCTAGATGTGGGATCTAGGACCCGTAATCAACCAGAAATCTAGACTCGCTACCTGGTTACGAGAATGGAAGGTATGGGGAGTTATCCACCACATGCACCATTCCTGCCCGATAATCGGTCTTCGATTCCAAAAGCTAACTCTTTTAAATTTATTTTAAATGGCTCATTCAACTCTATGTTAATGTGCGGACTAAGTGACATGCATCCTATGATCTAATTTCAATGTGAATCCTGAATGTGTATCTTGATTTATTAATTTGTCTGGATTCAATCTAAGTGAACGTTCTCCTAGAATTCTAATTTCATGGAAAGCCCTAAGTGATTTGATTAAGCATTTACAAGAAAATTAATATACAAAACACCACAATTTGTTGTGGTGCCGACTCGCGGGTGGTATGCCATCAGACATCCAAGCTGCCTACGTACCCAAGCCTCATTGGGATCAGAGTCGACGTAGTTCGGTGCACCTAAGCTAAGCTACATATGCCTAACTCAACTAGGACACCGACTTAGACGGATTTGACTGTTTCAACAGTTTTAAGAGGAATTATTTAATTCAAGTTGAGGATTTTATTATCTTAGGATTTCATTTAAGATGCTATATGATTCTTATCTGAATGCAAGTTGTCCCTTAGACTAATGCAGGTTTTGCCTACATCCTAGTTTACTAGGCTTGTCCTAGGGAAAGATCGGGTGACTAGTGTAACTAGACCTATGGTACGGTTGCTATTCATAGCAAGCGTCCGTGATGAGGCTGGACTCCTAACTCTAGGACTCCCTAAAACCTAGGACACGGCACGACACCAGTGTTCCTAAATTGGGCTCTAATGGTTCTTAGATTGGAAACCATAATCCAATGGTTCCGAAAGACACAAGATAAATCGATTTAAGTTCTCGAGGTTAATGAGTTTCAGATTTCGAAGATTTTCAGTTTCTAGACATTTAAGGATTACCAATGGTTCTAGGGTTCACCAATTTCGGCCTTGAATGGCATCCAAAGGAGGGAATCGTGCGCTCTTTCCTTGTGCAATTTAATACTTAGGTTATAGCATCTTATTGCCTGGCAGAATCTCAGGATTTCCGTGGACACTAACCTCGGAGCCAACAACATGCTATAACTTAAATATTCAAATTGTCAAAGATCAAGTTGCAATTGGGATACGATTATGGATGCACGGGCCATTTTTCCAGGAAAATCTAAAGATCCTAAAATTTCTGTTTCAATGGATTAAGGAGTGAACATGTGACAGAATTTTAAAGTTCTTTAGGAATTTTTATATGATTTTCAATTAATTTCGAATTTTCCATGGATTTTATCAATTTTAAGCATATGAGCGGTTTTACAAGTGAAATTGTTGCAAATAAATTCGAAATGATTTGAAATTTCTACAGCAGCAAGATGAAAATGTATGTAGCTTACAGGATGAGTTTTGCATATTTTTACATTAAATTCACATTTAATCTTGATTAAACCATTAAATGTCCAGATTGCACAATTAACACATAAACTAGTAGAAATATAACTCTAAATTCTATGAAATTTCTACAGAAATACTATATGAATAAAAATAGCATGCAGTGAGATTTGCATGAATTTTAGAAATTATTTACTACCAATTTCGGATTTTACAATTTCCAGACCAGATTATAAATTAACACTACATCCCATATTAAAACAGATCCAAATCACACGAAAAGTTTACAGTAACAAGTAATATGGAAGATAAGACTACTGTAAAAATTTTATGAATTTTAATGATGATCTGATGTTAGTAAAAATTCTCCTAAAATCTGATAAGTTTCAAAGAAAATATTAAATAATATACCAAATAAACTCCAAAAATCTTTACAAATTCATGGTAAAATGAATCAGTAACATATTATTTTCCCACGAAATTTCATTAATTTTAGAATCTGTTTGGTATATAATTTAATTTTTCTTCGTCAAAAGATGTTTTTTGAAGAGTTTTCCATTTTTAAAACACAATTTGCGGAAAAAATCAGAAAAATACAGAAATATTTTGAGAACAATGCACCTACCTGTGGTGAAGATCTCCGCCCAATCCAAAAAAATATAAAAAATCCTGCCGCCGCCGATCCGCTCCGCCGTCTTTCGCTTTCTCTGGAGTGTTTAGAGGGAGTGATTGAGGGAGTGAAGAGATAATGGAAGAAGAATATTAGGGAGAGGGATGGAAGAATATATTGAGGAAAGGGATTGGAGGGAGTGATTAGAAGAGATAATGGAAGAGAAAGAGATAATGGAAGATAAATTTCTTTTTTTTTTCCTCTCCCTCTTATGGATGGGAAGGGAGATATATATAGGGAGAGAAAGAGAGAGAGAGAGATATGTTGGTGGAGAGCTCATCATGTTGTCCCTCTTAGTGGAGAATCCATCATTATTGTTCTTAGTGGAGGGCCCATCATGTTTCTTAGTGGAGAGTCCATCATCATTGCTCTTAGTGGAGGGCCCATCATGTTTCTTAGTGGAGAGTCCATCATTATTGCTCTTAGTGGAGGGCCCATCATGTTGTCTTAGTGGAGAGCTACCATCATTGCTCTTCATAAGAGGCCTCACAAGAGGCCCCACTGAGGCCCCACAACGCGGGCCCCACAATGTGGGCCCTCGGTTGATTCGATTTTAAACAAATGTTCAATGCGGGCCCACCAAACGAGTCCAAATTTAATCAAAATGCATCATGCGGCCCCACCAAATGGGTCCAACTTTCTCGATCCAAATTTAATCGAAGCACCCAATGCGGGCCCACCAAACGGGTCCCAATTCTCTCTGGTTTAGATTTTTCTGAATAATCCTTCTCAACATTTAGCGGGAAAATGCGAAACACGACGGAAATGACCAAAAATATTTAGAAATGTAACAAACGGATGCGGGAAAGAAAGACATTGGAAAACCGACGGAAAACAAACCCTAATTTCTTTATCGATTAAGGTAGAGCAAAATGGGGTGTCTACACACCCCAATGCTCCCATAAACGCCTTCACTACATTATCCTTTAACTATGCCAACGGGCCCGCTCCCCGAGGCCAATCAATGGACTAAAGGTCATATCACGATAACATGCAAAGACGGCGCTATCACTGGAGCACGCCACGTGTCGCCCCCAGATCTACATAAAGCCTAACCTTCATAAAGGAAGTAGAGGGTAAAGGGCAAAATCATACGAATTCGACACGCCTCGCTATCCCGACCCCATGCAGGTTCGGGCCCCCCAAAAAAAAAACAACAAAAAAAAAGAAAAAAGAAAAAAAGGGAGAGCGCCCGGAAGGGTCGGAGCATCGCAAATCCTTGCAAACACAGAGATTCTCCATCACAAGCCAAGAACAACATTAAGAGATATGGCCCAAATACACATAAACTACCCATTAACATCCTCCTGGCCCATAGGCCTACAAAAATAAAGGGAAACCAAAAAACAGCACAGGGCACGCAGGCCTCAGAAATCCCCGCCAGAGAAGGGGATAGACACGCAGGAAAACATAGAAAGCCAAAGCTTAATCGGAGAACGACTCCTCCCCAGAGGAGTTCCCCTCCTCCTCCCAAGAGGTCTCCAGCAGGGGGTCCACCTCATATTCCAACAGCTGCTCGTTGAGAAGATGAACTTTCTTCTGTAGAACCTCGTTCTCCTGCTTCAAATCCTCGATCTCCTGACCCATCTTCGAAACACGCCCACGCAGTTCCGTTCCCTGACGATAGGCTCGAGAGAAAAACGACCACTCCCGGGCAACGCGGGACCTGGACAATCTGTCCTTCCTAGGCAGGGAAGAAAGGCGAAGGGGGGGGGGGGGGAAGCCCGACGAAGCGCCCGGGACCCTCTTAGCCTTCTTCCGACGAGCCACGAGATCCTCCCCCGGATCGGAGGACAAGTCAGGGTCGCTCGACGACTCCTGGAGGAAACAGGCCTTGCCCCTAACTCGTGAAGAAGAGTCAGACATGTTGCTGGAGAATATACGAAAAGAACCCCTACCGCAAAAGAAAGAAGAAGAGAGACGAGGAGCCACAAAAAGACACCAGGGTAATTCCCCTCTTTTAAACTCGGGAAAGAAATCCTGGTGCCTCGAGACAACGCAGCCTTCCTAACGACGCCGCCGCTTCCCAAGGACAGCCGCCGGATAAAACGGCACGTCTCCACGCACCCCGGAGCCCTCGTAAATATCCTCATCATGACTTAGCTCGAACAAAACGTTACTCCCTTGGCCCATTCAATGGACCAAAGGAGTAAGGGGGAGTTATGATGGGGCACAAATACGGCTACGCTCCCAAATATCGCCACGTGTCATCCATGCACGAGCAGAGCCCAACCATCATGAAGAAGGGTGTTGGAAAACGGCAAAGACCACACATTCATGACACATGTCGCCCTCTCACCACCCAGGCCTCATCATCACAAATTAGGGAAGGAAATGGCTGCCAAAGTGTGGGACCCGATCCCGCGAGAGGGGTGGTGGCGCGAGAGCCGCCACGCACTATCTCTTGGTCTCTCGTACCCACGCGATTGGCGTGTGCCTTTTATTATTAATTTTAATTCATCTTTTATGTGAACTTGGGATCACTAAGGCAATCCGAATTCCACACAAAAGAGACTGACAGAGTCGCCACCTAGATGTGGGATCTAGGACCCATAATTAACCAGAAATCTAGACTCGCTACCTGGTTACAAGAATGGAAGGTATGGGGATTTATCCACCACATGCACCATTCCTGCCCGATAATCGGTCTTCAATTCCAAAAGTTAACTCTTTTAAATTCATTTTTAATGGCTCATTCAACTCTCTGTTAATGTGCTATCTATGTGACATGCATCCTATGATCTAATTTCAATGTGAATCCTAAATGTGTATCTTGATTTCTTAATTGGTTTGGATTCAATCTAAGTGAAAGTTCTCCTAAAATTCTAATTTCATGGAAAATCCTAAGTGATTTGATTGTTTCAACAGTTTTAAAAGTGATTAGCCCGAGTCCTCAGATGATCTGGTATTCATCCAAAGAAGCCTACGTATCCCCGCCTCCACGAGAATCAAGGCAACGTAGTTCTTCGCGCCTATTCTAAGCTAGGATGCCTAAGACACCTAGACTTCTATCCTAGACTCGATCTAAAAGACCGAACCGGTTATTAAAGTTTCTTGTACGATTATTTAAATTTCAGTGAATTGTGGATTTTATGACACCCTATATGCCCTAACTAAATGCAGATTAGCCCTAAGCTAATGCAGGTGGTTCTTACAACCTATGTGTGACTAGGCTGTATTTCTTAAGGAAAACCAAGGGTGGACTAGCGTATCATACTCTAGTCATCACTCGGCGATGTGGATCGCCGACTGACCGGACGGAGGCGCTCCTATAACTCTAGGACAGACCCCTAACTCTAAAACAAGCACACAACAAACAAACAATCAAATAACCTATCAAAAGAAAAACCCTAACTCTAAAACTCTCTATCTAGGAGAAACTCCTAACTCTAGAAGAAGATCTTTTGAAAACAAGATTTTAAAGGTTTTTTAAGAAGGTTTAAAATAGTTATTTACAAAAAAGTTTGGCTGGACTTGGGATGTAAATCCCAAGCTGCACTACGTACCTCGGAAGAGGATCAAGCCAACGTAGTTCGAAACGAACTCTCAAACTACGCTTCTAAAAGAAACACTCACACTTCAGATTTTTTTAAGGTTTTTTTATATTTTCAAATGTTTTTGATATTTTTAAAGTTTTCAAATGTTTTTGAGTTTTAAATTTCTAATGTTTTTGGATTTTAAAGCTTTTCCAATGCTCTGAATCTTTAAATGTTTTCAATCTTAAAGGGAATACGCAAGAACAACCATAAACTAGGGCAAAGCCCTAAATCCAAAAGGGGAAACCCCGAATAAGCAACTAACGTCTCAAAGAGACGAACCACAACAAGAAAGATAGCGTCCCAAGAAGAGAGAAAACGATCCAAGATCCCAAGCAAGCAAAGCTCTAATAAGACTGAGTTAGTCTCTAATAAGAGCGAAGTAATCAACAACTCTAAAGGAGAAACTCCGAACTAACAACACTAAAGGGGGGAAACAAATGAGTCAGAGACTCTCTAATACTACAACTTAGAGGAGGAATGAGTCAAAGACTCCCAAAAAACGCCAACAGAAGAACCAATGAGTAAAAGACTCCCTAGTAATACCACAAAAGAACGAATGAGTCAAAGACTCTCTAATAATACCTACTAAGAAAACGAAGTGAATCAAAGACTCTCTAAAAGAAAAGGAAACACGAGTCAGAGACTCCACTAACACCCACTAAAGGATAGATGAGTCAAAGACTCTCTAAAAGAAATGGAAACATGAGTCAAAGACTCCACTAACACCAACTAAAGATAAATGAGTCAAAGACTCTCTAAGAGAAAAGGAAACACGAATTTGAACATTTGGCAGAGGTAAAACACCCAGCCGGGCCGGACAGCTACCTAGCCCTAGGGTGCAACAAATGTGCAACCCAATACCCATAAGGGTAGGGGTATGAAGCCAAGCCGAGTAGGGTGTTCTCCCAAAACCAAACGGCGCACAAAGAGGACTAACGAGAGAATGAGACCGGGCGGGTCTCCCAAACACACACAAAGATGAAGGTGCTTTAGAGATTTTAAGATGATTTTCACTTAATTTTTATTTTTTAATGGATTTTACCAATTTTTAACCATATGAGTGATTTTACAAGTGAAGCTGTTGCAAACGAACTCGAAATGAGTTGAAACTTCTCCACCAACAAGATATGATGAGATGTAATTTACTGGAAGATTTTTACAGATTTTTACATTAAACTCATATTTAATATGGATTTAAAAATTAATTAACCAGATTGCAAAAATAACACATAAACTACTAGAAATAGATATCTAAATTCCATGAAATTTCTACAGTAGTAAGAGATAAGTGAAAATAGCATGCTGTGAGATTTCCATGAATTTAGAAAACTATTTACTATCAGTTTCGGATTTTTCAAATTTCAAACCAGATTATGAATTAACACTACAGCTCATATGAAAAAAGATCCAAATCACTTGAAAATTTTACAGAAGCAAGAAGTATAGAATTTAAGACTACTGTAAAACTTTGGAGAATTTTATCTGTGATTTGACGTCAGTAACAATTCTCCCAAAATCTGATAATTTTCAAAGAATGCGTAAAATAATATACCAAACAAAATCCAAAAATTCTCACAAATTCATGGTAGAATGTATCATTATCATATTATTTTCCCACGAAATTTCATTATTTTTGGAATCTGTTTAGTATATCGTTTAGTTTTCTTTGTTAAAAAATCATGCAAAAATCCGAAAATATACCAAATAATTCTAAAAAAAATTCCGAGAACGGTGTACCTACCTGTGATCGAAATCCTCGCCGAATCCGAGAGCCGAAAAACTCGAAAATTCCGCCTCCGTGCGATCGCTTCCGCTTTCTTTCTCTTTTTGCTTCTTTTTTGTTTCTTTTTCTTCTTTTCTTGTTTCTTTTCTTTTTTTTTTCTTTTCAACCCCTCATAGCAACTTTGTTAGAACACATGATAGAAGAGAAATGAGTTCTCCTTCTCTTACTCACCCTCATTGAACCATTTATAGCAAAGGAAATGGGAGGGTGGTGGCCACCATTGTGGACTTATTCCATGGTAGGTGGCCACCATTGTGGACATATTCCATGGTAGGTGGCCACCATTGTGGACATTGAATTTTGACATGTGTGTGGCCCCATGCATGTTTTTTAAAGTCCTTTTGAGTAGGTAAAAGATAATCCAAATGGGTCCCATATGTGACCAAATTCCCAATTGTGCATAAAATCATATGCCCCACTCCAAAGTATGATCGGAACCGTTCATTTGATGGGCGACAATGTGATTTAATTTGTGCTCCGCTAATCAATCCTATGGGCTGATCCAAGCCATCCAATAGATCAAAATGTGAATATGTTACCCCATTTTTAAATCACTCCCATTTGATGATCCGAACCGTCCATTTGATGGGCGACAATTGATGATCTTGACCGTTCAAATAGTGGGCTGCGATGTGATTTAATTTTGTGCTCCACTAATCAATCCTATGGGCTGATCCAAACCATCCAATAGATCAAAATGTGAATATGTTACCCCATTTTTAAATCACTCCCATTTGATGATCCGAACCGTCCATTTGATGGGCGACAATTGATGATCTTGACCGTTCAAATAGTGGGCTGCGATGTGATTTAATTTTGTGCTCCACTAATCAATCCTATGGGCTGATCCAAACCATCCAATAGATCAAAATGTGAATATGTTACCCCATTTTTAAATCATTCCCATTTGATGATCCGAACCGTCCATTTGATGGGCGACAATTGATGATCTTGACCGTTCAAATGGTGGGTCGCAATGTAAATTGGTTGTGCCCCCTTAAATCATTCCTCTATGACGATCCAGACCATCCAATTGATGGGTCCCCTACCTAAGTAGGTTGTGTCCTCCTAAATCATTTCAATGGGCTGATCCGAGTAACTCAACCTGATGATCGAAACAAAATTGGTTGTTAAAACGACTTCTCTGAGATCTTGACCGTTCTCTTGATGATCATCTTTAGGTGTTGGATCGAAGTAGGTTCAAAACTCATTTTTCACTAAAACAATGTGCGGGCCACCCTGTTTGATCCAAATCTAAACAAATGCTCAAGACGGGCCCATCAATCGGATCCAAATTCTCTCTTGTTCGGATTCTTGGGAATAATCTCTCTCAACACTTAACGGAAAAGTGCAAAACATGGCGGAAATGATTGAACGGGATTTCGCCCAAGCATAGCGAACTTGGGTCCGGTCAAAATGGGGTGTCTACAGATGCCCCTCTTTGGCAAAGCGTGTGTAACACGCGAATGGCAAAGCTGAACAGACGACACATTTTGACTGACCCGAAAGCAAAGCAAATTTTTGGGTTTTCAGTTTTAAAACGATATTCACAGAGATAAAACTCTACCAACAATAGGGAGATAGCCTCTCACCGACTCTTAACTCGGCAACGACAACTCAAAGAGATAGTCTCTCCCTAATACTCATGACTCAACTGTTTAAATCAATACGCAAAGACTCTATTAAAGCAAACACAAACATACTCTGTTAAAACAAAGCTTTTAAGAAAACGAACCCAATAAAATTACCTTAAAGAAAGCAGACCACTATCGATGCAGACGTAAATCAATCCTTCAAAGAATATCAAATCAAATTACTCAAAGAGTATGTAACACTCATAGAGTCTCAAATCAAACACTCAGAGAGCTTCAAACACATAGAAATCTTTATACTCAAAGAGCCTCAACCACCCGAAGAGTCTGTAACACTCAAAGGGTCTCAACTACTCAAAGAGTCTCAAACACATGCAAAAACCTTTATACTCGAAAGAGTCTCAACTACATAGAGAAACCTTTATACTCAAAGAGCCTCAACTACCCGAAGAGTCTGTAACACTCAAAGGGTCTCAACTACTCAAAGAGTCTCAAACACATCAAAGAAACTATTTATACTCAAAGAGTCTCAACTACCCGAAGAGTCTGTAACACTCAAAGGGTCTCAACTACTCAAAGAGTCTCAAACCAACATAAAACATTTATACTCAAGGAGTCTCAACTACCCGAAGAGTCTATAACACTCAAAGGGTCTCAACTACTCAAAGAGTCTCAAATCAACACAAAAATATTTATACTCAAAGAGTCTCAACTACCCGAAGAGTCTGTAACACTCAAAGGGTCTCAACTACTCAAAGAGTCTCAAATACACACAAAAAACCTTTATACTCAAAAAGTCTCAACTACCCGAAGAGTCTGTAACACTCAAAGGGTCTTAACTACTCAAAGAGTCTCAAACCGACACGAAAATATTTATACTCAAAGAGTCTCAACTACCCGAAGAGTCTGTAACACTCAAAGGGTCTCAACTACTCAAAGAGTCTCAAACCAACACAAAAACATTTATACTCAAAGAGTCTCAACTACCCGAAGAGTCTGTAACACTCAAAGGGTCTCAACTACTCAAAGAGTCTTAAATACACCAAAAAAACATTTATACTCAAAGAGTCTCAACTTCCCGAAGAGTCTGTAACACTCAAAGGGTCTCAACTACTCAAAGAGTCTCAAATTACAACATAAAAACATTTATACTCAAAGAGTCTCAACTACCCGAAGAGTCTGTAACACTCAAAGGGTCTCAACTACTCAAAGAGTCTCAAATTAACACAAAAACGTTTATACTCAAAGAGTCTCAACTACCCGAAGAGTCTGTAACACTCAAAGGGTCTCAACTACTCAAAGAGTCTCAAAACAAATCAAAACATTTATACTCAGAGAGTCTCAATTACCCGAAGAGTCTGTAACACCCAAAGGGCCTTAACTACTCAAAGAGTCTCAAATCAACACAAAATTTTTATCGATCTTATATCGAGTTCATTGATAGCATAGCTATCTCCTGCCGAGAATAAATGGGAGTGCATGATCTTTGCTGAAAGCAAAACTCAAGTAGATTGATGAGATTTTTAGGTGCTGACTCTCTTTAACAGATGAAAAGCATTCTAATGAGGTTTGAAGGATGCAGGAGTAGATTATATACCCCGCTGGGAATTGAAGTTTATGAAACTTTGACTCCAAAAGAAACAACTTGATCAAGGAATTCAACTCAAAGAGTATGTTCAAGCTTCTCTGGTTTCTATTTGCTAAGAATGGATATCCCAGTTATCATTGTGTAATATCTTTTATGACGCAAGTCATAAAAGATGCCCCTAGTATGATGTGCTTCCATGACAAGGTTTTAAGAAAGCAGAATTCTTTGGTATAATGGTAAGACCACCTTCACAAAGGCTGAACGTAAGAGTTCTTCATTTTGCTCAGTGCTTGAGGCTTTGATGTTTCAGGCAGGTCTGAATAACAAATCTCTTGCCCTTCTTTGATTCTTAAACCAGGATCTACTCTAGATTTTTCTTTACATTTCGGAAGGTGTACACCCATTCTCTCCAGTGCCAAACACTTTTGATTTTAAAAGAAAACAATGAGAAACAAGGAACAGACTCCTAAGGACTCTTTCAAAGAAGACTTACAATATTCATGGGACTTGACTAAATTTTGATTCACTCTTAAATCAAATGTGTTATTTTTAAATGGTAAGATCAGCCACTCTTAGAGTAGTCTCAAAAACCATGCCAAAAGGCTCTAGTTTCCTCCATCAGGACATCCGTCATGGTTATACCCCTTCGGATTGCTCGGTTTTAATGCCCCTAGTTTAAAAAGGTGTCAAAGTAAGCCTTGCTGACACTATTTGGATTCCAAGATCCTACCCTATGCAGTGATTGTTTCTCCGTCTTCTTGAGTCTCCTCTTCAAAAGAAGTCACAACTTTTAATTTTCAAGTTTTCAGTCTAAAAGACCACTTGTCTCAACTTTTATTTCCAAGTTTTCAGTCTAAAAGACTACTTGTCCTAACTTTTGCTTGCACTCGAACTTAGGAATTCTACGTAACTGAGGAACTTCTTCTGCTTCTATTCAACTCAACTTTTCATGGGAAGTATTTGCCTCTGACTAGATTGTCTCTTCAAGTTTTCAATCCAGCATACCACTACCCTTACTTTCTGATAAGTCAATCATTTTGCTTGTTGACTTAGTAAGAAAAACGACTTTCACCTTTCTCTAGGCCGCCCTTTCGGGTTTTCAACCTAGCGGGTCTTCAGACTCTCATTCTTTTCTTTCTGTTTTTCTTTTCCTTCGCCTCGAACCTTTGCTTGTTTCACCAGAAGGATTTTTTTTAGGTGGGCTCGGGTTCAAAAGGGTTGAATACCTAAGGTTCTAAGGATTTGGACCGAATCTGGTCTAGCCAGATTACCTACGTACCCCAAAAATGGAGGATCAGGTCCGCGTAGTTCGCTTAAGGATTTTTCAAAGAACGGTTTAGCATTTAGCTTCAAAATTTTGAAAAGGGATTTTATCCCAAGGTTTGACCGAACTTGAATTAATCAAGTTGCCTACGTACCCCTGAAGAAATGAGGATCAGGTCCGACGTAGTTCGGGTGCATAAATGCCCCGGGTTTATAATGTGTTTGAAAAGAAACATTGGCTTTAAATTGTTGGCCCAAAGGGTTCTCAAAAGGATTTTAAAACGTTAGGATTTTGGCTATAAAAGTTCAAACGCCCAAGGATGGCCTCCTGATGTATTTGATGTATAAGCTCTTTTGCTTAAGGTTCAAAGGCTTAAAAAATTTTCTAGGAGTCTGACGGCATGTCAGGCAAAACTTCAACCACTGTGCTCCACTCTCATCTCAAAGATCTTGGATTTATGCTCAAGATTCCACCACTCCTTGTCCGAAAATCTTCTCTCAGTATTTCATCAGCTCCACAGGATGTCTGATGCTTATCTCTTTAAAATTTTACTCTTCAACTGGATGTCTAAAGCAGATGAAGTCTTGCTTTGCTCAACGACAGGGCATTCCCCTGGTTTATCCTTATAGGATCAAGCAAGACTACCTCAAACCCCTCTAAACAGGTTTATCAATTCTTTGCGCTCCTTAGGAGATAAAGTTTTTCCAATCCATTTCTCCCGAGTTTCGAATTTCGATACCACTATCAATGGCTTCGATTTCTTCTTCAAGTGGCTATGCTCGACGCTCTTCCTCTCGTTTGACCATCTTTCAAATCTCGAGGGGAATTTCGTCTGCATTCTCATCCGAGAAGGGGGTCTTGTAGTTGTTTTAAACATTTAATCCAAGAGTGAATCATAAAAAATTGAAGATACAGACTCAAATGCTTTATTGAATTGAAATACTTTGAAGTACATAGATGACTTTGAACGCGCCTCAGTAGGCTCTACATTGAATTTAATCAAAAAGCTAAACACCGACTCTGAACGAGAAAGACTGATTGACATGACACATTTTCTTTTCTTTTTTTAACATCAACATAACTGAACTTTTCCAACTTCGAGAGAAGAAAGTTGATGTACACTCAATGAAAGACAAATCTAAAGACACAGGACACTTCTTCAAAGGTAGTGAACCGGCACTGAAAGTTTATAGGTGATACACCTTTCTTCATGATAATGATAATTACAAAGTTCGATCCCGAAGTAGGAATCCCAGAAAAGGCAACTCCACAAGGTCTAGGTTAAATGGGGCAACAAAAGGCTTATGCTGACAATGTGGGTAAAGCAATAGACTGATGTATCGAATGAATTCAGAAATGGTCAGTCTTTTGGAAGAAGGGCTTTTTGTTGAACACAGACTTTTGACTTAGAAGCAATCACACTATCTCAATAGTCATGGGATAAAAATTCTAAACAAATAGAGAAAAGAGTAATCTTGAAATACATCAACGGGTATGTTAATTTGGAAAGAATCCTCAATCTATTCCTTAAGATGTTCTTTGGGTATAACCGTTCTTCTTTTGGGAATGAAAGAGTCAGGAACGATAAACATCCCTAATCAGAATAAGTTTCGATCTCAGCAACGATCATGCACTCAAAGAATACAGGTAAGATCAAACTTTTCCATCAATGATTTCGATATGATCCAAAGGTAAAAGATATATGATAGGTAAACATTGATCAATGAAAAATCAATGGCTCAGATAATAGACCATGGCCATAAGAATGACAAAAGTAGAGTCCAGGGCCAGATCTAAAATCTGAATGATGGATATCAACAACTGTAGATCAATATGATTAGATCAAGATGAGATGAGATAGCATAAGATTGCTTTCAACGGATGGATCATGAATGACTAATCCTATGAGATCTTTGGAAATGAATGGGATTTACATCCTAACCCCAAAGGAAAAGTTTTTTAATCTTCGCACATTTTATCAGTGTTACCTGAAGGCATCAACCCTAACCCTAATCTAGCGGAGTGGAGAGAGGATCTCGACTCATGACTTTGTTTGTGTACCTAGGACCGATCGTAGCCATTGAAAGATGGATTACGGCCTAATCTAGACACAAATGGGTAGGATATCCTAAACTAGGCTCACACACACAATTGGGTAAGATATCCTAAACTAGGCTCACACACGTGATGCACATGTGTTCGTATACTACATGCATGTGTGGGTTAATCTAGGGGTAAGGCCAAGAGTTCCCTTAGCGCGAATCCGTGTTCGATATACTGTACCAGTGTCCGGCGTATCAGTACGTGAACAAGAGATCCGTTTACGTACCATAAAGGTACTAGGCTAAGGGTGGAATGCTTCTCTAGCACAGAGGCACCAGGTGATGAAATCCCAGTCAACCATGCTAGATAACACTCCGGGTTCCTAAAATAGGACGTGTGTGCATGTGAGATGCAGGGGTTTAGATGAAAGTGATGTAAGTGTGTGCAATAAGTTCGCGCAATCTATGATGCCTTCAGGTTTTGTTAGATTAAGTTTGAGTAAATGTGATGAGAAAATAAAGCATACAAACTAATCTAACAAGCATAAAAGAGATAGAGTTTTCATGAGCCAGTTGAAATAGATTCAAATGAGTTATCCTTTGGAATTGTAATGAAGTTAGGTTGTCCCCAGCAGAGTCGCCAGTCTGTGGGACCCGATCCCGCGAGAGGGGTGGTGGCGCGAGCCGCCACGCACTATCTCTTGGTCTCTCGTACCCACGCGATTGGCGTGTGCCTTTTATTATTAATTTTAATTCATCTTTTATGTGAACTTGGGATCACTAAGGCAATCCGAATTCCACACAAAAGAGACTGACAGAGTCGCCACCTAGATGTGGGATCTAGGACCCATAATTAACCAGAAATCTAGACTCGCTACCTGGTTACAAGAATGGAAGGTATGGGGATTTATCCACCACATGCACCATTCCTGCCCGATAATCGGTCTTCAATTCCAAAAGTTAACTCTTTTAAATTCATTTTTAATGGCTCATTCAACTCTCTGTTAATGTGCTATCTATGTGACATGCATCCTATGATCTAATTTCAATGTGAATCCTAAATGTGTATCTTGATTTCTTAATTGGTTTGGATTCAATCTAAGTGAAAGTTCTCCTAAAATTCTAATTTCATGGAAAATCCTAAGTGATTTGATTGTTTCAACAGTTTTAAAAGTGATTAGCCCGAGTCCTCAGATGATCTGGTATTCATCCAAAGAAGCCTACGTATCCCCGCCTCCACGAGAATCAAGGCAACGTAGTTCTTCGCGCCTATTCTAAGCTAGGATGCCTAAGACACCTAGACTTCTATCCTAGACTCGATCTAAAAGACCGAACCGGTTATTAAAGTTTCTTGTACGATTATTTAAATTTCAGTGAATTGTGGATTTTATGACACCCTATATGCCCTAACTAAATGCAGATTAGCCCTAAGCTAATGCAGGTGGTTCTTACAACCTATGTGTGACTAGGCTGTATTTCTTAAGGAAAACCAAGGGTGGACTAGCGTATCATACTCTAGTCATCACTCGGCGATGTGGATCGCCGACTGACCGGACGGAGGCGCTCCTATAACTCTAGGACAGACCCCTAACTCTAAAACAAGCACACAACAAACAAACAATCAAATAACCTATCAAAAGAAAAACCCTAACTCTAAAACTCTCTATCTAGGAGAAACTCCTAACTCTAGAAGAAGATCTTTTGAAAACAAGATTTTAAAGGTTTTTTAAGAAGGTTTAAAATAGTTATTTACAAAAAAGTTTGGCTGGACTTGGGATGTAAATCCCAAGCTGCACTACGTACCTCGGAAGAGGATCAAGCCAACGTAGTTCGAAACGAACTCTCAAACTACGCTTCTAAAAGAAACACTCACACTTCAGATTTTTTTAAGGTTTTTTTATATTTTCAAATGTTTTTGATATTTTTAAAGTTTTCAAATGTTTTTGAGTTTTAAATTTCTAATGTTTTTGGATTTTAAAGCTTTTCCAATGCTCTGAATCTTTAAATGTTTTCAATCTTAAAGGGAATACGCAAGAACAACCATAAACTAGGGCAAAGCCCTAAATCCAAAAGGGGAAACCCCGAATAAGCAACTAACGTCTCAAAGAGACGAACCACAACAAGAAAGATAGCGTCCCAAGAAGAGAGAAAACGATCCAAGATCCCAAGCAAGCAAAGCTCTAATAAGACTGAGTTAGTCTCTAATAAGAGCGAAGTAATCAACAACTCTAAAGGAGAAACTCCGAACTAACAACACTAAAGGGGGGAAACAAATGAGTCAGAGACTCTCTAATACTACAACTTAGAGGAGGAATGAGTCAAAGACTCCCAAAAAACGCCAACAGAAGAACCAATGAGTAAAAGACTCCCTAGTAATACCACAAAAGAACGAATGAGTCAAAGACTCTCTAATAATACCTACTAAGAAAACGAAGTGAATCAAAGACTCTCTAAAAGAAAAGGAAACACGAGTCAGAGACTCCACTAACACCCACTAAAGGATAGATGAGTCAAAGACTCTCTAAAAGAAATGGAAACATGAGTCAAAGACTCCACTAACACCAACTAAAGATAAATGAGTCAAAGACTCTCTAAGAGAAAAGGAAACACGAATTTGAACATTTGGCAGAGGTAAAACACCCAGCCGGGCCGGACAGCTACCTAGCCCTAGGGTGCAACAAATGTGCAACCCAATACCCATAAGGGTAGGGGTATGAAGCCAAGCCGAGTAGGGTGTTCTCCCAAAACCAAACGGCGCACAAAGAGGACTAACGAGAGAATGAGACCGGGCGGGTCTCCCAAACACACACAAAGATGAAGGTGCTTTAGAGATTTTAAGATGATTTTCACTTAATTTTTATTTTTTAATGGATTTTACCAATTTTTAACCATATGAGTGATTTTACAAGTGAAGCTGTTGCAAACGAACTCGAAATGAGTTGAAACTTCTCCACCAACAAGATATGATGAGATGTAATTTACTGGAAGATTTTTACAGATTTTTACATTAAACTCATATTTAATATGGATTTAAAAATTAATTAACCAGATTGCAAAAATAACACATAAACTACTAGAAATAGATATCTAAATTCCATGAAATTTCTACAGTAGTAAGAGATAAGTGAAAATAGCATGCTGTGAGATTTCCATGAATTTAGAAAACTATTTACTATCAGTTTCGGATTTTTCAAATTTCAAACCAGATTATGAATTAACACTACAGCTCATATGAAAAAAGATCCAAATCACTTGAAAATTTTACAGAAGCAAGAAGTATAGAATTTAAGACTACTGTAAAACTTTGGAGAATTTTATCTGTGATTTGACGTCAGTAACAATTCTCCCAAAATCTGATAATTTTCAAAGAATGCGTAAAATAATATACCAAACAAAATCCAAAAATTCTCACAAATTCATGGTAGAATGTATCATTATCATATTATTTTCCCACGAAATTTCATTATTTTTGGAATCTGTTTAGTATATCGTTTAGTTTTCTTTGTTAAAAAATCATGCAAAAATCCGAAAATATACCAAATAATTCTAAAAAAAATTCCGAGAACGGTGTACCTACCTGTGATCGAAATCCTCGCCGAATCCGAGAGCCGAAAAACTCGAAAATTCCGCCTCCGTGCGATCGCTTCCGCTTTCTTTCTCTTTTTGCTTCTTTTTTGTTTCTTTTTCTTCTTTTCTTGTTTCTTTTCTTTTTTTTTTCTTTTCAACCCCTCATAGCAACTTTGTTAGAACACATGATAGAAGAGAAATGAGTTCTCCTTCTCTTACTCACCCTCATTGAACCATTTATAGCAAAGGAAATGGGAGGGTGGTGGCCACCATTGTGGACTTATTCCATGGTAGGTGGCCACCATTGTGGACATATTCCATGGTAGGTGGCCACCATTGTGGACATTGAATTTTGACATGTGTGTGGCCCCATGCATGTTTTTTAAAGTCCTTTTGAGTAGGTAAAAGATAATCCAAATGGGTCCCATATGTGACCAAATTCCCAATTGTGCATAAAATCATATGCCCCACTCCAAAGTATGATCGGAACCGTTCATTTGATGGGCGACAATGTGATTTAATTTGTGCTCCGCTAATCAATCCTATGGGCTGATCCAAGCCATCCAATAGATCAAAATGTGAATATGTTACCCCATTTTTAAATCACTCCCATTTGATGATCCGAACCGTCCATTTGATGGGCGACAATTGATGATCTTGACCGTTCAAATAGTGGGCTGCGATGTGATTTAATTTTGTGCTCCACTAATCAATCCTATGGGCTGATCCAAACCATCCAATAGATCAAAATGTGAATATGTTACCCCATTTTTAAATCACTCCCATTTGATGATCCGAACCGTCCATTTGATGGGCGACAATTGATGATCTTGACCGTTCAAATAGTGGGCTGCGATGTGATTTAATTTTGTGCTCCACTAATCAATCCTATGGGCTGATCCAAACCATCCAATAGATCAAAATGTGAATATGTTACCCCATTTTTAAATCATTCCCATTTGATGATCCGAACCGTCCATTTGATGGGCGACAATTGATGATCTTGACCGTTCAAATGGTGGGTCGCAATGTAAATTGGTTGTGCCCCCTTAAATCATTCCTCTATGACGATCCAGACCATCCAATTGATGGGTCCCCTACCTAAGTAGGTTGTGTCCTCCTAAATCATTTCAATGGGCTGATCCGAGTAACTCAACCTGATGATCGAAACAAAATTGGTTGTTAAAACGACTTCTCTGAGATCTTGACCGTTCTCTTGATGATCATCTTTAGGTGTTGGATCGAAGTAGGTTCAAAACTCATTTTTCACTAAAACAATGTGCGGGCCACCCTGTTTGATCCAAATCTAAACAAATGCTCAAGACGGGCCCATCAATCGGATCCAAATTCTCTCTTGTTCGGATTCTTGGGAATAATCTCTCTCAACACTTAACGGAAAAGTGCAAAACATGGCGGAAATGATTGAACGGGATTTCGCCCAAGCATAGCGAACTTGGGTCCGGTCAAAATGGGGTGTCTACACAAAGCCACGCGCGCCGGCGAGGCAGAGGGACGGCCCAATCCTGCAAAGGAAGTTCTTCTCACCACCCAGGCCTCATCATCACAAATTAGGGAAGGAAATTGCCGCCAAAGCCACGCGCGCCGGCGAGGCAGAGGGATGGCCCAATCCTGCAAAGGAAGTTTTTCCCTCCATAATGATGAAAAGGGCCGCACACCTCCCTTTAAAAGGGGAGGGAAAGGAAGAAGAGGGGGACCTTTTTTTTCTTTTGACCCCGAAAAGCAAGGAATTCACCCATCCTCCACCCCGCAACACCGGAAAAAGAGGCGAGGCAACAACAGAGGAGGCCAGGAATCCCATCCTGCCCTCCCTGCTAGTCCCCTCCGACTCACTCATTTATGCACCCAGAAATGTCCCCGCGCACCGGCCCTGGTAACCCTGGTCAAAACCCCCTCCCTTTCTAGCTGTTCTTTATATTGATTGGTCAAAGGATCTGACTTGGGTGTCGAAGTGGTCGTCCGGGACCCACCCCGGACCCCCTGACCCCCTTTTGTTTGTGATTGCAGACCCCGCGGAGGCCCTCTACCGACCGCGCGATCGCAGACCCGGATCCAAACGCCATCACTAGTTTATAGCTGAAATTGAGGAAATCTCTTCTAAAAATGATTCTGATTTGTGAGCTTGAATAAAATATTCTCAACCGCTCTCCTTTTTCTCTATCTTTTTCCAATCAAAACATTCAGATTTACTCAGAATTCACAATTTCCACATACAATAACAGTTTCAAACAGCTCCGATCAGATCTGCTAGGGTTAGGGTCTCAACAAACATAGATAGAAAGAAATAACATGAAAGTCCTGAAAGTATCAAGTGTATTAAGGAGAATGATGACCATTTTAGTAAGAGGTTGGCTGGGAAATGAGGATCGGAGAAGAAAAGAGGAGTTAGGGTTTAAAGAAAGGAAACAGAGAAGATCAATGGCTTTAAAGAAGAAATTAAAAGATATGAGGTAAGTTTGAGACAAAAAGGTACTCGCCGGAGAGGATGAACTTGCCGGCCGAAGATTTATCTTGCAAGAAAAACAAAAACTAGCCGGCCGAAAAATCTACCGGAATTCGATCGGATAAGATAATAAAAAGGAAAAAGGGTTAGGGTTTCATCAATTTGGGGAATTCTCTGTTCTCTCTCAGCTCTCTCTGGAATTAGTAAAAGAAAACCTAGATTAAAATGGAAAATGAGAATTAAGTTGGTATTTATAGGAATTTTTGAGAATTTATATTGGCACCACTTTTGATAAGGCGGGCGGTTTGAGAGAAAACAATGATGGGTGCACCCCCGAATTGTGTCCCATTATGGCCCTGATTCGCTTCTCACAGGATAAACTCACCCCCGTTTCAGGATAACTTCACCCCCTTCTGCAATTGCACTACGATACCGTCTCAGCTCGTTTGCTAGGCAAACATGCTCGGATTTCGATGAAATTTTAAAGGGACCTAAATGGGACCCTAACCTACCCTAGGAAGAAATTTGGGACACTAGATCATTAATCTACTCGGGTTTTTATTCAAAATAAGGTGTAAAAGGGTTCGGTCAAAATGGGGTGTCTACACTGCTCAACTTACACTTCCTCTGTTTTAATCCTTTGTGACAAGAAAATGCCAAAAGCATTCTGGCTTCTAATAGAGCCACATGAGCAAAACTTTCATCATTGTCTATTCATTATTCCTGATAGAACCCTTGGGCTATTAGGCTAGCCTTGTTTAAAGTTGTTATACCATATTCATCAAGTTTGTTTCTGCACACACCATTTAGTTCCTATGATAGGATGATCAGTAGGTCTAGGTACCAACTTCTATACTTTATTTGTCTCAGACCGATTTAGCTCTTTTTGCATAGCCATCATCCAAAACTCATCTTGTTCAGCTTCACAAATGTATTTTTGCACTGATTCAGCAATTTTATAAAATGACATGCATGAGAGATAGAAAGTAAAAGTTTTGTGATTAATTACTTCTTTGGCATGCTTACCTATTGATATGATTGATCCGACTTATTGGGGCATTGTAGAGAAAGCATCGACACAGATATAAAATGACATGCAGGGAGAGATAGATTCGATGATGTTAGATCCTAACCTCAATAGATCTAATCAATCGTTGGCTTTCTTGGTTATGATCAGACATTCATGAAACCTACTTACGTTCCTTATCCATTGAGAATGCTAAGTATTTTAATTGGAGATTTGCAAACTGTTTCTAAGATAAATACATTTATTTTGAAAACAATATTTTATGAAATATCGAGCTACTCAATTAATTGATAATCTTGTTTTGGGGTGAATATTAAGGGAAATGAGCTATCTTCTTGCTTGGGATTAGACCTTATTTCGTGAAAGGTTGAGATATTGTCGTGACATCATGTGTGACTAATTTAAACTTATATGAAGCAAAAATATATAATCTTGTAAAATAGAAATTAATACGAACTGCGTGCAAGGTCCTTGACAAATACTTTTCAAAAATGGATATAATTTTCAGGGCACAACTTATTTATGATGGAAATGATTCTAATCAAGAATCTTATTTGATAAAAAGGTCCTTCACAAAAACTCTTTTTTTTCTATAAAATGAAGGATATTTGCATATACAGAACTAACTTTAAACAATTTGAGACACGCCAAATGATTTTCTGGATCCTGATCTGATATAATTTTTGGACGATATGATATTGTTCCAAATTAGATCCGATGGATCCAACTATTGAGCCCATGGCTTGTAAAATGAAGTTCAGACCTTTTGGATTTATCGGACCGTCTGGTTACAGACACCCCTACTAAATTTGTGAAAATGGCATCCTAGAAGATAACACCCTCACCATATTTCAATGCACGCCAATATCTTTGCCGGATATTGTTTGGTTGTCCGATTTATTAGTGCCACTGAATGTATCGTCACTTTCGACGTCATTTTCCCTATATAACAAAGCCCCCTATTTACCTCGCACGCCAATATCTTTGCCAGATATTATTTGGTTGTCAAATTTATTATGGTCACTGAATCTAACCTCAATTTCGATATCATTTTCCCTAAATAACAAGGCCCCTTGCCCTATCTCTACCTAAGCCTTTTCTACTTTCTTTAGATATCTGTCATGCCAAGGCTCCAAACCAAGCCTTTTTTTGTAGCGTGGTCTATTGCCATCAATGTTAGAGAAGTTGAAAAGTTGTGGCAGGGCCCTTCTATACGAGGTTCTTCTAATGATCCAACTCGAGAGATAGTCCTTGCCAAACGACATTATGGAATGGGTGATGTAGGAAAAGAAAATGTGGGAATCTCGCAAGCAAGCTTGATTTCTGGTGGTCTACTTCCACGCAGGGTTGTCTTAGTCGGCAACTTGGAGGTAATCATAGAAAATTCATCCATTATTTGTGTTTGTATGTTTACGTACATATCTATGTTTGTATGGGCGCACATGTGTGCTCATGCATTTACATGTGCTTGTATGAAGAATTTTTGAAAGGGATTTTTATCTACAAGTATTTAATTTATAAAATATACTCCGCTTAGCCAATGCTAATATAATTTTGCCAAAAAAGTAATTTTTTGAAAGAAATCTAACAAGTATTTATTTTTGTTGCATGAATTAGACGAACTTGTTTTCTTCAACATGACCTTTTGAGTAACGCTAAAAAGGCAATGTTTTCATCCAAAGATTTTGTTGTCGTAATCCTATGAATTTTTTTATCTCTTTTTATTAAAAAAAATTGTATACATATGTGTCATGTTTCCAACAGAAGGGAAAAATAAGCGGCAAGTCCTATTGCTGCCTAAGAACTATGCCGCCAGGATGTGACTAGCATCGAACAAAGCCTCATCCCCTTATTACTAGGCATCAAGTGGGCAGGCTGTCGATCAAATTTTCTCAGCAGCAAAACTCCAGACGGTTCTTAAAAGATCTAATCGACATGTAATTAATTAACATTGACATTTATTTGAAAATGTACAACATTATTTTTTATACTCTACAATTTGGAGTTTTATAGGTAAGAAACCTTTTACAAGAAACTAGTTAGGGCATTTCAAATAATTTTTTCTTATAAAGGGCAATGATCTGATATAAAACCCTAATATAAACTCTTATATAGAAAAATCCTAAACCTTGAATCTCTTACATGCATAAGTTCATAAATTTACAAATTTTATTATAAATATCTAGTTTTATTTCTCCAAAGGTTATATCTTTTAAGACGAGAATCATTTTTATTAATAAAAATTACCATGTATGAATTGAACCCATTGCCTCTTGTACGCCGATCATGTCCATGATGGTTATGATTTTCAGGGCACAACCTATTTATGGACCAGCCCCACAAATTAATAGTTTGGATCATCCTATGAAGTGGGTCAAATTGTACTTTTTGGAAATTATTAGGCCACAAACCATATATAATCTCATGTGAGACAACCTCGAGATATAATTTCCCATTTTTTAATTAACAGTAAAAAGTTATATTATAATCACCAATGAAAAATATGCGTGGACACCATAAAACTCCTTGTGTTTGGATCCTAGTAAAAGAAAATTTTGAAAGTTTATATTCTGTAGAAAATAAAATGCATTTTTTTTATTTTTTACTTAGAAAATCTTTAAAATAAAAAGAGTGTTGTTCGTAAATTATTGAAAAAAACATTCATTTACTTGTTTATTACAATTCTTAATTTTGATTGCATGGAGACTATTTAAAGCTTTGGAGAATCCCTTTAATGTGTTTATTGGGATCGTCCACCTCACCTCCTGGGGTGTAGGATCTAATTGTTTCGGTTGTTTTCTTAAAGAAAATAAATATTTGGTTTTGAAGGCAACGATCATGTGCACGCTATTTGTCATGCCCTGTCCCCACTGTGTAGATATTGTCCGGTTCTGGGTCATCTACCCTTCCCAGTTTTGTTTTCCAGCAGCACTAACCGTGCCCGACCCACTCCGCGGGGCCCGCCCCTTGGAGATGCTGAAAACCGTATTGCTAATTTTGATGTTTCGTTTTCAGAGTTATTAATTTGGCCCAAGATACCTGTTTTTCAGTTTTTGTCTTGGATAGGCTTTTTGCTACCCCTTTGACTTTAAAATCTCCTGGCTATTTATATATTATATGCCAGTAGTTGGGATAAATAAAATATTTTGTTTATAAAGCTTCCGAAAATTTGCAATATTAGATATTTCTAGATGTTCGGATATGATCTGATAATTTCAAGCGTCCGCAAAATGGTTGTATGTATCGGATTAGGTGCAAAACAGCCATTCAATCAAAATCGATTGATTGCAATTTCTCAAGATGTAATTTGGTGTGGACGACGTTTTATACTTAATCTTTCCTTGTCTAATGAAAGTTATAAAACTAATATGTGACAAGCTTTTATTAAATTTTTTGTCGATAAGTCTTGAAGATTTAGTTTATGAGCAGCTTTCATAAATCAATTCAACTGTTGTGATACTAATAAGGGTGGGAAAGTATCATATTTTGTAATTTTATTAAAAGGACAAAGTTATTCTTTTCATGAGAAATTAGTTCTTATTGTATGATTGAACACCAACAAACATGGATGTGAAAATGTTTTTATTGAATTTGTTGACTATTAGGCATGTAGATTTTAGCTCAACATAATTTTTTATTAATCAAAGACAGATTTAATGATTTATAAACTAGGGTTTAAAAATTGTTGAAAAAAATAAAGTATAAAGAACTACATAGAAGAAACAATTCAACTGTTGATTATCTTGTCTTTCATTAATTCCAGCGGACGCACCGGAAGTCCAATCCTTTGTTCTTCCATCCTGCCGGTAACCATTCCGGCCTCTCGGATCCAAGACATTGGACCTCTATCGGAGTTGGCAGCAAATGTAGACTTCCTTCGCACGAGAGATTTTGATCATTCGCCGAAAGAGGTACCAATTGGAGCTCTATTATTGACGTAGTCACTGGCGAATGTATACTTCCCTCGCTAGAGAAATTTTGATCGTTCGCCGTAAAAGGTACAAATTGGAGCTCTATTATCGGCGGAGTCACTGGCGAATGTATACTTCCCTCGATCGAGAGATTTTGATCATTGCTGAAAGTGGCATGGGCCGGTTGCCTTCATATGTTGCCAGTGCATCATATTCAGACAGATTTTGATCATTGCTGAAAGTGGCATGGGCCGGTTGCCTTCATATGTTGCTAGTGCATCATGTTCAGACATATTTTGATAATTTCTGAGAGTGGCATGGGCAACCCGGTTGCCTTCATATGCTACCAGTGCATCATATTCGGACGCGTGGTACGTCAACAATATGTTAGCTACCCTTTCTATGTCTTCTTCACCTACTACTTCACTGGTGTCCTCTACTAACATAGATTCAAGCGCTTTCTAATCCTTCAAGTCTGAAACTGGGTCATATTTGGGCTTATGTAATCTCTTATCTAGAATAGTGGCATCGTTGGCTTATTGCTCTTCCGTGGACGTAGCTGATACCATACTGGTTGAACCACGTAAATCTGTGTGTTCGTGTATGTAAATTTTTTGCTTATCTTTTGCATATCGTTATTCTGCTGCGTTGTTAATTCCTAAAAGTATTGGGTTTAGTAGGATTTCTTGAGTGAGAACACTTTTAGTTTTCCAATTTTTCTAATAGAGAGAGGGGCAGTGGAGTAAAATGAACACTATATGAATGTGGAGAAAGTTTTAAAGGCAAAGATGAGATGTGAAAAGACTCTTCGTTACGTTTCAATGTAAATGGACACGTGGTCGCATTTTCAGGAGAATCCACAGTATATTTTTCAGAGAGATTTGCTAGCATCCATTGCAGAAGGCATTTTGCAGATGGGCTGTTGCATGAGTGCAGATACCCCCTAAATGAATACAAAATCTGCTAAAAAGTTAGCTTGTGTGGCTGCTCTCAAATGCAACAGCCCATCCGCGAAATGCCTTCTGTGATGGGCGCTAGCAAATCCCATGCTAGATTATGGTGAGACCAGGATCATTGATTCCGTTGGCAAGGCGTTAGATCCATCCGGGTTTACTATAACCGTTTGATCCTGACAAAAAAATTTGCATCGGCCGCAGGTTTTAAGCCCTAAGGCTAGGATCATCCGACAATGCTGTCTGACTATATTAATGACCTAAACGAGATTTATACACGTTTTGATAAGACATAAAAATACAAAGGAATCTTAGCTAATATGGAGATATCCATATTGTTAGAATGTTCAAACTATACAGTGATTGTGCTAAGTATTGGCATATTAGTAGGTGATTTATACTATATACCAATTTAGCAAGAAATGTGGGAGGGACGGGCATCAATCAATTTCTGATTTTGATTGAATTCAATTTCTCCCTTAACACACCTCCGCAATTGAAACAGTGGGGAAATGGTTGTGAGCTTGTCCTGTAGGATTAAGAACTGTTGTGTGCTAAGAGGCTTGGTGAGTGTATCGGCAAATTGATCAGCACTCAAAATAAAGTGGACATCAAGCTCCCACTTGCGAACTTTATCGGGTACAAAATGAAAATCAATCTTGACGTGTTTGGTACGAACGCGGATGACTGGATTGGTTGAGAGATAGATCGCGCCAATGTTGTCACACCATAAAGTGGGAGGACAAGGTAAAGAGATACCGAACTCATGAAGAAGTGATTGTACCAAGGATATTTCGGTAGATGTATTTGCAAGAGCTTTATACTCTGCTTCTCTGCTACAGCAGGTGAACGTTTGATGCTGGAGGGAATTCCTGGAAATAATCATAGAACCGAAGTATACACAATAGCTGCAATTGGACTTACAATCGTTAGGACATCCTGCTCAGTCAGCACGTGATGCAGTGCCAACATGGCAGCCACGTCATACCTAGGTGGATTTGGTGGAGTTCCAAGGTTCATTCCCGCATTAAAGCTTCTGACCGATTTTCAACAAAGTTTTTGGGATATTAAATGGCAGAATGATGGAAAATATTAAACTACAAAGTTGTAGGTCTCTTTGAGATCTTTCCAACAAGTATTTGGGCTTGAAAATTGGACAAGTAGTTAGAAAGTTAGGTCTCTTTGAGATTTTTCCCAGATTATCTTTTTTTAATTCAACAACCTACGCCAAGAATCCAAGAGTGTGTTGGACTACACCGAAGAATTCTACAAACTCATGTCTCGTAATGATATTCAAGAGGGTGAAGATCAACTTGTGGCAGCTATGTTGATGGTTTGAAGTTTTCTATTCGCGATGAAGTGGAAACACATCGATCATTGAGCGTCAATGATGCCTATCAACTAGCCTTGAAGGTGGAGGCTAAGCTTCCTCGTCGTGGTGCTAGGAAGTTTGTTGATGTTCATAGCCTCTATACTTCTTCCGAAGGTGAATCTTCACACGGTGGAGGTGCAAAGTCAAGGTCCGAATATTTCAACAAAAATTCTATAAAATTAGCCCCTACACATCTAGTTGGAAATTAGCCCAATCGTTCCAACAATCCAAAGACTTGTTTCAAGTGTGGTCGGCCATCATTTCAAAGATTGTCCAAAGAGGCAAATAGTGGCCTTCGGTGATTAAAAAACTAATGAGGATCTTGTTGACGATTACAAAATGGACGATTCACTTCATCCCATATATGATGAGGAAGATGATATACAACATGAAGAAAACAAACCCGAAGAAAGAGAGAGTTTGGTGATCCAAAGAGTACTTGCTATAGCAAAGGTTGAATCCGATGATGATTGGCTTCGCTCCAATATTTTCAAGACTCAGTGTAAATCTCATGACAAGGTTTTGTAGACACCCAAGTCAAGGCGGTACTAATGAAAGGTGTCGCGAGGAAGAACCTTATGATGAATCCCAGAGCACTAGTTTGGTTTCTCTCAATCTCTCTTTAATCTACTTTCGAAAAGAAAGGATTTTCGAAAGACGTTTTTACAACCAAAAAGCCTGCTTTTACACAGCACCTGTCTTTTTGGGCAACCGAAAGCCTGTTTTTACACTGCACCCGCCTTTTACGGTATAAACCGGTAAACCTGTTTTCACATGGCATTTCAATCGGTAAAATAACTTTGTGTAAAAAACTTTTATTTTTACCCAAAGGACACTTCGTTTCCTGAAAGCAAGCTATATTAGATTCATTGGAAAGTCCTCAGAACGAGGAATCCAATGGATCTGACCGCATGTGATTCGCAATTCAATCGAAGAAGTTACAAACATTCAAAACTTACTGATAAAAGACAAAAAAATCACATTTTTTTAGATGGGAAAAAGACAAAATTGCCCGCCGGCCTAAATATGATGTCACCTGGGTGTCACCCAATTTCGCTGGGGGCGAAATTCAATTTCGCTCCTATCGAAATTGGGTTCAAATGACCAGCAAATATCCCCCACCCCCCGCAATTTCACCCCCCTCTGGTATTCCCAGTCCAAACCTCTGCTGAATTTCCAGAAAAAACCCTAGTTTACTTGTTTCTAGAAGAGAGAAAGTAGCTTACAACGGGCGTCGGCATTCTGTAGAAATTCTGAAGGTTTGGAGCGACATCCTCTAAATAGCGCCGTTGTTCTATCGAATTTCGCACAATCATGAGCTAATAACGCTGTTGTTCTGCCAAAATCTCGGCAAACCCGAAGCCCTTTTGTCAGAATAGCGTCGTTATGCCACCGATTCTCCGACAAACCCTAAACCTCTTCGTCAACACACCGCCGTTGCACTGCCGAATTTCGGAGAACACAAGGCCCTATTATCTAAATAGCGTTGTTGTTCTGCCGAAATCTCGGCAAAACCCAAAGTCCCTTCGTCAACACAGCGACTTTACGCCGCTGAAATCTCCGCAACTTCGGAACCCTCTCCTTTCAGAATAGTGTAGTTAGGTAAACCTAGGTAAAGAGGCTAAAACTAAAGAACCTCAGATTTGCATAAAGAGGAGATCATTTTGATAAATGAAAAATACACAAATCAAAGCCTAAAGAGGCTAAAACTAAAGAACCTCAGATTTGCAAGTTTAGGCTCAATGGATTTGAAAATGATTTGCCAGAAGGTTGCTTAGTTGGTCTTGGATAGGGTTTAAATAGCCCATGAGGAAATATGACCATTTGAGGGCAAACCCGTAAAAAACAGAGTTGAAAAGTTATACTGTGCAAGCCCCAACGGCTACTTTTTGATACCGGCGCGGTCGACAGAAGTGTCGCGGTTGCCCGCCCTATCGGGTGCTCTCTTTTTATTTTCCACTTTCAAACCTGCACGGCCGACCGGGTCATGGTGGTCACCCGGCAAGAGCAACCTGAACTTTTATATTTTTGTCCAGTTCCCTATCCGCGGTCGCCCGGCCCTATGGCGGTCGACTGGCCCGACCATGATGGATTATTTCTGGCTTTCCACAAACACATCCGCGGTCGCCAGAGGGGCCTGGTCGACCGGCCCTATTTGAAAATCCTTTCTTGGGCCATGGTCTTTGAGCTTTTGTCCAAGGTTTTCTAATATATTTTGGGGGGTGTTAGTGGTTTTCAAAGATGTTGAATTTAATTATAAAAACCATTTGAAAACCTTTGAAAGTGCAAATGCAAATAACAAGAGGACTCCAAATACAATAAAAAATGTAGACCCTTGAGTCCTCTTGGATTGGTTGGATCATCCACACTTTCTTGGACAACTCTGACTTGTGAGTGAACTCTTCAACTTGCTTCAGGGCATGTGACTTCCTCCATTCTTCAAATCATGTTGAGGTACATGAGGTGTAACCAATGCTTGTTCAACTCCAAGCTTCTACTAGCACTTGCTAGGCAACTTGTGTGATCTTTGACTTGAGCTCTTGACTTGAACATCTTCCACGGTTGATGTCTCCAATGTATGTGCAAGCTCTTTGGTCCATTGTGCCTGTTGATACTTAAGCCATGTGTTGTGTTGAGTTGTGTAATGGCGATATGACATGTCAAGTTCCTGTTTAAGACACAACACTCAAGGACAACACATTAGTCCATAAAGACTAATCAATTTAGGTTTGCCAGCACCAAAACAACAAGGAAAAGGTGAATCTATGAACCCTTGGGAACCCTTGGGCTTACATTCTCCCCCTTTTTTATGATGGCAAACCAAATTGATTAGGGAACCCTTGATTCAACGTGTTATAAAATGACAAGCATGAGAGATAGAAAGTAAGAGTTTGGTGATTAATTATTTCTTTGGCATGCTTACCTATTGATATGATTGATCCGACTTATTTGGGCATTGTAGGGAAAGCATCGATACAGATATAGAATGACATGCTGGGAGAGCTAGATTCAACGATGTTAGATCCTAACCTCAATAAATCTAATCATTAGTCGGCTTTCTTGGTTATGATCAGACATTCATGAAACCTACTTATGTTCCTTATCCATTGACAATGCTAAGTATTTTAATTGGAGATTTGCAAACTGTTTATAAGATAAATACATTTATTTTGAAAATAATATTTTATGAAATATCGAGCAACTCGATTAATTGATAATCTTGTTTTTGGGTGAATATTAAGGGAAATGAGCTATCTTCTTGCTTGGGATTAGACCTTATTTACTGTAAGAGTTCAGATATTGTCGTGACATCATTTCAAAGATTGTCCAAAGAGGCAAATAGTGGCCTTCGGTGATTAAAAAACTAATGAGGATCTTGTTGACGATTACAACATGGACGATTCACTTCATCCCATATATGATGAGGAAGGTGATATACAACATGAAGAAATCGAACCCGAAGAAAGAGAAAGTTTGGTGATCCAAAGAGTAATTGCTACAGCAAAGGTTGAATTCGATGATGATTGGCTTCGCTCCAATATTTTCAAGACTCAATGCAAATCTCATGACAAGGTTTTGTAGACACCCAAGTCAAGGCAGTACTAATGAAAGGTGTCGCGAGGAAGAACCTTATGATGAATCCCAGAGCACCAGTTTGGTTTCTCTCAATCTCTCTATAAGCTATTTTCGGAAAGAAAGGATTTTTGAAAGATGTTTTTACAACCGGAAAGCCTGTTTTTACACAGCACCTGCCTTTTTGGGCAACCGAAAGCTCTTTTTACACAGCACCTGCCTTTTACGGTATAAACCGGTAAACCTGTTTTCACACGGCATTTCAATCGGTAAAATAACTTTGAGTAAAAAACTTTTATTTTTACCCAAAGGACACTTCGTTTACTGAAAGCAAGCGATATTAGATTCATTGGAAACTCCCCAGAACGAGGAATCCAATGGATCTGAGCGCATGTGATTCGGAATTCAATCGAAGAAGTTACGAACATTCGAAACTTACCGATAAAAGACAAAAAATCACATTTTTTTCCATGGGAAAAAGACAGAATTGCCCACCAGCCTAAATATGATGTCACCTGGGTGTCACCCATTTTCGTTGGGGGCCCCTATCGAAATTGGGTAGAAATGACCAGCAAATACCCCCCCCCCCCGCAATTTCACCCCTTCTGGTATTCCCACTCCAAACCTTTGTTGAATTTCCAGAAAAAACCCTAGTTTACTTGTTTCTAGAAGAGGGAAAGTAGAGAAACTCTAGGTAGCTCACAACGGGCGTCGGCATTCTCCAGAAATTCTGAAGGTTTGGAGCGACATTCTCTAAATAGCGCCGTTGTTCTATCGAATTTCGCAGAACCACGAGCTAATAACGCTGTTGTTCTGCCAAAATCTCGGCAAACCCAAAGGCCTTTTGTCAGAATAGCGCCATTATGCCACCGATTCTCCGACAAACCCTAAACCTCTTCGTCAACACACCGCCGTTGCACTGCCGAATTTCGAAGAACTCAAGGCCCTATTATCTAAATAGCGTTGTTGTTCTGCCGAAATCTCGGCAAAACCCAAAGTCCCTTCGTCAACACATCGACTTTACGCCGCCGAAATCTCCGCAACTTCGGAACACTCTCCTTTCAGAATAGTGCAGTTACTCTGCCTATTTCTCTTCTGATTCTGGTAAATTTACATTTATTTATTAGGTTTATGTAATTTTCTTTACAAAGTAAGGTACGAGGTGGTGACATCATATGATCTTCGGCTCATATTGCGCTCAGAACTTATGATATAAATTCCTCTAGCTTTCTTTTACTTTCTGCACTGTCTTTTCCGTTAGATTTTAGTTAACCTGATTGTGATCAGTTGGGGACTCATGTAACAACATTCGATCTCAATCAGGATAACTACTGCTTATTTTTGGTCCTTTTGTAAATTCACTTTATTTACATCCTGGAATTAAGCGTAATCTAAGTAAAGGATAAAAAGATAAGTTATCCCGGTTAAATCCTTTGAAAAATGCCAAACTATGTCAAGAGACCGGATTCGTCCGAGCAAGAGGGTGCCTAACACCTTCCCCGGTTGTAACCATAACCCTTACCCAGATATCTGTAAGGACCTTAAATAAATATAGCAAAAATATAAGGTTCTAGACCCAGAGCAAAAGAACCTCTTTGGTTACTGTTCTTCCAACGAAATTCGAGTACCGCTACTCATTTCATTGGAAGAATAGGCATGGGTCCTAGGCCCTAACATAGGTGGTGACTCTGAATCTCTCTTTCTTGCGAAGTTAGGACCCCGATCCAAAGTCTGCAAGAAACGCAGATCCGCAAGTTGCGAACACTTCGCCAGTTGCAGACGCTCCTAAACGAGCGAAATGAAATAAGTGTTAGATTTACTTTCCAGTACCATATGCTTGTTCTGCAGGGATTGCAAGAGGTAATGCTCAAAACTGCCGTCAATTGCGTGAAAATGCCCCGGGAGGCACCTAGGTAAACCTAATTATTTTTATGCAAACACATGCACACACCATATTTTGCATACCTATTACCGTCGGGAGTAACTAGCACTTAGGACGGATGGGCGGTGTTTGGGATTTTATCACCCGAATTACTATTTGTCACGCGCTCGTTTAATGTGGAAGCACCACCTCTTTGCACGTCGCCCTTGTGGTGGCGTTAAAACAATGATGTATTGAACTTCCCGCCGCGTTGTGGACCAGCTGGCAACAGTTTTTTTATCACTTCGGCAAGAGGGACCTTCAAGCTTTCATCATAATGCATAAGCCCAGCATACGCACGTAGATGTTACCATGCCTGCATAGGGCCTGCTGAGCTTAGAGTTAGGCAAAGCCAAAATCGGTTACTCTCGAGTGATGTAAGCGTCTTCCCAAAATAGGAGTACAATAAACCTCTGGCCCACCTTAGGCATGTCGAGCGAGTCTAAAAAGGTATCCCCGATTGCCTCAATTCTTGCTAGGGATGTCATTACCTAGCCTGATGCGCAAATGGTGGCAACTCATTTCACCCAAAACTGGAGGTCATCCGAAAACTTTAGTTTTGTCCAGAGTCATGTTTTCAAATCCATATCATCATAATCCTTGGGTAAGAAACCATTGTACCCTGGAGGAAATTCCATCTTGCGGTTAACACGCTTAACCAAAAGACTCATATTCTGGTCCCATCTTTCAGAAACAAAGGTTATTATTTGAGATGCAAGTGCAGCAACCCAAGGGGGGGGGTGAATTGGTTAATGAAAATTTTTGGCTTAATTAGTATGAAAGATTAAGATCAATTTGCCAATTTTAAGTTAATTGTATTAAACCCTAGTTCAAATATCAAGATAATAAGATTAGACTTTGTGGATATTACTATCATGCATTCACTAACCCTTGTTCAATTAAAACATAAATACATAAGAGGGTTAGAGGGTACCAATCACCAAGTGAAAAGAAAGGAGAGAAGATGATTTACACCACAATGAGGAGACACACGATTTTTATAGTGGTTCGGTCTATCAAAAAGACCTACTCCACTCTTCCAACTTTAGCTCCTTGGGTACTCCACTAATGGTGATATTTTAAGCCTAATTTCCAAGCTTTACAATTCATTCACCTCCGAGGGGACAAACCCTGTAGCTCCGGATTCTCCTTTGTTAACGGGCCGAATCCTAGACCCTCAATACAATCAAGCTTCTCCTTCAAAGGTCGAAGCAAAACCCCTCTCACAAACTCCAAGATTCACCTTTATTATCAGGCCGAATCGGAGACCCTCAATACAATGAAGAACAAAGAAAAGAAAAACTCTCAAGCCTCTTAATAGGCAGATTACAAAGATAATAGCTTACAATCTCTTCAAAAGAATTGCAAAGTAAAAGCCTATGGAGATCCTCTTGATAAATGAAAAATACACAAATCAAAGCATAAAGAGCCTAAAACTAAAGAACCTCAGATTTGCAAGTTTAGGCTCAATGGATTTGAAAATGATTTGCCAGAAGGTTGCTTAGTTGGTCTTGGATAGAGTTTAAATAGCCCATGAGAAAATATGACCATTTGGGGGCAAACCCGTAAAAAACAGAGTTGAAAATTCAAACTGTGCAAACCCCAATGGCTACTTTACGATACCGGCGTGTTCGACAGGTCGCCCGCCCTATCGGGCGCTCTCTTTTTATTTTCAACTTTCAAACCTGCACGGTCGACCGGGTCAAGGTGGTCACCCGACAAGAGCAACCTGGACTTCTTTATTTTTGTCCAGTTCCCTATCCGTGGTCGCCCGGCCCTATGGCAGTCGACCGGCCTGACCATGATGGATTATTTCTGGCTTTCCACAAACACATCCGCGGTCGCCCGAGACTCCTCAGTCGACCCGCCCGCTATGTTTGGATTTCCAGCCACCTTGCTGCGGTCGCCCGAGGAGCCCTGGTCGACCAGCCTTATTTGAAAATCCTTTTTAACTTATAAAAATACAGGCTCTTGGGCCATGGTCTTTGGGCTTTTGTCCAAGGTTTTCTAACATATTTTGGGGGTGTTAGTGGTTTTCAAAGATATTGAATATAATTATGAAAATCATTTGAAAACTTTTGAAAGTGCAAATACAAATAACAAGAGGACTCCAAAAACAATCTAAAAATGTAGACCCTTGACTCTTCTTGGATTGCTTGGCTCCTCCGCACTTTCTTGGACAACTCTGACTTGGGAGTGAACTCTGCAACTTGCTTCAGGACATGTGACTTCCTCCATTCTTCAAATCATGTTGAGGTACATGAGGTGTCACCGATGCTTGTTCAACTCCAAGCTTCTACTGGCACTTACTAGGCAACTTGTGGGATCTTCGACTTGAGCTCTTGACTTGAACATCTCCAATGTATGTGCAAGCTCTTTGGTCCATTGTGCATGTTGATCCTCAAGCCATGTGTTGTGTTGAGTTGTGTAATGGCGATATGACATGTCAAGTTCCTGTCTAAGACACAACACTCAAGGACAACACGTTAGTCCATAAAGACTAATCAATTTAGGTTTGCCAGCATCAAAACAACAAAGAAAAGGTGAATGTATGAACCCTTGGGAACCCTTGGACTTACATTCTCCTCCTTTTTTATGATGGGAAAACCTAATTGATTAGGGAACCCCTGATTCAACGATGTTATAAAATGACATGAATGAGAGATAGAAAGTAAAAGTTTGGTGATTAATTATTTCTTTGGCATGGTTACCTATTCATATGATTGGTCCGACTTATTGGGGCATTGTAGGGAAAGCATCGATATAGATATAAAATGACATGCTGGGAGAGCTAGATTCAACGATGTTAGATCCTAACCTCAATAAATCTAATCATAAGTCGGCTTTCTTGGTTATGACCAGACATTCATGAAACCTACTTATGTTCCTTATCCATTGACAACGCTAAGTATTTTAATTGGAGATTTGCAAACTGTTTCTATGATAAATACATTTATTTAATATTTTATGAAATATCGAGCTACTCGATTAATTGATAATCTTGTTTTGGGGTGATTATTAAGGGAAATGAGCCATCTTCTTACTTGGGATTAGACCTTATTTAGTGTAAGAGTTGAGATATTGTCGTGACATCACATGTGACTAATTTAAACTTCTACGAAGTAAAAATATATAATCCTGTAAAATAGAAATTAATACGAACTGCGTGCAAGGTCCTTGACAAATACTTTTTGAAAATGGCTATGATTTTCAGGGCACAACTTGTTTATGATGGAAATGATTCTGATAAAAAAATTTATATGATAAAAAGGTCCTTCACAAATACTCTTTTTTTCTATAAAATGAAGGATATTTGCATATACATAACTAACTTTAAACAATTTAAGACACGCCAAATGATTTTTTGGATCCTGATCTAATGTAATTTTTAGACGATATGATATTGGTCCAAATTAGATCCGACGGATCCAACTATTGTGCCCATGTCTTGTAAAATGAAGTTCAGACCTTCTGGATTTATCGGACCGTCTAGTTACAGACACCCCTACTAAATTTGTGAACATGGCATCCTAGAAGATAACACCATACAGATTATTTCACCACGTTTCAATGCACGTCAATATCTTTGCCATATATTGTTTGGTTGTCCGATTTATTAGTTCCACTGAATCTATCGTCACTTTCGATGTCATTTTCCCTATATAACAAGGCCCCCTATTTATCTCGCACGCCAATATCTTTGCCAGATATTATTTGGTTGTCAAATTTATTAGGGTCACTGAATGTAACCTCAATTTTGATATCATTTTGCCTATATAACAAGGTCCCTTGCCCTACCTCTACTTAAGCCTTTTCTACTTTCTTTAGATATCCGTCATGCCAAGTCTCCAAACCAAGCCTTTTTTTGTATCGCGGTCTATTGCCATCAACGTTAGGGAAGTTAAGAAGTTGTGGCAGGGCCCTTCTATACGAGGTTCTTCTAATGATCGAACTCAAGAGATAGTCCTTGCCAAACGACATTATGGAATGGGTGATGTAGGAAAAGAAAATGTGGGAATCTCGTAAGCAAGCTTGATTTCTGGTGATCTACTTCCACGCAGGGTTGTCTTAGTCGGCAACTTGGAGGTAATCATAGAAAATTCATCCATTATTTGTGTTTGTATGTTTACATATTTATCTATGTCTGTATGTGTGCACATGTGTGCTCATGCATTTACGTGTGCTTGTATGAAAAAATTTTGAAAGGGATTTTTATCTACAAGTATTTAATTTATAAAATATACTTCGCTTAGCCAATGTTAATATAATTTAGCCAAAAAGTAATTTTTTAAAAGAAATCTAACAAGTATTTATTTTTGTTGCATGAATTAGATGAAGTTGTTTTCTTCAAGGTGACCTTTGAGTAACGCTAAAAAGGCAATGTTTTCATCCAAAGGTTTTGTTGTCGTAATCCTATGAAATTTATCTCTTTTTTTATTAAAAAAAATTGTATACATATGTGTCCTACTGCCACCTAAGAACTATGCCGCCAGGATGTGACTAGCGTCGAACAAAGCCTCATCCCCTTTTTACTAGGCTGTCGATGAAATTTTGTCAGCAGCAAAATTCCACACGGTTCTGAAAAGATCTAATCGCCATGTAATTAGTTAACATTGACATTTATTTGAAAATGTACAACATTATTTTTTATATTTACAATTTGGAGTTTTATAGGTAAGAAACCTTTTACAAGAAACTGGTTAGGGCATTTCAAATAATTTTTTGTTATAAAGGGCAATGATCTGATATAAAACCCTAATATAAACTCTTATATAGAAAAATCCTAAACGCTGAAGTGGGTCAAATTGTACTTTTTGAAAATTATATTTTGAAAATTATAGGAGATGATCTGTTCACGTGGACATAAGGTAGGTAGTCTATCCAAGTACTTTTTGAAAAATCCTAAACGATCATGTCCATGATGGTTATGATTTTCAGGGCACAACCTATTTATGGACCAGCCCAACAAATTAATAATTTGGATCATCCTATGAAGTGGGTCAAATTGTACTTTTTGAAAATTATTAGGCCACAAACCATATATAATCTCTTGTGAGACAACCTCGAGATATAATTTCCCATTTTTTAATTAACAGTAAAGGTTATATTATAATCACCAATGAAAAATATGCATGTGACAATGTAAACGCTGTCGGGAAATGAACACCTGATGATATACTTGTCCCTTTACTTACGTGTCCATGACTAACAGTATATTCGTAATTTTATTAAATGGACAAAGTTATTCTTTTCATGAGAAATTAGTTATTATTATATGATTGAACACTAAAAAACATGCATGTGACAATGTTTTTATTGAATTTGTTGTCTATTAGGCATGTAGATTTTAAGCTCAACAAAAATTTTATTAATCAAAGACAGATTTAATGATTTATAAACTAGGGTTTAAAAAATAAAGAACTACAGAGAAGAAACAATTCAACTGTTGATTATCTTGTCTTTCATTAATTCCAGCGGACGCACCGGAAGTCCAATCCTTTGTTCTTCCATCCTGCTGGTAACCATTCCGGCCTATCGGATCAAAGACATTGGACCTCTATTGGAGTCGCTAGCGAATGTAGACTTCCCTCGCATGAGAGATTTTGATCATTCGCCGAAAGAGGTACAAATTGGAGCTCTATTATTGACGTAGTCACTGGTGAATGTATACTTCCCTCGCTAGAGAAAGTTTGATCGTTCGCCGTAAAAGGTACAAATTGGAGCTCTATTATCGGTGGAGTCACTGGCGAATGTATACTTCCCTCGATAGAGAGATTTTGATCATTGCTGAAAGTGGCATGGGCCGGTTGCCTTCATATGCTACCAGTGCATCGTATTCGGACGCGTGGTTCGTCAACAATATGTTAGCTACCCTTTCTATGTCTTCTTCACCAACTACTTCACTTTGTCCTCTACTAACATAGATTCAAGCACTTTATGATCCTTCGAGTCTGAAACTGGGTCATATTTGGGCTTATGTAATCTCTTATCTAGAATACTGGAATCGTTGGCTTATTGCTCTTCCGTGGACGTAGCTGATACCATACAGGTTGAAGCACATAAATCTGTGTTCTGAGTGTATGTAAATATTTCACTTATCGTTTGCATATCGTTATTTTGCTGCGTTGTTAATTCCTAAAAGTAAGTATCGGGTTTAGTAGGATTTCTTGAGTGAGTAGACTTTTAGTTTTCCAAATTTTCTAATAGAGAGAGGGGCAGTGGAGTAAAATGAACATTGTTTGAATGTGGAGAGAGTTTTAAAGGGGGGAGATGAGATGAGAAAAGACTCTTCGTTACGTTTCAATGTAAATGAACACGTGGTCACATTTTGCGGAGAATCCAATGTATATTTTCAGAGAGATTTGCTAGCGTCTATTGCAGAAGGCATTTTGCAGATGGGTTGTTGCATGAGTGCAGATACCTCGTAAATGAATACAAAATCTGCTAAAAATTGAGCCCGTGTGGCTGCTCTCAAATGCAACAGCCCATCCGCAAAATGCCTTCTGCGATGGACGCTAGCAAATCTCGTGCTAGATGATGGTGAGATCACGATCATTGATTCTGTTGGCTGACCATTACATCCATCCGGGTCAACTATAACCTTTTGATCCTGACAAAAAGATTTGCATCGGTCGCGGGTTTTAAGCCTTAAGGCTAGGATCATCCGACAGCGTTGTCTGACTATATTAATGACCTAAATGGTAATGGTTTGATGCTGACCAAAAAAGAAAAATGATCCTCTTTTATGGGTAAAAGTCCGGGGTACGCTATATGGACTAAGCTAGTCCCCTAATGATGGGCTTGGGATGACACCTTCATCGCACTTACAATGACTCCTTCATCCCACTTACAAGAGAGGGGAGCGCTACTTGGACTGAGCAAGTCCCCTAAAGATGGGCTTGGGCTAATGCCTTCATCGCCCTTACCATGAATGGAGAGGAATACACAAAGAATTCTTGGAAGAATCAACATAGGCCTATCATATGAAGAAATAAGATTATAATCCTTAATACTTTCTGCTTTCTTTGTCAATTTTTAAATATAGCCGAAATTATCTAACAATAACATCAACCCTATATAACTTTTTTTTTTAAAACAAGATGTTGAAATATCTAATGAGTATATGACTTCATTGAACTATCCATTCAAGTTTCACATAACTGTAGAAACAAAAGATCATGTTCTTTTTACATGAGTGAAAGATATATTCTTTAAGCTGTTAGAATTTCACTTGAATTGTACAATATATATAGGGGAAAGTGATTGTGAGCGGCCCCTCATATAAGCTTATATGAGGTGACTGCTAAAATCATGGTGGGCCCACATTTTTGGGGTGATCCGAACCGGTCATTTGATAGGCCCTGACATAGATAGGGGGTGCCCAAAAAATCAGCTCCATAGGATCATCCCAACCCTTTGAACTGTGGAGGTGAAAGAGGGGAAAATGGACTGGTAAGTGGGGAAATTTATACCCGCCCATTTCCCCCTCTTTCTTCTCCACAGTTCGAAGGGTTGGGATGATCCTATGGAGCGGATTTTTTGGGCACCCCCTATCTATGTCAGGGCCTATCAAATGACCGGTTCGGATCACCCGAAAAATGTGGGCCCACCATGTTTTTAGCGGTCACCTCATATAAGCTTATATGAGGGGCCGCTCACAATCACTTTCCCCATATATATATATATATATATATATATATATATATATATATATATATATATATATATATATATATATATATATATATATAAACCTAGAAATGAGCCACCTGACTCGTTTACATTAGCTTTTCTCAGTGACATAACCATCAACACATTATCAAACAGACTCGAATATAAACCACACCTTTATCACAAGCATAATAAGCATCAACTCATTAAATTCATCTCAACAACAACAACATCTCCACAAACTAATCAAGGGAAAGATACCTTATCTCCTCAATGATTCAAATTACATTTATCTCCTCTTTGAAAACACACAATTATGCATAACATGCCTTAACAGGTAACCAATTTATTCAAGGACGTAAAATTTATCTAAAAGGGACTATTAATAACCTATACAAAAGGAAGTATATACAGTACCAATAAAGATCCATCAACTCAACAAATCCAAAAAATGAGAATGATCAGATTAGTTCAATACATATCTGTTATCATTTAAAGCATGTATTTGTTAGGAAAACCACCAAATTTATAAACCTGCTAAAGTAAAAGTAACCAAAGATAGCAGCTAAAGCATTTTTCATTCTCTTTTTTTTTATGCATATGCAAAACCAACTCCAAATACATGTAGCATGTAACAATACAAATAGCGAAGCAAGGTGTATTCTAAAGATGCGAAAACAGAAAAATGATCTAGCAGTGTATGGCCTTTAGATGAATGGGTTTGAAGATAACAATTAAGCCCAGTGTTAATTGCTGACCATGATAATATTCATCTTGTTATTAAGTGGAATGTTGATTATGTGATGGGCGTAGTATATGCATGAACGGACTATAAAAGATTTTTTTAAGCATAGAACAGTGTAGTAATATTACTCACATATCACGGCGCAAACATCTTTTTCTTAACAATACTCCATAGAAATCTGAGTCATGTATAATTATATTATGCCAAACCAATTTTATTTTAGGAATAAGTGAATGCTCCTTCAATTTTAAATAGAAAGATCTCATTAGACACAATTAATAAAACAAGTATATACCGGCATAAACTTCATACTTTTACCCTATTTAATCTAAAGCTAAAAGGATCAGGCAATACAAAAACTACATATATGACTGCACAATTTCAGCTTAAATATTGGCATGTAAGTACTAAGGTTCAACATTATAAAATAAATGAGGCCAAGAAGTTATTACAGCTCTTTAAACACTATTACAACAACAAGAAAAAAACATGAAGCATCAAATGGGCATGAAACAGAGGACACAATGCCCATTTTTTTATGAGACTACCACCACGAAGAACATACATTCAAACATGACCATGCTCTTGTCAACAACAAAAAGGATAAATTCCTATCATTATTACCATGTCTCAAAAGGATAAACTGCTATGCGCACAACCATATCTTATAGATTACTTCAAGATGGTATCCTAAACTATCAAGAAAGAGATGTAGCAAGCAAGCAATAACAACTCCATTCCATACTACCACTACAACTAATTTAATGTCATGAATTAGAACAAAACAGGGGCTGAACAAAGACATGGGCTAAAATTGGGAATGCAAAAATTTCATCAATTGGTTTAGGATGCAAGGGCTGTACCAAGATAGAGCTGAAACAGGAACTACAAAAGTTTTATCAATTGGTTCAAGATACAAGGACGGATACACATTACTGAGGAACTGATGCATGAACTGATTTCTCACTAAAATGGTATATGTAACGCAAGCTATAGAGCACCTATAGGGCTGTTCGGGAAAAGAAATGCAAGCTCATCCATCATGAAGTATGTATCAGTAACTTATAATTTACTTCTTTTATAGAGCTAGTGCATAACCATAACTATACGCTTACTTTTAACTACTTTGCTTCCTAATAAGCTCCTTTCATCATCAACACAGATATCTAGAACATGATTTTTACTTCCAAATAGACAAAAGCCATGTTAAAATTATGCATATAATAAAATCACGTTTGTGCTAACACCACTTCCTCAAAAGTCACACTGGAAAAGTATTTAAATCCACGAGTAATTAGACATAACAAGCCTGTCATGTCTACCATAACAAGACCAAAGAATTCATTATCCTATACAAAGACACCTTTTAAAATTAAACTAACAACCCATTATGAAAACCATCACCATAATCACTCCTTGTTTTCTTTAAACATGCATTCCAAGGCTCGACTTCACCCCCAAACATTGTATTTTTTCTTTTGGTGCAAACATCAACTCCCCATAACTGCTGCAGATCCCTTAACAAGCTAATAAATGACAATAAAAAGGACAAACAAAATATGTGTAGTTATCAGGTATGGTAATAGAAATATCCACATGCAAGAATATTACTATCGGTGCTGCCCTGCTAGAGTTTTCGGATAAAGGAAATCTTGGCTTTTGGAAGGTTCACATAGAGTCCTCCTAATTTCTAAATGTGAGGTCCACTATATCAGTGTTACTATTAGATAATGTGAATGATGAGAGTCAATGACTATCCACAGACGAATTACAACGAAGGCCCTGAATGAACAATGCCATCACCAAAATGCTAGTGTAAAGACCACTTCTATGTACACTCCTTAAAAAAATAATATCGACAGAACATAGCATAGGTATGATAAGAGTAGACATTATTAATCTTATTAGTGAGGCATTGAATCAGTTAAAAAAAATCTAGATGAAACATATCATCAGGGAAGTTGGAACCCAATACTGGACATGAAGAGAAAATGCTTCAAGGAGCGATGTCCAATAACTCAAATACAAACCAAACAATATGGAAGCCAATAGCGAATGACATTTTCAATGTCAAAAGTGCATGGGAGAATATCAGAGTTCAGCACATGCAGTTAATAAGCATGACAGTGTCAAGTATTGATAAATTGGAAGACTAGTGTGGTCACTGCCCTATTTTAACACTCCTACGCAGCTCACCTCAAATTTCACCACCAAATGACCAAGAAAAACATTTGAAACTACTAAACTTCATATCACTACCATCCCCATTACATCATTACAGCCCAATAAAATCCATAATAAAAAAAATGAAGACAAGAGTGACAAGTTAATCTCATGACACAACAAGACTTAGCTGGAGCTAAAATCCGAAGCACGGAAAGTCGATAGTGTAGCGCCTATATCAGTAACTAGGCGGTCAGGCATAAACATCACCACTGCTATTATCCACATCAATATGCAATATCAAATCAACTTAAAAAAATTAAAAACAGGTTGCTACCTTTCTTTATAAGATTAAGAGAAAAGAATAAAGATAAAATTCTTGAACTCAAACAAGTATACTTGACAGATTCATATGCACAATACAAAATTTAAAAAGGAAAAGAAAGTTACCTGATGAAGATGTGATCTGCTAGTTTATAGCTGAAATTGACGAAATCTCTTCTAAAAAATGATTCTGATTTGTGAGCTTGAATATAAATTTCTCAACCGCTCTCCTTTTTCTCTATCTATTTCCAATCAAAACATTTGGATTTACTCAGAATTCACAATTTCCACAGACAATAACAGTTTCAAACAGCTCCGATCATATCTGCTAGAGTTAGGGTCTCAACAAACACAGATAGAAAGAAATAACATGAAAGTCCTGAAAGTATCAAGTGTATTAAGGAGAATGATGACCATTTTAGTAAGAGGTTGCCTGGGAAATGAAGATCGGAGAAGAAAAGAGGAGTTAGGGTTTAAAGAAAGAAAACATAGAAGATAAATGGCTTTAAAGAAGAAATTAGAAGATATGAGGTAAGATTGAGACAAAAAGGTACTCGCCGGAGAGGATGAGGTTGCCGGCCGAAGATTTATCATGCGGGAAAAACAAAAACGAGCCGGCCGAAAAATCTACCGGAATTCGATCGGATAAGAGAATAAAAAGGAAAAAGGGTTACGGTTTCAGCACTTTTGGGAATTCTCTTTTCTCTCTCGGCTCTCTCTGGAATTAGGAAAAGAAAACCAAGATTAAAATGGAAAATGAGTATTAAGTTGGTATTTATAGAAATTTTTGAGCATTGATATTGGCACCACTTTTTATAAGGCGTGCGGTTTGCGCGAAAAAAATGACGGGTGCACCACCGAATTGTGTCCTATTATGGCCGTGATTCGTCTCTCACAGGATAAACTCACCCTCGTTTCAGGATAAGTTCACCCCCCTTCTGCAATTGCACTGCGATACCGTCTCAGCTCGTTCGCTAGGCAAACATGTACGGATTTCGACAAAAATTTAAAGGGACCTAAATGGGACCCTAACCTACCCTAGGAAGAAATTTGGGACACTAGATCATTAATCTACTAGGGTTTTTATTCAAAATAAGGTGTAAAAGGGTTCTGTCAAAATGGGGTCAAAATGGGGTGTCTACACGACTACACTGCTCAACTAACACTTCCTCTGTTTTAATCCTTTGTGACAAGTAAATGCCAAAAGCATTCTAGCTTCTAATAGAGCCACATGAGCAAAACTTTCATCATTGTCTATTTGTTATTCCTGATAGAACCCTTGGGCTATTAGCCTAGCCTTGTTTAAAGTTATTATACCATATTCATCAAGTTTGTTTCTGCACACACCATTTAGTTCCTATGATAGGATGATCACTAGGTCTAGGTACCAACTTCTATACTTTATTTGTCTCAGACCGATTTAGCTCTTGTTGCATAGCCATCATCCAAAACTCATCTTGTTCAGCTTCTCGAATGTATTTTTGCACTGATTCAACGATGTTATAAAATGACATGCATGAGAGATAGAAAGTAAAAGTTTGTTGATTAATTACTTCTTTGGCATGCTTACCTATTGATATGATTGATCCAACTTATTGGGGCATTGTAGGGAAAGCATCGATACAGATATAAAATGACATGCAGGGAGAGATAGATTCAATGATGTTAGATACTAACCTCAATAGATCTAATCAATCGTTGGCTTTCTTGGTTATGATCAGACATTCATGAAACCTACTTATGTTCCTTATCCATTGACAATGCTAAGTGTTTTAATTGGAGATTTGCAAATTGTTTCTAAGATAAATACATTTATTTTGAAAACAATATTTTATGAAATATCGAGCTACTCGATTAATTGATAATCGTGTTTTGGGGTGAATATTAAGGGAAATGAGCTATCTCCTTGCTTGGGACGTGTAAGAGTTGAGATATTGTCGTGACATCATGTGTGACTAATTTAAACTTCTACGAAGCAAAAATATACAATCTTGTAAAATAGAAATTAATATGAACTGCGTGCAAGGTCCTTGACAAATACTTTTTGAAAACGGATATAATTTTCAGGGCACAACTTATTTATGATGGAAATGATTCTGATCAAGAATTTTATATGATAAAAAGGTCCTTCACAAATACTCTTTTTTTTCCTATAAAATGAAGGATATTTGCATATACATAACTAACTTTAAACAATTTAAGACACGCCAAATGATTTTCTGGATCCTGATCTGATGTAATTTTTGGACGATATGATATTGGTCCAAATTAGATCCGACGGATCCAACTATTGTGTCCATGTCTTGTAAAATGAAGTTCAGACCTTTTGGATTTATCGGACCGTCTGGTTATAGACACCCCTACTAAATTTGTGAAAATGGCATCCTAGAAGATAACACCATACAGAATATTTCACCACGTTTCAATGCACGCCAATATCTTTGCCAGATATTGTTTGGTTGTCCGATTTATTAGTGCCACTGAATGTATCGTCACTTTCGACGTCATTTTCCCTATATAACAAGGCCCCCTATTTACCTCGCACACCAATATCTTTGCCAGATATTATTTGGTTGTCAAATTTATTAGAGTCACTGAATCTAACCTCAATTTCGATATCATTTTCCCTATATAACAAGGCCCCTTGCCCCACCTCTACCTAAGCCTTTTCTACTTTCTTTAGATATCCGTCATCCCAAGGCTCCAAACCAAGCGTTTTTTTTGTATCGTGGTTTATTGCCATCAATGTTAGAGAAGTTGTGGCAGGCCCCTTCTATACGAGGTTCTTCTATTGATCCAACTCGAGAGATAGTCCTTGCCAAATGACATTATGGAATGGGTGATGTAGGAAAAGAAAATGTGGGAATCTCGCAAGCAAGCTTGATTTCTGGTGGTCTACTTCCACGCAGGGTTGTCTTAGTCGGCAACTTGGAGGTAATCATAGAAAATTCATCCATTATTTGTGTTTGTATGTTTACATATATATATCTATGTCTGTATGTGCGCACATGTGTGCTCATGCACTTACGTGTGCTTGTATGAAGAATTTTTGAAAGGATTTTTATCTACAAGTATTTAATTTATAAAATATACTCCGCTTAGCCAATGTTAATATAATTTAGCCAAAAAAGTAATTTTTTGAAAGATATCTAACAAGTATTTATTTTTGTTGCATGAATTAGATGAACCTGTTTTCTTCAACATGACCTTTTGAGTAACGCTAAAAAGGCAATTTTTTCATCCAAAGATTTTGTTGTCGTAATCCTATGAATTTTTTTATCTTTTTTTATTAAAAAAAATTGTATACATATGTGTCATGTTTCCAACAGAAGGGTAAAATAAGCGGCAAGTCCTACTGCTGCCTAAGAACTATCCCGCCAGGATTTGACTAGCATCGAACCAAGCTTCATCCCCTTATTACTCGGCATCAAGTGGGTACGCTGTCGATCAAATTTTCTCAGCTGCAAAACTCCAGACGGTTCTGAAAAGATCTAATCTACATGTAATTAATTAACGTTGACATTTATTTGAAAATGTACAACAATACTTTTTATACTCTACAATTTGGAGTTTTATAGGTAAGAAACCTTGTCCAAGAAACTAGTTAGGGCGTTTCAAATAATTTTCTCTTATAAAGGGCAATGATCTGATATAAAACCCTAATAAAAACTCTTATATAGAAAAATCCTAAACCCTGAATCTCTTACATGCATAAGTTCATAAACTTACAAATTTTATTATAAATATATAGTTTTATTTCACAAAAGGTTATATCTTTTAAGATGAGAATCATTTTTATTAATAAAAATTACCATGTACGAATTGAACCCATTATTGCCTCTTGTACGCCGATCATGTCCATGATGGTTATGATTTTCAGGGCACAACCTATTTATGGACCAGCCCAACAAAGTAATAGTTTGGATCATCCTATGAAGTGGGTCAAATTGTACTTTTTGAAAATTATTAGGCCACAAACTATATATAATCTCATGTGAGACAACCTCGAGATAAAATTTCCCATTTTTTAATTAACAGTAAAAGGTTATATTATAATCACCAATGAAAAATATGCATGGACACCATAAAACTCCTTGTGTTTGGATCCTGGTAAAAGAAAATTTTGAAAGTTTATATTCTGTATGAAAAAATATTCTGTAGAAAATAAAATACATTTTTTTTATTTTTTACTTAGAAAATCTTTAAAATGAAAAGAGTGTTGTTCGTAAATTATTAAAAAAAACATTCATTTACTTGTTTATTACAATTCTTAATTTTGATTACATGGAGACTATTTAAAGCTTTGGAGAATCCCTTTAATGTGTTTATTGGGATCGTCCACCGCACCTCCTGGGGTGTAGGATCTAATTGTTTCTGTTGTTTTCTTAAAGAAAATAAATACTTGGATTTGAAGGCAACGATCATGTGCACGCTATTTGTCACGCCCCGTCCCCACTGTGTAGATATTGTCCGGTTCTGGGTCATCTACCCTCCCCGATTTTGTTTTCCAGCAGCACTAACCGTGCCCGACCCACTCCGCGGGGCCCGCCCCTTGGACCTCTATTATCGGCAGAGACACTGGCAAATGTATACTTCCCTCGATAGAGAGATTTTGATCATTGCTGAAAGTGGCATGGGCCAGTTGCCTTCATATATTGCCAGTGCATCATATTCGGACAGATTTTGATAATTGCTGAAAGTGGCATGGGCCGGTTGCCTTCATATGTTGCCAGTGCATTATGTTCTGACAGATTTTGATCATTGCTGAGAGTGGCATGGGCAACCCGGTTGCCTTCATATGCTACCAGTGCATCATATTCGGACGCGTGGTCCGTCAACAATATGTTAGCTACCCTTTCTATGTCTTTTTTACCTACTACTTCACTGGTGTCCTCTATTAACATAGATTCAAGCGGTTTCTAATCCTTCAAGTCTGAAACTGGGTCATATTTGGGCTTATGTAATCTATTATCTAGAATAGTGGAATCGTTGGCTTATTGCTCTTCCGTGGACGTAGCTGATACCATACTGGCTGAATCACGTAAATCTGTGTGTTCTGAGTGTATGTAAATTTTTTGCTTATCTTTTGCATATCGCTATTCTGCTGCGTTGTTAATTCCTTAAAGTATCGGGTTTAGTAGGATTTCTTGAGTGAGTAGACTTTTAGTTTTCCAATTTTTCTAATAGAGAGAGGGGCAGTGGAGTAAAATGAACACTATATGAATGTGGAGAGAGTTTTAAAGGCGAAGATGAGATGTGAAAAGACTCTTCGTTACGTTTCAATGTAAATGAACTCATGGTCACGTTTTGCGGAGAATCCACAGTATATTTTTCAGAGAGATTTGCTGGCGTCCATTGCAGAAGGCATTTTGCAGATGGGCTGTTGCATGAGTGCAGATACCTCCTAAATGAATACAAAATCAGCTAAAAAGTGAGCCTGTGTGGCTGCTCTCAAATGCAACAGCCCATCTGCAAAATGCCTTCTGCGATGGGCGCTAGCAAATCCCGTGCTAGATTATGGTGAGATCAGGATCAGTGATTCCGTTGGCCTAGCATTAGATCCATCCGGGTTTACTATAACCGTTTGATCCTGACAAAATAATTTGCATCGGTCGCTGGTTGTAATCTATTGGTAAAGATGTATATTCCAATAAAACGGAGAAAATGAACAATAACTTCGTAATTACCTCCACTGGGTGCGCATGCAGGCCAAATCGCTGATATAGAAATTAAGATTATCATTGTCGGGGCGATTTCAAAGGCAATATAAGGAGACAAAGCCATTTTAACTGCAATTACAAAAACCTGGAAATAGACATTCAAAAGTGCCAATCTAAACAGCACATCATAGCTCATTACCCAATCTAAACCACACATGAAAAAAACCTAATAACAATCATGTTGTGCAAAACATGGGTTAGTAGGCAAAATACCAACCTATTTTCACAGGCAAAAAGCATGGGTAGAAAGAAATAATGCTACTCTGTGGAAAAAGGGATGCAAAATGTCATTTCTAAAATTGCATATACACACTCTTGTTTTAATATGCAAATAGGGCAGTAAGGCCTTTTTGAAAGTCAATAAATATATTATTTCTAATCACTTCCGAACCGGCGTTAACCTTCCCAATTTGAAAGGATCGATTTTGGTGACATCCAAAGAGGCCCTTAATCTCCTATTCATGTGGAAGCTGCCCCAAATTCGTAGAGCTTGAGGGAGCTGTGGCATGATAATGTATTAGCCTGGACCCTAAGCTCAACCCGTTTACAATAAGCTTAAACCAAATTTTACTCCCACAAATAGTAGCAATTAAATAATTTCAATTTCGCGGCAAATAAAGTTTTGCTATATCTATTCAAATAAAATATGAACCACTGGTGAGATTATGAACCATTGATTTGTATATCCAAGGTCCCCCAACCCAATTGGTGAGATTATGAACCATTCAACATATTAAAGAGAGAATTACACTCCCCGTTATCATGGAACAAAGTTTAGAAAAAACAAATAATACAACTCACTTGCTGAGCATGCTTCTTAATACAACTCACTTACAACTCACTTTTTTCCGCGGCCCTGATACAAAAAAAATAATTTATTGATGAGAAAAATGAAAAACATAACTCACATTAGAGAGAGACAGAGAGGGGCTTCAAATAATACTGCTCACCTGGTAAGAAATGAAGAGCAAATAAAATAGCTATGTTCCCAAGAAAAGAAAAGCAAAAAATAAAATAAAATAAAAATTGATCCAAAATCCAAGCAAATGAAGAATAGATTTGGGGTAATATTGTACTAACCTCTCAAATGACAAGGCATATCAATGAACGGGCAAAGATTTCCTGTAGCAAGAGATGTTCGTGCATGGAAGGAGTTAAAGGCTCTAATACCCAGTCATGTAAACATCACATCATGACAATAACCTGGTGCAAAGATAGAAGTAGTCCAGAAAATAAGAGGCTTAACCACATACACTGTGATGATGATAAAAAATATCATAACGAAATATCAAAAATAGGATTTTAACCCTAACGAAATATCAGTAAAAAAAACTGAAAGGAAATAACTGAAGCAAAAATCTCCAGGAAACTTAAAAACACTAATGAAAATTCTGGAGAGAACCAAATAAATCTCAGAAAAACTGGAAAAATTAGTTGAAGCCCCAAAAATAATCCAAAGCCCAAACATAATACAGGTAAAAAAGTTACCTCTTCTTCTTGCTGGATTGGCAAACATTGGAGAGAGATAGAGAGAGACGAAACAGGCTTTCCCCGAGAGAAACGAATGAATCAATGTGAAGGATTTCTTGCCTTTTATTCTTCCCTATCTTTAGCGTTTAAAAAGGCATTAAAGGAGCTAGGCAAATTGTGAAACAAAGTCGAAAAGAATTGTGCGACCCTTACCCTTTCCCATTTACATGCGTTAGGGAATTCGAAGAGGCAATGGGCATTTATGGAAGGAAGAGGCCTTTTGGAATTCCGACTGAGAGACACACAGGTTAAATTTCTAATTAAGTGCCGTAATAAATTAAGCAAAAAAGGCCTGTATGGAAATTGAAACCGGCTCTTCACGATTTTCTGCTATATTTATGGAGATTAAATAGGGAAGAGAAGATTGTGAAATTCCATCGATACAGAGGGGCGTGTATAGGAGGGGCTGAAACTTGGCACCACCACAGCTTTGAGGATTCCGCTTTACTTTATATAGGAGTGTATAGGAGTGTCAGTGCCGCCATTATGTAGGGGCGTGTATAGGAGTGTCAGTGCCGCCATCATGTACTTTACTATAATGGTGGGATAGTATTATCCATAAAATCCCATGTACGCTTACTCTAATAAGGGCGTGATAGTACTATCCACTCGCTGCATAAAATCAGGTGGAGTTCAGGTTGAATCCAATTCATTTTGCAATGAATGCTGATGCAGGAGCACATTTGGTGGACAATGGACCCCATGGATGGATCATCCAAAGTGGGCCTACAATTAAATTTCCTTTTCTTAATATCGTCAAGGGTTGGCTCTGGACCGGTCTGGAGGAATTCTCCTCTATCCCTTTGCTAATAGTCTAATAGCAAGGGGTTTGGAAATATCAATTTCCTTTTGAAAATAAAAAATAAACATGGAATTGATATTTCCACACCCCTTACTATTAGAGGGGTTGGAGGAAGTTCCTCCAGAGCTGTCTTGAGCGAAGTATTTTTGAAAACATATACATTATTGGAAGTTAGGGTAAATGACTGGTTTGATTTTTCAGGCCAGGAGAGATTCAAAGCAAGGACTATCAGATGGACGATTGAGATCAGGCAAAGGTCGGGTTGCATGTGCCATTATGGTTGCGCCTCAGTGTATTATATGATAAATTGAAGTTACTCTTCATTGTATTATAGTATAATAAATACCGTTTTGTTTGCTCGAATTGTAACAAAATTATAATGTCTCCTCAAGATATCTAATAAATAGGTATCTCTTCGTCCTGGTTTGTATAATTTTTCCATCTCATCCTTCTAACATACACTAGGCATCAGGAGACTCTTAAATGTTAAATACTTTGTTGCTTACTTTTCATATCTTGTATGGTGTCTATAGGTGAAAAGTTTTAGAAGCAAAGAATGAAAATTTCTCTCCTGCCCATTATTTCCATGGGGAAAGTATTTATATACAAAAAACGAAATTTATACACGTTTTGATAAGACATAAAAATACAAAGGAATCTTAGCTAATATGGAGATATCCATATTGTTAGAATGTTCAAACTATACAGTGATTGTGCTAAGTATTGGAGGTGTCCCATATTAGTAGGTGATTTTGACTATATACCAATTTAGCAAGAAATGTGGGAGAGACGGGCATCAATCAATTTCTGATTTTGATTGACTTCAATTTCTCCCTTAACACACCTCCGCAATTGAAACAGTGGAGAAATGGTTGTGAGCTTGTCCTGTAGCATTAAGAACTGTTGTGTGCTAAGAGGCTTCGTGAGTGTATCGGCAAATTGATCAGCACTCAAAATAAAGTGGACATCAAGCTCCCACTTGCAAACTTTATCGGGTACAAAATGAAAATCAATCTTGACGTGTTTGGTACGAACGTGGATGACTGGATTGTAGGGCTGGCAACAGGGCGGGTCGGGGCCGGATGTTGGGGTCCCCTACTCCTTCCCCTTTGTGGGGAATTTTCCCCCTCCCCTTCCCCTCCCCACGGGGAATATTTAATCCCCATCCCCTCCCCTTCCCCGCCCCGCATCCTTCGGGGACAATCACTTTACTTTCTCACATTACTTTGTTAAATGTTAGGTTTAAAACTAAAGATTTGCTAGGGACAATCACTTCAGGCATGTTGCGGCTTGGCTGTTGCATGTGAGAGTAGCCACACAACCCACATAGGCTAAGATTCTGTCTTATTCATTTTATTAACATGGGGACAAAGGTGGTTGCTCTCAGATTCATTTAATTGATCAATAGTCCCTAGCAGATCCCTAATTCCCAATCCCACTTGCCAAAAAGTATTGTACGTGCCACACCATAGGAAGATCCAAACCGTCCATTTGATGGGCACACCATACTACCATAGGCATAGGATGATCCAAACCTTCCACTTGATGGGCACATTGTAGGATAATCCAAACTGTCCATTTGATGGGCCACAACGTAAATATGTTGTGGCCCAAAAATCATTTCCATAGGATAATCCCAGCCCTCTGATCTATAGAGGAATTGCATATTATGGTACCTTCTATAGATCGGAGGGTTGCAATCATCCTATGGAAATGATTTTTGGGCCACAATCTATTTACGTTGTGGCCCATCAAATGGACGGTTTGGATGATCTATGGTGTGGCCTGTAAAGTACTTTTAAATTGTAGCCTATCAAATGGACGGTTTGGATCATCCTATGGTGTAGCCCATACATTACTTTTTGAAAAATAATGGACTATACGAGCACACACCATATAAAATCTCATCACTCATAAGAGAGATGTTGCCTTTATTTGGGGGAGGGAGATTTTCAAAGAATTTAATGTTGCCTTACAGTGAGGGTTCGATGGATAGATTTTAGGGATTTCTAAGGGTAATATACTAATATAATGAGGGACAATGCCCAATGGATTATAGGTAAAAGAAAACATAAAAAGCTATTTCAGGGACAAAATTGTACTAATGGAAATTATGAAAATTTTGGGGGAATCTTGTAGATATGTTTTGATCCAAGGGGTTTCTAGTAGTTTTCCCAAAAAAAAAAAACACTTAAAAAAATACAAGAAAAAAATGGCATTAATGCGGGGCGGGGCGGGACGGGGCGGGGCAGAGCGAACTCCATCCCCTTCTCCTCCCCTTCCCCGCACCGGGGAATTTTTAAAATCCCCTTCCCCTTCCCCACTCAAATCGGGGAATCCCCTCCCCAAGTGTGGCGGGGCGGATCCCCGCTTTTCCGGGTGAAATTGCCAGCCCTACTGGATTGGTTGAGAGATAGATCGCGCCAATGTTGTCACACCATAAAGTGGGAGGACGAGGTAAAGAGATACTGAGCTCATGAAGAAGTGATTGTTCCAAGGATATTTAGGTAAATGTATTTGCAAGAGCTTTATACTCTGCTTCTGTGCTACAGCAGGTGAACGTTTGATGCTGGCGGGAACTCCAAGAAATAATCATAGAACCGAAGTATATACAATAGCTGCAATTGGACTTACAATCGTTAGGACATCCTGCTCAGTCAGCACCTGATGCAGTGCCAACATGGTAGCCACATCATACCTAGGTGGATTTGGTGGAGTTCCAAGGTTCATTCCCGCATTAAAGCTTCTGACCGATTTTCAACAAAGCTTTTGGGATATTAAATAAACTACAAAGTTGTGGGTCTCTTTAAGATCTTTCCAACAAGTATTTGGGCTTGAAAATTGGACAAGTGGTTAGAAAGTTATGGCAGTTTTAGTGGAATGTGTTTGTGGGTTCCCAAAATAGTCCAAGTAAGTGAGTTCCAATGCAATTAATGTTATTTAAGTCCCTAAGTTAGCTAGTGGAGAAGGTTGAACGAATTTTCTTTGGTTTTCTTTTATTTAAAGGGTTATAAACCATCTTTGGATTTTGATAAACTTATGTAATTGATGGAATTTTAATGAGGTTGAGCTTTGCTCCCATTTTCTTCTTCTTCTCCTGTTGTGTTCTTGAGTTCTATTTTTCTTCTCCTTCCCTCTTAAGCACCCGCATTATCGGTATCAGAGGCAACATTACTCTCTTGGGCTATCTTTGATTTGATTTTCATGGCGGCACGAAGAGGTAGCGGAAGGCGTGGTAACCAAATGATGAAAAAATTGAGAGATGACAGAGATGATGAACTTCAAGCACTTCGAAGACAAGTTGAGCAACTTACCATGCGACTTGAATGCCAAGAGGCTCGTAGTGAGCGTAGTGGATCAAGCCGTGGAGGTTCTAGTGATGAGTCCGTTGTGAATCCCTTCGCCAATACTCGTGAGGAGGCTAGGTTGGGAAGGTTTTATCGTGATTTTGACACCGTCAAGATTGACTTGCCCGAGTTTCATGGTCGTCTACAATCCGAAGGGTTTCTTGAATGGCAGTGCCATTGAGAAGTTCTTTGATTACAAGGAGACACCCGAAAGCCAACGGGTGACGCTTGTGGCTATAAGGCTTTGTGGCTGTACTTCAACATGGTGGGATAAAGTTCAAGAAATGAGAATCCGCAAAGGAAAGCATAAGATTTCTTCTTGGGACAAAATGAAGTTAAGGCTTATGGAGAAATTTCTTCCGTTGGATTTTTTTCAAATTATATTTTCTCAATTCAACAACCTATGCCAAGAATCCAAGAGTGTGTTGGACTACACCGAAGAATTCTACAAACTCATGTCTCGTAATGATATTCAAGAGGGTGAAGATAAACTTGTGGCAAGCTATGTTGATGGTTTGAAGTTTTCTATTCGTGATGAAGTGAAAACGCATCGATCATTGAGTGTCAATGATGCTTATCAACTAGCCTTGAAGGTGGAGGCTAAGCTTCCTCGTCATGGTGCTAGGAAGTTTATTGATGTTCGTAGCCTCTATACTTCTTCCAAAGGTGCTTCACACGGTGGAGGAGCAAAGTCAAGGTCCAAATATTTCAACCAAAATTCTAAAAAATTAGTCCCTACACATCTAGTTGGAAATCAACCCAATTGTCCCAACAACCCAAATACTTGTTTCAAGTGTGGTCAAGTTGGCCATCATTTCAAAGATTGTCCAAAGAGGCAAATAGTGGCCTTCGGTGATTAAAAAACTAATGAGGATCTTGTTGACGATTACAACATGGACGATTCACTTTATCCCATATATGATGAGGAAGATGATATACAACATGAAGAAATCGAACCCAAAGAAAGAGAAAGTTTGGTGATCCAAAGAGTACTTGCTACATCAAAGGTTGAATCCGAGGATGATTGGCTTCGCTCCAATATTTTCAAGACTCAATGCAAATCTCATGACAAGGTTTTGTAGACACCCAAGTCAAGGCGGTACTAATGAAAGGTGTCGCGAGGAAGAACCTTATGATGAGTCCCAGAGCCCCAGTTTGGTTTCTCTCAATATCTCTTTAAGCTATTTTCGAAAAGAAAGGATTTTCGAAAGATGTTTTTACAACCGGAAAGCCTGTTTTTACACAGCACCCGCCTTTTACGGTATAAACCGGTAAATCTGTTTTCACACGGCATTTCAATCGATAAAATAACTTTGAGTAAAAAACTTTTGTTTTTACCCAAAGGACACTTCGTTTCCTGAAAGCAAGCGATATTAGATTCATCGGAAACTCCCCAGAATGACGAATCCAATGGATCTGACCCCATGTGATTCGGAATTCAATCGAAGAAGTTACAAACATTCGAAACTTACTGATAAAAGACAAAAAATCTCATTTTTTTAGATGGGAAAAAGACAGAATTGCCCGCCAACCGAAATATGATGTCACTTGGGTGTCACCCAATTTCGTTGGGGGCGAAATTCAATTTCGCTCCTATCGAAATTGGGTTGAAATGACCAGAAAATACCCCCCCCCGCAATTTCACCCCCCTCTGGTATTCCCAGTCCAAACCTCTGCTGAATTTCCAGAAAAAACCCTAGTTTACTTGTTTCTAGAAGAGAGAAAGTAGAGAAAATCTAGGTAGTTGGCAATGGGCGTCAGCATTCTGCAGAAATTCTGAAGGTTTGGAGCGACATCCTCTAAATAGCGCCGTTGTTCTATCGAATTTCGCAGAACCACGAGCTAATAACGCTGTTGTTCTGCCAAAATCTCGGCAAACCCGAAGCCCTTTTGTCAGAATAGCGCCGTTATGCCACCGATTCTCCGACAAACCCTAAACCTCTTCGTCAACACACCGCTGCTGCCCTGCCGAATTTTGGAGAACTCAAGGCCCTATTATCTAAAAAACGTCGTTGTTCTGTCGAAATCTCGGCAAAACCCGAAGTCCCTTCGTCAACACAGCGACTTTACGCCGCCGAAATCTCCACAATTTCGGAACCCTCTCTTTTCAGAATAGTGCAGTTACTCTGCCTATTTCTCTTCTGATTCTGGTAAATTTACATTTATTTATCAGGTTTATGTAATTTCCTTTACAAAGTAAGGTACGAAGTGGTGACATCATAAAATCTCCAGCTCACATTGCCCTCAGAACTTATGATATAAATCCCTCTACCTTTCTTTTACTTTCTGCATTGTCTTTTCCGTTAGATTTCAGTTAACTTGATTATGATCACTTGGGGACTCATGTAACAACATACGATCTCAATCAGGATAACTACTGCTTATTTTTGGTCATTTTGTAAATTCACTTTATTTACATCCTGGAATTAAGCGTAATCTAAGTAAAAGATAAAAAGATTAGTTATCCGGGTTAAATCCTTTGAAAAATGCCAAATTATGTCAAGAGACCGGATTTGTCCAAGGAAGAGGGTGCCTAACACCTTCCCCGATTGTAACCATAACCCTTACCCAGATATCTGTAAGGACCATGCCTTAAACAAATAGAGCAAAAATATAAGGTTCTAGACCCAGAGCAAAAGAACCCCTTTGGTTACTGTTCCTCCAACGAAATTCGAGTACCGCTACTCATTTCATTGGAAGAACAGGCATGGGTCCTAGGCCCTAACCTAGGTGGTGACTTTGAATCTCTCTTCCTTGCGAAGTTAGGACCCCGATCCCAAGTCTGCTAGAAACGCAGATCCGCAAGTTGCGAACACTTCGCAAGTTGCAGACGCTTCTAAACGAGCGAAATGAAATAAATGTTAGATTTACTTTCCAGTACCATACGCTTGTTCTGCAAGGATTGCAAGAGCTAATGCTCAAAACCGCCGCCAATTGCGTGAAAATGCCCCGAGAGGCACCTAGGTTAACCTAATTATTTTTATGCAAACACATGCACACACCATATTTTGCATACCTATTACCGTCGAGATAACAAGCACTCGGGACGAATGGGTGGTGTTTGGGATTTTATAACCCTAATTATTATTTGTCACGCGCTCGTTTCATGTGGAAGCACCACCTCTTTGCACGTTGCCCTTGTGGTGGCGTTAAAACGATGATGTATTGAACTTCCCGCCGCGCTGGGGACCAGCTGGCAACAATTTTTTTACCACTTCGGCAAGAGGGACCTTCAAGCCTTCATCATAATTTATAAGCCCAACATACGCACGTAGATGTTACCATGCCCGCATAGGGCCTGCTGAGCTTAGAGTTAGGCAAAGCCAAAACCGGTTACTCTCGAGAGATGTGAGTGTCTTCCCAAAATAGGAGTACAGTAAACCTCTGGTCCACCTTGAACATGTCGAGCGAGTCTAAAAAGGTGTCCCCGGTTGCCTCAATTCTTGCTAGGGATGTCATTACCTAGCCTGATGCGCAAACGGTCGCAGCTCATTTCACCCAAAACTGGAGGTCATCCGAAAACTTTAGTTTTGTCCAGAGTCATGTTTACAAATCCGTATCATCATACCTTGGATAAGAAACCATTGTACCCTGGACGAAATTCCATCTTGTGGTTAACACGGTTAACCGAAAGACTCATATTCTGGTCCCATCTTTCAGAAACAAAGGTTATGACTTAAGATGCAAGTGCAGTAACCCAAGAGGGGGGGTGAATTGGTTAATTAAACTTTTTGGCTTAATTAGTATGAATGATTAAAATCAATTTGCCAATTTTAAGTTAATTGTATTAAACCATAGTTCAAATATCAAGATAATAAAATTAGAGTTTGGATATTACTATCATGCATTCACTAACCCTTGTTCAATTAAAACATAAACACATAAGAGGGTTAGAGGTTACCAATCACCAAGTGAGAAGAAAGGAGAGAAGATGATTCACACCACAATGAGGAGACACACGATTTTTATAGTGGTTCGGTCTATAAAAAAGACCTACTCCACTCTTCCAAGTTTAGCTCATTGGGTACTCCACTAATGGTGATATTTTAAGTCTAATCTCCAAGCTTTACAACTCATTCACCTCCGAGGGTACAAACCCTGTAGCTCCGGATTCTCCTTTGTTAACGGGCCGAATCCTAGACCCTCAATACAATCAAGCTTCTCCTTAAGCTTGATTATCGGGCCGAATCGGAGGCCCTCAATACAATGAAGAACAAAGAAAAGAACAACTCTTAAGCCTCTTAATAGGCAGATTACAAAGATAATAGCTCACAATTTCTTCAAAAGAATAGCAAAGTAAAAGCCTATGGAGATCCTCTTGATAAATGAAAAATACACAAATCAAAGCATAAAGAGGCTAAAACTAAAGAACCTCAGATTTGCAAGTTTAGGCTCAATGGATTTGAAAATGATTTGCCAGAAGGTTGCTTAGTTGGTCTTGGATTGGGTTTAACTAGCTCATGAGGAAATATGACCATTTGGGGGCAAACCCGTAAAACCAGAGTTGAAAAGTCAAACTGTGCAAGCCCTAATGGCTACTTTTCGATCGCAGTCAACAGAAGTGTCGCGATCGTCCGCCGTATTGGGCGCTCTCGTTTTATTTTCAACTTTCAAACCTGCACGGTCGACTGGGTCATGGTGGTCACCCGGCAAGAGCAACCTGGACTTTTATATTTTTCTCCAGTTCCCTATCCGCGGTCGTCCGGCCCTATGGCGGTCGACCGGCCCGACCATGATGGATTATTTCTTGCTTTCCACAAACACATCCGTGGTTGCCCGGGATTCCTCGGTCGACCGGCCCTCTATGTTTCTACAAGTGCTGGATTTTCAGTCACCTTGCCGCGGTCACCCGAGGAGCCCCTGTCGACCGGCCCTATTCGAAAATTCTTTTCAACTTGTAAAAATACAGGGTCTTGGGCCATGGTCTTTAGGCTTTTGTCCAAGGTTTTCTAACATAATTTGGGGGGTGTTAGTGGTTTTCAAAGATGTTGAATTTAATTATGAAAACCATTTGAAAACCTTTGAAAGTGCAAATACAAATAACAAGAGGACTCCAAATAAAATCTAAAAATGTAGACCCTTGAGTCTTCTTAGATTGCTTGGCTCCTCCGCACTTTCTTGGACAACTCTGACTTGTGAGTGAACTCTTCAACTTGTTTCAGGTCATGTGACTTCCTCCATTCTTCAAATCATGTTGAGGTACATGAGGTGTCACCAATGCTTGTTCAACTCCAAGCTTCTACTAGCACTTGCTAGGCAACTTGTGGGATCTTTGACTTGAGATCTTGACTTGAACATCTTCCACGGTTGATGTCTCCAATGTATGTGCAAGCTCTTTGGTCCATTGTGCATGTTGATCCTCAAGCCATGTGTTGTGTTGAGTTGTGTACTGGCGATATGACATGTCAAGTTCCTGTCTAAGACACAACACTCAAGGACAACACATTAGTCCATAAAGACTAATCAATTTAGGTTTGCCAGCATCAAAACAACAAGGAAAAGGTGAATGTAGGAACGCTTGGGCTTACATTCTCCCCCTTTTTTATGATGGCAAACCAAATTGATTAGGGAACCCTGATTCAACGATGTTATAAAATGACATGCATGAGAGATAGAGAGTAAAAGTTTGGTGATTAATTATTTGTTTGGCAAGCTTACCTATTGATATGATTGATCCAACTTATTGGGGCATTGTAGGGAAAGCATCGATACAGATATAGAATGACATGCTGGGAGAGCTAGATTCAACGATGTTAGATCCTAACCTCAATAAATCTAATCATTAGTCGGCTTTCTTGGTTATGATCAGACATTCATGAAACCTACTTATGTTCCTTATCCATTGACAATGCTAAGTATTTTAATTGGAGATTTGCAAACTGTTTCCACGATAAATACATTTATTTTGAAAATAATATTTTATGAAATATCGAGCTACTCGATTAATTGATAATCTTATTTCGGGGTGAATATTAAGGGAAATGAGCTATCTTCTTGCTTGGGATTAGACCTTATTTAGTGTAAGAGTTCATATATTGTGGTGACATCACGTGTTACTAATTTAAACTTCTATGAAGTAAAAATATATAATCCTGTGAAATAGAAATTGATACGAACTGCGTGCAAGGTCCTTGACAAATACTTTTTGAAAATGGATATGATTTTCAGGGCACAACTTATTTATGATGGAAATGATTCTGATCAAGAATTTTATATGATAAAAAGGTCCTTCACAAATACACTTTTTTTTCTATAAAATGAAGGAGATTTGCATATACATAACTAACTTTAAACAATTTAAGATACGCCAAATGATTTTCTGAAGCCTGATCTAATGTAATTTTTAGACGATATGATATTGGTCCAAATTAGATCCGAGGGATCCAACTACTGGGCCCATACCTTGTAAAATGAAGTTCAGACCTTCTGGATTTATCGGACCGTCTGGTTACAAACACCCCTACTAAATTTGTGAAAATGGCATCCTAGAAGATAACACCATACAGATTATTTCACCACGTTTCAATGCACGCCAATATCTTTGCCAGATATTGTTTGGTTGTCTGATTTATTAGTGCCATTGAATGTATCGTCACTTTCGAAGTCATTTTCACTATATAACAAGGCCCCCTACTTTGCCAGACATTATTTGGCTGTCAAATTTATTAGGGTCACTGAATCTGACCACAATTTCGATATCATTTTCCCTATACAACAAGGCCCCTTGCCGTACCTCTACCTAAGCCTTTTCTACTTTCTTTAGATATCCGTCATGCCAAGTCTCCAAACCAAGCCTTTTTTTGTATCGCGGCCTATTGCCATCAACGTTAGAGAAGTTGAGAAGTTGTGGCAGGGCCCTTCTATACGAGGTTCTTCTAATTCTAATGATCCAACTCGAGAGATAGTCCTTGCCAAACGACATTATGGAATGGGTGATGTAGGAAAAGAAAATGTGGGAATCTCGCAAGCAAGCTTGATTTCTGGCGGTCTACTTCCACGCAGGGTTGTCTTAGTCGGCAACTTGGAGGTAATCATAAAAAATTCATCCATTATTTGTGTTTGTATGTTTACATATTTATCTATGTCTGTATGTGTGCACATGTGTGCTCATGCATTTACTTGTGCTTGTATGAAAAATTTTTGAAAGCGATTTTTATCTACAAGTATTTAATTTATAAAATATACTCCGCTTAGCCAATGTTAATATAATTTAGCCAAAAAGTAATTTTTTGAAAGAAATCTAACAAGTATTTATTTTTGTTGCATGAATTAGACGAACTTGTTTTCTTCAATGTGACCTTTTGAGTAATGCTAAAAAGGCAATGTTTTCATCCAAAGATTTTGTTGTCATAATCCTATGAAATTTTTTATCTTTTTTTATTAAAAAAAATTGTATATATATGTGTCATGTTTCCAACAGAAGGGAAAAACAAGCGGCAAGTCCTATTGCCGCCTAAGAACTATGCCGCTAGGATGTGACTAGCATCGAACAAAGTCTCATCCCCTTATTACTAGGCATCAAGTGGGTAGGGTGTCGATGAAATTTTGTCAGCAGCAAAACTCCACACTGTTCTGAAAAGATCTAATCGACATGTAATTAATTAACATTGACATTTATTTGAAAATGTACAACATTATTTTTTATATTTACAATTTGGAGTTTTATAGGTAAGAAACCTTTTACAAGAAACTGATTAGGGCATTTCAAATAATTTTTTCTTATAAAGGGCAATGATCTGATATAAAACCCTAATATAAACTCTTATATCGAAAAATCCTAAACCCTGAAACTCTTACATGCATAAGTTCATAAATTTACAAATTTTATTTTAAATATCTTGTTTTATTTCTCAAAAGGGTATATCTTTTAAGACGAGAATCATTTTTATTAATAAAAATTACCCTGTATGAATTGAACCTATTGCCTCGTGTACGCCGATCAATTTGGGTTACATTATAATCACCAATGAAAAATATGCGTGGACACCATAAAACTCCTTGTGTTTGGATCCTGGTAAAAGAAAATTTTGATAGTTTATATTCTGTAGAAAATAAAATGCACTTTTTTTATTTTTTACCTAAAATATCTTTAAAATCAAAAGAGTGTTGTTCGTAAATTATTAAAAAAGACATTCATGTACTTGTTTATTACAGTTCTTAATTTTGATTGCATGGAGAATACTTAAAGCTTTGGAGAATCCCTATAAGGTGTTTATTGGGATCCTCCACCTCAAGTATACTTGACAGATTCATATGCACAACACAAAATTTAAAAAGGAAAAGAAAGTTACCTGATGAACATCTGATCTGCTAGTTTATAGCTGAAATTGAGGAAATGTCTGCTAAAAATTGATTCTGATTTGTGAGCTTGAATATAAATTTCTCAACCGCTCTACTTTTTCTCTATCTTTTTCCAATCAAAACATTTGGATTTACTCAGAATTCACAATTTCCACAGACAATAACAGTTTCAAACAGCTCCGATCAGATCTACTAGGGTTAGGGTCCCAACAAACACAGATAGAAAGAAATAACATGAAAGTCCTGAAAGTATCAAGTGTATTAAGGAGAAAGATGACCATTTTAGTAAGAGGTTGGCTGGGAAATGAGGATCAGAGAAGAAAAGAGGAGTTAGGGTTTAAAGAAATGAGGTAAGATTGAGACAAAAAGATACTTGCTAGAGAGGATGAGCTTGCCGGCCGATGATTTATCTTGCTGGAATAACAAAAATGAGCCGGCCGAAAAATCTACCGGAATTCGATCGGATAAGAGAATAAAAAGGAAAAAGGGTTAGGGTTTCAGCACTTTGGGGAATTCCCTTTTCTCTGTCAGCTCTCTTTGGAATTAGGAAAAGAAAACCTAGATTAAAATGGAAAATGAGGATTAAGTTGGTATTTATACGAATTTTTGAGCATTGATATTGGCACCACTTTTGATAAGGCGCGCAGTTTGAGGGAAAAAAATGATGGGTGCGCCACCGAATTGTGTCCCATTATGGCCCTGATTCGCCTCTCATAGGATAAACTCACCCCCGTTTCAGGTTAAGTTCACCCCCTTCGGCAATTGCACTACGATACCGTATCAGCTCGTTCGCTAGGCAAACATGCTCAGATTTCGATAAAATTTTAAAGGGATCTAAATGGAACGCTAACCTACCCTAGGAAGAAATTTGGGACACTAGATCATTAATCTACTTGGGTTTTTATTCAAAATAAGGTGTACAAGGGTTCGGTCAAAATGGGGTGTCTACACTGCTCAACTTACACTTCCTCTGTTTTAATCCTTTGTGACAAGCAAATGCCAAAAACATTATGCTTCTAATAGAGCCACATGAGCAAAACTTTCATCATTGTCTATTTGTTATTCCGGATAGAACCCTTGGGCTATTAGCCTAGCCTTGTTTAAAGTTATTATACCATATTCAGCAAGTTTGTTTCTCCACACCCATTTAGTTCCTATGTAGGGTAATCACTAGGTCTAGGTACCAACTTCTATACTTTATTTGTCTCGGACTGATTTAGCTCTTTTTGCATAGGCATCATCCAAAACTCATCTTGTTCAGCTTCTCGAATGTATTTTTGCACTGATTCAACGATGTTATAAAATGACACGCATGAGAGATAGAAAGTAAAAGTTTGGTGATTAATTACTTCTTTGGCATGGTTACCTATTGATATGATTGATTCGACTTATTGGGGCATTGTAGGGAAAGCATCGATACAGATATAAAATGACATGCAGGGAGAGATAGATTCAACGATGTTAGATCCTAACCTCAATAGATCTAATCAATCGTTGGCTTTCTTGGTTATGATCAGACATTCATGAAACCTACTTATGTTCCTTATCCATTGACAATGCTAAGTATTTTAATTGGAGATTTGAAACTGTTTCTAAGATAAGTACATTTATTATGAAAATTATATTGTATGAAATATCGAGCTACTCGATTAATTGATAATCTTGGTTTGGGGTGAATATTAAGGGAAATGAGTTATCTTCTTGCTTGGGATTAGACCTTATTAAGTGTAAGAGTTGAGATATTGTCGTGACATCATGTGTGACTAATTTAAATTTCTATGAAGTAAAATTATATAATCTTGTAAAATAGAAATTAATACGAACTGCGTGCAAGGTCCTTGACAAATACTTTTTGAAAATGGAAATAATTTTCAGGGCACAACTTATTTATGATGGAAATGATTCTGATCAAGAATTTTATATGATAAAAACGTCCTTCACAAAAACTCTTTTTTTTTCTATAAAATGAAGGATATTTGCATATACATAACTAACTTTAAACAATTTAAGACACGCCAAATGATTTTCTAGATCCTGTTCTGATGTAATTTTTGGACGATATGATATTGGTCCAAATTAGATCCGACGGATCCAACTATTGTAACCATGTCTTGTAAAATGAAGTTCAGACCTTTTGGATTTATCGGACCGTCTGGTTACAGACACCCCTACTAAATTTGTGAAAATGGCATCCTAGAAGATAACACCATACAGATTATTTCACCACGTTTCAATGCACACCAATATCTTTGCCAGATATTGTTTGGTTGTCCGATTTATTAGTGACAGTGAATGTATCGTCACATTCGACGTCATTTTCCCTATATAACAAGGCCCCCTATTTACCTCGCACGCCAATATCTTTGCCAGATATTATTTGGATGCCAAATTTATTAGGGTCACTGAATCTAACCTCAATTTCGATATCATTTTCCCTATATAACAAGGCCCCTTGCCCTACCTCTACGTAAGCCTTTTCTACTTTCTTTAGATATCCGTCATGCCAAGGCTCCAAACCAAGCCTTTTTTCGTATCGTGGTCTATTGCCATCAATGTTAGAGAAGTTGAGAACTTGTGGCAGGGCCCTTCTATACGAGGTTCTTCTAGTGATCCAACTCGAGAGATAGTCCTTGCCAAACGACATTATGGAATGGGTGATGTAGGAAAAGAAAATGTGGGAATCTCGCAAGCAAGCTTGATTTCTGGTGGTCTACTTCCACGCTGGGTTGTCTTAGTCGGCAACTTGGAGGTAATCATAGAAAATTCATCCATTATTTGCGTTTGTATGTTTACGTATATATCTATGTCTGTATGTGAGCACATGTGTGGTCATGCATTTACGAGTGCTTGTATGAAATTTTTTTTAAAAGGATTTTTATGTACAAGTATTTAATTTATAAAATATACTCCGCTTAGCCAATGTTAATATAATTTAGCCAAAAAAGTAATTTTTTGAAAGAAATCTAACAAGTATTTATTTTTGTTGAATGAATTAGACGAACTTGTTTTCTTCAACATGACCTTTTGAGTAACGCTAAAAAAGCAATATTTTCGTCCAAAAATTTTGTTGTCGTAATCCTATGAAATTTTTTATATTTTTTTATTAAAAAAAATTGTATAGATATGTGTCATGTTTTCAACAAAAGGGAAAAATAAGCGGCAAGTCCTACTGCCGCCTAAGAACTATGCCACCAGGATGTGACTAGCATCGAACAAAGCCTCATGCCCTTATTACTCGGCATCAAGTGGGTAGGCTGTCGATGAAATTTTGTCAGCAGCAAAACTCCACACGGTTCTGAAAAGATCTAATCGACATTTAATTAATTAACATTGACATTTATTTGAAAATGTACAAGAAACTGGTTAGGGCATTTCAAATAATTTTTTCTTATAAATGGGAATGATCAGATATAAAACCCTAATATAAACTCTTATATAGAAAAATCCTAAACCCAAAAACTCTTACATGCATAAGTTCATAAATTTACAAATTTTATTATAAATATCTAGTTTTATTTATCAAAAGGTTATATCTTTTAAGACGAGAATCATTTTGATTCTGTTGGCTGACCATTAGATCCATCCGGGTCAACTATAACCGTCTGACTATATTTATGACCTAAATGGTAATGGTTTGATCCGGACCAAAAAAGAAAAATGATTCTCTTTTACGGGTAAAAGTCCGGGGAACGCTATATGGACTAAGCTAGTCCCCTAATGATGGGCTTGGGATGACTCCTTCATCGCCCTTACAATGAGGAAGGGAACCTAAGGTTTAAGGGTCTTCAAAAAACTAAGTAAGTCTACTATACAAAAGAGGGGAGCGCTACTTGGACTGAGTGAGTCCCCTAAATATGGGCTTGGGCTAATGCCTTCATCGCCCTTACCATGAATGGAGAGGAATACACAAAGAAATCTTGGAAGAATCAACATAGGCCTATCATATGAACAAATAAGATTATAAACCTTAATACTTTCTGCTTTCTTTGTCAATTTTTAAATATAGCCTAAATTATGTAACAATAACATCAACCCTATATAACTTTTTTTTTGAAAACAAGAAGATGCTGAAATATCTAATGAGTATATGACTTCATTCAACTATCCATTCAAGTTTCACCTAACTGTAGAAACAAAAGATCATGTTCTTTTTATATGGGTGAAAGATATATTCTTTACGCTGTTAGAATTTCACTTGAATTGTACAATATATATATATATATATATATATATATATATATATATATATATATATATATATATATATGACTCATTTACATTAGCTTTTCCATCAACTCATTAAATTCATCTCAACTACAACAATATCTCCACAAACTAATCAAGGGAAAGATACCTTTTCTCCTCAATGATTCAAATTACATTTATCTCCTCTTTGAAAACACACAATTATGCATAACAGGCCTTAACATGTAACCAATTTATTCAAGGACGTAAAATTTATCTAAAAGGGACTATTAATAACCTATACAAAAGGAAGTATATACACAGTACCAATAAAGATCCATCAACTCAACAAATCCAAAAATATGAGGATGATCAGATTAGTTCAATACATATCTGTTATCATTTAAAGCATGTATTTGTTAGGAAAACCACCAATTTTATAAACCTGCTTAAGTAAAAGTTACCAAAGATAGCAGCTAAAGCATTTTTCATTCTCTTTTTTTTTATATATATGCAAAACCAACTCCAAATACATGTAGCATGTAAAGATCCATCGCCAGTTCAAGCAAGGTGTATTCTAAAGATGCTAAAATAGAAAAACGATCTAGCAGTGTATGGCCTTTAGATGAATGGGTTTGAAGATAACAATTAAGCCGAGTGTTAATTGCTGACCATGATAATATTCATCTTTTTATTAAGTGGAATGTTGATTATGTGATGGGTGTAGTATATGCTTGAACTGACTATAAAAGATTTTTTTAAGCATAGAACGGTGTAGTAATATTACTCACATATTAAGAAAAATTACCATGTATGAATTGAACCCATTGCCTCTTGTCGGCTGATCATGTCCTTGATGGTTATGATTTTCAGGGCACAACCAATTTATGTGCACGCTATTGCTAATTCTGATGTTTCGTTTTCAGAGTTATTAATTTGGCCCAAGATGCCTGTTTTGCAGTTTTTGTCTTGGATAGGCTTTTTGCTACCCTTTTGACTTTAAAATCTCCTGGCTATTTATATATTATATGCCAGTAGTTGTGAAAAATAAAATATTTTTTCTATAAAGCTTCCACAAAATTGCAATATTAGATATTTCTAGATGTTCGGATATGATCTGATAATTTCAAGCGTCCGCAAATGGTTGTTTTTATCGGATTAGGTGCAAAAGGCCGTTCAATCAAAATTGATTGATTGCAATTTCTCAAGATGTAATTTGGTGTGGACGACGTTTTATACTAAATCTTTCCTTGTCTAATGAAAGTTATAAAACCAATATGTGACAAGTTTTTATTAATTTTTTGGTCGATAAGTCTTGAAGATTGAGTTTATGAGCAGCTTTCATAAATCAATGGCAACTTTACAAATTATTTAGATAAATTATAACTGAATTATTGTCAGGAGTTATGCGTGATGGATCTCTAAGAGTCGGCTTTTTAACTTTTAACTGATTGTGTCGGTTTAATCGTAAGATGTTAGACCTCAAATTTCATTTAGAAGTATATAATAATTGAATCTTACCAGAGTAAATATTTAAGTTTACAATATTTAAACAAAATCTTAGTATGAAATATTCCAAGCTGTTTAAATGTGAGCACAGTGGTAGTGGGATTCTTTAAAGTGGTATAAGTGGTGGGTGCAACCGTTGCGATACTAATAAGGGTGGGAAAGTATCATATTTTCGCCGTGTAAACGGTGTCATCCATTCGTCCGGAAATGAACACGTGCCGATATATTTGTCCCTTTACTTACGTCTCCATGACTAACAATATATTTGTAATTTTATTAAAAGGACAAAGTTATTCTTTTCATGAGAAATTAGTTATTATTGTATGATTGAACACCAACAAACATGCATGTGAAAATCTTTTTATTGAATTTGTTGTCTTTTATTAATTCCAGCGGACACGCCGGAAGTCCAATCCTTTGTTCTTCCATCCTGCTGGTAACCATTCCGGCCTCTCGGATGCAACACATCGGAGCTCTATCGGAGTCACTAGCGAATGTGAACTTCCCTCGCATGAGAGATTTTGATCATTCGTTGAAAGAGGTACAAATTGGAGCTCTATTATCGACGTAGTCACTGGCAACTGTATACTTCCCTCGCTAGAGAGATTTTGATCGTTCGCCGTAAAAGGTACAAATTGGAGCTCTATTATCGGCGGAGTCTGGCGAATGTATACTCCCCTCGATAGAGAGATTTTGATCATTGCTGAAAGTGGCATGGGCCTGCCGGTTGCCTTCATATGTTGCCAGTGCATCATATTCGGACAGATTTTGATCATTGCTGAAAGTGGCATGGGCAGGTTGCCTTCATATGTTGCCAGTGCATCATATTCGGACAGATTTTGATCATTGCTGAAAGTGGCATAGGCCGGTTGCCTTCATATGTTGCCAGTGCATTATATTCGGACACGTGGTCCGTCAACAATATGTTACCTACCCTTTCTATGTCTTCTTCACCTACTACTTCACTGGTGTCCTCTACTAACATAGATTCAAGCGCTTTCTGGTCCTTCGAGTTTGAAACTGCATCATATTTGGGCTTATGAGGGCTTATGTAATCTCTTATTGAATCGTTTGCTTATTGCTCTTCCGTGGACGTAACCGATACAATACTGGTTGAACCACGTAAATCTGTGTGTTCTGAGTGTGTGTAAATTTTTCGCTTATCTTTGCATATCGTTATTCTGCTGCGTTGTTAATTCCTAATAGTAAGTATCGGGTTTAGTAGGATTTCTTGAGTGAGTAGACTTTTACTTTTCCAATTTTTCTAATAAAGAGAGGGGCAGTGGAGTAAAATGAACACTGCTTGAATGTGGAGAGAGTTTTAAAGGGGGAGATGAGATGAGAAAAGACTCTTAGTTACGTTTCAATGTAAAAGAACACGTGGTCACGTTTTGCGGAGTATCCATAGTATTTTTTCAGAGAGATTTGCTAGCGTCCATTGCAGAAGGCATTTTGCAGATGGGCTGTTGCATGAGTGCAGATACCTCGTAAATGAATACAAAATCTGCTAAAAATTGAGCCTGTGTGGCTGCTCTCAAATGCAACAGCCCATCCGCAAAATGCCTTCTGCGATGGACGCTAGCAAATCCCATGCTAGATGATGGTGAGATCAGGATCATTGATTCTGTTGGCTGACCATTAGATCCATCCGGGTCAACTATAACCGTTTGATCCTGACAAAAAAATTTGCATCGGTCGCGGGTTTTAAGCCTTAAAGCTAGGATCATCCGACCGCGCTATCTGACTATATTTATGACTTAAATGGTAATGTGTTGATCCTGACCAAAAAAGAAAAATGATTCTCTTTTACAGGTAAAAGTCTGGGGAACGCTATATGGACTAAGCTAGTCCCCTAATGATGGGCTTGGGATGACTCCTTCATCGCCCTTACAATGAGGAAGGGAACCTAAGGTTTATGGGTCTTCAAAAAACTAAGTAACTCTACTATACAAAAGAGGGGAGCGCTTTTTGAACTGAGCGAGTCCCCTAAAGATGGGCTTGGGCTAACGCCTTCATCGACCTTACCATGAATGGAGAGGAATACACAAATAAATCTTGGAAGAATCAACATAGGCCTATCATATGAAGAAATAAGATTATAATTCTCAATACTTTCTGCTTTCTTTGTCAATTTTTAAATATAGCCTAAATTATGTAACAATAACATCAACCCTATATAACTTTTTTTTTGAAAACAAGAAGATGCTGAAATATCTAATGAGTATATGACTTCATTCAACTATTCATTCAAGTTTCACCTACCTGTAGAAACAAAAGATCATGTTCTTTTTATATGGGTGAAAGATATATTCTTTAAGCTGTTAGAATTTCACTTGAATTGTACAATATATATATATATATATATATATATATATATATATATATATATATATATATATTAACCCAGAAATGAGCCACCTGACTCATTAACATTAGCTTTTCTCAGTGACATAACCATTAGCAAATTATCAAACAGACTCGAATATAAACCACACCTTTATCACCAGCACAATAAGCATCAACTCATTAAATTCATCTCAACTACAACAATATCTCCACAAACTAATCAAGGGAAAGATACCTTATCTCCTCAATGATTCAAATTACATTTATCTCCTCTTTGCAAACACACAATTAGGCATAACAGGCCTTAACATGTAACCAATTTATTCAAGGACGTAAAATTTATCTAAAAGGGACTATTAATAACCTATACAAAAGGAAGTATAAACACAGTACCAATAAAGATCCATCAACTCAACAAATCCAAAAATATGAGAATGATCAGATTGGTTCAATACATATCTGTTATCATTTAAAGCATGTATTTGTTAGGAAAACCACCAAATTTGTAAACCTGCTAAAGTAAAAGTAACCAAAGATAGCAGCTAAAGCATTTTTCATTCTCTTTTTTTTTATATATATATGCAAAACCAACTCCAAATACATGTAGCATGTAACAATACAAATAGCGAAGCAAGGTGTATTCTAAAGATGCTAAAACAGAACGGTGTAGTAATATTACTCACATATCATGGCGCATACATCTTTTTCTTAACATCTTTATGCCAAACCAATTTTATTTTAGGAATAAGTGAATGCTCCTTAAATTTTAAATAGAAAGATCTCATTAGACACAATTAATAAAACAAGTATATACCGGCATAAACTTCATACTTTTACCCTATTTAATCTAAAGCTAAAAAGATCAGGCAATACAAAAACTACATATATGACGGCACAATTTCAGCTTAAATATTGGCATGTAACCACTAAGGTTCAACATTATAAAATAAATGAGGCCAAGAAGTTATTACAGCTCTGTAAACTCTATTTCAACAACAACAAAAAAACACGGAGCATCAAATGGGCATGAAACAGAGGACACAATGCCCATTTTTTTATGAGACTACCACCACGAAGAACATACATTCAAACATGACCATGCTCTTGTCAACAACAAAAAGGATAAATTCCTATAATTATTACCATGTCTTAAAAGGATAAACTGCTATGCGCACAACCATATCATATAGATTACTTCAAGATGGTATCCTAAACTATCAAGAAAGAGATGTAGCAAGCAAGCAATAACAACTCCATTCCATACTACCACTACAACTAATTTAATGTCATGAGCTAGAACAAAACAGGGGCTGAACCAAGACAGGGGCTAAAATTGGGAATGCAAAAATTTCATCAATTGGTTTATGCTGTAAGGGCTGTACCAAGATAGGGCTGAAACACGAACTACAAAAGTTTTATCAATTGGTTCAAGATACAAGGACGGATACACATAACTCAGGAACTGATGCATGAACCGGTGCAAGAGCTGTTGCATGAACTGATTTCTCACTAAAATGGTAGAAGTAACGCAGCTATAGAGCACCTATTGGGCTGTTCGGGAAAAGAAATGCATGCTCATCCATCATGAAGTATGTATCAGTAACTTATAATTTTCTTCTTTTATAGAGCTAGTGCATAACCATAACTATACGCTTACTTTTAACTACTTTGCTTCCTAATAAGCTCCTTTGATCATCAACACAAATATCTAGAACATGATTTTTACTTCCAAATAGACAAAAGCCATGTTAAAATTATGCATATAATAAAATCACGTTTGTGCTAACACCACTTCCTCAAAAGTCACACTGGAAAAGTATTTAAATCCACGAGTAATTAGACATAACAAGCCTGTCATGTCTACCATAACAAGACCAATAGAATTCATTATCCTATACAAAGACACCTTTTAAAATTAAACTAACAACCCATTATGAAAATCATCACCATAATCACCTTGTTTTCTTTAAACATGCATTCCAAGGCTCCACTTCACCCCCAAACATTGTATTTTTTCTTTTGGTGCAAACATCAACTCCCGATAACTGCTACAGATCCCTTAACAAGCTAATAAATGACACTAAAAAGGACAAACAAGATATGTGTAGTTATCAGGTATGGTAATAGAAATATCCACATGCAAGAATATTACTATGGGTGCTGCCCTGCTAGAGTTTTCGGATAAAGGAAATCTTGGCTTTTGGAAGGTTCACATAGAGTCCTCCTAATTTCTAAATGTGAGGTCCACTATATCAGTGTTACTATTAGATAATGTGAATGATGAGAGTTAATGACTATCCACAGACGAATTACAATGAAGGCCCTGAATGAACAATGCCATCACCAAAATGCTAGTGTAAAGACTACTTCTATGTACACTCCTAAAAAAATAATATCCACAGAACATAGCATATGTATGATAAGAGTAGACTTTATTAATCTTATTAGTGAGGCATTGAATCAGTTAAAAAATAAATCTGGATGAAACATATCATCAGGGAAGTTGGAACCCAATACTGGACACGAAGATAAAATGCTTCAAGGAGCGATGTCCAATAACTCAAATACAAACCAAACAATATGGACGCCAACAGTGAATGACATTTTCAATGTCAAAAGTGCATGGGAGAATATCAGAGTTCAGCACATGCAGTTAATAAGCATGACAGTGTCAAGTATTGATAAATTGGAAGACTAGTGTGGTCACTGCCCTATTTTAACACTCCTACCCAGCCCACCTCAAATTTCACCACCAAATGACCAAGAAAAACATTTGAAACTATTAAACTTCATATCACTACCATCCCCATTACATCATTACAGCCCAATAAAATCCATAATAAAAAAAATGAAGACAAGAGTGACAAGTTAATCTCATGACACAACAAGATTTAGCTGGAGCTAAAATCCGAAGCACGGAAAGTCGATAGTGTAGCGCCTATATCAGTAACTAGGCGGGCAGGCATAAACATCACCACTGCTATTATCCACATCAATATGCAATATCAAATCAACTTAAAAAAAATTAAAAACAGGTTGCTACCTTTCTTTATAAGATTAAGAGAAAAGAATAAAGATAAAATTCTTGAACTCAAACAAGTATACTTGACAGATTCATATGCACAATACAAAATTTTAAAAGGAAAAGAAAGTTACCTGATGAAGATGTGATCTGCTAGTTTATAGCTGAAATTGAGGAAATCTCTTATAAAAAATGATTCTGATTTGTGAGCTTGAATATAAATTTCTCAACCGCTCTCCTTTTTCTCCATCTTTTTCCAATCAAAACATTCGGATTTACTCAGAATTCACAATTTCCACAGACAATAACAGTTTCAAACAGCTCCAATCAGATCTGCTAGGGTTAGGGTCTCAACAAACACAGATAGAAAGAAATAACATGAAAGTCCTGAAAGTATCAAGTGTATTAAGGAGAATGATGACCATTTTAGTAAGAGGTTGGCTGGGAAATGAGGATCGGGGAAGAAAAGAGGAGTTAGGGTTTAAAGAAAGAAAACAGTGAAGATCAATGGATTTAACGAAGAAATTAAAAGATATGAGGTAAGTTCGAGACAAAAAGGTACTCGCCGGAGAGGATGAAGTTGCCGGCCGAAGATTTATCTTGCCAGAAAAACGAAAACTAGCTGGCCAAAAAATCTACCGGAATTCGATCGGAAAAGATAATAAAAAGGAAAAATGGTTAGAGTATCAGCAATTTGGGGAATTCTCTTTTCTCTCTCAGCTCTCTCTGGAATTAGGAAAAGAAAACCTAGATTAAAATGGAAAATGAGGATTAAGTTGGTATTTATAGGAATTTTTGAGAATTGATATTGGCACCACTTTTGATAAGGCGGGCGGTTTGAGAGAAACAAATGATGGGTGCACCACCGAATTGTGTCCCATTATGGCCCTGATTCGTCTCTCACAGGATAACCTCACCCCCGTTTCAGGATAAGTTCACCCCCCTTCTGCAATTGCACTACGATACCGTCTCAGCTCGTTCGCTGGGCAAACATGCTCGAATTTCGACGAAATTTTAAAGGGACCTAAATGGGACCCTAACCTACCCTAGGAAGAAATTTGGGACACTAGATCATTAATCTACTTGGGTTTTTATTCAAAATAAGGTGTAAAAGGGTTCGGTCAAAATAGGGTGTCTACATTGCTCAACTTACACTTCCTCTGTTTTAATCCTTTGTGACAAGCAAATGCCAAAAGCATTCTGGCTTCTAATAGAGCCACATGAGCAAAACTTTCATCATTGTCTATTTGTTATTCCTGATAGAACCCTTGAGCTATTAGCCTAGCCTTGTTTAAAGTTATTATAACATATTCATCAAGTTTGTTTCTGCACACACCATTTAGTTCCTATGATAGGATGATCACTAGGTCTAGGTAACAACTTCTATACTTTATTTGTCTCATACCGATTTAGCTCTTTTGGCATAGCCATCATCCAAAACTCATCTTGTTCAGCTTCTCGAATGTATTTTTGCACTGATTGAACGATGTTATAAACTGACATGCATGAGAGATAGAAAGTAAAAGTTTGGTGATTAATTACTTCTTTGACATGCTTACCTATTGATTTGATTGATCCGACTTATTGGGGCATTGTAGGGAAAGCATCGATACAGATATAAAATGACATGCAGGGAGAGATAGATTCAATGATGTTAGATCCTAACCTCAATAGATCTAATCAATCGTTGGCTTTCTTGGTTATGATCAGACATTCATGAAACCTACTTATGTTCCTTATCCACTGACAATGCTAAGTATTTTAATTGGAGATTTGCAAACTGTCTCTAAGATAAATACATTTATTTTGAAAACAATATTTTATGAAATATCGAGCTACTCGATTAATTGATAATCTTGTTTTGGGGTAAATATTAAGGGAAATGAGTTATCTTCTTGCTTGGGATTAGACCTTATTTCGTGTAAGAGTTGAGATATTGTCGTGACATCATGTGTGACTAATTTAAACTTCTATCAAGAAAAAATATATAATCTTGTAAAATAGAAATTAATACGAACTGCGTGCAAGGCCCTTGAGAAATAATCTTCGAAAATGGATATAATTTTCAGGGCACAACTTATTTATGATGGAAATGATTCTGATCAAGAATCTTATATGATAAAAAGGTCCTTCACAAATACTCTTTTTTTTTTCTATAAAATGAAGGATATTTGCATATACAAAACTAACTTTAAAGAATTTAAGACACGCCAAATGATTTTCTGGATCCTGATCTGATGTAATTTTTGGACGATATGATATTGGTCCAAATTAGATCTGACGGATCCAACTATTGTGCACATGTCTTGTAAAATGAAGTTCTGACCTTTTGGATTTATCGGACCGTCTGGTTACAGACACCCCTTCTAAATTTGTGAAAATGGCATCCTAGAAGATAACACCATACAGATTATTTCACCACGTTTCAATGCATGCCAATATCTTTGCCAGATATTGTTTGGTTGTCCGGTTTATTAGTGCCATTGAATGTATCGTCACTTTCGACGTCATTTTCCCTATATAACAAGGCCCCTTATTTACCTCGCACGCCAATATATTTGCGAGATATTATTTGGTTGTCAAATTTATTAGGGTCACTGAATCTAACCTCAATTTCGATATCATTTTCCCTATATAACAAGGCCCCTTGCCCTACCTCTACCTAAGCCTTTTCTACTTTCTTTAGATATCCGTCATGCCAAGGCTCCAAACCAAGCCATTTTTTGTATCGTGGTCTATTGCCATCAATGTTAGAGAAGTTGAGGAGTTGTGGCAGGGCCCTTCTATATGAGGTTCTTCTAATGATCCAACTCGAGAGATAGTCCTTGCCAAACGACATTATGGAATGGGTGATGTAGGAAAAGAAAATGTGGGAATCTCGCAAGCAAGCTTGATTTCTGGTGGTCTACTTCCACGCAGGGTTGTCTTAGTCAGCAACTTGGAGGTAATCATAGAAAATTCATCCATTATTTCTGTTTGTATGTTTACGTATATATCTATGTCTGTATGTGCACACATGTGTGCTTGTATGAAGAATTTTTGAAGGGGATTTTTATCTACAAGTATTTAATTTATGAAATATACTCCGCTTAGCCAATGTTAATATAATTTAGCCAAAAAAGTAATTTTTTGAAAGAAATCTAACAAGTATTAATTTTTGTCGCATGAACTAGACGAACTTGTTTTCTTCAACATGACCTTTTGAGTAACGCTAAAAAGGCAATGTTTTCCTCCAAAGATTTTGTTCTCGTAATCCTATGAATTTTTTTATCTTTTTTTTATTAAAAGAAATTGTATACATATGCGTCATGTTTCCAAGAGAAGGGAAAAATAAGCGGCAAGTCCTACTGCCGCCTAAGAACTATGCCGCCAGGATGTGACTAGCATCGAACAGAGCCTCATCCCCTTATTACTAGGCATCAAGTGGGTAGGATGTTCATCAAATTTTCTCAGCCGCAAAACTCCAGACGGTTCTGAAAAGATCTAATTGACATGTAATTAATTAACATTGACATTTATTTGAAAATGTACAACATTATTTTTTATACTCTACAATTTGGAGTTTTATAGGTAAGAAACCTTTTACAAGAAACTAGTTAGGGCATTTCAAATAAAATTTTCATATAAAGGGCAATGATCTGATATAAAACCCTAATATAAACTCTTATATAGAAAAATCCTAAACCCTGAATCTCTTACATGCATAAGTTCATAAATATACAAATTTTATTATAAATATCTAGTTTTATTTCTCAAAAGGTTATATCTTTTAAGACGAGAATCATTTTTATTAATAAAAATTACCATGTACGATGAAATCCTAACGCCTTCATCGCCCTTACCATGAATGGAGAGGAATACACAAAGAAATCTTGGAAGAATCAACATAGGCCTATCATATGAAGAAATAAGATTATAATCCTTAATACTTTCTGCTTTCTTTGTCAATTTTTAAATATAGCCTAAATTATGTAACAATAACATCAACCCTATATAAATCTTTTTTTAAAACAAGAAGATGCTGAAATATCTAATGAGTATATGACTTCATTCAACTATCCATTCAATTTTCACCTAACTGTAGAAACAAAAGATCATGTTCTTTTTATATGAGTGAAAGATTTATTCTTGAATTGTACAATATATATATATATATATATATATATATATATATATATATATTTAGGGATCTGATATTTCCGCTCCACTTATTGACTAATCCACCCCAACTTGAAGTGGATTGGTCTAAAAGTGGAGTGGAAATATCCAAAGCATAGGGGAGTTGATATTTCCGCTCCCCTTTTAGAGCAATCCACTACAAGTTGGAGTGGATTGGTCTAAAAGGGGAGCATAATTATCAATTCCCTATATATATATATATATATATATATATATATATATATATATATATATATATATATATATATTAACCTAGAAATGAGCCACCTGACTCGTTTACATTAGCTTTTCTCAGTGACATAACCATCAACACATTATCAAACAGACTCGAATATAAACCACACCTTTATCACAAGCATAACAAGCATCAAGTCATTAAATTCATCTCAACAACAAAGATATCTCCACAAACTAATCAAGGGAAAGATACCTTATCTCCTCAATGATTCAAATTACATTTATCTCCTCTTTGAAAACACACAATTATGCATAACAGGCCTTAACAGGTAACCAATTTATTCAAGGATGAAAAATTTATCTAAAAGGGACTATTAATAACCTATACAAAAGGAAGTATATACACAGTACCAATAAAGATCCATCAAATCAACAAATCCAAAAAATGAGAATGATCAGATTAGTTCAATACATATCTGTTATCATTTAAAGCATGTATTTGTTAGGAAAACCACCAAATTTATAAACCTGCTAAAGTAAAAGTAACCAAAGATAGCAGCTAAAGCATTTTTCATTCTCTCTTTTTTTTATATATATGCAAAACCAACTCCAAATACATGTAGCATGTAACAATACAAATAGCGAAGCAAGGTGTATTCTAAAGATGCTAAAACAGAAAAATGATTTAGCAGTGTATGGCCTTTAGATGAATGGGTTTGAAGGTAACAATTAAGCCTAGTGTTAATTGCTGACCATGATAATATTCATCTTGTTATTAAGTGGAATGTTGATTATGTGATGGGCGTAGTATATGCTTGAACTGACTATAAAAGATTTTTTTAAGCATAGAACGGTTTAGTAGTAATACTCACATATCATGGCGCAAACATCTTTTTCTTAACAATACTCCACAGAAATCTGAGTCATGTATAATTATATTATGCCAAACCCATTTTATTTTAGGAATAAGTGAATGCTCTTTCAATTTTAAATAGAAAGATCTCATTAGACACAATTAATAAAACAAGTATATACCGGCATAAACTTCATACTTCTACCCTATTTAGTCTAAAGCTAAAAGGATCAGGCAATACAAAAACTACATATATGACTGCACAATTTGAGCTTAAATATTGGCATGTAAGCACTAAGGTTCAACATTATAAAATAAATGAGGCCAAGAAGTTATTACAGCTCTGTAAACACTATTACAACAACAAGAAAAGAACACGAAGCATCAAATGGGCATGAAACAGAGGACACAATGCCCATTTTTGTATGAGACTACCACCACGAAGAACATACATTCAATCATGACCATGCTCTTGTCAACAACAAAAAGGATAAATTCCTATAATTATTACCATGTTTTAAAAGGATAAAGTGCTATGCGCACAACCATATCTTATAGTATCCTAAACTATTAAGCACGAGATGTAGCAAGCAGGCAATAACAACTCCATTCCATACTACCACTACAACTTAATGTCATGAGCTAGAACAAAATAGGGGCTGAACCAAGACAGGGGCTAAAATTGGGAATGCAAAAATTTCATCAATTGGTTTAGGATGCAAGGGCTGTACCAAGATAGGGCTGAAACAAGAACTACAAAAGTTTTATCAATTTGTGCAAGATACAAGGACGGATACACATAACTCAGGAACTGATGCATGAACCAGTGCAAGAACTGATGCATGAACTGATTTCTCACTAAAATGGTATATGTAACGCAAGCTATAGAGCACCTATAGGGCTGTTCGGGAAAAGAAATGCATGCTCATCCATCATGAAGTATGTATCAGTAACTTATAATTTTCTTCTTTTATAGAGCTAGTGCATAACCATAACTATACGCTTACTTTTAACTACTTTGCTTCCTAATAAGCTCCTTTCATCATCAACACAGATATCTAGAACATGATTTCTACTTCCAAATAGACAAAAGCCATGTTAAAATTATGCATATAATAAAATCACGTTTGTGCTAACACCACTTCTTCAAAAGTCACACTGGAAAAGTATTTAAATCCACGAGTAATTAGACATAATAAGCCTGTCATGTCTACCATAACAAGACCAATAGAATTCATTATCCTATACAAAGACACCTTTGCCATGCTTACCTATTGATATGATTGATCCGACTTATTGGGGCATTGTAGGGAAAGCATCGATACAGATATAAAATGACATGCAGGGAGAGATAGATTCAATGATGTTAGATCCTAACCTCAATAGATCTAATCAATCGTTGGCTTTCTTGGTTATGATCAGACATTCATGAAACCTACTTATGTTCCTTATCCATTGACAATGCTAAGTATTTTAATTGAAGATTTGCAAACTGTTTCTAAGATAAATACATTTATTTTGAAAACAATATTTTATGAAATATCGAGCTACTCGATTAATTGATAATCTTGTTTTGGGGTGAATATTAAGGGAAATGAGCTATCTTCTTGCTTGGGCTTAGACCTTATTTCATGTAAGAGTTGAGATATTGTCGTGACATCATGTGTGACTAATTTAAACTTCTATGAAGCAAAAATACATAATCTCGTAAAATAGAAATTAATACGAACTGCATGCAAGGTCCTTGACAAATACTTTTCGAAAATGGATATAATTTTCAGGGCACAACTTATTTATGATGGAAATGATTCTGATCAAGAATTTTATTTGATAAAAAGGCCCTTCACAAATACTCTTTCTTTTCTATAAAATGAAGGATATTTGCATATACATAACGAACTTTAAACAATTTAAGACACGCCAAATGATTTTCTGGATCCTGATCTGATGTAATTTTTGGACGATATGATGTTGGTCCAAATTAGATCCGACGGATCCAGCTATTGTGCCCATGTCTTGTAAAATGAAGTTCAGACCTTTTGGATTTATCGGACCGTTTGGTTACAGACACCCCTACTAAATTTGTGAAAATGGCATCCTAGAAGATAACACTATACAGATTATTTCACCACGTTTCAATGCACGCCAATATCTTTGCCAGATATTGTTTGGTTGTCCGATTTATTAGTGTCACTGAATGTATCGTCACTTTCGACGTCATTTTCCCTATATAACAAGGTCCCCTATTTACCTCGCACGCCAATATCTTTGCCAGATATTATTTGGTTGTCAAATTTATTAGGGTCACTGAATCTTACCTCAATTTCGATATCATTTTCCGTATATAACAAGCCCCTTGCGCTACCTCTACCTAAGCCTTTTCTACTTTCTTTAGATATCTGTCATGCCAAGGCTCCAAACCAAGCCTTTTTTTGTATCGTGGTCTATTGCCATCAATGTTAGAGAAGTTGAGAAGTTGTGGCAGGGCCCTTCTATATGAGGTTCTTCTATTGATCCAATTCGAGAGATAGTCCTTGCCAAACGACATTATGGAATGGGTGATGTAGGAAAAGAAAATGTGGGAATCTCCCAAGCAAGCTTGATTTCTGGTGGTCTACTTCCACGTAGGGTTGTCTTAGTCGGCAACTTGGAGGTAATCATAGAAAATTCATCTATTATTTGTGTTTGTATGTTTACGTATATATCTATGTCTGTATGTGCGCACATGTGTGCTCATGCATTTACGTGTGCTTGTATGAAGAATTTTTGAAAGGGATTTTTATCTACAAATATTTAATATATAAAATATACTCCGCTTAGCCAATGTTAATATAATTTAGCCAAAAAAGTAATTTTTTGAAAGAAATCTAACAAGTATTTATTTTTGTTGCATGAATTAGACGAACTTGTTTTCTTCAACATGACCTTTTGAGTAACGCTAAAAAGGCAATGTTTTCATCCAAAGATTTTGTTGTCGTAATCCTATGAATTTTTTTATCTTTTTTTATTAAAAAAAATTGTATACATATGCGTCATGTTTACAACAGAAGGGAAAAATAAGCAGCAAGTCCTACTGCCGCCTAAGAACTATGCCGCCAGGAAGTGACTAGCATCGAACAAAGCTTCATCCCCTTATTACGAGGCAACAAGTGGGCAGGTTGTCGATCAAATTTTCTCAGCAGCAAAACTCCAGACGGTTCTGAAAAGATCTAATCGACATGTAATTAATTAACATTGACATTTATTTGAAACATGTACAACATTATTTTTTATACTCTACAATTTGGAGTTTTATAGGTAAGAAACCTTTTACAAGAAACTAGTTAGGGCAGTTCAAATAATTTTTTCTTATAAAGGGCAATGATCTGATATAAAACCCTAATATAAACTCTTATATAGAAAAATCATAAACCCTGAATCTCTTACATGCATAAGTTCATAAATTTACAAATTTTATTATAAATATCTAGTTTTATTTCTCAAAAGGTTATATCTTTTAAGACGAGAATCATTTTTATTAATAAAAATTACCATGTATGAATTGAACCCATTATTGCCTCTTGTACGCCGATCATGTCCATGATGGTTATGATTTTCAGGGCACAACCTATTTATGGACCAGCCCAACAAATTAAGAGTTTGGATCATCCTATGAAGTGGGTCAAATTGTACTTTTTGAAAATTATTAGGCCACAAACCATATATAATCTCATGTGAGACAACCTCGAGATATAATTTCCCATTTTTTAATTAACAGTAAAAGGATATATTATAATCACCAATGAAAAATATGCATGGACACCATAAAACTCCTTGTGTTTGGATCCTCGTAAAAGAAAATTTTCAAAGTTTTTATTCTGTATGAAAAAATATTCTGTAGAAAATAAAATGCATTTTTTTTTTAACTTAGAAAATCTTTAAAATGAAAAGAGTGTTGTTTGTAAATTATTTAAAAAAAACATTCATTTACTTGCTTATTACAATTCCTAATTTTGATTGCATGGAGACTATTTAAAGCTTTGGAGAATCACTTTAATGTGTTTATTGGGATCGTCCACCTCACCTCCTGGGGTGTAGGATCTAATTGTTTCTGTTGTTTTCTTAAAGAAAATAAATATTTGGATTTGAAGGCAACGATCATGTGCACGCTATTTGTCACACCCCGTCCCCACTGTGTAGATATTGTCCGGTTCTGGGTCATCTACCCTCCCCGGTTTTGTTTTCCAGCAGCACTAACCGTGCCCGACCCACTCCGTGGGGCCTGCCCCTTGGAGATGCTGAAAACGCGTATTGCTAATTTTGATGTTTCGTTTTCAGAGTTATTAATTTGGCCCAAGATACCTGTTTTTCAGTTTTTGTCTTAGATAGGCTTTTTGCTACCCCTTGGACTTTAAAATCTCCTGCCTATTTATATATTATATGCCAGTAGTTGGGATAAATAAAATATTTTGTTTATAAAGCTTCCGCAAAATTGCAATACTAGATATTTCTAGATGTTCGGATATGATCTGATAATTTCAAGCGTCCGCAAATGGTTGTATGTATCAGATTAGGTGCAAAACAACCGTTCAATCAAAATCGATTGATTGCAATTTCTCAAGATGTAATTTGGTGTGGACGACGTTTTAGACTTAATCTTTCCTTGTCTAATGAAAGTTATAAAACTAATATGTGACAAGTTTTTATTAAATATTTTGTCGATAAGTCTTGAAGATTTAGTTTATGAGCAGCTTTCGTAAATCAATTCAACTGTTGTGATACTAATAAGGGTGGGAAAGTATCATATTTTGTAATTTTATTAAAAGGACAAAGTTATTCTTTTCATGAGAAATTAGTTATTATTGTATGACTGAACACCAACAAACATGGATGTGAAAATGTTTTTACTGAATTTGTCGACTATTAGGCATGTAGATTTTAGCTCAACATAAATTTTTATTAATCAAAGAAAGATTTAATGATTTATAAACTAGGGTTTAAAAATTGTTGAAAAAAATAAAGTATAAAGAACTACAGAGAAGAAACAATTCAACTGTTGATTATCTTGTCTTTCATTAATTCCAGCGGACACACCGGAAGTCCAATCCTTTGTTCTTCCATCCTGCCGGTAACCATTCCGGCCTCTCGGATCCAAGACCTCTATCGAAGTCGCTAGCGAATGTAGATTTCCCTCGCACGAGAGATTTTGATCATTCGCCGAAAGAGGTACAAATTGGAGCTCTATTATTGACGTAGTCACTGGCGAATGTATACTTCCCTCGCTAGAGAAATTTTGATCGTTCGCCGTAAAGGTACAAACTGGAGCTCTATTATCGGCGGAGTCACTGGTGAATGTATACTTCCCTCGATAGAGAGATTTTGATCATTGCTGAAAGTGGCATGGGCCGGTTGCCTTCATATGTTGCCAGTGCATCATATTCGGACAGATTTTGATCATTGCTAAAAGTGGCATGGGCCGGTTGCCTTCATATGTTGCCAGTGCATTATGTTCAGACAGATTTTGATCATTGCTGAGAGTGGCATGGGCAACCCGGTTGCCTTCATATGCTACCAGTGCATCATATTCGGACGCGTGGTCCGTCAACAATATGTTAGCTACCCTTTCTATGTCCTTTTCACCTACTACTTCACTGGTGTCCTCTACTAACATAGATTCAAGCGCTTTCTGATCCTTCAAGTCTGAAACTCGGTCATATTTGGGCTTATGTAATCTATTATCTAGAATAGTGGAATCGTTGGCTTATTGCTCTTCCGTGGACGTAGCTGATACCATACTGGTTGAACCACGTAAATCTGTGTGTTCTGAGTGTATGTAATTTTTTGCTTATCTATTGCATATCGCTATTCTGCTACGTTGTTAATTCCTAAAAGTATCGGGTTTAGTAGGATTTCTTGAGTGAGGAGACTTTTAGTTTTCCAATTTTTCTAATAGAGAGAGGGACAGTGGAGTAAAATGAACACTATATGAATGTGGAGAGAGTTTTAAAGGCGAAGATGAGATGTGAAAAGACTCTTCGTTACGTTTCAATGTAAATGAACTCATGGTCACGTTTTGCGGAGAATCCACAGTATATTTTTCAGAGATATTTGCTAGCGTCCATTGTAGAAGGCATTTTGCAGATGGGCTGTTGAATGAGTGCAGATACCTCCTAAATGAATACAAAATCTGCTAAAAAGTGAGCCTGTGTGGCTGCTCTCAAATGCAACAGCCCATCTGCAAAATGCCTTCTGCGATGGGCGTTAGCAAATCCCATGCTAGATTATGGTGAGATCAGGATCATTGATTCCGTTGGCTCAGCATTAGATCCATCCGGGTTTACTATAACCGTTTGATCCTCACAAAAAAATTTGCATCGGCCGCTGGTTTTAAGCCCTAAGGCTAGGATCATCCGACCACGCTGTTTGACTATATTAATGACCTAAATGGTAACGGTTTGATCCTGACCTAAAAAGAAAAATGATCTGCTTTTACGGGTAAAAGTCCGGTGTACCTTACTAATAAGTGCGTGATAGTGGACTTCTTTAAAGTGATATAAGGGGGGTTTAGTCGTACGGGATTTTAATGTGCGGATTTTAATATGCGGACTTTGACAAAATGTCCATGACTCTTTGGGGACTTGGACTTGAATGTGCGGACACTTGCGAGTCTGGGGACTTCAACATGGACTGTTATGCATTTATAATAGAACTGACCGATTGGATTTCCACTATTAAAAAAAAACAACTAATATTGGACAACTTGGCAACCATTGAAACTGAGAGTAAAGTCAAACTTGTCATAGAAATTTTGGAAACAAGTTGGCAGCAAATTTTAGAGATTTTTCAAGAGGCCTTATGTGCTAATCTCTGAAATTTATCAAGTAACCAAAACACAAACAGGCACAGGGAGTTATGGCAGTATGTTAAGAGCGAAAAACACATATCCCAATCCAATTCCACCATAGCTATGGTTTTGACAATTATTCAAACATATTGCGGTCTCGGATTTAAATTTTAGCCTCTGCAATTGAAATCTAAATCCTTAGGACTCAATTCCCCAAACAAGTCAAGATGAACCAAGTATTTAAATAGCCAACTGGATAGTATAGCTTGGATTAGCCTTCTCCTTAAAATCCTTAGGACTCAATTCACAAGAGTTTGAGCAAACATCTAAGATGCACTCCATTTCCATTAATGAAAAGGCCTGAAGCACCAACCTGAACTAAAACAGTCGTTTCTATGCACAGAACACCTAATTTAGGTCCTTCAATTGCTAGAAATGGTGAGAAAAATGACTTCGAGAGTACTAAGCAGATGGGAATCCAATTCAACCAACAAGGTTTGGGAGCATAGAAGTGGACTTTGCATAGGATTCTTTAAAGAAAAAGACAAGATGAATGAGAAAAGGCAATTTTGGAAGAGCATTGCTCAGAAAATCCTACCCCATTGTGGAAAACCGGAAAACAGGAGAAGGATGGGCTGGAACGGAGGTTTTGGGTTTCAGAGAGAGAGAGAGAGGGGAAAGGGGTTTGGTTGGGGTTTTATATACAAATACAGAAAATGGGGTTTCGAGTTTAGAGGTACGAGAAGAGAAAGGGATGGTGCTGGGTTTCAGAGAAGGAAAGAGAAAGGGTTTGGGGTTTCAGAAATGAAAGTTCGTCTTCTCTAGTGAGGCCATGAACGAAACCAATCTGATTGGTCTTTGATGAATGAAAAGGTAAAAAATGAGAGACGGAGAAGGAAAAATGACAGGGATGGGGATGTAAAAAAATGAATGAGAGAGAGAGAGAGGAGCATACCTCATAATCCCTTTCTATGGTTCTTTTTCCGTGATACACGATCAGAAGGCATGGACTTCAAGTTTCACCTCGGTAGGCTGAACATTGAATGAGGTTTTTTTTCTTGTAAGCTAGTACTTCAAGTTCGCGCGCCCGAGGAAAGGTCATGACATCACGAAATTTCCACTAAAGGCCGCCATCATGTACTGTACTATAATGGTGGGATAGTATTATCCATAAAATCCCATGTACTCTTACTCTAATAAGGGCGTGATAGTACTATCCACTCGCTGCATAAAATCAGGTGGAGTTCAGGTTGAATCCAATTCATTTTACAATGAATGCTGATGCAGGAGCACATTTGGTGGAGAATGGACCCCATGGATGGATCATCCAAAGTGGGCCTACAATTAAATTTCCTTTTCTTAATATCGTCAACGGTTGGCTCTGGACCGGTCTGGAGGAATTTTCCTCTATCCCCTTGCTAATAGTCTAATAGCAAGGGGTTTGGAAATATCAATTTCCTTTTGAAAATAAAAAGTAAACATGGAATTGATATTTCCACACCCCTTGCTATTAGAGGGGTTGGAGGAAGTTCCTCCAGACCTGTCTTGAGCCAAGTATTTTTGAAAACATTTACATTATTGGAAGTTAGGGTAAATGACTGGTTTGATTTTTCAGGCCAGGGGAGATTCAAAGCAAGGACTATCAGATGGACGATTGAGATTAGTCAAAGGTCGGGTTGCATGTGCCATTATGGTTGCGCCTCAGTGTATTATATGATAAATTGAAGTTACTCTTCATTGTATTATAGTATAATAAATACCGTTTTGTTTTACTCTTCATCGAATTATAGTATAATGTCTCCTCAAGATATCTAATAAATAGGTATCTCTTCGTCCTGGTTTGTATAATTTTTCCATCTCATCCTTCTAACGTACACTAGACATCAGGAGACTCTTAAATGTTAAATACTTTGTTGCTTACTTTTCATATCTTGTATGGTGTCTATAGGTGAATTTTTAGAAGCAAAGAATGAAAATTTCTCTCCTGCCCATTATTTACATGGGGAGAGTATTTATATACAAAAAACGAAATTTATACACGTTTAGATAAGACATAAAAATACAAAGGAATCGTAGCTAATATGGAGATATCCATATTGTTAGAATGTTCAAACTATACAGTGATTGTGCTAAGTATTGGAGGTGTCCCATATTAGTAGGTGATTTTGACTATATACCAATTTAGCAAGAAATGTGGGAGAGACGGGCATCAATCAATTTCTGATTTTGATTGACTTCAATTTCTCCCTTAACACACCTCCGCAATTGAAACAGTGGAGAAATGGTTGTGAGCTTGTCCTGTAGCATTAAGAACTGTTGTGTGCTAAGAGGCTTGGTGAGTGTATCGGCAAATTGATCAGCACTCAAAATAAAGTGGACATCAAGCTCCCACTTGCAAACTTTATCGGGTACAAAAGGAAAATCAATCTTGACGTGTTTGGTACGAATGTGGATGACTGGATTGGTTGAGAGATAGATCGCGCCAATGTTGTCACACCATAAAGTGGGAGGACGAGGTAAAGAGATACCGAGCTCAGGAAGAAGTGATTGTTCCAAGGATATTTCGGTAGATGTATTTGCAAGAGCTTTATACTCTGCTTCTGTGCTACAGCAGGTGAACGTTTGATGCTGGCGGGATCTCCAGGAAATAAACATAGAACCGAAGTATATACAATAGCAGCAATTGGACTTACAATCGTTAGGACATCCTGCTCAGTCAGCACCTGATGCAGTGCCAACATGGTAGCCACATCATACCTAGGTGGATTTGGTGGAGTTCCAAGGTTCATTCCCGCATTAAAGCTTCTGACCGATTTTCAACAAAGCTTTTGGGATATTAAATGGCAGAATGATGGAAAATATTAAACTACAAAGTTGTAGGTCTCTTTGAGATCTTTCAAACAAGTATTTGGGCTTGAAAATTGGACAAGTGGTTAGAAAGTTATGCCAGTTTTAGTGGAATGTGTTTGTGGGTTCCCAAAACAGTCAAAGTAAGTGAGTTCCAATGCAATTAATGTTATTTAAGTCCCTAAGTTAGCTAGTGGAGAAGGTTGAACGAATTTTCTTTGGTTTTCTTTTATTTAAAGGGTTACAAACCATCTTTAGGGGGGATTTTGGATTTTGATAAACTTATGTAATTGATGGAATTTCAATGGGGTTGAGCTTTGCTCCCATTTTCTTCTTCTTCTCTTGTTGTGTTCTTGAGTTCTATTTTTCTTCTCCTTCCCTCTTAAGCACCTGCATTATCGGTATCAGAGGCAACATTACTCTCTTGGGCTATCTTCGATTTGATTTTCATGGTGGCACGAAGAGGTAGCGGAAGGCGTGATAACCAAATGATGAAAAATTTGAGAGATGACAGAGATGATGAACTTCAAGCACTTTGAAGACAAGTTGAGCAACTTACCATGTGACTTGAATGCCAAGAGGCTCATAGTGAGCGTAGTGGATCAAGCTGTGGAGGTTCTAGTGATGAGTCCGTTGTGAATCCCTTCGCCAATACTTGTGAGGAGGGTAGGTTGGGAAGGTTTTATCGTGATTTCGACACCGTCAAGATTGACTTGCCGGAGTTTCATGGTCGTCTACAATCTGAAGGGTTTCTTGAATGGAAGTGCCATTGAGAAGTTCTTTGATTATAAGGAGACACCCGAAAGCCAACGGGTGACGCTTGTGGCTATAAGGCTTTGTGGCTGTGCTTCAACATGGTTGGATAAAGTTCAAGAAATGAGAATCCGCAAAGGAAAGCATAAGATTTCTTCTTGGGACGAAATGAAGTCAAGGCTTATGGAGAAATTTCTTCCATTGGATTTTTCCCAAATTATATTTTCTCAATTCAACAACCTACGCCAAGAATCCAAGAGTGTGTTGGACTACACCGAAGAATTCTACAAACTCATGTCTCATAATGATATTCAAGAGGGTGAAGATCAACTTGTGGCAAGCTATGTTGATGGTTTGAAGTTTTCTATTCGTGATGAAGTGGAAACGCATCGATCATTGAGCATCAATGATGCTTATCAACTAGCCTTGAAGGTGGAGGCTAAGCTTCCTCGTCGTGGTGCTAGGAAGTTTATTGATGTTCGTAGCCTCTATACTTTTTCCGAAGGTGAATCTTCACACGGTGGAGGTGCAAAGTCAAGGTCCAAATATTTCAACCAAAATTCTATAAAATTAGTCCCTACACATCTAGTTGAAAATCAGCCCAATCGTCCCAACAACCCAAATACTTGTTTCAAGTGTGGTCAAGTTGGCCATCATTTCAAAGATTGTCCAAAGAGGCAAATAGTGGCCTTCGGTGATTAAAAAACTAATGAGGATCTTGTTGACGATTACAACATGGACGATTCACTTCATCCCATATATGATGAGGAAGATGATATACAACATGAAGAAATCAAACCCGAAGAAATAGAAAGTTTGGTGATCCAAAGAGTACTTGCTACAGCAAAGGTTGAATCCGATGATGATTGGCTTCGCTCCAATATTTTCAAGACTCAATGCAAATCTCATGACAAGGTTTTGTAGACACCCAAGTCAAGGCGGTACTGTGGACCCCGATCCTGAGAGGACGAGTGCGGCGAGGGATGCGAGGTCCCCCCTGCAATCCTCAAAGATCTCCACATGTGAAGGAGAGCTCTACCAAGGAACTCTCAAAATAGGTGCCACTCTCACATCATAGCATGAGTGGCGATACATAACGAATGAGATACATCTTGATCCGGAGCCAGGACTCGAAACCGAGACGTAACCTAAAAATAACTCAGAGTCGCCATCCATGGATACGCCATGGAACCAAAACAAATGCTCTGTCTACAATGGATAACCAGAGATACAAAAGATTTGTGCCTGATTATGAATGGGGAAGGTCCGAAGAGCACCCCAAATTCGTCCGAGTGCAAGCACTTGGTCTCTTATGCCATTTATTATTAACCTCGAAGAGTTTTGGGCGAAAATCATGTGAAATGGGAACAAATATCCCCGAGTGAACGTCTAACTAATCATGCATGACTCGGGGATGAAATAATAAGCATACACAACATATATGAAAGAAGTGTGTCACCTAAGCATCGCTAGGTTATGTGTGACATGTCTAATGGGTGTCTAAGTTCTGGTGGGCAAACACATGCATGCTACAGTTAAAGGTATAAGGTTTGCGCATGAAAGTAAGAAAACATAGCAAAACACACAACATAACAAAACAACAAATCCTAAGACTCTAAACGATTTAGCCCGAGTCCTCGGACGGTCTGATATTCATCCAAAGAAGCCTACGTATCCCCGCCTCCACGAGAATCAGAGCAACGTAGTTCTTCGCGCCTATTCTAAGCTAGGATGCCTAAGACACCTAAACCTCTATCCTATACTCGACCTAAAGACTAGACTAGTTCTTAAAGTTTCTTGAACGATCGTTTAGATTTCAGTGAATTGTAGATTTTAGGACACCCTATATGCCCTAAATAAATGCAAGTTTGCCTTAGGCTAATGCAGGTGGTTCCTACAACCTATGTGTAACTAGGCTGTATTTCCTAAGGAAAACAAAGGGTTGACTAACGCATCCTATTCTAGTCATCAGTCGGCGATGTGAATCGCCCACTGACCGGACGGAGGCGCTCCTGTAACTCTAGGACAAACCCCTAACTCTAAAACAAGCACACAACAACCACAACAACCACAACAAATCAAGGACAAACTCCCTAACTCTAAAAGAAACTCTCTATCTAGGAGAAACTCCTAACTCTAAAGGAAGAGCTTTTTTAAAACACGATTTTTAAATAAAAAAGGTTAAAGTATATTTATTTACAAAGTTTAGTTGGACTTGGGACATGAATCCCAAGCTGCACTATGTACCTCGTGGAAGAGGATCAAGCCAACGTAGTTCGAAACGAACTTTCCTAAACTACGCTTCTAAAAGAACACTCAACACTTTAGATGATTTTGGATTTTTCTGGTTTTCAAATGTTTTTTTATTTTTAAGATATTTCAATGTTTTTGATGTTTTTCAAATGCTTTTAGACCTTAAAATGTTTTCACCCTCAAAGGGAACATGCAAGCATAACCACAAACTAGGGCAAAGCCCTAAAGCAAAAGGGGACACCCCGAACAAGCAACTAGCATCTCAAAGAAACAATCCACAAGAAGAAAGAAGTGTCCCAAGAACAGAGAGAACAATTTAAGATCCCAAGCAGGGAAGGCTCTATATGAGACAAGGCTTGTCTCTGAGACACAAATGACGTAAACAAGGATTCTGATGAGACTGGGCAAGTCTCCTATATACAAAGGACAGCTCAAAGTATCCCTATCATCGCCCTTGCAATGATAGGCAAGGACAGGGCGACTAAAAAGACTATGTTAGTCTTCTACCTATAAGGGCGTCCTGCAAATGAGGCTATACAAGCCTCCCAAGAGGGGGAATTTCTAGAGACAAAGCCTGTCTCCTAGGAGTGGACTTCTCTAATGAGACCAAGATAGTCTCCTAAAGGATTAACCTTTCCGTTGAGATATAAGTTGTACATTCAAGCACGTTCTACCTATCATCCTTTCTCATTCATCAATAAAGAAGAAAAATCGAGGTAAGCATTATATATAGCCCAGCATGCTCAATCTGATATTCTTTTCACATGCCAAATGAATGCTATATTTAAACCCAACTTATCTGTACTTATTTTAGAACATTCCAACGGGCAGAAAAACAAATATAGCTACAGAAGTTGGGTATGGGAAGACCATAAGAGAAGAATAGGAGATATACAAACCAACAGGTTACTAAAGTGACACTTAAGATGCAAAGGTACAAAATCTGATATGAACTGTGATAAAGTACCTGATTAACATGATGGTAACAATAAAGGTGTAATCCCAAGGATATAACGCTTGACGATTACAAACAAAACAAGCAGGTAATAACATGTCCATTGACCATCAGATTGCCAAGATTCTAATGATGCTTGAACCAACAGATACTAACCAAAACAGTGTAAACCATACAAATCAGCGAGAAACTGAACCAATTAAGAGCTGAAACATTGAGGGACCAAACCAATGTATGAATCGCATAAACCAGTGAAACTAAAACAATGAAGGACTGAATCCGTGAAGAACCAAACCAGTGTATACATCAATAAGATAGCAGCTAGGTGCTTTCAATCAGGCAAAATCCATAACTGTGAGTGCATATATCCGCAAAATCAGCAACTAAGTGCTTCAAACAAAACCAAAAATCTCAACTGTTGAGCACAAACAGATACATATATTCATATGCACACATATGTTCGTTCATCTACATCCACACACCTATACAGATACACTCACACCATATCATTGCCCCCTTTTGCACAAAATCGCTAAGCTTAAACATCAGCTCATATTAAAGGTGTGAATTCACACAGAGGAAAAATCAAACAAGTCTTAAACTGAAGATTTTCTATCATAAGATCAAAATGGAATGCTAGAGATATGTAAAAATAAACATGTTTAAATTACTTGATGAAGTAGCTAATTCCAGACTTTTTCGATTTCCTTTGGCCATTACCTTGAGCTTCTTTCAAACCCGATGATTTAAAGATGATGAGGATATTGCAAGAGAAGGATTGCCTTTGACCTTCAGATTTGTAGGGAATTTTGGTTTTCAATAGTTAGAAATGGGGTTTAATAAGAGGGTCTTGAAATGGGCAGAGGAGGGTTTAATGGGGAGTGATTTGGGTAGATTTTAATGGCTGTAAAAGAGAGAATCCAAGGTGGGTTTGATAAAAATGGAGGAGATATGGCCGGATTTGGGTTTGGGATCAGGGGAAGGTGGCCAGAAAAATGGGTCGAAAAAATGGAAAAGGGTTTCAAGTGAGGAAGATGGTGGTGGGAGGAGTAAGGGAGATGGAGTTGGTAGTGGGTTTAAAATGAAAAGAAATGGCTTTCGGAATTTTTTCTAAAGGGGGTTTGCAGAGATTGTGGATGTCGGATTCCAGCGAGAGTCCGACCGGCGAAGGTAACCGGAGTTGGGTTTGGGTCTTGTTAGGTGTGGGTGAGATGGGTCATGGGGTTGGAGATGACCGGCGGCAAGGGAGAGGCCAAGGAAGACGATTGGTTGGAGGAGACAATGGCCGCGGCTCCTTTTTCTCCCTCTCTGCAAATGGGTAAAAAAAAATGAGATGGGTTTGGGAGGATATGGCCGGAAGATGGGGTTTGTGGTGATTGGATTACGGTCGGAGTTGGTGGTCGGAGGTGGGAGATGGAGGTGAAATGGGGAAGATGGAAGGTGGTGGTCGGAGGTGGACAGATTTCAAGGGTTCAGTGGTGGCTTGGGTATGGGGTGGCTGTGCTAGTGGTGGAGGGAGATGGCCAGCCGGTCGGCGGGAATGAGGGTAGAGGAAGAAGATGATGAGGGTTTTGGTTTCCGGTGGAGAAAACAGAGGCAAGAGAATGAGAAAGACGATGGTGTGTGGTGCGATTGGAGCTCTGGCATCGTTGCCGGAGGAGAAGCACTCTCCCTCTCTCTGCAATCTCTCTCTCTCTCTCTCTCTCTCTCTGCTTTTTTCTTTTCTTCTTCCTTATGGAAAACCGTCTCTGCTCTCGCCTCTCTCTCCGTTTTTCTCTACAAAAAAATCCCCTTAGCCCTAATCCGTTTGGGATTTTATATTAGGAAATGATATACACGCCCCCCCTATCCTCCTTGGACAACCTCCCTAATCCATTTACAAACATCTTTTTATACTAGCAGGGGGGTGCTTCCAAGCAGAAAACATGGGGAAATATTTTTTAAGAAAATATCTTCTCCTCCCTTTTGATCCTAGCCTTTTAAACTGCCTTTATCAATGAAGGGCTGAGATCAAAAGCTCTCTAACCACCTAGGAAGCTTCCTAAGATTCTCCCCTAACTAACTTTGTTACACACTAATTCATATACCCCCTATCTCCCTGGACAACCCATTATGGAAAATTTGAACTGGTTTTCCAGGTTCCAGGGTACCCCTATTTCTGGCTAAATCGCCACCCTTATAAACTTGCACCACGACACTTACCCCGACTCGTTTACTAGGCAAACGTGCACGGATCTTGACGAAATATGACAGGGACCTTGGTGGGACCCTAAGCTAGCCTAGGGTGTAATTTGGGGTCCTAACACTGATTTGAAAAAAGTTAAACACAAAACATGGAGGTGCAGGGCACGGTCAAAATGGGGTGTCTACAGATGCCCCTCTTTGGCGGAGTGTGCTTGTCACACGAATGGCAAAGCTGAACAGACAACACATTTGGCCGGCCCGAAAATAAAGTAAAACAAGTTTTTTGGGTTTTGATTTTAAAACACAAAGGTAAACTGGCAAAAAGACTCTTAACAAAACTCTAAAACTGCAAGCAATTGGGAGATAGTATCTCTCTGACCCTTAACTCTGCAATTGGTACATCTCAATGAGATGGCCTCTCTTGAAACTCTTAACTCAACAAAACATATCATATTGGTGAAACTACTTTCCACCTCAAGCATTTAAAACAATGGGGGAACTATTTTTAAATAAATATCATAACAACGAGAAACTACTTTTCTCCAAAACCTTCTTAGCCATGAGAAACTACTTTTATCACATTCTTCAACAATGAGGAACTACTCCTCTCTGAAAGACTCTATCCATGAGAAACTACTTTTCTCCAAAATCTCTATCTCTGAGAAACTACTTTTCTCTCCAAAAACTCTTTCGCTGAGAAACTACTTTTCTCTCTAAAAACCCTATACCTGAGAAACTACTTTTCTCTCCAAAAACTCTGCCTTTGAGAAACTACTTTTCTCTTCCAAAATCCTCAAATAATTGAGAAACTACTTTTCTCTTCAAAACTTTATATTCGAGAAACTACTTTTCTCTTCCAAAATCTTAAAATCATTGAGAAACTACTTTTCTCTAAGAACTCTATATTTGAGAAACTACTTTTCTCTTACAAAATCTTCAAACAATTGATAAACTACTTTTCTCTTCAAAACTCTATCTTTGAGAAACTACTTTTCTCTTCCAAAATCTTCAAATCATTGAGAAACTACTTTTCTCTAAGAACTCCTTCCAATCCAAGGGGAAACTACTTTTCGCCCAATCTTCCAATCAATGGGAAAACTACTTTTCGCCCAATCTTACAATCAAAGGGGAACCTACTTTTCGCCTAATCTTTCAATCAACGGGGAAACTACTTTTTACCCAAACTTTTTAAATCAAAGGGGAAACTACTTTTCACCCAAACTTCCAATTCAAAGGGGAAACTACTTCTCGCCCAATCTTTAAATCAAAGGGGAAACTACTTTTCACCCAAACTTCCAATCAAAGGGGAAACTACTTTTCGCCCAATCTTTCAATCAACGGGGAAACTACTTTTTGCCCAATCTTTCAATCAACGGGGAAACTACTTTTCACCCAAACTTTCAATTAAAAAAGGAAACTACTTCTCGCCCAATCTTTAAATCAAAAGGGAAACTACTTTTCACCCAAACTTCCAATTAAAAGGGGAAACTACTTCTCGCCCAATCTTTAAATCAAAGGGGAAACTACTTTTCACCCGAACTTTCAATCACGGGGAAACTACTTTTCGCCCAATCTTTCAATTCAAAGGGGAAACTACTTCTCGTACAATCTTTAAATCAAAGGGGAAACTACTTTTCACCCGAACTTCCAATTAAAAGGGGAAACTACTTCTCGCCCAATCTTTAAATCAAAGGGGAAACTACTTTTCACCCGAACTTCCAATTAAAAGGGGAAACTACTTTTCGCCCAAGCAACAATTAAACAGGCCACTACTTGGCACCTCACCAACTAGCAATCAAAAGATTTTTTTTTCTTAAAAAAAAATGACCCTTGTTTGGGTTTAAGAAAGAAAAAGATTTGTTTAGGCCCAAAGGGCTTGCAAACATGATTGATGGGTTTATCGATCTTATATCGAGCTCATCGATAGCATAGCTATCTCCTGTCGAGAATAAATGGGAGTGAATGATCATTGCTGAAAACCAAACTCAAGTAACTTGAAAGAATTTTAGAGTATTGACTCTTATAACAAGGGAACTACATTCCGCTGGATTTAAAAACTGTAAAAGTGAATTCTAGATTCCGCTGGGGAGTAGAGTTTCTAAAAACATTGACTCTTTCAAAGAATGAGTTCAATGGAGGAATTTGATTCAAGAGACTGTTCAAGATTCGCTTGTCTCTATCTGCTGAGAAAGTCTATCTCAATTATCAACATGTTTGATATCTTTTATGACGCAAGACATAAAAGATGCCCCTAGTATGATTATTTTTATGACAGGATCCATAGGAGAGCAAAACCATGATAGGCAAGAAAGTTTAAGCTTGCATGGGTTCTTTCTTTGGTATATGGGTAAAAGGATATCCACAATGGATGAGTCTGAGAATATTTTTCTTTCATTGCTCACTACTTGAGGCTTTGATATCTCTGGCAAGTTTGAACAAAATGTTTCTTGCCCTTTCCTTGATTTCTAAACCAGGATCTACTCTGAATTTTCTTCATATTTCAAAAGGTATACTCTCGCTCTCCTAGTGCCAAACACTTCGGACATTGAGAGAAAAAAGGATAAAAATAAGAAAAAGACTTCCAAAGATTCAATCAAAGAAGACTCAAATTACTCAAGGAACTTGACTCACTTTTGATTCACCCTTAGATAAAATGTGTTATTTTATTATGGTAAGGCTAGCCACTCTTAGAGTACTCTTGAAAACAATGTCAAGAGGCTCTAATTTCCTCCATCGGAAATCCGTCATGGTTATTACCCCTTTGGGTTGCTCGGTTTTAATGCCCCTAGTTTAAAAGGATATGAAAGTAAGTCTTATCGACACTACTCGGATTCCGGGATCCTGCCCTATGTAGTGGTTGCTTCTCAGTCTCCTTGATTTCTCTGTTCACAGGAAGTCACAACTATTGCCTTCCAGTCCAGTTCTCAACTTTCGCTTGTACTAGAAAGACTTTCTAGGAAGGCTTGGGATAAAAAAGGGTGGGATATTTAAAGTTCAAATGATTTGGGCCGAATTTGGTCTAGCCAGACTACCTACGTACACAAAAAATGGAGGATCAGATCCGCGTAGTTCGCTTTGGGGTTTTTCAAAGAATGGTTTAGCATTTAGCTTCAAAATTTTGAAAGGGATTTTATCCTAAGGTTTGACCGAACTTGAATTAATCAAGTTGCCTACGTACCCCTGAAGAAATGGGGATCAGGTCCGACGTAGTTCGGGTGCATAAATGCCCCGGGTTTATAATGTGTTTGAAAAGAAATTGTTTAATTTTGCTTTTGGCCCAAAGGATTTTTAAACGTTGGGATTTTGGCCATGAAAGTTCAGACGTCCAAGGATGGCCTCCTGATGTATTTGATGTACAAGCTCTTTTGCTTAAGGTTCAAAGATTTAGAATTTTTTTCGAGGAGTCTGACGGTATGTCAGGCAAAACTTCAACCACTGCGCTCCACTACCATCTCGAATATCTTGAATTTATGCTCAAGATTCCACAACTCCTTGTCACTTTCTTCTTCTTTTTTTCTTTTTTTTCTTTTTAGGGCTCAAATTTATCATACGACTTCCTTGCCAGAAGGTCTTCTCTCAATATTTCATCAGCTCCACAGGATGTCTGATGTTTCACTCTTTAAAATCTTCACTTTCAACTAGATGTTTAAAGCCAATGGAGTCTTGCTTCACTCAACGATAGGGTATTCCCCTGGTTTATCCTTATAGGATCAAGTAAGACTACCTCAGACCCCTCCAAACAGGTTTATCAATTCTTTGTGCTCCTCGGGAGATAAAGTTTTGCCACTCCATCTTTCTCGAGTTTCGAATTTTGATACCACTATCAATGGCTTCGATTTTTCTTCGAGTGGCTATGCTCGACGTTCTTCCTCTCGTTTGACCATCTTTCAGATCTCGAGGTGAATTTCGTCTGCATTCTCATCCGAGAAGGGGGTCTTTAGTTGTTTAAACATTAGATCCAAGAGTGAATCATAGAACATTGAAGATACAGAACCAAATCTTTATTGAATTGAAAACTTCAAGTACATTGATGACTCACAGACACGCCTCTATGGGCTTTACATCAGGTTCAACAGAAACAAAACATTAACTCTGAATAAGAAAGACTTGACAAACGTAACGCACATTTTTTTTTTGACATTGACACTACAAGACTCACCAACTTTCAATCTAGGAGTTGGTATAAACTTGACAAAAAACAAATCTTGAAACAAGATACTTGGCATATGACTCTTGAAACATAACAGTTGAACAGATGCAAGGGATTGGCACTGAAGTTCACAAGTAGTACGCCTTCCTCCATGGTAGTGCTGGTTAAGAAGTTCGACCTTGGTTCAGAAACCTTGGAAAGGGGGGTCATCTGAAGTCCTGTTGACTTGGCCCAAATTGTCTTTGAAAACTTGTTGGTGACATAACCTTCTCTGCCTGAACATTCTCAAGATATTCAAACTCTGACATTTTTTCTTTTCCCTTCAACTTATTCCCTGGCTCCGGAGTAACATAAATGATGGGATCTCTGGAGTGCTGAATGGTTCTTTAAAAGCGTCTGGTTCACAAAAGCATAGATTTCAGCGAGAGCAGAAGAGTCTTTCTCTATCCGGCTCTGGATTGCATGCTTCAAAGCTAAACAATTCTCCGTCAGGTGACCCGAGCCTCTATGATACTCACAGTATTGATCCATCCTCCATTTGTTGGGGAATGGTTCAGGCACAGGTTTAATATCTGGAAGTCTCAAACAACCTTCACTGACCCATTTCTTCATAATGACTATAAGAGAACAAGGCATTTGAGTGAATTCTCTTTCCCGTTTCTGTCCCATCTTTTCTTCCTCTACCACTGGCTTCTTTAAAGGTTGGTGAAAGGTCCAACATTCTTAACCTCCCTCGGAGCAATGAAAGGCTTCTTAAGAGGTTGTCGAGAAGGTCTAACGCTTCTAACTTCCTTTGGAGCAACGTAAGGCTTTTTTCCATTATGCAAATCAACATATCTATCGAGGATTAAACTCTGAACAGAGGCTTCTTCTGTCATAGTACCCATATCAACAAGTTGCTTTAGAACAGAGTCACATTTAATGGACAAGTACTACATCTGAATTTTCATCTCCCTTACTTCCTCAGTTAGCATAGCCATCTGACCAAAGAGTTTGACCATCCAGTTTTCCATTCTGACAAGTGTAGTCTTCTCAACAGATTCTTCTACAGATCGGGTGTTTGATGGGACAAGTTGGGTCTCAGAAATAGGGTGAATGAGAGATGCATGATCCAAGATTGGTCCTTCAGTAGAAATGACATTTATCGAAGCTAGCGGCGGGACATCATGAGCATCGAAAGGCTCTTCAATAGTGAGCTTGTCTTCATCGATCATATCTTGCACTTTATGCTTCAGAGTATAACATTTATCAGTCGTATGACCCGAGCCACGATGATATGCACAAAATAAATCCTTTCTCCAATTCTTAGGCAGATGATTAGGTAGGACCCTTTCGTTCAGGCAATTCGATCTTGTTGTCCTTGATCAATCTCCTGAGAAGGTAGGATAACGAGCAAGGAAGCGGAGTAAATTTTCTGATTTTCTTTTTTGCTGTTTCTTCCCCTTCCAATACTGTTTTGACTGGAGTCCTAACAGAACTGACATTATGTACCTCCTTTGGATCAACCATAGGTCTTTTCCCTTCTTTGATATCAGATAAAGTCTTGGCCCTTAGGCCTTTTGCTAAAGCATCTTCAGTTTGGGTTCCCGTCTTTATTAGATGGTCAAAACTTGGGTAGTGCTGTGGTGCCATGAAATGAAAATATTTGGAGGACAGGCTCTTTACTACCAGCTTGATTTGATCTACCTCTGAGAGTGCTTGACTCAATTGCGCTAACTTTCTTTTCCATTGCCGGATGAAAGAGGTAAAGGTCTCCTGCGGACCTTGTTTCAACTGCTTCAAATCCCTCTTCGCAACCTCTATTCCGTCCTCCATCGAAAATTGTTTGACAAGTTTGTTTGCTATAGCCTCCATAGTTCTGACTTCTTCTGGTTTCAGGCGCAAGAACCACTGTTTTGCGATTCCCACAAGGGACACATGGAATAGTTGTGCCATCTGCTCGGGGTTGAGTCCATGTTGTTGGGAAAACTTTATGAACCATCCTACATGACCCCGAGGACACCCAGTCCCATCATATTTATCATAGTCAGGGGTTTTGAATTTGGGTGACAGAATAGCCTCAGGAGGAATCATAAACTCACAAATGTCGAACTTATTTGGCCCCTGAAATTTCATATTCTCTACATCTTGAGCCAACTTTCTAAACTTGTTGTACATCTCCTTCTCTAACTTGTCATACATCCCTTTCTCTTTACTGACCACAGGTACACAATATTCTTCAGCATATTGCTCATCTTCTAAATTGATTTCAAATGGTGAAACAGCTGGTCTGTTCAAATCTGGAGACGCAACTTGAGGAAATTGGGGGATTGGCCCTCTAGAATTGAGGGCCTTGTCAGTACTTTGAACTTTCAAATGGGTAATCTCTTCCTTCATGCTCGCCATGTCGCGGGTAAGATTTTTCAGCATCTCTTGAATGGCTATCATTGGATTAACTGGGTCAGCCATTTGATGAACCTCTGGTAATTCAGACAACTCAAAAAAAGAGAGTAAAGGTATTCTAGATGTAATGGGAGGACCAACTGAGTCTAGATACCGAAGATGGTCTAGACCAAGCATGTTTGGCTTAGTTATCTCTTTTGAGGGTGATAGCGACAATTCCTCACCTTAAGAATCCTGAAATTGAGGTTAAAACACTAGGTTAAATGAATGATAATGGGGATAAAATATCCTCTACAAATAGAGACAAGAATAATCCTGAACATGTTTGAATTACAAAATAGGTAAGTCAATCTATGAAGGTCAAATAAAGGTAGGCACTGATAACACGACCTACACCAACAGGATCTCAAGGAATCTTCAATTTATCCCTTTAAGTCTTTTTTGAATATGATTGCTCTCTTTTGGGGTATGAAAAAGTTAGGAATGATAAACACCCCTAATCTAAATGAGTTTGGACCTCAGCAACAATCCTGCACTCGTGACAGATAGGCAAGATTTAGCTAATCCATCAATGATCATGATATAAGAAAGGTAAATCCATGATGGAAAATAAGAACCAATTATATGTGTAAAAGATAAAAAAATAGATTATGCCTAAAGTCAAGAATCTGATGATAATCCACAAATGGATAAATAGGAATAAACAAAAGGATCACTAAACTTTGGAGAATAGCAGTCATGCTCAAAATGTTCCAGGTAAAATCCGGCAGCATAACAGCTATACAAGAAGGTAGAAGTAAGGTAAACTCATGGTTTAACTAACTTTAAAGGATAGCGGTCATGCTCAAAGTGTTCTGCGAAAAATTCGGCAGCATAACGACTAGACAAGAAAGTCAAGGTAAGGTAAACTCATAGTTTAACTAACTCTAAAGGATAGCAGTCATGCTCAAAATATTCTGCGAAAAATTCGGCAGCATAACGGCTAGACAAGAAAGTCAAGGTAAGGTAAACTCATGGTTTAACTAACTCTAAAGGACAGCGGTCATGCTCAAAATATTCTGGACAAAATCCGGCAGCATGACGACGCTAGAAAGGATTCCCACAACTCAACCAAAGGTACTTGAATAACAGTGGTAAGATAAGCTCGGAATATGGTTATCAGAGAAAGGTGACCAAATGAAGGACCGACCAAAGGTGAGAACATATATGTCAACGGGTCAAATCCTATAATCAACAGATCAAAAGATAAAACCCGGCCAAGGAAATGGCAAGCAAAAGCCACTGACTAGATCTAGATCTGAACAGAGAATGGATATAACCAATTGAAATGAATAAGGAACTCTAACTAAGAGGAGAACCCTAATATACATATCAGTATATATAAGTATATATACATACACATATATCCTAACCAGGGGCACCAGCCCTAATTTTAATCTAGCGGAGTCAAGGAAGTCTCGACTCAAGACAGACTTGTGAGTGAACTAGGAACGTGTTGTAGCTATATAAAATGAGCTACCCTAATCTACAAATGGGACAAAGCTCCTAACTCTAGGCTCCACATGTGTGAGCAACACATGTTCGACCCTTATATGAATGCATTATACTTATATAAACACGGGTACTTCCTAGTTGGGTTTCACTAAGTCGGTAAGTATATACATAATATATAAAACAAAGTAGGGCTCCTGACTCAATCTATCGGGTACTATGCTTATGACCATACCCTTGATGTATAACGCCAGCACACCCAGCATTATACAGAGTATGTTCAACGCTCATCGGCTGCTGTAGAACACCAGCACACCCAATGTCTACGGCTGCAGCTCCGGCGCATAGCTTGAAAATAGATACATCGGTTCCCTCAAGGTCATAATATCCCATCTGGTACGCGGCATATCTATTCCCTAGGGCCAATAATGAAAACAATGAAAGAAATAAAGAATAAACAATATGATAACATATGATGTGCAGTGTGTGAATCTCTCGTTTTATTTACGCACCTATCTGGTGCCCCTGGATTCTAACGATAAAGTTCTTATTGAAAATGATTTTAGCTCAAATTTCTCCAAAGTTAGTAAAAATGGCATTTTTAAAGAGTTAGGCAATGTTTCAAGAACTCCCCAGCAGAGTCGCCAGCCTGTGGACCCCGATCCTGAGAGGACGATTGCGGCGAGGGATGCGAGGTCCCCCCTGCAATCCTCAAAGATCTCCACATGTGAAGGACAGCTCTACCAAGGAACTCTCAAAATAGGTGCCACTCTCACAGCATAGCATGAGTGGCGATACACAACGAATGAGATACATCTTGATCCGGACCTAGAGCTCGAAACCGAGATATACCTAAAAATAACTTAGAGTCACCATCCATGGATACGCCATGGAACCAAAACAAATGCTCTGTCTGCAACGGATAACCAGAGATACAAAAGGTCCGTGCCTGATTACGAATGGGGAAGGTCCGAAGAGCACCCCAAATTCGTCCGAGTGCAAGCACTTGGTCTCTTATGCCATTTATTATTAACCTCGAAGAGTTTTGGGCGAAAATCATGTGAAATGGGAACAAATATCCCCGAGTGGACGTCTAACTAATCATGCATGACTCGGGGATGAAATAATAAGCATACACAACATAAATGGAAGAAGTGTGTCACCTAAGTATCGCTAGCTTATGTGTGACATGTCTAATGGGTGTCTAAGTTCTGGTGGGCAAACACATGCGTGCTACAGTTAAATGTATAAGGTTTGCGCATGAAAGTAAGAAAACATAGCAAAACACACAACATAACAAAACAACAAATCCTAAGACTCTAAACGATTTAGCTTGAGTCCTCGGATGGCCTGATATTCATCCAAAGAAGCCTACGTATCCCCGCCTCCACGAGAATCAGACCAACGTAGTTCTTCGCGCCTATTCTAAGCTAGGATGCCTAAGACACCTAAACCTCTATCCTATACTCGACCTAAAGACCGGACTAGTTCTTAAAGTTTCTTGAACGATCGTTTAGATTTCAGTGAATTGTAGATTTTAGGACACCCTATATGCCCTAAATAAATGCAAGTTAGCCTTAGGCTAATGCAGGTAGTTCCTACAACCTATGTGTAACTAGGCTGTATTTCCTAAGGAAAACAAAGGGTTGACTAACGCATCCTATTCTAGTCATCAGTCGGCGATGTGAATCGCCCACTGACCGGACGGAGGTGCTCCTGTAACTCTAGGACAAACCCCTAACTCTAAACCAAGCACACAACAACCACAACAACCACAACAAATCAAGGACAAACTCCCTAACTCTAAAAGAAACTCTCTATCTAGGAGAAACTCCTAACTCTAAAGGAAGAGCTTTTTTAAAACACGATTTTTAAATAAAAAAGGTTGAAGTATATTTATTTACAAAGTTTAGCTGGACTTGGGACATGAATCCCAAGCTGCACTACGTACCTCGTGGAAGAGGATCAAGCCAACGTAGTTCGAAACGAACTTTCCTAAACTACGCTTCTAAAAGAACACTCAACACTTTAGATGATTTTGGATTTTTCTGGTTTTCAAATGTTTTTTTATTTTTAAGATATTTCAATGTTTTTGATGTTTTTCAAATGCTTTTAGACCTTAAAATGTTTTCACCCTCAAAGGGAACATGCAAGCATAACCACAAACTAGGGCAAAGCCCTAAAGCAAAAGGGGAAACCCCGAACAAGCAACTAGCGTCTCAAAGAGTTAATGCACAACAAGAAAGAAGTGTCCTAAGAACAGAGAGAACAATCTAAGATCCCAAGCAGGGAAGGCTCTATATGACTGAGTTAGTCTCTAATGGAAAAACTCCTAACTAATAACACTAGGGAGGGAGTACAAATGAGTCAGAAACTCTAATAACCCTACCAAGTCAAAGACTTGCTCTAAAAGAGGAGGCCACTCTAACATGAGGCTAGGTAAGCCTCCTAAAGGAAAAACTCTCTATATGAGACAAGGCTCGTCTCAGAGACACAAATGACGTAAACAAGGATTCTGATGAAACTGGGCAAGTCTCCTATATACAAAAGAGCGCTCAAAGTATCCCTATCATCGCCCTTGCAATGATAGGCAAGGACAGGGCGACTAAAAAGACTATGTTAGTCTTCTACCTATAAGGGCGCCCCGCAAATGAGGCTATACAAGCCTCCCAAGAGGGGGAATTTCTAGAGACAAAGCCTGTCTCCTAGGAGTGGACTTCTCTAATGAGACCAAGATAGTCTCCTAAAGGATTGACCTTTCCGTTGAGACATAAGTTGTACATTCAAGCACGTTCTACCTATCATCCTTTCTCATTCATCAATAAAGAAGAAAAATCGAGGTAAGCATTATATATAGCCCCGCATGCTCAATTCTGATATTCTTTTCACATGCCAAATGAATGCAATATTTAAACCCAACTTATCTGTACTTATTTTAGAACATTCCAAGGGGCAGAAAAACAAATATAGCTACAGAAGTTGGGTATGGGAAGACCATAAGAGAAGAATAGGAGATATACAAACCAACAGGTTACTAAAGTGACACTTAAGATGCAAAGGTACAAAATCTGATATGAACCGTGATAAAGTACCTGATTAACATGATGGTAACAATAAAGGTGTAATTTGGGGGGTGTTAGTGGTTTTCAAAGATGTTGAATTTAATTATGAAAACCATTTGAAAACCTTTGAAAGTGCAAATACAAATAACAAGAGGACTCCAAATACAATCTAAAAATGTAGACCCTTGAGTCTTCTTGGATTGCTTGGCTCCTCCGCACTTTCTTGGACAACTCTGACTTGTGAGGGAACTCTTCAACTTGTTTCAGGTCATGTGACTTCCTCCATTCTTCAAATCATGTTGAGGTACATGAGGTGTCACCAATGCTTGTTCAACTCCAAGCTTCTACTAGCACTTGCTAGGCAACTTGTGGGATCTTTGACTTGAACATCTTCCACGGTTGATGTCTCCAATGTATGTGCAAGCTCTTTGGTCCATTGTGCATGTTGATCCTCAAGCCATGTGTTGTGTTGAGTTGTGTAATGGCGATATGACATGTCAAGTTCCTGTCTAAGACACAACACTCAAGGACAACACATTAGTCCATAAAGACTAATCAATTTAGGTTTGCCAGCATCAAAACAACAAGGAAAAGGTGAATGTATGAACCCTTGGGCTTACAATCTCCCCTTTTTTTATGATGGCAAACCAAATTGATTAGGGAACCCCTGATTCAATGATGTTATAAAATGACATGCATGAGAGATAGAGAGTAAAAGTTTGGTGATTAATTATTTGTTTGGCATGCTTACCTATTGATATGATTGATCCAACTTATTGGGGCATTGTAGGGAAAGCATCGATACAGATATAGAATGACATGCTGGGAGAGCTAGATTCAACGATGTTAGATCCTAACCTCAATAAATCTAATTATTAGTCGGCTTTCTTGGTTATGATCAGACATTCATGAAACCTACTTATGTTCCTTATCCATTAACAATGCTAACTATTTTAATTGGAGATTTGCAAACTGTTTCTACGATAAATACATTTATTTTGAAAATAATATTTTATGAAATATCGAGCTCCTCGATTAATTGATAATCTTATTTTGGGGTGAATATTAAGGGAAATGAGCTATCTTCTTGCTTGGGATTAGACCTTATTTAGTGTAAGAGTTCACGTATTGTGGTGACATCACGTGTTACTAATTTAAACTTCTATGAAGTAAAAATATATAATCCTATAAAATAGAAATTAATACGAACTGCGTGCAAGGTCCTTGACAAATACTTTTTGAAAATGGATATGATTTTCAGGGCACAACTTATTTATGATGGAAATGATTCTGATCAAGAATTTTATATGATAAAAAGGTCCTTCACAAATACACTTTTTTTTCTATAAAATGAAGGATATTTGCATATACATAACTAACTTTAAACAATTTAAGACACACCAAATGATTTTCTGTAGCTTGATCTAATGTAATTTTTAGACGATATGATATTGGTCTAAATTAGATCCGACGGATCCAACTACTGGGCCCATGCCATGTAAAATGAAGTTCAAACCTTCTGGATTTATCGGACCGTCTGGTTTCACACACCCCTACTAAATTTGTGAAAATGGCATCGTAGAAGATAACACCATACAGATTATTTCACCACGTTTCAATGCACGCCAATATCTTTGCCAGATATTGTTTGGTTGTCCGATTTATTAGTGCCACTGAATGTATCGTCACTTTCGAACTCATTTTCCCTATATAACAAGGCCCCCTACTTTGCCAGACATTATTTGGCAGTCAAATTTATTAGGGTCACTGAATCTAACCTCAATTTCGATATCATTTTCCCTATACAACAAGGCCCCTTGCCCTACCTCTACCTAAGCCTTTTCTACTTTCTTTAGATATCCGTCATGCCAAGTCTCCAAACCAAGCCTTTTTTTGTATCGCAGCCTACTGCCATCAACGTTAGAGAAGTTGAGAAGTTGTGGCAGGGCCCTTCTATACGAGGTTCTTCTAATGATCCAACTCGAGAGATAGTCCTTGCCAAACGACATTATGGAATGGGTGATGTAGGAAAACAAAATGTGGGAATCTCGCAAGCAAGCTTGATTTCTGGCGGTCTACTTCCACACAAGGTTGTCTTAGTCGGCAACTTGGAGGTAATCATAGAAAATTCATCCATTATTTGTGTTTGTATGTTTACATATTTATCTATGTCTGTATGTGTGCACATGTGTGCTCATGCATTTACTTGTGCTTGTATGATAAATTTTTGAAAGGGATTTTTATCTACTAGTATTTAATTTATAAAATATACTCCGCTGAGCCAATGTTAATATAATTTAGCCAAAAAGTAATTTTTTGAAAGAAATCTAACAAGTATTTATTTTTGTTGCATGAATTAGACGAACTTGTTTTCTTCAATGTGACCTTTTGAGTAATGCTAAAAAGTCAATGTTTTCATCATATGATTTTGTTGTCGTAATACTATGAAATTTTTTATCTTTTTTTATTAAAAAAAATTGTATACATATGTGTCATGTTTCCAACAGAAGGGAAAAACAAGCGGTAAGTCCTATTGCCGCCTAAGAACTATGCCGCCAGGATGTGACTAGCATCAAACAAAGCCTCATCCCCTTATTACTAGGCATCAAGTGGGTAGGCTGTCGATGAAATTTTGTCAGCAGCAAAACTCCACACGGTTCTGAAAAGATCTAATCGACATGTAATTAATTAACATTGACATTTATTTGAAAATGTACAACATTATTTTTTATATTTACAATTTGGAGTTTTATAGGTAAGAAACCTTTTATAAGAAACTGGTTAGGGCATTTGAAATAATTTTTTCTTATAAAGGGCAATGATCTGATATAAAACCCTAATATAAACTCTTATATAGAAAGATCCTAAACCTTGAAACTCTTACATGCATAAGTTCATAAATTTACAAATTTTATTTTAAATATCTTGTTTTATTTCTCAAAAGGGTATATCTTTTAAGACGAGAATCATTTTTATTAATAAAAATTACCATGGATGAATTGAACCCATTGCCTCGTGTACGCCGATGAATTTGGAGTTTTTTAATTAACTGTAAAGGTTATATTATAATCACCAATGAAAAATATGCGTGGACACCATAAAACTCCTTGTGTTTGGATCCTGGTAAAAGAAAATTTTGAAAGTTTATATTCTGTATGAAAAAATATTCTGTAGAAAATAAAATGCACTTTTTTTAATTTTTACTTAAAAAATCTTTCAAATCAAAAGAGTGTTGTTCGTAAATTATTAAAAAAACATTCATTTACTTGTTTATTACAATTCTTAATTTTGATTGCATGGAGACTACTTAAAGCTTTGGAGAATCCCTTTAATGTGTTTATTGGGATCCTCCACCTCAAGTATACTTGACAGATTCATATGCACAACACAAAATTTAAGAAGGAAAAGAAAGTTACCTGATGAAGATCTGATCTGCTAGTTTATAGCTGAAATTGAGGAAATGTCTGCTAAAAATTGATTCTGATTTGTGAGCTTGAATATAAATTTCTCAACCGCTCTCCTTTTTCTCTATCTTTTTCCAATCAAAACATTCAGATTTACTCAGAATTCACAATTTCCACAGACAATAACAGTTTCAAACAGCTCCGATCAGATCTGCTAGGGTTACGGTCTCAACAAACACAGATAGAAAGAAATAACATGAAAGTCCTGAAAGTATCAAGTGCATTAAGGAGAATGATGACCATTTTAGTAAGAGGTTGGCTGGGAAATGAGGATCGGAGAAGAAAAGAGGAGTTAGGGTTTAAAGAAAAAAAATAGGGAAGATCAATGGCTTTAAAGAAGAAATTAAAAGATATGAGGTAAGATTGAGACAAAAAGGTACTCGCTAGAGAGGATGAGCTTGCCGGCCGAAGATTTATCTTGCTGGAAAAACAAAAACGAGCCGGTCAAAAAATCTACCGGAATTCCATCGGAAAAGAGAATAAAAAGGAAAAAGGGTTAGGGTTTCAGCACTTTGGGGAATTCTCTTTTCTCTCTCAGCTCTCTCTGGAATTAGGAAAAGAAAACCTAGATTAAAATGGAAAATGAGGATTAAGTTGGTATTTATAGGAATTTTTGGGCATTGATATTGGCACCACTTTTGATAAGGCGCGCGGTTTGAGGGAAAAAAATGATGGGTGCACCACCAAATTGTGTCCCATTATGGCTCGGATTCGTCTCTCACAGGATAAAGTCACCCCCGTTTCAGGATAAGTTCACCTGCCATCTGCAATTGCACTACGATACTGTCTCAGCTCGTTTGCTAGGCAAACACGCTCGGATTTCGACGAAATTTTAAAGGGACCTAAATGGGACCCTAACCTACCCTAAGAACAAATTTGGGACACTAGATCATTAATATACTCAGGTTTTTATTCAAAATAAGGTGTAAAAGGGTTCGCTAAAAATGGGGTGTCTACACTGCTCAACTTACACTTGAGCAAATGCCAAAAGCATTCTGCTTCTAATAGAGCCACATGAGCAAAACTTTCATCATTGTCTATTTGTTATTCCGGATAGAACCCTTGGGCTATTGGCCTAGCCTAGTTTGAAGTTATTATACCATATTCAGCAAGTTTGTTTCTGCACACCCATTTAGTTCCTATGATAGGATAATCACTAGGTCTAGGTACCAACTTCTATACTTTATTTGTCTCAGACTGATTTAGCTCTTTTTGCATAGCCATCATCCGAAACTCATCTTGTTCAGCTTCTGGAATGTATTTTTACACTGATTCAACGATGTTATAAAATGACATGCATGAGAGATAGAAAGTAAAAGTTTGGTAATTAATTACTTCTTTGGCATGCTTACCTATTGATATGATTGATCCGACTTATTGGGCCATTGTAGGGAAAGCATCGATACAGATATAAAATGACATGCAGGGAGAGATAGATTCAACGATGTTAGATTCTAACCTCAATAGATCTAATCAATCGTTGGCTTTCTTGGTTATGGTCAGACATTCATGAAACCTACTTATGTTTCCTATCCATTGACAATGCTAAGTATTTTAATTGAAGATTTGAAACTGTTTCTAAGATAAATACATTTATTATGAAAATAATATTTTATGAAATATCGAGCTACTCGATTAATTGATAATCTTGTTTTGGGGTGAATATTAAGGGAAATGAGTTATCTTCTTCCTTGGGATTAGACCTTATTAAGTGTAAGAGTTGAGATATTGTCGTGACATCATTTGTGACTAATTAAAATTTCTATGAAGTAAAATTATATAATCTTGTAAAATAGAAATTAATACGAATTGCGTGCAAGGTCCTTGACAAATACTTTTTGAAAATGGAAATAATTTTCAGGGCACAACTTATTTATGATGGAAATGATTCTGATCAAGAATTTTATATCATAAAAACGTCCTTCACAAAAACTCTTTTTTTCTATAAAATGAAGGATATTTGCATATACATAACTAACTTTAAACAATTTAAGACACGCCAAATGATTTTCTGGATCCTTATCTGATGTAATTTTTGGACGATATGATATGGGTCCAAGTTAGATCCGACGGATCCAACTATTGTGCCCATGTCTTGTAAAATGAAGTTCAGACCTTTTGGATTTATCGGACCGTCTGGTTACAGACACCCCTACTAAATTTGTGAAAATGGCATCCTAGAAGATAACATCATACAGATTATTTCACCACGTTTCAATGCACGCCAATATCTTTGCCAGATATTGTTGGTTGTCCGATTTAGACACCCCAACTAAATTTGTGAAAATGGCATCCTAGAAGATAACACCATATAGATTATTTCACCACGTTTCAATGCATGCCAATATCTTTGCCAGATATTGTTTGGTTGTCCGATTTATTAGTGCCACTGAATGTATCGTCACTTTCGACGTCATTTTCCCTACATAACAAGGCCCCCTATTTACCTCACACGCCAATATCTTTGCCAGATATTATTTGGATGTCAAATTTATTAGGGTCATTAAATCTAACCTCAATTTCGATATCATTTTCCCTATATAACAAGGCCCCTTGCCCTACCTCTACCTAAGCCTTTTCTACTTTCTTTAGATATCCGTCATGCCAAGGCTCCAAACCAAGCCTTTTTTCGTATCGTGGTCTATTGCCATCAATGTTAGAGAAGTTGAGAAGTTGTGGTAGGGCCCTTCTATACGAGGTTCTTCTAATGATCCAACTCGAGAGATAGTTCTTGCCAAACGACATTATGGAATGGGTGATGTAGCAAAAGAAAATGTGGGAATCTCGCAAGCAAGCTTGATTTCTGGTGGTCTACTTCCACGCAGGGTTATGTTAGTCGGCAACTTGGATGTAATCATAGAAAATTCATCCATTATTTGTGATTGTATGTTTACGTATATATCTATGTCTGTATGTGCGCACATGTGTGCTCATGCATTTACGAGTGTTTGTATGAAGAATTTTTTAAAGGGATTTTTATGTACAAGTATTTAATTTATAAAATATACTCCGCTTAGCCAATGTTAATATAATTTAGCCAATGTTAATATATTTGTCCCTTTACTTACGTCTCCATGACTAACAATATATTTGTAATTTTATTAAAAGGACAAAGTTATTCTTTTCATGAGAAATTAGTTATTATTGTATGATTGAACACCAACAAACATGCATGTGAAAATGTTTTTATTGAATTTGTTGTCTTTTAGGCATGTAGATTTTAGCTCAACATAAATTTTTATTAATCAAAGACAGATTTAATGATTTATAAAGAACTACAGAGAAGACACGATTCAACTGTTGATTATCTTGTCTTTTAATAATTCCAGCGGACACGCCGGAAGTCCAATCCTTTGTTCTTCCATCCTGCTAGTAACCATTCCGGCCTCTCGGATGCAACACATCGGAGCTCTATCGGAGTCACTAGTGAATGTAGACTTCCCTCGCAGGAGAGATTTTGATCATTCGCTGAAAGAGGTACAAATTGGAGCTCTATTATCGACGTAGTCACTGGCAAATGTATACTTCCCTCGCTAGAGAAATTTTGATCGTTCGCCGTATAAGGTACAAATTGGAGCTCTATTATTGGCGAAGTCTGACGAATGTATACTTCCCTCGATAGAGAGATTTTGATCATTGCTGAAAGTGCCATGGGCCTGCCGGTTGCCTTCATATGTTACCAGTGCATCATATTCGGACAGATTTTGATCATTGCTGAAAGTGGCATGGGCAGGTTGCCTTCATATGTTTCCAGTGCATCATATTCGGACACGTGGTCCGTCAACAATATGTTACCTACCCTTTCTATGTCTTCTTCACCTACTACTTCACTGGTGTCCTCTACTAACATAGATTCAAGTGCTTTCTGATCCTTCGATTATGAAACTGCATCATATTTGGGCTTATGAGGGCTTATGTAATCTCTTATTGAATCGTTTGATTATTGCTCTTCCGTGGACGTAACCGATACCATACTGGTTGAACCACGTAAATCTGTGTGTTCTGAGTGTGTGTAAATTTTTCGCTTATCTTTGCATATCGTTATTCTGCTGCGTTGTTAATTCCTAAAAGTAAGTATCGGGCTTAGTAGGATTTCATGAGTGAGTAGACTTTTACTTTTCCAAGTTTTCTAATAAAGAGAGGGGCAGTGGAGTAAAATGAACATTGTTTGAATGTGGAGAGAGTTTTAAAGGGGGAGATGAGATGAGAAAAGACTCTTAGTTAGGTTTCAATGTAAATGAACACGTGGTCACGTTTTGCGGAGAATCCACAGTATATTTTTCAGAGAGATTTGCTAGCGTCCATTGCAGAAGGCATTTTGCAGATGGCTGTTGCATGAGTGCAGATACGTCATAAATGAATACAAAATCTGCTAAAAATTGAGCCTGTGTGGCTGCTCTCAAATGCAACAGCCCATCCGCAAAATGCCTTCTGCGATGGACTCTAGCAAATCCCGTGCTAGATGATGGTGAGATCAGGATCGTTGATTCTGTTGGCTGACCATTAGATCCATCCGGGTCAACTATAATCGGTCGCGGGTTTTAAGTCTTAAGGCTAGGATCATCCGACCGCGCTGTCTGACTATATTTATGACCTAAATGGTAATGGTTTGATCTTGACCAAAAATGAAAAATGATTCTCTTGTACGGGTAAAAGTCTGGGGAACGCTATATGGACTAAGCTAGTCCCCTAATGATGGGCTTGGGATGACTCCTTCATCGCCCTTACAATGAGGAAGGGAACCTAAGGTTTAAGGGTCTTAAAAAAACTAAGTAAGTCTACTCTACAAAAGAGGGGAGCGCTACTTGGACTGAGCGAGTCCCCTAAAGATGGGCTTGGGCTAACGCCTGCATCGCCCAAATTATGTAATCCTTAATACTTTCTGCTTTATTTGTCAATTTTTGAATATAGCCTAAATTATGTAACAATAACATCAACCCTATATAACTTTTTTATTAAAAACAAGAAGATGCTGAAATATCTAATGAGTATATGACTTCATTCAACTATCCATTCAAGTTTCACCTAACTGTAGAAAGAAAAGATCATGTTCTTTTTATATGAGTGAAAGATATATTCTTCAAGCTGTTAGAATTTCACTTGAATTGTATATACAGAGAAAACGGTTCCTACACATATGTGTAGATAAGTTATCTACACACTACCTTAAAATACAGTGGGGGCCACATTATTTGGGTGATCCAAACCATTCATTTTTAAGGCCCTCACATAGATAGGGTGTCCACAAAAAATCAGAGCCATAGGATCATCCTAACCATTCGAACTGTGGAGGCAAAAAATGGACTAATTTGTAAAGGTTTAAAGACATCCATTTTACCTCCACAAATCGTAGGGTTGGGATGATCCTATGGATCTGATTTTTTGTAGACACCCTATCTATGTGAGGGAGTTTAAAATGGATGGCTTGGATCACCCAAACAATGTGGGCCCCCACTGTATTTTAAGCTAGTGTGTAGAGAACTCTCTACACATATGTGTAGGAACCGTTTTCTCATATATATATATATATATATATATATATATATATATATATATGAGGAAAGTGTCTCTAGTCTCTCCCCTAGATAAGCTTATCTACTCCTCCCTTTAAAAAAACACAGTGGGCCCACGCTGTTTGGATGATCCAAAGCATTCATTTGATAGGTCCTAACATAGATAGGGTGTGCCCAAAAAATTAGCACCAAAGGGTCATCCTAGAACTTCATTTTGTTGGGCACACCGTGTCCAAAATGGACGCATATAAACGTGGACGTTTATACGTGTCCATTCTGGGTACCACAAGGCACCACAAAACGAAGTTCTAGGATGACCCCTTGGTGCTGATTTTTTGGGCACACCCTATCTATGTTAGGACCTATCAAATGAATGCTTTGGATCATCCAAACAGCATAGGCCCACTGTGTTTTTTTAAAGGGAGGAGTAGATAAGCTTATCTAGGGGAGAGACTAGAGACACTTTCCTCTCTCTCTCTCTCTCTCTATATATATATATATATATATATATATATATATAAACCTAGAAATGAGCCACCTGACTCATTTACATTAGCTTTTCTCAGTGACATAACCATTAGCAAATTATCAAACAGACTCGAATATAAACCACACCTTTATCACAAGCATAATAAGCATCAACTCATTAAATTCATCTCAACTACAACAATATCTCCACAAACTAATCAAGGGAAAGATACCTTATCAATAATTCAAATTAGATTTATCTCCTCTTTGAAAACACACAATTATGCATAACAGGCCTTAACAGGTAACCAATTTATTCAAGGACGTAAAATTTATCTAAAAGGGACTATTAATAACCTATACAAAGGAAGTATATACACAGTACCAATAAAGATCCATCACCTCAACACATCCAAAAATATGAGAATGATCAGATTAGTTCAATACATATCTGTTATCATTTAAAGCATGTATTTGTTAGGAAAACCACCAAATTTATAAACCTGCTAAAGTAAAAGTAACCAAAGATAGCAGCTAAAGCATTTTTCATTCTCTTTTTTTTTATATATATGCAAAACCAACTCCAAATACATGTAGCATGTAACAATACAAATAGCGAAGCAAGGTGTATTCTAAAGATGCTAAAACAGAAAATGATCTAGCAGTGTATGGCCTTTAGATGAATGGGTCTGAAGATAACAATTAAGCCGAGTGTTAATTGCTGACCGTGATAAAATTCATCTTTTTATTAAGTGGAATGTTGATTATGTGATGGGCGTAGTATATGCTTGAACTGACTATAAAAGATTTTTTTAAGCATAGAACGGTGTAGTAATATTACTCACATATCATGGCGCAAACATCTTTTTCTTAACAATACTCCATAGAAATCTGAGTCATGTATAATTATATTATGCGAAACCAATTTTATTTTAGGAATAAGTGAATGCTCCTTAAATTTTAAATAGAAAGATCTCATTAGACACAATTACTAAAACAAGTATATACCGGCATAAACTTCATACTTTTACCCTATTTAATCTAAAGCTAAAGGGATCAGGCAATACAAAAACTACATATATGACTGCACAATTTCAGCTTAAATATTGGCATGTAAGCACTAAGGTTCTACATTATAAAATAAATGAGGGCAAGAAGTTATTACAGCTCTGTAAACTCTATTACAACAACAAGAAAAAAACACGAAGCATCAAATGGGCATGAAACAGAGGACACAATGCCCATTTTTTTATGAGACTACCACCACGAAGAACATACATTCAAACATGACGATGCTCTTGTCAACAACAAAAAGGATAAATTCCTATAATTATTACCATGTCTTAAAAGGATAAACTGCTATGCGCACGACCATATCTTATAGATTACTTCATGGTATCCTAAACTATCAAGAAAGAGATGTAGCAAGCAAGCAATAACAACTCCATTCCATACTACCACTACAACTAATTTAATGTCATGAGCTAGAACAAAACAGGGGCTGAACCAAGACAGGGGCTAAAATTGGGAATGAAAAAAATTTCATCAATTGGTTTAGGCTGCAAGGGCTGTACCAAGATAGGGCTGAAACAGGAACTACAAAAGTTTTATCAATTGGTTCAAGATACAAGGACGGTTACACATAACTCAGGAACTGATGCATGAACCGGTGCAAGAGCTGTTGCATGAACTGATTTCTCACTAAAATGGTACATGTAACGCAAGCTATAGAGCACCTATAGGGCTGTTCGGGAAAAGAAATGCATGCTCATCCATCATGAAGTATGTATCAGTAACTTATAATTTTCTTCTTTTATAGAGCTAGTGCATAACCATAACTATACGCTTACTTTTAACTACTTTGCTTCCTAATAAGCTCCTTTCATCATCAACACAGATATCTAGAACATGATTTTTACTTCCAAATAGACAAAAGCCATGTTAAAATTATGCATATAATAAAATCAGGTTTGTGCTAACACCACTTCCTCAAAAGTCACACTGGAAAAGTATTTAAATCCACGAGTAATTAGACATAACAAGCCTGTCATGTCTACCATAACAAGACCAATAGAATTCATTATCCTATACAAAGACACCTTTTGAAATTAAACTAACAACCCATTATGAAAATCATCACCATAATCACTCCTTGTTTTCTTTAAACATGCATTCCAAGGCTCGACTTCACCCCCAAACATTGTATTTTTTCTTTTGGAGCAAACATCAACTCCCCATAACTGCTACAGATCCCTTAACAAGCTAATAAATGACACTAAAAAGGACAAACAAGATATGTGTAGTTATCAGGTATGGTAATAGAAATATCCACATGCAAGAATATTACTATGGGTGCTGTCCTGCTAGTGTTTTTGGATAAAGGAAATCTTGGCTTTTGGAACGTTCACATAGAGTCCTCCTAATTTTTAAATGTGAGGTCCACTATATCAGTGTTACTATTATATAATGTGAATGATGAGAGTTAATGACTATCCACAGATGAATTACAGTGAAGGCCCTGAATGAACAATGCCATCACCAAAATGCTAGTGTAAGGACCACTTCTATGTACACTCCTTAAAAAAATAATATCCACAGAACATAGCATATGTATGATAAGAGTAGACTTTATTAATCTTATTAGTGAGGCATTGAATCAGTTAAAAAAAATCTGGATGAAACATATCGTCAGGGAAGTTGGAACCCAATATTGGACATGAAGAGAAAATGCTTCACGGAGCGATGTCCAATAACTAAAATACAAACCAAACAATATGGAAGCCAACAGCAAATGACATTTTCAATGTCAAAAGTGCATGGGAGAATATCAGAGTTCAGCACATGCAGTTAATAAGCATGACAGTGTCAAGTATTGATAAATTGGAAGACTAGTGTGGTCACTGCCCTATTTTAACACTCCTACCCAGCCCACCTCAAATTTCACCACCAAATGACCAAGAAAAACATTTGAAACTACTAAACTTCATATCACTACCATCCCCATTACATCATTACAGCCCAATAAAATCCATAATAAAAAAAAAATGAAGACAAGAGTGACAAGTTAATCTCATGACACAACAAGACTTAGCTGGAGCTAAAATCCGAAGCATGGAAAGTAGATAGTGTAGCGCCTATATCAGTAACTAAGCGGGCAGGCATAAACATCACCACTGCTATTATCCACATCAATATGCAATATCAAATCAACTTAAAAAAAATTAAAAAAAGGTTGCTACCTTTCTTTATAAGATTAAGAGAAAAGAATAAAGATAAAATTCTTGAACTCAAACAAGTATACTTGATAGATTCATATGCACAATACAAAATTTAAAAAGGAAAAGAAAGTTACCTGATGAAGATGTGATCTGCTAGTTTATAGCTGAAATTGAGGAAATCTCTTCTAAAAAATGATTCTGATTTGTGAGCTTGAATATAAATTTCTCAACCGCTCTCCTCTTTCTCTATCTTTTTCCAATCAAAACATTCGGATTTACTCAGAATTCACAATTTCCACAGACAATAACAGTTTCAAACAGCTCCGATCAGATCTGCTAGGGTTACGGTCTCAACAAACACAGATAGAAAGAAATAACATGAAAGTCTTGAAAGTATCAAGTGTATTAAGGAGAATGATGACCGTTTTAGTAAGAGGTTGGCTGGGAAATGAGGATCGGAGAAGAAAAGAGGAGTTAGGGTTTAAAGAAAGTAAACAGAGAAGATCAATGGATTTAACGAAGAAATTAAAAGATATGAGGTAAGTTCGAGACAAAAAGGTACTCGCCGGAGAGGATGAACTTGCCGGCCGAAGATTTATCTTGCCAGAAAAACAAAAACTAGCCGGCCCAAAAATCTACCGGAATTCGATCGGATAAGATAATAAAAAGGAAAAAGGGTTAGAGTTTCAGCAATTTGGGGAATTCTCTTTTCTCTCTCAGCTCTCTCTGGAATTAGGAAAAGAAAACCTAGATTAAAATGGAAAATGAGGATTAAGTTGGTATTTATAGGAATTTTTGAGAATTGATATTGGCACCACTTTTGATAAGGCGGGCGGTTTGAGAGAAACAAATGATGGGTGCACCACCGAATTGTGTCCCATTATGGCCCTGATTCGTCTCTCACAGGATAAACTCACCCCCGTTTCAGGATACGATACCGTCTCAGCTCGTTCGCTAGGCAAACATGCTCGAATTTCGACAAAAATTTAAAAGGACCTAAATGGGACCCTAACCTACCCTAGGAAGAAATTTGGGACACTAGATCATTAATCTACTTGGGTTTTATTCAAAATAAGGTGTAAAAGGGTTCAGTCAAAATAGGGTGTCTACACTGCTCAACTTACACTTCCTCTGTTTTAATCCTGTGTGACAAGCAAATGCCAAAAGCATTCTGGCTTCTAATAAAGCCACATGAGCAAAACTTTCATCATTCTCTATTCGTTATTCCTGATAGAACCCTTGGGCTATTAGCCTAGCCTTGTTTAAAGTTATTATACCATATTCATCAAGTTTGTTTCTACACACACAATTTAGTTCCTATGATAGGATGATCACTAGGTCTAGGTACCAACTTCTATACTTTATTTGTCTCATACCGATTTAGCTCTTTTTGCATAGCCATCATCCAAAACTCTTCTTGTTCAGCTTCTCGAATGTATTTTTGCACTGATTGAACGATGTTATAAACTGACATGCATGAGAGATAGAAAGTAAAAGTTTGGTGATTAATTACTTCTTTGGCATGCTTACTTATTGATATGATTGATCCGACTTATTGGGCCATTGTAGGGAAAGCATCGATACAGATATAAAATGACATGCAGGGAGAGATAGATTCAATGATGTTAGATCCTAACCTCAATAGATCTAATCAATCGTTGGCTTTCTTGGTTACGATCAGACATTCCTGAAACCTACTTATGTTCCTTATCCATTGACATTGCTAAGTATTTTAATTGGAGATTTGTAAACTGTTTCTAAGATAAATACATTTATTTTGAAACCAATATTTTATGAAATATCGAGCTACTCGATTAATTGATAATCTTGTTTTGGGGTGAATATTAAGGGAAATGAGTTATCTTCTTGCTTGGGATTAGACCTTATTTCGTGTAAGAGTTGAGATATTGTCGTGACATCATGTGTGACTAATTTAAATTTCTATGAAGCAAAAATATATAATCTTGAAAAATAGAAATTAATACAAACTGCGTGCAAGGTCCTTGACAAATTCTTTTCGAAAGTGGATATAATTTTCAGGGCACAACTTATTTATGATGGAAATGATTCTGATCAAGAATTTTATATGATAAAAAGGCCCTTCACAGATACTCTTTCTTTTCTATAAAATGAAGGATATTTGCACATACATAACTAACTTTAAACAATTTAAGACACGCCAAATGATTTTCTAGATCCTGATCTGATGTAATTTTTGGACGATATGATATTGGTCCAAATTAGATCCGACGGATCCAACTATTGTGCCCATGTCTTGTAAAATGAAGTTCAGACCTTTTGGATTTATCGGACCGTTTGGTTACAGACACCCCTACTAAATTTGTGAAAATGGCATCCTAGAAGATAACACCATACAGATTATTTCACCACGTTTCAATGCACGCCAATATCTTTGCCAGATATTGTTTGGTTGTCCGATTTATTAGTGCCACTGAATGTATCGTCACTTTCGACGTCATTTTCCCTATATAACAAGGTCCCCTATTTACCTCGCACGCCAATATCTTTGCCAGATATTATTTGGTTGTCAAATTTATTAGGGTCACTGAATCTAACCTCAATTTCGTTATCATTTTCCCTATATAACAAGGCCCCTTGCGCTACCTCTACCTAAGCCTTTTCTACTTTCTTTAGATATCCGTCATGCCAAGGCTCCAAACCAACCCTTTTTTTATGTCGTGGTCTATTGCCATGAATGTTAGAGAAGTTGAGAAGTTGTGGCAGGGCCCTTCTATACGAGGTTCTTCTATTGATCCAACTCGAGAGGTAGTCCTTGCCAAACGACATTATGGAATGGGTGATGTAGGAAAAGAAAATGTGGGAATCTCGCAAGCAAGCTTGATTTCTGGTGGTCTACTTCCACGCAAGGTTGTCTTAGTCGGTAACTTGGAGGTAATCATAGAAAATTCATCCATTATTTGTGTTTGTATGTTTACGTATATATCTATGTCTGTATGTGCGCACATGTGTGCTCATGCATTTACGTGTGCTTGTATGAAGAATTTTTGAAAGGGATTTTTATCTACAAGTATTTAATTTATAAAATATACTCCGCTTAGCCAATGTTAATATAATTTAGCCAAAAAAGTAATTTTTTGAAAGAAATCTAACAAGTATTTATTTTTGTTGCATGAATTAGACGAACTTGTTTTCTTCAACATGACCTTTTGAGTAACGCTAAAAAGGCAATGTTTTCATCCAAAGATTTTGTTGTCGTAATCCTATGAATTTTTTTATCTTTTTTTATTAAAAAAAATTGTATACATATGCATCATGTTTCCAACAGAAGGGAAAAATAAGCGGCAATTCCTACTGCCGCCTAAGAACTATGCCGCCAGGATGTGACTAGCATCGAACAAAGCCTCATCCCCTTATTACTAGGCATCAAGTGGGTAGGTTGTCCATCAAATTTTCTCAGCCGCAAAACTCCAGACGGTTCTGAAAAGATCTAATCGACATGTAATTAATTAACATTGACATTTATTTGAAAATGTACAACATTATTTTTTATACTCTACAATTTGGAGTTTTATAGGTAAGAAACCTTTTTCAAGAAACTAGTTAGGGCATTTCAAATAAATTTTTCTTATAAAGGGCAATGATCTTATATAAAACCCTAATATAAACTCTTATATAGAAAAATCCTAAACCCTGAATCTCTTACATGCATAAGTTCATAAATTTACAAATTTTATTTTAAATATCTAGTTTTATTTCTCAAAAGGTTATATCTTTTAAGACGAGAATCATTTTTATTAATAAAAATTACCATGTATGAATTGAACCCATTGCCTCTTGTACGCCGATCATGTCCATGATGGTTATGATTTTCAGGGCACAACCTATTTATGGACTAGCCCAACAAATTAATAGTTTGGATCATCCTATGAAGTGGGTCAAATTGTACTTTTTGGAAATAATTAGGCCACAAACCATATATAATCTCATGTGAGACAACCTCGAGATATAATTTCCCATTTTTTAATTAACAGATAATCACCAATGAAAAATATGCGTGGACACCATAAAACTCCTTGTGTTTGGATCCTCGTAAAAGAAAATTTTGAAAGTTTATATTCTCTATGAAAAAATATTCTGTAGAAAGTAAAATGCATTTTTTTTATTTTTTACTTAGAAAATCTTTAAAATCAAAAGAGTGTTGTTCGTAAATTATTGAAAAAAACATTCATTTACTTGTTTATTACAATTCTTAATTTTGATTGCATGGAGACTATTTAAAGCTATGGAGAATCCCTTTAATGTGTTTATTGGGATCGTCCACCTCACCTCCTGGGGTGTAGGATCTAATTGTTTCGGTTGTTTTCTTAAAGAAAATAAATATTTGGATTTGAAGGCAACGATCATGTGCACGCTATTTGTCACGCCCCGTCCCCACTGTGTAGATATTGTCTGGTTCTGGGTCATCTACCCTCCCCGGTTTTGTTTTCCAGCAGCACTAACCGTGCCCGACCCACTTCGCGGGGCCCACCCCTTGGAGATGCTGAAAACGCGTATTGCTAATTTTGATGTTTCGTTTTAAGAGTTATTAATTTGGCCCAGGATACCTGTTTTTCAGTTTTTGTCTTGGATAGGCTTTTTGCTACCCCTTTGACTTTAAAAATCTCCTGGCTATTTATATATTATATGCCAGTAGTTGGGATAAATAAAATATTTTGTTTATAAAGCTTCCGCAAAATTGCAATATTAGATATTTCTAGATGTTCGGATATGATCTGATAATTTCAAGCATCCGCAAATGGTTGTATGTATTGGATTAGGTGCAAAACAGCCGTTCAATCAAAATCGATTGATTGCAATTTCTCAAGATGTAATTTGGTGTAGACGACGTTTTATACTTAATCTTTCCTTGTCTAATGAAAGTTATAAAACTAATATGTGACAAGTTTTTATTAAATTTTTTGTCGATAAGTCTTGAAGATTTAGTTTATGAGCAGCTTTCATAAATCAATTCAACTGTTGTGATACTAATAAGGGTGGGAAAGTATCATATTTTGTAATTTTATTAAAAGGACAAAGTTACTCTTTTCATGAGAAATTAGTTATTATTGTATGATTGAACACCAACAAACATGGATGTGAAAATGTTTTTATTGAATTTGATGACTATTAGGCATGTAGATTTTAGCTCAACATAAATTTTTATTAATCAAAGACAGATTTAATGATTTATAAACTAGGGTTTAAAAATTGTTGAAAAATATAAAGTATAAAGAACTACAGAGAAGAAACAATTCAACTGTTGATTATCTTGTCTTTCATTAATTCCAGCGGACGCACCGGAAGTCCAATCCTTTGTTCTTCCATCCTGCCGGTAACCATTCCGGCCTCTCGGATCCAACACATTGGACCTCTATCGGAGTCGCTAGTGAATGTAGACTTCCCTCGCACGAGAGATTTTGATCATTCGCCGAAAGAGGCACAAATTGGAGCTCTATTATTGACGTAGTCACTGGCGAATGTATACTTCCCTTGATAGAGAAATTTTGATCGTTCGCCGTAAAAGGTACAAATTGGAGCTCTATTATCGGCGGAGGCACTGGCGAATGTATACTTCCCTCGATAAAGAGATTTTGATCATTGCTGAAAGTGGCATGGGCTGGTTGCCTTCATATGTTGCCAGTGCATCATATTCGGACAGATTTTGATCATTGCTGAAAGTGGCATGGGCCGGTTGCCTTCATATGTCGCCAGTGCATCATGTTCAGACAGATTTTGATCATTGCTGAGAGTGGCATGGGCAACCCGGTTGCCTTCATATGCTACCAGTGCATCATATTCGGATGCGGGGTCCATCAACAATATGTTAGCTACCCTTTCTATGTCTTCTTCACCTACTACTTCACTGGTGTCCTCTATTAACATAGATTCAAGCGCTTTCTGATCCTTCAAGTCTGAAACTGGTTCATATTTGGGCTTATGTAATCTCTTATCTAGAATAGTGGCATCGTTGGCTTACCGCTCTTCCGTGGACGTGGCTGATACCATACTGGTTGAACCACGTAAATCTGTGTGTTCTGAGTGTATGTAAATTTTTTGCTTATCTTTTGTATATCGTTATTCTGCTGCATTGTTAATTCCTAAAAGTATCGGGTTTAGTAGGATTTCTTGAGTGAGTAGACTTTTAGTTTTCCAATTTTTCTAATAGAGAGAGAGGCAGTGGAGTAAAATGAACACTATATGAATGTGGAGAGAGTTTTAAAGGCAAAGATGAGATGTGAAAAGACTCTTCGTTATGTTTCAATGTAAATGAACACGTGGTCACGTTTTCCGGAGAATCCACAGTATATTTTTCAGAGAGATTTGCTAGCGTCCATTGCAGACGGCATTTTGCAGATGGGCTGTTGCATGAGTGCAGATACCTCCTAAATGAATACAAAATCTGCTAAAAAGTTAGCCTGTGTGGCTGCTCTCAAATGCAACAGCCCATCCGCGAAATGCCTTCTGCGATGGGCGCTAGCAAATCCCATGCTAGATTATGGTGAGATCAGGATCATTGATTCCGTTGGCTCAGCATTAGATCCATCCGGGTTTACTATAACCGTTTGATCCTGACAAAAAACTATGCATCGGCCGCGGGTGTTAAGCCCTAAGGCTAGGATCATCTGACAAGGCTGTCTGACTATATTAATGACCTAAATGGTAACGGTTTGATCCTCACCTAAAAAGAAAAATGATCCACTTTTACTGGTAAAACTCCCGTGTACCTTACTAATAAGGGCGTGATAGTGGACTTCTTTAAAGTGATATAAGTGTCGGTGCCGCCATCATGTACTGCACTATAATGGTGGGATAGTATTATCCATAAAATCCCACGTACTGTTACTCTAATAAGGGCGTGATAGTACTATCCACTCGCTGCATAAAATCAGGTTGAGTTCAGGTTGAATCCAATTCATTTTACAATGAATGCTGATGCAGGAGCACATTTGGTGGACAATGGACCCCATGGATGGATCATCCAAAGTGGGCCTACAATTAAATTTCCTTTCCTTAATATCGTCAACGGTTGGCTCTAGACCGGTCTGCAGGAATTTTCCTCTATCCCTTGCTAATAGTCTAATAGCAAGGGGTTTGGAAATATCAATTTCCTTTTGAAAACAAAAAGTAAACATGGAATTGATATTTCCACACCCCTTGCTATTAGAGGGGTTGGAGGAAGTTCCTCCAGAGCTGTCTTGAGCCAAATATTTTTGAAAAAATATACATTATTGGAAGTTAGGGTAAATGATTGGTTTGATTTTTCAGGCCAGGGGAGATTCAAAGCAATCAGATGGATGATTGAGATCAGTCAAAGGTCGGGTTGCATGTGCCTCGGTGTATTATATGATAAATTGAAGTTACTCTTCATTGTATTATAGTATAATAAATACCGTTTTGTTCGCTCGCATTGTAACAAAATTATAATGTCTCCTCAAGTTATATAATAAATAGGTATCTCTTCGTCCTGGTTTGTATAATTTTTCCATCTCTTCCTTCTAACATACACTAGACATCAGGAGACTCTTAAATGTTAAATACTTGGTTGCTTACTTTTCATGGGGAGAGTATGGTGTCTATAGGTGAAAATTTTTAGAAGCAAAGAATGAAAATTTCTCTCCTGCCCATTATTTCCATGGGGAGAGTATTTATATACAAAAAAACGGAATTTATACACGCTTTGGTAAGATAAGAATACAAAGGATAGAATGTTCAAACCATACAGGGATTCTGCTAAGTATTGGAGGTGTCCCATATTAGTAGGTGATTTTGACTATATACAATTTAGCAAGAAATGTGGGAGAGATGGGCCTCAATCAATTTCTGATTTTGATTGACTTCAATTTCTCCCTTAACACACCTCCGCAATTGAAATAGTGGAGAAATGGTTGTGAGCTTGTCCTGTAGCATTAAGAACTCTTGTGTGCTAAGAGGCTTGGTGAGTGTATCATCAAATTGATCAGCACTCAAAATAAAGTGGACATCAAGTTCCCACTAGCAAACTTTATCGGGTACAAAATGAAAATCAATCTTGACGTGTTTGGTACGAATGTGGATGACTGGATTGGTTGAGAGATAGATCGCGCCAATGTTGTCACACCATAAAGTGGGAGGACGAGGTAAAGAGATACCGAGCTCATGAAGAAGTGATTGTTCCAAGGATATTTCGGTAGATGTATTTGCAAGAGCTTTATACTCTGCTTCTGTGCTACAGCAGGTGAACGTTTGATGCTTGCGAGAACTCCAGGAAATAATCATAAAACCGAAGTATACACAATAGCTGCAATTGGACTTACAATTGTTAGGACATCCTGCTCAGTCAGCACGTGATGCAGTGCCAACATCGCAGCCACATCATACCTAGGTGGATTTGGTGGAGTTCCAAGGTTCATTCCCGCATTAAAGCTTCTGACCGATTTTTAACAAAGTTTTTGGGATATTAAATGGCAGAATGATGGAAAATATTAAACTACAAAGTTGTAGGTCTCTTTGAGATCTTTCCAACAAGTATTTGGGCTTGAAAGTTGGACAAGTGGTTAGAAAGTTATGATAGTTTTAGTGGAATGTGTTTGCGGGTTCCCAAAACAGTCCAAGTAAGTGAGTTCGAATGCAATTAATGTTATTTAAGTCCCTAAGTTAGCTAGTGGAGAAGGTTGAACGAGTTTTATTTGGTTTTCTTTTATTTAAAGGCTTAGAAACCATCTTTAGGGGGGATTTTTGATTTTGATAAACTTATGTAATTGATGGAATATCAATGGGGTTGAGCTTTGCTCCCATTTTCTTCTTCTTCTCTTGTTGTGTTCTTGAGTTCTATTTTTCTTCTCCTTCCCTCTTAAGCACCAGCATTGTCGGTATCAGAGGCAACATTACTTTCTTGGGCTATCTTCGATTTGATTTTCATGGCGGCACGAAGAGGTAGCGGAAGGCAAGGTAATCAAATGATGGAAAATTTGAGAGATGACAGAGATGATGAACTTCAAGCACTTCGAAGACATGTTGAGAAACTTACCATGCGACTTGAATGCCAAGAGGCTCGTAGTGAGCGTAGTGGATCAGGCCGTAGAGGTTCTAGTGATGAGTCCGTTGTGAATCCCTTCGCCAATACTCGTGAGAAGGCTAGGTTGGGAAGGTTTTATCGTGATTTCGACACCGTCAAGATTGACTTACCGGAGTTTCATGGTCGTCTACAATCCGAAGAGTTTCTTGAATGGCAGTGCCATTGAAAAGTTCTTTGATTACAAGGAGACACCCGAAAGCCAACGGGTGACGCTTGTGGCTATAAGACTTTGTGGCTGTGCTTCAACATGGCGGGATAAAGTTCAAGAAATGAGAATCCGCAAAGGAAACCATAAGATTTCTTCTTGGTACAAAATGAAGTCAAGGCTTAAGGAGAAATTTCTTCTGTTGGATTTTTCCCAAATTATCTTTTCTCAATTCAACAACCTACGCCAAGAATCCAAGAGTGTGTTGGACTACACCGAAGAATTCTACAAACTCATGTCTCGTAATGATATTCAAGAGGGTGAAGATCAACTTGTGGCAAGCTATGTTGATGGTTTGAAGTTTTCTATTAGTGATGAAGTGGAAACACATCGATCATTGAGTGTCAATGATGCTTATCAACTAGCCTTGAAGGTGGAGGCTAAGCTTCCTCGTCGTGGTGCTAGGAAGTTTGTTGATGTTCATAGCCTCTATACTTCTTCCGAAGGTGAATCTTCACACGGTGGAGGTGCAAAGTCAAGGTCCGAATATTTCAACAAAAATTCTATAAAATTAGCCCCTACACATCTAGTTGGAAATCAGCCCAATCGTTCCAACAACCCAAAGACTTGTTTCAAGTGTGGTCGGCCATCATTTCAAAGATTGTCCAAAGAGGCAAATAGTGGCCTTCGGTGATTAAAAAACTAATGAGGATCTTGTTGACGATTACAGCATGAACGATTCACTTCATCCCATATATGATGAGGAAGATGATATACAACATGAAGAAATCGAACCCGAAGAAAGAGAGAGTTTGGGGATCCAAAGAGTACTTGCTACAGCAAAGGTTGAATCCGATGATGATTGGCTTCGCTCCAATATTTTCAAGACTCAATGTAAATCTCATGACAAGGTTTTGTAGACACCCAAGTCAAGGCGGTACTAATGAAAGGTGTCGCAAGGAAGAACCTTATGATGAGTCCCAGAGCACCGATTTGGTTTCTCTCAATCTCTCTTTAAGCTACTTTCGAAAAGAAAGGATTTTCGAAAGACATTTTTACAACCGGAAAGCCTGTTTTTACACAGCACCTGCCTTTTTGGGCAACCGAAAGCCTGTTTTTACACTGCACCTGCCTTTTATGCTATAAACCGGTAAACCTGTTTTCACACGGTATTTCAATCGGTAAAATAACTTTGAGTAAAAAACTTTTATTTTTATCCAAAGGACACTTCGTTTCCTGAAAGCAAGCGATATTAGATTCATTGGAAACTCCCCAGAATGAGGAATCTAATGGATCTGACCGCATGTGATTCGGAATTCAATCGAAGAAGTTACGAACATTCGAAACTTACCGATAAAAGACAAAAATCACATTTTTTTAGATGGGAAAAAGACATAATTGCCCGCCAGCCGAAATATGATGTCACCTTGGTGTCACCCAATTTCGTTGGGGGCAAAATTCAATTTGGCTCCTATCGAAATTGGGTTGAAATGACCAGCAAATACCCCCCCCCCCTCAATTTCCCCCCCTATGGTATTCCCAGTCCAAACCTCTGCTGAATTTCCAGAAAAAACCCTAGTTTACTTGTTTCTAGAAGAGAGAAAGTAGAGAAACTCTAGGTAGCTCACAACGGGCGTCGGCATTCTGCAGAAATTCTGAAGGTTTGGAGCGACATCCTCTAAATAGCGCCGTTGTTCTATCGGATTTCACAGAACCACGAGCTAATAACGTTGTTGTTCTGCCAAAATCTTGGCAAATCCGAAGCCCTTTTGTTAGAATAGCGTCGTTATGCCACCGATTCTCCGACAAACCCTACACCTCTTCGTCAACACACCGCCGTTGCACTGCCGAATTTCGAAGAACACAAGGCCCTATTATCTAATTAGCGTCATTGTTCTGCCAAAATCTCGGCAAAACCCGAAGTCCCTTCGTCAACACAGCGACTTTACGCCGCTTAAATCTCCGCAACTTCGGAACCCTCTCTTTTCAGAATAGTGTAGTTACTCTGCCTATTTCTCTTCTGATTCTGGTAAATTTACATTTATTTATCAGTTTTATGTAATTTCCTTTACAAAGTAAGGTACGAGGTGGTGACATCATAAGATCTCCGGCTCACATTGTCCTCAGAACTTATGATATAAATCCCTCTACCTTTCTTTTACTTTCCGCACTGTCTTTTCCGTTAGATTTCAGTTAACCTGATTGTGATCAGTTGGGGACTCATGTAACAACATACGATCTCAATCAGGATAACTACTCCTTAGTTTTTGCCCTTTTGTAAATTCACTTTATTTACATCCTGGAATTAAGTGTAATCTAAGTAAAGGATAAAGAGATAAGTTATCCTGGTTAAATTCTTTGAAAAATGCCAAACTATGTCAAGAGACCGGATTCCTCCGAGCAAGAGGGTGCCTAACACCTTCCCCGATTGTAACCATAACCCTTACCCAGATATCTGTAAGGACCATGCCTTAAACAAATATATAAAAAATATAAGGTTCTAGACCCAGAGCAAAAGAACCCCTTTGGTTACTGTTCTTCCAACGAAATTTGAGTACCGCTACTCATTTCAATGGAAGAATAGGCTTGGGTCCTAGGCCCTAACCAAGGTGGTGACTCTGAATCTCTCTTTCTTGCGAATTTAGGACCCCGATCCCAAGTCTGCAAGAAACGCAGATCCGCAAGTTGCGAACACTTCGCAAGTTGCAGACGCTCCTAAACGAGCAAAATGAAATAAGTGTTAGATTTACTTTCCAGTACCATACGCTTGTTCTGCAGGGATTGAAAGAGCTAATGCTCAAAACCGCCGCCAATTGCGTGAAAATGCCCCTGGAGGCACCTAGGTTAAACTAATTATTTTTATGCAAACACATGCACACACCATATTTTGCATACCTATTACCGTCGGGAGTAACTAGCACTCGGGACAGATGGGTGGTGTTTGGGATTTTATCACCCGAATTACTATTTGTCACGCGCTCGTTTAATGTGGAAGCACCACCTCTTTGCACGTCGCCCTTGTGGTGGCGTTAAAACGATGATGTATTGAACTTCCCGCCGCGCTGGGGACCAGCTGGCAACAGTTTTTTTATCACTTCGGCTAGAGGGACCTTCAAGCCTTCATCATAATGCATAGGCCCAGCATACGCACGCAGATGTTAGCATGCCCGCATAGGACTTGCTGAGCTTAGAGTTAGGCAAAGCCAAAACTGGTTACTCTCGAGAGATGTGAGCGTCTTCCCAAAATAGGAGTACAATAAACCTCTGGCCCACCTTGGGCATGTCGAGCGAGTCTAAAAAGGTGTCCCCGGTTGCCTCAATTCTTGCTAGGGATGTCATTACCTAGCCTGATGTGCAAACGGTCGCAACTCATTTCACCCAAAACTGGAGGTCATCCGAAAACTTTAGTTTTGTCCAGAGTCATGTTTACAAATCCATATCATCATATTCCTTGGGTAAGAAACCATTGTACCCTGGAGGAAATTCCATCTTGTGGTTAACACGCTTAACCAAAAGACTCATATTCTGGTCCCATCTTTCAGAAACAAAGGTTATTATTTGAGATGCAAGTGCAGCAACCCAAGAGGGGGGGTGAATTGGTTAATTAAATTTTTTGGCTTAATTAGTATGAAAGATTAAGATCAATTTGCCAATTTTAAGTTAATTGTATTAAACCCTAGTTCAAATATCAAGATAATAAAATTAGAGTTTGTGGATATTACTATCATGCATTCACTAACCCTTGTTCAATTAAAACATAAACACATAAGAGGGTTAGAGGTTACCAATCACCAAGTGAGAAGAAATGAGAGAAGATGATTCACACCACAATGAGGAGACACACGATTTTTATAGTGGTTCGGTCTATCAAAAAGACCTACTCCACTCTTCCAAGTTTAGCTCCTTGGGTACTCCACTAATGGTGATATTTTAAGCCTAATCTCCAAGCTTTACAACTCATTCACCTCCGAGGGGACAAACCCTGTAGCTCTGGATTCTCCTTTGTTAACGGGCCGAATCCTAGACCCTCAATACAATCAAACTTCTCCTTCAAAGGTCGAAGCGAAAACCCCTCTCACACACTCCAAGATTCACCTTTATTATCGGCCGAATCGGAGACCCTTAATACAATGAAGAACAAAGAAAAGAAAAAATCTCAAGCCTCTTAATATGTAGATTACAAAGATAATAGCTCACAATCTCTTCAAAATAATAGCAAAGTAAAAGCCTATGGAGATCCTCATGATAAATGAAAAATACACAAATCAAAGCATAAAGAGGTTAAAACTAAAGAACCTCAGATTTGCAAGTTTAGGCTCAATGGATTTGAAAATGATTTGCCAGAAGGTTGCTTAGTTGGTCTTGGATAGGGTTTAAATAGCCCATGAGAAAATATAACAATTTGGGGGCAAACCCGAAAAAAACAGAGTTGAAAAGTCAAACTGTGCAAACCCCAACGACTACTTTTTGATACCGGCACGGTCGACAGAAGTGTCGCGGTCGCCCGCCCTATCGGGCGCTCTCTTTTTATTTTCAACTTTCAAACCTGCACGGTCGACCGGGTCATGGTGGTCACCCGGCAAGAGCAACCTGGACTTTTATATTTTTGTCCAGTTCCCTATCCGCGGTCGCCCGGCCCTATGGAGGTAGACCGGCCTGACCATGATGGATTATTTCTGGCTTTCCACAAACACATCCGCGGTCGCCCGAGACTCCTCGGTCGACCGGCCCGCTATGTTTCTACAAGTGCTGGATTTCCAGCCACCTTGCTGCGGTCGCCCAAGGAGCCCCGGTCGACCGGCTCGCTATGGTCTTTGGGCTTTTGTCCAAGGTTTTCTAACATATTTTGGGGGGTGTTAGTGGTTTTCAAAGATGTTGAATTTAATTATGAAAACCAATTGAAAACCTTTGAAAGTGCAAATACAAATAACAAGAGGACTCCAAAAACAATCTAAAAATGTAGACCCTTGAGTCTTCTTGGATTGCTTGGCTCCTCCGCACTTTCTTGGAAACTCTGACTTGTGAGTGAACTCTTCAACTTGCTTCAGGTCATGTGACTTCCTCCATTCTTCAAATCAAGTTGAGGTACATGAGGTGTCACCAATGCTTGTTCAACTCCAAGCTTCTACTGGCACTTACTAGGCAACTTGAGGGATCTTTGACTTGAGCTCTTGACTTGAACATCTTCCACGATTGATGTCTCCAATGTATGTGCAAGCTCTTTGGTCCATTGTGCATGTTGATCCTCAAGCCATGTGTTGTGTTGAGTTGTGTAATGGCGATATGACGTGTCAAGTTCCCGTCTAAGACACAACACTCAAGGACAACACGTTAGTCCATAAAGACTAATCAATTTATGTTTGCCAGCATTAAAACAACAAGGAAAAGGTGAATGTATGAACCCTTGGGAACCCTTGGGCTTCCATTCTCCCCCTTTTTTATGATGGCAAACCTAATTGATTAGGGAACCCCTGATTCAACAATGTTATAAAATGACATGCATCAGAGATAGAAAGTAAAAGTTTGGTGATTAATTATTTCTTTGGCATGCTTACCTATTGATATGATTGATCCGACTTATTGGGGCATTGTAGGGAAAGCATCGATACAAATATAAAATGACATGGTGGGAGAGCTAGATTCAACGATGTTAGATCCTAACCTCAATAAATCTAATCATTATTCGGCTTTCTTGGTTATGATTAGACATTCATGAAACCTACTTATGTTCCTTATCCATTGACAATGCTAAGTATTTTAATTGGAGATTTGCAAACTGTTTCTACGATAAATATATTTATTTAGTATTTTATAAAATATCGAGCTACTTGATTAATTGATAATCTTGTTTTGGGGTGAATATTAAGGGAAATGAGCCATCTTCTTACTTGGGATTAGACCTTATTTAGTGTAAGAGTTGAGATATTGTCGTGACATCACGTGTGACTAATTTAAACTTCTACGAAGTAAAAATATATAATCCTGGAAAATAGAAATTAATACGAACTGCGTGCAAGGTCCTTGACAAATACTTTTTTAAAATGGATATGATTTTCAGGGCACAACTTATTTATGATGGAAATGATTCTGATAAAAAAATTTATATGATAAAAAGGTCCTTCACAAATAAACTTTTTTCTATAAAATGAAGGATATTTGCATTTACATAACTAACTTTAAACAATTTAAGACACGCCAAATGATTTTTTGGAGCCTGATCTAATGTAATTTTTAGACGATATGATATTGGTCCAAATTAGATCCGACGGATCCAACTATTGTGCCCATGTCTTGTAAAATGAAGTTCAGACCTTCTGGATTTATCGGACCGTCTGGTTACAGACACCCCTACTAAATTTGTGAAAATGGCATCCTAGAAGATAACACCATACAGATTATTTCACCACGTTTCAATGCACGCCAATATCTTTGCCAGATATTGTTTGGTTGTCCAATTTATTAGTGCCACTGAATGTATCGTCACTTTCGACGTCATTTTCCCTATATAACAAGGCCCCCTATTTACCTCGCACGCCAATATCTTTGCCAGATATTATTTGCTTGTCAAATTTATTAGGGTCACTGAATCTAACCTCAATTTCGATATCATTTTGCCTATATAACAAGGTCCCTTGCCCTACCTCTACCTAAGCCTTTTCTACTTTCTTTAGATATCCGTCATGCCAAGTCTCCAAACCAAGCCTTTTTTTGTATCGTGGTCTATTGCCATCAACGTTAGAGAAGTTGAGAAGTTGTGGCAGGGCCCTTCTATACGAGGTTCTTCTAATGATCCAACTCAAGAGATAGACCTTGCAAAACGACATTATGAAATGGGTGATGTAGGAAAAGAAAATGTGGGAATCTCGCAAGCAAGCTTGATTTCTGGTGGTCTACTTCCACGCAGGGTTGTCTTAGTCGGCAACTTGGAGGTAATCATAGAAAATTTGTCCATTATTTGTGTTTGTATGTTTACATATTTATCTATGGCTGTATGTGTGCACATGTGTGCTCATGTATTTACGTGTGCTTGTATGAAAATTTTTTGAAAGGGATTTTTATCTACAAGTATTTAATTTAGAAAATATACTCCGCTTAGCCAATGTTAATATAATTTAGCCAAAAAGCCATTCCCGGACCTAGCAGCAGACGGGCGGGCCGGGCCGGGCCTGAATTCAGACCGGACCAGACTCTTCTTGGGACACCACAACTGGACACATTTTGAACTACGATTCTATTCTATCAAATATATAGCTTTCCCAGCTGTAGTAGCTGTCCTATTCCCTTCTATCGATTGATAATTTTTTGAAAGAAATCTAACTAGTATTTATTTTTGTTGCATGAATTAGACGAACTTGTTTTCTTCAAGGTGTCCTTTTGAGTAACGCTAAAAAGGCAATGTTTTCATCCAAAGATTTTGTTGTCGTAATCCTATGAAAATTTTTCTCTTTTTTTATTAAAAAAAATTGTATACATATGTGTCCTACTGCCGCCTAAGAACTATGCCGCGAGGATGTGACTAGCATCGAACAAAGCCGCATCCCCTTATTACTAGGCTGTCGATGAAATTTTGTCAGCAGCAAAACTCCACACGGTTCTGAAAAGATCTAATCGACATGTAATTAGTTAACATTGACATTTATTTGAAAATGTACAACAATATTTTTTATATTTACAATTTGGAGTTTTATAGGTAAGAAACCTTTTACAAGAAACTGGTTAGGGCATTTCAAATAATTTTTTCTTATAAAGGGCAATGATCTGATATAAAACCCTAATATAAACTCTTATATAGAAAAATCCTAAACCCTGAAACTCTTACATGCATAAGTTCATAAACTTACAAATTTTATTATAAATATCTTGTTTTATTTCTCAAAAGGGTATATCTTTTAAGACGAGAATCATCTCTATTAATAAAAATTACCATGTATGAATTGAACCCATTATTGCCTCTTGTACGCCGATCATGTCCATGATGGTTATGATTTTCAGGGCACAACCTATTTATGGACCAGCCCAACAAATTAATAGTTTGGATCATCCTATGAAGTGGGTCAAATTGTACTTTTTGAAAATTATTAGGCCACAAACCATATATAATCTCATGTGAGACAACCTCGAGATAAAATTTCCCATTTAATTAATTAACGTTGACATTTATTTGAAAATGTACAACAATACTTTTTATACTTTACAATTTGGAGTTTTATAGGTAAGAAACCATTTACAAGAAACTAGTTAGGGCATTTCAAATAATTTTCTCTTATAAAGGGCAATGATCTGATATAAAACCCTAATATAAACTCTTATATAAAAAAATCCTAAACCCTGAATCTCTTACATGCATAAGTTCATAAACTTACAAATTTTATTATAAATATATAGTTTTATTTCACAAAAGGTTATATCTTTTAAGACAAGAATCATTTTTATTAATAAAAATTACCATGTACGAATTGAACCCATTATTGCCTCTTGTACGCCGATCATGTCCATGATGGTTATGATTTTCAGGGCACAACCTATTTATGGACCAGCCCAACAAATTAATAGTTTGGATCATCCTATGAAGTGGGTCAAATTGTACTTTTTGAAAATTATTGGACATCAATATATAATCTCATGTGAGACAACCTCGAGATATAATTTCCCATTTTTTAATTAACAGTAAAGGTTATATTATAATCACCAATGAAAAATATGCATGTGACAATGTAAACGGTGTGGGAAAGTATCATATTTTCGCCGTGTAAACGGTGTCATCCATTCGTCCGGAAATGAACACCTGACGATATACTTGTCCCTTTACTTACGTGTCCATGACTAACAGTATATTTGTAATTTTATTAAAGGGACAAAGTTATTCTTTTCATGAGAAATTAGTTATTATTATATAATTGAACACTAAAAAATATGCATGTGACGATGTTTTTATTGAATTTGTTGTCTATTAGGCATGTAGATTTTAAGCTCAACAAAATTTTATTAATCAAAGACAGATTTAATGATTTATAAACTAGGGTTTAAAAAATAAAGAACTACAGAGAAGAAACAATTCAGCTGTTGATTGTCTTGTCTTTCATTAATTCCAGCGGACGCACCGGAAGTCCAATCCTTTGTTCTTCCATCCTGCTGGTAACCATTCCGGCCTATCTGATCAAAGACATTGGACCTCTATTGGAGTCGCTAGCAAATGTAGACTTCCCTCGCATGAGAGATTTTGATCATTCGTCGAAAGAGGTACAAATTGGAGCTCTATTATTGACGTAGTCACTGGTGAATGTATACTTCCCTCGCTAGAGAAATTTTGATCGTTCGCCGTAAAAGGTACAAATTGGAGCTCTATTATCGGCGGAGTCACTGGCGAATGTATACTTCCCTCGATAGAGAGATTTTGATCATTGCTGAAAGTGGCATGGGCCGGTTGCCTTCATATGCTACCAGTGCATCATATTCGGACGCGTGGTCCGTCAACAATATGTTAGCTACCCTTTCTATGTCTTCTTCACCAACTACTTCACTGGTGTCCTCTACTAACATAGATTGAAGCACTTTATGATCCTTCAAGTCTGAAACTGGGTCATATTTGGGCTTATGTAATCTCTTATCTGGAATAGTGGAATCGTTGGCTTATTGCTCTTCCGTGGACGTAGCTGATACCAAACATGTTGAACCACATAAATCTGTGTGTTCTGAGTGTATGTAAATATTTCGCTTATCGTTTGCATATCGTTATTTTGCTGCGTTGTTAATTCCTAAAAGTAAGTATCGGGTTTAGTAGGATTTCTTGAGTGAGTAGACTATTAGTTTTCCAATTTTTCTAATAGAGAGAGGGGCAGTGGAGTAAAATGAACACTGTTTGAATGTGGAGAGAGTTTTAAAGGGGGAGATGAGATGAGAAAAGACTCTTAGTTACGTTTCAATGTAAATGAACACGTGGTCACATTTTGCGGAGAATCCAACGGATATTTTCAGAGAGATTTGCTAGCGTCTATTGCAGAAGGCATTTTGCAGATGGGTTGTTGCATGAGTGCAGATACCTCGTAAATGAATACAAAATCTGCTAAAAATTGAGTCCGTGTGGCTGCTCTCAAATGCAACAGCCCATCCGCAAAATGCCTTCTGCGATGGACGCTAGCAAATCTCGTGCTAGATGATGGTGAGATCACGATCATTGATTTTATTGGCTGACCATTACATCCATCCGGGTCAACTATAACCGTTTGATCCTGACAAAAAGATTTGCATCGGTCTCGGGTTTTAATCCTTAAGGCTAGGATCATTCGACAGCGCTGTCTGACTAAAAGTCCGGGGTACGCTATATGGACTAAGCTAGTCCGCTAATGATGGACTTAGGATGACTCCTTCATCGCACTTACAATGACTCCTTCATCCCACTTACAAAAGAGGGGAGCGCTACTTGGACTGAGCAAGTCCCCTAAAGATGGGCTTGAGCTAACGCCTTCATCGCCCTTACCATGAATGGAGAGGAATACACAAAGAATTCTTGGAAGAATCAACATAGGCCTATCATATGAAGAAATAAGATTATAATCCTTAATACTTTTTGCTTTCTTTGTCAATTTTTAAATATAGCCGAAATTATGTAACAATAACATCAACCCTATATAACTTCTTTTTTTTTAAAACAAGATGTTGAAATATCTAATGAGTATATGACTTCATTGAACTATCCATTCAAGTTTCACCTAACTGTAGAAACAAAAGATCATGTTCTTGAGTATATGAGTGAAAGATATATTCTTTAAGCTGTTAGAATTTCACTTGAATTGTACAATATATATATATATATATATATATATATATATATATATATATATATATATATATATAAACCTAGAAATGAGCCACCTGACTCGTTTACATTAGCTTTTCTTAGTGACATAACCATCAACACATTATCAAACAGACTCGAATATAAACCACACCTTTATCACAAGCATAATAAGCATCAACTCATTAAATTCATCTCAACAACAACATCATCTCCACAAACTAATCAAGGGAAAGATACCTTATCTCCTCAATGATTCAAATTACATTTTTCTCCTCTTTGAAAACACTCAATTATGCATAACATGCCTTAACAAGTATCCAATTTATTCAAGGACGTAAAATTTATCTAAAAGGGACTATTAATAACCTATACAAAAGGAAGTATATACACAGTACCAATAAAGATCCATCAACTCAACCAATCCAAAAAATGAGAATGATCAGATTAGTTCAATACATATCTGTTATCATTTAAAGCATGTCTTTGTTAGGAAAACCACCAAATTTATAAACCTGCTAAAGTAAAAGTAACCAAAGATAGCAACTAAAGCATTTTTCATTCTCTTTTTTTTATGCGTATGCAAAACCAACTCCAAATACATGTAGCATGTAACAATACAAATAGCGAAGCAAGGTGTATTCTAAAGATGCTAAAACAGAAAAATGATCTAGCAGTGTATGGCCTTTAGATGAATGGGTTTGAAGATAACAATTAAGCCCAGCGTTAATTCCTGACCATGATAATATTCATCTTGTTATTAACTGGAATGTTGATTATGTGACGGGCGTAGTATATGCATGAACGGACTATAAAAGATTTTTTTAACAATAGAACAGTGTAGTAATATTACTCCCATATCATGGCACAAACATCTTTTTCTTAACAATACTCCATAGAAATCTGAGTCATGTATAATTATATTATGCCAAACCAATTTTATTTTAGGAATAAGTGAATGCTCCTTCAATTTTAAATAGAAAGATCTCATTAGACACAATTAATAAAACAAGTATATACCGGCATAAACTTCATACTTTTACCCTATTTAATCTAAAGCTAAAAGGATCAGGCAATACAAAACCTACATATATGACTGCACAATTTCAGCTTAAATATTGGCCTGTAAGTACTAAGGTTCAACATTATAAAATAAATCAGGCCAAGAAGTTATTACAGCTCTGTAAACACTATTACAAAAAGAAGAAAAAAACACGAAGCATCAAATGGGCATGAAACAGAGGTCACAATGCCCATTTTTTTATGAGACTACCACCACGAAGAACATACATTCAAACATGACCATGCTCTTGTCAACAACAAAAAGGATAAATTCCTATCATTATTACCATGTCTTAAAAGGATAAACTGCTATGCGCACAACCATATCTTATAGATTACTTCAAGATGGTATCCTAAACTATTAAGCAAGAGATGTAGCAAGCAAGCAATAACAACTCCATTCCATACTACCACTACAACTAATTTAATGTCATGAGCTAGAACAAAACAGGGGCTGAACAAAGACATGGGCTAAAATTGGGATGCAAAAATTTCATCAATTGGTTTAGGATGCAAGGGCTGTACCAAGATAGGGCTGAAACTGGAACTACAAAAGTTTTATCAATTGGTTCAAGATACAAGGACCGATACACATTACTGAGGAACTGATGCATGAATCGGTGCAAGAACTGATGCTTGAACTGATTTCTCACTAAAATGGTATGTAACGCAAGCTATAGAGCACCTATAGGGCTGTTCGGGAAAAGAAATGCATGCTCATCCATCATGAAGTATGTATCAGTAACTTATAATTTTCTTCTTTTATAGAGCTAGTGCATAACCATAACTATACGCTTACTTTTAACTACTTTGCTTCCTAATAAGCTCCTTTCATCATCAACACAGATATCTAGAATATGATTTTTCCTTCCAAATAGACAAAAGCCATGTTAAAATTATGCATATAATAAAATCATGTTTGTGCTAACACCACTTCTTCAAAAGTCACACTGGAAAAGTATTTAAATCCACGAGTAATTAGACATAACTAGCCTGTCATGTCTACCATAACAAGACCAATACAATTCATTATCCTAGACAAAAACATCTTTTAAAATTAAACTAACAACCCATTATGAAAATCATCACCATAATCACTCCTTGTTTTCTTTTAACATGCATTCCAAGGCTCGACTTCACCCCCAACCATTGTGTTTTTTCTTTTGGTGCAAACATCAACTCCCCATAACTGCTACAGATCCCTTAACAAGCTAATAAATGACACTAAAAAGGACAAACAAGATATGTGTAGTTATCAGGTACGGTAATAGAAATATCCACATGCAAGAATATTACTATGGGTGCTGCCCTGCTAGAGTTTTCGGATAAAGGAAATCTTGGCTTCTGGAAGGTTCACATAGAGTCCTCTAATTTCTAAATGTGAGGTCCACTATATCAGTGTTACTATTAGATAATGTGAATGATGAGAGTTAATGACTATCCACAGACGAATTACAATGAAGGCCCTGAATGAACAATGCCATCACCAAAATGCTAGTGTAAAGACCACTTCTATGTACACTCCTTAAAAAAATAATATCCAAAGAACATAGCATAGGTATGATAAGAGTAGACTTTATTAATCTTATTAGTGAGGCATTGAATCAGTTAAAAACAAAATCTGGGTGAAACATATCATCAGGGAAGTTGGAACCCAATACTGGACATGAAGAGAAAATGCTTCAAGGAGCGATGTCCAATAACTCAAATACAAACCAAACAATATGGAAACCAATAGCGAATGACATTTTCAATGTCAAAAGTGCATGGGAGAATATCAGAGTTCAGAACATGCAGTTAATAAGCATGACAGTGTCAAGTATTGATAAATTGGAAGACTAGTGTGGTCACTGCCCTATTTTAACATTCCTACCCAGCCCACCTCAAATTTCACCACCAAATGACCAAGAAAAACATTTGAAACTACTAAACTTCATATCACTACCATCCCCATTACATCATTACAGCCCAATAAAATCCATAATAAAAAAAAATGAAGACAAGAGTGACAAGTTAATCTCATGACACAACAAGACTTAGCTGGAGCTAAAATCCGAAGCACGGAAAGTAGATAGTGTAGCGCCTATACCAGTAACTAGGTGGGCAGGCATAAACATCACCACTGATATTATCCACATCAATAAGCAATATCAAATCAACTTAAAAAAAAATAAAAACAGGTTGCTACCTTTCTTTATAAGATTAAGAGAAAAGAATAAAGATAAAATTCTTGAACTCAAACAAGTACACTTGACAGATTCATATGCATAATACAAAATTTAAAAAGGAAAAGAAAGTTACCTGATGAAGATGTGATCTGCTAGTTTATAGCTGAAATTGAGGGAATCTCTTCTAAAAAATGATTCTGATTTGTGAGCTTGAATATAAATTTCTCAACCGCTCTCCTTTTTCTCTATCTTTTTCCAATCAAAACATTCGGATTTACTCAGAATTCACAATTTCCACAGACAATAACAGTTTCAAACAGCTCCAATCAGATCTGCTAGGGTTAGGGTCTCAACAAACACAGATAGAAAGAAATAACATGAAAGTCCTGAAAGTATCAAGTGTATTAAGGAGAATGATGACCATTTTAGTAAGAGGTTGGCTGGGAAATGAGGATCAGAGAAGAAAAGAGGAGTTAGGGTTTAAAGAAAGAAAACAGAAATGATCAATGGCTTTAAAGAAGAAATTAAAAGATATGAGGTAAGTTTGAGACAAAAAGGTACTCGCCGGAGAGGATGAACTTGCCGGCAGAAGATTTACTTGCCAGAAAAACAAAAACTAGCCGGCCGAAAAATCTACCGGAATTCAATCGGATAAGATAAAAAAAAGGAAAAATGGTTAGGGTTTCAGCACTTTGGGGAATTCTCTTTTCCCTCTCAGCTCTCTCTGGAATTAGGAAAAGAAAAGCTAGATTAAAATGGAAAATGAGGATTAAGTTGGTATTTATAGGAATTTTTCAGAATTGGTATTGGCACCACTTTTGATTAGGCGGGTGGTTTGAGAGAAAAAAATGACGGGTGCACCACCGAATTGTGTCCCATTATGGCCCTGATTTGTCTCTCACAGGATAAACTCACCCTCGTTTCAGGATAAGTTCACCCCCCTTCTGCAATTGCACTACGATACCGTCTCAGCTCGTTCGCTAGGCAAACATGCACGGATTTTGATAAAATTTTAAAGGGACCTAAATGGGACCCTAACCTACCCTAGGAAGAAATTTGGGACACTAGATCATTAATCTACTCGGGTTTTTATTATAAATAAGGTGTAAAAAGGTTCGGTCAAAATGGGGTCAAAATGGGGTGTCTACACGACTACACTGCTCAACTTACACTTCCTCTGTTTTAATCCTTTGTGACAAGTAAATGCCAAAAGCATTCTAGCTTCTAATAGAGCCACATGAGCAAAACTTTCATCATTGTCTATTCATTATTCCTGATAGAACCCTTGGGCTATTAGCCTAGCCTTGTTTAAAGTTATTATACCATATTCATCAAGTTTGTTTCTGCACACACCATTTAGTTCCTATGATAGGATGATCACTAGGTCTAGGTACCAACTTCTATACTTTATTTGTCTCAGACCGATTTAGCTCTTGTTGCATAGCCATCATCCAAAACTCATCTTGTTCAGCTTCTCGAATGTATTTTTGCACTGATTCAACGATGTTACAAAATGACATGCATGAGAGATAGAAAGTAAAAGTTTGTTGATTAATTACTTCTTTGGCATGCTTACCTATTGATATGATTGATCCAACTTATTGGGGCATTGTAGGGAAAGCATCGATACAGATATAAAATGACATGCAGGGAGAGATAGATTCAATGATGTTAGATACTAACCTTAATAGATCTAATCAATCGTTGGCTTTCTTGGTTATGATTAGACAATCATGAAACCTACTTATGTTCCTTATCCATTGACAATGCTAAGTATTTTAATTGGAGATTTGCAAATTGTTTCTAAGATAAATACATTTATTTTGAAAACAATATTTTATGAAATATTGAGCTACTCGATTAATTGATAATCGTGTTTTGGGGTGAATATTAAGGGAAATGAGCTATCTCCTTGCTTGGGACGTGTAAGAGTTGAGATATTGTCGTGACATCATGTGTGACTAATTTAAACTTGTATGAAGGAAAAATATACAATCTTGTAAAATAGATATTAATACGAACTGCGTGCAAGGTCCTTGACAAATACTTTTTGAAAATGGATATAATTTTCAGGGCACAACCTATTTATGATGGAAATGATTCTGATCAAGAATTTTATATGATAAAAAGGTCCTTCACAAATACTCTTTTTTTTCTATAAAATGAAGGATATTTGCATATACATAACTAACTTTAAACAATTTAAGACACGCCAAATGATTTTCTGGATCCTGATCTGATGTAATTTTTAGGCGATATGATGTTGGTCCAAATTAGATCCGACGGATCCAACTAATGTGCCCATGTCTTGTAAAATGAAGTTCAGACCTTTTGGATTTATCGGACCGTCTGGTTACAGACACCCCTACTAAATTTGTGAAAATGGCATCCTAGAAGATAACACCATACAGATTATTTCACCACGTTTCAATGCACGCCAATATCTTTGCCAGATATTGTTTGGTTGTCCGATTTATTAGTGCCACTGAATGTATCGTCACTTTCGACGTCATTTTCCCTATATAACAAGGCCCCCTATTTACCTCGCACGCCAATATCTTTGCCAGATATTATTTGCTTGTCAAATTTATTAGGGTCACTGAATCTAACCTCAATTTCGATATCATTTTCCCTATATAACAAGGCCCCTTACCCAACCTCTACCTAAGCCTTTTCTACTTTCTTTAGATATCCGTAATGCCAAGGCTCCAAACCAAGCCTTTTTTTGTATCGTGGTTTATTGCCATCAATGTTAGAGAAGTTGAGAAGTTGTGGCAGGGCCCTTCTATACGAGGTTCTTCTATTGATCCAACTCGAGATATAGTCCTTGCAAAACGACATTATGGAATGGGTGATGTAGGAAAAGAAAATGTGGGAATCTCGCAAGCAAGCTTGATTTCTGGTGGTTTACTTCCACGCAGGGTTGTCTTAGTCGGCAACTTCGAGGTAATGATAGAAAATTCATCCATTATTTGTGTTTGTATGTTTACATATATTTCTATGTCTGTATGTGCGCACATGTGTGCTCATGCATTTACGTGTGCTTGTATGAAGAATTTTTTAAAGGGATTTTTATCTACAAGTATTTAATTTATAAAATATACTCCGCTTAGCCAATGTTAATATAATTGAGCCAAAAAAGTAATTTTTTGAAAGAAAACTAACAAGTGTTTATTTTTGTTGCATGAATTAGATGAACGTGTTTTCTTCAACATGACCTTTTGAGTAACGCTAAAAAGGCAATTTTTTCATCCAAAGATTATGTTGTCGTAATCCTATGAATTTTTTTATCTTTTTTTAGTAAAAAAAATTGTATACATATGTGTCATGTTTCCAACAGAAGGGAAAAATAAGCGGCAACTCCTACTGCTGCCTAAGAACTATCCCACCAGGATGTGACTAGCATCGAACCAAGCTTCATCCCCTTATTACTCGGCATCAAGTGGGTACGCTGTCGATCAAATTTTCTCAGCAGCAAAACTCCAGACGGTTCTGAAAATATCTAATCGACATGTAATTAATTAGCGTTGACATTTATTTGAAAATGTACAACATTACTTTTTATACTCTACAATTTGGAGTTTTATAGGTAAGAAACCTTTTACAAGAAACTAGTTAGGGCATTTCAAATAATTTTTTCTTATAAAGGGCAATGATCTGATATAAAACCCTAATATAAACTCTTATATAGAAAAATCCTAAACCCTGAATCTCTTACATGCATAAGTTCATAAACTTACAAATTTTATTATAAATATATAGTTTTATTTCACAAAAGGTTATATCTTTTAAGACGAGAATCATTTTTATTAATAAAAATTACCATGTACGAATTGAGCCCATTATTATTGCCTCTTGTACGCCGATCATGTCCATGATGGTTATGATTTTCAGGGCACAACCTATTTATGGACCAGCCCAACAAATTAATAGTTGGGATCATTCTATGAAGTGGGTCAAATTGTACTTTTTGAAAATTATTAGGCCACAAACCATATATAATCTCATGTGAGACAACCTCGAGATAAAATTTCCCATTCTTTAATTAACAGTAAAAGGTTATATTATAATCACCAATGAAAAATATGCATGGACACCATAAAACTCCTTGTGTTTGGATCCTGGTAAAAGAAATTTTTGAAAGTTTATATTCTGTATGAAAAAATAGTCTGTAGAAAATAAAAAGCATTTTTTTTAATTTTTACACTAAAAAATCTTTAAAATGAAAAGAGTGTTGTTCGTAAATTATTAAAAAAAACAGTCATTTACTTGTTTATTACAATTCTTAATTTTGATTACATGGAGACTATTTAAAGCTTTGGAGAATCCCTTTAATGTGTTTATTGGGATCGTCCACCGCACCTCCTGGGGTGTAGAATCTAATTGTTTCTGTTGTTTTCTTAAAGAAAATAAATATTTGGATTTGAAGGCAACGATCATGTGCACGCTATTTGTCACGCCTCGTCCCCACTGTGTAGATATTGTCCGGTTCTAGGTCATCTACCCTCCCCGGTTTTGTTTTCCAGCAGCACTAACTGTGCCCAACCCACTCCGCGGGGCCGTCCCCTGGAGATGCTGAAAACGGGTATTGCTAATTTTGATGTTTCGTTTTCAGAGTTATTAATTTGGCCCAAGATACCTGTTTTTCAGTTTTTGTCTTGGATAGGCTTTTGGCTACCCCTTTGACTTTAAAATCTCCTAGCTATTTATATATTATATGCCAGTAGTTGGGATAAATAAAATATTTTGTTTATAAAGCTTCCGCAAAATTGCAATATTAGATATTTCTAGATGTTCGGATATGATCTGATAATTTCAAGCGTCCGCAAATGGTCGTATGTATCGAATTAGGTGCAAAACAGCCTTTCAATCAAAATCGATTGATTGCAATTTCTCAAGATGTAATTTGGTGTAGACGACGTTTTATACTTAATCTTTCCTTGTCTAATGAAAGTTATAAAACTAATATGTGACAAGTTTTAATTAATTTTTTGTCGATAAGTCTTGAAGATTTAGTTTATGAGCGGCTTTCATAAATCAATTCAAGTGTTGTGATACTAATAAGGGTGGGAAAGTATCATATTTTGTAATTTTATTAAAAGGACAAAGTTATTCTTTTCATGAGAAATTAGTTATTATTGTATGATTGAACACCAACAGACATGGATGTGAAAATGTTTTTATTGAATTTATTGACTATTAGGGATGTAGATTTTAGCTCAACATAAATTTTTATTAATCAAAGACAGATTTAATGATTTATAAACTAGGGTTTAAAAATTGTTGAAAAAAATAAAGTATAAAGAACTACAGAGAAGAAACAATTCAACGGTTGATTATCTTGTCTTTCATTAATTCCAGCGGACGCACCGGAAGTCCAATCCTTTGTTCTTCCATCCTGCCGGTAACCATTCCGGCCTCTCGGATCCAAGACATTGGACCTCTATCGGAGTCGCTAGCGAATGTAGATTGCCCTCGCATGAGAGATTTTGATCATTCGCCGAAAGAGGTACAAATTGGAGTTCTATTATTGACGTACTTACTGGCGAATGTATACTTCCCTCGCTAGAGAAATTTTGATCGTTCGCCGTAAAGGTACAAATTGGAGCTCTATTATCGGCAGAGACACTAGCAAATGTATACTTCCTCGATAGAGAGATTTTGATCATTGCTGAAAGTGGCATGGGCCGGTTGCCTTCATATATCGCCAGTGCATCATATTCGGATAGATTTTGATCATTGCTGAAAGTGGCATGGGCAGGTTGCCTTCATATGTTGCCAGTGCATCATGTTCAGACAGATTTTGATCATTGTGAGAGTGGCATGGGCAACCCGGTTGCCTTCATATGCTACCAGTGCATCATATTCGGACGCGTGGTCCGTCAACAATATGTTAGCTACCCTTTCTATGTCTTTTTCACCTCTACTTCACTGGGTCATATTTGGGCTTATGTAATCTATTATCTAGAATAGTGGAATCATTGGCTTATTGCTCTTCCGTTGACGTAGCTGATACCATACTGGTTGAATCACGTAAATCTGTGTGTTCTGAGTGTATGCAAATTTTTTGCTTATCTTTTGCATATCGCTATTCTGATGCGTTGTTAATTCCTAAAAGTATCGGGTTTAGTAGGATTTCTTGAGTGAGTAGACTTTTAGTTTTCCAATTTTTCTAATAGAGAGAGGGGCAGTGGAGTAAAATGAACACTATATGAATGTGGAGAGAGTTTTAAAGGCGAAGATGAGATGTGAAAAGACTCTTCGTTACGTTTCAATGTAAATGAACTTGTGGTCACATTTTGCGGAGAATCCACAGTATATTTTTCAGAGAGATTTGCTAGTGTCCATTGCAGAAGGCATTTTGCAGATGGGCTGTTGCATGAGTGCAGATACCTCCTAAATGAATACAAAATCAGCTAAAAAGTGAGCCTGTGTGGCTGCTCTCAAATGCAACAGCCCATCTGCAAGATGCCTTCTGCGATGGGCGCTAGCAAATCCCATGCTAGATTATGGTGAGATCAGGATCAGTGATTCTGTTGGCCCAGCATTAGATCCATCCGGGTTTACTATAACCGTTTGATCCTGACAAAAAAATTTGCATCGGCCGCTGGTTTTAAGCCCTAAGGCTAGGATCATCCGACCACGCTGTCTGACTATATTAATGACCTAAATGGTAACGGTTTGATCCTGACCTAAAAAGAAAAATGATCCGCTTTTACGGGTAAAAGTCCGGTGTACCTTACTAATAAGGGCGTGATAGTGGACTTCTTTAAAGTGATACTAGTTGCAGATCCGTGCGATGCACGGAGCGAGGAACAAAATATGCTTTAAAACTATTTAAAAAAACAAAATGCATTCTTAAAAAGATCCACGAGGATAAATGTTGACAAACCTATAAAAATAAAAGAAAGAAAAACTAAATGTACAAACAATTTAATAATTAAAAAACAAAAGAATGAGAAGATAGAATTATCAATTGCTTAGTTCTGAGGTAACACTACCAATAAAAGAATGAAATTGATACCAAAACTCATTTGATAGAAGTAAAACTGATCATTAGTTGTAATCTATTGGTAAAGATGTATATTCCAATAAAACGGAGAAAATGAACAATAACTTCGTAATTACCTCCACTGGGTGCACATGCAGGCCAAATCGCTGATATAGAAATTAAGATTATCATTGTCGGGGCGATTTCAAAGGCAATATAAGGAGACAGCCATTTTAACTGCAATTACAAAAACCTGGAAATAGACATTCAAAAGTGCCAATCTAAACAGCACATCATAGCTCATTACCCAATCTAAACCACACATGAAGAAAACCTAATAACCATCAGGTTGTGCAAAACATGGGTTGGTAGGCAAAATACCAACCTATTTTCACAGGCAAAAAGCATGGGTAGAAAGAAATAATGCTACTCTGTGGAAAAAGGGATGCAAAATGTCATTTCTAAAATTGCATATACACACTCTTGTTTTAATATGCAAATAGGGCAGTAAGGCCTTTTTGAAAGTCAATAAATATATTATTTCTAATCACTTCCTAACCGGCGTTAACCTTCCCCATTTGAAAGGATCGATTTTGGTGACATCCAAAGAGGCCCTTAATCTCCTATTCATGTGGAAGCTGCCCCAAATTCGTAGAGCTTGAGGGAGCTGTGGCATGATAATGTATTAGCCTTGAGCCTAAACTCAACCCGTTTACAATAAGTTTAAACAAAAATTTACTCCCACAAATAGTAGCAATTAAATAATTTCAATTTCGCGGCAAATAAAGTTTTGCTATATCTATTCAAATAAAATATGAACCACTGGTGAGATTATGAACCATTGATTTGTATATCCAAGGTCCCCCAACCCAATTGGTGAGATTATGAACCATTCAACATATTAAAGAGAGAATTACACTCCCCGTTATCATGGAACAAAGTTTAGAAAAAACAAATAATACAACTCACTTGCTGAGCATGCTTCTTAATACAACTCACTTACAACTCACTTTTTTCCGCAGCCCTGATACAAAAAAATTAATTTATTGATGAGAAAATGAAAAACATAACTCACATTAGAGAGAGACAGAGAGGGGCTTCAAATAATACTGCTCACCTGGTAAGAAATGAAGAGCAAATAAAATAGCTATGTTCCCAAGAAAAGAAAAGCAAAAAATAAAATAAAATAAAAATTGATCCAAAAGCCAAGCAAATGAAGAATAGATTTGGGGTAATATTGTACTAACCTCTCAAATGACAAGGCATATCAATGAACGGGCAAAGATTTCCTGTAGCAAGAGATGTTCGTGCATGGAAGGAGTTAAAGGCTCTAATACCCAGTCATGTAAACATCACATCATGACAATAACCTGGTGCAAAGATAGAAGTAGTCCAGAAAATAAGAGGCTTACCCACATACATTGTGATGATGATTTTAAATAGGATGATAAAAAATATCATAACGAAATATCAAAAATAGAATTTTAACCCTAACGAAATATCAGGAAAAAAAACTGAAAGGAAATAACTGAAGCAAAAATCTCCAGGAAAGTTAAAAACACTAATGAAAATTCTGGAGAGAACCAAATAAATCTCAGAAAAACTGGAAAAATTAGTTGAAGCCCCAAAAATAACCCAAAGCCCAAACAAAATACAGGTAAAAAAGTTACCTCTTCTTCTTGCTGGATTGGCAAACATTGGAGAGAGAGAGAGAGAGAGAGAGAGAGAGAGAGAGAGAGAGAGAGAGAATGTCCCAGAGAAACGAAACAGGCTTTCCCCGAGAGAAACGAATGAATCAATGGGAAGGATTTCTTGCCTTTTATTCTTCCCTATCTTTAGCGTTTAAAAAGGCATTAAAGGAGCTAGGCAAATTGTGAAACAAAGTCGAAAAGAATTGTGCGACCCTTACCCTTTCCCATTTACATGCGTTAGGGAATTCGAAGAGGCAATGGGCATTTATGGAAGGAAGAGGCCTTTTGGAATTCCGACTGAGAGACACAGGTTAAATTTCTAATTAAGTGCCGTAATAAATTAAGCAAAAAAGGCCTGTATGGAAATTGAAACCGGCTCTTCACGATTTTGTGCTATATTTATGGAGATTAAATAGGAAAGAGAAGATTGTGAAATTCCGTCGATACAGACGGGCGTGTATAGGAGGGGCTGACACTTGGCACCACCACAGCGTTGAGGATTCCGCTTTACTTATATAGGAGTGTATAGGAGTGTCAGTGCCGCCATTATGTAGGGGCGTGTATAGGAGTGTCAGTGCCGCCATCATGTACTTTACTATAATGGTGGGATAGTATTATCCATAAAATCCCATGTACTCTTACTCTAATAAGGGCGTGATAGTACTATCCACTCGCTGCATAAAATCAGGTGGAGTTCAGGTTGAATCCAATTCATTTTGCAATGAATGCTGATGCAGGAGCACATTTGGTGGACAATGGACCCCATGGATGGATCATCTGGGCCTACAATTAAATTTCCTTTTCTTAATATCGTCAAGGGTTGGCTCTGGACCGGTCTGGAGGAATTTTCCTCTTATCCCTTTGCTAATAGTCTAATAGCAAGGGGTTTGGAAATATTAATTTCCTTTTGAAAATAAAAAATAAACATGGAATTGATATTTCCACACCCTTTGCTATTAGAGGGGTTGGAGGAAGTTCCTCCAGAGCTGTCTTGAGCCAAGTATTTTTGAAAACATATACATTATTGGAAGTTAGGGTAAATGACTGGTTTGATTTTTCAGGCCAGGGGAGATTCAAAGCAAGGACTATCAGATGGCCGATTGAGATCAGTCAAAGGTCGGGTTGCATGTGCCATTACGGTTGCGCCTCAGTGTATTATATGATAAATTGAAGTTACTCTTCATTGTATTATAGTATAATAAATACCGTTTTGTTTGCTCGAATTGTAACAAAATTATAATGTCTCCTCAAGATATCTAATAAATAGGTATCTCTTCGTCCTGGTTTGTATAATTTTTCCATCTCATCCTTCTAACATACACTAGGCATCAGGAGACTCTTAAATGTTAAATACTTTGTTGCTTACTTTTCATATCTTGTATGGTGTCTATAGGTGAAAATTTTTAGAAGCAAAGAATGAAAATTTCTCTCCTGCCCATTATTTCCATGGGGAAAGTATTTATATACAAAAAATGAAATTTATACACGTTTTTATAAGACATAAAAATACAAAGGAATCTTAGCTAATATGGAGATATCCATATTGTTAGAATGTTCAAACTATACAGTGATTGTGCTAAGTATTGGAGGTGTCCCATATTAGAAGGTGATTTTGACTATATACCAATTTAGCAAGAAATGTGGGAGAGATGGGCATCAATCAATTTCTGATTTTGATTGACTTCAATTTCTCCCTTAACACACCTCCGCAATTGAAACAGTGGAGAAATGGTTGTGAGCTTGTCCTGTAGCATTAAGAAGTGTTGTGTGCTATGAGGCTGGGTGAGTGTATCGGCAAATTGATCAGCACTCAAAATAAAGTGGACATCAAGCTCCCACTTGCAAACTTTATCCAGTACAAAATGAAAATCAATCTTGACGTGTTTGGTACGAACGTGGATGGCTGGATTGGTTGAGAGATGGATCGCGCCAATGTTGTCACACCATAAAGTGGGAGGACAAGGTAAAGAGATACCGAGCTCATGAAGAAGTGATTGTTCCAAGGATATTTCGGTAGATGTATTTGCAAGAGCTTTATACTCTGCTTCTGTGCTACAGCAGGTGAACGTTTGATGCTGGGGGGAACTCCAGGAAATAATCATAGTACCGAAGTATACACAATAGCTGCAATTGGACTTACAATCGACCTCCTGCTCAGTCAGCACCTGATGCAGTGCCAACATGCTAGCCACATCATACCAAAGTGGATTTGGTGCAGTTCCAAGGTTAATTCCCGCATTAAAGCTTCTGACCGGTTTTCAACAAAGTTTTTGGGATATTAAATGGTAGAATGATGGAAAATATTAAACTACAAAGTTGTAGGTCTCTTTGAGATCTTTCCAACAAGTATTTGGGCTTGAAAATTGGACAAGTGGTTAGAAAGTCATGGCAGTTTTAGTGGAATGTGTTTGTGGGTTCCCAAAACAGTGCAAGTAAGTGAGTTCTAATGCAATTAATGTTATTTAAGTCCCTAAGTTAGCTAGTGGAGAAGGTTGAACGAATTTTCTTTGGTTTTCTTTTATTTAAAGGGTTACAAACCATCTTTAGGGGGGATTTTGGATTTTGATAAACTTATGTAATTGATGGAATATCAATGGGGTTGAGCTTTGCTCCCATTTGCTTCTTCTTCTCCTGTTGTGTTCTTGAGTTCTATTTTTCTTCTCCTTCCCTCTTAAGCACCCGCATTATCAGTATCAAAGGCAACATTACTTTCTTGGGCTATCTTCGATTTGATTTTTATGGCGGCACGAAGAGGTAGCGGAAGGCAAGGTAACCAAATGATTGAAAATTTGAGAGATGACAGAGATGATGAACTTCAAGCACTTCGAAGACAAGTTGAGAAACTTACCATGCGACTTGAATGCCAAGAGGCTCGTAGTGAGCGTAGTGGATCAAGCCGTGGAGGTTCTAATGATGAGTCCGTTGTGAATCCCTTCGCCAATACTCGTGAGGTGGCTAGGTTGGGAAGGTTTTATCGTGATTTCAACACCGTCAAGATTGACTTACCGAAGTTTCATGGTCATCTACAATCCGAAGAGTTTCTTGAATGGCAGTGCCATTGAGAAGTTCTTTGATTACAAGGAGACACCTGAAAGCCAACGGGTGACGCTTGTGGCTATAAGGCTTTGTGCCGTGCTTCAACAAGGTGGGATAAAGTTCAAGAAATGAGAATCCGCAAAGGAAAGCATAAGATTTCTTCTTGGGACAAAATGAAGTCAAGGCTTAAGGAGAAATTTCTTCTGTTGGATTTTTCCCATATTATCTTTTCTCAATTCAACAACCTACGCCAAGAATCCAAGAGTGTGTTGGACTACACCGAAGAATTCTACAAACTCATGTCTCGTAATGATATTCAAGAGGGTGAAGATCAACTTGTGGCAAGCTGTGTTGATGGTTTGAAGTTTTCTATTCGTGATGAAGTGGAAACACATCGATCATTGAGCGTCAATGATGCTTATCAACTAGCCTTGAAGGTGGAGGCTAAGCTTCCTCGTCGCGGTGCTAGGAAGTTTGTTGATGTTCATAGCCTCTATACTTCTTCCGAAGGTGAATCTTCCCACGGTGGAGGTGCAAAGTCAAGGTCCGAATATTTCAACAAAAATTCTATAAAATTAGCCCCTACACATCTAGTTGGAAATCAGCCCAATCGTTCACACAACCCAAAGACTTGTTTCAAGTGTGGTCGGCCATCATTTCAAAAATTGTCCAAAGAGGCAAATAGTGGCTTTCGGTGATTAAAAAACTAATGAGGATCTTGTTGACGATTACAAAATGGACGATTCTCTTCATCCCATATATGATGAGGAAGATGGTATACAACATGAAGAACTCGAACCTGAAGAAAGAGAGAGTTTGGTGATCCAAAGAGTACTTGCTATAGCAAAGGTTGAATCCGATGATGATTGGCTTCGCTCCAATATTTTCAAGACTCAATGCAAATCTCATGACAAAGTTTTGTAGACACCCAAGTCAAGGCGGTACTAATGAAAGGTGTCGCGAGGAAGAACCTTATGATGAATCCCAGAGCACCAGTTTGGTTTCTCTCAATCTCTCTTTAAGCTACTTTCGAAAAGAAAGGATTTTCGAAAGACGTTTTTACAACCGGAAAGCCTGCTTTTACATAGCACCTGCCTTTTTGGGCAACCGAAAGCCTGTTTTTACACTGCACCCACCTTTTACGGTATAAACCGGTAAACCTGTTTTCACACGGCATTTCAATCGGTAAAATAGCTTTGAGTAAAAAACTTTTATTTTTACCCAAAGGACACTTTGTTTCCTGAAAGCAAGCAATATTAGATTCGTTGCTCCTCCCCAGAACGAGGAATCCAATGGATCTGACCGCATGTGATACGGAATTCAACCCAAGAAGTTACGAACATTCGAAACTTACCGATAAAAGACAAAAAAATCACATTTTTTAGGTGGGAAAAAGACAAAATTGCCCGCCAGCCGAAATATGATGTCATTTGGGTGTCACCCAATTTCGTTTGGGGCGAAATTCAATTTCACTCCTATCAAAATTGGGTTCAAATGACCAACAAATACCCCCCCCCCCCGCAATTTCACCCCTCTCTGGTATTCCTAGTCCAAACCACTGCTGAATTTCCAGAAAAAACCCTACTTTACTCGTTTCTAGGTAGGGAAAGTAGGGAAACTCTAGGTAGCTCACAACGGGCGTCGGCATTCTGCTGAAATTCTGAAGGTTTAGAGCGACATCCTCTAAATAGAACCGTTGTTCTATTGAATTTTGCAGAACCACGAGCTAATAACGCTGTTGTTTTGCCAAAATCTCGGCAAACCCGAAGCCCTTTTGTCAGAATAGCACCGTTATGCCACCGATTCTCTGACAAACCCTAAACCTCTTCGTCAACACACCGCCGTTGCACTGTCGAATTTCGGAGAACACAAGGCCCTATTATCTAAATAGTGTCATTGTTCTGCCAAAATCTCGGCAAAACCTGAAGTCCCTTCGTCAACACAGTGAGTTTATGCCGCCGAAATCTCCGCAACTTCGGAACCTTCTCTTTTCAAAATAGTGCAGTTACTCTGCCTATTTCTCTTCTGATTCTGGTAAATTTACATTTATTTATCAGGTTTACGTAATTTTCTTTACAAAGTAAGGTACGAGGTGTTGACATCATATGATCTCTGGCTTACATTGCGGTCAGAACTTATGATATAAATCCCTCTACCTTTCTTTTACTTTCCGCACTGTCTTTTCTGTTAGATTTCAGTTAACCTGATTGTGATCAGTTGGGGACTCATGTAACAACATACGATCTCAATCAGGATAATTACTGCTTAGTTTTTGTCCTTTTGTAAATTCACTTTATTTACATCCTTGAATTAAGCGTAATCTAATTAAAGGATAAAAAGATAAGTTATCCTAGTTAAATCCTTTGAAAAATGCCAAACTATGTCAAGAGACCGGATTCGTCCGAGCAAGAGGGTGCCTAACACCTTCCCCGATTGTAAGCATAACCCTTACCCAGATATCTATAAGGACCATGCTTTAAACAAATATAGCAAAAATATAAGGTTCTAGACCCAGAGCAAAAGAACCCCTTTGGTTACTGTTCTTCCAACGAAATTCGAGTACCGCTACTCATTTCATTGGAAGAACATGCATGGGTCCTAGGCCCTAACCTAGGTGGTGACTCTGAATCTCTCTTTCTTGGGAAGTTAGGACCCCGATCCCAAGTCTGCAAGAAACGCAGATCCGCAAGTTGCGAACACTTCGCAAGTTGCAGACGCTCCTGAACGAGCGAAATGAAATAAGTGTTAGATTTACTTTCGAGTACCATACGCTTGTTCTGCAGGGATTGCAAGAGCTAATGCTCAAAACCGCCGCCAATTGCGTGAAAATGCCCAGGGAGGCACCTAGGATAACCTAATTATTTTTATGCAAACACATGCACACACCATATTTTGCATACCTATTATCGTCGGGATAACTAGCACTCGGGACGGATGGGTGGTGTTTGGGATTTTATCACCCGAATTACTATTTGTCACGCGCTCGTTTAATGTGAAAGCACCACCCCTTTGCACGTCGCCCATGTGGTGGCGTTAAAACGATAATGTATTGAACTTCCCGCCGCGCTGGGGACCATCTGGCAACCGTTTTTTTATCACTTCGGCAAGAGGGACCTTCAAGCCTTCATCATAATGCATAAGCCCAGCATACGCACATAGATGTTACCATGCCCGCATTGGGCCTGCTGAAATTAGAGTTAGGCAAAGCCAAAACCGGTTACTCTCGAGTGATGTGAGCGTCTTCCCAAAATAGGAGTACAATAAACCTCTGGCCCACCTTGGGCATGTCGAGCGAGTCTAAAAAGGTATCCCCGATTGCCTCAATTCTTGCTAGGGATGTCATTACCTAGCCTGATGCGCAAATGGTCGCAGCTCATTTCACCCAAAACTGGAGGTCATCCGAAAACTTTAGTTTTGTCCAGAGTCATGTTTACAAATCCATATCATCATAATCCTTGGATAAGAAACCATTGTACCCTGGAGGAAATTCCATCTTGCGGTTAACACGCTTAACCAAAAGACTCATATTCTGGTCCCATCTTTCAGAAACAAAGGTTATTATTTGAGATGCAAGTGCAGCAACCCAAGAGGGGGGTGAATTGGTTAATTAAAATTTTTGGCTTAATTAGTATGAAAGATTAAAATCAATTTGCCAATTTTAAGTTGATTGTATTAAACGCTAGTTCAAATATCAAGATAATAAAATTAGAGTTTGGATATTACTATCATGCATTCACTAACCCTTGTTCAATTAAAACATAAACACATAAGAGGGTTAGAGGTTACCAATCACCAAGTGAGAAGAAAGGAGAGAAGATGATTCACACCACAATGAGGAGACACACGATTTTTATAGTGGTTCGGTCTATCAAAAAGACCTACTCCACTCTTCCAAGTTTAGCTCCTTGGGTACTCCACTAAAGGGTGATATTTTAAGCCTAATTTCCAAGCTTTACAACTCATTCACCTCCGAGGGGACAAACCTTGTAGCTCCGAATTCTCCTTTGTTAACGGGCCGAATCCTAGACCCTCAATACAATCAAGCTTCTCGTTCAAATGTCGAAGCGAAAACCCCTCTCACAAACTCCAAGATTCACCTTTATTATCGAGCCGAATCGGAGACCCTCAATACAATGAAGAACAAAGAAAAGAAAAACTCTCAAACCTCTTGATAGGCAGATTACAAAGATAATAGCTCAGAATCTCTTCAAAAGAATTGCAAAGTAAAAGCCTATGGAGATCCTCTTGATAAATGAAAAATACACAAATCAAAGCATAAATAGGCTAAAACTAAAGAACCTCATATTTCAAGTTTAGGCTCAATGGATTTGAAAATGATTTGCCAGAAGGTTGCTTAGTTGGTCTTGGATAGGGTTTAAATAGCCCATGAGGAAATATGACCATTTGGGGGCAAACCCGTAAAAAAAAGAGTTGAAAAGTCAAACTGTGCAAACCCCAACGGCTACTTTTCGATACCGGCGCGGTCGACAAAAGTGCCGTGGTCACCCGCCCTATCGGGCGCTCTCTTTTTATTTTTAACTTTCAAACCTGCACAGTCGACCGGGTCATGGTGGTCACCCGGCAAGAGCAACCTGGACTTTTATATTTTTGTCCAGTTCCCTATCCGCGGTCTCCCGGCCTGACCATGATGGATTTCTGGCTTTCCAAAACCACATCCGCAGTCGCCCGAGACTCCTCGGTCGACCGGCCCGCTATGTTTCTACAAGTGCTGGATTTCCAACCACCTTGCTGCGGTCGCCCAAGGAGCCCCGGTTGACCGGCCTTATTTGAAAATCCTTTTTAACTTACAAAAATACAGGGTCTTGGGCCATGGTCTTTGGGCTTTTGTCAAATGTTTTCTAACATATTTTGGGGGGTGTTAGTGGTTTTCAAAGATATTGAATTTAATTATGAAAACCAATTGAAAACCTTTGAAAGTGCAAATACAAATAACAAGAGGACTCCAAAAACAATCTAAAAATGTACACCTTTGAGTCTTCTTGGATTGCTTGGCTCCTCCGCACTTTCTTGGACAACTCTGACTTGTGAGTGAACTCTTCAACTTGCTTCAAGTCAAGTGACTTCCTCCATTCTTCAAATCATGTTGAGGTACATGAGGTGTCACCAATGCTTGTTCAACTCCAAGCTTCTACTGGCACTTACTAGGCAACTTGTGGGATCTTTGACTTGAGCTCTTGACTTGAACATCTTCCACGATTGATGTCTCTAATGTATGTGCAAGCTCTTTGGTCTGTTGTGCATGTTGATCCTTAAGCCATGTGTTGTGTTGAGTTGTGTAATGGCGATATGACATGTCAAGTTCCTGTCTAAGACACAACACTCACGGACAACACGTTAGTCCATAAAGACTATTCAATTTATGTTTGCCAGCATCAGAACAACAAGTAAAAGGTGAATGTATGAACCCTTAGGAACCCTTGGGCTTACATTCTCCCCCTTTTTTATGATGGCAAACGTAATTGATTAGGGAACCCCTGATTCAACGATGTTATAAAATGACATGCATGAGAGATAGAAAGTAAAAGTTTGGTGATAAATTATTTCTTTGGCATGCTTACCTATTGATATGATTGATTCGACTTATTGGGGCATTGTAGGGAAAGCATCGATACAAAATGACATGCTGGGAGAGCTAGATTCAACGATGTTAGATCGTAACCTCAATACATCTAATCATTAGTCGGCTTTCTTAGTTATGATCAGACATTCATGAAACCTACTTATGTTCCTTATCCACTGACAATCCTAAGTATTTTAATTGGAGATTTGCAAACTGTTTCTATGATAAATACATTTATTTAATTTTTTATGAAATATCGAGCTACTCGATTAATTGATAATCTTGTTTTGGCGTAAATATTAAGGGAAATGAGCCATCTTCTTACTTGGGATTAGACCTTATTTAGTGTAAGAGTTGAGATATTGTCGTGAACTTCTACGAAGTAAAAATATATAATCTTGTAAAATAGAAATTAATACGAACTGCGTGCAAGGTCCTTGACAAATACTTTTTGAAAATGGATATTAATTTCAGGGCACAACTTATTTATGATGGAAATGATTCTGATCAAGAATTTTATATGATAAAAATGACAAATATTCTTTTTTTTTCTATAAAATGAAGGATATTTGCATATACATAACTAACTTTAAACAATTTAAGACACGCCAAATGATTTTCTGGAGCATGATCTAATGTAATTTTTAGACGATATGATATTGGTCCAAATTAGATCCTACGGATCCAACTATTGTGCCCATGTCTTGTAAAATGAAGTTCAAACCTTCTGGATTTATTGGACCATCTGGTTACAGACACCCCTACTAAATTTGTGAAAATGCCATCCTAGAAGATAACACCATACAGGTTAATTCACCACGTTTCAATGCACGTCAATATCTTTGCCAGATATTGTTTGGTTGTCCGATTTATTAGTGCCACTGAATCTATCGTCACTTTCGATGTCATTTTCCCTATATAACAAGGCCCCCTATTTACCTCGCATGCCAATATCTTTGCCAGATATTATTTGGTTGTCAAATTTATTAGGGTCACTAAATGTAACCTCAATTTCGATATCATTTTGCCTATATAACAAGGTCCCTTGCCCTACCTCTACCTAAGCCTTTTCTACTTTCTTTAGATATCCGTCATGCCAAGTCTCCAAACCAAGCCTTTTTTTGTATCGCGGTCTATTGCCATCAACGTTAGAGAAGTTGAGACGTTGTGGCAGGGCCCTTCTATACGAGGTTCTTCTAATGATCCAACTCAAGAGATAGTCCTTGCCAAACGACATTATGGAATGGGTGATGTAGGAAAAGAAAATGTGGGAATCTCGCAAGCAAGCTTGATTTCTGGTGGTTTACTTCCACGCAGGGTTGTCTTAGTCGGCAACTTGGAGGTAATCATAGAAAATTCATCCATTATTTGTGTTTGTATGTTTACATATTTATCTATGTCTGTATGTGTGCACATGTGTGCTCATGCATTTACGTGTGCTTGTATGAAAAATTTTTAAAAGGGATTTTTATCTACAAGTCTTTAATTTATAAAATATACTCCGCTTAGCCAATGTTAATATAATTTAGCCAAAAAAGTAATTTTTTGAAAGAAATCTAACAAGTATTTATTTTTGTTGCATGAATTAGACGAACTTGTTTTCTTCATGGTGACCTTTTGAGTAACGTTAAAAAGGCAATGTTTTCATCCAAAGATTTTGTAGTCGTAATCCTATGAAATTTTTTCTCTTTTTTTTATTAAAAAAATTTGTATACATATGTGTCCTACTTCCGCCTAAGAACTATGCCGCCAGGATGTGACTAGCGTCGAACAAAGCCTCATTCCCTTATTACTAGGTTGTTGATGAAATTTTGTCAGCCAAACTCCACACGGTTCTGAAAAGATCTAATCGACATGTAATTAGTTAACATTGACATTTATTTGAAAATGTACAACATTATTTTTTATATTAACAATTTGGAGTTTTATAGGTAAGAAACCTTTTACAAGAAACTGGTTAGGGCATTTCAAATATTTTTTTCTTATAAAGGGCAATGATCTGATATAAAACCCTAATATAAACTCTTATATAGAAAAATCCTAAACCCTGAAACTCTTACATGCATAAGTTCATAAATTTACAAATTTTATTATAAATATCTTGTTTTATTTCTCAAAAGGGTATATCTTTTAAGACGAGAATCATTTTTTTTAATAAAAATTACCATGTATGAATTGAACCCATTGCCTCGTGTACGCCGATCATGTCCATGATGGTTATTGAAATACTCAAGAGGGGGGGTGAATTGAATTTAACTCAATATTAGGCCTTTTGAAAATTATCTATAAACCCTAATTGGAATTTTTCTTCACTTAAATAAATATTTGGTTAGTGCAAATATAATTGAAAGAACAAAGTGAAATGCCAAACCAAAACAATAATGGAAATGCAAGAGTGAGAAATTGACACACCGATATATAGTGGTTCGGCCAACGGCCTACTCCACTCTACTCAAGGTCGCACTTGAGGGATTCCACTATAGGAGACCTCCACGATGCCCGGCTCCGAGGCGGTTACAAATCCAAGGGATATTAAACAAGGATGCCCTTACACCTTTACAAAGACTCTCCTTCTCCGCCGAGTTCTAAGCGGTTGCTCTCTAGGGAATTAAAAAGGGAATGCCCTAGCCACCTACACTAGATTTGAAAGAGAATAGATTGGCTTCTTCTTGAAAGCTTGATGCTCTTTGTAGACCCTTGATTGCTCTTCAAAGATGGTGATTTGCAAGTGAAAGCACTACTATATCCAAACTCAAAAGATTCACAAGTGAAAGGCAAGTTTGGGATGAAAAACAAAAACTCAAGCTAAAATGGATTGCAAATGTTTTTGATGCTTAAGGATGTTTTTCAAAGATCAAGAGAGAGTGAAAAACTTCTCTACATGTTGTATATATAACCACACCAAAGAATATGACCGTTTGAGGGTGGACATATCAAAAACCAACAATTAATTTGAATCCCAACGGCTATTTTTTAGTCTGTCGCGAGGTTCTCGGAGTTCCGAGAACCATTCTCGGAGTTCCGAGAATTCTCGGAGTTCCGAGAAATATTCTCGGAGTTCCGAGACAACGGCCAGAAGAAATAAAATTTCTACTGGACCATTTCTCGGAGTTCCGAGAAAGTGTCCAGATGCTACTGGACCTTTTCTCGGAGTTCCGAGGGAACTCTCGGAGTTCCGAGCTCAGAGCTCCGAGAAAAATTCTCGGAGTTCCGAGAAGCCTAAAAATCCGCAGTTTTTGATTTTTATTGCAAATTTAATTTTTAGCTTTTGGAACTCAACTCCTATGGTTATTTTGGAATGTTTATGAGGGTCCCAACATGTTGGTCCACCACATAGCCATTCACTAATGCATTTTAAGTTCTTAAGTGTTCTTTGAAAACCAAGTTGAAAACACTTTGCCTTGACTTGGAAATCTAAAGAGAAAGGATGTACAATGATACCTATGCAATCTTCAACTTCTCTTTAGTCTTGGTCTTCAATTGATCTTCCATCTTGTGTATGCTTGCTTGAGAGATGAGGTGAGCTTCACTTAGCTCCTTTGACTCTTGTATGGGATATCTCCAAGCATGACCATGTTGTGTGTTGGTTTCTTCAATGATCAATCCTATCTCAAACACAACACTTCGAAGCAAATTGATTAGTATTCAAAAAACACAATCAATTATGTTTAGAATCATCAAAACAAGATAGGAGAGTAGACCCTTGGGCTTACAATCTCCCCCTTTTTGATGATGACAAACAAAATTGATTATGAGGTGTGTGTGGAGTGACATAGTGGGCAAGTGAATACTAGAACTCCCCCTCAGTATATGCACACATATAAATGATACAAGTTATAAGCAAGTGGTGCATATAGTCAATTGAATAGATAATCAATTTCAAACTTCTCCCCCTTTTGTCATCGACAGAAAGGGTGTAAAACAAAATAGGAGTGGATAACTCCCCTTGAATCAATGCTTATGGTATAAAATTATATAACCAAGTAATGCACATATACCTGTTCATGATCGAGATGTTGACATATGTCAAGATGTTAGGTATTTTAATTAAAGTGAAGATACCTCTCCAACTTAGAAAAACTAAGAAGGCTAAGAATATCAATTGAGTGATTTTTAAGATTAGAAATTTGACATCTCATTCATGCAGATACTACCAAACAAAGATTATATATATAAATACTATATAGATAAGCTGGTTAAAGGCACAAAGTATTTATTTGGCAATTTCTTTGATTTGATCCGCACTCCATATGTTTAAGGCACTTCGGATATAGCAAATTCTATCATCACTAAGGGGTTTTGTAAAGATATCCGCTAATTGTTCTTTAGTGTTGATATATTTTAAGCAAATATCCCCTTTTTGTGAGTGATCTCTGATGAAGTGGTGCCTAATCTCAATGTGTTTTGTTCTTGAGTGTTGTATGGGGTTCTTTGTTAAGCTTATAGCACTAGTATTGTCACATTGGATGAGAATATTTTCCATTTTGATTGCATAGTCCATCAATGTGCTTTTCATCCATAGGACTTGAGCACAGCAAGCTCCAGCTGCCACATATTCTGCTTCTGTTGTGGACAGAGCTACTGAATTTTGCTTCTTGCTAAACCATGAAACAAGTGATTTACCCAAGAATTGGCAAGTCCCACTAGTGCTTTTCCTATCTACTCTACATCCAGCAAAGTCTGCATCTGAATATCCGATGAGAGTGAAGGAAGATGATCTTTCATACCACAGTCCTAGACTTTGGGTTCCTTTTAAGTACTTGAAGATCTTCTTAACTGCCGATAGGTGAGATTCTTTAGGATCCGATTGAAATCGAGCACAGAGACAGACAGTAAACATAATGTCTGGTCTGCTGGCTGTCAAATAGAGCAAACTACCTATCATACCCCTATACAATTTCTGATCCACAGATTTGCCAAATTCATCTTTTTCTAGCTTAGCAGTAGTACTCATGGGAATTCTTGATGTCTTACTGCTATCCATGCCATACTTCTTTAATAACTCCTTTGTATATTTTTCTTGATTTAAAAATATTCCATTTTTGTATTGTTTAATTTGGAGTCCTAAGAAGTAGGTTAACTCTCCCATCATGCTCATTTCAAATTCATTTTTCATTAAAGTTGCAAATTCATCACACAATTTTTGATTAGTTGAGCCACAGATGGTATCATCCACATAGATTTGGACAAGGAGGATATCATGATTTTCTCTTTTGATAAATAAGGTTTTATCCACCTTTCCCATCTCGAATCCCTTTTCAACTAAGAAAGTGCAAAGCCTCTCATACCAAGCTCTAGGAGCTTGCTTTAATCCATATAAAGCTTTATCAAGCCTGAAGACATGATTTGGATGTTTGAAGTCTTCAAAACCTGGAGGTTGCTCAACATACACTTCCTCTTGGATATAGCCATTTAGGAAGGCACTTTTGACATCCATTTGATATAGTTTAAATCCTTTATGAGATGCATATGCCAAAAGTATCCTAATAGCCTCCATACGGGCAACAGGAGCAAATGTCTCATCATAATCTATCCCTTCCTCCTGATTGTACCCTTGGGCTACAAGCCTAGCTTTATTCCTAGTGATAATTCCATTTTCATCCAATTTATTTCTATACACCCATCTCGTGCCAATGACTGGATGATCACTAGGTCTAGGTACTAGCCTCCATACCTTGTTCCTTTCGAATTGACTCAACTCTTCTTGCATGGCCATCAACCAATATTCATCCTTTTCTGCTTCCTTGATGGATTTTGGTTCCAATTCGGATAGGAATGCCAAATTATTGCTCACACTACGATAGTATGATCTAGTTCTTACTGGCAATGTGGCATCACCTAAAATTTGGGATTCAGGATGATCTACCAATGTTCTCCTATCCCTAGGCAATGGGTCATCATTTTCATTTTCTACTTCCTCACTAGGTAATGTATGACTAGTAGATGCATGAGGAGGAGCACTCAATTTTGGAAAAAGATGTTCAACGGGTTCATCCTCATCATGTGGCATTTCTTGAGGTGTTGGCTCTCTTTCATCAAATGTCACATGCATGGATTCTTCTACTACTAGGGTTCTCCTATTAAATACTCTATATGCTTTGCTATGAGAAGAATACCCTAAGAATATTCCATCATCCGACTTCTTATCAAATTTATGTAAATTATCTCTAATGTTCAAAATGAAGCATTTACATCCAAACACTCTAAAATAGCTTATATTTGGTTTCAAGTTTTTCCAAAGCTCATAAGGTGTTTTCTTAGAGATTGGCCTTAAGTATACCCTGTTTATGATATAGCAAGCGGTGCTAACCGCTTCCGCCCAAAAATATCTAGGGAGATCATTTTCATGCAACATTGTTCTAGCCATTTCTTGGAGAGTTCGATTCTTTCTTTCTACTACTCCATTTTGTTGAGGTGTTCTAGGTGCAGAAAAATTATGTTTAATGCCATGTTCATTACAGTAAGTGTCAAAGTGTACATTTTCAAATTCCGTTCCATGATCACTTCTAATGTGGGAGATGGCAACACCTTTTTCATTTTGAATTTGATTGCATAATGTTAGGAAGTTTTCATAAGTTTCATCTTTATGTCCTAGAAATATGACCCATGTGAATCGTGAGTAGTCATCAACAACTACAAACACGTACCTCTTTCCACCTAGGCTACTAGTCTTCATTGGTCCAAAAAGATCCATATGAAGTAGCTCCAAGGGGTAGGAAGTTGAAATCATATTTTTAGGTGCAAAAGAGCTTTTCAATTGTTTTCCTAATTGACAAGTTCTACAAATGTGATCCTTGATGAATTTGAACTTAGGCAATCCTCTAACACTTTCTTTTGAGGAGAGGGTCGAAATGAGATCCATTCCGGCATGACCCAACCTCCTATGCCATAGCCAAGAATCATCACTAATGGCATTTAGACAAGTCACTTTTTGGAGTCTAAGATCATCTAGTCCAATTGTATAAATGTTATTGTCTCTAGACCCTATGAATTTTACTTCTCCATTTATCTTATTTTTAACAATGCATTTGTCGGGATTGAAGACAACTTCAAAACCATTATCACATAATTGACTAATGCTAATAAGATTATGGGACAATCCATCAACAAAGAGTACATCATGTATGGGAGAGGTAGAGTTACCTATGGTGCCTTCACCTTTGACTTTTCCTTTCTTGTCATCTCCAAAGGTAACTTCTCCACCATCCTTGAGTGATAGTGATGCGAATTGAGCGAGGTCTCCAGTCATGTGTCTAGAGCATCCACTATCAAGGTACCATGTGTTCCTCTTGTTGTGGCTTTTAAGGCATACCTACATAGGAATAGGCAAGTGAGATCCCTTAGGTACCCAAATCTTCCTAATTTTGCTATGTTCATTTGTTTTCACTTTAGAGTTCAATTTGATCTTATCTTGTTTAGCATGTAAGCAAGCAACTTTATAATGACCTAACAATCCACAATAAAAGCAAATTTTGGTACTACTAGAGGAAGTCTTTTCAAGTTTGTTTTTATAGTTAGATATTGTGGTATTCCATTTATGTCCAAGTCCACTTTTGTCACTTGACATTCTTTGAAGATTTACAAGTTTATCCAATTTTAATGAACTATTTTCAAATTTTTCAAAGAGTTTCTTGAGTTCATCATATTCAAAAGATAGTTTACCGTTTTCATGCTTTAGTTTGTTATTTTCAATAGAAAGATTTTGTCGATTTTCATTCAAAGTCTTAATGGTAGCATTTAGCTCATGAATCTCTACTTTGCATTTTTCATTTTCATCATCTAAGAATTCATGATCCCTTTTTAACCAACCAAATTCTTTTGTCATGTTAGCAAGAGAATTTTCAAGTGATGCAATTTTATCAAATTGAATTTCAAGTTCATCATTTGCACTTTGTAAGGAATCTAAAACTTCTTGTAAGATAATGACATCATTTAAAGTGTTTACCTCATTGTTGTCGTTTGTTGAGGCCATGAAGCACACATTTCTTGCTAATAGGCAATCTTCCCCATCATTTTGTTCGCCTTCGCTTTCAATCTCCTCATCCCATGTGGCGGACATTCCTTTCTTGCCTTCTCTTCTCTTGAAGCGGTTGTTTGAAGTAGGTTCATTGTTGAGTGGACAATCCGGGCGAATGTGTCCAAGCTTCTTGCAACCGTAACATCGGGGTTGAGAAGATCCATCACCAACTTCTTCTTTCTTCTTGAATGGAGGATTGGTCCTTCTATTTCTCATGCCTCCCATGTTTCTTTGCAAGAACTTGATCCTTCTTGTTAGGAGAGCTACTTCATCCTCGATGTCTTCCTTTGCATCTTCACTTTCACCTACATTACAAGCAAAAGCAATTCCTTTTCCTTTTTCGATTTTAGTTTCGATTTCGGGTGCTTTTGTTTTGAAAATCATTTCATGTGTGATCAAGGACCCTATAAGTTCATCTAGGTTCAAAGAGTTCATGTCCTTGGCTTCGGTGATTGCGGAGGTTTTGGATTCCCAAGACAAAGGTAGGGACCTAAGAATTTTAGTTACTAAATCTCTATTGGAAAATTGTTTTCCAAGTCCCCTTAATCCATTTACAAGGTTGGTGAATCTAGTGTACATGTCGGCAATTGTTTCATCGGGTGTCATTTGAAAAAGTTCGTATTGCCGAAAAATATGGTTCATTTTAGATTCTTTAACTTGATTGGTTCCTTCATGGGTGACTTCTAGAGTGTCCCAAATTTCCTTAGCCGAATTCAAATTTGATACTCTATTGAATTCTCCGGGAGATAGAGCACAAATGAGAGAATTCATGGCTTTGGCATTATAATTCGAAGCTTGTTGTTCGGCTTCGGTCCAATCATTTAAATTTCTTGTGGGTAGGATATATTCATTATTAATTGCTCTCCACATTTGATAGTCTTGAGTTAAAAAGATTTTCATTTTAGTTTTCCAAAAACCATAATTTGTACCATCAAAATAGGGTGGCCTAGTGTTTGAATAACCTTCATGATGTTGAGGGTAGTTTGCCATTTTTGAATCTTTACTCTAAACCGGTTAGGGTTTTCAAAAAAATAGAGACGAGGCTCTGATACCAATTGAAATACTCAAGAGGGGGGGTGAATTGAATTTAACTCAATATTAGGCCTTTTGAAAATTATCTATAAACCCTAATTGGAATTTTTCTTCACTTAAATAAATATTTGGTTAGTGCAAATATAATTGAAAGAACAAAGTGAAATGCCAAACCAAAACAATAATGGAAATGCAAGAGTGAGAAATTGACACACCGATATATAGTGGTTCGGCCAACTGCCTACTCCACTCTACTCAAGGTCGCACTTGAGGGATTCCACTATAGGAGACCTCCACGATGCCCGGCTCCGAGGCGGTTACAAATCCAAGGGATATTAAACAAGGATGCCCTTACACCTTTACAAAGACTCTCCTTCTCCGCCGAGTTCTAAGCGGTTGCTCTCTAGGGAATTAAAAAGGGAATGCCCTAGCCACCTACACTAGATTTGAAAGAGAATAGCTTGGCTTCTTCTTGAAAGCTTGATGCTCTTTGTAGACCCTTGATTGCTCTTCAAAGATGGTGATTTGCAAGTGAAAGCACTACTATATCCAAACTCAAAAGATTCACAAGTGAAAGGCAAGTTTGGGATGAAAAACAAAAACTCAAGCTAAAATGGATTGCAAATGTTTTTGATGCTTAAGGATGTTTTTCAAAGATCAAGAGAGAGTGAAAAACTTCTCTACATGTTGTATATATAACCACACCAAAGAATATGACCGTTTGAGGGTGGACATATCAAAAACCAACAATTAATTTGAATCCCAACGGCTATTTTTTAGTCTGTCGCGAGGTTCTCGGAGTTCCGAGAACCATTCTCGGAGTTCCGAGAATTCTCGGAGTTCCGAGAAATATTCTCGGAGTTCCGAGACAACGGCCAGAAGAAATAAAATTTCTACTGGACCATTTCTCGGAGTTCCGAGAAATTGTCTCGGAGTTCCGAGAAAGTGTCCAGATGCTACTGGACCTTTTCTCGGAGTTCCGAGGGAACTCTCGGAGTTCCGAGCTCGGAGCTCCGAGAAAAATTCTCGGAGTTCCGAGAAGCCTAAAAATCCGCAGTTTTTGATTTTTATTGCAAATTTGATTTTTAGCTTTTGGAACTCAACTCCTATGGTTATTTTGGAATGTTTATGAGGGTCCCAACATGTTGGTCCACCACATAGCCATTCACTAATGCATTTTAAGTTCTTAAGTGTTCTTTGAAAACCAAGTTGAAAACACTTTGCCTTGACTTGGAAATCTAAAGAGAAAGGATGTACAATGATACCTATGCAATCTTCAACTTCTCTTTAGTCTTGGTCTTCAATTGATCTTCCATCTTGTGTATGCTTGCTTGAGAGATGAGGTGAGCTTCACTTAGCTCCTTTGACTCTTGTATGGGATATCTCCAAGCATGACCATGTTGTGTGTTGGTTTCTTCAATGATCAATCCTATCTCAAACACAACACTTCGAAGCAAATTGATTAGTATTCAAAAAACACAATCAATTATGTTTAGAATCATCAAAACAAGATAGGAGAGTAGACCCTTGGGCTTACAGTTATGATTTTCAGGGCACAACCTATTTATGGACCAGCGCAAGAAATTAATAGTTTGGATCATCCTATGAAGTGGGTCAAATTGTACTTTTTGAAAATTATTGGACATCAAGACCACAAACCATATATAATTTCATCTGAGACAACCTCGAGATATAATTTCCCATTTTTTAATTAACAGTAGAGTTTATATTGTAATCACCAATGAAAAATATGCATGTGACAATGTAAACGCTGTGGAAAAGTATCATATTTTCGCCGTGTAAACGATGTCATCCATTCATCCGGAAATGAACACTTGACTAACAGTATATTCGTAATTTTATTAAAAGGACAAAGTTATTCTTTTCATGAGAAATTAGTTATTATTATATGATTGAACAGTAAAAAACATGCATGTGACAATGTTTTTATTGAATTTGTTGTGTATTAGGCATGTAGATTTTAAGCTCAACAAAAAATTTATTAATCAAAGACAGATTTAATGATTTAATGGTTGCCTTCATATGCTACCAGTGCATCATATTCGGACGCGTGGTCCGTCAACAATATGTTAGCTACCCTTTCTATGTCTTCTTCACCAACTACTTCAGTGGTGTCCTCTACTAACATAGATTCAAGCACTTTCTGATCCTTCAAGTCTGAAACTGGGTCATGTTTGGGCTTATGTAATCTCTTATCTAGAATAGTGGAATCGTTGGCTTATCTCGCTTCCGTGGACGTAGCTGATACCATACTGATTGAACCACTGAAATCTGTGTGTTCTGAGTGTATGCAAATTTTTTGCTTATCATTTGCATATCGTTATTCTGCTGCGTTGTTAATTCCTAAAAGTAAGTATCGGGTTTAGTAGGATTTCTTGAGTGAGTAGACTTTTACTTTTCCAATATTTCTAATAGAGAGAGGGGCAGTGGAGTAAAATGAACATTGTTTGAATGTGGAGAGAGTTTTAAAGGGGGAGATGAGATGAGAAAAGACTCTTAGTTACGTTTTAATGTAAATGAACACGTGATCACATTTTCGGAGAATCCAATGTATATTTTCAAAGAGATTTGCTAGCGTCCATTGCAGAAGGCATTTTGCAGATGTGTTGTTGCATGAGTGCAGATACCTCGTAAAAGAATACAAAATCTGCTAAAAATTGAGCCCGTGTGGCTGCTCTGAAATGCAACAGCCCATCCGCAAAATACCTTCTGCGATGGACGCTAGCAAATCTCGTGCTAGATGATGGTGAGATCACGATCATTGATTCTGTTGGCTGACCATTAGATCCATCCGGGTCAACTATAACCGTTTGATCCTAACAAAAAAATTTGCATCGGTCGCGGGTTTTAAGCCTTAAGGCTAGGATCATCCGACCGCACTGTCTGACTATATTAATGACCTAAATGGTAATGGATTGATCCTGACCAAAAAAGAAATATGATCCTCTTTTACGGGTAAAAGTCCGGGGTACGCTATATGGACTAAGCTAGTCCCCTAATGATGGGCTTGGGATGACTCCTTCATCGCACTTACAATGAGGAAGGGAACCTAAGGTTTAAAGGTCTTCAAAAAACTAAGTAAGTTTACTATACAAAAGAGGGGAGCGCTACTTGGACTGAGGAAGTCCCCTAAAGATGGGCTTGGGCTAACGCCTTCATCGCCCTTACCATGAATGGAGAGGAATACACAAAGAAATCTTGGAAGAATCAACATAGGCCTATCATATGAAGAAATAAGATTATAATCCTTAATACTTTCTGCTTTCTTTGTCAATTTTTAAATATAGCCTAAATTATGTAACAATAACATCAACCCTATATAACTTTTTTTTTTAAAACAAGAAGATGCTGAAATATCTGATGAGTATATGACTTCATTCAACTATCCATTCAAGTTTCACCTAACTGTAGAAACAAAAGATCATGTTCTTTTTATATGAGTGAAAGATATATTCTTTAAGCTGTTAGAATTTCACTTGAATTGTACAATATATATATATATATATATATATATATATATATATATATATATTAACCCAGAAATGAGCCACTTGACTCGTTTACATTAGCTTTTCTCAGTGACATAACCATCAACACATTATCAAACAGACTCGAATATAAACCAGACCTTTATCACAAGCATAACAAGCATCAACTCATTAAATTCATCTCAACTACAACAATATCTCCACAAGCTAATCAAGGGAAAGATACCTTATCTCCTCAATGATTCAAATTACATTTATCTCCTCTTTGAAAACACACAATTATGCATAACAGGCCTTAACAGGTAACCAATTTATTCAAGGAAGTAAAGTTTATCTAAAAGGGACTATTAATAACCTATACAAAAGGAAGTATATACACAGTACCAATAAAGATCCATCAACTCAACAAATCCAAAAAATGAGAATGATCAGATTAGTTCAATACATATCTGCTATCATTTAAAGCATGTATTTGTTAGAAAAGCCACCAAATTTATAAACCTACTAAAGTAAAAGTAACCAAAGATAGCAGCGAAAGCATTTTTCATTCTCTCTTTTTTTATATATATGCAAAACCAACTCCAAATACATGTAGCATGTTAGAATACAAATAGCGAAGCAAGTTGTATTCTAAAGATGCTAAAACAGAAAAATGATCTAGCAGTGTATGGCCTTTAGATGAATGAGTTTGAAGATAACAATTAAGCCCAGTGTTAATTGCTGACGATGATAATATTCATCTTATTATTAAGTGCAATGTTGATTATGTGATGGGCGTAGTATATGCATGAACTGACTATAAAAGATTTTTTTAAGCATAGAACAGTGTAGTAATATTACTCACATATCATGGCGCAAACATCTTTTTTCTTAACAATACTCCATAGAAATCTGAGTCATGTATAATTATATTATGCCAAACCAATTTTATTTTAGGAATAAGTGAATGCTCCTTCAATTTTAAATAGAAAGATCTCATTAGACACAATTAATAAAACAAGTATATACCGGCATAAACTTCATACTTTTACCCTATTTAATCTAAAGCTAAAAGGATCAGGCATTACAAAAACTACATATATGACTGCACAATTTCAGCTTAAATATTGGCATCTAAGCACTAAGGTTCAACATTATAAAGTAAAGGGATAATTACATTTACACCCCCTCTAGTTTCTGACACATCCACTTCCACCCCTATAGTTTAAAACGTGACAAATACACCCCTGTAGTTTCACTTTGTTTAAGGTTTGCCCCCTCAGCTGAAGGTTCGTCCATAGATTGAAGGGTTAGGATGATCCGATGGAGCTGATTTTTGGGCACACCCTATCTATGTCAGGACTCATCAAATGAACGCTTTGGATCATCCAAATAATGAGGGCCCATACCCGAATCCACTCCCAACTGCTTTGGATTCGGGTATGGGCCCACATTATTTGGATGATCCAAAGCATTCATTTGATGGGTCCTGACATAGATAGGGTGTGCCCAAAAAATCAGCTCCATCGGATCATCTTAACCCTTCAATCTATGGACGAACCTTCAGCTGAGGGGGCAAACCATAAACAAATTGAAACTACAGGGGTGTATTTGTCACGTTTTAAACTATAGGGGTGGAAGTGGATGTGTCAGAAACTAGAGGGGGTGTAAATGTAATTATCTCTAAAATAAATGAGACCAAGAAGTTATTACAGCTCTGTAAACACTATTACAACAAAAAGAAAAAAACACGAAGCATCAAATGGGCATGAAACAGAGGACAAAATGCCCGTTTTTTTATGAGACTACCACCACGAAGAACATACATTCAAACATGACGATGCTCTTGTCAACAACAAAAAGGATAAATTCCTATAATTATTACCATGTCTTAAAAGGATAAAGTGCTATGCGCACAACCATATCTTATAGATTACTTCGAGACGGTATCCTAAACTATTAAGCACGAGATGTAGTAAGCAAGCAATAACAACTCCATTCCATACTACCACTACAACTAATTTAATGTCATGAGCTAGAACAAAACAGGGGCTGAACCAAGACAGGGGCTAAAATTGGGAATGCAAAAATTTCATCAATTGGTTTAGGATGCAAGGGCTGTACCAAGATAGGGCTGAAACAGGAACTACAAAATTTTTATCAATTGGTTCAAGATACAAGGACGGATACACATAACTCAGGAACTGATGCATGAACCGATGCAAGAACTGATGCATGAACTGATTTCTCACTAAAATGGTATATGTAACGCAAGCTATAGAGCACCTATAGGGCTGTTCGGGAAAAGAAATGCATGCTCATCCATCATGAAGTATGTATCAATAACTTATAATTTTCTTCTTTTATAGAGCTAGCGCATAACCATAACTATACGCTTACTTTTAACTACTTTGCTTCCTAATAAGCTCCTTTCATCATCAACACAGATATCTAGAACATGATTTTTACTTCCAAATAGACAAAAGCCATGTTAAAATTATGCATATAATAAAATCACGTTTGTGCTATTCAAAAGTCACACCGGAAAAGTATTTATATCCACGTGTAATTAGACATAACAAGCCTGTCATGTCTACCATAACAAGACCAATAGAATTCATTATCCTATACAAAGACACCTTTTAAAATTAAACTAACAACCTATTATGAAAATCATCACCATAATCACTCCTTGTTTTCTTTAAACATGCATTCCAAGGCTCGACTTCACCCCCAACCATTGTATTTTTTCTTTTGGTGCAAACATCAACTCCCCATAACTGCTACAGATCCCTTAACAAGCTAATAAGTGACACTCAAAAGGACAAACAAGATATGTGTAGTTATCAGGTATGGTAATAGAAATATCCACAAGCAAGAATATTACTATGGGTGCTGCCCTGCTAGAGTTTTCGGATAAAGGAAATCTGGGCTTTTGGAAGGTTCACATAGAGTCCTCCTAATTTCTAAATGTGAGGTGTACTATATCAGTGTTACTATTAGATAATGTGAATGATGAGAGTTAATGACTACCACAGACGAATTACAATGAAGGCCCTGAATGAACAATGCCATCACCAAAATGCTAGTGTAAAGACCACTTCTATGTACACTCATTAAAAAAATAATATCCACAGAACATAGCATATGTATGATAAGAGTAAACTTTATTAATCTTATTAGTGAGGCATTGAATCAGTTAAAAAAATATCTGGATGAAACATATCATCAGGGAAGTTGGAACCCAATACTAGACATGAAGAGAAAATGCTTCAAGGAGCGATGTCCAATAACTCAAATTCAAACCAAACAATATGGAAGCCAATAGCGAATGACATTTTCAATGTCAAAAGTGCATGAGGGAATATCAGAGTTCAGCACATGCAGTTAATAAGCATGACAGTGTCAAGTATTGATAAATTGGAAGACTAGTGTGGTCACTGCCCTATTTTAACACTCCTACCCAGCCCACCTCAAATTTCACCACCAAATGACCAAGAAAAACATTTGAAACTACTAAAATTCATATCACTACCATCCCCATTACATCATTACAGCCCAATAAAATCCATAATAAAAAAAAATGAAGACAATAGTGACAAGTTAATCTCATGACACCACAAGACTTAGCTGGAGCTAAAATCCGAAGCACGGAAAGTAGATAGTGTAGCGCCTATACCAGTAACTAAGCGGGCAGGCATAAACATCACCACTGCTATTATCCACATCAATATGCAATGTCAAATCAACTTAAAAAAAATTAAAAACAGGCTCCTACCTTTCTTTATAAGATTAAGAGAAAAGAATAAAGAGAAAATTCTTGAACTCAAACAAGTATACTTGACAGATTCATATGCACAATACAAAATTTAAAAAGGAAAAGAAAGTTACTTGATGAAGATGTGATCAGCTAGTTTATAGCTGAAATTGAGGAAATCTCTTCTAAAAAATTATTCTGATTTGTGAGCTTGAATATAAATTTCTCAACCTCTCTCCTTTTTCTCTATCTTTTTTCAATCAAAACATTCGGATTTACTCAGAATTCACAATTTCCACAAACAATAACAGTTTCAAACAGCTCCGATCAGATCTGCTACGGTTAGGGTCTCAACCAACACAGATAGAAAGAAATAACATGAAAGTCCTGAAAGTATCAAGTGTATTAAGGAGAATGATGACCATTATAGTAAGAGGTTGGCTGGGAAATGAGGATCGGAGAAGAAAAGAGGAGTTAGGGTTTAACGAAAGAAAACAGAGAAGATTAATGGCTTTAAAGAAGAAATTAAAAGATATGAGGTAAGTTTGAGACAAAAAGGTACTCGCCGGAGAGGATGAACTTGCCGGCCGAAGATTTATCTTGGTAGAAAAACAAAAACTAGCAGGCCGAAAAATCTACCGGAATTCGATCGGTTAAGATAATAAAAAGGAAAAAGGGTTAGGGTTTCAGCAATTTGGGGAATTCTCTTTTCCCTCTCAGCTCTCTCTGGAATTAGGAAAAGAAAACCTAGATTAAAATGGAAAATGAGGATTAAGTTGGTATTTATGGGAATGTTTGACAATTGGTATTAGCACCACTTTTGATAAGGCGGGCGATTTGAGAGAAACAAATGATGGGTGCACCACCGAATTGTGTCTCATTATGGCCCTGATTCGTCTCTCACAGGATAAACTCACCCCTGTTTCAGGATAAGTTCACCCCCCTTCTGCAATTGCACTACGATACCGTCTCAGCTCGTTCGCTAGGCAAACATGCTCGAATTTCGACAAAATTTTAAAAGGACCTAAATGGGACCCTAACCTACCCTAGGAAGAAATTTGGGACACTAGATCATTAATCTACTCAGGTTTTTATTCAAAATAAGGTGTAAAAGGGTTCGTTCAAAATGGTGTCTACACTGCTCAACTTACACTTCCTCTGTTTTAATCCTTTGTGACAAGCAAATGCCAAAAGCATTCTGGCTTCTAATAGAGCCACATGAGCAAAACTTTCATCATTGTCTATTCGTTATTCCTGATAGAACCCTTGGGCTATTAGCCTAGCCTTGTTTAAAGTTATTATACCATATTCATCAAGTTTGTTTCTGCACACACCATTTAGTTCCTATGATAGGATGATCACTAGGTCTAGGTACCAACTTCTCTACTTTATTTGTCTCAGACCGATTTAGCTCTTTTTGCATAGCCATCATCCAAAACTCATCTTGTTCAGCTTCTGGAATGTATTTTTGCACTGATTCAACGGTGTTATAAAATGACATGCATGAGAGATAGAAAGTAAAAGTTTGGTGATTAATTACTTCTTTGGCATGCTTACCTATTGATATGATTGATCCGACTTATTGGGGCATTGTAGGGAAAGCATCGATACAGATATAAAATGACATGCAGGGAGAGATAGATTCAAGGATGTTAGATCCTAACCTCAATAGATCTAATCAATCGTTGGCTTTCTTGGTTATGATCAGACATTCATGAAACCTACTTATGTTCCTTATCCATTGACAATGCTAAGTATTTTAATTGGAGATTTGCAAACTGTTTCTAAGATAAATACATTTATTTTGAAAACAATATTTTATGAAATATCGAGCTACTCGATTAATTGATAATCTTGTTTTGGGGTCATTATTAAGGGAAGTGAGCTATTGTCGTGATTAGACCTTATTTCGTGTAAGAGTTGAGATATTGTCGTGACATCATGTTTGACTAATTTAAACTTCTATGAAGCAAAAATATATAATCTTGTAAAATAGAAATTAATAGGAACTGCGTGCAAGGTCCTTGACAAATACTTTTTGAAAATGGATATAATTTTCAGGGCACAACTTATTTATGATGGAAATGATTCTGATCAAGAATTTTATATGATAAAAAGGCCCTTCACAAATACTCTTTCTTTTCTATAAAATGAAGGATATTTGCATATACATAACTAACTTTAAACAATTTAAGACACGCCAAATGATTTTCTGGATCCTGATCTGATGTAATTTTTGGACGATATGATATTGGACCAAATTAGATCCGACGGATCCAACTATTGTGCCCATGTCTTGTAAAATGAAGTTCAGACCTTTTGGATTTATCAGACCGTCTGGTTACAGACACCCCTACTAAATTTGTGAAAATGGCATCCTAGAAGATAACACCATACAGATTATTTCACCACGTTTCAATGCACACCAATATCTTTGCCAGATATTGTTTGGTTGTCCAATTTATTAGTGCCACTGAATGTATCGTCACTTTCGACGTCATTTTCCCTATATAACAAGGCCCCCTATTTACCTCGCACGCCAATATCTTTGCCAGATATTATTTGCTTGTCAAATTTATTAGGGTCACTGAATCTAACCTCAATTTCGATATCATTTTCCCTATATAACTAGGCCCCTTGCCCTATCTCTACCTAAGCCTTTTCTACTTTCTTTAGATATCCGTCATGCCAAGGCTCCAAACTAAACCTTTTTTTGTATCGGGTCTATTGCCATCATTGTTAGAGAAGTTGAGAAGTTGTGGGAGGGCCCTTCTATACGAGGTTCTTCTATTGATCCAACTCGAGAGATAGTCCTTGCCAAACGACATTATGGAATGGGTGATGTAGGAAAAGAAAATGTGGGAATCTCACAAGCAAGCTTGATTTCTGGTGGTCTACTTCCACGCAGGGTTGTCTTAGTCGGCAACTTGGAGGTAATCATAGAAAATTACTCCATTATTTGTGTTTGTATGTTTACATATATGTCTATGTCTGTATGTACGCACATGTGTGCTCATGCATATACGTGTGCTTGTATGAAGAGTTTTTGAAAGGGATTTTGATCTACAAGTATTTAATTTATAAAATATACTCCGCTTAGCTAATGTTAATATAATTTAGCCAAAAAAGTAATTTTTTGAAAGAAATCTAACAAGTATTTATTTTTGTTGCATGAATTAGACGAACTTGTTTTCTTCAACATGACCTTTTGAGTAACGCTAAAAAGGCAATGTTTCATCCAAAGATTTTGTTGTCGTAATGGTACGAATTTTTTTATTAAAAAAAATTGTATACATATGTGTCATGTTTCCAACAGAAGGGAAAAATAAGCGGCAAGTCCTACTGCCGCCTAAGAACTATGCCGCCAGGATGTGACTAGCATCGAACAAAGCTTCATCCCCTTATTAGTAGGCATCAAGTGGGTAGGCTGTCGATCAAATTTTCTCAGCAGCAAAACTCCAGATGGTACTGAAAAGATCTAATCGACATGTAATTAATTAACATTGACATTTATTTGAAAATGTACAACATTATTTTTTATACTCGACAGTTTGGAGTTTTATAGGTAAGAAACCTTTTACAAGAAACTAGTTAGGGCATTTCAAATAATTTTTCTTATAAAGGGCAATGTTCTGATATAAAACCCTAATATAAACTCTTATATAGAAAAATCCTAAACCCTGAATCTCTTACATGCATAAGTTCATAAATTTACAAATTTTATTATAAATATCTAGTTTTATTTCTCAAAAGGTTATATCTTTTAAGATGAGAATCATTTCTATTAATAAAAATTACCATGTATGAATTGAACCCATTATTGCCTCTTGTACGCCAATCATGTCCATGATGGTTATGATTTTCAGGGCACAACCTATTTTTGGACCAGCCCAACAAATTAATAGTTTGGATCATCCTATGAAGTGGATCAAATTGTACCTTTTGAAAATTATTAGGCCACAAACCAAATATAATCTCATGTGAGACAACCTCGAGATATAATTTCCCATTTTTTAATTAACAGTAAAAGGTTATATTATAATCACCAATGAAAAATATGCGTGGACACCATAAAACTCTTTATGTTTGGATCCTGGTAAAACAAAATTTTCAAAGTTTATATTTTGTATGAAAAAATATTCTGTAGAAAATAAAATGCATTTTTTAATTTTTTACTTAGAAAATCTTTAAAATCAAAAGTGTGTTGTTTGTAAATTATTAAAAAAAACAATCATTTACTTGTTTATTACAATTCTTAATTTTGATTGCATGGAGACTATTTAAAGCTTTGGAGAATCACTTTAATTTGTTTATTGGGATCGTGCACCTCACCTCCTGGGGTGTAGGATCTAATTGTTTCGGTTGTTTTCTTAAAGAAAATAAATATTTGGATTTGAAGGCAACGATCATGTGCACGCTATTTGTCACGCCCCATCCCCACTCTGTAGATATTGTCCGGTTCTAGGTCATCTACCCTCCCCGGTTTTGTTTTCCAGCAGCACTAACCGTGCCTGACCCACTCCGCGGGTCCGCCCCCTGGAGATGCTGAAAACGGGTATTGCTAATTTTCATGTTTCGTTTTCAGAGTTATTAATTTGGCCCAAGATACCTGTTTTTCAATTTTTGTCTTGGATAGGCTTTTTGCTACCCCTTTAACTTTAAAATCTCCTAGCTATTTATATATTATATGCCAGTAGTTGGGATAAATAAAATATTTTGTTTATAAAGCTTCCGCAAAATTGCAATATTAGATATTTCTAGATGTTCGGATATGATCTGATAATTTCAAGCGTCCGCAAATGGTTGTATGTATCGAATTAGGTGCAAAACAGCCGTTCAATCAAAATCGATTGATTGCAATTTCTCAAGAAGTAATTTGGTGTGGACGACGTTTTATACTTAATCTTTCCTTGTCTAATGAAAGTTATAAAACTAATATGTGACAAGTTTTTATTAAATTTTTTGTCGATAAGTCTTGAAGATTTAGTTTATGAGCCGCTTTCATAAATCAATTCAACTGTTGTGCTACTAATGAGGGTGGGAAAGTATCATATTTTGTAATTTTATTAAAAAGACAAAGTTATTCTTTTCATGAGAAATTAATTATTATTGTATGATTGAACACCAACAAACATGGATGTGAAAATGTTTTTATTGAATTTGTCGACTATTAGGCATGTAGATGTTAGCTCAACATAAATTTTTATTAATCAAAGAAAGATTTAATGATTTATAAACTAGGGTATACAAATTGTTGAAAAAAATAAAGTATAAAGAACTACAGAGAAGAAACAATTCAACTGTTGATTATCTTGTCTTCCATTAATTCCAGCGGACGCACCGGAAGTCCAATCCTTTGTTCTTCCATCCTGCCGGTAACCATTCCGGCCTCTCGGATCCAAGACATTGAACCTCTATCGGAGTCACTAGCGAATGTAGATTACCCTCGCACGAGAGATTTTGATCATTCGCCGAAAGAGGTACAAATTGGAGCTCTATTATTGACGTAGTCACTGGCGAATGTATACTTCCCTCGCTAGAGAAATTTTGATCGTTCGTTGTAAAGGTACAAATTGGAGCTCTATTATCTGCGGAGTCAATGGCGAATCTACACTTCCCTCGATCGAGAGATTTTGATCATTGCTGAAAGTGGCATGGGCCGGTTGCCTTCATATGTTGCCAGTGCATCATATTTGGACAGATTTTGATCACTGCTGAAAGTGGCATGGGCCGGTTGCCATCATATGTTGCTAGTGCATCATGTTCAGACAGATTTTGATCATTGCTGAGAGTGGCATGGGCAACCCGGTTGCCTTTATATGCTACCAGTGCATCATATTCGGACGCGTGGTCCATCAACAATATGTTAGCTACCCTTTCAATCTCTTTTTCACCTACTACTTCACTGGTGTCCTCTACTAACATAGATTCAAACGCTTTTTGATCCTTCAAGTCTGAAACTCGGTCATATTTGGGCTTATGTAATCTATTATCTAGAATAGTGGAATCGTTGGCTTATTGCTCTTATGTGGACCTAGCTGATACCATACTGGTTGAACCACGTAAATCTGTGTGTTCTGAGTGTATGTAAATTTTTTGCTTAACGTTTGCATATCGCTATTCTGCTGTGTTGTTAATTCCTAAAAGTATCGGGTTTAGTAGGATTTCTTGAGTGAGTAGACTTTTAGTTTTCCAATTTTTCTAATAGAGAGGGGCAGTGGAGTAAAATGAACACTATATGAATGTGGAGAGAGTTTTAAAGGCGAAGATGAGATGTGAAAAGACTCTTCGTTACGTTTCAATGTAAATGAACTCGTGGTCACGTTTTGCGGAGAATCCACAGTATATTTTTCAGAGAGATATGCTAGCGTCCATTGCAGAAGGCATTTTACAGATGGGCTGTTGCATGAGTGCAGATACCTCCTAAATGAATACAAAATCTGCTAAAAAGTGAGCCTGTGTGGCTGCTCTCAAATGCAACAGCCCATCTGCAAAATGCCTTCTGCGATGGGTGCAAGCAAATCCCTTGCTAGATTATGGTGAGATCAGGATCATTGATTCCGTTGGCTCAGCATTAGATCCATCTGGGTTTACTATAACCGTTTGATCATGACAAAAAAATTTGCATCGGCCGCTGGTTTTAAGCCCTAAGGCTAGGATCATCCGACCACGCTGTCTGACTATATTAATGACCTAAATGGTAACGGTTTGATCCTGACTTAAAAAGAAAAATGATCCGCTTTTACGAGTAAAAGTCCGGTGTACCTTACTAATAAGGGCGTGATAGTGGACTTCTTTAAAGTGATATGAGGGGGGTTTAGTCGTACGGGATTTTAATGTGCGGACTTTAATATGCGGACTTTGACAAAATTTCCATGACTCTTTGAGGACTTGGACTTGAATGTGCGGACACTTGCGACTCTGGGGACTTCAACATGGACTATTATGCATTTATAATAGAACTGACCGATTAGATTTCCACTATTGAAAAAGACAACTAATATTGGACAACTCGGCAACCATTGAAACTAAGAGTAAAGTCAAACTTGTCATAGAAATTTTGGAAACAAGTTGGCAGCAAATTTTAGAGATTTTTCAAGAGGCCTTATGTGCTAATCTCTGAAATTTATCAAGTAACCAAAACACAAACAGGCACAGGGAGTTATGGCAGTATGTTAAGAGCGAAAAACATATATCCCAATCCAATTCCACCATAGCTATGGTTTTGACAATTATTCAAACATACTGCGCTCTCGGATTTAAATTTTAGCCTCTGCAATTGAAATCTAAATCCTTAGGACTCAATTCCCCAAACAAGTCAAGCTGAACCAAGTATTTAAATAGCCAACTGGATAATATAGCTTGGATTAGCCTTCTACTTAAAATCCTTAGGACTCAATTCACAAGACTTTGAGCAAACATCTAAGATGCACTCCATTTCCATTAATGAAAAGGCCTGAAGCACCAACCTGAACTAAAGCAGTCGTTTCTATGCACAGAACACCTAATTTAGGTCCTTCAATTGCTAGAAATGGTGAGAAAAATGACTTCGAGAGTACTAAGCAGATGGGAATCCAATTCAGCCAACAGGGTTTGGGAGCATAGAAGTGGACTTTGCATAGGATTCTTTAAAGAAAAAGACAAGATGAATGAGAAAAGGCAATTTTAGAAGAGCATTGCTTAGAAAACCCTACCCCATTGTGGAAAACCGGAAAACAGGAGAAGGATGGGCTGGAACGGAGGTTTTGGGTTTCAGAGAGAGAGAGAGAGAGAGAGAGAGAGAGAGAGAGAGAGGAAAGGGCTTTGGTTGGGGTTTTATATACAAATACAGAAAATGGGGTTTCGAGTTTAGAGGTAAGGGAAGAGAAAGGGATGGTGCTGGGTTTCAGAGAAGGAAAGAGAAAGGGTTTGGGGTTTCATAAATGAAAGTTCGTCTTCTCTAGTGAGGCCATGAACGAAACCAATCTGATTGGTCTTTGATGAATGAAAAGGTAAAAAATGAGAGATGGAGAAGGAAAAATGACAGGGATGGGGATGGAAAAAAATGAATGAGAGAGAGAGAGAGAGGAGCATACCTCGTAATCCCTTTTCTATCGTTCTTTTTCCGTGATACACGAGGAGAAGGCATGGACTTCAAGTTTCACCTCGGTAGGCTGAACATTGAATGAGGTTTTTTTTCTTATAAGTTAGTACTTCAAGTTCGCGCGCCCGGGGAAAGGTCGTGACATCACGAAATTTCCACTAAAGGCCGCCATCATGTACTGTACTATAATGGTGGGATAGTATTATCCATAAAATCCAATGTACTCTTACTCTAATAAGGGCGTGATAGTACTATCCACTTGCTGCATAAAATCAGGTGGAGTTTAGGTTGAATCCAATTCATTTTACAATGACTGCATGCAGGAGCACATTTGGTGGACAATGGACCCCATGGATGGATCATCCAAAGTGGGCCTACAATTAAATTTCCTTTTCTTAATATCGTCAACGGTTGGCTCCGGACCGGTCTGGAGGAATTTTCCTCTATCCCCTTGCTAATAGTCTAATATCAAGGGGTTTGGAAATATCAATTTCCTTTTGAAAATAAAAAGTAAACATGGAATTGATATTCCACACCCCTTGCTATTAGAGGGGTTGGAGGAAGTTCCTCCAGAGCTGTCTTGAGCCAAGTATTTTTGAAAACATATACATTATTGGAAGTTAGGGTAAATGACTGGTTTGATTTTTCAGGCCAAGGGAGGTTCAAAGCATGGACTATCAGATGGACGATTGAGATCAATCAAAGGTCGGGTTGCATGTGCCATTATGGTTGCGCCTCAGTGTATTATATGATAAATTGAAGTTACTCTTCATTGTATTATAGTATAATAAATACCGTTTTGTTTGCTCGAATTGTAACAAAATTATAATGTCTCCTCAAGATATCTAATAAATAGGTATCTCTTCGTCCTGGTTTTTATAATTTTTCCATCTCATCCTTCTAACATACACTAGACATCAGGAGACTCTTAAATGTTAAATACTTTGTTGCTTACTTTTCATATCTTGTATGGTATCTATAGGTGAAAATTTTTAGAAGCAAAGAATGAAAATTTCTCTCCTGCCCATTATTTCCATGGGGAGAGTATTTATATACAAAAAACGAATTTATACACGTTTTGATAAGAAGTCAAACTGTGCAAGCCCCAATGGCTACTTTTCAATACCAGCGCGGTCGACAGAAGTGTCGCGATCACCCGCCCTATCGGGTGCTCTCTTTTTATTTTCAACTTTCAAACCTGCACGGTCGACCGGGTCATGGTGGTCACCCGGCAAGAGCAACCTGGACTTTTATATTTTTGTCCAGTTCCTTTCCGCGGTCGCCCGACCCTATGGCAGTCGACCGGCCCGACCATGGTGGATTATTTCTCGCTTTCCACAAACACATCCGCGGTCGCCCGGGATTCCTTGGTCGACCGGCCCGCTATGTTTCTACAAGTGCTGGACATCCAGTCACCTTGCCGCGGTCACCCGAGGAGCCCCTGTCGACCGACCCTATTCGAAAATCCTTTTTAACTTGTAAAAATATAGGGTCTTGGGCCACGGTCTTTGGACTTTTGTCCAAGGTTTTCTAACATAATTTGGGGGGTGTTAGTGGTTTTCAAAGATGTTGAATCTAATTATGAAAAACATTTGAAAACCTTTGAAAGTGCAAATACAAATAACAAGAGGACTCCAGATACAATCTAAAAATGTAGACCCTTGAGTCTTCTTGGATTGCTTGGCTCCTCCGCACTTTCTTGGACAACTCTGACTTGTGAGTGAACTCTTCAACTTGTTTCAGGTCATGTGACTTCCTCCATTCTTCAAATCATGTTGAGGTACATGAGGTCCAATGCTTGTTCAACTCCAAGCTTCTACTAGCACTTGCTAGGCAACTTGTGGGATCTTTGACTTGAGCTCTTGACTTGAACATCTTCCACGGTTGATGTCTCCAATGTATGTGCAAGCTCTTTGGTCCATTGTGCATGTTGATCCTCAAGCCATGTGTTGTGTTGAGTTGTGTAAAGGCGATATGACATGTCAAGTTCCTGTCTAAGACACAACACTCAAGGACAACACATTAGTCCATAAAGACTAATCAATTTAGGTTTGCCAGCATCAAAACAACAAGGAAAAGGTGAATGTATGAACCCTTGGGCTTACATTCTCCCCCTTTTTTATGATGGCAAACCAAATTGATTAGGGAACCCCTGATTCAACGATGTTATAAAATGACATGCATGAGAGATGCATTAGATCCTAACCTCAATAAATCTAATCATTAGTCGGCTTTCTTGGTTATGATCAAACATTCATGAAACCTACCTATGTTCCTTATCCATTGACAATGCTAAGTATTTTAATTGGAGATTTGCAAACTCTTTCTATGATAAATACATTTATTTTGAAAATAATATTTTATGAAATATCGAGCTACTCGATTAATTGATAATCTTATTTTGGGGTGAATATTAAGGGAAATGAGCTATCTTCTTGCTTGGGATTAGACCTTATTTAGTGTAAGAGTTCATATATTGTGGTGACATCACGTGTTACTAATTTAAACTTCTATGAAGTAAAAATATATAATCCTGTAAAATAGAAATTAATACGAACTCCGTGCAAGGTCCTTGACAAATACTATTTGAAAATGGATATGATTTTCAGGGCACAACTTATTTATGATGGAAATGATTCTGATCAAGAATATTATATGATAAAAAGGTCCTTCACAAATACACTTTTTTCCTATAAAATGAAGGATATTTGCATATACATAACTAACTTTAAACAATTTAAGACACGCCAAATGATTTTTTGGAGCCTGATCTAATGTAATTTTTAGACGATATGATATTGGTCCAAATTAGATCCGACGGATCCAACTACTGGGCCCATGCCTTGTAAAATGAAGTTCAGACCTTCTGGATTTATCGGACATCTGGTTACAAACACCCCTACTAAATCTGTGAAAATGGCATCCTAGAAGATAACACCATACAGATTATTTCACCACGTTTCAATGCACGCCAATATCTTTGCCAGATATTGTTTGGTTGTCCGATTTATTAGTGCCACTGAATGTATCGTCACTTTCGAAGTCATTTTCCCTATATAACAAGGTCCCCTACTTTGCCAGACATTATTTGGCTGTCAAATTTATTAGGGTCACTGAATCTAACCTCAATTTCGATATCATTTTCCCTATACAACAAGTCCCCTTGCGCTACCTCCACCTAAGCCTTTTCTACTTTCTTTAGATATCCGTCATGCCAAGTCTCCAAACCAAGCCTTTTTTTGTATCGCGGCCTATTGCCATCAACGTTAGAGAAGTTGAGAAGTTGTGGCAGGGCCCTTCTATACTAGGTTCTTCTAATGATCCAACTCGAGAGAGAGTCCTTGGCAAACGACATTATGGAATGGGTGATGTAGGAAAACAAAATGTGGGAATCTCGCAAGCAAGCTTGATTTCTAGCAGTCTACTTCCACGCAATGTTGTCTTAGTCGGCAACTTGGAGGTAATCATAGAAAATTCATCCATTATTTGTGTTTGTATGTTTACATATTTATCTATGTCCGTATGTGTGCACGTGTGTGCTCATGCATTTACTTGTGCTTGTATGAAAAATTTTTGAAAGGGATTTTTATCTACAAGTATTTAATTTATAAAATATACTCCGCTTAGCCAATGTTAATATAATTTAGCCAAAAAGTAATTTTTTGAAAGAAATCTAACTAGTATTTATTTTTGTTGCATGAACTAGACGAACTTGGTTTCTTCAATGTGACCTTTTGGGTAATGCTAAAAAGGCAATGTTTTCATCCAAAGATTTTGTTGTCGTAATCCTATGAAATTTTTTATCTTTTTTTATTAAAAAATATTGTATACATGTGTCATGTTTCCAACAAAAGGGAAAAACAAGCGGCAAGTCCTCTTGCCGCCTAAGAACTATGCCGCCAGGATGTGACTAGCATCGAACAAAGCCTCATCCCCTTATTACTAGGGATCAAGTGGGTAGGCTGTCGATGAAATTTTGTCAGCAGCAAAACTCCACACGGTTCTGAAAAGATCTAATCGACATGTAATTAATTAACATTGACATTTATGTGAAAATGTACAACATTATTTTTTATATTTACAATTTGGAGTTTTATAGGTAAGAAACCTTTTACAAGAAACTGGTTAGGGCATTTCAAATAATTTTTTTTTATAAAGGGCAATGTTTTGATTTAAAACCCTAATATAAACTCTTATATAGAAAAATCCTAAACCCTGAAACTCTTACATGCATAAGTTCAAAAATTTACAAATTTTATTTTAAATATCTTGTTTTATTTCTCAAAAGGGTATATCTTTTAAGACGAGAATCATTTTTATTAATAAAAATTACCATGTATGAATTGAACCCATTGCCTCGTGTACGCCGATCAATTTGGAGTTTTTTAATTAACAGTAAAGGTTATATTATAATCACCATGAAAAATATGCGTGGACACCATAAAACTCCTTGTGTTTGGATCCTGGTAAAAGAAAATTTTGAATGTTTATTATCTGTATGAAAAAATATTCTGTAGAAAATAAAATGCACTTTTTTTTTTTTTTACTTAAAAAATCTTTAAAATCAAAAGAGTGTTGTTCGTAAATTATTAAAAAAAAACATTCATTTACTTGTTTATTACAATTATTAATTTTGATTGCATGGAGACTACTTAAAGCTTTGGAGAATCCCTTTAATGTGTTTATTGGGATCCTCCACCTCAAGTATACTTCACAGATTCATATGCACAACACAAAATTTAAAAAGGAAAAGAAAGTTACCTGATGAAGATATGATCTGCTAGTTGATAGCTGAAATTGTGGAAATGTCTGCTAAAAATTGATTCTGATTTGTGAGCTTGAATATAAATTTCTCAACCGCTCTCCTTTTTCTCTATCTTTTTCCAATCAAAACATTTGGATTTACTCAGAATTCACAATTTCCACAGACAATAACAGTTTCAAATAGCTCCGATCAGATCTGCTAGGGTTAGGGTCTCAACAAACACAGATAGAAAGAAATATTATGAAAGTCCTGAAAGTATCAAGTGTATTAAGGAGAATGACAACCATTTTAGTAAGAGGTTGGCTGGGAAATGAGGATCGGAGAAGAAAAGATGAGTTAGGGTTTAAAGAAAAAAAATAAAGAAGATCAATGGCTTTAAAGAAGAAATTAAAATATATGAGGTAAGATTGAGACAAAAAGGTACTTGCTAGAGAGGATGAGCTTGCCGGCAGAAGATTTATCTTGCTGGAAAAACAAAAACGAGCCGGCCGAGAAATCTACCAGAATTCGATCGGATAAGAGAATAAAAAGGAAAAAGGGTTAGGGTTTCAGCACTTTGGGGAATTCTCTTTTCTCTCTCAGCTCTCTCTGGAATTAGGAAAAGAAAACCTAGATTAAAATGGAAAATGAGGATTAAGTTGGTATTTATAGGAATTTTTGAGCATTGATATTGGCAGCAGTTTTGATAAGGCGCGCGGTTTGAGGGAAAAAAATGATGGATGCACCACCGAATTGTGTCCCATTATGGCTCTGATTCGTCTCTCACAGGATAAACTCACCCCAGTTTCAGGATAAGTTCACCCCCCTTCTGCAATTGCACTACGATATCGTCTCAGCTCGTTCGCTAGGCAAACACTCTCAGATTTCGACGAAATTTTAAAGAGACCTAAATGGGACCCTAACCTACCCTAGGAAGAAATTTGGGACACTAGATCAATAATATACTCAGGTTTTTATTCAAAATAAGGTGTAAAAGGGTTCGCTAAAAATGGGGTGTCTACACTGCTAAACTTACACTTCCTCTATTTTAATCCTTTGTGACAAGCAAATGCCAAAAGCATTCTGCTTCTAATAAAGCCACATGAGCAAAACTTTTATCATTGTCTATTTGTTATTCCGGATAGAACCTTTGGGCTATTAGCCTAGCCTTGTTTAAAGTTATTATACCATATTCAGCAAGTTTGTTTCTGCACACCCATTTAGTTCCTATGATAGGATAATCACTAGGTATTATACCACACACCCAAGTTTGTCTCAGACTGATTTAGGTCTTTTTGCATAGCCATCATCCAAAACTCATCTTGTTCAGCTTCTGGAATGTACTTTTGCACTGATTCAACGATGTTATAAAATGACATGCATGAGAGATAGAAAGTAAAAGTTTGGTGATTAATTACTTCTTTGGCATGCTTACCTATTGATATGATTGATCCGACTTATTGGGGCATTGTAGGGAAAGCATCGATACAGATATAAAATGACATGCAGGGAGACATAGATTCAACGATGTTAGATCCTACCCTCAATAGATCTAATCAATCGTTGGCTTTCTTGGTTATGATCAGACATTCATGAAACCTACTTATGTTCCTTATCCATTAACAATGCTAAGTATTTTAATTGGAGATTTGAAACTGTTTCTAAGATAAATACATTTATTATGAAAATAGTATTTTATGAAAAATCGAGCTACTCGATTAATTCATAATCTTGTTTTGGGGTGAATATTAAGGGAAATGAGTTATCTTCTTGCTTGGGATTAGACCTTATTAAGTGTAAGAGTTGAGATATTGTCGTGGCATCGTGTGTGACTAATTTAAATTTCTATGAAGTAAAATTATATAATCTTGTAAAATAGAAATTAATACGAACTGTGTGCAAGGTTCTTGACAAATACTTTTCGAAAATGGATATAATTTTCAAGGCACAACTTATTTATGATGGAAATGATTCTGATCAAGAATTTTATATGATAAAAACGTCCTTCACAAAAACTCTTTTTTTCTATAAAATGAAGGATATTTGCATATACATAACTAACTTTAAACAATTTAAGACACGCCAAAAGATTTTCTGGATCCTGATCTGATGTAATTTTTGGACGATATGATATTGGTCCAAATTAGATCCGGCGGATCCAACTATTGTGCCCATGTCTTGTAAAATGAACTTCAGACCTTTTGGATTTATCGGACCGTCTGGTTACAGACACCCCCTACTAAATTTGTGAAAATGGCATCCTAGAAGATAACACCATACAGATTATTTCACCACATTTCAATGCACGCCAATATCTTTGCCAGATATTGTTTGGTTGTCCGATTTATTAGTGACACTGAATGTATCGTCACTTTCGACGTCATTTTCCCTATATAACAAGGCCCCCTATTTACCTCGCATGCCAATATCTTTGCCAGATATTATTTGGATGTCAAATTTATTAGGGTCACTGAATCTAACCTCTATTTTGATATCATTTTCCCTGTATAACAGGGCCCCTTGCCCTACCTCTACCTAAGCCTTTTCTACTTTCTTTAGATATCCATCATGCCAAGGCTCCAAACAGAGCCTTTTTTCGTATCGTGGTCTATTGCCATCAATGTTAGAGAAGTTGAGAAGTTGTGGCAGGGCCCTTCTAATGATCCAACTCGAGAGATAGTCCTTGCCAAACGACATTATGGAATGGGTGATGTAGGAAAAAAAAAAGTGGGAATCAAGCAAGCAAGCTTGATTTCTGGTGGTCTACTTCCACGCAGGGTTGTCTTAGTCGGCAACTTGGAGGTAATCATAGAAAATTCATCCATTATTTGTGTTTGTATGTTTACTATATATCTATGTCTGTATGTGCGCACATGTGTGCTCATGCATTTACGAGTGCTTGTATGAAGAATTTTTTAAAGGGATTTTTATCTACAAGTATTTAATTTATAAAATATACTCCGCTTAGCCAAATTTAGCCAAAAAAGTAATATTTTGAAAGAAATCTAACAAGTATTTATTTTTGTTGCATGAATTAGACGAACTTGTTTTCTTCAACATGACCTTTTACGCTAAAAAGGCAACGTTTTCATCCAAAGATTTTGTTGTCGTAATCCTATGAAATTTTTTATATTTTTTTATTAAAAAAAATTGTATACATATGTGTCATGTTTCCAACAAAAGGGAAAAATAAGCGGCAAGTCCTACTGCAGCTTAAGAACTATGCCGCCAGGATGTGACTAGCATCGAACAAAGCCTCATCCCCTTATTACTAGGCATCAAGTGCGTTGGCTGTCGATGAAATTTTGTCAGCAGCAAAAATCCACACGGTTCTGAAAAGATCTAATCGACATTTAACTAATTAACATTGACATTTATTTGAAAATGTACAAGAAACTAGTTAGGGCATTTCAAATAATTTTTTCTTATAACGGGCAATGATCTGATATAAAACCCTAATATAAACTCTTATATAGAAAAATCCTAAACCCAAAAACTCTTACATGCGTAAGTTCATGAATTTACAAATTTTATTATAAATATCTAGTTTTATTTCTCAAAAGGGTATATCTTTTAAGACGAGAATCATTTTTATTAAGAAAAATTACCATGTATGAATTGAACCCATTGCTAATTCTGATGGTTATGATTTTCAGGGCACAACCAATTTATGTGCACGCTATTGCTAATTCTGATGTTTCATTTTCAGAGTTATTAATTTGGCCCAAGATGCCTGTTTTGCAGTTTTTGTCTTGGATAGGCTTTTTGCTACCCTTTTGACTTTAAAATCTCCTGGCTATTTATATATGACATGCCAGTAGTTGTGAAAAAATAAATATTTTTTCTATAAAGCTTCCACAAAATTGCAATATTAGATATTTCTAGATGTTCGGATATGATCTGATAATTTCAAGCGTCCGCAAATGGTTGTCTGTATCGGATTTGGTGCAAAACAACCGTTCAATCAAAATCGATTGATTGCAATTTCTCAAGATGTAATTTGGTGTGGACGACGTTTTATACTAAATCTTTCCTTGTCTAATGAAAGTTATAAAACCAATATGTGACAAGTTTTTATTAAATTTTTGGTCGATAAGTCTTGAAGATTGAGTTTATGAGCAGCTTTCATAAATCAATGGCAACTTTACAAATTATTTAGATCAATTATAACTGAATTCTTGTTAGGAGTTATGCGTGATGGATCTCTAAGAGTTGGCTTTCTAGCTTTTAATTGATTGTGTCGGTTTAATCGTAAGATGTAAGACCTCAAATTTCATTTAGAAGTATATAATAATTGTATCTTACCAGAGTAGATATTTAAGTTTACAATATTTAAACAAAATCTTAGTATGAAATATTCCAAACTGTTTAAATGTGAGCACAGTGGTAGTGGGATTCTTTAAAGTGGTATAAGTGGTGGGTGCAACCTTTGCGATACTAATAAGGGTGGGAAAGTATCATATTTTCACCGTGTAAACGGTGTCATCCATTCGTCCGGAAATGAACACCTGCCGATATATTTGTCCCTTTACTTACGTCTCCATGACTAACAGTATATTTGTAATTTTATTAAAAGGACAAAGTTATTCTTTTCATGAGAAATTAGTTATTATTGTATGATTGAACACTAAAAAATATGCATGTGACAATGTTTTTATTGAATTTGTTGTCTATTAGGCATGTAGATTTTAAGCTCAACAAAAATTTTATTAATCAAAGACAGATTTAATGATTTATAAACTAGGGTTTAAAAATTGTTGAAAAAAATAAAGTATAAAGAACTACAGAGAAGAAACAATTCAATTGTTGATTATCTTGTCTTTTATTAATTCCAGCGGACACGCCGGAAGTCCAATCCTTTGTTCTTCCATCCTGCTGGTAACCATTCCGGCCTCTCGGATGCAACACATCGGAGCTCTATCGGAGTCACTAGCAAATGTAGACTTCCCTCGCATGAGAGATTTTGATCATTAGCTGAAAGAGGTACAAATTGGAGCTCTATTATCGACGTAGTCACTGCCAAATGTATACTTCCCTCGCTAGAGAGATTTTGATCATTCGCCGTCAAAGGTACAAATTGGAGCTCTATTATCAACGGAGTCTGGCGAATGTATACTTCCCTCGATAGAGAGATTTTGATCATTGCTGAAAGTGCCATGGGCTGGCCGGTTGCCTTCATATGTTGCTAGTGCATCATATTCAGACAGATTTTGATCATTGCTGAAAGTGGCATGGGCCGGTTGCCTTCATATGTTGCCAGTGCATCATATTCGGACAGATTTTGATCATTGCTGAAAGTGGCATTGGTAGGTTGCCTTCATATGTTGTCAGTGCATCATATTCGGACAGATTTTGATCATTGCTGAAAGTGGCATAGGCCGGTTGCCTTCATATGTTGCCAGTGCATCATATTCGGACACGTGGTCCGTCAACAATATGTTACCTACCCTTTCTATGTCTTCTTCATCTACTTCTTCACTGGTGTCCTCTACTAACATAGATTTAAGCGCTTTCTGATCCTTCGATTATGAGACTGCATCATATTTGGGCTTATGAGGGCTTATGTAATCTCTTATTGAATCGTTTGCTTATTGCTCTTCCGTGGACGTAACCGATACCATACAGGTTGAACCACGTAAATCTGTGTGTTCTGAGTGTGTGTAAATTTTTCACTGATCTTTGCATATCGTTATTCTGCTGCGTTGTTAATTCCTAAAAGTAAGTATCGGGCTTAGTAGGATTTCCTGAGTGAGTAGACTTTTACTTTTCCAAATTTTCTAATAAAGAGAGGGGCAGTGGACTAAAATGAACATTGTTCGAATGTGGAGAGAGTTTTAAAGGGGGAGATGAGGTGAGAAAAGACTCTTAGTTAGGTTTCAATGTAAATGAACTTGTGGTCACGTTTTGCGGAGAATCCACAGTATATTTTTCAGAGAGATTTGCTAGCGCCCATTGCAGAAGGCATTTTGCAGATGGCTGTTGCATGAGTGCAGATACGTTGGAACTGAATACAAAATCTGCTAAAAATTGAGCCTGTGTGGCTGCTCTCAAATGCAACAGCCCATCCGCAAAATGCCTTCTGCGATGGACGCTAGCAAATCCCGTGCTAGATGATGGTGAGATCAGGATCATTGATTATGTTGGCTGACCATTAGATTCATCCGGGTCAACTATAACCGTTTGATCCTGACAAAAAAATTTCCATCGGTCGCAGGTTTTAAGCCTTAAGGCTAGGATCATCTGACCGCGCTGTCTGACTATATTTATGACCTAAATGGTAATGGTTTGATCCTGACCAAAAAAGAAAAATGATTCTCTTTTACAGGTAAAAGTCCGGGGAACGCTATATGGACTAAGCTAGTCCCCTAATGATGGGCTTGGGATGACTCCTTCATCGCCCTTACAATGAGGAAGGGAACCTAAGGTTTAAGGGTCATAAAAAAACTAAGTATGTCTACTATACAAAAGAGGGGAGCGCTACTTGGACTGAGCGAGTCCCCTAAAGATGGGCTTGGGCTAACGCCTTCATCGCCCTTACCATGAATGGAGATGAATACACAAAGAAATCTTGGAAGAATCAACATAGGCCTATCATATGAAGAAATAAGATTATAATCCTTAGTACTTTCTGCTTTCTTTGTCAATTTTTAAATATAGCCTAAATTGTGTAACAATAACATCAACCCTATATAACTTTTTTATTGAAAACAAGAAGATGCTGAAATATCTAATGAGTATATGAGTTCATTCAACTATCCATTGAAGTTTCACCTAACTGTAGAAACAAAAGATCATGTTCTTTTTATATGAGTGAAAGATATATTCTTTAAGCTGTTAGAATTTCACTTGAACTGTACAATATATATATATATATATATATATATATATATATATATATATATATGAGGAAAGTGTTGGTGAGCTTAAGCTCACCAAACTTATGGTGAGCTTAAGCGCCCCAATCACATGGGTCCCACATTTTCTGTGGTGATCCAAACCATTCATTTGCAAGGCCCTATCATAGATAGGGTGTGTACCAAAAATCAGCTCCATAGGATCATCCTAACCCCTCCATTTGTGGAGGACAAAAATGGGCAGATTTGTGGACAAATAATGTCTGTCCATTTTGACCTCCACAAATGGATGGGTTAGGATGATCCTATGGAGCTGATTTTTGATACACACCCCATCTATGTAAGGGCCCTTCAAATGAATGCTTTGGATCATCCTAACAAAGTAGGCCGCAATGTGATTGGGCGCTTAAGCTCACCATAAGTTTGGTGAGCTTAAGCTCACCAACACTTTCCTCTCTCTCTCTCTCTCTCTCTCTCTCTCTCTCTATATATATATATATATATATATATATATATATATATATATTAACCCGGAAATGAGCCACCTGACTCATTTACATTAGCTTTTCTGAGTGACATAACCATTAGCAAATTATCAAACAGACTCGAATATAAACCACACCTTTATCACAATCATAATAAGCATCAACTCATTAAATTCATCTCAACTACAACAATATCTCCACAAACTAATCAAGGGAAAGATACCTTATCTCCTCAATGATTCAAATTACATTTATCTCTTTGAAAACACACAATTATGCATAACAGACCTTAACAGGTAACTAATTTATTCAAGGACGTAAAATTTATCTAAAAGGGACTATTAATATCCTATACAAAAGGAAGTATATACACAGTACCAATAAAGATCCATCAACTCAACAAATCCAAAAATATGAGAACGATCAGATTAGTTCAATACATATCTGTTATCATTTAAAGCATGTATTTGTTAGGAAAACCACCAAATTTATAAACCTGCTAAAGTAAAAGTAACCAAAGATAGCAGCTAAAGCATTTTTCATCCTCTTTTTTTTAATATATATATGAAAAACCAACTCCAAATACATGTAGCATGTAACAATACAAATAGCGAAGCAAGGTGTATTCTAAAGATGCTAAAACAGAAAAATGATGTAGCAGTGTATGGCCTTTAGATGAATGTGTTTGAAGATAACAATTAAGCCGAGTGTTAATTGCTGACCATGATAATATTCATCTTTTTATTAAGTGGAATGTTGATTATGTGATGGGCGTAGTATATGCTTGAACTGACTATAAAAGATTTTTTTAAGCATAGAATGGTGTAGTAATATTACTCACATATCATGGCGCAAACATCTTTTTCTTAACAATACTCCATAGAAATCTGAGTCATGTATAATTATATTATGCCAAACCAATTTTATTTTAGGAATAAGTGAATGCTCCTTAAATTTTAAATAGAAAGATCTCATTAGACACAATTAATAAAACAAGTATATACCGGCATAAACTTCATACTTTTACCCTATTTAATCTAAAGCTAAAAGGATCAGGCAATACAAAAACTACATATATGACGACACAATTTCAGCTTAAATATTGGCATGTAAGCACTAAGGTTCAACATTATAAAATAAATGAGACCAAGAAGTTATTACAGCTCTGTAAACTCTATTACAACAACAAGAAAATAACACGAAGCATCAAATGGGCATGAAACAGAGGACACAATGCCCATTTTTTTATGAGACTACCACCACGAAGAACGTACATTCAAACATGGCCATGCTCTTGTCAACAACAAAAAGGATAAATTCCTATAATTATTACCATGTCTTAAAAGGATAAACTGCTATGCGCACAACCATATCTTATAGATTACTTCAAGATGGTATCCTAAACTATCAAGAAAGAGATGTAGCAAGCAAGCAATAACAACTCCATTCCATACAACCCCTACAACTAATTTAATGTCATGAGCTAGAACAAAACAGGGGCTGAACCAAGACAGGGGCTAAAATTGGGAATGCAAAAATTTCATCAATTGGTTTAGGCTGCAAGGGCTGTACCAAGATAGGGCTGAAACAGGAACTACAAAAGTTTTATCAATTGGTTGAAGATACAAGGACGGATACACATAACTCAGGAACTGATGCATGAACCGGTGCAAGAGCTGTTACATGAACTGATTTCTCACTAAAATGGTATATGTAATGCAAGCTATAGAGCACCTATAGGACTGTTCGGGAAAAGAAATGCATGCTCATCCATCATGAAGTATGTATCAGTAACTTATAATTTTCTTCTTTTATAGAGCGAGTGCATAACCATAACTATACGCTTACTTTTAACTACTTTGCTTCCTAATAAGCTCCTTTCATCATCAACACAGATATCTAGAACATGATTTTTACTTCCAAATAGACAAAATCCATGTTAAAATTATGCATATAATAAAATCACGTTTGTGCTAACACCACTTCCTCAAAAGTCACACTGGAAAAGTATTTAAATCCACGAGTAATTAGACATAACAAGCCTGTCATGTCTACCATAACAAGACCAATAGAATTCATTATCCTATACAAAGACACCTTTTAAAATTAAACTAACAACCCATTATGAAAATCATCACCATAATCACTCCTTGTTTTCTTTAAACATGCATTCCAAGGCTCGACTTCACCCCCAAACATTGTATATTTTCTTTTGGTGCAAACATCAACTCCCCATAACTCCTACAGATCCCTTAACAAGCTAATAAGTGACACTCAAAAGGACAAACAAGATATGTGTAGTTATCAGGTATGGTAATAGAAATATCCACATGCAAGAATATTACTATGGGTGCTGCCCTGCTAGTGTTTTGGGATAAAGGAAATCTTGGCTTTTGGAAGGTTCACATAGAGTCCTCCTAATTTCTAAATGTGAGGTCCACTATATCAGTGTTACTATTAGATAATGTGAATGATGAGAGTTAATGACTATCCACAGACGAATTACAATGAAGGCCCTGAATGAACAATGCCATCACCAAAATGCTAGTGTACAGACCACTTCTATGTACATTCTTTAAAAAAATAATATCCACAGAACATAGCATATGTATGATAAGAGTAGACTTTATTAATCTTATTAGTGAGGCATTGAATCAGTTAAAAAAAAAATCTGGATGAAACATATCATCAAGGAAGTTGGAACCCAATACTGGACATGAAGAGAAAATGCTTGAAGGAGCGATGTCCAATAACTCAAATACAAACCAAACAATATGGAAGCCAACAACGAATGACATTTTCAATGTCAAAAGTGTATGGGAGAATATCAGAGTTCAGCACATGCAGTTAATAAGCATGACAGTGTCAAGTATTGATAAATTGGAAGACTAGTGTGGTCACTGCCCTATTTTAACACTCCTACCCAGCCCACCTCAAATTTCACCACCAAATGGCCAAGAAAAACATTTGAAACTACTAAACTTCATATCACTACCATCCCCATTATATCATTACAGCCCAATAAAATCCTTAATAAAAAAAATGAAGACAAGAGTGACAAGTTAATCTCATGACACAACAAGACTTAGCTGGAGCTAAAATCCGAAGCATGGAAAGTAGATAGTGTAGCGCCTATATCAGTAACTAAGCGGACAGGCATAAACATTACCACTCCTATTATCCACATCAATATGCAATATCAAATCAACTTAAAAAAAATTACAAAAAGGTTGCTACCTTTCTTTATAAGATTAAGAGAAAAGAATAAAGATAAAATTCTTGAACTCAAACAAGTATACTTGACAGATTCATATGCACAATACAAAATTTAAAAAGGAAAAGAAAGTTACCTGATGAAGATGTGATCTGCTAGTTTATAGCTGAAATTGAGAAAATCTCTTCTAAAAAATGATTTTGATTTGTGAGCTTGAATATAAATTTCTCAACCGCTCTCCTTTTTCTCTATCTTTTTCCAATCAAAACATTCGGATTTACTCAGAATTCACAATTTCCACAGACAATAACAGTTTCAAACAGCTCCGATCATATCTGCTAAGGTTAGGGTCTCAACAAACACAGATAGAAAGAAATAACATGAAAGTCCTGAAAGTATCAAGTGTATTAAAGAGAATGATGACCATTTTAGTAAGAGGATGGCCGGGAAATGAGGATCAGAGAAGAAAAGAGGAGTTATGGTTTAAAGAAAGAAAACAGAGAAGATCAATGGATTTAACGAAGAAATTAAAAGATACGAGGTAAGTTTGAGACAAAAAGGTACTCGCCGGAGAGGATGAACTTGCCGGCCGAAGATTTATCTTGCCAGAAAAACAAAAACTAGCCGGCCGAAAAATCTACCGGAATTCTATCGAATAAGATAATAAAAAGGAAAAAGGGTTAGAGTTTCAGCAATTTGGGGAATTCTCTTTTCTCTCTCAGCTCTCTCCGGAATTAGGAAAAGAAAACCTAGATTAAAATGGAAAATGAGGATTAAGTTGGTATTTATAGGAATTTTTTAGAATTGACATTGGCACCACTTTTGATAAGGCGGGCGGTTTGAGAGAAACAACTGATGGGTGCACCACCGAATTGGGTCCCATTATGGCCCCGATTCGTCTCTCACAGGATAAACTCACCCCCGTTTCAGGATAAGTTCACCCCCCTTCTGCAATTGCACTACGATACCGTCTCAGCTCGTTCGCTAGGCAAACATGCTCGGATTTCGACGAAATTTTAAAGGGACCTAAATGGGACCCTAACCTACCCTAGGAAGAAATTTGGGAGAGTAGATCATTAATCTACTCGGGTTTTTATTCAAAATAAGGTGTAAAAGGGTTCAGTCAAAATAGGGTGTCTACACTGCTCAACTTACACTTCCTCTGTTTTAATCCTTTGTGACAAGGAAATGCCAAAAGCATTCTGGCTTCTAATAGAGCCACATGAGCAAAACTTTTATCATTGTCTATTCGTTATTCCTGATAGAACCCTTGGGCTATTAGCCTAGCCTTGTTTAAAGTTATTATACCATATTCATCAAGTTTGTTTTTGCACACACCATTTAGTTCCTATGATAGGATGATCACTAGGTCTAGGTACCAACTTCTATACTTTATTTGTCTCATAACGATTTAGCTCATTTTGCATAGCCATCATCCAAAACTCATCTTGTTCAGCTTCTCGAATGCATTTTTGCACTGATTCAACGATGTTATAAACTGACATGCATGAGAGATAGAAAGTAAAGGTTTGGTGATTAATTACTTCTTTGGCATGCTTACCTATTGATATGATTGATCCGACTTATTGGGGCATTGTAGGGAAAGCATCGATACAGATATAAAATGACATGCAGGGAGAGATAGATTCAATGATGTTAGATCCTAACCTCAATAGATCAAATCAATCGTTGACTTTCTTGGTTATCATCAGACATTCATGAAACCTACTTATGTTCCTTATCCATTGACAATGCTAAGTATTTTAATTGGAGATTTGCAAACTGTTTCTAAGATAAATACATTTATTTTGAAAACAATATTTTATGAAATATCGAGCTACTCGATTAATTGATAATCTTGTTTTGGGGAGAATATTTAGGGAAATGAGTTATCTTCTTGCTTTGGATTAGACCTTATTTCGTGTAAGAGTTGAGATATTGTCGTGACATCATGTGTGACTAATTTAAACTTCTATGAAGCAAAAATATATAATCTTGTAAAATAGAAATTAATACGAACTGCGTGCAAGGTCCTTGACAACTACTTTTCGAAAATGGATATAAGTTTCAGGGCACAACTTATTTATGATGGAAAATGATTCTGATCAAGAATCTTATATGATAAAAAGGTCATTCAGAATTACTCCTTTTTTTTGCTTTAAAATGAAGGATATTTGCATATACATAACTAACTTTAAACAATTTAAGACACGCCAAATGATTTTCTGGATCTTGATCTGATGTAATTTTTGGTTGATATGATATTGGTCCAAATTAGATCCGACGGATCCAACTATTGTGCCCATGTCTTCTAAAATGAAGTTGACACCTTTTGGATTTATCGGACCGTCTGGTTACAGACACCACTTACTAAATTTGTGAAAATGGCATCCTAGAAGATAACACCATACAGATTATTTCACCACGTTTCAATGCACGCCAATATCTTTGCCAGATATTGTTTGGTTGTCCGATTTATTAGTGCCACTGAATGTATCGTCACTTTTGCCGTCATTTTCCCTATATAACAAGGCCTCCTATTTACCTCGCACGCCAATATATTTGCCAGATATTATTTGGTTGTCAAATTTATTAGGGTCACTGAATCTAACCTCAATTTCGATATCATTTTCCCTATATAACAAGGCCCCTTGCCCTACCTCTACCTAAGCCTTTTCTACTTTCTTTAGATATCCGTCATGCCAAGGCTCCAAACCAAGCATTTTTTTGTATCGTGGTCTATTGCCATCAATGTTAGAGAAGTTGAGAAGTTGTGGCAGGGCCCTTCTATACGAGGTTCTTCTAATGATCCAACTCGAGAGATAGTCCTTGCCAAATGACATTATGGAATGGGTGATGTGGGAAAAGAAAATGTGGGAATCTCGCAAGCAAGCTTGATTTCTGGTGGTCTACTTCCACGCAGGGTTGTCTTAGTCGGCAACTTGGAGGTAATCATAGAAAATTCATCCATTATTTGTGTTTGTATGTTTACGTATATATCTATGTCTGTATGTGCGCACATGTGTGCTCATGCATTTACGTGTGCTTGTTTGAAGAATTTTTGATAGGGATTTTTATCTACAAGTATTTAATTTATAAAATATACTCCGCTTAGCCAATGTTAATATAATTTAGCCACAAAAGTAATTTTTTGATAGAAATCTAACAAGTATTTATTTTTGTTGCATGAAGTAGACGAACTTGTTTTCTTCAACATGACCTTTTGAGTAATGCTAAAAAGGCAATGTTTTCATCCAAAGATTTTGTTGTCGTAATCCTATGAATTTTTTTATCTTTTTTTATTAAAAAAAATTGTATACATATGCGTCATGTTTCCAACAGAAGGGAAAAATAAGCGGCAAGTCCTACTGCCGCCTAAGAACTATGCTGCCAGGATGTGACTAGCATCAAACAAACCCTCATCCCCTTATTACTAGGCATCAAGTCGGTAGGTTGTCCATCAAATTTTCTTAGAAGCAAAACTCCAGACAGTTCTGAAAAGATCTAATCGACATGTAATTAATTAACATTGACATTTATTTGAAAATGTACAACATTATTTTTTATACTCTACAATTTGGAGTTTTATAGGTAAGAAACCTTTTACAAGAAACTAGTTACGGCATTTCAAATAAATTTTTCTTATAAAGGGCAATGATCTGATATAAAACCCTAATATAAACTCTTATATAGAAAAATCCTAAACGCTGAATCTCTTACATGCATAAGTTCATAAATTTACAAATTTTATTATAAATATCTAGTTTTATTTCTCAAAAGCTTATATCTTTTAAGACGAGAATCATTTTTAATAATAAAAATTACCACGTATGAATTGAACCCATTGCCTCTTGTACGCCGATCATGTCCATGATGGTTTTGATTTTCAGGGCACAACCTATTTATGGACCAGCCCAACAAATTATTAGTTTGGATCATCCTATGAAGTGGGTCAAATTGTACTTTTTGGAAATAATTAGGCCACAAACCATATATAATCTCATGTGAGACAACCTCGAGATATAATTTCCCATTTTTTAATTAACAGAAAAAGGTTATAATATAATCACCAATGAAAAATATGCGTCGACACCATAAAACTCCTTGTGTTTGGATCCTCGTAAAAGAAAATTTTGAAAGTTTATATTCTGTATGAAAAAATATTCTATAGAAAATAAAATGCATTTTTTTTTATTTTTTACTTAGAAAATCTTTAAAATCATAAGAGTGTTGTTCGTAAATTATTGAAAAAAACATTTATTTACTTGTTTATTACAATTCTTAATTTTGATTGCATGGAGACTATTTAAAGCTTTGGAGAATCCCTTCAATGTGTTTATTGGGATCGTCCACCTCACCTCCTGGGGTGTAGGATCTAATTGTTTCGGTTGTTTTCTTAAAGAAAATAAATATTTGGATTTGAAGGCAACGATTATGTGCACGCTATTTGTCACACCCCGTCCCCACTGTGTAGATATTGTCCGGTTCTGGGTCATCTACCCTCCCCGGTTTTGTTTTCCAGCAGCACTAACCGTGCCCAACCCACTCCGCGAGGCTCGCCCCTTGGAGATGGTGAAAACGCGTATTGCTAATTTTGAGGTTTCGTTTTCAGAGTTATTAATTTGGCCCAAGATACTTGTTTTTCAGTTTTTGTCTTGGATAGGCTTTTGCTACCCCTTTGACTTTAAAATCTCCTGGCTATTTATATATTATATGCCAGTAGTTGGGATAAATAAAATATTTTGTTTATAAAGCTTCCGCAAAATTACAATATTAGATATTTCTAGATGTTCGGATATGATCTGATAATTTCAAGTGTCCGCAAATGGTTGTATGTATCGGATTAGGTGCAAAACAGCCGTTCAATCAAAATCGATTGATTGCAATTTCTCAAGATGTAATTTGGTGTGGACGACGTTTTATACTTAATCTTTCCTTGTCTAATGAAAGTTATAAAACTAATATGTGACAAGTTTTATTAAATTTTTTGTCGATAAGTCTTGAAGATTTAGTTTATGAGCAGCTTTGATAAATCAATTCAATTGTTGTGATACTAATAAGGGTGGGAAAGTATCATATTTTGTAATTTTATTAAAAGGACAAAGTTATTCTTTTCATGAGAAATTAGTTATTATTGTATGATTGAACACCAACAAACATGGATGTGAAAATGTTTTTATTGAATTTGTTGACTATTAGGCATGTAGATTTTAGCTCAACATAATTTTTTATTAATCAAAGACAGCTTTAATGATTTATAAACTAGGGTTTAAAAATTGTTGAAAAAAATAAAGTATAAAGAACTACAGAGAAGAAACAATTCAACCGTTGATTATCTTGTCTTTCATTAATTCCAGCGGACGCACCGGAAGTCCAATCCTTTGTTCTTCCATCCTGCCGGCAACCATTCCGGCCTCTCGGATCCAAGACATTGGACCTCTATCGGAGTCGCTAGCGAATGTAGACTTCCCTCGCACGAGAGATTTTGATCATTCGCCGAAAGAGGTACAAATTGGAGCTCTATTATTGACGTAGTCACTGGCGAATGTATACTTCCCTCGCTAGAGAATTTTTTATCGTTTGCCGTAAAAGGTACAAATTGGAGCTCTATTATCGGCGGAGTCACTGGCGAATGTATACTTCCCTCGATAGAGAGATTTTGATCATTGCTGAAAGTGGCATGGGCCTGTTGCCTTCATATGTTGCCAGTGCATCATATTCGGACAGATTTTGATCATTGCTGAAAGTGGCATGGGCCGGTTGCCTTCATATGTTGCCAGTGCATCATGTTCAAACAGATTTTGATCATTGCTGAGAGTGGCATGGGCAACCCGGTTGCCTTCATATGCTACCTGTGCATCATATTCGAATGCGTGGTTCATCAACAATATGTTAGCTTCCCTTTCTATGTCTTCTTCACTTACTACTTCACTGGTGTCCTCTACTAACATAGATTCAAGCGCTTTCTGATCCTTCAAGTCTGAAACTGGTTCATATTTGGGCTTATGTAATCTCTTATCTAGAATATTGGCATCGTTGGCTTATCGCTCTTCCGTGGACGTAGCTGATACCATACTGGTTGAACCACGTAAATCTGTGTGTTCTGAGTGTATGTAAATTTTTTGCTTATCTTTTGCATATCGTTATTCTGATGCATTGTTAATTCCTAAAAGTATCGGGTTTAGTAGGATTTCTTGACTGAGTAGACTTTTAGTTTTCCAATTTTTCTAATAGAGAGAGAGGCAGTGGAGTAAAATGAACACTATATGAATGTGGAGAGAGTTTTGAAGGCAGAGATGAGATGTGAAAAGACTCTTGGTTACGTTTCAATGTAAATGAACATGTGGTCACGTTTTCCGGAGAATCCATAGTATATTTTTCAGAGAGATTTGCTAGCGTCCATTGCAGAAGGCATTTTGCAGATGGGCTGTTGCATGAGTGCAGATACCTCCTAAATGAATACAAAATCTGCTAAAAAGTTAGTCTGTGTGGCTGCTCTCAAATGCAACAGCCCATCCGCGAAATGCCTTCTGCGATGGGCGCTAGCAATCCCATGCTAGATTATGGTAAGAACAGGATCATTGATTCCGTTGGCTCAGCACTATAATGGTGGGATAGTATTATCCATAAAATTCCATGTACTGTTACTCGAATAAGGGCGTGATAGTACTATCCACTCGCTGCATAAAATCAGGTTGAGTTCAGGTTGAATCCAATTCATTTTACAATGAATGCTGATGCAGGAGCACATTTGGTGGAAAATGGACCCCATGGATGGATCATCCAAAGTGGGCCTACAATTAAATTTCCTTTTCTTAATATCGTCAACGGTTGGCTCTAGACCGGTCTGGAGGAATTTTCCTCTATCCCTTGCTAATAGTCTAATAGCAAGGGGTTTGGAAATATCAATTTCCTTTTGAAAATAAAAAATAAACATGGAATTGATATTTCCACACCCCTTGCTGTTAGAGGGGTTGGAGGAAGTTCCTCCAGAGCTGTCTTGAGCCAAGTATTTTTGAAAACATATACATTATTGGAAGTTAGGGTAAATGACTGGTTTGATTTTTCAGGCTAGGGGAGATTCAAAGCAAGGACTATCAGATGGCCGATTGAGATCAGTCAAAGGTCGGGTTGCATGTGCCATTACGGTTGTGCCTCAGTGTATTATATGATAAATTGAAGTTACTCTTCATTGTATTATAGTATAATAAATACCGTTTTGTTTGCTCGAATTGTAACAAAATTATAATGTCTCCTCAAGATATCTAATAAATAGGTATCTCTTCCTCCTGGTTTGTATAATTTTTCCATCTCATCCTTCTAACATACACTAGGCATCAGGAGACTCTTAAATGTTAAATACATTCTTGCTTACTTTTCATATCTTGTATGGTGTCTATAGGTGAAAATTTTTAGAAGCAAAGAATGAAAATTTCTCTCCTGCCCATTATTTCCATGGGGAAAGTATTTATATACAAAAAACGAAATTTATACACGTTTTGATAAGACATAAAAATACAAAGGAATCTTAGCTAATATGGAGATATCCATATTGTTAGAATGTTCAAACTATACAGTGACTGTGCTAAGTATTGGAGGTGTCCCATATTAGTAGGTGATTTTGACTATATACCAATTTAGCAAGAAATGTGAGAGAGACGGGCATCAATCAATTTCTGATTTTGATTGACTTCAATTTCTCCCTTAACACAGCTCCGCAATTGAAACAGTGGAGAAATGGTTGTGAGCTTGTCCTGTAGCATTAAGAACTGTTGTGTGCTAAGAGCTAGGCTTGGTGAGTGTATCGGCAAATTGATCAGCACTCAAAATAAAGTGGACATCAAGCTCCCACTTGCAAACTTTATCGGGTACAAAATGAAAATCAATCTTGACGTGTTTGGTATGAATGTGGATGACTGGATTGTAGGGCTGGCAACGGGGCGGGTCGGGGCCGGATGTTGGGGTCCCCTACTCCTTCCCCTCTGCGGGGAATTTTCCCCCTCCCCTTCCCCTCCCCATTGCGGGGATGATGGGGAATCCCCCTCCCCTCCCCACGGGGAATATTTAATCCCCTTCCCCTTCCCCGCCCCGCATCCTTGGGGGACAATCACTTTACTTTCTCACTTTACTTTGTTAAATGTTAGGTTTAAAACTAAAGATTTGCTAGGGACAATCACTTCAGGCATGTTGCGGCTTGGCTGTTGCATGTGAGAGTAGCCACACAACCCACATAGGCTAAGATTTTGTCTTATTCATTTTATTAACATGGGGACAAAGGTGGTTGCTCTCAGATTCATTTAATTGATCAATAGTCCCTAGCAGATCCCTAATTCCGAATCCCACTTGCCAAAAAGTACTGTACGTGCCACACCATAGGAAGATCCAAACCGTCCATTTTATGGGCACACCATAATACCATAGGCATAAGATGATCCAAGCCTTCCACTTGATGGGCACATTGTAGGATAATCCAAACTGTCTATTTGATGGGCCACAACGTAAATATGTTGTGGCCCAAAAATCATTTCCATAGGATAATCCCAACCCTCTGATCTATAGAGGAATTGCATATTATGGTACCTTCTATAGATCGGAGGGTTGCAATCATCCTATGGAAATGATTTTTGGGCCGCAATCTATTTACGTTGTGGCCCATCAAATGGACGGTTTGGATCATCCTATGGTGTAGCCCATACATTACTTTTTGAAAAATAATGGACTATACGAGCGCACACCATATAAAATCTCATCACTCATCAGAGAGATGTTGCCTTTATTTGGGGGAGGGAGATTTTGAAAGAATTTAATGTTGCCTTACAGTGAGGGTTCGATGGAGAGATTTTAGGGATTTCTAAGGGTAATATACTAATATAATGAGGGACAATGCCCAATGGATTATAGGTAAAAGAAAACATAAAAAGCTATTTCAGGGACAAAACTGTACTAATGGAAATTATGAAAATTTTGGGGGAATCTTGTAGATATGTTTTGATCCAAGGGGTTTCTAGTAGTTTTCCCAAAAAAAAAAACACTTAAAAAAATACAAGAAAAAAATGACATTAATGCGGGGCGGGGCGAACTCCATCCCCTTCTCCTCCCCTTCCCCGCACCGGGGTATTTTTTAAATCCCCTTCCCCTTCCCCTTCCCCACTCAAATCGGGGAATCCCCTCCCCAAGCGGGGCAGGGCGGATCCCCGCTTTTCCGGGTGAAATTGCCAGCCCTACTGGATTGGTTGAGAGATAGATCGCGCCAATGTTGTCACACCATAAAGTGGGAGGACGAGGTAAAGGATACCGAGCTCATGAAGAAGTGATTGTTCTAAGGATATTTCGGTAGATGTGTTTGCAAGAGCTTTATACTCTGCTTCTGTGCTACAGCAGGTGAACGTTTGATGCTAGCGGGAACTCCAGGAAATAATCATAGAACCGAAGTATATACAATAGCTGCAATTGGACTTACAATCATTAGGACATCCTGCTCAGTCAGCACCTGATGCAGTGCCAACATGATAGCCACAACATACCTAGGTGGATTTGGTGGAGTTCCAAGGTTCATTCCCGCATTAAAGCTTCTGACCGATTTTCAACAAAGCTTTTGGGATATTAAATAAACTACAAAGTTGTAGGTCTCTTTGAGATCTTTCCAACAAGTATTTGGGCTTGAAAATTGGACAAATGGTTAGAAAGTTATGGCAGTTTTAGTGGAATGTGTTTGTGGGTTCCCAAAACAGTCCAAGTAAGTGAGTTCCAATGCAATTAATGCTATTTAAGTCCCTAAGTTAGCTAGTGGAGAAGGTTGAACGAATTTTCTTTGGTTTTCTTTTATTTAAAGCGTTACAAACCATCTTTAGGGGGGATTTTGGATTTTGATAAACTTATGTAATTGATGGAATTTCAATGGGGTTGAGCTTTGCTCCCATTTTCTTCTTCTTCTCTTGTTGTGTTCTTGAGTTCTATTTTTGTTCTCCTTCCCTCTTAAGCACCCGCATTATCGGTATCAGAGGCAACATTACTCTCTAAGGCTATCTTCGATTTGATTTTCATGGCGGCACGAAGAGGTAGCGGAAGGCGTGGTAACGAAATGATGAAAAATTTGAGAGATGAGAGAGATGATGAACTTCAAGCACTTCGAAGACAAGTTGAGCAACTTACCATGCGACTTGAATGCCAAGAGGCTCGTAGTGAGCGTAGTGGATCAAGCCGTGGAGGTTCTAGTGATGAGTCCGTTGTGAATCCCTTCGCCAATACTCGTGAGGAGGCTAGGTTGGGAAGGTTTTATCGTGATTTCGACACCGTCAAGATTGACTTGCCGGAGTTTCATGGTCGTCTACAATCCGAAGGGTTTCTTGAATGGCAGTGCCATTGAGAAGTTCTTTGATTACAAGGAGACACCCGAAAGCCAACGGGTGACGCTTGTGGCTATAAGGCTTTGTGGCTGTGCTTCAACATGGTGGGATAAAGTTCAAGAAATGAGAATCCGCAAAGGAAAGCATAAGATTTCTTCTTGGGACAAAATAAAGTCAAGGCTTATGGAGAAATTTCTTCCGTTGGATTTTTTCCAAGTTATATTTTCTCAATTCAACAACCTACGCCAAGAATCCAAGAGTGTGTTGGACTACACCGAAGAATTCTACAAACTCATGTCTCGTAATGATATTCAAGAGGGTGAAGATAAACTTGTGGCAAGCTATGTTGATGGTTTGAAGTTTTCTATTCGTGATGAAGTGGAAACGCATCGATCATTGAGCGTCAATGATGCTTATCAACTAGCCTTGAAGGTGGAGGCTAAGCTTCCTCGTCATGGTGCTAGGAAGTTTGTTGATGTTCGTAGGCTCTATACTTCTTCCGAAGGTGAATCTTCACACGGTGGAGGTGCAAAGTCAAGGTCCAAATATTTCAACCAAAATTCTAAAAAATTAGTCCCTACACATCTAGTTGGAAATCAGCCCAATCGTCCCAACAACCCAAATACTTGTTTCAAGTGTGGTCAAGTTGGCCATCATTTCAAAGATTGTCCAAAGAGGCAAATAGTGGCCTTCGGTGATTAAAAAACTAATGAGGATCTTGTTGACGATTACAACATGGACGATTCACTTCATCCCATATATGATGAGGAAGATGATATACAACATGAAGAAATCGAATCCGAAGAAAGAGAAAGTTTCGTGATACAAAGAGTACTTGCTAGAGCAAAGGTTGAATCCGAGGATGATTGCCTTCGCTCCAATATTTTCAAGACTCAATGCAAATCTCAGGACAAGGTTTTGTAGACACCCAAGTCAAGGCGGTACTAATGAAAGGTGTCGCGAGGAAGAACCTTATGATGAGTCCCATAGCCCCAGTTTGGTTTCTGTCAATCTCTCTTTAAGCTATTTTCAAAAAGAAAGGATTTTCGAAAGATGTTTTTACAACCGGAAAGCCTGTTTTTACACTGCATCCGCCTTTTACGGTATAAACCGGTAAACCTGTTTTCACACGGCATTTCAATCGATAAAATAACTTTGAGTAAAAAACTTTTGTTTTTACCCAAAGGACACTTCGTTTCCTGAAAGCAAACGATATTAGATTCATCGGAAACTCTCCAGAATGAGGAATCCAATGGATCTGACAGCATGTGATTCAGAATTCAATCGAAGAAGTTACAAACATTCGAAACTTAAAAAATTTCATTTTTTTAGATGGGAAAAAGACAGAATTGCCCGCCAACCGAAATATGATGTCACTTGGGTGTCACCCAATTTTGTTGGGGGCGAAATTCAATTTCGCTCCTATCGAAATTGGGTTGAAATGACAAGAAAATAACCCCCCCCCCCCGCAATTTCACCCCCCTCTGGTATTCCCAATCCAAACCTCTGCTGAATTTCCAGAAAAAACCCTAGTTTACTTGTTTCTAGAAGAGAGAAAGTAGAGAAAATCTAGGTAGCTGGCATCGGGCGTCGGCATTCTGCAGAAATTCTGAAGGTTTGGAGCGACATCCTCTAAATAGCACCGTTGTTCTATCGAATTTCGGAGAACCACGAGCTAATAACGCTGTTGTTCTGCCAAAATCTCGGCAAACCCGAAGCCCTTTTGTCAGAATAGCGCCGTTATGCCACCGATTCTCCGACAAACCCTAAACCTCTTCGTCAACACACCGCTGTTGCACTGCCGAATTTCGGAGAACTCAAGGCCCTATTATCTAAAAAACGTTCGTTCTTCTGTCGAAATCTCGGCAAAACCCGAAGTCCCTTCGTCAACACAACGACTTTACGCCGCCGAAATCTCCACAATTTCGGAACCCTATCTTTTCATAATAGTGCAGTTACTCTGCCTATTTGTCTTCTGATTCTGGTAAATTTACATTTATTTATCAGGTTTATGTAATTTCCTTTACAAAGTAAGGTACGAGGTGGTGACATCATAAAATCTCCAGCTCACATTGCCCTCAGAACTTATGATATAAATCCCTCTACCTTTCTTTTACTTCCCGCATTGTCTTTTCCGTTAGATTTCAGTTAACTTGATTATGATCACTTGGGGACTCATGTAACAGCATACGATCTCAATCAGGATAACTACTGCTTATTTTTGGTCCTTTTGTAAATTCACTTTATTTACATCCTGGAATTAAGCGTAATCTAAGTAAAGGATAAAAAGATAAGTTAACCGGGTTAAATGCTTTGAAAAATGCCAAACTATGTAAAGAGACCGGATTCGTCCGAGCAAGAGGGTGCCTAACACCTTCCCCGATTGTAACCATAACTCTTACCCAGATATCTGTAAGGACCATGCCTGAAACAAATATAGCAAAAATATAAGGTTCTAGACCCAGAGCAAAAGAACCCCTTTGGTTACTGTTCTTCCAACGAAATTCGAGTACCGCTACTCATTTGATTGGAAGAACAGGCATGGGTCCTAGGCCCTAACCTAGGTGGTGACTCTGAATCTCTCTTTCTTGCGAAGTTAGGACCCCGATCCCAAGTCTGCAAGAAATGCAGATCCGCAAGCTGCGAACACTTCGCAAGTTGCAGACGCTCCTAAATGAGCGAAATGAAACAAGTGTTAGATTTACTTTCCAGTACCATATGCTTGTTCTACAGGGATTGCAAGAGCTAATGCTCAAAACCGCCGCCAATTGCGTGAAAATGCCCCGAGAGGCACCTAGGTTAACCTTATTATTTTTATGCAAACTCATGCACACACCATATTTTGCATACCTATTACCGTCGAGATAACAAGCACTTGGGACGGATGGGTGGTGTTTGGGATTTTATAACCCGAATTATTATTTGTCACGGGCTCGTTTCATGTGGAAGCACCACCTCTTTGCACGTCGCCCTAGTCGTGGCGTTAAAACGATGATGTATTGAACTTCCTGCCGCGCTGGGGACCAGCTGGCAACAATTTTTTATCACTTCGGCAAGAGGGACCTTCAAGCCTTCATCATAATGCATAAGCCCAGCATACACACGTAGATGTTACCATGCTCGCATAGGGCCTGCTGAGCTTAGAGTTAGGCAAAGCCAAAACTGGTTACTCTCGAGAGATATGAGTGTCTGCCCAAAATAGGAGTACAATAAACCTCTGGTCCACCTTGGGCATGTCGAGCGAGTCTAAAAAGGTGTCCCTGGTTGCCTCAATTCTTGCTAGGGATGTCATTACCTAGCCTGATGCGCAAACGGTCGCAGCTCATTTCACCCAAAACTGGAGGTCATCCGAAAACTTTAGTTTTGTCCAGAGTCATGTTTACAAATCCGTATCATCATACCTTGGATAAGAAACCATTGTACCCTGGAGGAAATTCCATCTTGTGGTTAACACGCTTAACCGAAAGACTCATATTCTGGTCTCATCTTTCAGAAACAAAGGTTATGACTTAAGATGCAAGTGCAACAACCCAAGAGGGGGGGTGAATTGGTTAATTAAACTTTTTGGCTTAATTAGTATGAATGATTAAAATCAATTTGCCAATTTTAAGTTAATTGTATTAAACCCTAGTTCAAATATCAAGATAATAAAATTAGAGTTTGGATATTACTATCATGCATTCACTAACCCTTGTTCAATTAAAACATAAATACATAAGAGGGTTAGAGGTTACCAATCACCAAGTGAGAACAAAGGAGAGAAGATGATTCACACCACAATGAGGAGACACACGATTTTTATAGTGGTTCGGTCTATCAAAAAGACCTACTCCACTCTTCCAAGTTTAGCTCATTGGGTACTCCACTAATGGTGATATTTTAAGCCTAATCTCCAAGATTTACAACTCATTCACCTCCGAGGGGACAAACCCTGTAGCTCCGAATTCTCCTTTGTTAACGGGCCGAATCCTAGACCCTCAATACAATCAAGCTTCTCCTTAAGCTTGATTATCGGGCCGAATTGGAGACCCTCAATACAATGAAGAACAAAGAAAAGAAAAACTCTTAAGCCTCTTAATAGGCAGATTACTAAGATAATAGCTCACAATTTCTTCAAAAGAATAGCAAAGTAAAAGCCTATGGAGATCCTTTTGATAAATGAAAAATACACAAATCAAAGCATAAAGAAGCTAAAACTAAAGAACCTCAGATTTGCAAGTTTAGGCTCAATGGATTTGAAAATGATTTGCCAGAAGGTTGCTTAGTTGGTCTTAGATAGTGTTTAACTAGCTCATGAGGAAATATGACCATTTGGGGGCAAACCCGTAAAAACAGGTTGAAAAGTCAAACTGTGCAAGCCCCAATGGCTACTTTTCGATACCGGCGCGGTCGACAGAAGTGACGCGATCGCCCGCCCGGGTGCTCTCTTTTTATTTTCAACTTTCAAACCTGCACGGTCGATCGGGTCATAGTGGTCACCCGGCAAGAGCAACATGGACTTTTATATTTTTGTCCAGTTCCCTATCCGCGGTCGCCCGGCCCTATGGCGGTCGACCGGCCCGACCATGTTGGATTATTTCTCTCTTTCCACAAACACATCCGCGCTCGCCCGGGATTCCTCGGTCGACCGGCCCGCTATGTTTCTACAAGTGCTGGATTTCCAGTCACCTTGCCGCGGTCACCCGAGGAGCCCCTGTCGACAGACCCTATTCGAAAATCCTTTTCAAATTGTAAAAATACAGGGTCTTGGGCCATGGTCTTTAGGCTTTTGTCCAAGGTTTTTTAACATAATTTGGGGGGTGTTAGTGGTTTTCAAAGATGTTGAATTTAATTATGAAAAACATTTGAAAACCGTTGAAAGTGCAAATACAAATAACAAGAGGACTCCAAATACAATCTAAAAATGTAGACCCTTGAGTCTTCTTGGATTGCTTTGCTGCTCCGCACTTTCTTGGACAACTCTGACTTGTGAGTGAACTCTTCATCTTGTTTCAGGTCATGTGACTTCCTCCATTCTTCAAATCATGTTGAGGTACATGAGGTGTCACCAATGCTTGTTCGACTCCAAGCTTCTACTAGCACTTGCTAGGCAACTTGTGGGATCTTTGACTTGAGCTCTTGACTTGAACATCTTCCACGGTTGATATCTCCAATGTATGTGCAAGCTCTTTGGTCCATTGTGCATGTTGATCCTCAAGCCATGTGTTGTGTTGAGTTGTGTAGTGGCGATATGACATGTCAAGTTCCTGTCTAAGACACAACACTCAAGGACAACACATTAGTCCATAAAGACTAATCAATTTAGCTTTGCCAGCATCAAAACAACAAGGAAAAGGTGAATGTATGAACTCTTGGGCTTACATTCTCCCCCTTTTTTATGATGGCAAACCAAATTGATTAGGGAACCCCTGATTCAACGATGTTATAAAATGACATGCATGAGAGATAGAGAGTAAAAGTTTGGTGATTAATTATTTGTTTTGCATGCTTACCTATTGATATGATTGATCCAACTTATTGGGGCATTGTAGGGAAAGCATCGATACAGATATTGAATGACATGGTGGGAGAGCTAGATTCAACGATGTTATATCCTAACCTCAATAAATCTAATCATTAGTCGGCTTTCTTGGTTATGATCAGACATTCATGAAACCTACTTATGTTCCTTATCCATTGACAATGCTCTATGTATTTTAATTGGAGATTTGCAAACTGTTTCTACGATAAATACATTTATTTTGAAAATAATATTTTATGAAATATCGAGCTACTCGATTAATTGATAATCTTATTTTGGGGTGAATATTAAGGGAAATGAGCTATCTTCTTGCTTGGGATTAGACCTTATTTAGTGTAAGAGTTCGTATATTGTGGTGACATCACGTGTTACTAATTTAAACTTCTATGAAGTAAAAATATATAATCCTGTAAAATAGAAATTAATACGAACTGCGTGCAAGGTCCTTGAAAAATACTTTTTGAAAATGGATATGATTCTCAGGGCACAACTTATTTATGATGGAAATGAATCTGATCAAGAATTTTATATGATAAAAAGGTCCTTCACAAATACACTTTTTTTCTATAAAATGAAGGAGATTTGCATATACATAACTAACTTTAAACAATTTAAGACATGCCAAATGATTTTCTGGAGCCTGATCTAATGTAATTTTTAGACGCTATGATATTGGTCCAAATTAGATCCGACGGATCCAACTACTGGGCCCATGCCTTGTAAAATGAAGTTCAGACCTTCTGATTTATCGGACCGTCTGGTTACAAACACCCCTACTAAATTTGTGAAAATGGCATCCTAGAAGATAACACCGTACAAATTATTTCACCACGTTTCAATGCACGCCAATATCTTTGCTAGATAATGTTTGGTTGTCCGATTTATTAGTGCCACTGAATGTATCGTCACTTTCGAAGTCATTTTCCCTATATAACAAGGCCCCCTACTTTGCCAGACATTATTTGGTTGTCAAATTTATTAGGGTCACTGACTCTGACCTCAATTTCGATATCATCTTCCCTATACAACAAGGCCCCCTGCCCTACCTCTACCTAAGCCTTTTCTACTTTCTTTAGATATCCGTCATGCCAAGTCTACAAACCAAGCCTTGTTTTGTATCGCGGCCTATTGCCATCAACGTTAGAGAAGTTGAGAAGTTGTGGCAGGGCCCTTCTATACGAGGTTCTTCTAATGATCCACCTCGAGAGATAGTCCTTGCCAAACGACATTATGGAATGGGTGATGTAGGAAAAGAAAATGTGGGAATCTCGCAAGCAAGCTTGATTTCTGGCGGTCTACTTCCACACAGGGTTGTCTTAGTCGGCAACTTGGAGGTAATCATAGAAAATTCATCCATTATTTGTGTTTGTATGTTTACATATTTATCTATGTCTGTATGTGTGCACATGTGTGCTCATGCATTTACTTGTGCTTGTATGAAATTTTTTTGAAAGGGATTTTTATCTACAAGTATTTAATTTATAAAATATACTCCGCTTAGCCAATGTTAATATAATTTAGCCAAAAAGTAATTTTTTGAAAGAAATCTAACAAGTATTTTTTATTTTCGTTGCATGAATTAGACGAACTTGTTTTCTTCAATGTGACCTTTTGAGTAATGCTAAAAAGGCAATGTTTTCATCCAAAGATTTTGTTGTCGTAATCCTATGAAATTTTTCATCTTTTTTTATTAAAAAAAATTGTGTACATATGTGTCATGTTTCCAACATAAGGGAAAAACAAGCGGCAAGTCCTATTGCCGCCTAAGAACTATGCCGCTAGGATGTGACTAGCATCAAACAAAGTCTCATCCCCTTATTACTAGGCATCAAGTTGGTAGGCTGTCGATGAAATTTTGTCAGCAACAAAACTCCACACGGTTCTGAAAAGATCTAATCGACATGTAATTAATTAACATTGACATTTATTTGAAAATATACAACATTATTTTTTATATTTACAATTTGGAGTTTTATAGGTAAGAAACCTTTTACAAGAAACTGGTTAGGGCATTTCAAATAATTTTTTCTTATAAAGGGCAATGACCTGATATAAAACCCTAATATAAACTCTTATATAGAAAAATCCTAAACCCTGAAACTCTTACATGCATAAGTTCATAAATTTACAAATTTTATTTTAAATATCTTGTTTTATTTCTCAAAAGGGTATATCTTTTAAGACGAGAATCATTTTTATTAATAAATATTACCATGTATGAATTGAACCCATTGCCTCGTGTACGCCGATCAATTTGGAGTTTTTTAATTAACAGTAAAGGTTATATTATAATCAGCAATGAAAAATATGCGTGGACACCATAAAACTCCTTGTGTTTGGATCCTGGTAAAAGAAAATTTTGAAAGTTTATATTCTGTATGAAAAAATATTCTGTAGAAAATAAAATGCACTTTTTTTATTTTTTACTTAAAAAATATTTAAAATCAAAAGAGTGTTGTTCGTAAATTATTAAAAAAGACATTCATGTACTTGTTTATTACAATTCTTAATTTTGATTGCATGGAGACTACTTAAAGCTTTGGAGAATCCCTTTAATGTGTTTATTGGGATCCTCCACCTCAAGTATACTTGACAGATTCATATGCACAACACAAAATTTAAAAAGGAAAAGAAAGTTACCTGATGAAGATCTGATCTGCTAGTTTATAGCTGAAATTGAGGAAATGTCTGCTAAAAATTGATTCTGATTTGTGAGCTTGAATATAAATTTCTCAACCGCTCTCCTTTTTCTCTATCTTTTTCCAATCAAAACATTCGGATTTACTCAGAATTCACAATTTCCACAGACAATAACAGTTTCAAACAGCTCCGATCAGATCTATTAGGGTTAGGGTCTCAACAAACACAGATAGAAAGAAATAACATGAAAGTCCTGAAAGTATCAAGTGTATTAAGGAGAATGATGACCATTTTAGTAAGAGGTTGGCTGGGAAATGAGGATCGGAGAAGAAAAGAGGAGTTAGGGTTTAAAGAAAAAAAATAGAGAAGATCAATGGCTTTAAAGAAGAAATTAAAAGATATGAGGTAAGATTGAGACAAAAAGATACTTGCTAGAGAGGATGAGCTTGCCGGCCGAAGTTTTGTCTTGCTGGAAAAACAAAAATGAGCCGGCCGAAAAATCTACCGGAATTCGATCGGATAAGAGAATAAAAAGGAAAAAGGGTTAGGGTTTCAGCACTTTGGGGAATTCTCTTTTCTCTCTCAGCTCTCTCTGGAATTAGGAAAAGAAAACCTAGATTAAAATGGAAAATTAGGATTAAGTTGGTATTTATACGAATTTTTGAGCATTGATATTGGCACCACTTTTGATAAGGCGCGCGGTTTGAGGGAAAAAAATGATGGGTGCACCACCGAATTGTGTCCCATTATGGCCCTGATTCGCCTCTCATAGGATAAACTCACCCCCGTTTCAGGATAAGTTCACCCCCTTCTGCAATTGCACTACGATACCGTCTCAACTCGTTCGCTAGGCAAACATGCTCGGATTTCGACGAAATTTTAAAGGGACCTAAATGGGACGCTAACCTACCCTAGGAAGAAATTTGGGACACTAGATCATTAATCTACTCGGGTTTTTATTCAAAATAAGGTGTACAAGGGTTCGGTCAAAATGGGGTGTCTACACTGCTCAACTTATACTTCCTCTGTTTTAATCCTTTGTGACAAGCAAATGCCAAAAGCATTATGCTTCTAATAGAGCCACATGAGCAAAACTTTCATCATTGTCTATTTGTTATTCCAGATAGAACCCTTGGGCTATTAGCCTAGCCTTGTTTAAAGTTATTATACCATATTCAGCAAGTTTGTTTCTGCACACCCATTTAGTTCCTATGATAGGATAATCACTAGGTCTAGGTACCAACTTCTATACGTTATTTGTCTCAGACTGATTTAGCTCGTTTTGCATAGCCATCATCCAAAACTCATCTTGTTCAGCTTTTGGATTGTATTTTTGCACTGATTCAACGATGTTATAAAATGACATGCATGAGAGATAGAAAGTAAAAGTTTGGTGATTAATTACTTCTTTGGCATGCTTACCTATTGATATGATTGATCCGACTTATTGGGGCATCGTAGGGAAAGCATCGATACAGATATAAAATGACATGCAGGGAGAAATAGATTCAACGATGTTAGATCCTAACCTCAATAGATCTAATCAATCGTTGGCTTTCTTAGTTATGATCAGACATTCATGAAACCGACTTATGTTCCTTATCCATTGACAATGCTAAGTATTTTAATTGGAGATTTGAAACTGTTTCTAAGATAAGTAAATTTATTATCAAAATAATATTGTATGAAATATCGAGCTACTCGATTAATTGATAATCTTGTTTTGGGGTGAATATTAAGGGAAATGAGTTACTTCTTGCTTGGGATTAGACCTTATTAAGTGTAAGAGTTAAGATATTGTCGTGACATCATGTGTGACTAATTTAAATTTCTATGAAGTAAAATTATATAATCTTGTAAAATAGAAATTAATACGAACTGCGTGCAAGGTCCTTGAGAAATACTTTTTGAAAATGGAAATAATTTTCAGGGCACAACTTATTTATGATGGAAATGATTCTGATCAAGAATTTTATATGATAAAAACGTCCTCCACCAAAACTCTATTTTTCTATAAAATGAAGGACATTTGCATATACATAACTAACTTTAAACAATTTAAGACATGCCAAATGATTTTCTGGATCCTGATCTAATGTAATTTTTGGACGATATGATATTGGTCCAAATTAGATTCGACGGATCCAACTATTGTAACCATCTCTTGTAAAATGAAGTTCAGACCTTTTGGATTTATCGGACCGTCTGGTTACAGACACCCCTACAAAATTTGTGAAAATGGCATCCTAGAAGATAACACCATACAGATTATTTCACCACGTTTCAATGCATGCCAATATCTTTGCCAGATATTGTTTGGTTGTCCGATTTATTAGTGACACTGAATGTATCGTCACTTTCGACGTCATTTTCCCTATATAACAAGGCCCCCTATTTACCTCGCACGCCAATATCTTTGCCAGATATTATTTCGATGTCAAATTTATTAGGGTCACTGAATCTAACCTCAATTTCGATATCATTTTCCCTATATAACAAGGCCGCTTGCCCTACCTCTACCTAAGCCTTTTCTACTTTCTTTAGATATCCGTCATGCCAAGGCTCCAAACCAAGCCTTTTTTCATATTGTGGTCTATTGCCATCAATGTTAGAGAAGTTGAGAAGTTGTGGCAGGGCCCTTCTATACGAGGTTCTTCTAATGATCCAACTCGAGAGATAGTCCTTGCCAAACGACATTATGGGATGGGTGATGTAGGAAAAGAAAATGTGGGAATCTCGCAAGCAAGCTTGATTTCCGGTGGTCTACTTCCACGCTGGGTTGTCTTAGTCGGCAACTTGGAGGTAATCATAGAAAATTCATCCATTATTTGTGTTTGTATGTTTACGTATATATCTACGTCTGTATGTGCGCACATGTGTGCTCATGCATTTACGAGTGCTTGTATGAAAAAAATTTTAAAGGGATTTTTATGTACAAGTATTTAATTTATAAAATATACTCCGCTTAGCCAATGCTAATATAATTTAGCCAAAAAAGTAATTTTTTGAAAGAAATCTAACAAGTATTTATTTTTGTTGCATGAATTAGACGAACTTGTTTTCTTCAACATGACCTTTTGAGTAACGCTAAAAAGGCAATGTTTTCGTCCAAAGATTTTGTTGTCGTAATCCTATGAAATTTTTTATATTTTTTTATTAAAAAAAATTGTATACATATGTGTCATGTTTCCAACAAAAGGGAAAAATAAGCGGCAAGTCCTACTGCCACCTAAGAACTATGCCGCCAGGATGTGACTAGGATCGAACAAAGCCTCATCCCCTTATTACTAGGCATCAAGTGGGTAGGATGTCGATGAAATTTTGTCAGCAGCAAAACTCAACACGGTTCTGAAAAGATCTAATCGACATTTAATTAATTAACATTGACATTTATTTGAAAATGTACATGAAACTGGTTAGGGCATTTCAAATAATTTTTTCTTATAAATGGGAATGATCTGATATAAAACCCTAATAAAAACTCTTATATAGAAAAATCCTAAACCCAAAAACTCTTACATGCATAAGATCATAAATTTACAAATTTTATTATAAATATCTAGTTTTATTTCTCAAAAGGTTATATCTTTTAAGACGAGAATCATTTTGATTCTGTTGGCTGACCATTAGATCCATCCGGGTCAACTATAACCGTCTGACTATATTTATGACCTAAATGGTAATGGTTTGATCCTGACCAAAAAAGAAAAATCATTCTCTTTTACGGGTAAAAGTCCGGGGAACGCTATATGGACTAAGCTAGTCCCCTAATGATGGGCTTGGGATGACTCCTTCATCGCCCTTACAATGAGGAAGGGAACCTAAGGTTTAAGGGTATTCAAAAAACTAAGTAAGTCTACTATACAAAAGAGGGGAGCGCTACTTGGACTGAGCAAGTTCCCTAAAGATGGGCTTGGGCTAACGCCTTCATCGCCCTTACCATGAATGGAGAGGAATACACAAAGAAATCTTGGAAGAATCAACATAGGCCTATCATATGAAGAAATAAGATTATAATCCTTAATACTTTCTGCTTTCTTTGTCAATTTTTAAATATATCCTAAATTATGTAACAATAACATCAACCCTATATAACTTTTTTTTTGAAAACAAGAAGATGCTGAAATATCTAATGAGTATATGACTTCATTCAACTATCCATTCAAGTTTCACCTAACTGTAGAAACAAAAGATCATGTTCTTTTTATATGGGTGAAAGATTTATTCTTTAAGCTGTTAGAATTTCACTTGAATTGTACAATATATATATATATATATATATGACTCATTTACATTAGCTTTTCTCAGTGACATAACCATTAGCAAATTATCATTAAATTCATCTCAACTACAACAATATCTCCACAAACTAATCAAGGGAAAGATACCTTTTCTCCTCAATGATTCAAATTACATTTATCTCCTCTTTGAAAACACACAATTATGCATAACAGGCCTTAACATGTAACCAATTTATTCGAGGACGGAAAATTTATCTAAAAGGGACTATTAATAACCTATACAAAAGGAAGTATATACACAGTACCAATAAAGATCCATCAACTCAACAAATCCAAAAATATGAGGATGCTCAGATTAGTTCAATACATATCTGTTATCATTTAAAGCATGTATTTGTTAGGAAAACCACCAAATTTATAAACCTGCTAAAGTTAAAGTTACCAAAGATAGCAGCTAAAGCATTTTTCATTCTCTTTTTTTTATATATATATGCAAAACCAACTCCAAATACATGTAGCATGTAACAATACAAATAGCGAAGCAAGGTGTATTCTAAAGATGCTAAAACAGAAAAATGATCTAGCAGTGTATGGGCTTTAGATGAATGGATTTGAAGATAACAATTAAGTCGAGTGTTAATTGCTGACCATGATAATATTCATCTTTTTATTAAGTGGAATGTTGATTACGTGATGGGTGTAGTATATGCTTGAACTGATTATAAAAGATTTTTTTAAGCATAGAACGGTGTAGTAATATTACTTGCATATTAAGAAAAATTACCATGTATGAATTGAACCCATTGCCTCTTGTCCGCTGATCATGTGCTTGATGGTTATGATTTTTAGGGCACAACCAATTTATGTGCACGCTATTGCTAATTCTGATGTTTCGTTTTTAGAGTTATTAATTTGGCCCAAGATGCCTGTTTTCCAGTTTTTGTCTTGGATAGGCTTTTTGCTACCCTTTTGACTTTAAAATCTCCTGGCTATTTATATATTATATGCCAGTAGTTGTGAAAAATAAAATATTTTTTCTATAAAGCTTCCACAAAATTGCAATATTAGATATTTCTAGATGTTTGGATATGATCTGATAATTTCAAGCGTCCGCAATTGGTTGTCTGTATCGGATTAGGTGCAAAAAGCCGTTCAATCAAAATCGATTGATTGCAATTTCTCAAGATGTAATTTGGTGTGGACGACGTTTTATACTAATTCTTTCCTTGTCTAATGAAAGTTATAAAACCAATATGTGACACGTTTTTATTAATTTTTTGGTCGATAAGTCTTGAAGATTGAGTTTATGAGCAGCTTTCATAAATCAATGGCAACTTTACAAATTATTTAGATCAATTATAACTGAATTATTGTCAGGAGTTATGCGTGATGGATCTCTAAGAGTCGGCTTTCTAACTTTTAACTGATTGTGTCGGTTTAATCGTAAGATGTCAGACCTCAAATTTCATTTAGAAGTATATAATAATTGTATCTTACCAGAGTAAATATTTAAGTTTACAATATTTAAACAAAATCTTAGTATGAAATATTCCAAGCTGTTTAAATGTGAGCACAGTGGTAGTGGGATTCTTTAAAGTGGTATAAGTGGTGGGTGCAACCGTTGCGATACTAATAAGGGTGGGAAAGTATCATATTTTCGCCGTGTAAACGGTGTCATCCATTCGTCCGGAAATGAACACCTGCCGATATATTTGTCCCTTTACTTACGTCTCCATGACTAACAATATATTTGTAATTTTATTAAAAGGACAAAGTTATTCTTTTCATGAGAAATTAGTTATTATTGTATGATTGAACACCAACAAACATGCATGTGAAAATCTTTTTATTGAATTTGTTGTCTTTTATTAATTCCAGCGGACACGCCGGAAGCCCAATCCTTTGTTCTTCCATCCTGCTGGTAACCATTCCGGCCTCTCGGATGCAACACATCGGAGCTCTATCGGAGTCACTAGCGAATGTAGACTTCCCTCGCATGAGAGATTTTGATCATTCTCTGAAAGAGGTACAAATTGGAGCTCTATTATCGACGCAGTCACTGGCAAATGTATACTTCCCTCACTAGAGAGATTTTCATCGTTCGCCGTAAAAGGTACAAATTGGAGCTCTATTATCGGCGGAGTCTGGCGAATGTATTCTCCCCACGATAGAGAGATTTTGATCATTGTTGAAATTGGCATGGGCCTGCCGGTTGCCTTCATATGTTGCCAGTGCATCATATTCGGACAGATTTTGATTATTGCTGAAAGTGGCATGGGCAGGTTGCCTTCATATGTTGCCAGTGCATCATATTCGGACAGATTTTGATCATTGCTGAAAGTGGCATAGGCCGGTTGCCTTCATATGTTGCCAGTGCATCATATTCGGACACGTGGTCCGTCAACAATATGTTACCTACCCTTTCTATGTCTTCTTCACCTACTACTTCACTGGTGTCCTCTACTAACATAGATTCAAGCGCTTTCTGATCCTTCGAGTTTGAAACTGCATCATATTTGGGCTTACGAGGGCTTATGTAATCTCTTATTGAATCGTTTGCTTATTGCTCTTCCGTGTACGTAACCGATACAATACTGGTTGAACCACGTAAATCTGTGTGTTCTGAGTGTGTGTAAATTTTTCGCTTATCTTTGCATATCGTTATTCTGCTGCGTTGTTAATTCCTAAAAGTAAGTATCGGGTTTAGTCGGATTTCTTGAGTGAGTAGACTTTTACTTTTCCAATTTTTCTAATAAAGAGAGGGGCAGTGGAGTAAAATGAACATTGCTTGAATGTGGAGAGAGTTTTAAAGGGGGAGATGAGATGAGAAAAGACTCTTAGTTACGTTTCAATGTAAATGAACACGTGGTCACGTTTTGCGGAGTATCCATAGTATATTTTCAGAGAGATTTGCTAGCATCCAATGCAGAAGGCATCTTGCAGTTGGGTTGTTGCATGAGTGCAAATACCTCGTAAATGAATACAAAATCTGCTAAAAATTGAGCCTGTGTGGCTGCTCTCAAATGCAACAGCCCATCCGCAAAATGCCTTCTGCGATGGACGCTAGCAAATCCCATGCTAGATGATGGTGAGATCAGGATCATTGATTCTGTTGGCTGACCATTAGATCCATCCGGGTCAACTATAACCGTTTGATCCTCACAAAAAAATTTGCATCGGTCGCGGGTTTTAAGCCTTAAGGCTAGGATCATCCGACCGCGCTGTCTGACTATATTTATGACCTAAATGGTAATGGTTTGAACCTGACCAAAAAAGAAAAATGATTCTCTTTTACGGGTAAAAGTCCGGGGAACGCTATATGGACTAAGCTAGTCCCCTAATGATGGGCTTGGGATGACTCCTTCATCGCCCTTACAATGAGGAAGGGAACCTAAGGTATATGGGTCTTCAAAAAACTAAGTAAGTCTACTATACAAAAGAGGGGAGCGCTACTTGAACTGAGCGAGTCCCCTAAAGATGGGCTTGGGCTAACGCCTTCATCGCCCTTACCATGAATGGAGAGGAATACACAAAGAAATCTGGGAAGAATCAACATAGGCCTATCATATGAAGAAATAAGATTATAATCCTTAATACTTTCTGCTTTCTTTGTCAATTTTTAAATATAGCCTAAACTATGTAACAATAACATCAACCCTATATAACTTTTTTTTTTAAAACAAGAAGATGCTGAAATATCTAATGAGTATATGACTTCATTCAACTATTAGCAAATTATCAAACAGACTCGAATATAAACCACACCTTTATCACCAGCATAATAAGCATCAACTCATTAAATTCATCTCAACTACAACAATATCTCCACAAACTAATCAAGGGAAAGATAACTTATCTCCTCAATGATTCAAATTACATTTATCTCCTCTTTGAAAACACACAATTATGCATAACAGGCCTTAACATGTAACCAATTTATTGAAGGACGTAAAATTTATCTAAAAGGGACTATTAATAACCTATACAAAAGGAAGTATATACACTGTACCAATAAAGATCCATCAACTCAACAAATCCAAAAATATGAGAATGATCAGATTAGTTCAATACATATCTGTTATCATTTAAAGCATGTATTTGTTAGGAAAACCACCAAATTTATAAACCTGCTAAAGTAAAAGTAACCAAAGATAGCAGCTAAAGCGTTTTTCATTCTCTTTTTATATATATATATATATATGCAAAACCAACTCCAAATATATGTAGCATGTAACAATACAAATAGCGAAGCAAGGTGTATTCTAAAGATGCTAAAACAGAAAAATGATCTAGCAGTGTATGGCCTTTAGATGAATGGGTTTGAAGATAACAATTAAGCCCAGTGTTAATTGCTGACCATGATAATATTCATCTTTTTATTAAGTGGAATGTTGATTATGTGATGGGCGTAGTATATGCTTGAACTGACTATAAAAGATTTTTTTATGCATAGAACGGTGTAGTAATAGTACTCACATATCATGGCGCATACATCTTTTTCTTAACAATACTCCATAGAAATCTGAGTCATGTATAATTCTATTATGCCAAACCAATTTTATTTTAGGAATAAGTGAATGCTCCTTAAATTTTAAATAGAAAGATCTCATTAGACACAATTAATAAAACAAGTATATACCGGCATAAACTTCATACTTTTACCCTATTTAATCTAAAGCTAAAAGGATCAGGCAATACAAAAACTACATATATGACGGCACAATTTCAGCTTAAATATTGGCATGTAAGCACTAAGGTTCAACATTATAAAATAAATGAGGCCAAGAAGTTATTACAGCTCTGTAAACTCTATTACAACAACAAGAAAAAAACACGAAGCATCAAATGGGCATGAAACAGAGGACACAATGCCCATTTTTTTATGAGACTACCACCACGAAGAACATACATTCAAACATGACCATGCTCTTGTCAACATCAAAAAGGATAAATTCCTATAATTATTACCATGTCTTAAAAGGATAAACTGCTATGCGCACAACCATATCATATAGATTACTTCAAGATGGTATCCTAAACTATCAAGAAAGAGATGAAGCAAGCAAACAATAACAACTCCATTCCATACTACCACTACAACTAATTTAATGTCATGAGCTAGAACAAAACAGGGGCTGAACCAAGACAGGGGCTAAAATTGGGAATGCAAAAATTTCATCAATTGGTTTATGCTGCAAGGGCTGTACCAAGATAGGGCTGAAACAGGAACCACAAAAGTTTTATCAATTGGTTCAAGATACAAAGACGGATACACATAACTCAGGAACTGATGCATGAACCGGTGCAAGAGCTGTTGCATGAACTGATTTTTCACTAAAATGGTATATGTAACGCAAGCTATAGAGCACCTATTGGGCTGTTCGGGAAAAGAAATGCATGCTCATCCATCATGAAGTATGTATCAGTAACTTATAATTTTCTTCTTTTATAGAGCTAGTGCATAACCATAACTATACGCTTACTTTTAACTACTTTGCTTCCTAATAAGCTCCTTTCATCATCAACACAGCTATCTAGAACATGATTTTTACTTCCAAATAGACAAAAGCCATGTTAAAATTATGCATATAATAAAGTCACATTTGTGCTAACACCACTTCCTCAAAAGTCACACTAGAAAAGTATTTAAATCCACGAGTAATTAGACATAACAAGCCTGTCATGTCTACCATAACAAGACCAATAGAATTCATTATCCTATACAAAGACACCTTTTAAAATTAAACTAACAACCCATTATGAAAATCATCACCATAATCACTCCTTGTTTTCTTTAAACATGCATTCCAAGGCTCGACTTCACCCCCAAACATTGTATTTTTTCTTTTGGTGCAAACATCAACTCTCCAAAACTGCTATAGATCCCTTAACAAGCTAATAAATGACACTAAAAAGGACAAACAAGATATGTGTAGTTATCAGGTATGGTAATAGAAATATCCACATGCAAGAATATTACTATGGGTGCTGCCCTGCTAGAGTTCTCGGATAAAGGAAATCTTGGCTTTTGGAAGGTTCACATAGAGTCCTCCTAATTTCTAAATGTGAGGTCCACTATATCAGTGTTACTATTAGATAATGTGAATGATGAGAGTTAATGACTATCCAGAGACGAATTACAAGGAAGGCCCTGAATGAACAATGCCATCACCAAAATGCTAGTGTAAAGACCACTTCTATGTACACTACTAAAAAAATAATATCCACAGAACATAGCATATGTATGATAAGAGTAGACTTTATTAATCTTATTAGTGAGGCATTGAATCAGTTAAAAAAAAAATCTGGATGAAACATATCATCAGGGAAGTTGGAACCCAATACTGGACATGAAGAGAAAATGCTTCAAGGAGCGATGTCCAATAACTCAAATACAAACCAAACAATATGGAAGCCAACAGCGAATGACATTTTCAATGTCAAAAGTGCATGGGAGAATATCAGAGTTCAGCACATGCAGTTAATAAGCATGACAGTGTCAAGTATTGATAAATTGGAAGACTAGTGTGGTCACTGCCCTATTTTAACACTCCTACCCAGCCCACCTCAAATTTCACCACCAAATGACCAAGAAAAACATTTGAAACTACTAAACTTCATATCACTACCATCCCCATTACATCATTACAGCCCAATAAAATCAATAATAAAAAAAAATGAAGACAAGAGTGACAAGTTAATCTCATGACACAACAACACTTAGCTGGAGCTAAAATCATAAGCATGGAAAGTAGATAGTGTAGCGCCTATATTAGTAACTAAGCGGGCAGGCATAAACATCACCGCTGCTATTATCCACATCAATATGCAATATCAAATCAACTTAAAAAAAATTAAAAACAGGTTGCTACCTTTCTTTATAAGATTAAGAGAAAAGAATAAAGATAAAATTCTTGAACTCAAACAAGTATACTTGACAGATTCATATGCACAATACAAAATTTTAAAAGGAAAAGAAAGTTACCTGATGAAGATGTGATCTGCTAGTTTATAGCTGAAATTGAGGAAATCTCTTCTAAAAAAGGTTTCTGATTTGTGAGCTTGAATATAAATTTCTCAACCGCTCTCCTTTTTCTCTATCTTTTTCCAATCAAAACATTCGGATTTACTCAGAATTCACAATTTCCACAGACAATAACAGTTTCAAACAGCTCCAATCAGATCTGCTAGGGTTAGGGTCTCAACAAACACAGATAGAAAGAAATAACATGAAAGTCCTGAAAGTATCAAGTGTATTAAGGAGAATGATGACCATTTTAGTAAGAGGTTGGCTGGGAAATGAGGATCGGAGAAGAAAAGAGGAGTTAGGGTTTAAAGAAAGAAAACAGAGAAGATCAATGGATTTAATGAAGAAATTAAAAGATATGAGGTAAGTTAGAGACAAAAAGGTACTCGCCGGAGAGGATGAACTTGCCGGCCGAAGATTTATCTTGCCAGAAAAACAAAAACTAGCCGGCCAAAAAATCTACCGGAATTCGATCGGATAAGATAATAAAAAGGAAAAAGGGTTAGAGTTTCAGCAATTTGGGGAATTCTCTTTTCTCTCTCAGCTCTCTTTGGAATTAGGAAAAGAAAACCTAGATTAAAATGGAAAATGAGGATTAAGTTGGTATTTATAGGAATTTCTTTGATTTGATATTGGCACCACTTTTGATAAGGCGGCCAGTTTGAGAGAAACAAATGATGGGTGCACCACCGAATTGTGTCCCATTATGGCCCTGATTCGTCTCTCACAGGATAAACTCACCCCCGTTTCAGGATAAGTTCACCCCCCTTCTGCAATTGCACTACGATACCGTCTCAGATCGTTCGCTAGGCAAACATGCTCAAATTTCGAGGAAATTTTAAAGGGACCTTAATGAGACCCTAACCTACCTTAGGAAGAAATTGGGACACTAGATCATTAATCTACTTGGGTTTTTATTCAAAATAAGGTGTAAAAGGGTTCGGTCAAAATAGGGTGTCTACACTGCTCAACTTACACTTCCTCTGTTTTAATCCTTTGTGACAAGCAAATGCCAAAAGCATTCTGGCCTCTAATAGAGCCACGTGAGCAAAACTTTCATCATTGTCTATTCGTGATTCCTGATAGAACCCTTGGGCTATTAGCCTACCCTTGTTTAAAGTTATTATACCATATTCATCAAGTTTGTTTCTGCACACACCATTTAGTTCCTATGATAGGATGATCACTAGGTCTAGGTACCAACTTCTATACTTTATTTGTCTCATACCGATTTAGCTCTTTTGGCATAGCCATCATCCAAAACTCATCTTGTTCAGCTTCTCGAATGTATTTTTGCACTGATTCAACGATGTTATAAACTGACATGCATGAGAGATAGAAAGTAAAAGTTTGGTGATTAATTACTTCTTTGGCATGCTTACCTATTGATATGATTGATCCGACTTATTGGGGCATTGTAGGGAAAGCATCGATACAGATATAAAATGCCATGCAGGGAGAGATAGATTCAATGATGTTATATCCTAACCTCAATAGATCTAATCAATCGTTGGCTTTCTTGGTTATGATCAGACATTCATGAAACCTACTTATGTTCCGTATCCATTGACAATGCTAGGTATTTTAATTGGAGATTTGCAAACTGTTTCTAAGATAAATACATTTATTTTGAAAACAATATTTTATGAAATATCGAGCTACTCGATTAATTGATAATCTTGTTTTGGGGTGAATATTAAGGGAAATGAGCTATCTTCTTGCTTGGGCTTAGACCTTATTTCGTGTAAGAGGTGAGATATTGTCGTGACATCATGTGTGACTAATTTAAACTTCTATGAAGCAAAAATATATAATCTTGTAAAATAGAAATTAATATGAACTGCGTGCAAGGTCCTTGACAAATACTTTTCGAAAATGGATATAATTTTCAGGGCACAACGTATTTATGATGGAAATGATTCTGATCAAGAATTTTATTTGATAAAAAGGCCCTTCAAAAATACTCTTTCTTTTCTATAAAATGAAGGATATTTGCATATACATAACTAACTTTAAACAATTTAAGACACGCCAAATGATTTTCTGTATCCTGATCAGATGTAATTTTTGGACGATATGATATTGGTCCAAATTAGATCCGACGGATCCAACTATTGTGCACATGTCTTGTAAAATGAAGTTCTGACCTTTTGGATTTATCGGACCGTCTGGTTACAGACACCCCTACTAAATTTGTGAAAATGGCATCCTAGAAGATAACACCATACAGATTATTTCACCACATTTCAATGCACGCCAATATCTTTGCCAGATATTGTTTGGTTGTCCGATTTATTAGTGCCACAGAATGTATCGTCACTTTCGACGTCATTTTCCCTATAAAACAAGGCCCCCTATTTACCTTGCACGCCAATATATTTGCCAGATATTATTTGGTTGTCAAATTTATTAGGGTCATTGAATCTAACCTCAATTTTGATATCATTTTCCCTATATAACAAGGCCCCTTGGCCTACCTCTACCTAAGCCTATTCTACTTTCTTTAGATGTCCGTCATGCCAAGGCTCCAAACCAAGCCTTTTTTTGTATCGTGGTCTATTGCCATCATTGTTAGAGAAGTTGAGAAGTTGTGGCAGGGCCCTTCTATACGAGGTTCTTCTAATGATCCAACTCGAGAGATAGTCCTTGCCAAACGACATTATGGAATGGGTGATGTAGGAAAAGAAAATGTGGGAATCTCGCAAGCAAGCTTGATTTCTGGTGGTCTACTTCCACGCAGGGTTGTCTTAGTCAGCAACTTGGAGGTAATCATAGAAAATTCATCCATTATTTGTGTTTGTATGTCTACGTATATATCTATGTCTGTATGTGCACACATGTGTGCTTGTATGAAGAATTTTTGAAAGGGATTTTTATCTACAAGTATTTAATTTATGAAATATACTCCGCTTAGCCAATGTTAATATAATTTAGCCAAAAAAGTAATTTTTTGAAAGAAATCTAACAAATATTAATTTTTGTTGCATGAATTAGACGAACTTGTTTTCTTCAACATGACCTTTTGAGTAACGCTAAAAAGGCAATGTTTTCATCCAAAGATTTTGTTATCGTAATCCTATGAATTTTTTTATCTTTTTTTATTAAAAAAAATTGTATACATATGCGTCATGTTTCCAACAGAAGGGAAAAATAGGCGGCAAGTCCTACTGCCGCCTAAGAACTATGCCGCCAGGATGTGACTAGCATCTAACAAAGCCTCATCCCCTTATTACTAGGCATCAAGTGGGTAGGATGTTCATCAAATTTTCTCAGCCGCAAAACTCCAGACAGTTCTGAAAAGATCTAATCGACATGTAATTAATTAACATTGACATTTATTTGAAAATGTACAACATTATTTTTTATACTCTACAATTTGGAGTTTTATAGGTAAGAAACCTTTTACAAGAAACTAGTTAGGGCATTTCAAATAAAATTTTCATATAAAGGGCAATTATCTGATATAAAACCCTAATATAAACTCTTATATAGAAAAATCCTAAACCCTGAATCTCTTACATTCATAAGTTCATAAATTTACAAATTTTATTATAAATATCTAGTTTTATTTCTCAAAAGGTTATATCTTTTAAGACGAGAATCATTTTTATTAATAAAAATTACCATGTATGAATTCAACCGATTGCCTCTTGTACGCCGATCATGTCCATGATGGTTATGATTTTCAGGGCACAACCTATTTATGGACCAGCCCAACAAATTAATAGTTTGGATCATCCTATGAAGTGGGTCAAATTGTACTTTTTGGAAATAATTAGGCCACAAACCATATATAATCTCATGTGAGACAACCTCGAGATATAATTTCCCATTTTTTAATTAACAGTAAGAGGTTATATTATAATCACCAATGAAAAATATGCATGGACACCATAAAACTCCTTGTGTTTGGATCCTGGTAAAAGAAAATTTTGAAAGTTTATATTCTGTATGAAAAAATATTCTGTAGAAAATAAAATGCAGTTTTTTTATTTTTTACTTAGAAAATCTTTAAAATCAAAAGAGTGTTGTTCGTAAATTATTGAAAAAAACATTCATTTACTTGTTTATTTTGATTGCATGGAGACTATTTAAAGCTTTGGAGAATCCCTTTAATGTGTTTATTGGGATCGTCCACCTCACCTGTTGGGGTGTAGGATCTAACTGTTTCGGTTGTTTTCTTAAAGAAAATAAATATTTGGATTTGAAGGTAACGATCATGTGCACGCTATTTGTCACGCCCCGTCCCCACTGTATAGATATTGTCCGGTTCTGGGTCACCTACCCTCCCCGGTTTTGTTTTCCAGCAGCACTAACCGTGCCTGACCCACTCCGCGGGCCCGCCCCTTGGAGATGCTGCAAACGAGTATTGCTAATTTTGATGTTTCGTTTTCAGAGTTATTAATTTGGCCCAAGTTACCTGTTTTTCAGTTTTTGTCTTGGATAGGCTTTTTGCTACCCCTTTGACTTTAAAATCTCCTGGCTATTTATATATTATATGCCAGTAGTTGGGATAAATAAAATATTTTGTTTATAAAGCTTCCGCAAAATTGCAATATTAGATATTTCTAGATGTTCGGATATGATCTGATAATTTCAAGCGTCCGCAAATGGTTGTATGTATCGGATTAGGTGCAAAACAGCCGTTCAATCAAAATCGATTGATTGCAATTTCTCAAGATGTAATTTGGTGTCGATGACGTTTCATACTTAATCTATCCTTGTCTAATGAAAGTTATAAAACTAATATGTGACAAGTTTTTATTAAATTTTTTGTCGATAAGTCTTGAAGATTTAGTTTATGAGCAGCTTTCATAAATCAATTCAACTGTTGTGATACTAGTAAGGGTAGGAAAGTATCATATTTTGTAATTTTATTAGAAGGACAAAGTTATTCTTTTCATGAGAAATTAGTTATTATTGTATGATTGAACACCAACAAACATGGATGTGAAAATGTTTTTATTGAATTTGTTGAGTATTAGGCATGTAGATTTTAGCTCAACATAAATTTTTATTAATCAAAGACAGATTTAATGATTTATAAACTAGGGTTTAAAAATTGTTGAAAATATAAAAGTATAAAGAACTGCAGAGAAGAAACAATTCAACTGTTGATTATCTTGTCTCTCATTAATTCCAGCGGACGCACCGGAAGTCCAATCCTTTGTTCTTCCATCCTACCGGTAACCATTCCGGCCTCTCGGATACAAGACATTGGACCTCTATCGGAGTCGTTAGCGAATGTAGACTTCCCTCGCACGAGAGATTTTGATCATTCGCCGAAAGAGGTACAAATTGGAGCTCTATTATTGACGTTGTCACTGGCGAATGTATACTTCCCTCGCTATAGAAATTTTGATTGTTCGCCGTAAAAGGTACAAATTGGAGCTCTATTATCGGCGGAGTCACTGGCGAATGTATACTTCCCTCACTGGCGAATGTTTACTATAATTGTGGGATAGTATTATCCATAAAATCCCATGTACTGTTACTCTAATAAGGGTGTGATAGTACTATCCACTCACTGCATAAAATCAGGTTGAATCCAATTCATTTTACAATGAATGCTGATGCAGGAGCACATTTGGTGGGCAATGGACCCCATGGATGGATCATCCAAAGTGGGCCTACAATTAAATTTCCTTTCCTTAATATCATCAGATGGATGATTGAGATCAGTCAAAGGTCGGGTTGCATGTGCCTCGGTGTATTATATGATAAATTGAAGTTACTCTTCATTGTATTATAGTATAATAAATACCGTTTTGTTTGCTCGAATTGTAACAAAATTTTAATGTCTCCTCAAGTTATATAATAAATAGGTATCTCTTCGTCCTGGTTTGTATAATTTTTCCATCTCTTCCTTCTAACATACACTAGACATCATGAGACTCTTAAATGTTAAATACTTGGTTGCTTACTTTTCATGGGGAGAGTATGGTGTCTATAGGTGAAAATTTTTAGAAGCAAAGAATGAAAATTTCTCTCCTGCCCATTATTTCCATGGGGAGAGTATTTATATAAAAAAAAATGAAATTTATACACGTTTTGGTAAGATAAAAACACAAAGGAATCTTAGCTAATATGGAGATATCCATATTGTTAGAATGTTCAAACTATAAAGTGATTGTGCTAAGTATTGGAGGTGTCCCATATCAGTAGGTGATTTTGACTATATACCAATTTAGCAAGAAATGTGGGAGAGACGGGCATCAATCAATTTCTGATTTTGATTGACTTCAATTTCTCCCTTAACACACCTCCGCAATTGAAACAGTGGAGAAATGGTTGTGAGCTTGTCCTGTAGCATTAAGAACTATTGTGTGCTAAGAGGCTTGGTGAGTGTATCAGCAAATTGATCAGCACTCAAAATAAAGTGGACATCAAGCTCCCACTAGCAAACTTTATCGGGTACAAAATGAAAATCAATCTTGAAGTGTTTGGTACAAACGTGGATGACTGGATTGGTTGAGAGATAGATCGCGCCAATGTTGTCACACCATAAAGTGGGAGGACGAGGTAAAGAGATACCGAGCTCATGAAGAAGTGATTGTTCCAAGGATATTTCGGTAGATGTATTTGCAAGAGCTTTATACTCTGCTTCTGTGCTACAGCAGGTGAACGTTTGATGCTGGCGGGAACTCCAGGAAATAATCATAAAACCGAAGTATACACAATAGCTGCAATTGGACTTACAATTGTTAGGACATCCTGCTCAGTCAGCACGTGATGCAGTTCCAACATGGCAGCCACATCATACCTAGGTGGATTTGGGGGAGTTCCAAGGTTCATTCCCGCATTAAAGCTTCTGACCGATTTTTAACAAAGTTTTTGGTATATTAAATGGCAGAATGATGGAAAATATTAAACTACAAAGTTGTAGGTCTCTTTGAGATCTTTCCAACAAGTATTTGGGCTTGAAAGTTGGACAAGTGGTTAGAAAGTTATGGCAGTTTTAGTGGAATGTGTTTGTGGGTTCCCAAAACAGTCCAAGTAAGTGAGTTCCAATGCAATTAATGTTATTTAAGTCCCTAAGTTAGCTAGTGGAGAAGGTTGAACGAGTTTTATTTGGTTTTCTTTTATTTAAAGGGTTAGAAACCATCATTAGGGGGGATTTTTGATTTTGATAAACTTATGTAATTGATGGAATATCAATGGGGTTGAGCTTTGCTCCCATTTTCTTCTTCTTCTCTTGTTGTGTTCTTGAGTTCTATTTTTCTTCTCCTTCCCTCTTAAGCAGCCGCATTATCGGTATCAGAGGCAACATTACTTTCTTAGGCTATCTTCAATTTGATTTTCATGGCGGCACGAAGAGGTAGCGGAAGGCAAGGTAATCAAATGATGGAAAATTTGAGAGATGACAGAGATGATGAACTTCAAGCACTTCGAAGACAAGTTGAGAAACTTACCATGCGACTTGAATGCCAAGAGAATCGTGGTGAGCGTAGTGGATCAAGCCGTGGAGGTTCTAGTGATGAGTCCGTTGTGAATCCCTTCGCCAATACTCGTGAGGAGGCTAGGTTGGGAAGGTTTTATCGTGATTTCGACACCGTCAAGATTGACTTACCGGAGTTTCATGGTCGTCTACAATCCGAAGAGTTTCTTGAATGGCAGTGCCATTGAGAAGTTCTTTGATTACAAGGAGACACCCGAAAGCCAACGGGTGACGCTTGTGGCTATAAGGCTTTGTGGCTGTGCTTCAACATGGTGGGATAAAGTTCAAGAAATGAGAATCCGCAAAGGAAAGCATAAGATTTCTTCTTGGGACAAAATGAAGTCAAGGCATAAGGAGAAATTTCTTCCGTTGGATTTTTCCCAAATTATCTTTTCTCAATTCAACAACCTACGCCAAGAATCCAAGAGTGTGTTGGACTACACCGAAGAATTCTACAAACTCATGTCTCATAATGATATTTAAGAGGGTGAAGATCAACTTGTGGCAAGCTATGTTGATGGTTTGAAGTTTTCTATTCGTGATGAAGTGGAAACACATCGATCATTGAGCGTCAATGATGCTTATCAACTAGCCTTGAAGGTGGAGGCTAAGCTTCCTCGTCGTGGTGCTAGGAAGTTTCTAGATGTTCATAGCCTCTATACTTCTTCCGAAGGTGAATCTTCAAACGGTGGAGGTGCAAAGTCAAGGTCCAAATATTTCAACAAAAATCCTATAAAATTAGCCCCTACACATCTAGTTGGAAATCAGCCCAATCGTTCCAACAACCCAAAGACTTGTTTCAAGTGTGGTCGGCCATCATTTCAAAGATTGTCCAAAGAGGCAAATAATGGCCTTCGGTGATTAAAAAACTAATGAGGATCTTGTTGACGATTACAACATGGACGATTCACTTCATCACATATATGATGAGGAAGATGATATACAACATGAAGAAATCAAACCCGAAGAAAGAGAGAGATTGGGGATCCAAAGAGTACTTGCTACAGCAAAGGTTAAATCCGATGATGATTGGCTTCGCTCCAATATTTTCAAGACTCAATGCAAATCTCATCACAAGGTTTTGTAGACACCCAAGTCAAGGCGGTACTAATCAAAGGTGTCGCGAGGAAGAACCTTATGATGAGTCCCAGAGCACCAGTTTGGTTTCTCTCAATCTCTCTTTAAGCTACTTTCGAAAAGAAAGGATTTTCGAAAGACGTTTTTACAACCGGAAAGCTTGTTTTACAGAGCACCTGCCTTTTTGGGCACCCGAAAGCCTGTTTTTACACTGCACCCGCCTTTTATGGTATAAACCAGTAAACCTGTTTTCACACGGCATTTCAATCGGTAAAATAACTTTGAGTAAAAAACTTTTATTTTTACCCAAAGGACACTTCGGTTCCTAAAAGCAAGCGATATTAGATTCATTGGAAACTCCCCAGAACGAGGAATCTAATGGATCTGATCGCATGTGATTCGGAATTCAATCGAAGAAGTTACGAACATTCGAAACTTACTGATAAAAGACAAAAATCACATTTTTTTAGATGGGAAAAAGACATAATTGCCCGCTAGCCGAAATATGATGTCACCTGGGTGTCACCCAATTTCGTTGGAGGCAAAATTCAATTTCGCTCCTATCGGGCGTCGGCATTCTGCAAAAATTCTGAAGGTTTGGAGCGACATCCTCTAAATAGCGCCGTTGTTCTATCAAATTTTGCAGAACCACGAACTAATAACGTTGTTGTTCTGCCAAAATCTCGGCAAACCCGAAGCCCTTTTGTCAGAATAGCGCCGTTATGCCACCGATTCTCCAACAAACCCTAAACCTCTTCGTCAACACACCGCCGTTGCACTGCCGAATTTCGAAGAACACAAGGCCCTATTATCTAAATAGCATCATTGTTCTACCGAAATCTCGGCAAACCCGAAGTCCCTTCGTCAACACAGTGACTTTATGCCGTCGAAATCTCCGCAACTTTGGAACCCTCTCCTTTCAGAATAGTGTAGTTACTCTGCCTATTTCTCTTATGATTCTGCTAAATGTACATTTATTTATCAGGTTTATGTAATTTCCTTTACAAAGTAAGGTAAGAGGTGGTGACATCATAAGATCTCCGGCTCACATTGCCCTGAGAACTTATGATATAAATCCCTCTACCTTTCTTTTACTTTCCGCACTGTCTTTTACGTTAGATTTCAGTTAACCTGATTGTGATCAGTTGGGGACTCATGTAACAACATACGATCTCAATCAGGATAACTACTGCTTATTTTTTGTCCTTTTATAAATTCACTTTATTTACATCCTGGAATTAAGTGTAATCTAAGTAAAGGATAAAGAGATAAGTTATCCTGGTTAAATACTTTGAAAAATGCCAAACTATGTCAACAGACCGGATTCGTCCGAGCAAGAGGGTGCCTAACACCTTCCCCGATTGTAACCATAACCCTTACCTAGATATCTGTAAGGACCATGCCTTAAACAAATGTAGCAAAAATATAAGGTTCTTGACCCAGAGCAAAAGAACCCCTTTGGTTACTGTTCTTCCAACGAAATTCGAGTACCGCTACTCATTTCATTGGAAGAACATGCATGGGTCCTAGGCCCTCACCTAGGTGGTGACTCTGAATCTCTCTTTCTTGGGAAGTTAGGACCCCGATCCAAAGTCTGCAAGAAACGCAGATCCGCAAGTTGCGAACACTTCGCAAGTTGCAGACGCTTATGAACGAGCGAAATGAAATAAGTGTTAGATTTACTTTCCAGTACCATACGCTTGTTCTGCAGGGATTGCAAGAGCTAATGCTCAAAACCGCCGCCAATTGCGTGAAAATGCCCCTGGAGGCACCTAGGTTAACCTAATTATTTTTATGCAAACACATGCACACACCATATTTTGCATACCTATTACCGTCGGGAATAACTAGCACTCGGGACGGATGGGTGGTGTTTGGGATTTTATCACCCGAATTACTATTTGTCACGCGCTCGTTTAATGTGGAAGCACCACCTCTTTGCACGTCGTCCTTGTGGTGGCGTTAAAACGATGATGTATTGAACTTCCGGCCACACTGGAGACCAGCTGGAAACAGTTTTTTTATCACTTCGGCAAGAGGGACCTTCAAGCCTTCATCATAATACATAAGCCCAGCATACACACGTAGATGTTAGCATGCCCGCATAGGACTTGCTGAGCTTAGAGTTAGGCAAAGCCAAAACCGGTTACTCTCGAGAGATGTGAGCGTCTTCCCAAAATAAGAGTACAATAAACCTCTGGCCCACCTTGGGCATGTCGAGCGAGTCTAAAAAGGTGTCCCCGATTGCCTCAATTCTTACTAGGGATGTCATTACCTAGCCTGATGCGCAAACGGTCGCAACTCATTTCACCCAAAACTGAAGGTCATCCGAAAACTTTAGTTTTGTCCAGAGTCATGTTTACAAATCCATATCATCATAATCCTTGGGTAAAAAACCATTGTACCCTGGAGGAAATTCCATCTTGTGGTTAACACGCTTAACCAAAGACTCATATTCTGGTCCCATCTTTCAGAAACAAAGGTTATTATTTGAGATGCAAGTGCAGCAACCCAAGAGGGGGGGTGAATTGGTTAATTAAAAAATTTGGCTTAATTAGTATGAATGATTAAGATCAATTTGCCAATTTTAAGTTAATTGTATTAAACCCTAGTTCAAATATCAAGATAATAAAATTAGAGTTTGTGGATATTACTATCATGCATTCACTAACCCTTGTTCGATTAAAACATAAACACATAAGAGGGTTAGAGGTTACCAATCACCAAGTGAGAAGAAATGAGAGAAGATGATTCACACCACAATGAGGAGACACACGATTTTTATAGTGGTTCGGTCTATCAAAAAGACCTACTCCACTCTTCCAAGTTTAGCTCCTTGGGTATCCACTAATGGTGATATTTTAAGCCTAATCTCCAAGCTTTACAACTCATTCACCTTCGAGGGGACAAACCCTGTAGCTCCGGATTCTCCTTTGTTAACGGGCCGAATCCTAGACCCTCAATACAATCAAGCTTCTCCTTCAAAGGTCGAAGCGAAAACCCCTGTCACAAACTCCAAGATTCCCCTTTATTATCGGCCGAATCGGAGACCCTCAATACAATGAAGAACAAAGAAAAGAAAAACTCTCAAGCCTCTTAGTAGGCAGATTACAAAGATAATAGGTCACAATCTCTTCAAAATAATAGCAAAGTAAAAGCCTATGGAGATCCTCATGAGAAATGAAAAATACACAAATCAAAGCATAAAGAGGTTAAAACTAAAGAACCTCAGATTTGCAAGTTTAGGCTCAATGGATTTGAAAATGATTTGCCATAAGGTTGCTAAGTTGGTCTTGAATAGGGTGTAAATTGCTCATGAGGAAATATGACCATTTGGGGGCAAACCAGTAAATAACAGAGTTGAAAAGTCAAACTGTGCAAACCCCAACGGCTACTTTTCGATACCGGCACGGTCGACAGAAGTGTCGCGGTCGCCCGCCCTATCGGGCGCTCTCTTTTTAATTTCAACTTTCAAACCTGCATGGTCGACCGGGTCATGCTGGTCACCCGGCAAGAGCAACCTGGACTTTTATATTTTTGTCCAGTTCCCTATCCGCGGTAGCCCGGCCCTATGGCGGTCGACCGGCCTGACCATGATGGATTATTTCTGGCTTTCCACAAACACATCCGCGGTCGCCCGAGACTCCTCGGTCGACTGGCCCGCTATGTTTCTACAAGTGATGGATTTCCAGCCACCTTGCTGCGGTCGCCCGAGGAGCCCCGTTCGACCGGCCTTATTTGAAAATCCTTTTTAACTTATAAAAATACAGGGTCTTGGGCCATGGTCTTTGGGCTTTTGTCCAAGGTTTTCTAACATATTTTGGGGGGTGTTAGTGGTTTTCAAAGATGTTGAATTTAATTATGAAAACCAATTGAAAACCATGTGAAAACCTTTGAAAGTGCAAATACAAATAACAAGAGGACTCCAAACCCAATCTAAAAATGTAGACCCTTGAGTCTTCTTGGATTGCTTGGCTCCTCCGCACTTTCTTAGACAACTCTGACTTGTGAGTGAACTCTTCAACTTGCTTCAGGTCATGTGACTTCCTCCATTCTTCAAATCATGTTGAGGTACATGAGGTGTCACCAATGCTTGTTCAACTCCAAGCTTCTACTGGCACTTACTAGGCAACTTGAGGGATCTTTAACTTGAGCTCTTGACTTGAACATCTTCCACGGTTGATGTCTCCAATGTATGTGAAAGCTCTTTGGTCCATTGTGCATGTTGATCCTCAAGCCACGTGTTGTGTTGAGTTGTGTAATGGCGATATGATGTGTCAAGTTCCTGTCTATGACACACCACCCAAGGACAACACGTTAGTCCATAAAGACTAATCAATTTAGGTTTGCCAGCATCAAAACAACAAGGAAAAGGTGAATGTATGAACCCTTGGGAACCCTTGGGCTTACATTCTCCCTTTTTTATGATGGCAAACCTAATTGATTAGGGAACCCCTGATTCAACGATGTTATAAAATGACATGCATGAGAGATAGAAAGTGATTAATTATTTCTTTGGCATGCTTACCTATTGATATGATTGATCCGACTTATTGGGGCATTGTAAGGAAAGCATCGATACAGATATAAAATGACATGGTGGGAGAGCTAGATTCAATGATGTTAGATCCTAACCCCAATAAATCTAATCATTAGTCGGCTTTCTTGGTTATGATCAGACATTCATGAAACCTACTTCTGTTCCTTATCCATTGACAATGCTAAGTATTTTAATTGGAGATTTGCAAACTGTTTCTATGATAAATACATTTATTTACTACTTTATAAAACATCGAGCTACTCGATTACTTGATAATCTTGTTTTGGGGTGAATATTAAGGGAAATGAGCCATCTTCTTACTTGGGATTAGACCTTATTTAGTGTAAGAGTTGAGATATTGTCGTGACATCACGTGTGACTAATTTAAACTTCTACGAAGTAAAAATATATAATCCTGGAAAATAGAAGTTAATACGAACTGCGTGCAAGGTCCTTGACAAATACTTTTTGAAAATGGATATGATTTTCAGGGCACAACTTATTGATGATGGAAATGATTCTGATCAAGAATTTTATATGATAAAAAGGTCCTTCACAAATACACTTTTTTCTATAAAATGAAGGATATTTGCATGTACATTACTAACTTTAAACAATTTAAGACACACCAAATGATTTTCTGGAGCCTGATCTAATGTAATTTTTAGACGATATGATATTGGTCCAAATTAGATCCGACGGATCCAACTATTGTGCCCATGTCTTGTAAAATGAAGTTCAGACCTTCTGGATTTATCGGACCGTCTGGTTACAGACACCCCTACTAAATTTGTGAAAATGGAATCCTAGAAGATAACACCATACAGATTATTTCATCACGTTTCAATGCACGTCAATATATTTGCCAGATATTGTTTGGTTGTCCGATTTATTAGTGCCATTGAATCTATCGTCACTTTCGATGTCATTTTGCCTATATAACAAGGCCCCCTAATTACCTCGCACGCCAATATCTTTGCCAGATATTATTTGGTTGTCCAATTTATTAGGGTCACTGAATATAGCCTCAATTTCGATATCATTTTTCCTATATAACAAGGTCCCTTGCCCTACCTCTACCTAAGCCTTTTATACTTTCTTTAGATATCCGTCATGCCAAGTCTCCAAACCAAGCCTTCTTTTGTATCGCGGTCTATTGCCATCAACGTTAGAGAAGTTGAGAAGTTGTGGCGTGGCCCTTCTATACGAGGTTCTTCTAATGATCCAACTCGAGAGATAGTCCTTGCCAAACGAAATTATGGAATGGGTGATGTAGGAAAAGAAAATGTGGGAATCTCGCAAGCAAGCTTGATTTCTGGTGGTCTACTTCCACGCAGGGTTGTCTTAGTCGGCAACTTGGAGGTAATCATAGAAAATTCATCCATTATTTGTGTTTGTATGTTTACATATTTATCTATGTCTGTATGTGTGCACATGTGTGCTCATGCATTTACGTGTGCTTGTATGAAAAACTTTTGAAAGGAATTTTTTTCTACAAGTATTTTATTTATAAAATATACTCCGCTTAGCCAATGTTAATATAATTTAGCCAAAAAGTAATTTTTTGAAAGAAATCTAACAAGTATTTATTTTTGTTGCATGAATTAGACGAACTTGTTTTCTTCAAGGTGTCCTTTTGAGTAACGCTAAAAAGGCAATGTTTTCATCCAAAGATTTTGTTGTCGTAATCCTATGAAATTTTTTCTCTTTTTTTATTAAAAAAATTGTGTACATATGTGTCCTACTGCCGCCTAAGAACTATGCCACTAGGATGTGACTAGCGTCGAACGAAGCCGCATCCCCTTATTACTAGGCCGTCGATGAAATTTTGTCAGCAGCAAAACTCCACACGGTTCTAAAAAGATCTAATCGACTTGTAATTAGTAAACATTGACATTTATTTGAAAATGTACAACATTATTTTTAATATTTACAATTTGGAGTTTTATAGGTAAGAAACCTTTTACAAGAAACTGGTTAGGGCATTTCAGATAATTTTTTCTTATAAAGGGCAATGATCTGATATAAAACCCTAATATAAACTCTTATATTGAAAAATCCTAAACCCTGAAACTCTTACATGCATAAGTTCATAAATTTACAAATTTTATTATAAATATCTTGTTTTATTTCTCAAAAGGGTATATCTTTTAAGACGAGAATCATTTTTATTAATAAAAATTACCATGTCTGAATTGAACCCATTGCGTCGTGTACGCCGATCATGGCCATGATGGTTATGATTTTCAGGGCACAACCTATTTATGGACCAGCGCAACAAATTGTAGACACCCCATTTTGTTTTGTTTTAATCAACAAATAAATTAGTGTGTTAAATCCATGTGAGAACCCCCTCTATCATTGATTTATATGTTTTAGGTCATTAATATCTTGATCTGACTTTACGGATCATCAATCGGGACAAAATAAGCTAGGGTCACTTCATAGCCCGGACCCTGATTCCATTCCGAGACCCGATTTCCGTAAATCGTTAGATCAATGGCAGATCATGACCTGGGTCTAACCATCCAAAACCACCTAACCTCTCCTCTCATCCTAACCATTCAAACCTCACCTAACCTCACCTAACCTCTCCTCCCATCATAACCATCCAAACCTCACCTAACCTCACCTAACCTCACCTAACATCACCTAACCTCACCTAACCTTACCTAACCTCACCTAACCTCACCTAACCTCCTATCCCATTCTCCTATAAATACCCTCTCATCTCACCAAAGAAAAGGGGGAAAAAAAAGAAAAGAGGAGAGAACCCCTCTCTTAGAAAATTCAAGCCCTCTCTCTAGACCAAATCCCTCTTCTCCATAAGTTTGCATGGAATATCGTCTACAAAAAGGTATGTCTTTTGGAATTTTATTTTCTTTTCTATATTTGTAGGATTGAGTGTTGTTTTGCGTATATTTTGGTTGATGTCATGTTTAATTTTGTACTAGTTTGGCCTTGGTCATGTTCTCACTTATGCTAAATATAATTAATGTGTCAGGGTCATTAGAACCTATTTGCAATGGGATGTTGAAATCATTGGCTTGTTAGGGAATTTAGATTTCTTTTGGGAAAACAATTCATTAAAAATTTTGAACATTTACAAGAAAGAAAACTTGAATTTTACATGAATTATCAAAACCCATTTAATTTGGCTTACAAAACCTCCATCTTTCAATTGATAACAACAGCCCCCACTCCAATTTGATAACAACAGCCCCCACTCAATCTCAAGAACCCAATATCCATACCCCACCTTGCCAAGTAGATAAAAACAACCCCTTTTTCAAACATCCCATTTGAATCTAATCTCAGGCCCATTCAAGCCATTTTTCATATTCACCGTCTTTTAATCACTAAAAAAATAAGAACTATCAAAAGAAAACATGGGGGTGCCAATATCATTCCCGTCATAGTGCTAGCTGTTAGACTTTAAACAGATTTTTCGACCTCTAAACAACAGAATCGTGGGAAATGGTTAACTACAAAGTCGTAGATATTTTCGTGCCGTTTCCAACGAGTATTCGTGCTAGATCAGACAGCGAGCGGTTAAAAAGTTAAGTCCAAAATGGTTGCGGCACACCTTTAGGCATTTCCAGTTTAATGTTGCTGTCCTTTTGTTTGCAACACAAATTCGAACCTCTAAATCACAGATTTACAAACAATGGAGAACTACAAAGTTGTAGCCCTATAAAAGATCTTTCCAACGCATGTTTGTACGTTGAATTTGGCCAAGCGGTTAAAGAGTTACGACAGTTTTAGTGGGCTGCATTTGTCAGATCTTTTAATGGTCAATGGTTTGTCGAATTTGTGCAATTGTCAAAACTTGGTTGTGTTAACGTCATTTTCCAAACCAAAATCGAAAGACATTAATCTAAAGTACATCCAACCTAAAATTAACAAAACTAAAATTCACCCATTTAAAATCCACTGATAAAAATCCGTTAAAAGCCATTAACCAAAAGACCACTAAAAATTTCAAATGAAACTAAAACCTTCTAAATAAACAACTTTAAAAGCTACCAAACACACTAAATACCTTCAGATAATAAAAGCTTCAAGAAAACTCTAAAAGTTTCCACAAACCCAAAAGAATTCGAGATTCCCAAGAGCCGGTGGATTCAAAATTCCTTTAGGAACCCTTAGAGCCCAATTTAGGAACACTGGTGTCGTGTCGTGTCGTGTCCTAAGTTTTAGGGAGTCTTAGGTTTTAGGGAGTCCTAGAGTCAGGAGTCCAGCCTCATCACGGACGTTTGCTATGTATAGCAACCGTGCCATAGGTTTAGTTACACTAGTCACCCGATCTTTTCCATAGGACAAGCCTAGTAAACTAGGATGTAGGCTAACCTGCATTAGTCTAAGGGACAACTTGTATTTAGATAAGAATCATATAGCATCTTCGATGAAATCCTAAGATAATAAAATCCTCAACTTGAATTAAATAACTTCTCTTAAAACTGTTGAAACAGTCAATCCCGTCTAGGTCGGTGTCTTAGTTGAGTTAGGCATATGTAACTTAGCTTAGGTGCACCGAACTACGTCGACTCTGATCCCAGTGAGGCTTGGGTACGTAGGCAGCTTGGATGTCTGATGGCATACCACCCGCGAGTCGGCACCACAAACAAATTGTGGTGTTTTGTATATTAATTTTCTTGTAAATGCTTAATCAAATCACTTAGGACTTTCCATGAAATTAGAATTTTAGGAGAACTTTCACTTAGATTGAATCCAGACAAATTAATAAATCAAGATACACATTTAGGATTCACATTGAAATTAGATCATAGGATGCATGTCACTTAGTTCGCACATTAACATAGAGTTGAATGAGCCATTTAAAATAAATTTAAAAGAGTTAGCTTTTGGAATCGAAGACCGATTATCGGGCAAGAATGGTGCATGTGGTGGATAACTCCCCATACCTTCCATTCTCGTAACCAGGTAGCGAGTCTAGATTTCTGGTTAATTACGGGTCCTAGATCCCACATCTAGGTGGCGACTCTGTCAGTCTCTTTCGTGTGGAATTCGGATTGCCTTAGTGATCCCAAGTTCACAGGAAAGATTAATTCAAATCAACATTACAATGCACACGCCAATCGCGTGGAAACGAGAGACCAAGAGAGAGTGCGAGGCGGCTCGCGCCCCACACCCCTCTCGCGGGATCAGGGTACCACAGTCTGGCGACTCTGCTGGGGACCACCTAACTTCATTAAAATTTCAAAAGATAATTCATTTGAATTTAATTTAACTGGCTCATAAAAACTCTATACTTGTTAGATTAGTTTGTCTTGTTTTATTTTCTCATCACATTTTACTCGAACTTAACCTAACAAAACCTGAGGGCATCATAGATTGCGCAAACATATTGCACACACTTACATCACTTGCATCTAAACTCTTGCATCTCACGTGCACACACGTCCTATTTTAGGAACCCGGAGTGTTATCTAGCATGGTTGACTGGGATTTCATCACCTGGTGCCTCTGTGCTAGAGAAGCATTCCACCCTTAGCCTAGTACCTTTATGGTACGTAAACGGATCTCTTGTTCACGTACTGATACGCCGGACACTGGTACAGTATATCGAACAGGGATTCGCGCTAAGGGAACTCTTGGCCTTACCCCTAGATTAACCCACACATGCATGTAGTATACGAACACATGTGCATCATGTGTGTGAGCCTAGTTTAGGATATCCTACCCATTGGTGTCTAGATTAGGCCGTGGTCCATCTTCCAATGGTCACGATCGGTCCTTAGATACACGAACAAAGTCATGAGTCGAGATTCTCTCTCCACTCCGATAGATTAGGATTAGGGTTGATGCCTTCAGGTAACACTGATAAAATGTGAAAAAAAAAAAAAAAAAAAAAAAAATTTCCCTTTGGGTTAGGATATAAATCCCATAATTTTCAAAGATCTCATAGGATTAGTCATTCATGATCTATCCGTTGAAAGCAATCTTATGCTATCTCATCTAATCTTTTGATCGTGCGTCTTTCGTTCTTCTGTCATACGATTCGATCGTATCTTCATGCCATCCCCTAACTGGCAGATGCAGAATCTCACAATCTTTCGATTATGCGTTCTCATGATCTGATCATGCCTGGTCCAGATAATCCAATCTTGCTTGTACCCCTGGTCTGTTCCTCCTCTAGGGGCTACCTTTTTCAAGATTATTTTGCTAAGTCCTTCAGAGTTCACTCTCAGAATCATTGAGCTAGGGGCATTTCCCTATGCGAATCAGTCATCATTGTCCAAAATTGAAAGTATCAGCCATGATGATGTTCAGAACGAACCAGCCTTCGCCGAGCCTTCAACGCCAAACAGTTGCAGCAGTTAAAGTTTTAGTCACTTACTATTTTATGTTGAGTCAGTCATCATGGTCAGTATAATTGTTGAGTCCGGTCTTACAGTTAAAGGTCAATGCCTAGTCCAGGCAAGTTATCTTCTGTTTCTCTTTCTTATTTAGAGTTGTGAATCGTGAGCATGTTCAGGATAGGTCGTCTGATGTAATAGCTTTTCTTTAAATAAAATTTCAGTCAGTTCTAAAAAGTTCACTTGTGTCTGTTCTTAAGTGTGCTTCTGATCTTAAAATAAGACTCCCTCCTCAAATGAGGACAAAATTGACGAAACTCCACTTGAGTCACAGCAATTACTTGAACGAGAGGAGGAGCGCCAATCCCAACCTTTCAAAGATGAAATTGAAATGATAAACACTGGCACTGAAACTTTGATTCAGTGAATGCCGATTGAAAATACATTACCCTCTAAAGAGTGTGAAGAATTGATAAAATTATTTCAAGAATAAGAAGATTGTCTAGAAAAGCTACAACCGATACCAGGGGCAAGACATAGATGGAAAGCTCAAAGAAAATGAAGAAAGTGAGAAGATATATGCTATACAAGGGGCATAGAGTGGAAACAACTTTCATATTTCCAATCAATGACCTTGGTTCTCAAATTCATAAAGCCAACAAATTCAAGATGAAAAGTTCAAAAGCAAACAATGAAAAGTGATCATCAGATATCGAGAGTACGAATCCATAGATGGAGGATGTCAAAGAACAAGTTTCGCTCTATGAAAGTCAAAAGCACGTATTAGAATCTTGAAAGAAGAAGATCCATTATCTCTTACCTGGAAATGCCGTCAAACTCCGTGAAAAAAAAAAAAAAACAAAAGAGAAAAAAAAATAATCAGTACCAGAGGGACTCTAGTAACCTAGATCGATTCCCAATCTGAACATCGAAAGGCCTCCTTTGGCCGATTAAATCCCAAAATCAAAACCCAATGTCAAAAGAATACCGATTTGCAAACCCTTCGAGCCTAAATCAAATTTTCTTGAAAACCCATCAAACTTGGGGCATTCCCCCGAACTACGCGAGACCTGATCCCTATACTGGGGTACGTAGGCAACTCGGTTGAACCGAGTTCGGTCGATTCAAAAAGGAAAAGAAATTCAATCCTTTCAAAAAAAAAAGAGAGGGACAAGTTCCAAAAGAAGAGAAGTTAATTGTTCCAGAAAGAAAAGAAAAAAGGAAAAAAAAATCAAACAATTTATCTTCAAACTAGGGGCATTCGCCCTGAACTACACACGACCTGATTCCTACCTTGGGATATGTAGGCGACCTGTTCACAGGTTCGGTCGAAATCTTTGTTGAGCCTTAAGCCATTCTTTGAAAAGCCCTATCCTACCTATAAAAGTCCTTCTGGTGTTCAGAACTAATGAGCTAGGTCCTGAGATACAATAAAAAAATGAAATGATGATGAATAAGAAAAATAACGGAGTTTGAAGATCTGCTAGACTGAAAACCTGAAAGGGCGGTCTAGGCAAAATTTAAGATCATTCCCCTGCTAAGTTGAAAACCCGAAAGGGCGGCTTAGGCAAAAGCTAAGGGGATAGCCTGCTGGATCGAAAACCTAGAAAGGTGGTTCAGGCAAAAGTTAAGGCTAGCGCGGTCCGCCAAGTTAAAAACCCCGAAGAGGTGACTTGGTCACGGTAAGAGAATCAGTATAAGAAGGCAACATCCGGTATCAAGACTGAAGATCAACTGAAGTTCAAGCAAATTCAAGTGATATCCTCAAAACTGGGGGCATTGAAGCTAAGCAATCTTAGGGGTCGTAATTAAATTCTTGAGGCATTACTGTTTCGAGGAAGAAGTCCGGTGTTTACCAATTGAAAAACTATTCCTTGAAAGGATAGACTTACCAAACAAAACATTAACTAAGTCAGAAGCATCACTATGTTTGTCAGTATAGTCAGTCAATCTTTATTATTCTAAGTTCACTCCTTCAGGGCTGCTCAATCCTTTGAGTAGTGCCTTTCATCTAAGTTTTCTCTTTAGAAAGAGTCAATTGTCGTTCCTATGTCCAAATGATGTAACTGTCTTGGTGAAGGAGGCCAGGCCTAGGCAGCTCCCTGCAATTATACCTGAAAGAGCTCGAGAATTTAGTCAAACAACTTCATTTCAAAGAAGATCAGCTCAGAAAAATTCAGAAGTAGAAACATCAGAAAGCCCAGCTTCCGTAAAAAGATCATACCCCAGGAAGGCACCTTAAGCTTGGAAGAACCTCAGATGCAATGGTGGTTGAGCCAATTTCTCAGAAAGATGAACCATTCAAATTCATAATTCCCTTCCGGTTAGTTATCCTGGTCAAGAAATGTTTATCTAAACACCTGTCAAGAAGCAGATCCCGCTTTTCCATGTTAATATCCAAGAGAGTCGTTGTTCTAAATTACCAATCTCAAATGTCTTGTTCAAGGTTTCAGTTATCAAAATCCCCAGAAGACAAGACCAGCAGTCTCTTTGAGAAAAATCTTGTTGAAGTTTCATAAAAATGTTCCTAATCCATTCTTGCTAGTAATGGTTCTTCGTTCCAAAGGTTTGCCGTTTCATCATTCGTCAAAGTCCTAGTTTCCAACATCTTTGTCGGGCACGATCCATAATATCCCCGATTTCATTGAGTTCAAAAAAATAAAAAATTCATCAAATCCAATCTTACGTCAAATTCAAGTTCATGGAAAATCTCTAAATTCTTCGAGCCCGTTTGTGAACGGTACCTCTTTTCTCGAGCCCATTTGCAAATGGCCTCGTCTTCTCCTTGAGCCCGTTTGTGAACGGTGCCTCATCTCTCGAGTCCATTTGTGAATGGTTTCGTCTTCTCCTTGAGCCCATTTGTGAACGGTGCCTCATTTTCTGAGTTCATTTATGAATGGTCTCATGTCCTCCTTGAGCCCGTTTGTGGACGGTGCCTCATTTCTCAAAAAATCAAAAATTCATCAAATCCAATCCCCAATTCAAAAAATCCAATCCTACGTCAAATTCAAATTCATAAAAATCTCTAAATTTTTCATTGTTGAATTCATCAATCAAAGCTATCTTGTGTCGTCGAGCCCGTTTGTGAACGGTGCCTCATTTCTCGAGCCCATTTGTGAATGGTCTCGTCTTCTCCTTGAGCCCGTTTGCGGACGGTACCTCATTTCCCAAAAATAAAAATTCATCAAATCCAATCCCCGATTCAAACAAATCCAATCTTACGTCAAATTCAAGTTCATGAAAAATCTCATGTCCTCTTTGAGCCCTTCTGTGAAAGGTGCCTCATTTCTCGAGGCCGTTTGTGAATGGTCTCGTCTTCTCCTTGAGCCCGTTTGCGGACGGTACCTCATTTCCCAAAAATAAAAAATTCATCAAAACCAATCCCCGATTCAAACAAACCCAATCTTACGTCAAATTCAAGTTCATGAAAAATCTCATGCCCTCTTTGAGCCCGTTTGTGAACGGTGCCTCTTTTCTCGAGGCCATTTGGGGATGGTCTCGTCTTCTCCTTGAACCCGTTTGTGAACATGTTTCTCATTCTCTGAGTCCATTTGTGAATGGTCTCATGTCCTCTTTGAGCCCGTTTGTGAACGGTGCCTCTTTTCTCGAGGCCATTTGTGAATGGTCTCATCTTCTCCTTGAGCCCGTTTGCGGACGGTACCTCATTTTCCAAAAATAAAAAAATTTATCAAATCCAAATCCTTAATTAAAAAATAAAAATAAAAATCCATTCCTACGTCAAATTCAAGTTCATAAAAAAATCCCTAAATTCTTCGAGCCCGTTTGTGAACGGTGCCTCATTTCTCGAGTCCATTTGTGAATGGTCTCGTCTTCTCTTCGAACCCGTTTGTGAACAGGTGTCTCATTCTCTGAGTCCATTTGTGAATGGTCTCATCTTCTCCTTGAGCCCGTTTGTGAACGGTGCCTCATTTTCTGAGTCCATTTGTGAATGGTCTCGTGTCCTCTTTGAGCCCGTTTGTGAACGGTGCCTCATTTCTCGAGTCCATTTGTGAATGGTCTTGTCTTCTCCTTGAGCCCGTTTGTGAACGGTGCCTCATTTCTCGAATCCATTTGTGAATGGTCTCGTCTTCTCCTTGAGCCTGTTTGTGAATGGTGCCTCATTTCTCGAGTCCATTTGTGAATGGTCTTGTCTTATCCTTGAGCCCGTTTGTGAATGGTGCCTCTTTTCTCGAATCCATTTGTGAATGGTATCGTCCTCCTTGAGCCCGTTTGTGAACGGTGCCTCATTTCTCGAGTCCATTTGTGAATGGTCTTGTCTTCTCCTTGAGCCCGTTTGTGAACGGTGCCTCTTTTCTCGAATCCATTTGTGAATGGTATCGTCCTCCTTGAGCCCGTTTGTGAACGGTGCCTCATTTCTCGAGTCCATTTGTGAATGGTCTTGTCTTCTCCTTGAGCCCGTTTGTGAACGGTGCCTCTTTTCTCGAGTCCATTTGTGAATGGTTTTCTATCCTCCTTGAGGCCGTTTGTGAACGGTGCCTCATTATCCAAGTCCATTTGGGAATGCTTCTTATCCTCGTTGAACCCGCTTGTGAGCGGCGTCTCATCTCCTTCTAAAAACTGTTTGAGAGCGATCTTTGTCCTTTCCCTTCAGAATCAATTCGAAAATGATATCTCATTCTCTAATTGCCCGTTTGTGAACGGCGCCGCATCGAGTTTTTATTATTATTCAAGTTCTAGGGTTTCATCTAAGGTTTTGCATTATGTTAAGGTGCGTTGTGTCTAGAGAGTCCTTTGTCGATTAAAACTACGCAAAATGGTTCTGTCATTTTTAACTTTGGTATTCAATGACTACGTCATCTCTACCAAAGAGGGGCATCTGTAGACACCCCATTTTGTTTTGTTTTAATCAACAAATAAATTAGTGTGTTAAATCCATGTGAGAACCCCCTCTATCATTGATTTATATGTTTTAGGTCATTAATATCTTGATCTGACTTTACGGATCATCAATCGGGACAAAATAAGCTAGGGTCACTTCATAGCCCGGACCCTGATTCCATTCCGAGACCCGATTTCCGTAAATCGTTAGATCAATGGCAGATCATGACCTGGGTCTAACCATCCAAAACCACCTAACCTCTCCTCTCATCCTAACCATTCAAACCTCACCTAACCTCACCTAACCTCTCCTCCCATCATAACCATCCAAACCTCACCTAACCTCACCTAACCTCACCTAACATCACCTAACCTCACCTAACCTTACCTAACCTCACCTAACCTCACCTAACCTCCTATCCCATTCTCCTATAAATACCCTCTCATCTCACCAAAGAAAAGGGGGAAAAAAAAGAAAAGAGGAGAGAACCCCTCTCTTAGAAAATTCAAGCCCTCTCTCTAGACCAAATCCCTCTTCTCCATAAGTTTGCATGGAATATCGTCTACAAAAAGGTATGTCTTTTGGAATTTTATTTTCTTTTCTATATTTGTAGGATTGAGTGTTGTTTTGCGTATATTTTGGTTGATGTCATGTTTAATTTTGTACTAGTTTGGCCTTGGTCATGTTCTCACTTATGCTAAATATAATTAATGTGTCAGGGTCATTAGAACCTATTTGCAATGGGATGTTGAAATCATTGGCTTGTTAGGGAATTTAGATTTCTTTTGGGAAAACAATTCATTAAAAATTTTGAACATTTACAAGAAAGAAAACTTGAATTTTACATGAATTATCAAAACCCATTTAATTTGGCTTACAAAACCTCCATCTTTCAATTGATAACAACAGCCCCCACTCCAATTTGATAACAACAGCCCCCACTCAATCTCAAGAACCCAATATCCATACCCCACCTTGCCAAGTAGATAAAAACAACCCCTTTTTCAAACATCCCATTTGAATCTAATCTCAGGCCCATTCAAGCCATTTTTCATATTCACCGTCTTTTAATCACTAAAAAAATAAGAACTATCAAAAGAAAACATGGGGGTGCCAATATCATTCCCGTCATAGTGCTAGCTGTTAGACTTTAAACAGATTTTTCGACCTCTAAACAACAGAATCGTGGGAAATGGTTAACTACAAAGTCGTAGATATTTTCGTGCCGTTTCCAACGAGTATTCGTGCTAGATCAGACAGCGAGCGGTTAAAAAGTTAAGTCCAAAATGGTTGCGGCACACCTTTAGGCATTTCCAGTTTAATGTTGCTGTCCTTTTGTTTGCAACACAAATTCGAACCTCTAAATCACAGATTTACAAACAATGGAGAACTACAAAGTTGTAGCCCTATAAAAGATCTTTCCAACGCATGTTTGTACGTTGAATTTGGCCAAGCGGTTAAAGAGTTACGACAGTTTTAGTGGGCTGCATTTGTCAGATCTTTTAATGGTCAATGGTTTGTCGAATTTGTGCAATTGTCAAAACTTGGTTGTGTTAACGTCATTTTCCAAACCAAAATCGAAAGACATTAATCTAAAGTACATCCAACCTAAAATTAACAAAACTAAAATTCACCCATTTAAAATCCACTGATAAAAATCCGTTAAAAGCCATTAACCAAAAGACCACTAAAAATTTCAAATGAAACTAAAACCTTCTAAATAAACAACTTTAAAAGCTACCAAACACACTAAATACCTTCAGATAATAAAAGCTTCAAGAAAACTCTAAAAGTTTCCACAAACCCAAAAGAATTCGAGATTCCCAAGAGCCGGTGGATTCAAAATTCCTTTAGGAACCCTTAGAGCCCAATTTAGGAACACTGGTGTCGTGTCGTGTCGTGTCCTAAGTTTTAGGGAGTCTTAGGTTTTAGGGAGTCCTAGAGTCAGGAGTCCAGCCTCATCACGGACGTTTGCTATGTATAGCAACCGTGCCATAGGTTTAGTTACACTAGTCACCCGATCTTTTCCATAGGACAAGCCTAGTAAACTAGGATGTAGGCTAACCTGCATTAGTCTAAGGGACAACTTGTATTTAGATAAGAATCATATAGCATCTTCGATGAAATCCTAAGATAATAAAATCCTCAACTTGAATTAAATAACTTCTCTTAAAACTGTTGAAACAGTCAATCCCGTCTAGGTCGGTGTCTTAGTTGAGTTAGGCATATGTAACTTAGCTTAGGTGCACCGAACTACGTCGACTCTGATCCCAGTGAGGCTTGGGTACGTAGGCAGCTTGGATGTCTGATGGCATACCACCCGCGAGTCGGCACCACAAACAAATTGTGGTGTTTTGTATATTAATTTTCTTGTAAATGCTTAATCAAATCACTTAGGACTTTCCATGAAATTAGAATTTTAGGAGAACTTTCACTTAGATTGAATCCAGACAAATTAATAAATCAAGATACACATTTAGGATTCACATTGAAATTAGATCATAGGATGCATGTCACTTAGTTCGCACATTAACATAGAGTTGAATGAGCCATTTAAAATAAATTTAAAAGAGTTAGCTTTTGGAATCGAAGACCGATTATCGGGCAAGAATGGTGCATGTGGTGGATAACTCCCCATACCTTCCATTCTCGTAACCAGGTAGCGAGTCTAGATTTCTGGTTAATTACGGGTCCTAGATCCCACATCTAGGTGGCGACTCTGTCAGTCTCTTTCGTGTGGAATTCGGATTGCCTTAGTGATCCCAAGTTCACAGGAAAGATTAATTCAAATCAATAATAAAATGCACACGCCAATCGCGTGGATACGAGAGACCAAGAGAGAGAGAGCGCCGGCTCGCGCCCCACACCCCTCTCGCGGGATCAGGGTACCACACAAATTAATAGTTTGGATCATCCTATGAAGTGGGTCAAATTGTACTTTTTGAAAATTATTGGACATCAAGGCCACAAACCATATATAATCTCATGTGCGACAACCTCGAGATATAATTTCCCATTTTTTAATTAGCAGTAAAAATATGCATGTGACAATGTAAACGGTGTGGGAAAGTATCATATTTTCGCCGTGTAAACGGTGTCATACATTCGTCCGGAAATGAACACCTAACGATATACTTGTCCCTTTACTTACGTGTCCATGACTAACAGTATATTTGTAATTTTATTAAAAGGACAAAGTTATTCTTTTCATGAGAAATTAGTTATTATTATATGATTGAACACTTAAAAACATGCATGTGACAATGTTTTTATTGAATTAGTTGTCTATTAGGCATGTAGATTTTAAGCTCGACAAAAATTTTGTTAATCAAAGACAGATTTAATGATTTATAAACTAGTGTTTAAAAAATAAAGAACTACAGAGAAGAAACAATTCAACTGTTGATTATCTTGTCTTTCATTAATTCCAGCGGACGCACCGGAAGTCCAATCCTTTGTTCTTCCATCCTGCTGGTAACCATTCCGGCCTATCGGATCAAAGACATTGGACCTCTATTGGAGTCTCTAGCGAATGTAGACTTCCCTCGCATGAGAGATTTTGATCATTCGCCGAAAGAGGTACAAATTGGAGCTCTATTATTGACGTAGTCACTGGCGAATGTATACTTCCCTCGCTAGAGAAATTTTGATCGTTCGCCGTAAAAGGTACAAATTGGAGCTCTATTATCGGCGGAGTCACTGGCGAATGTAAACTTCCCTCGATAAAGAGATTTTGATCATTGCTGAAAGTGGCATGAGCCGGTTGCCTTCATATGTTGCCAGTGCATCATATTCGGACAGATTTTGATCATTGCTGAAAGTGGCATGGGCCTGTTGCCTTCATATGTTGCCAGTGCATCATGTTCAGACAGATTTTGATCATTGCCGAGGGTGGCATCGGCAACCCGGTTGCCTTCATATGCTACCAGTGCATCATATTCGGAGACAACAATATGTTAGCTACCCTTTCTATGTCTTCTTCACCAACTACTTCACTGGTGTCCTCTACTAACATAGATTCAAGCACTTTCTGATCCTTCAAGTCAGAAACTGGGACATATTTGGGCTTATGTAATCTCTTATCTAGAATAGTGGAATCGTTGGCTTATCGCTCTTCCGTGGACGTAGCTGATACCATATTGGTTGAACCACGTAAATCTGTGTGTTCTGAGTGTATATAAATTTTTTGCTTATCGTTTGCATATCGTTATTCTGCTGCGTTATTAATTCCTAAAAGTAAGTATCGGGTTTAATTCCTAAAATGAACATTGTTTGAATGTGGAGAGAGTTTTAAAGGGGGAGATGAGATGATAAGAGACTTTTAGTTACGTTTCATTGTAAATGAACAAGTGGTCACATTTTGCGGAGAATCCAATGTATATTTTCAGAGAGATTTGCTAGCGTCCATTGCAGAAGGCATTTTGCAGATGGGTTGTTGCATGAGTGCAGATACCTCGTAAATGAATACAAAATCAGCTAAAAATTGATCCCGTGTGGCTGCTCTAAAATGCAACAGCCCATCCGCAAAATGCCTTCTGCGATGGACGCTAGCAATTCCCGTGCTAGATGATGGTGAGATCACGATCATTGATTATGTTGGCTGACCATTAGATCCATCCGGGTCAACTATAACCGTTTGATCCTGACAAAAAAATTTGCATCGGTCACGGGTTTTAAGCCTTAAGGTTACGATCATCCGACCGCGCTGTCTGACTATATTAATGACCTAAATGGTAATGGATTGATCCTGACCAAAAAAGAAATATTTTACGGGTAAAAGTCTGGGGTACGCTATATGGACTAAGCTAGTCCCCTAATGATGGGCTTGGGATGACTCCTTCATCGCACTTACAATGATGAAAAGAACCTAAGGTTTAAGGGTCTTCAAAAAACTAAGTAAGTCTACTATACAAAAGTGGGGAGCGCTATTTGGACTGAGCAAGCCCCCTAAAGATGGGCTTGGGCTAATGCCTTCATCGCCCTTACCATGAATGGAGAGGAATACACAAAGAAATGTCGGAAGAATCAACATAGGCCTATCATATGAAGAAATAAGATTATAATCCTTAATACTTTCTGCTTTCTTTGTCAATTTTTAAATATAGCCTAAATTATGTAACAATAACATCAACCCTATATAAATTTTTTTTAAAAACAAGAAGATGCTGAAATATCTAATGAGTATATGACTTCATTCAACTATCCATTCAAGTTTCACCTAACTGTAGAAACAAAAGATCATGTTCTTTTTATATGAGTGAAAGATATATTCTTTAAGCTGTTAGAATTTCACTTTAATTGTACAATATATATATATATATATATATATATATATATAGATTTAGGGAGCTGGTATTTCCGCTCCACTTATAGACTAATCCACTCCAACTTGAAGTGGATTGGTCTAAAAGTGGAGTGGAAATATCCAAAGCATAGGGGAGTTGATATTTCCGCTCCCCTTTTAGACCAATCCACTACAAGTTGGAGTGGATTGGTCTAAAAGGGGAGCGGAAATATCAATTCCCTATATATATATATATATATATAAACCTAGAAATGAGCCACCTAACTCGTTTACATTAGCTTTTCGTAGTGACATAACCATCAACACATTATCAAACAGACTCGAATATAAACCACACCTTTATCACAAGCATAACAAGCATCAAGTCATTAAATTCATCTCAACTACAACAATATCTCCACAAACTAATCAAGGGAAAGATACCTTATCTCCTCAATGATTCAAATTACAGTTATCTCCTCTTTGAAAACACACAATTATGCATAACAGGCCTTAACAGGTAACCAATTTATTCAAGGACGTAAAATTTATCTAAAAGGGACTATTAATAACCTATACAAAAGGAAGTATATACACTGTACCAATAAAGATCCATCAACTCAACAAATCCAAAAAATGAGAATGATCAGATTAGTTCAATAAATATCTGTTATCATTTAAAGCATGTATTTGTTAGGAAAACCACCAAATTTATAAACCTGCTAAAGTAAAAGTAACCAAAGATCGCAGCTAAAGCATTTTTCATTCTCTTTTTTTTATATATATGCAAAACCAACTCCAAATACATGTAGCATGTAACAATACAAATAGCGAAGCAAGGTGTATTCTAAAGATGCTAAAACAGAAAAATGATCTAGCAGTGTATGGCCTTTAGATGAATGGGTTTGAAGATAACAATTAAGCCGAGTGTTAATTGCTGACCATGATAATATTCATCTTGTTATTAAATGGAATGTTGATTATGTGATGGGCGTAGTATATGCTTGAACTGACTATAAAAGATTTTTTTAAGCATAGAACGGTGTAGTAGTATTACTCACATATCATGGCACAAACATCTTTTTCTTAACAATACTCCATAGAAACCTGAGTCATGTATAATTATATTATGCCAAACCAATTTTATTTTAGGAATAAGTGAATGCTCCTTCAATTTTAAATAGAAAGATCTCATTAGACACAATTAATAAAACAAGTATATACCGGCATAAACTTCATTCTTCTACCCTAATTAATCTAAAGCTAAAAGGATCAGGCAATACAAAAACTACATATATGACTGCACAATTTCAGCTTAAATATTGGCATGTAAGCACTAAGGTTCAACATTATAAAATAAATGAGGCCAAGAAGTTATTACAGCTCTGTAAACACTATTACAACAACAAGAAAAAAACATGAAGCATCAAATGGGCATGAAACAGAGGACACAATGCCCATTTTTTTATGAGACTACCACCACGAAGAACATACATTCAAACATGACCATGCTCTTGTCAACAACAAAAAGGATAAATTCCTATAATTATTACCATGTCTTAAAAGGATAAAGTGCTACGCGCACAACCATATCTTATAGATTACTTCGAGATGGTATCCTAAACTATTAAGCACGAGATGTAGCAAGCAAGCAATAACAACTCCATTCCATACTACCACTACAACTAATTTAATGTCATGAGCTAGAACAAAACAAGGGCTGAACCAAGACAGGGGCTAAAATTGGGAATGCAAAAATTTCATCAATTGGTTTAGGATGCAAGGGTTGTACCAAGATAGGGCTGAAACAGGAACTACAAAAGTTTTATCAATTGGTTCAAGATACAAGGACGGATACACATAACTCAACACAGATATCTAGAACATGATTTTTACTTCCAAATAGACAAAAGCCAAGCTAAAATTATGCATATAATAAAATCACGTTTGTGCTAACACCACTTCTTCAAAAGTCACACTGGAAAAGTATTTAAATCCACAAGTAATTAGACATAACAAGCCTGTCATGTCTACCATAACAAGACCAATAGAATTCATTATCCTATACAAAGACACCTTTGCCATGCTTACCTATTGATATGAATGATCCGACTTATTGGGGCATTGTAGGGAAAGCATCCATACAGATATAAAATGACATGCAGGGAGAGATAGATTCAATGATGTTAGATCCTAACCTCAATAGATCTAATCAATCGTTGGCTTTCTTGGTTATGATCAGACATTCATGAAACCTACTTATGTTCCTTATCCATTGACAAAGCTAAGTATTTTAATTGAAGATTTGCAAACTGTTTCTAAGATAAATACATTTATTTTGAAAACAATATTTTATGAAATATCGAGCTACTCGATTAATTGATAATCTTGTTTTGGGGTGAATATTAAGGGAAATGAGCTATCTTCTTGCTTGGGCTTAGACCTTATTTCGTGTAAGAGGTGAGATATTGTCGTGACATCATGTGTGACTAATTTAAACTTCTATGAAGCAAAAATATATAATCTTGTAAAATAGAAATTAATATGAACTGCGTGCAAGGACCTTGATAAATACTTTTCGAAAATGGATATAATTTTCAGGGCACAACTTATTTATGATGGAAATGATTCTGATCAAGAATTTTATTTGATAAAAAGGCCCTTCACAAATACTCTTTCTTTTCTATAAAATGAAGGATATTTGCATATACATAACTAACTTTAAACAATTTAAGACACACCAAATGATTTTCTGGATCCTGATCTGATGTAATTTTTGGACGATATGATATTGGTCCAAATTAGATCCGACGGATCCAACTATTGTGCCCATGTCTTGTAAAATGAAGTTCAGACCTTTTGGATTTATCGGACTGTCTGGTTACAGACACCCCTACTAAATTTGTGAAAATGGCATCCTAGAAGATAACACCATACAAATTATTTCACCACATTTCAATGCACGCCAATATCTTTGCCAGATATTGTTTGGTTGTCCGATTTATTAGTGCCACTGAATGTATCGTCACTTTCGACGTCATTTTCCCTATATAACAAGGTCCCCTATTTACCTCGCACGCCAATATCTTTGCCAGATATTATTTGGTTGTCAAATTTATTAGGGTCACTGAATCTAACCTCAATTTCGATATCATTTTCCCTATATAACAAGGCCCCTTGCGCTACCTCTACCTAAGCCTTTTCTACTTTCTTTAGATATCCGTCAAAACCAAGCCTTTTTTTGTATCGTGGTCTATTGCCATCAATGTTAGAGAAGTTGAGAAGTTGTGGCAGGGCCCTTCTATACGAGTTCTTATATTGATCCAACCCGAGAGATAGTCCTTGCCAAACGACATTATAGAATGGGTGATGTGGGAAAAGAAAATGTGGGAATCTCGCAAGCAAGCTTGATTTCTGGTGGTGTACTTCCACGCAGGGTTGTCTTAGTCGGCAACTTGGAGGTAATCATAGAAAATTCATCCATTATTTGTGTTTGTATGTTTACGTATATATCTATGCCTGTATGTGCGCACATGTGTGCTCATGCATTTACGTGTGCTTGTATGAAGAATTTTTGAAAGGGATTTTTATCTACAAGTATTTAATTTATAAAATATACTCCGCTTAGCCAATATTAATATAATTTAGCCAAAAAAGTAATTTTTTTGAAAGAAATCTAACAAGTATTTATTTTTGTTGCATGAAGTAGACGAACTTGTTTTCTTCAACATGACCTTTTGAGTAACGCTAAAAAGGCAATGTTTTCATCCAAAGATTTTGTTGTGGTAATCCTATGAATTTTTTAATCTTTTTTTATTAAAAAATTGTCTACATATGCGTCATGTTTCCAACAGAAGGGAAAAATAAGCGGCAAGTCCTACTGCCGCCTAAGAACTATGCCGCCAGGATGTGACTAGCATCGAACAAAGCTTCATCCCCTTATTACTAGGCATCAAGTGGGTAGGCTATCGATCAAATTTTCTCAGCTGCAAAACTCCAGACGGTTCTAAAAAGATCTAATCGACATGTAATTAATTAACATTGACATTTATTTGAAACATGTACAACATTATTTTTTATACTCTACAATTTGGAGTTTTATAGGTAAGAAACCTTTTACAAGAAACTAGTTAGGGCATTTCAAATAATATTTTCTTATAAAGGGTAATTATCTGATATAAAACCCTAATATAAACTCTTATATTGAAAAATCCTAAACCCTGAATCTCTTACATGCATAAGTTCATAAATTTACAAATTTTAATATAAATATCTAGTTTTATTTCTCAAAAGGTTATATCTTTTAAGACGAGAATCATTTTTATTAATAAAAATTACCATGTATGAATTGAACCCATTATTGCCTCTTGTACGCCGATCATGTCCATGATGGTTATGATTTTCAGGGCATAACCTATTTATGGACCAGCCCAACAAATTAATAGTTTGGATCATCCTATGAAATGGGTCAAATTGTACTTTTTGAAAATTATTAGGCCACAAACCATATATAATATCATGTGAGACAACCTCGAGATATAATTTCCCATTTTTTAATTAACAGTAAAAGGTTATATTATAATCACTAGTGAAAAATATGCGTGGACACCATAAAACTCCTTGTGTTTGGATCCTGGTAAAAGAAAATTTTGAAAGTTTATATTCTGTATGAAAAAATATTCTGTAGAAAATAAAATGCATTTTTTTTATTTTTTACTTAGAAAATCTTTAAAATCAAAAGAGTGTTGTTTGTAAATTATTAAAAAAAAACATTCATTTACTTGTATATTACAATTCTTAATTTTGATTGCATGGAGACTATTTAAAGCTTTGGAGAATCAGTTTAATGTGTTTATTGGGATCGTCCACCTCACCTCCTGGGGTGTAGGATCTAATTGTTTCGGTTGTTTTCTTAAAGAAAATAAATATTTGGATTTGAAGGCAACGATCATGTGCACGCTATTTCTCACGCCCCGTCCCCACTGTGTAGATATTGTCCGGTTCTGGGTCATCTACCCTCCCCGGTTTTGTTTTCCAGTAGCACTAACCGTGCCCGACCCACTCCGCGGGGCCCGCCCCTTGGAGATGCTGACAACGCGTATTGCTAATTTTGATGTTTCGTTTTTAGAGTTATTAATTTGGCCCAAGATACCTGTTTTTCAGTTTTTGTCTTGGATAGGCTTTTTCCTACCCTTTTGACTTTAAAATCTCCTGGCTATTTATATATTATATGCCAGTAGTTGGGATAAATAAAATATTTTGTTTATAAAGCTTCCGCAAAATTGCAATAGTAGATATTTCTAGATGTTCGGATATGATCTGATAATTTCAAGCGTCCGCAAATGGTTGTATGTATCGGATTAGGTGCAAAACAGCCGTTCAATCAAAATCGATTGATTGCAATTTCTCAAGATGTAATTTGGTGTGGACGACATTTTATACTTAATCTTTCCTTGTCTAATGAAAGTTATAAAACTAATATGTGACAAGTTTTTATTAAATATTTTACCGATAAGTCTTGAAGATTTAGTTTATGAGCAGCTTTCATAAATCAATTCAACTGTTGTGATACTAATAAGGGTGGGAAAGTATCATATTTTGTAATTTTATTAAAAGGACAAAGTTATTCTTTTCATGAGAAATTAGTTATTATTGTATGATTGAACACCAACAAACATGGATGTAAAAATGTTTTTATTGAATTTGTCGACTATTAGGCATGTAGATGTTAGCTCAACATAAATTTTTATTAATCAAAGAAAGATTTAATGATTTATAAACTAGGGTTTAAAAATTGTTGAAAAAGATAAAGTATAAAGAACTACAGAGAAGAAACAATTCAACTATTGATTATCTTGTCTTTCATTAATTCCAGCGGACACACCGGAAGTCCAATCTTTTGTTCTTCCATCCTGCCGGTAACCATTCCGGCCTCTCGGATCCAAGACATTGGACCTCTATCGGAGTCGGTAGCGAATGTAGATTTCCCTTGCACGAGAGATTTTGATCATTCGCCGAAAGAGGTACAAATTGGAGCTCTATTATTGACGTAGTCACTGGTGAATGTATACTTCCCTCGCTAGAGAAATTTTGATCGTTCGCCGTAAAGGTACAAATTGGAGCTCTATTATCGGCGGAGTCACTAGCGAATGTATACTTTCCTTGATAGAGAAATTTTGATCATTGCTGAAAGTGGCATGGGCCGGTTGCCTTCATATGTTGCCAGTGCATCATATTCGGACAGATTTTGATCATTGCTGAAAGTGGCATGGGCCGGTTGCCTTCATATGTTGCCAGTGCATTATGTTCAGACAGATTTTGATCATTGCTGAGAGTGGCATGGGCAACCCGGTTGCCTTCATATGCTACCAGTGCATCATATTCGGACGCGTGGTCCGTCAACAATATGTTAGCTACCCTTTCTATGTCCTTTTCACCTACTACTTCAGTGGTGTCCTCTGCTAACATAGATTCAAGCGCTTTCTGATCCTTCAAGTCTGAAACTCGGTCATATTTGGGCTTATGTAATCTATTATCTAGAATAGTGGAATCGTTGGCTTATTGCTCTTCCGTGGACGTAGCTGATACCATACTGGTTCAACCACGTAAATCTGTGTGTTCTGAGTGTATGTAAATTTTTTGCTTATCGTTTGCATATCGCTATTCTGCTACGTTGTTAATTCCTAAAAGTATAGGGTTTAGTAGGATTTCTTGAGTGAGTAGACTTTTAATTTTCCAATTTTTCTAATAGAGAGAGGGGCAGTGGAGTAAAATGAACACTATATGAATGTGGAGAGAGTTTTAAAGGCGAAGATGAGATGTGAAAAGACTCTTCGTTACGTTTCAATGTAAATGAACTCATGGTCACGTTTTGAGGAGAATCCACAGTATATTTTTCAGAGATATTTGCTAGCGTCCATTGCAGAAGGCATTTTGCAGATGGGCTGTTGAATGACTGCAGATACCTCCTAAATGAATACAAAATCTGCTAAAAAGTGAGCCTGTGTGGCTGCTCTCAAATGCAACAGCCCATCTGCAAAATGCCTTCTGCGATGGGCTCTAGCAAATCCCATGCTAGATTATGGTGAGATCAGGATCATTGATTCCGTTGGCTCAGCATTAGATCCATCCGGGTTTACTACAACCATTTGATCCTCACAAAAAAATTTGCATCGGCCGCTGGGTTTAAGCCCTAAGGCTAGGATCATCCGACCACGCTGTCTGACTATATTAATGACCTAAATGGTAACGGTTTGATCCTGACCTAAAAAGAAAAATAATCTGCTTTTACGGGTAAAAGTCCGGTGTACCTTACTAATAAGGGCGTGATAGTGGACTTCTTTAAAGTGATATAAGGGGGGTTTAGTCGTACGGGATTTTATGTGCGGACTTTAATATGCGGACTTTGACAAAATGTCCATGACTCTTTGGGGACTTGGACTTGAATGTGCGGACACTTGCGAGTCTGGGGACTTCAACATGGACTGTTATGCATTTATAATAGATCTGACCGATTGGATTTCCACTTTTAAAAAAAACAACTAATATTGGACAACTCGGCAACCATTGAAACTGAGAGTAAAGTCAAACTTGTCATAGAAATTTTGGAAACAAGTTGGCAGCAAATTTTAGAGATTTTTCAAGAGGCCTTATGTGCTAATCTCTGAAATTTATCAAGTAACCAAAACACAAACAGGCACAGGGAGTTATGGCAGTATGTTAAGAGCGAAAAACACATATCCCAATCCAATTCCACCATAGCTATGGTTTTGACAATTATTCAAACATATTGTGCTCTCGGATTTAAATTTTAGCCTCTGCAATTGAAATCTAAATCCTTAGGACTCAATTCCCCAAACAAGTCAAGCTGAACCAAGTATTTAAATAGCGAACTGGATAGTATATCTTGGATTAGCCTTCTCCTTAAAATCCTTAGGACTCAATTCACAAGACTTTGAGCAAACATCTAAGATGCACTCCATTTCCATTAATGAAAAGGCCTGAAGCACCAACCTGAACTAAAGCAGTCGTTTCTATGCACAGAACACCTAATTTAGGTCCTTCAATTGCTAGAAATGGTGAGAAAAATGACTTCGAGAGTACTAAGCAGATGGGAATCCAATTCAACCAACAAGGTTTGGGAGCATAGAAGTGGACTTTGCATAGGATTCTTTAAAGAAAAAGACAAGATGAATGAGAAAAGGCAATTTTGGAAGAGCATTGCTCAGAAAATCCTACCCCATTGTGGAAAACCGGAAAAGAGGAGAAGGATGGGCTGGAACGGAGGTTTTGGGTTTCAACAGAGAGAGAGCGAGAGGAAAGGGGTTTGGTTGGGGTTTTATATACAAATACAGAAAATGGGGTTTCGAGTTTAGAGGTAAGGGAAGAGAAAGGGATGGTGCTGGGTTTCAGAGAAGGAAAGAGAAAGGGTTTGGGGTTTCATAAATGAAAGTTTGTCTTCTCTAGTGAGACCATGAACGAAACCAATCTGACTGGTCTTTGATGAACGAAAAGGTTAAAAATGAGAGATGGAGAAGGAAAAATGACAGGGATGGGGATGTAAAAAAATGAATGAGAGAGAGAGAGAGGAGCATACCTCATAATCCCTTTCTATGGTTCTTTTTCCGTGATACACGATGAGAAGGCATGGACTTCAAGTTTCACCTCGGTAGGCTGAACATTGAATGAGGTTTTTTTTCTTATAAGCTAGTACTTCAAGTTCGCGCGCCCGGGGAAACGTCGTGACATCACGAAATTTCCACTAAAGGCCGCCATCATGTACTGTACTATAATGGTGGGATAGTATTATCCATAAAATCCCATGTACTCTTACTCTAATAAGGGCGTGATAGTACTATCCACTCGCTGCATAAAATCAGGTGGAGTTCAAGTTGAATCCAATTCATTTTACAATGAATGCTGATGCAGGAGCACATTTGGTGGACAATGGACCCCATGGATGGATAATCCAAAGTGGGCCTAAAATTAAATTTCCTTTTCTTAATATCGTCAACGGTTGGCTCTGGACCGGTCTGGAGGAATTTTCCTCTATCCCCTTGCTAATAGTCTAATAGCAAGGGGTTTGGAAATATCAATTTCCTTTTGAAAATAAAAAGTAAACATGGAATTGATATTTCCACACCCCTTGCTATTAGAGGGGTTGGAGGAAGTTCCTCCAGACCTGTCTTGAGCCAAGTATTTTTGAAAACATATACATTATTTGAAGTTAGGGTAAATGACTGGTTTGATTTTTCAGGCCAGGGGAGATTCAAAGCAAGGACTATCAGATGGGCGATTGAGATCAGTCAAAGGTCGGGTTGCATGTGCCATTATGGTTGCGCCTCAGTGTATTATATGATAAATTGAATTTACTCTTCATTGTATTATAGTATAATAAATACCGTTTTGTTTGCTCGAATTGTAACAAAATTATAATGTCTCCTCAAGATATCTAATAAATAGGTATCTCTTCGTCCTGGTTTGTATAATTTTTCAATCTCATCCTTCTAACATACACTAGACATCAGGAGACTCTTAAATGTTAAATACTTTGTTGCTTACTTTTCATATCTTGTATGGTATCTATAGGTGAAAATTTTTAGAAGCAAAGAATGAAAATTTCTCTCCTGCCCATTATTTCCATGGGGAGAGTATTTATATACAAAAAACAAAATTTATACACGTTTAGATAAGACATAAAAATACAAAGGACTCTTAGCTAATATAGAGATATCCATATTGTTAGAATGTTCAAACTATACAGTGATTGTGCTAAGTATTGGAGGTGTCCCATATTAGTAGGTGATTTTGACTATATACCAATTTAGCAAGAAATGTGGGAGAGACGGGCATCAATCAATTTCTGATTTTGATTGACTTCAATTTCTCCCTTAACACACCTCCGCAATTGAAACAGTGGAGAAATGGTTGTGAGCTTGTCCTGTAGCATTAAGAACTGTTGTGTGCGAAGAGGCTTGGTCAGTGTATCAGCAAATTGATCAGCACTCAAAATAAAGTGGACATCAAGCTTCCACTAGCAAACTTTATCGGGTACAAAATGAAAATCAATCTTGACGTGTTTGGTACGAACGTGAATGACTGGATTGGTTGAGAGATAGATCGCGCCAATGTTGTCACAACATAAAGTGGGAGGACGAGGTAAAGAGATACCGAGCTCATGAAGAAGTGATTGTTCCAAGGATATTTCGGTAGATGTATTTGCAAGAGCTTTATACTTTGCTTCTGTGCTACAGCAGGTGAACGCTTGATACTGGCGGGAACTCCAGGAAATAATCATAGAACCGAAGTATATACAATAGCTGCAATTGGACTTACAATCGTTAGGACATCCTGCTCAGTCAGCACCTGATGCAGTGCCAACATGGTAGCCACATCATACCTAGGTGGATTTGGTGGAGTTCCAAGGTTCATTCCTGCATTAAAGCTTCTGACCGATTTTCAACAAAGCTTTTGGGATATTAAATGGCCGAATGATGGAAAATATTAAACTACAAAGTTGTAGGTCTCTTTGAGATCTTTCCAACAAGTATTTGGGCTTGAAAATTGGACAAGTCGTTAGAAAGTTATGGCAGTTTTAGTGGAATGTGTTTGTGGGTTCCCGAAACAGTCAAAGTAAGTGAGTTCCAATGCAATTAATGTTATTTAACTCCCTAAGTTAGCTAGTGGAGAAGGTTGAACGAATTTTCTTTGCTTTTCTTTTATTTAAAGGGTTACAAACCATCTTTAGGGGGGATTTTGGATTTTGATAAACTTATGTAATTGATGGAATTTCAATGGGGTTGAGCTTTGCTCCCATTTTCTTCTTCTTCTCTTGTTGAGTTCTTGAGTTCTATTTTTCTTCTCCTTCCCTCTTAAGCACCTGCATTATCGGTATCAGAGGCAACATTACTCTCTTGGGCTATCTTCAATTCGATTTTCATGGCGGCACGAAATGGTAGCGGAAGGCGTGGTAACCAAATGATGAAAAATATGAGAGATGACAGAGATGATGAACTTCAAGCACTTCGAAGACAAGTTGAGCAACTTACCATGCGACTTGAATGCCAAGAGGCTCGTAGTGAGCGTAGTGGATCAAGCCGTGGAGGTTCTAGTGATGAGTCCGTTGTGAATCCCTTCGCCAATACTCGTGAGGAGGCTAGGTTGGGAAGGTTTTATCGTGATTTCGACACCGTCAAGATTGACTTGCCGGAGTTTCATGGTCGTCTACAATCTGAAGGGTTTCTTGAATGGCAGTGCCATTGAGAAGTTCTTTGATTATAAGGAGAGATCCGAAAGCCAACGGGTGACGCTTGTGGCTATAAGGCTTTGTGGTTGTGCTTCAACATGGTGGGATAAAGTTCAAGAAATGAGAATCCGCAAAGGAAAGCATAAGATTTCTTCTTGGGACAAAATGAAGTCAAGGCTTATGGAGAAATTTCTTCCGTTGGATTTTTTCCAAATTATATTTTCTAAATTCAACAACCTACGCCAAGAATCCAAGAGTGTGTTGGACTACACCGAAGAATTCTACAAACTCATGTCTCATAATGATATTCAAGAGGGTGAAGATCAACTTGTGGCAAGCTATGTTGATGGTTTGAAGTTTTCTACTCGTGATAAAGTGGAAACGCATCGATCATTGAGCGTCAATGATGCTTATCAACTAGCCTTGAAGGTGGAGGCTAAGCTTCCTCGTCGTGGTACTAGGAAGTTTATTGATGTTCGTAGCCTCTATACTTCTTCCGAAGGTGAATCTTCACACGGTGGAGGTGCAAAGTCAAGGTCCAAATATTTCAACCAACATTCTATAAAATTAGTCCCTACACATCTAGTTGGAAATCAGCCCAATCGTCCCAACAACCCAAATACTTGTTGTAAGTGTGGTCAAGTTGGCCATCATTTCAAAGATTGTCCAAAGAGATAAATAGTGGCCTTTGGTGATTAAAAAACTAATGAGGATCTTGTTGACGATTACAACATGGACGATTCACTTCATCCCATATATGATGAGGAAGATGATATACAACATGAAGAAATTGAACCCGAAGAAAGAGAGAGTTTGGGGATCCAAAGAGTACTTGCTACAGCAAAGGTTGAATCCGATGATGATTGGCTTCGCTCTAATATTTTCAAGACTCAATGCAAATCTCATGACAAGGTTTTGTAGACACCCAAGTCAAGGCGGTACTGTGGACCCCGATCCTGAGAGGACGAGTGCGGCGAGGGATGCGAGGTCCCCCTTGCAATCCTCAAAGATCTCCACATGTGAAGGAGAGCTCTACCAAGGAACTCTCAAAATAGGTGCCACTCTCACAGCATAGCATGAGTGGCGATACATAACGAATGAGATACATCTTGATCCGGAGCCAGGGCTCGAAACCGAGATGTACCTAAAAATAACTCAGAGTCGCCATCCATGGATACGCCATGGAGCCAAAACAAATGCTCTATCTGCAACGGATAACCAGAGATACAAAAGATCCGTGCCTGATTATGAATGGGGGAGGTCCGAAGAGCACCCCAAATTCGTCCGAGTGCAAGCACTTGGTCTCTTATGCCATTTATTATTAACCTCGAAGAGTTTTGGGCGAAAATCATGTGAAATGGGAACAAATATCCCCGAGTGGATGTCTAACTAATCATGCATGACTCGGGGATGAAATAATAAGCATACACAACATAAATGAAAGAAGTGTGTCACCTAAGCATCGCTAGGTTATGTGTGACATGTCTAATGAATGTCTTAGTTCTGGTGGGCAAACACATGCATGCTACAGTTAGAGGTATAAGGTTTGCGCATGAAAGTAAGAAAACATAGCAAAACACACAACATAACAAAGCAACAAATCCTAAGACTCTAAACGATTTAGCCCGAGTCCTCGGATGGTCTGATATTCATCCAAAGAAGCCTACGTATCCCCGCCTCTACGAGAATCAGAGCAACGTAGTTCTTCACGCCTATTCTAAGCTAGGATGCCTAAGACACCTAAACCTCTATCCTATACTCGACCTAAAGACCGGACTAGTTCTTAAAGTTTCTTGAACGATCGTTTAGATTTCAGTGAATTGTAGATTTTAGGACACCCTATATGCCCTAAATAAATGCAAGTTAGCCTTACGCTAATGCAGGTGGTTCCTACAACCTATGTGTAACTAGGCTGTATTTCCTAAGAAAAACAAAGGGTTAACTAACGCATCCTATTCTAGTCATCAGTCGGTGATGTGAATCGCCCATTGACCGGACGGAGGCGCTCCTGTAACTCTAGGACAAACCCCTAACTCTAAACCAAGCACACAACAACTACAACAACCACAACAAATCAAGGACAAACCCCCTAACTCTAAAAGAAACTCTCTATCTAGGAGAAACTTCTAACTCTAAAGGAAGAGCTTTTTGAAAACATGGTTTTTAAATAAAAAGGGTTAAAGTATATGTAAGCCCAATGGTTTTCACCTTGGCATTCCCATCTTGTTTTGATGATTCCAATACACAAGTGATCTTTTATCACTAATGTGTTTGAATGTCTAAGTTGTAGATTATGATAAAGTAAGATCAAGGATGCTTGGATTGAAGGCCAAGAAGCTCACATTGGACCACCAATTGGAAGGCCAAAGTCATCAAGCAAGAAGTCATGAAGACTTGAAGACATGAAGAAATTCATATTGAAGACCATTTTTTTCTTTTAGAATGTATTTGATCCAAACCTAGATTAGGCTTTTAGAGGTATAATTAAGTTAATCTCACACACCCTAAATAAACAAGTGATTGTATTTGTGGAGTTCCAACACCTTGGAACCCTCATAGCAATCCCATCATGGTTGAGAATTGGAAGCCCAAAACAGAATTGAAAATCTGCTCTGCATAGGCTTCTCGGAACTTCGAGAGTTTTTCTCGGAACTCCGAGAGTTTTTCTCGGAACTCCGAGAATTCTCGGAACTACGAGAATTATTCTCGGAACTCCGAGAAATGGTCCAGTAGATCATTTTCCAACTTCTGTGTGTATTCTCGGAACTCCGAGATTTATTCTCGGAACTCCGAGATTTATTCTCGGAACTCCGAGAACACTCCAACGGTCTGAAAAAGAGCCGTTTGGAATTTTGCTGGAATTACCTCAATGCCATTGAACGGTCATATTTTGGTTTTCCTATAAATATGGGTGTTCTAAACATACAAAATCAATCCTAACACTCTAAAATTTCATTTGAATATCCAAGAGTGAATCAAACTTCAATTGTGCCTCTCATCACCATCTTTAGGATTTGGATCATAGGCTTAAATTTGTACATCCATTTTGTAACCCTTGTGAGGGATTTTTCATTTCTTTCTTTCAAACCTTCGAGTGTTGTATAAGGGCGAGTATTCGGAGAAGCGTAGCCTATTCTCCGTGGTGAGGATAGCCACCGAGGTTAAAGCTATTGGGGTGAGGATAGCCACCAAAGTTAAAGCTATTGTAATTGGCATTCGATCTTCGCCAAGGTTAAGAAGATCAAATAGTGAAGCCATCAACGGGTTTGGTTGGTGGAGTGGAGTAGGCCTCGGATTTGAGGACTGAACCACTTTAAATCTCGGGTGCACTCTTTCTATCTCTTTGCTCTTTTATTTGCATTGCACCATTAGATTTAACTTGTATGCTTGAATATTGATTTTTGATCTCTTAATCTTAAAATCGGTTTAAAAGGTTTTAAATTGGTAGATTCTATTTCTTAAAACAACCATATTCTCTCTCCTCATTGTGTTGCCATTCTAGTATAACTTGGGACCCCCCTACATCGGATTTTCACTTGGTATCAGAGCCTTGGCTCTTAAAAGATTTTAAAATTTTTGTGAAAGTTATTTCAAAATCTAACTAGGGAAAGATTTTATTTGGCAACTTCTAATTGTGAAATGGCACACCAAATTGGAACCGGACTTCCGGAAGGCCATTCCACAACTAGACCTCCTTTCTTCAATGGGTCAAACTATGGACATTGGAAAACAAGGATGCGCATCTATCTTCTTTCGATAGATGTGGAACTTTGGTACATTGTTGAAAATGGATACAATGTACCTTCCAAACCATTTGAAGAATGGAATGTGGTAGAGAAAAGGCAAGCTAATTTGAACTACAAAGCAATAAATTCCTTGTTTTGTGCCTTAGCTACCGAGGAGTTTAATAGAGTTGCTCTTTTTGATTCCGCCAAGACTATTTGGGATACCCTTGCGACTACCCATGAGGGAACATCACAAGTCAAGGATTCCAAAATAAACTTGTTAAAGAGCAAGTATGAAATGTTTAGAATGAGTCCAAACGAGAGTATTTCGGAAATGTATACTCGTTTTTCTATTATTTCTAACGAACTAGCTAATCTTGGTAAATCTTATCCTAACGATGAGCTTGTGAGTAAGTTACTTAGGTTTCTTCCTCCCGATTGGGATCCAAAGGTGACCGCGATTCAAGAGTCAAAAAATCTCAAGACGCTAACCATAGAGGAGCTTGTAGGATCTCTCATCACCCATGAGATGCTCCTTACTAGCCGACAAGAGGAAAAGAAGCCAAAGGAGAAGGAGAGGGAATTTAGATCCCTAGCACTCAAGGCTTCCAAGGAAGACTCATCAAGTGAAGCGGATAGTGACGAAGAAGAAGCTTTACGAAGATTTAAGAGCTTGTGGAGAAAGAAGCATAAGAAAGATAAGAAAAAGAAAGAAGAAAGTGATGTTGATGGAGCCTTAAGATGCTTCAATTGCAAGAAGATTGGACACAAAAGACCGGATTGTCCACTTCTAAAATCAACTTCCTCTAAGTACAAGGGTAAGAAGGATTGGAAGAAGCATAAGGCTCTTGCCGCCGGTTGGGATGCGTTAAGCACATCGGGCAAAAGCTCAAGTGAAGGGGAAGAAAATAAAAAAGATGATCTTTGCTTCATGACATTCACCCATGAAGTTGAGGTAAACTCTAACCCCTCATATTCTTCATCTAGTAGTAAAAGTGATAGCATACCTTATGATGAATTATGTGAAACCTTGCATACCCAAATTTCCAAAAACAAGGTTCTTAAAAAATCCATTTTAAAATTAGAAAAAGAACTTGATTTTTTGAAAAGAGATTTATCTTCTTCCATATCTCAAGAACAAGTTAATCTTGCAAATCATAAACTTGAGATTGATACCCTTAAGGGTAGTTTGGATGAGAAAACTTGCCAACTTTTAAAACTTCAAAATATGGCAAGCTCCTCCAATTCTTATGAAGATGAAAGAAATGAGCTTTTAGTTCAAACATCCCATCTTCATAATGAAAATGAAAGACTTAGATTATGTTTACATGGATTTTTAAATGGAAATAAAATTATTGACATAATCCTAAGTAAAACTAGTCTTAGACCTCAACATGCTTATCATGATAGGACTAGTGTATCTAACCCTCTTGTTAGATGCCATTTTTGTGGAATGAATGGTCATTACCAATTCCAATGTGCATCCAAGAGTAGGGCTAGATGTGGGACCAAGAAATCTTGGGTTCCCAAAACCCCCATATGATGTTATTCATATTGTGTAGATTAAGGGTTTTTTTTTAACTTAAAATTGAATATATTTCATTTGTATGGTTTTTTGATAACCCCTCTTGTATTGTAAAATTATTTTAACTAGGGGGAGTTAAAATTGAATTTTTCTTTGAAAAAGGGGGAGCTTTAAAATTATTTGATCTTATTTACAAAGTTTAGCTGGACTTGGGACATGAATCCCAAGCTGCACTACGTACCTCGTGGAAGAGGATCAAGCAAACGTAGTTCGAAATGAACTTTCCTAAACTACGCTTCTAAAAGAAACACTCAACACTTTAGATGATTTTGGATTTTTCTGGTTTTCAAATATATTTTTTTAAAAGATATTTCAATGTTTTTTATGTTTTTGAAGTTTTTCAAATGCTTTTAGACCTTAAAATGTTTTCACCCTCAAAGGGAACATGCAAGCATAACCACAAACTAGGGCAAAGCCCTAAAGCAAAAGGTGAAACCCCGAACAAGCAACTAGCATCTGAAAGAGACAATCCACAACAAGAAAGAAGTGTCCCAAGAACAGAGAGAACAATCTAAGATCCCAAGCAGGGAAGGCTCTATATGACTGAGTTAGTCTCTAATAGAAAAACTCCTAACTAATAACACTAGGGAGGGAGTACAAATGAGTCAGAGACTTTAATAACACTACCAAGTCAAAGACTCGCTCTAAAAGAGGAGGCCACTCTAACATGAGGCTAGGTAAGCCTCCTAAAGGAAAAACTCTCTATATGAGACAAGGCTTGTCTCTGAGATACAAATGACGTAAACAAGGATTCTGATGAGACTGGGCAAGTCTCCTATATACAAAGGAGGGCTCAAAGTATCCCTATCATCGCCCTTGCAATGATAGGCAAGGACAGGACGGCTAAAAAGACTATGTTAGTCTTCTACCTATAAGGGCACCCCCGCAAATGAGGCTATACAAGCCTCCCAAGAGGGGGAATTTCTAGAGACAAAGCCTGTCTCCTAGGAGTGGGCTTCTCTAATGAGACCAACATAGTCTCCTAAAGGATTGACCTTTCCGTTGAGACATAAGTTGTACATTCAAGCACGTTCTACCTATCATCCTTTCTCATTCATCAATAAAGAAGAAAAATCGAGGTAAGCATTATATATAGCCCAGCATGCTCAATCTGATATTCTTTTCACAAGCCAAATGGATGCTATATTTAAACCCAACTTATCTGTACTTATTTTATAACATTCCAACGGGCAGAAAAACAAATATAGCTACAGAAGTTGGGTATGGGAAGACCATAAGAGAAGAATAGGAGATATACAAACCAACAGGTTACTAAAGTGACACTAAAGATGCAAAGGTACAAAATCTGATATGAACCGTGATAAAGTACCTGATTAACATGATGGTAACAATAAAGGTGTAATCCCAAGGATATAACGCTTGATGATTACAAACAAAACAAGTAGGTAATAACATGTCCATTGACCATCAGATTGCCAAGATTCTAATGATGCTTGAACCAACAGATACTAACCAAAACAGTGTAAACCATACAAATCAGCGAGAAACTGAACCAATTAAGAGCTGAAACATTGAGGGACCAAACCAATGTATGAATCGCATAAACCAGTGAAACTAAAACAGTGAAGGACTGAATCCGTGAAGAACCAAACTAGTGTATACATCAATAAGATAGCAGCTAGGTGCTTTCAATCAGGCAAAATCCATAACTGTGAGTGCATATATCCACAAAATCAGCAACTAAGTGCTTAAAACAAAACCAAAAATCTCAACTGTTGAGCACAAACAGATACATATATTCATATGCACACATATGTTCATTCATCTACATCCACACACCTATACAGATACACTCTCACCATATCATTGCCCCATTTTGCACAAAATCGCTAAGCTTAAACATCAGCTCATATTAAAGGTGTGAATTCACACAGAGGAAAAATCAAACAAGTCTTAAACTGAAGATTTTCTATCATAAGATCAAAATGGAATGCTAGCGATATGTAAAAATAAACATGTTTAAATTACCTGATGAAGTAGCTAATTCTAGACTTTTTCGATTTCCTTTGGCCATTACCTTGAGCTTCTTTCCAAACCCGATGGTTTGAAGATGATGAGGATATTGCAAGAGAAGGATTGCCTCTGACCTTCAGATTTGTAGGGAATTTTGGTTTTCAATAGTTAGAAATGGGGTTTAATAAGAGGGTCTTGAAATGGGCAGAGGAGGGTTTAATGGGGAGTGATTTGGGTAGATTTTAATGGCTGTAAAAGAGAGAATCCGAGGTGGGTTTGATAAAAATGGAGGAGATACGGCCGGATTTGGGTTTGGGATCAAGGGAAGGTGGCCGGAAAAATGGGTCGAAAAAATGGAAAAGGGTTTCAAGTGACGAAGATGGTGGTGGGAGGAGTAAGGGAGATGGAGTTGGTAGTGGGTTTTGAGAGTGGGTTTGAAGTGAAAAGAAATGGGTTTGGGAATTTTTTCTAAAGGGGGTTTGTAGAGATTGTGGATGCCGGATTCTAGCGAGAGTCCGACCGGAGAAGGTAACCGGAGTTGGGTTTGGGTCTTGCTAGGTGTGGGTGAGATGGGTGATGGGGTTGGAGATGACCGGCAGCAAGGGAGAGGCCAAGGAAGACGATTGGTTGGAGGAGACGATGGCCGCGGCTCCTTTTTCTCCCTCTCTGAAAATGGGTAAAAAAAAAGAGATGGGTTTGGGAGGATATGGCCGGAAGATGGGGTTTGTGGTGATTGGATTATGGTCGGAGTTGGTGGTCGGAGGTGGAAGATGGAGGTGAAATGGGGAAGATGGAAGGTGGCGGTCGGAGGTGGACAGATTTCAAGGGTTCGGTGGTGGCTTGGGTATGGGGTGGCTGTGGTAGTGGTGGAGGGAGATGGCCGGCCGGTCGGCGGGAATGAGGGTAGAGGAAGAAGATGATGAGGGTTTTGGTTTCCGGTGGAGAAAACAGAGGCAAGAGAATGAGAAAGACGATGGTGTGTGGTGCGATCGGAGCTCCGGCACCGTTGTCGGAGGAGAAGCACTCTCCCTCTCTCTGCAATCTCTCTTTCTGTACTTTCTTCTTTTCTTCTTCCTTAAGAAAACCCTCTCTGCTCTCGCCTCTCCCTCCGTTTTTCTCTGCAGAAAAATCCCCTTAGCCCTAATCCCTTTGGGATTTTATATTAGGAAATGATATACACGCCCCCCTATCCTCCTTGGACAGCCTCCCTAATCCATTTACAAACATCTTTTTATACTAGCAGGGGGGTGGTTCAAAGCAGAAAACAGGGGGAAATATTTTTTAAGAAAATATCTTCTCCTCCCTTTTGATCCTAGCCTTTTAAACTGCCTTTATCAATGAAGGGCTGAGATCAAAAGCTCTCTAACCACCTAGGAAGCTTCCTAAGATTCTCCCCTAACTAATTTTGTTACACACTAATCCATATACCCCCCGTATCTCCCTGGACAACCCATTATGGAAAATTTGAACTGGTTTTCTAGGTTCCAGCGCACCCCTATTTCTGGCTAAATCGCCACCCTTATAAACTTGCACCACGGCACTTACCTCGGCTCGTTTACTAGGCAAACGTGCATGGATCTTGACGAAATTTCACAAGGACCTTGGTGGGACCCTAAGCTAGCCTAGGGTGTAATTTGGGGTCCTAACACACTGTTTTGAAAAAGTTAAACTCAAAACAAGGAGGTGGAGGGCACGATCAAATTGGGGTGTCTACAGGTACTAATGAAAGGTGTCGCGAGGAAGAACCTTATGATGAGTCCCAGAGCCCTAGTTTGGTTTCTCTCAATCTCTCTTTAAGCTATTTTCGAAAAGAAAGGATTTTCGAAAGACATTTTTACAACCGGAAAGCCTGTTTTTACACAGCACCTGCCTTTTTGGGCAACTGAAAGCCTGTTTTTTCACAGCACCCGCCTTTTACGGTATAAACCGGTAAACCTGTTTTCACAAGGCATTTCAATCGATAAAATAACTTTGAGTAAAAAACTTTTGTTTTTACCCAAAGGACACTTCGTTTCCTAAAAGCAAGCGATATTGGATTCATTGGAAACTCCCCAGAACGAGGAATCCAATGGATCTGACCTCATGTGATTCGGAATTCAATCGAAGAAGTTACGAACATTCGAAACTTACCGATAAAAGACAAAAGATCACATTTTTTTAGATGGGAAAAGGACAGAATTGCCCGCCAACTGAAATATGATGTCACTTGGGTGTCACCCAATTTCGTTGGGGGCGAAATTCAATTTCGCTCCTATCGAAATTGGGCTGAAATGACCAGAAAATACCCCCACCCCCGCAATTTCACCCCCCTCTGGTATTCCCAGTCCAAACCTCTACTGAATTTCCAGAAAAAACCCTAGTTTACTTGTTTCTAGAAGAGAGAAAGTAGAGAAACTCTAGGTAGCTCACAACGGGCGTCGGCATTCTGCAGAAATTCTGAAGGTTTGGAGCGACATCCTCTAAATAGCGCTGTTGTTCTATCGAATTTCGTAGAACCACGAGCTAATAACGCTGTTGTTCTGCCAAGATCTCGACAAACCCGAAGCCCTTTTGTCAGAATAGCGCTGTTATGCCACCGATTCTCCTACAAACCCTAAACCTCTTCGTCAACACACCGCCGTTGCACTGCCGAATTTTGGAAAACTCAAGGCCCTATTATCTAAAACACGTCGTTGTTCTGTCGAAATCTCGGCAAAACTCGAAGTCCCTTCGTCAACACAGCGACTTTACGCCGCCGAAATCTCCACAATTTCAGAACCCTCTCTTTTCAGAATAGTGCAGTTACTCTGCCTATTTCTCTTCTGATTCTGGTAAATTTACATTTATTTATCAGGTTTATGTAATTTCCTTTACAAAGTAAGGTACGAGGTGGTGACATCATAAAATCTCCAGCTCACATTGCCCTCAGAACTTATGATATAAATCCCTCTACGTTTCTTTTACTTTCCGCATTGTCTTTTCCGTTAGATTTCAGTTAACTTGATTATGATCACTTGGGGACTCATGTAACAACATACGATCTTAATCAGGATAACTACTGCTTATTTTTTGTCCTTTTGTAAATTCACTTTATTTACATCCTGGAATTAAACGTAATCTAAAATAAGGATAAAAAGATAAGTTATCCGGGTTAATCCTCTCAAAAATGCCAAACTATGTCAAGAGACCGGATTCGTCCGAGCAAGAGGGTGCCTAACACCTTCCCCGATTATAACCATAACCATTACCCAGATATCTGTAAGGACCATGCCTTAAACAAATATAGCAAAAATATGAGGTTCTAGATCCAGAGCAAAAGAACCCCTTTGGTTGCTGTTCTTCCAACGAAATTCGAGTACCGCTACTCATTTCATTGGAAGAACAGGCATGGGTCCTAGGCCCTAACCTAGGTGGTGACTCTGAATCTCTCTTTCTTGCGAAGTTAGGACCCCGATCCCAAGTCTGCAAGAAATGCGAATCCGCAAGTTGCGAACATTTCACAAGTTGCAGACGCTCCTAAACCAGCGAAATGAAACAAGTGTTAGATTTACTTTCCAGTACCATATGCTTGTTCTGCAGGGATTGTAAGAGCTAATGCTCAAAACCGCCGCCGATTGCGTGAAAATGCCCCGAGAGGCACCTAGGTTAACCTAATTATTTTTATGCAAACACATGCACACACCATATTTTGCATACCTATTACCGTCCGGATAACAAGCACTCGGGACGGATGGGTGGTGTTTGGGATTTTATCACCCGAATTATTATTTGTCACACGCTTGTTTCATGTGGAAGCATCACCTCTTTGCACCTCGCCCTTGTGGTGGCGTTAAAACGATGATGTATTGAACTTCCCGCCGCACTGGGGACCAGCTGGCAACAATTTTTCATCACTTCGGCAAGAGGGACCTTCAAGCCTTCATCATAATGCATAAGCCCAGCATACGCACGTAGATGTTACCATGCCCGCATAGGGCCTGCTGAGCATAGAGTTAGGCAAAGCCAAAACCGGTTACTCTTGAGAGATGTGAGTGTCTTCCCAAAATAGGATTACAATAAACCTCTGGTCCACCTTGGGCATGTTGAGGGAGTCTAAAAAGGTGTCCCCAGTTGCCTCAATTCTTGCTAGGGATGTCATTACCTAGCCTGATGCGCAAACGGTCGCAGCTCATTTCACCCAAAACTGGAGGTCATCCGAAAACTTTAGTTTTGTCCAGAGTCATGTTTACAAATCCATATCATCATACCTTGGATAAGAAACCATTGTACCCTGGAGGAAATTCCATCTTGTGCTTAACATGCTTAACCGAAAGACTCATATTCTGGTCCTATCTTTCAGAAACAAAGGTTATGATTTAAGATGCAAGTGCAGCGACCCAAGAGGGGGGGTGAATTGGGTACTCCACTAATGGTGATATTTTAAGCCTAATCTCCAAGCTTTACAACTCATTCACCTCCGAGAGGACAAACCCTGTAGCTCCAGATTCTCCTTTGTTAACGGGCCGAATCCTAGACCCTCAATACAATCAATCTTCTCCTTCAAAGGTCGAAGCGAAAACCCCTCCTCACAAACTCCAAGAATCACCTTTATTATCGGGTCGAATCGGAGACCCTCAATACAATGAAGAACAAAGAGAAGAAAAACTCTTAAGCCTCTTAATAGGCAGATTACAAAGATAATAGCTCACAATTTCTTCAAAAGAATAGCAAAGTAAAAGCCTATGGAGATCCTTTTGATAAATGAAAAATACACAAATCAAAGCATTAAGAGGCTAAAACTAAAGAACCTCAGATTTGCAAGTTTAGGCTCAATGGATTTGAAAATGATTTGCCAAAAGGTTGCTTAGTTGGTCTTGGATAGGGTTTAACTAGCTCATGAGGAAATATGACCATTTGGGGGCAAACCCGTAAAAACAGAGTTGAAAAGTCAAACTGTGCAAGCCCCAATGGCTACTTTTCGATACCGGCGCGGTCGACAGAAGTGTCGCGACCGCCCGCCCTATCGGGCGCTCTCTTTTTATTTTCAACTTTCAAACCTGCATGGTCGACCGAGTCATGGTGGTCACCCGGCAAGAGCAACCTGGACTTTTATATTTTTGTCCAGCTCCCTATCCGCAGTCGCCCGGCCCTATGGCGGTCGACCGACTCGACCATGATGGATTATTTCTCGCTTTCCACAAACACATCCGCGGTCGCCCGGGATTCCTCGGTCGACCGGCCCGCTATGTTTCTACAAGTGCTGGATTTCCAGTCACCTTGCCACGGTCACCCGAGGAGCCCCTGTCGACCGGCCCTATTCGAAAATCCTTTTTAACTTGTAAAAATACAGGGTCTTGGGCCATGGTCTTTGGGCTTTTGTCCAAGGTTTTCTAACATAATTTGGGGGGTGTTAGTGGTTTTCAAAGATGTTGAATTTAATTATGAAAACCATTTGAAAACCTTTGAAAGTGGAAATACAAATAACAAGAGGACTCCAAATACAATCTAAAAATGTAGAGCCTTGAGTCTTCTTGGATTGCTTGGCTCCTCCGCACTTTCTTGGACAACTCTGACTTGTGAGTGAACTCTTCAACTTGTTTCAGGTCAAGTGATTTCCTCCATTCTTCAAATCATGTTGAGGTACATGAGGTGTCACCAATGCTTGTTCAACTCCAAGCTTCTACTAGCACTTGTTAGGCAACTTGTGGGATCTTTGACTTGAACATCTTCCACGGTTGATATCTCCAATGTCTGTGCAAGCTCTTTGGTCCATTGTGCATGTTGATCCTCATGCCATGTGTTGTGTTGAGTTGTGTAATGGCGATATGACATGTCAAGTTCCTATCTAAGACACAACACTCAAGGACAACACATTAGTCCATAAAGACTAATCAATTTAGGTTTGCCACCATCAAAACAACAAGAAAAATGTGAATGTATGAACCCTTGGGCTTACATTCTCCCCCTTTTTTATGATGGCAAACCAAATTGATTAGGGAACCCCTGATTCAACGATGTTATAAAATGACATGCATGAGAGATAGAGAGTAAAAGTTTGGTGATTAATTATTTGTTTGGCATGCTTACCTATTGATATGATTGATCCAACTTATTGGGGCATTATAGGGAAAGCATCGATACAGATATAGAATGACATGCTGGGAGAGCTAGATTCAACGATGTTAGATCCTAACCTCAATCAATCTAATTATTAGTCGGCTTTCTTGGTTATGATCAGACATTCATGAAACCTACTTATGTTCCTTATCCATTGACAATGCTAACTATTTTAATTGGAGATTTGCAAACTGTTTCTACGAAAAATACATTTATTTTGAAAATAATATTTTATGAAATATCGAGCTACTCCATTAATTGATAATCTTATTTTGGGGTGAATATTAAGGGAAATGAGCTATCTTCTTGCTTGGGATTAGACCTTATTTAGTGTAAGAGTTCATGTATTGTCGTGACATCACGTGTTACTAATTTAAACTTCTATGAAGTAAAAATATATAATCCTGTAAAATAGAAATTAATACGAACTGCGTGCAAGGTCCTTGACAAATACTTTTTGAAAATGGATATGATTTTCAGGGCACAACTTATTTATGATGGAAATGATTCTGATCAAGAATTTTATATGACAAAAAGGTCCTTCACAAATACACTTTTTTTCTATAAAATGAAGGATATTTGCATTTACATAACTAACTTTAAACAATTTAAGACACGCCAAATGATTTTCTGAAGCTTGATCTAATGTAATTTTTAGACGATATGATATTGGTCCAAATTAGATCCGACGGATCCAACTACTGGGCCCATGCCATGTAAAATGAAGTTCAGACCTTCTGGATTTATCGGACCGTCTGGTTTCAAACACCCCTACTAAATTTGTGAAAATGGCATCGTAGAAGATAACTCCATACAGATTATTTCACCATGTTTCAATGCACGCCAATATCTTTGCCAGATATTGTTTGGTTGTCCGATTTATTAGTGCCACTGAATGTATCGTCACTTTCGAAGTCATTTTCCCTATATAACAAGGCCCCCTACTTTGCCAGACATTATTTGGCAGTCAAATTTATTAGGGTCACTGAATCTAACTTCAATTTCGATATCATTTTCCCTATACAACAAGGCCCCTTGCCCTAGCTCTACCTAAGCCTTTTCTACTTTCTTTAGATATCCGTCATGCCAAGTCTCCAAACCAAGCCTTTTTTTGTATCGCGGCCTATTGCCATCAACGTTAGAGAAGTTGAGAAGTTGTGGCAGGGCCCTTCTATACGAGGTTCTTCTAATGATCCAACTCGAGAGATAGTCCTTGCCAAACGACATTATGGAATGGGTGATGTAGGAAAAGAAAATGTGGGAATCTCGCAAGCAAGCTTGATTTCTGGCGGTCTACTTCAACGCAGGGTTGTCTTAGTCGGCAACTTGGAGGTAATCATAGAAAATTCATCCATTATTTGTGTTTGTATGTTTACATATTTATCAATGTCTGTATGTGTGCACATGTGTGCTCATGCATTTACTTGTGCTTGTATGAAAAATTTTTGAAAGGGATTTTTATCTACAAGTATTTAATTTATAAAATATATTCCGCTTAGCCAATGTTAATATAATTTACCCAAAAAGTAATTTTTTGAAAGAAATCTAACAAGTATTTATTTTTGTTGCATGAATTAGACGAACTTGTTTTCTTCAATGTGATCTTTTGAGTAATGCTAAAAAGGCAATGTTTTCATCCAAAGATTTTGTTGTCGTAATCCTATGAAATTTTTTATCTTTTTTTATTAAAAAAAATTGTATACATATGTGTCATGTTTCCAACAGAAGGGAAAAACAAGCGGTAAGTCCTATTGCCGCCTAAGAACTATGCTGCCAGGATGTGACTAGCATCGAACAAAGCCTCATCCCCTTATTACTAAGCATCAAGTGGGTAGGCTGTCGATGAATTTTGTCAGCAGCAAAACTTCACACGGTTCTGAAAAGATCTAATCGACATGTAATTAATTAACATTGACATTTATTTGAGAATGTACAACATTATTTTTTATATTTAGAATTTGGAGTTTTATAGGTAAGAAACCTTTTATAAGAAACTGGTTAGGGCATTTGAAATAATTTTTTCTTATAAAGGGCAATGATCTGATATAAAACCCTAATATAAACTCTTTTATAGAAAAATCCTAAACCCTGAAACTCTTACATGCATAAGTTCATAAATTAAAATTTTTTTTTTTAATATCTTGTTTTATTTCTCAAAAGGGTATATCTTTTAAGCTGAGAATCATTTTTATTAATAAAAATTACCATGTATGAATTGAACCCATTGCCTCGTGTACGCCGATCAATTTGGAGTTTTTTAATTAATAGTAAAGGTTATATTATAATCACCAATGAAATATATGCGTGGACACCATAAAACTCCTTTTGTTTGGATCCTGGTAAAAGAAAATTTTGAAAGTTTATATTCTGTATGAAAAAATATTCTGTAGAAAATAAAATGCACTTTTTCTATTTTTTACTTAAAAAATCTTTAAAATCAAAAGAGTGTTGTTCGTAAATTATTAAAAAAAACATTCATTTACTTGTTTATTACAATTCTTAATTTTGATTGCATGGAGACTACTTAAAGCTTTGGAGAATCGCTTTAATGTGTTTATTGGGATCCTCCACCTCAAGTATACTTGACAGATTCATATGCACAACACAAAATTTAAAAAGGAAAAGAAAGTTACCTGATGAAGATCTGATCTGCGGAAATTGAGGAAATGTCTGCTAAAAATTGATTCTGATTTGCGAGCTTGAATATAAATTTCTCAACCGCTCTCCTTTTTCTCTATCTTTTTCCAATCAAAGCATTCGGATTTACTCAGAATTCACAATTTCCACAGACAATAACAGTTTCAAACAGCTCCGATCAGATCTGCTAGGGTTAGGGTCTCAACAAACACAGATAGAAAGAAATAACATGAAAGTCCTGAAAGTATCAAGTGTATTAAGGAGAATGATGACCATTTTAGTAAGAGGTTGGCTAGGAAATGAGGATCGGAGAAGAAAAGAGGAGTTAGGGTTTAAAGAAAAAAACTAGGGAAGATCAATGGCTTTAAAGAAGAAATTAAAAGATATGAGGTAAGATTGAGACAAAAAGGTACTCGCTAGAGTGGATGAGCTGGCCGGCCAAAGATTTATCTTGCTGGAAAAACAAAAACGAGCCGGCCGAAAAATCTACCGGAATTCGATCGGATAAGAGAATAAAAAGGAAAAAGAGTTAGGGTTTCAGCACTTTGGGGAATTCTCTTTTCTCTCTCAGCTCTCTCTGGAATTAGGAAAAGAAAACCTAGGTTAAAATGGAAAATGAAGGTTAAGTTGGTATCTATAGGAATTTTTGAGCATTGATATTGGCACCACTTTTGATAACGCGCGCAGTTTGAGGGAAAAAAATTATGGTGCACCACCGAATTGTGTCCCATTATGGCTCGGATTCGTCTCTCACAGGATAAAGTCACCCCCGTTTCAGGATAAGTTCACCCCCCTTCTGCAATTGCACTACGATACCGTCTCAGCTCGTTTGCTAGGCAAACACGCTCGGATTTCGACGAAATTTTAAAGAGACCTAAATGGGACCCTAACCTACCCTAGGAAGAAATTTGGGACACTAGATCATTAATATACTCAGAATTTTATTCAAAATAAGGTGTAAAAGGGTTCGCTAAAAATGGGGTGTCTACACTGCTCAACTTACACTTCCTCTGTTTTAATCCTTTGCGACAAGCAAATGCCAAAAGCATTCTGCTTCTAATAGATCCACATGAGCAAAACTTTCATCATTGTCTATTTGTTATTCAAGATAGAACCCTTGGGCTATTGGCCTAGCCTTGTTTGAAGTTATTATACCATATTCAACAAGTTTGTTTCTGCACACCCATTTAGTTCCAATGATAGGATAATCACTAGGTCTAGGTACCAACTTCTATACTTTATTTGTCTCAGACTGATTTAGCTCTTTTTGCATAGCCATCATCCAAAACTCATCTTGTTCAGCTTCTGGAATGTATTTTTACATTGATTCAACGATGTTATAAAATGACATGCATGAGAGATAGAAAGTAAAAGTTTGGTAATTAATTACTTCTTTGGCATGCTTACCTATTGATATGATTGATCCAACTTATTGGGGCATTGTAGGGAAAGCATCGATACAGATATAAAATGACATGCAGGGAGAGATAGATTCAACGATGTTAGATCCTAACCTCAATAGATCTAATCAATCGTTGGTTTTCTTGGTTATGGTCAGACATTCATGAAACCTACTTATGTTCCCTATCCATTGACAATGCTAAGTATTTTAATTGGAGATTTGAAACTGTTTCTAAGATAAATACATTTATTATGAAAATAACATTTTATGAAATATCGAGCTACTCGATTAATTGATAATCTTGTTTTGGGGTGAATATTAAGGGAAATGAGTTATCTTCTTGCTTGGGATTAGACCTTATTAAGTGTAAGAGTTGAGATATTGTCATGACATAATGTGTGACTAATTTAATTTTCTATGAAGTAAAATTATATAATCTTGTAAAATAGAAATTAATACGAACTGCGTGCAAGGTCCTTGACAAATACTTTTCGAAAATGGATATAATTTTCAGGGCACAACTTATTTATGATGGAAATGATTCTGATCAAGAATTTTATATGATAAAAACGTCCTTCACAAAAACTCTTTTTTCTATAAAATGAAGGATATTTGCATATACATAACTAACTTTAAACAATTTAACACACGCCAAATGATTTTCTGGATCCTGATCTGATGTAATTTTTGGACGATCTGATATCGGTCCAAATTAGATCCGACGGATCCAACTATTGTGCCCATGTCTTGTAAAATGAAGTTCAGACCTTTTGGATTTATCGGACCGTCTGGTTACAGACACCCCTACTAAATTTGTGTAAATGGAATCCTAGAAGATAACACCATACAGATTATTTCACCACGTTTCAATGCACGCCAATATCTTTGCCAGATATTGTTTGGTTGTCCGATTTATTAGTGACAGTGAATGTATCGTCGCTTTCGACGTCATTTTCCCAATATAACAAGGCCCCCTATTTACCTCGCACGCCAATATCTTTGCCAGATATTATTTGGATGTCAAATTTATTAGGGTCACTGAATCTAACCTCAATTTCGATATCATTTTCCCTATATAACAAGGCCCCTTGCCCTACCTTTAGCTAAGCCTTTTCTACTTTCTTTAGATATCCGTCATGCCAAGGCTCCAAACCAAGCCTTTTTTCGTATCGTGGTCTATTGCCATCAATGTTAGAGAAGTTGAGAAGTTGTGGCAGGGCCCTTCTATACGAGGTTCTTCTAATGATCCAACTCAAGAGATAGTCCTTGCCAAACGACATTATGGAATGGGTGATGTAGGAAAAGAAAATGCGGGAATCTCGCAAGCAAGCTTGATTTCTGGTGGTCTACTTCCACGGAGGGTTGTCTTAGTCGGCAACTTGGAGGTAATCATAGAAAATTCATCCATTATTTGTGTTTGTATGTTTACGTATATATCTATGTCTGTATCTGTGCACATGTGTGCTCATGCATTTACGAGTGCTTGTATGAAGAATTTTTTAAAGGGATTTTTATGTACAAGTATTTAATTTATAAAATATACTCCGCTTAGCCAATGTTAATATAATTTAGCCAATGTTAATATATTTTTCCCTTTACTTACGTCTCCATGACCAACAATATATTTGTAATTTTATTAAAAGGACAAAGTTATTCTTTTCATGAGAAATTACTTATTATTGTATGATTGAACACCAACAAACATGCATGTGAAAATCTTTTTATTGAATTTGTTGTCTTTTATTAATTCTAGCGGACACGCCGGAAGTCCAATCTTTGTTCTTCCATCCTGCTGGTAACCATTCCGGCCTCTCGGATGCAACACATCGGAGCTCTAACGGAGTCAGTATCGAATTGGAGCTCTATTATCGACGTAGTCACTGGCAAATGTATACTTCCCTCGCTAGAGAAATTTTGATCGTTCGCCGTAAAAGGTACAAATTGGAGCTCTATTATTGGCGGAGTCTGCCGAATGTATACTTCCCTCGATAGAGAGATTTTGATCGTTGCTGAAAGTGCCATGGGCCTGCCGGTTGCCTTCATATGTTACCAGTGCATCATATTCGGACAGATTTTGATCATTGCTGAAAGTGGCATGGGCAGGTTGCCTTCATATGTTGCCAGTGCATCATATTCGGACAGATTTTGATCATTGCTGAAAGTGGCATAGGCCGGTTGCCTTCATATGTTGCCAGTGCATCATATTCGGACACATGGTCCGTCAACAATATGTTACCTACCCTTTCTATGTCTTCTTCACCTCCTACTTCACTGGTGTCCTCTACTAACATAGATTCAAGCGCTTTTTGATCCTTCGATTATGAAACTGCATCATATTTGGGCTTATGAGGGCTTATGTAATCTCTTATTGAATCGTTTGCTTATTGCTCTTCCGTGGACGTAACCGATACCATACTGGTTGAACCACGTAAATCTGTGTGTTCTGAGTGTGTGTAAATTTTTCGCTTATCTTTGCATATCGTTAGTCTGCTACGTTGTTAATTCCCAAAAGTAAGTATCGGGCTTAGTAGGATTTCTTGAGTGAGTAGACTTTTACTTTTCCAATATTTCTAATAAAGAGAGGGGCAGTGGAGTAAAATGAACATTGTTTGAATGTGGAGAGAGTTTTAAAGGGGGAGATGAGATGAGAAAAGACTCTTAGTTAGGTTTCAATGTAAATGAACACGTGGTCACGTTTTGCGGAGAATCCACAATATATTTTTCAGAGAGATTTGCTAGCGTCCATTGCAGAAGGCATTTTGCAGATGGTTGTTGCATGAGTGCAGATACGTCGTAAATGAATACAAAATCTGCTAAAAATTGAGCCTGTGTGGCTGCTCTCAAATGCAACAGCCCATCCGCAAAATGCCTTCTGCGATGGACGCTAGCAAATCCCGTGCTAGATGATCGTGAGATCAGGATCATTGATTCTGTTGGCTGACCATTAGATCCATCCGGGTAAACTATAACCGTTTGATCCTGACAAAAAAATTTCCATCGGTCGCGGGTTTTAAGCCTTAAGGCTAGGATCATCCGACCGCGCTGTCTGACTATATTTATGACCCAAATGGTAATGGTTTGATCTTGACCAAAAAAGAAAAATGATTCTCTTTTACGGGTAAAAGTCCGCGGAACGCTATATGGACTAAGCTAGTCCCCAGATGATGGGCTTGGGATGGGTCCTTCATCGCCCTTACAATGAGGAAGGGAACCTAAGGTTTAAGGGTCTTAAAAAAACTAAGTAAGTCTACTATACAAAAGAGGGGAGCGCTACTTGGACTGAGCGAGTCCCCTAAAGATGGGCTTGGGCTAACGCCTTCATCGCCCTTACCATGAATGGAGAGGAATACACAAAGAAATCTTGGAAGAATCAACATAGGCCTATCATATGAAGAAATATGATTATAATCCTTAATACTTTCTGCTTTCTTTGTCAATTTTTAAATATAGCCTAAATTATGTAACAAGAACATCAACCCTATATCACTTTTTTATTGAAAACAAGAAGATGCTGAAATATCTAATGAGTATATGACTTCATTCAACTATCCATTCAAGTTTCACCTAACTGTAGAAACAAAAGATCATGTTCTTTTTATATGAGTGAAAGATATATTCTTTAAGCTGTTAGAATTTTATTTGAATTGTATATATAGAGAAAACGGTTCATACACATATGTGTAGATAAGTTATCTACACACTAGCTTAAAATACAGTGGGGGCCACATTATTTGGGTGATCCAAACCATTCATTTTTAAGGCCCTCACATAGATAGGGTGTCCACAAAAAATCAGATCCATAGGATCATCCTAACCATTCGAACTGTGGAGGCAAAAAATGGAATAATTTGTAAAGGTTTAAAGACATCCATTTTACCTCCAGAAATCGTAGGGTTGGGATGATCCTATCGATCTGATTTTTTGTAGACACCCTATCTATGTGAGGGCCTTTAAAATGGATGGCTTGGATCACCCAAACAATGTGGGCCCCCACTGTATTTTAAGCTAGTGTGTAGAGAACTCTCTACACATATGTGTAGGAACCGTTTTCTCATATATATATATATATATATATATATATATATATATATATTGTATATATATATATATTAACCCAGAAATGAGCCACCTGACTCATTTACATTAGCTTTTCTCAGTGACATAACCATTAGCAAATTATCAAACAGACTCGAATATAAACCAAACCTTTAGCACAAGCATAATAAGCATCAACTCATTAAATTCATCTCAACTACAACAATATCTCCACAAACTAATCAAGGGAAAGATACCTTATCAATGATTCAAATTACATTTATCTCCTCTTTGAAAACACACAATTATGCATAACAGGCCTTAACAGGTAACCAATTTATTCAAGGACGTAAAATTTATCTAAAAGGGACTATTAATAACCTATACAAAAGGAAGTATATACACAGTACCAATAAAAATCCATCAACTCAACAAATCCAAAAATAGGAGAATGATCAGATTAGTTCAATACATATCTGTTATCATTTAAAGCATGTATTTGTTAGGAAAACCACCCAATTTATAAACCTGCTAAAGTAAAAGTAACCAAAGATAGCAGCTAAAGCATTTTTCATTCTCTTTTTTTTTTATATATATGCAAAACCAACTCCAAATACATGTAGCATGTAACAATACAAATAGCAAAGCAAGGTGTATTCTAAAGATGCTAAAACAGAAAATGATCTAGCAGTGTATGGCCTTTAGATGAATGGGTTTGAAGATAAAAATTAAGTCGAATGTTAATTGCTGACCATGATAATATTCATCTTTTTATTAAGTGGAATGTTGATTATGTGATGGGCGTAGTATATGCTTGAACTGACTATAAAAGATTTTTTTAAGCATAGAACGGTGTAGTAATATTACTCACATATCATGGCGCAAACATCTTTTTCTTAACAATACTCCATAGAAATCTGAGTCATGTATAATTATATTATGCCAAACCAATTTTATTTTAGGAATAAGTGAATGCTCCTTAAATTTTAAATAGAAAGATCTCATTTAGACACAATTAATAAAACAAGTATATACCAGCATAAACTTCATACTTTTAACCCTATTTAATCTAAAGCTAAAAGGATCAGGCAATACAAAAACTACATATATGACGGCACAATTTCAGCTTAAATATTGGCATGTAAGCACTAAGGTTCTACATTATAAAATAAATGAGGCCAAGAAGTTATTACAGCTCTGTAAACTCTATTACAACAACAAGAAAAAAACATGAAGCATCAAATGGGCATGAAACAGAGGACACAATGCCCATTTTTTTATGAGACTACCACCACGAAGAACATACATTCAAACATGACCACGCTCTTGTCAACAACAAAAAGGATAAATTCCTATAATTATTACCATGTCTCAAAAGGATAAACTGCTATGCGCACGACCATATCTTATAGATTACTTCAAGATGGTATCCTAAACTATCAAGAAAGAGATGTAGCAAGCAAGCAATAACAACTCCATTCCATACTACCACTACAACTAATTTAATGTCATGAGCTAGAACAAAACAGGGGCTGAACCAAGACAGGGGCTAAAATTGGGAATGAAAAAAATTTCATCAATTGGTTTAGGCTGCAAGGGCTGTACCAAGATAGGGCTGAAACAGGAACTACAAAAGTTTTATCAATTGGTTCAAGATACAAAGACGGATACACATAACTCAGGAACTGATGCATGAACCGGTGCAAGAGCTGTTGCATGAACTGATTTCTCACTAAAATGGTATATGTAACGCAAGCTATAGAGCACCTATAGGGCTGTTCGGGAAAAGAAATGCATGCTCATCCATCATGAAGTATGTATCAGTAACTTATAATTTTCTTCTTTTATAGAGCTAGTGCATAACCATAACTATACGCTTACTTTTAACTACTTTGCTTCCTAATAAGCTCCTTTCATCATCAACACAGATATCTAGAACATGATTTTTACTTCCAAATAGACAAAAGCCATGTTAAAATTATGCATATAATAAAATCACGTTTGTGCTAACACCACTTCTTCAAAAGTCACACTGGAAAAGTATTTAAATCCACGAGTAATTAGACATAACAAGCCTGTCATGTCTACCATAACAAGACCAATAGAATTCATTATCCTATACAAAGACACCTTTTAAAATTAAACTAACAACCCATTATGAAAATCATCACCATAATCACTCCTTGTTTTCTTTAAACATGCATTCCAAGGCTCGACTTCACCCCCAAACATTGTATTTTTTCTTTTGGTACAAACATCAACTCCCCATAACTGCTACAGATCCCTTAACAAGCTAATAAATGACACTAAAAAGGACAAACAAGATATGTGTAGTTATCAGGTATGGTAATAGAAATATCCACATGCAAGAATATTACTATGGGTGCTGCCCTGCTTGAGTTTTTGGATAAAGGAAATCTTGGCTTTTGGAAGGTTCACATAGAGTCCTCCTAATTTCTAAATGTGAGGTCCACTATATCAGTGTTTCTATTATATAATGTGAATGATGAGAGTTAATGACTATCCACAGAAGAATTACAATGAAGGCCCTGAATGAACAATGCCATCACCAAAATGCTAGTGTAAAGACCACTTCTATGTACACTCCTTAAAAAAATAATATCCACAGAACATAGCATATGCATGATAACAGTAGACTCTATTAATCTTATTAGTGAGGCATTGAATCAGTTAAAAAAAAAATCTGGATGAAACATATCATCAGGGAAGTTGGAACCCAATACTGGACATGAAGAGAAAATGCTTCAAGGAGCGATGTCCAATAACTCAAATACAAACCAAACAATATGGAAGCCAACAGCAAATGTCATTTTCAATGTCAAAAGTGCATGGGAGAATATCAGAGTTCAGCACATGCAATTAATAAGCAGGACAGTGTCAAGTATTGATAAATTGGAAGACTAGTGTGGTCACTGCCCTATTTTAACACTCCTACCCAGCCCACCTCAAATTTCACCACCAAATGACCAAGAAAAACATTTGAAACTACTAAACTTCATATCACTACCATCCCCATTACATCATTACAGCCCAATAAAATCCATAATAAAAAAAAAATGAAGACAAGAGTGACAAGTTAATCTCATGACATAACAAGACTTAGCTGGAGCTAAAATCCGAAGCATGGAAAGTAGATAGTGTAGCGCCTATATCAGTAACTAAGCGGGCAGGCATAAACATCACCACTGCTATTATCCACATCAATATGCAATATCAAATCAACTTAAAAAAAAATAAAAAAAAGGTTGCTACCTTTCTTTATAAGATTAAGAGAAAAGAATAAAGATAAAATTCTTGAACTCAAACAAGTATACTTGATAGATTCATATGCACAATACAAAATTTAAAAAGGAAAAGAAAGTTACCTGATGAAGATGTGATATGCTAGTTTACAGCTGAAATTGAGGAAATCTCTTCTAAAAAATGATTCTGATTTGTGAGCTTGAATATAAATTTCTCAACCGCTCTCCTTTTTCTCTATCTTTTTCCAATCAAAACATTCGGATTTACTCAGAATTCACAATTTCCACAGACAATAACAGTTTCAAACAGCTCCGATCAGATCTGCTAGGGTTAGGGTCTCAACAAACACAGATAGAAAGAAATAACATGTAAGTCCTGAAAGTATCAAGTGTATTAAGGAGAATGATGACCATTTTAGTAAGAGGTTGGCTGGGAAATGAGGATCGAAGAAGAAAAGAGGAGTTAGGGTTTAAAGAAAGAAAACAGAGAAGATCAATGGATTTAACGAAGAAATTAAAAGATATGAGGTAAGTTCGAGACAAAAAGGTACTCGCCGGAGAGGATGAACTTGCCGGCCGAAGATTTATCTTGCCAGAAAAACAAAAACTAGCCAGCCGAAAAATCTACCGGAATTCGATCGGATAAGATAATAAAAAGGAAAAAGGGTTAGAGTTTCAGCAATTTGGGGAATTCTCTTTTCTTTCTCAGCTCTCTCTTGAATTAGGAAAAGAAAACCTAGATTAAAATGGAAAATGAGGATTAAGTTGGTATTTATAGAATTTTTGAGAATTGATATTGGCACCACTTTTGATAAGGCGGGCGGTTTGAGAGAAACAAAAGATGGGTGCACCACCGAATTGTGTCCCATTATGGCCCTGATTCGTCTCTCACAGGATAAACTCACCCCCGTTTCAGGATACGATACCGTCTCAGCTCGTTCGCTAGGCAAACTTGCTCGGATTTTGACGAAATTTTAAAGGGACCTAAATGGGACCCTAACCTACCCTAGGAAGAAATTTGGGACACTAGATCATTAATCTACTGGGTTTTATTCAAAATAAGGTGTAAAAGTGTTTGGTCAAAATAGGGTGTCTACACTGCTCAACTTACACTTCCTGTGTTTTAATCCTGTGTGACAAGCAAATGCCAAAAGCATTCTGGCTTCTAATAAAGCCACATGAGCAAAACTTTCATCATTGTCTATTCGTTATTCCTGATAGAACCCTTGGGCTATTAGCGTAGCCTTGTTTAAAGTTATTATACCATATTCATCAAGTTTGTTTCTACACACACAATTTAGTTCCTATGATAGGATGATCACTAGGTCTAGGTACCAACTTCTATACTTTATTTGTCTCATATTGATTTAGCTCTTTTTGCATAGCCATCATCCAAAACTCTTCTTGTTCAGCTTCTCGAATGTATTTTTGCACTGATTTAACGATGTTATAAACTCACATGCATGAGAGATAGAAAGTAAAAGTTTGGTGATTAAATTACTTCTTTGGCATGCTTACCTATTGATATGATTGATCCGACTTATTGGGGCATTGTAGGGAAAGCATCGATACAGATATAAAATGACATGCAGGGAGAGATAGATTCAATGATGTTAGATGCTAACCTCAATAGATCTAATCAATCGTTGGCTTTCTTGGCTATGATCAGACATTCATGAAACCTACTTATGTTCCTTATCCAGTGACAATGCTAAGTATTTTAATTGGAGTTTCGCAAACTGTTTCTAAGATAAATACATTTATTTTGAAAACAATATTTTATGAAATATCGAGCTACTCGATTAATTGATAATCTTGTTTTGGGGTGAATATTAAGGGAAATGAGTTATCTTCTTGCTTGGGATTAGACCTTATTTCGTGTAAGAGTTGAGATATTGTCGTGACATCATGTGTGACTAATTTAAATTTCTATGAAGCAAAAATATATAATCTTGTAAAATAGAAATTAATACGAACTGCGTGCAAGGTCCTTCACAAATACTTTTCGAAAATGGATATAATTTTCAGGGCACAACTTATTTATGATGGAAATGATTCTGATCAAGAATTTTATATGATAAAAAGGCCCTTCACAAATACTCTTTCTTTTCTATAAAATGATGGATATTTGCATATACATAACTAACTTTAAACAATTTAAGACACGCCAAATGATTTTCTGGATCCTGATCTGATGTAATTTTTGGACGATATGATATTGGTCCAAATTAGATCCGACGGATCCAACTATTGTGCCCATGTCTTGTAAAATGGAGTTTAGACCTTTTGGATTTATCGGACCGTCTGGTTACAGACACCCCTACTAAATTTGTGAAAATGGCATCCTAGAAGATAACACCATACAGATTATTTCACCACGTTTCAATGCACGCCAATATCTTTGCCAAATATTGTTTGGTTGTCCGATTTATTAGTGCCACTGAATGTATCGTCACTTTCGACGTCATTTTCCCTATATAACAAGGTCCCCTATTTACCTCGCACGCCAATATCTTTGCCAGATATTATTTGGTTGTCAAATTTATTAGGGTCACTGAATCTAACCTCAATTTCGATATCATTTTCCCTATATAACAAGGCCCCTTGCACAACCTCTACCTAAGCCTTTTCTACTTTCTTTAGATATCCGTCATGCCAAGGCTCCAAACCAAGCGTTTTTTTGTATCGTGGTCTATTGCCATCAATGTTAGAGAAGTTGAGAAGTTGTGGCAGGGCCCTTCTATACGAGGTTCTTCTATTGATCCAACTCGAGAGATAGTCCTTGCCAAACGACATTATGGAATGGGTGATGTAGGAAAAGAAAATGTGGAAATCTCGCAAGAAAGCTTGATTTCTAGTGGTCTACTTCCACGCAGGGTTGTCTTAGTCGGCAACTTGGAGGTAATCATAGAAAATTCATCCATTATTTGTGTTTGTATGTTTACGTATATATCTATGTCTGTATGTGCGCACATGTGTGCTCATGCATTTACGTGTGCTTGTATGAAGAATTTTTGAAAGGGATTTTTATCTACAAGTATTTAATTTATAAAATATACTCCGCTTAGCCAATGTTAATATAATTTAGCCAAAAAAGTAATTTTTTGAAAGAAATCTAACAAGTATTTATTTTTGTTGCATGAATTAGACGAACTTGTTTTCTTCAACATGACCTTTTGAGTAATGCTAAAAAGGCAATGTTTTCATCCAAAGATTTTGTTGTCGTAATCCTATGAATTTTTTTCTTAAAAAAAATTGTATACATATGCGTCATGTTTCCAACAGAAGGGAAAAATAAGTAGCAAGTCCTACTGCCGCCTAAGAACTATGCCGCCAGGATGTGAGTAGCATCGAACAAAGCCTCATCCCCTTATTACTAGGCATCAAGTGGGTAGGTTGTCCATCAAATTTTCTCAGCCGCAAAACTCCAGAGGGTTCTGAAAAGATCTAATCGACATGTAATTAATTAACATTGACATTTATTTGAAAATGTACAACATTATTTTTTATACTCTACAATTTGGAGTTTTATAGGTAAGGAACCTTTTACAAGAAACTAGTTAGGGCATTTCAAATAAATTTTTCTTATAAAGGGCAATGATCTGATATAAAACCCTAATATAAACTCTTATATAGAAAAATCCTAAACCCTGAATTTCTTACATGCATAAGTTCATGAATTTACAAATTTTATTTTAAATATCTAGTTTTATTTCTCAAAAGGTTATATCTTTTAAGATGAGAATCATTTTTATTAATTAAAATTACCATGTATGAATTGAACCCATTGCCTCTTGTACGCGGATCATGTCCATGATGGTTATGATTTTCAGGGCACAACCTATTTATGGACTAGCCCAACAAATTAATAGTTTGGATCATCCTATGAAGTGGGTCAAATTGTACTTTTTGGAAATAATTAGGCCACAAACCATATATAATCTCATGTGAGACAACCTCGAGTTATAATTTCCCATTTTTTAATTAACAGATAATCACCAATGAAAAATATGCGTGGACACCATAAAACTCCTTGTGCTTGGATCCTCGTAAAAGAAAATTTTGAAAGTTTATATTCTGTATGAAAAAATATTCTGTAGAAAGTAAAATGCATTTTTTTTATTTTTTACTTAGAAAATCTTTAAAATCAAAAGAGTGTTGTTCGTAAATTATTGAAAAAAACATTCATTTACTTGTTTATTACAATTCTTAATTTTGATTGCATGGAGACTATTTAAAGCTTTGGAGAATCCCTTTAATGTGTTTATTGGCATCGTCCACCTCACCTCCTGGGGTGTAGGATCTAATTGTTTCGGTTGTTTTCTTAAAGAAAATAAATATTTGGATTTGAAGGCAAAGATCAAGTGCACGCTATTTGTCACGCCCCGTCCCCACTGTGTAGATATTGTCCGGTTCTGGGTCATCTACCCTCCCCGGTTTTATTTTCCAGCAGCACTAACCGTGCCCGACCCACTCCGCGGGGCCCGCCCCTTGGAGATGTTGAAAACGCGTACTGCTAATTTTGATGTTTCGTTTTAAGAGTTATTAATTTGGCCCAAGATACTTGTTTTTCAGTTTTTGTCTTGGATAGGCTTTTTGCTACCCCTTTGACTTTAAAAATCTCCTGGCTATTTATATGTTATATGCAAGTAGTTGGGATAAATAAAATATTTTGTTTATAAAGCTTCTGCAAAATTGCAATATTAGATATTTCTAGATGTTCGGATATGATCTGATAATTTCAAGCGTCCGCAAATGGTTGTATGTATGGGATTAGGTGCAAAACAGTCGTTTAATCAAGATCGATTGATTGCAATTTCTCAAGATGTAATTTGGTGTGGACGACGTTTTATACTTAATCTTTCCTTGTCTAATGAAAGTTATAAAACTAATATGTGACAAGTTTTCATTAAATTTTTTTGTCGATAAGTCTTGAAGATTTAGTTTATGAGCAGCTTTCATAAATCAATTCAACTGTTGTGATACTAATTGACCACCAACAAACATGGATGTGAAAGTGTTTTTATTGAATTTGTTGACTATGAGGCATGTAGATTTTAGCTCAACATAAATTTTTATTAATCAAAGACAGATTTAATGATTTATAAACTAGGGTTTAAAAATTGTTGAAAAATATAAAGTATAAAGAACTACAGAGAAGAAACAATTCAACTGTTGATTATCTTGTCTTTCATTAATTCCAGCGGATGCACCGGAAGTCCAATCCTTTGTTCTTCCATCCTGCCGGTAACCATTCCGGCCTCTTGGATCCAAGACATTGGACCTCTATCGGAGTCGCTAGTGAATGTTGACTTCCCTCGCACGAGAGATTTTGATCATTCGCCGAAAGAGGTACAAATTGGAGCTCTATTATTGACGTAGTCACTGGCGAATGTATACTTCCCTTGCTAGAGAAATTTTGATCGTTCGCCGTAAAAGGTACAAATTGGAGCTCTATTATCGGCGGAGTCACTGGCGAATGTATACTTCCCTCGATAAAGAGATTTTGATCATTGCTGAAAGTGGCATGGGCTGGTTGCCTTCATATGTTGCCAGTGCATCATATTCGGACAGATTTTGATCATTGCTGAAAGTGGCATGGGCCGGTTGCCTTCATATGTCGCCAGTACATCATGTTCAGACAGATTTTGATCATTGCTGAGAGTGGCATGGGCAACCCGGTTGCCTTCATATGCTACCAGTGCATATTTGGATGCGGGGTCCATCAACAATATGTTAGCTACCCTTTCTATGTCTTCTTCACCTACTACTTCACTGGTGTCCTCTACTAACATAGATTCAAGCGCTTTCTGATCCTTCAAGTCTGAAACGGGTTCATATTTGGGCTTATGTAATTTCTTATCTAGAATAGTGGCATCGTTGGCTTATCGCTCTTCCGTGGACGTAGCTGATACCATACTGGTTGAACCACCTAAATCTGTGTGTTCTGAGTGTATGTAAATTTTTTGCTTATCTTTTGCATATCGTTATTCTGCTACATTGTTAATTCCTAAAAGTATCGGGTTAGTAGGATCTCTTGAGTGAGTAGACTTTTAGTTTTCCAATTTTTCTAATAGAGAGAGAGGCAGTGGAGTAAAATGAACACTATATGAATGTGGAGAGAGTTTTAAAGGCAAAGACGAGATGTGAAAAGACTCTTCGTTACATTTCAATGTAAATGAACACGTGGTCACGTTTTCCGGAGAATCCACAGTATATTTTTCAGAGAGATTCGCTAGCGTCCATTGCAGAAGGCATGTTGCAGATGGGCTGTTGCATGAGTGCAGATATCTCCTAAATGAATACAAAATCTACTAAAAAGTTAGCCTGTGTGGCTGCTCTCAAATGCAACAGCCCATCCGCGAAATGCCTTCTACGATGGGCGCTAGCAAATCCCATGCTAGATTATGGTGAGATCAGGATCATTGATTCCGTTGGCTCAGCATTAGATCCATCCGGGTTTACTATAACCGTTTGATCCTGACAAAAAAATTTGCATCGGCCGCGGGTTTTAAGTCCTAAGGCTAGGATCATCCGACAAGGCTGTCTGACTATATTAATGACCTAAATGGTAACGGTTTGATCCTCACCTAAAAAGAAAAATGATCCACTTTTACTGGTAAAAGTCCCGCGTACCTTACTAATAAGGGCGTGATAGTGGACTTCTTTAAGTGCCACAGAGGTTAAATTTCTAATTAAGTGCAGTAATAAATTAAGCAAAAAAGGCCTGTATGGAAATTGAAACCGGCTCTTCACGATTTTGTGCTATATTTATGGAGATTAAATAGGGAAGAGAAGATTGTGAAATTCCGTCGATACAGAGGGGCGTGTATAGGAGGGGCTGACACTTGGCACCACCACAGCTTTGAGGATTCCGCTTTACTTATATAGGAGTGTATAGGAGTGTCAGTGCCGCCATTATGTAGGGGCGTGTATAGGAGTGTCAGTGCCGCCATCATGTACTTTACTATAATGGTGGGATAGTATTATCCATAAAATCCCATGTACTCTAATAAGGGCGTGATAGTACTATCCACTCGCTGCATAAAATCAGGTGGAGTTCAGGTTGAATCCAATTCATTTTGTAATGAATGCTGATGCAGGAGCACATTTGGTGGACAATGGACCCCATGGATGGATCATCCAAAGTGGGCCTACAATTAAATTTCCTTTTCTTAATATCGTCAAGGGTTGGCTCTGGACCGGTCTGGAGGAATTTTCCTCTATCCCTTTGCTAATAGTCTAATAGCAAGGGGTTTGGAAATATCGATTTCCTTTTGAAAATAAAAAATAAACATGGAATTGATATTTCCACACCCCTTGCTATTAGAGAGGCTGGAGGAAGTTCCTCCAGAGCTGTCTTGAGCCAAGTATTTTTGAAAACATATACATTATTGGAAGTTAGGGTAAATGACTGGTTTGATTTTTCAGGCCAGGGGAGATTCAAAGCAAGGACTATCAGATGGCTGATTGAAATCAGTCAAAGGTCGGGTTGCATGTGCCATTACGGTTGCGCCTCAGTGTATTATATGATAAATTGAAGTTGCTCTTCATTGTTTTATAGTATAATAAATACCGTTTTGTTTGCTCGAATTGTAACAAAATTATAATGTCTCCTCAAGTTATATAATAAATATGTATCTCTTGGTCCTGGTTTGTATAATTTTTCCAACTCTTCCTTCTAACATACACTAGACATCAGGAGACTCTTAAATGTTAAATACTTGGTTGCTTACTTTTCATGGGGAGAGTATGGTGTCTATAGGTGAAAATTTTTAGAAGCAAAGAATGAAAATTTCTCTCCTGCCCATTATTTCCATGGGGAGAGTATTTATATACAAAAAAATGAAATTTATACACGCTTTGGTAAGATAAAAATACAAAGGAATCTTAGCTAATATAGTGATATCCTATGTTAGAATGTTCAAACCATACAGGGATTGTGCTAAGTATTGGAGGTGTCCCATATTAGTAGGTGATTTTGACTATATACAATTTAGCAAGAAATGTGGGAGAGATGGGCCTCAATCAATTTCTGATTTTGATTGACTTCAATTTCTCCCTTAACACACCTCCGCAATTGAAATAGTGGAGAAATGGTTGTGAGCTTGTCCTGTAGCATTAAGAACTGTTGTGTGCTAAGAGGCTTGGTGAGTGTATCAGCAAATTGATCAGCACTCAAAATAAAGTGGACATCAAGCTCCCACTAGCAAACTTTATCGGGTACAAAATGAAAATCAATCTTGACGTGTTTGGTACGAACGTGGATGACTGGATTGGTTGAGAGATAGATCGCGCCAATGTTGTCACACCATAAAGTGGGAGGACGAGGTAAAGAGATACCGAGCTCATGAAGAAGTGATTGTTCCAAGGATATTTCGGTAGATGTATTTGCAAGAGCTTTATACTCTGCTTCTGTGCTACAGCAGGTGAACGTTTGATGCTGGCGGGAACCCCAGGAAATAATCATAAAACCGAAGTATACACAATAGCTACAATTGGACTTACAAATGTTAGGACATCCTGCTCAGTCAGCACTTGATGCAGTGCCAACATGGCAGCCACATCATACCTAGGTGGATTTGGTGGAGTTCCAAGGTTCATTCCCGCATTAAAGCTTCTGACCGATTTTTAACAAAGTTTTTGGGATATTATATTAAACTACAAAGTTGTAGGTCTCTTTGAAATCTTTCCAACAAGTATTTGGGCTTGAAAGTTGGACAAGTGGTTAGAAAGTTATGGTAGTTTTAGTGGAACGTGTTTGCAGGTTCCCAAAACAGTCCAAGTAAGTGAGTTCGAATGCAATTAATGTTATTTAAGTCCCTAAGTTAGCTAGTGGAGAAGGTTGAACGAGTTTTATTTGGTTTTCTTTTATTTAAAGGGTTAGAAACCATCTTTAGGGGGGATTTTTTATTTTGATAAACTTATGTATTTGATGGAATATCAATGGGGTTGAGCTTTGCTCCCATTTTCTTCTTCTTCTCTTGTGTTCTTGAGTTCTTTTTTTCTTCTCCTTCCCTCTTAAGCACCCACATTATCGGTGTCAGAGGCAACATTACTTTCTTGGGCTATCTTCGATTTGATTTTCATGGCAGCACGAAGAGGTAGCGGAAGGCAAGGTAATCAAATGATGGAAAATTTGAGAGATGACAGAGATGATGAACTTCAAGCACTTCGAAGACAAGTTGAGAAACTTACCATGCGACTTGAATGCCAGGAGGCTCGTAGTGAGCTTAGTGGATCAGGCCGTGGAGGTTCTAGTGATGAGTCCGTTGTGAATCCCTAAGCCAATACTCGTGAGGAGGCTAAGTTGGGAAGGTTTTATCATGATTTCGACACCGTCAAGATTGACTTACCGGAGTTTCATGGTCGTCTACAATCCGAAGAGTTTCTTGAATGGCAGTGCCATTGAAAAGTTCTTTGATTACAAGGAGACACCCGAAAGCCAACGGGTGACGCTTGTGGCTATAAGGCTTTGTGGCTGTGCTTCAACATGGTGGGATAAAGTTCTTGGGACAAAATGAAGTCAAGGCTTAAGGAGAAATTTCTTCCGTTGGATTTTTCCCAAATTATCTTTTCTCAATTCAACAACCTACGCCAAGAATCCAAGAGTGTGTTGGACTACACTGAAGAATTCTAGAAACTCATGTCTCGTAATGATATTCAAGAGGGTGAAGTTTTCTATTAGTGATGAAGTGGAAACACATCGATCATTGAGCGTCAATGATGCTTATCAACTACCCTTGAAGGTGGAGGCTAAGCTTCCTCGTCATGGTGCTAGGAAGTTTGTTGATGTTCATAGCCTCTATACTTCTTCCGAAGGTGAATCTTCACACGGTGGAGGTGCAAAGTCAAGGTCCGAATATTTCAACAAAAATTCTATAAAATTAGCCCCTACACATCTAGTTGGAAATCAGCCCAATCGTTCCAACAACCCAAAGACTTGTTTCAAGTGTGGTCGGCCATCATTTCAAAGATTGTCCAAAGAGGCAAATAGTGGCCTTCGGTGATTAAAAAACTAATGAGGATCTTGTTGACGATTAGAGCATGGACAATTCACTTCATCCCATATATGATGAGGAAGATGATATACAACATGAAGAAATCGAACCCGGAAAAAAAGAGAGTTTGGGGATCCAAAGAGTACTTGCTACAACAAAGGTTGAATCCGATGATGATTGGCTTCGCTCCAATATTTTCAAGACTCAATGCAAATCTCATGACAAGGTTTTGTAGACACCCAAGTCAAGGCAGTACTAATGAAAGGTGTCGTGAGGAAGAACCTTATGATGAGTCCCAGAGCACCAATTTGGTTTCTCTCAATCTCTCTTTAAGCTACTTTCGAAAAGAAAGGATTTTCGAAAGACGTTTTTACAACCGGAAAGCCGGTTTTTACACAGCACCTGCCTTTTTGGGCAATCGAAAGCCTGTTTTTACACTGCACCCGCCTTTTGTGGTATAAACCGGTAAACCTGTTTTCACACGGCATTTCAATCGATAAAATAACTTTGAGTAAAAAACTTTTATTTTTACCCAAAGGACACTTCGTTTCCTAAAAGCAAGCGATATTAGATTCATTGGAAACTCCCCAGAATGAGGAATCGAATGGATCTGACCGCATGTGATTCGGAATTCAATCGAAGAAGTTACAAACATTCGAAACTTACCGATAAAAGACAAAAATCACATTTTTTTAGATGGGAAAAAGACATAATTGCCCGCCAGCCGAAATATGATGTCACCTGGGTGTCACCCAATTTCGTTGGGGGCGAAATTCAATTTCGCTCCTATCGAAATTGGGTTGAAATGACCAGCAAATACCCCCCCCCCCCCCCCCGCAATTTCCCCCCTATGGTATTCCCAGTCCAAACCTCTGCTGAATTTCCAGAAAAAACCCTAGTTTACTTGTTTCTAGAAGAGAGAAAGTAGAGAAACTCTAGGTAGCTCACAACGGGCGTCGGCATTCTGTAGAAATTCTGAAGGTTTGGAGCGACATCCTCTAAATAGCGCCGTTGATCTATCGAATTTCGTAGAACCACGAGCTAATAACGTTGTTGTTCTGCCAAAATCTCGGCAAACCCGAAGCCCTTTTGTCAGAATAGCGCCGTTATGCCACCGATTCTCCGACAAACCCTAAACCTCTTCGTCAACACACCGCCGTTGCACTGCCAAATTTCGAAGAACACAAGGCCCTATTATCTAAATAGCGTCATTGTTCTGCCAAAATCTCGGCAAAACCCGAAGTCCCTTCGTCAACACAGCGACTTTACGCCGCCGAAATCTCCGCAACTTCGGAACCCTCTCTTTTCAGAATAGTGTAGTTACTCTGCCTATTTCTCTTCTGATTCTGGTAAATTTACATTATTTATCAGGTTTATGTAATTTCCTTTACAAAGTAAGGTACGAGGGGTGACATCGTAAGATCTCCGGCTCACATTGCCCTCAGAACTTATGATATAAATCCCTCTACCTTTCTTTTACTTTCCGCACTGTCTTTTCCGTTAGATTTCAGTTAACCTGATTGTGATCAGTTGGGGACTCATGTAACAACATACGATCTCAATCAGGATAACTACTGCTTATTTTTTGTCCTTTTGTAAATTCACTTTATTTACATCCTGGAATTAAGTGTAATCTAAGTAAAGGATAAAGAGATAAGTTATCCTGGTTAAATCCTTTGAAAACTGCCAAACTATGTCAAGAGACCGGATTCCTCCAAGCAAGAGGGTGCCTAACACCTTCCCCGATAGTAACCATAACCCATACCCAGATATCTGTAAGGACCATGCCTTAAACAAATATATAAAAAATATAAGGTTCTAGACCCAGAGCAAAAGAACCCCTTTGGTTACTGTTCTTCCAACGAAATTTGAGTACCGCTACTCATTTCAATGGAAGAACAGGCTTGGGTCCTAGGCCCTAACCAAGGTGGTGACTCTGAATCTCTCTTTCTTGCGATGTTAGGACCGCGATCCCAAGTTTGCAAGAAATGCAGATCCGCAAGTTGCGAACACTTCGTAAGTTGCAGACGCTCCTAAACGAGCGAAATGAAATAAGTGTTAGATTTACTTTCCAGTACCATACGCTTGTTCTGCAGGGATTGGAAGAGCTAATGCTCAAAACCGCCGCCAATTGCGTGAAAATGCCCCTGGAGGCACCTAGGTTAATCTAATTATTTTTATGCAAACACATGCACACACCATATTGTGCATACCTATTACCGTCGGGAGTAACTAGCACTCGGGACGGATGGGTGGTGTTTGGGATTTTATCACCCGAATTACTATTTGTCACGCGCTCGTTTAATGTGGAAGCACCACCTCTTTGCATGTTGCCCTTGTGGTGGCGTTAAAACGATGATGTATTGAACTTCCCGCCGCGCTGGGGACTAGCTGGCAACCTTTTATTTATCACTTCAGCAAGAGGGACCTTCAAGCCTTCATCATAATGCATAAGCCCAGCATACGCACGCAGATGTTAGCATGCCCGCATAGGACTTGCTGAGCTTAGAGTTAGGCAAAGGCAAAACCTGTTACTCTCGAGAGATGTGAGCGTCTTCCCAAAATAGGAGTACAATAAACCTCTGGCCCACCTTGGGCATGTCGAGCGAGTCTAAAAAGGTGTCCCCGATTGCCTCAATTCTTGCTAGGGATGTCATTACCTAGCCTGATGCACAAACGGTCGCAACTCATTTCACCCAAAACAGGAGGTCATCCGAAAACTTTAGTTTTCTCCAGAGTCATGTTTACAAATCCACATCATCATAATCCTTGGGTAAGAAACCATTGTACCCTCGAGGAAATTCCATCTTGTGGTTAACACGCTTAACCAAAAGACTCATATTCTGGTCCCATCTTTCAGAAACAAAGGTTATTATTTGAGATGCAAGTGCAGCAACCCAAGAGGGGGGGTGAATTGGTTAATTAAATTTTTTGGCTTAATTAGTATGAAAGATTAAGATCAATTTGCCAATTTTAAGTTAATTGTATTAAAACCTAGTTCAAATATCAAGATAATAAAATTAGAGTTTGTGGATATTACTATCATGCATTCACTAACCCTTGTTCAATTAAAACGTAAACACATAAGAGGGTTAGAGGTTACCAATCACCAAGTGAGAAGAAATGAGAGAAGATGATTCACACCACAATGAGGAGACACACGATTTTTATAGTGGTTCGGTTTATAAAAAAGACCTACTCCACTCTTCCAAGTTTAGCTCATTGGGTACTCCACTAATGGTGATATTTTAAGTCTAATCTCCAAGCTTTACAACTCATTCACCTCCGAGGGGACAAACCCTGTAGCTCCGGATTCTCCTTTGTTAACGGGCCGAATCCTAGACCCTCAATACAATCAAACTTCTCCTTCAAAGGTCGAAGCGAAAACCCCTCTCACAAACTCCAAGATTCACCTTTATTATCGGCCGAATCGGAGACCCTCAATACAATGAAGAACAAAGAAAAGAAAAACTCTCAAGCCTCTTAATAGGTAGATTACAAAGATAATAGCTCACAATCTCTTCAAAATAATAGCAAAGTAAAAGCCTATGGAGATCCTCATGATAAAAGAAAAATACACAAATCAAAGCATAAAGAGGTTAAAACTAAAGAACCTCAGATTTGCAAGTTTAGGCTCAATGGATTTGAAAACGATTTGCCAGAAGGTTGCTTAGTTGGTCTTGGATAGGGTTTAAATAGCCCATGAGGAAATATGACAATTTGGGGGCAAACCCGTAAAAAACAGAGTTGAAAAGTCAAACTGTGCAAACCCCAACAGCTACTTTTCGATACCAGCACGGTCGACAGAAGTGTCGCGGTCGCCCACCCTATCAGGCGCTCCCTTTTTATTTTCAACTTTCAAACCTGCATGGTCGACCGGGTCATGGTGGTCACCCGGCAAGAGCAACCTGGACTTTTATATTTTTGTCCAGTTCCCTATCCGCGGTCGCCCGGCCCTATGGAGGTCGACTGGCCTGACCATGATGGATTATTTCTGGCTTTCCACAAACACATCCGCGGTCGCCCGGCCCGCTATGTTTCTACAGGTGCTGGATTTCCAGCCACCTTGCTGCGGTCACCCGAGAAGCCCCGGTTGACCGGCCCGCTATGGTCTTTGGGCTTTTGTCCAAGGTTTTCTAACATATTTTGGGGGGTGTTAGTGGTTTTCAAAGATGTTGAATTTAATTATGAAAACCAATTGAAAACCATTTGAAAACCTTTGAAAGTGCAAATACAAATAACAAGAGGACTCCAAAAACAATCTAAATATGTAGACCCTTGAGTCTTCTTGAATTGCTTGGCTCCTCCGCACTTTCTTGGAAACTCTGACTTGTGAGTGAACTCTTCAACTTACTTCAGGTCATGTGACTTCCTCCATTCTTCAAATCATGTTGAGGTACATGAGGTGTCACCACTGAATTTAACCTCAATTTCGATATCATTTTGCCTATATAACAAGGTCCCTTGCCCTACCTCTACCTAAGCCTTTTCTACTTTCTTTAGATATCCGTCATGCCAAGTCTCCAAACCAAGCCTTTTTTTGTATCGCGGTCTATTGCCATCAACGTTAGAGAAGTTAAGAAGTTGTGGCAGGGCCCTTCTATACGAGGTTCTTCTAATGATCCAACTCAAGAGATAGTCCTTGCAAAACGACATTATGGAATGGGTAATGTAGGAAAAGAAAATGTGGGAATCTCGCAAGCAAGCTTGATTTCTGGGGGTCTAGTTCCATGCAGGGTTGTCTTAGTCGGCAACTTGGAGGTAATCATAGAAAATTCATCCATTATTTGTGTTTGTATGTTTACATATTTATCTATGTCTGTATGTACGCACATGTGTGCTCATGCATTTACGTGTGCTTGTATGAAAAATTTTTGAAAGGGATTTTTATCTACAAGTATTTAATTTATAAAATATACTCCGCTTAGCCAATGTTAATATAATTTAGCCAAAAAGTATTTTTTTGAAAGAAATCTAACAAGTATTTATTTTTGTTGAATTAATTAGACGAACTTGTTTTCTTCAAGGTGACCTTTTGAGTAACGCTAAAAAGGCAATGTTTTCATCCAAAGATTTTGTTGTCGTAATCCTATGAAATTGTTTCTCTTTTTTTATTAAAAAAATTGTATACATATGTGTCCTACTACCGCCTAAGAACTATGCCGCTAGGATGTGACTAGCGTCGAACAAAGCCGCATCCCCTTATTACTAGGCTGTCGATGAAATTTTGTCAGCAGCAAAACTCCACACGGTTCTGAAAAGATCTAATCGACATGTAATTAGTTAACATTGACATTTATTTGAAAATGTACAACATTATTTTTTATATTTACAATTTGGAGTTTTATAGGTAAGAAACCTTTTACAAGAAACTAGTTAGGGCATTTCAAATAATTTTTTCTTATAAAGGGCAATGATCTGATATAAAACCCTAATATAAACTCTTATATAGAAAAATCCTAAACCCTGAAACTCTTACATGCATAAGTTCATAAATTTACAAATTTTATTATAAATATCTTCTTTTATTTCTCAAAAGGGTATATCTTTTAAGACGAGAATCATTTTTATTAATAAAAATTACCATGTATGAATTGAACCCATTGCCTCGTGTACACCGATCATGTCCATGATGGTTATGATTTTCAGGGCACAACCTATTTATGGACCAGCCCAACAAATTAATAGTTTGGATCATCCTATGAAGTGGGTCAAATTGTACTTTTTGAAAATGATTGGACATCAAGGTTATATAATCTCATGTGAGACAAGCTCGAGATATAATTTCCCATTTTTTAATTAACAGAAAATGTTATATTATAATCACCAATGAAAAATATGCATCTGACAATGTAAACGGTGTGGGAAAGTATCATATTTTCGCCGTGTAAACGGTGTCATCCATTCGCCCGGAAATGAACACCTGACGATATACTTGTCCCTTTACTTACGTGTCCATGACTAACAGTATATTTGTAATTTTATTAAAAGGACAAAGTTATTCTTTTCATGAGAAATTAGTTATTATTATATGATTGAACACTAAAAAACATGCATGTGACGATGTTTTTATTGAATTTGTTTTCTATTAGGCATGTAGATTTTAAGCTCAACAAAATTTTATTAATCAAAGACATATTTAATGATTTATAAACTAGGGTTTAAAAAATAAAGAACTACAGAGAAGAAACAATTCAACTGTTGATTGTCTTGTCTTTCATTAATTCCAGCGGACGCACCGGAAGTCCAATCCTTTGTTCTTCCATCCTGCTGGTAACCATTCCGGCCTATCAGATCAAAGACATTGGACCTCTATTGGAGTCGTTAGTGAATGTAGACTTCCCTCGCATGAGAGATTTTGATCATTCGCCGAAAGAGGTACAAATTGGAGCTCTATTATTGACGTAGTCACTGGTGAATGTATACTTCCCTCGCTAGAGAAATTTTGATCGTTCGCCGTAAAAGGTACAAATTGGAGCTCTATTATCGGCGGAGTCACTGGCGAATGTATACTTGCCTCGATAGAGAGATTTTGATCATTGCTGAAGGTGGCATGGGCCGGTTGCCTTCATATGCTACCAGTGCATCATATTCGGATGCGTGGTCCGTCAACAATATGTTAGCTACCCTTTCTATGTCTTCTTCACCAACTACTTCACTGGTGTCCTCTACTAACATAGATTCAAGCACTTTATGATCCTTCAAGTCTGAAACTGGGTCATATTTGGGTTTATGTAATCTCTTATCTAGAATAGTGGAATCGTTGGCTTATTGCTCTTCCGTGGACGTAGCTGATACCATACAGGTTGAACCACATAAATCTGTGTGTTCTGAGTGTATGTAAATATTTCACTTATCGTTTGCATATCGTTATTTTGCTGCGTTGCTAATTCCTAAAAGTAAGTATCGGGTTTAGTAGGATTTCTTGAGTGAGTAGACTTTTAGTTTTCCAATTTTTCTAATAGAGAGAGGGGCAGTGGAGTAAAATGAACATTGTTTGAATGTGGAGAGAGTTTTAAAGGGGGAGATGAGATGAGAAAAGACTCTTAGTTACGTTTCAATGTAAATGAACACGTGGTCACATTTTGCGGAGAATCCAACGTATATTTTCAGAGAGATTTGCTAGCGTCTATTGCAGAACGCATTTTGCAGATGGGTTGTTGCATGAGTGCAGATACCTCGTAAATGAATACAAAATCTGCTAAAAATTGAGCCCGTGTGGCTGCTCTCAAATGCAACAGCCCATCCGTAAAATGCCTTCTGCGATGGACGCTAGCAAATCTCGTGCTAGATGATGGTGAGATCACGATCATTGATTCTGTTGGCTGACCATTACATCCATCCGGGTCAACTATAACCGTTTGATCCTGACAAAAAGATTTGCATCGGTCGCGGGTTTTAAGCTTAAGGCTAGGATCATCCGATAGCGCTGTCTGACTATATTAATGACCTAAATGGTAATGGTTTGATTACTTCAAGATGGTATCCTAAACTATCAAGAAAGAGATGTAGCAAGCAAGCAATAACAACTCCATTCCATACTACCACTACAACTAATTTAATGTCATCAGCTAGAACAAAACAGGGGCTGAACAAAGACATGGGCTAAAATTGGGAATGCAAAAATTTCATCAATTGGTTTAGGATGCAAGGGCTGTACCAAGATAGGGCTGAAACAGGAACTACAAAAGTTTTATCAATTGGCTCAAGATACAAGGACGGATACACATTACTGAGGAACTGATGCATGAACCGGTGCAAGAACTGATGCATGAACTGATTTCTCACTAAAATGGTATATGTAACGCAAGCTATAGAGCACCTATAGGGCTGTTCGGGAAAATAAATGCATGCTCATCCATCATGAAGTATGTATCAGTAACTTATAATTTTTTTCTTTTATAGAGCTAGTGCATAACCATAACTATACGCTTACTTTTAACTACTTTGCTTCCTAATAAGCTCCTTTCATCAGCAACACAGATATCTAGAACATGATTTGTACTTCCAAATAGACAAAAGCCATGTTAAAATTATGCATATAATAAAATCACGTTTGTGCTAACACCACTTCCTCAAAAGTCACACTAGAAAAGTATTTAAATCCACGAGTAATTAGACATAACAAGCCTGTCATGTCTACCATAACAAGACCAATAGAATTCATTATCCTATACAAAGACACCTTTTAAAATTAAACTAACAACCCATTATGAAAATCATCACCATAACAAGCCTGTCATTCCAAGGCTCGACTTCACCCCCAAACTTGTATTTTTTCTTTTGGTGCAAACATCAACTCCCCATAACTGCTACAGATCCCTTAACAAGCTAATAAATGACACTAAAAAGGACAAACAAAATATGTGTAGTTATCAGGTATGGTAATAGAAATATCCACATGCAAGAATATTTCTATGGGTGCTGCCCTGCTAGAGTTTTCGGATAAAGGAAATCTTGGCTTTTGGAAGGTTCACATAGAGTCCTCCTAATTTCTAAATGTGAGGTCCACTATATCAGTGTTACTATTAGATAATGTGAATGATGAGAGTCAATGACTATCCACAGACGAATTACAACGAAGGCCCTGAATGAACAATGCCATCACCAAAATGCTAGTGTAAAGACCACTTCTATGTACACTCCTTAAAAAAATAATAGCCACAGAACACAACATAGGTATGATAAGAGTAGACTTTATTAATCTTATTAGTGAGGCATTGAATCATGAAATAAACAAGAGGGGGGGTGAATTGATTTTAACACTAAATTAGCCCTTTTGAAAATTAATTATGAACCCTAATTGGAATTTTCTTCACTTGATTAAATATGTGGTTAGTGCAAATATAATTAAAGACACAATGAAATGCCAAATCAAAAATCAATAATGAAAGTGCAAGAATAAGAGATGACACACCGATATATAGTGGTTCGGGCAAAGCCCTACTCCACTCTTCTTAAGATCGTCCTTAATGATTTCCACTATTGGAGACCTCCACGATGCCCGGCTCCGAGGCGATTACACTTCCAAGGGATATTAAAGAAGGATGCCCTTACACCTTTACAAAAGACTCTCCTTCTCCGCCGAGTTCTAAGCGGTGCTCCCTAGGGTATTAAGGTAGGATGCCCTAGCCACCTTTACAAGAATTAGAGATAGAATAGCTTGGCTTCTCTTGAAAGCTTGATGCACTTTGTAGTCCCTTGATTGCTCTTCAATGATGGTTGCAAGTGAAAGCTCTAAAAATCCCAACTCAATAAATTTGCAAGTGCAAGGCAAGTTTGGGGAGAAAACAAAATCTTAAGCACAAATGGGTTGCAAGTTTTCTTCAATGCTTAAGGAGGTTTTCAAATCATCAAGAGAGAGGAAATGAATCCTCTAGATGTTGTATATATAGCCTCTCTATAGAATATGACCGTTTGGGGGTGGAAATACCAAAATTCACAAATTAATTCGAATCCCAACGGCTATATTCTCACCTTTCGCGAGGTTCTCGGAGCTCCGAGAACCATTCTCGGAGCTCCAAGAAATTCTCGGAGTTCTGAGAAATATTCTCGGAGTTCTGAGAGAACGGCCAGAAGAAATAAAATTTCTAGTGGACCATTTCTCGGAGTTCCGAGAAAATGTCCAGAAGCTACTGGACCCTTTCTCGGAGTTCCGAGGGAACTCTCGAAGTTCCGAGCTCGGAGCTCCGAGAAAAATCTCGGAGTTCCGAGAAGCCTAAAAAATCAGCAGTTTTGAGATTTTATTGCTTGTTTGATTTTTGGCTTTTGGAACTCAACTCCTATGATAATTTTGGAATGTTTATGAAGGTCCCAACATGTTGGTCCACTACATAACCATTCACTAAACCTTTAAAGTTCTTTAAGTGTTTTTGAAAAGTATTTTGAAAACACTTTGCCTTGACTTGAAAATCTAAAGAGAGGGGATGTACAATGATACCTATGCAACCTTCAATTTCTCTTTAGCTTTGGTCTTCAATTGATCTTCCATCTTTGTATGCTTGCTTGAGAGATGATGTGAGCTCCACTTAGCTCCTTTGACTCTTGTTGGGTACATCTTCAAGCATGACCATGTAGTGTGTTGGTTTCTTCAATGATCAATCCTATCTTAAACACAACACTTCAAAGCAAATTGATTAGTATTCAAAAACACAATCAATTATGTTTAGAATCATCAAAACAAGATTGGAGAGTAGACCCTTGGGCTTACAAATCAGTTAAAAAAAAATCTAAATGAAACATATCGTCAGGGAAGTTGGAACCCAATACTGGACATGAAGAGAAAATGCTTCAAGGAGTGATGTCCAATAACTCAAATACAAACCAAACAATATGGAAGCCAATAGTGAATGACATTTTCAATGTCAAAAGTGCATGGGAGAATATCAGAGTTCAGCACATGCAGTTAATAAGCATGACAGTGTCAAGTATTGATAAATTGGAAGACTAGTGTGGTCACTGCCCTATTTTAACACTCCTATGTAGCCCACCTCAAATTTCACCACCAAATGACCAAGAAAAACATTTGAAACTACTAAACTTCATATCACTACCATCCCCATTACATCATTACAGCCCAATAAAATCCATAATAAAAAAAATGAAGACAAGAGTGACAAGTTAATCTCATGACACAACAAGACTTAGCTGGAGCTAAAATCCGAAGCACGGAAAGTCGATAGTGTAGTGCCTATATCAGTAACTAGGCGGGCAGGCATAAACATCACCACTGCTATTATCCACATCAATATGCAATATCAAATCAACTTAAAAAAAATTAAAAACAGGTTGCTACCTTTCTTTATAAGATTAAGAGAAAAGAATAAAGATAAAATTCTTGAACTCAAACAAGTATACTTGACAGATTCATATGCACAATACAAAATTTAAAAAGGAAAAGAAAGTTACCTGATGAAGATGTGATCTGCTAGTTTATAGCTGAAATTGAGGAAATCTCTTCTAAAAAATGATTCTGATTTGTGAGCTTGAATATAAATTTCTCAACCGCTCTCCTTTTTCTCTTTCTTTTTCCAATCAAAACAATCGGATTTACTCAGAATTCACAATTTCCACAGACAATAACAGTTTCAAACAGCTCCGATCAGATCTGCTAGGGCTAGGGTCTCAACAAACACAGATAGAAAGAAATAACATGAAAGTCCTGAAAGTATCAAGTGTATTAAGGAGAATGATGACCGTTTTAGTAAGAGGTTGGCTGGGAAATGAGGATCGGAGAAGAAAAGAGGAGTTAGGGTTTAAAGAAAGTAAACAGAGAAGATCAATGGATTTAACGAAGAAATTAAAAGATATGAGGTAAGTTCGAGACAAAAAGGTACTCGCTGGAGAGGATGAGCTTGCCGGCCGAAGATTTATCTTGCCGGAAAAACAAAAACGAGCCAGCCGAAAAATCTATCGGAATTCGATTGGGTAAGAGAATAAAAAGGAAAAAGGGTTAGGGTTTCAGCACTTTGGGGAATTCTCTTTTCTCTCTCGGCTCTCTCTGGAATTAGGAAAAGAAAACCAAGATTAAAATGGAAAATGAGTATTAAGTTGGTATTTATAGGAATTTTTGAGCATTGATATTGGCACCACTTTTTGTAAGGCGTGCGGTTTGCGCGAAAAAAACGACGGGTGCATCACCGAATTGTGTCCCATTATGGCCGTGATTCGTCTCTCACAGGATAAACTGACCCTCGTTTCAGGATAAGTTCACCCCCCTTCTGGAATTGCACTACGATACCGTCTCAGCTCGTTCTCTAGGCATACATGCACGGATTTCGACAAAATTTTAAAGGGACCTAAATGGGACCCTAACCTACCCTAGGAAGAAATTTAGGACACTAGATCATTAATCTACTCGGGTTTTTATTCAAAATAAGGTGTAAAAGGGTTCGGTCAAAATGGGGTCAAAATGGGGTGTCTACACGACTACACTGCTCAACTAACACTTCCTCTGTTTTAATCCTTTGTGACAAGTAAATTCCAAAAGCATTCTAGCTTCTAATAGAGCCACATGAGCAAAACTTTCATCATTGTCTATTCGTTATTCCTGACAGAACCCTTGGCCTATTAGCCTAGCCTTGTTTAAAGTTATTATACCATATTCATCAAGTTTGTTTCTGCACACACCATTTAGTTCCTATGATAGGATGATCACTAGGTCTAGGTACCAACTTCTATACTTTATTTGTCTCAAACCGATTTAGCACTTGTTGCATAGCCATCGTCCAAAACTCATCTTGTTCAGCTTCTCGAATGTATTTTTGCACTGATTCAACGATGTTATAAAATGACATGCATGAGAGATAGAAAGTAAAAGTTTGTTGATTAATTACTTCTTTGGCATGCTTACCTATTGAAATGATTGATCCCACTTATTGGGGCATTGTAGGGAAAGCATCGATACAGAGATAAAATGACATGCAGGGAGAGATAGATTCAATGATGTTAGATACTAACCTCAATAGATCTAATCAATCGTTGGCTTTCTTGGTTATGATCAGACATTCATGAAACCTACTTATGTTCCTTATCCATTGACAATGCTAAGTATTTTAATTGGAGATTTGCAAATTGTTTCTAAGATAAATACATTTATTTTGAAAACAATATTTTATGAAATATTGAGCTACTCGATTAATTCATAATCGTGTTTTGGGGTGAATATTAAGGGAAATGAGCTATCTCCTTGCTTGGGACGTGTAAGAGTTGGGATATTGTCGTGACATCATGTGTGACTAATTTAAACTTCTATGAAGCAAAAATATACAATCTTGTAAAATAGAAATTAATACCAACTGCGTGCAAGGTTCTTGACAAATACTTTTTGAAAATGGATATAATTTTCAGGGCACAACTTATTTATGATGGAAATGATTCTGATCAAGAATTTTATATGATAAAAAGGTCCTTCACAAATACTCTTTTTTTTCTATAAAATGAAGGATATTTGCAAATACATAACTAACTTTAAACAATTTAAGACACGCCAAATGATTTTCTGGATCCTGATCTGATGTAATTTTTGGACGATATGATATTGGTCCAAATTAGATCCGACGGATCCAACTATTGTGTCCATGTCTTGTAAAATGAAGTTTAGACCTTTTGGATTTATCGAACCGTCTGGTTACAGACACCCCTACTAAATTTGTGAAAATGGCATCTTAGAAGATAACACCATACAGATTATTTCACCACGTTTCAATGCACGCCAGTATCTTTGCCAGATATTGTTTGGTTGTCCGATTTATTAGTGCCACTGAATGTATCGTCACTTTCGATGTCATTTTCCCTATATAACAAGGCCCCCTATTTACCTCGCACGCCAATATCTTTGCGAGATATTATTTGGTTGTCAAATTTATTAGGGTCACTGAATCTACCCTCAATTTCGATATCATTTTCCCTATATAACAAGGCCCCTTGCCCTACCTCTACCTAAGCCTTTTCTACTTTATTTAGATATTCGTCATCCCAAGGCTCCAAACCAAGCCTTTTTTTGTATCGTGGTTTATTGCCATCAATGTTAGAGAAGTTGAGAAGTTGTGGCAGGGCCCTTCTATACGAGGTTCTTCTATTGATCCAACTCGAGAGATAGTCCTTGCCAAATGACATTATGGAATGGGTGATGTAGGAAAAGAAAATGTGTGAATCTCGCAAGCAAGCTTGATTTCTGGTGGTCTACTTCCACGCAGGGTTGTCTTAGTCGGCAACTTGGAGGTAATCATAGAAAATTCATCCATTATTTGTGTTTGTATGTTTACATATATATATATATATATATATATATCTATGTCTATATGTGCGCACATGTGTGCTCATGCATTTACGTGTGCTTGTATGAAGAATTTTTGGAAGCGATTTTTATCTACAAGTATTTAATTTATAAAATATACTCTGCTTAGCCAATGTTAATATATTTTGCCAAAAAAGTAATTTTTTGACAGAAATCTAACAAGTATTTATTTTTGTTGCATGAATTAGATGAACCTGTTTTCTTCAACACGACCTTTTGAGTAACGCTAAAAAGGCAATTTTTTCATCCAAAGATTTTGTTGTCGTAATCCAATGAATTTTTATATCTTTTTTTAGTAAAATAAATTGTATACATATGTGTCATCTTTCCAACGGAAGGGAAAAATAAGCGGCAAGTCCTACTGCTGCCTAAGAACTATCCCGACAGGATGTGACTAGCATCGAACCAAGCTTCATCCGCTTATTACTAGGCATCAAGTGGCTACGCTGTCGATCAAGTTTTCTCAGCAGCAAAACTCGAGACGGTTCTGAAAAGATCTAATCGACATGTAATTAATTAACGTTGACATTTATTTGAAAATGTACAACATTACTTTTTATACTCTACAATTTTTAGTTTTATAGGTAAGAAACCTTTTACAAGAAACTAGTTAGGGCATTTCAAATAATTTTTTCTTATAAAGGGCAATGATCTGATATAAAACCATAATATAAACTCTTATATAGAAAAATCCTAAACCTTGAATTTCTTACATGCATAAGTTCATAAACTTACAAATTTTATTATAAATATATAGTTCAGAGACCTCTTGTACGCCGATCATGTCCATGATGGTTATGATTTTCAGGGCACAACCTATTTATGGACCAGCCCGACAAATTAATAGTTTGGATCATCCTATGAAGTGGGTCAAATTGTACTTTTTGAAAATTATTAGGCCACAAAGCATATATAATCTCATGTGAGACAACCTCGAGATAAAATTTCCCATTTTTTAATTAACAGTAAAAGGTTATATTATTATCACCAATGAAAAATATGCATGGACACCATAAAACTCCTTGTGTTTGGATCTTGGTAAAAGAAAATTTTGAAAGTTTATATTCTGTATGAAAAAATATTCTGTAGAAAATAAAATGCATTTTTTTTATTTTTTACTTAGAAAATCATTAAAATGAAAAGAGTGTTGTTCGTAAATTATTAAAAAAAACATTCATTTACTAGTTTATTACAATTCTTAATTTTGATTACATGGAGACTATTTAAAGCTTTGGAGAATCCCTTTAATGTGTTTATTGGGATCTTCCACCGCACCTCCTGGGGTGTAGGATCTAATTGTTTCTGTTGTTTTCTTAAAGAAAATAAATATTTGGATTTGAAGGCAACGATCATGTGCACGCTATTTGTCACGCCCCGTCCCCACTGTGTAGATATTGTCCGGTTCTGGGTCATCTACCCTCCCCGGTTTTGTTTTCCAGCAGCACTAACCGTGCCCGACCCACTCCACAGGGCCCGCCCCTTGGTGATGCTGAAAACGCGTATTGCTAATTTTGATGTTTCGTTTTCAAAGTTATTAATTTGGCCCAAGATACCTGTTTTTCAGTTTTTGTCTTGGATAGGTTTTTTGCTACCCCTTTGACTTTAAAATCTCTTGGCTATTTATGTATTATATGCAGTAGTTGGAATAAATAAAATATTTTGTTTATAAAGCTTCCGCAAAATGGCAATATTAGATATTTCTAGATGTTCGGATATGATCTGATAATTTCAAGCGTCCGCAAATGGTTGTATGTATCGGATTAGGTGGAAAATAGCCGTTCAATCAAAATTGATTGATTGCAATTTCTCAAGATGTAATTTGGTGTGGACGACGTTTTATACTTAATCTTTCCTTGTCTAATGAAAGTTATAAAACTAATATGTGACAAGTTTTTATTAATTTTTTGTCAATAAGTCTTGAAGATTTAGTTTATGAGCAGCTTTCATAAATCAATTCAACTGTTGTGATACTAATAAGGGTGGGAAAGTATCACATTTTGTAATTTTATTAAAAGGACAAAGTTATTCTTTTCATGAGAAATTAGTTATTATTGTATGATTGAACACCAACAAACATGGATGTGAAAATGTTTTTATTGAATTTGTTGACTATTAGGCATGTAGATTTTAGCTCAACATAAATTTTTATTAATCAAAGACAGATTTAATTATTTATAAACTAGGGTTTAAAAATTGATTATCCTGTCTTTCATTAATTCCAGCGGACGCACCGGAGGTCCAATCCTTTGTTCTTCCATCCTGCCGGTAACCATTCCGGCCTCTCGGATCCAAGACATTGGACCTCTATCGGAGTCGCTAGCGAATGTAGATTTCCCTCGCATGAGAGATTTTGATCATTCGCCAAAAGAGGTACAAATTGGAGCTCTATTATTGACGTAGTTACTAGCGAATGTATACTTCCCTCGCTAGAGAAATTTGATCGTTCGCCATAAAGGTACAAATTGGAGCTATATTATCGGCAGAGACACTGGCAAATGTATACTTCCCTCGATAGAGAGATTTTGATCATTGCTGAAAGTGGCATGGGCCGGTTGCCTTCATATATTGCTAGTGCATCATATTCGGACAGATTTTGATCATTGCTGAAAGTGACATGGGCCGGTTGCCTTCATATGTTGCCAGAGCACCATGTTCGGACAGATTTTGATCATTGATGAGAGTGGCATGCGCAACCCAGTTGCCTTCATATACTACCAGTGCATCATATTCGGACACGTGGTCCGTCAACAATATGTTAGCTACCCTTTCTATGTCTTTTTCACCTACTACTTCACTGGTGTCCTTTACTAACATAGATTCAAGCGGTTTCTGATCCTTCAAGTCTGAAACTGGGTCATATTTGGGCTTATGTAATCTATTATCTAGAATAGTGGAATTGTTGGTTTATTGCTCTTCCGTGGACGTAGCAGATACCATACTGGTTGAATCACGTAAATCTGTGTGTTCTGAGTGTATGTAAATTTTTTGCTTATCTTTTGCATATCGCTATTCTGCTGCGTTGTTAATTCCTAAAAGTATCAGGTTTATTAGGATTTCTTGAGTGAGTAGACTTTTAGTTTTCCAATTTTTCTAATAGAGAGAGGGGCAGTGGAGTAAAATGAACACTATATGAATGTGGAGAGAGTTTTAAAGGCGAAGATGAGATGTGAAAAGACTCTTCGTTACGTTTCAATGTAAATGAACTTGTGGTCACGTTTTGCGGAGAATCCACAGTATATTTTTCAGAGAGATTTGCTAGCGTCCATTGCAGAAGGCATTTTGCAGATGGGCTGTTGCATGAGTGCAGATACCTCCTAAATGAATACAAAATCAGCTAAAAAGTGAGCCTGTGTGGCTGCTCTCAAATGCAACAGCCCATCTGCAAAATGCCTTCTGCGATGGGCGCTAGCAAATCCCATGCTAGATTATGGTGAGATCAGGATCAGTGATTCCGTTGGCCCAGCATTAGATCCATCCAGGTTTACTATAACCGATTGATCCTGACAAAAAAATTTGCATCGGCCGCTGGTTTTAAGCCCTAAGGCTAGGATCATCCGACCACGCTGTCTGACTATATTAATGACCTAAATGGTAATGGTTTGATCCTGACCTAAAAAGAAAAATGATCCGCTTGTACAGGTAAAAGTCCGGTGTACCTTAGTAATAAGGGTGTGATAGTGGACTTCTTTAAAGTGATACTAGTTGCAGATCCGTTCGATGCACGGAGCGAGGAACAAAATATGCTTTAAAACTATTTAAAAAAACAAAATGCATTCTTAAAAAGATCCACGAGGATAAATGTTGACAAACCTATAAAAATAAAAGAAAGAAAAACTAAATGTACAAACAATTTAATAATTAAAAAACAAAAGAAAGAGAAGATAGAATTATCAATTCCTTAGTTCTGAGGTAACACTACCAATAAAAGAATGAAATTGATACCAAAACTCGTTTGATAGAAGTAAAACTGATCATTAGTTGTAATCTATTGGTAAAGATGTATATTCCAATAAAACGGAGAAAATGAACAATAACTTCGTAATTACCTCCACTGGGTGCACATGCAGGCCAAATCGCTGATATAGAAATTAAGATTATCATTGTCGGGGCGATTTCAAAGGCAATATAAGGAGACAAAGCCATTTTAACTGCAATTACAAAAACCTGGAAATAGACATTCAAAAGTGCCAATCTAAACAGCACATCATAGCTCATTACCCAATCTAAACCACACATGAAAAAAACCTAATAACCATCATGTTGTGCAAAACATGGGTTAGTAGGCAAAATACCAACCTATTTTCACAGGCAAAAAGCATGGGTAGAAAGAAATAATGCTACTCTGTGGAAAAAGGGATGCAAAATGTCATTTCTAAAATTGCATATACACACTCTTGTTTTAATATGCAAATAGGGCAGTAAGGCCTTTTTGAAAGTCAATAAATATATTATTTCTAATCACTTCCTAACCGGCGTTAACCTTCCCCATTTGAAAGGATCGATTTTGGTGACATCCAAAGAGGCCCTTAATCTCCTATTCATGTGGAAGCTGCCCCAAATTCGTAGAGCTTGAGGGAGCTGTGGCATGATAATGTATTAGCCTTGACCCTAAACTCAACTCGTTTACAATAAGCTTAAACCAAAATTTACTCCCACAAATAGTAGCAATTAAATAATTTCAATTTCGCGGCAAATAAAGTTTTGCTATATCTATTCAAATAAAATATGAACCACTGGTGAGATTATGAACCATTGATTTGTATATCCAAGGTCCCCCAACCCAATTGGTGAGATTATGAACCATTCAACATATTAAAGAGAGAATTACACTCCCCGTTATCATGGAACAAAGTTTAGAAAAAACAAATAATACAACTCACTTGCTGAGCATGCTTCTTAATACAACTCACTTACAACTCACTTTTTTCCGCGGCCCTGATACAAAAATAATAATTTATTGATGAGAAAAATGAAAAACATAACTCACATTAGAGAGAGACAGAGAGGTGCTTCAAATAATACTGCTCACCTGGTAAGAAATGAAGTGCAAATAAAATAGCTATGTTCCCAAGAAAAGAAAAGCAAAAAATAAAATAAAATAAAAATTGATCCAAAATCCAAGCAAATGAAGAATAGATTTGGGGTAATATTGTACTAACCTCTCAAATGACAGGGCATATTAATGAACGGGCAAAGATTTTCTGTAGCAAGAGATGTTCGTGCAAGGAAGGAGTTAAAGGCTCTAATACCCAGTCATGTAAACATCACATCATGACAATAACCTGGTGCAAAGATAGAAGTAGTCCAGAAAATAAGAGGCTTAACCACATACATTGTGATGATGATTTTAAATAGGATGATAAAAAATATCATAACGAAATATCAAAAATAGGATTTTAACCCTAACGAAATATCAGGAAAAAAAACTGAAAGGAAATAACTGAAGCAAAAATCTGCAGGAAACTTAAAAACACTAATGAAAATTCTGGAGAGAACCAAATAAATCTCAGAAAAACTGGAAAAATTAGTTGAAGCCCCAAAAATAACCCAAAGCCCAAACAAAATACAGGTAAAAAAGTTACCTCTTCTTCTTGCTGGATTGGCAAACATTGGAGAGAGAGAGAGAGAGACAGAGAATGTCCCAGAGAAACGAAACAGGCTTTCCCCGAGAGAAACGAATGAATCAATGGGAAGGATTTCTTGCCTTTTATACTTCCCTATCTTTAGCGTTTAAAAAGGCATTTAAGGAGCTAGGCAAATTGTGAAACAAAGTCGAAAAGAATTGTGCGACCCTTACCCTTTCCCATTTACATGCGTTAGGGAATTCGAAGAGGCAATGGGCATTTATGGAAGGAAGAGGCCTTTTGGAATTCCGACTGAGAGACACAGGTTAAATTTCTAATTAAGTGCCGTAATAAATTAAGCAAAAAAGGCCTGTATGGAAATTGAAACCGGCTCTTCACAATTTTGTGCTATATTTATGGAGATTAAATAGGAAAGAGAAGATTGTGAAATTCCGTCGATACAGACGGGCGTGTATAGGAGGGGCTGACACTTGGCACCACCACAGCGTTGAGGATTCCGCTTTACTTATAAGAGTGTATAGGAGTGTCAGTGCCGCCATTATGTAGGGGCATGTATAGGAGTGTCAGTGCCGCCATTATGTACTTTACTATAATGGTGGGATAGTATTACCCATAAAATCCCATGTACTCTTACTCTAATAAGGGCGTGATAGTACTATCCACTCGCTGCATAAAATCAGGTGCAGTTCAGGTTGAATCCAATTCATTTTGCAATGAATGCTGATGCAGGAGCACATTTGGTGGACAATGGACCCCATGGATGGATCATCCAAAGTGGGCCTACAATTAAATTTCCTTTTCTTAATATCGTCAAGGGTTGGCTCTGGACCGGTCTGGAGGAATTTTCCTCTATCCCTTTGCTAATAGTCTAACAGCAAGGGGTTTGGAAATATCAATTTCCTTTTGAAAATAAAAAATAAACATGGAATTGATATTTCCACACCCTTTGCTATTAGAGGGGTTGGAGGAAGTTCCTCCAGAGCTGTCTTGAGCCAAGTATTTTTGAAAACATATACATTATTGGAAGTTAGGGTAAATGACTGGTTTGATTTTTCAGGCCAGGGGAGATTCAAAGCAAGGACTATCAGATGGCCGATTGAGATCAGTCCAAGGTCGGGTTGCATGTGCCATTACGGTTGCGCCTCAGTGTATTATATGATAAATTGAAGTTACTCTTCATTGTATTATAGTATGATAAATACCGTTTTGTTTGCTCGAATTGTAACAAAATTATAATGTCTCAAGATATCTAATAAATAGGTAACTCTTCGTCCTGGTTTGTACAATTTTTCCATCTCATCCTTCTAACATACACTAGGCATCAGGAGACTCTTAAATGTTAAATACTTTGTTGCTTACTTTTCATATCTTGTATGGTGTCTATAGGTGAAAATTTTTAGAAGCAAAGAATGAAAATTTTTTTCCTGCCCATTATTTCCATGGGGAAAGTATTTATATACAAAAAACAAAATTTATACACGTTTTGATAAGACATAAAAATACAAAGGAATCTTAGCTAATATGGAGATATCCATATTGTTAGAATGTTCAAACTATACAGTGATTGTGCTAAGTATTGGAGGTGTCCCATATTAGTAGGTGATTTTGACTATATACCAATTTAGCAAGAAATGTGGGAGAGACGGGCATCAATCAATTTCTGATTTTGATTGACTTCAATTTCTCCCTTAACACACCTCCGCAATTGAAACAGTGGAGAAATGGTTGTGAGCTTGTCCTGTAGCATTAAGAACTATTGTGTGCTAAGAGGCTTGGTGAGTGTGTCGGCAAATTGATCAACACTCAAAATAAAGTGGACATCAAGCTCCCACTTGCAAACTTTATCGGGTACAAAATGAAAATCAATCTTGACGTGTTTGGTACGAACGTGGATGACTGGATTGGTTGAGAGATAGATCGCGCCAATGTTGTCACACCATAAAGTGAGAGGACGAGGTAAAGAGATACCGAGCTCATGAAGAAGTGATTGTTCCAAGGATATTTCGGTAGATGTATTTGCAAGAGCTTTATACTCTACTTCTGTGCTACAGCAGGTGAACGTTTGATGCTGGCGGGAACTCCAGGAAATAATCATAGAACCGAAGTATAAACAATAGCTGCAATTGAACTTACAATCGTTAGGACATCCTGCTCAGTCAGCACCTGATGCAGTGCCAACATGGTAGCCACATCATACCTAGGTGGATTTGGTGGAGTTCCAAGGTTCATTCCCGCATTAAAGCTTCTGACCGATTTCCAACAAAGCTTTTGGGATATTAAATGGCAGAATTGTGGAAAATATTAAACTACAAAGTTGTAGGTCTCTTTGAGATCTTTCCAACAAGTATTTGGGCTTGAAAATTGGACAAGTGGTTAGAAAGTTATGGCAGTTTTAGTGGAATGTGTTTGTGGGTTCCCAAAACAGTCCAAGTAAATGAGTTCCAATGCAATTAATGTTATTTAAGTCCCTAAGTTAGCTAGTGGAGAAGGTTGAACGAATTTTCTTTGGTTTTCTTTTATTTAAAGGGTTACAAACTATCTTTAGGGGGGATTTTGGATTTTGATAAACTTATGTAATTGATGGAATTTCAATGGGGTTGAGCTTTGCTCCCATTTTCTTCTTCTTCTCTTGTTGTGTTCTTGAGTTCCATTTTTCTTCTCCTTCCCTCTTAAGCACCCGCATTATCGGTATCAGAGGCAACATTACTCTCTTGGGCTATCTTCGATTTGATTTTCATGGCGGCACGAAGAGGTAGCGGAAGGCGTGGTAACCAAATGATGAAAAATTTGAGAGATGAGAGAGATGATGAACTTCAAGCACTTCGAAGACAAGTTGAGCAACTTACCATGCGACTTGAATGCCAAGAGGCTCGTAGTGGATCAAGCCGTGGAGGTTCTAGTGATGAGTCCGTTGTGAATCCCTTCGCCAATACTCGTGAGGAGGCTAGGTTGGGAAGGTTTTATCGTGATTTTGACACCGTCAAGATTGACTTGCTGGAGTTTCATGGTCGTCTACAATCCGAAGGGTTTCTTGAATAGCAGTGCCATTGAGAAGTTCTTTGATTACAAGGAGACACCCGAAAGCCAACGGGTGACGCTTGTGGCTATAAGGCTTTGTGGCTGTGCTTCAACATGGTGGGATAAAGTTCAAGAAATGAGAATCCGCAAAAGAAAGCATAAGATTTCTTCTTAGGACAAAATGAAGTTAAGGCTTATGGAGAAATTTCTTCCGTTGGATTTTTTTCAAATTATATTTCCTCAATTCAACAACCTACGCGAAGAATCCAAGAGTGTGTTGGACTACACCGAAGAATTCTACAAACTCATGTCTCGTAATGATATTCAAGAGGGTGAAGATAAACTTGTGGCAAGCTATATTGATGGTTTGAAGTTTTCTATTCATGATGAAGTGGAAACGCATCGATCATTGAGCGTCAATGATGCTTATCAACTAGCCTTGAAGGTGGAGGCTAAGCTTCCTCGTCGTGGTGCTAGGAAGTTTATTGATGTTCGTAGCCTCTATACTTCTTCCGAAGGTGAATCTTCACTCGGTGGAGGTGCAAAGTCAAGGTCCAAATATTTCAACCAAAATTCTATAAAATTAGTCCCTACACATCTAGTTGGAAATCAGCCCAATCGTCCCAACAACCCAAATACTTGTTTCAAGTGTGGTCAAGTTGGCCATCATTTCAAAGATTGTCCAAAGAGGCAAATAGTGGCCTTCGGTGATTAAAAAACTAATGAGGATGTTGTTGACGATTACAACATGGACAATTCACTTCATCCCATATATGATGAAGATGATATACAACATGAAGAAATCGAACCAGAAGAAAGAGAAAGTTTGGTGATCCAAAGAGTACTTGCTACAGCAAAGGTTGAATCCGATGATGATTGGCTTCGCTCCAATATTTTCAAGACTCAATGCAAATCTCATGACAAGGTTTTGTAGACACCCAAGTCAAGGCGTACTAATGAAAAGTGTCACGACGAAGAACCTTATGATGAGTCCCAGAGCCCCAGTTTGGTTTCTCTCAATCTCTCTTTAAGCTATTTTCGAAAAGAAAGGATTTTCGAAAGATGTTTTTACAACCGGAAAGCCTGTTTTTACACAGCACCTGCCTTTTTGGGCAACCGAAAGCCTGTTTTTACACAGCACCCGCCTTTTACGGTATAAACCGGTAAACCTGTTTTCACACGGCATTTCAATCAATCAAATAACTTTGAGTAAAAAACTTTTGTTTTTACCCAAAGGGCACTTCGTTTCCTGAAAGCAAGCGATATTAGATTCATTGGAAACTCCGCAGAACGAGGAATCCAATGGATTTGACCGCATGTGATTCGGAATTCAAACGAAGAAGTTACGAACATTCGAAACTTACCGATAAAAGACAAAAAATCACATATTTTTAGAAGGGAAAAATACAGAATTGCCCGCCAATCGAAATATGATGTCACTTGGGTGTCACCCAATTTTGTTGGGGGCGAAATTCAATTTCGCTCCTATCGAAATTGGGTTGAAATGACCAGAAAATACCGCCCCCGCAATTTCACCCCCCTCTGGTATTCCTAGTCCAAACCTCTGCTGAATTTCTAGAAAAAACCCTAGTTTACTTGTTTCTAGAAGAGAGAAAGTAGAGAAACTCTAGGTAGCTCACAACGGGCGTCGGCATTCTGCAGAAATTCTGAAGGTTTGGAGCGACATCCTCTAAATAGCGCCGTTGTTCTATCGAATTTCGCAGAACCACGAGCTAATAACGCTGTTGTTCTCCCAAAATCTGGGCAAACCCGAAGCCCTTTTGTCAGAATAGCGTCGGTATGCCACCGATTCTCCGACAAACCCTAAACCTCTTCGTCAACACACCGCCGTTGCACTGCCGAATTTCGGAGAACTCAAGGCCCTATTATCTAAAAAATGTCGTTGTTCTGTCGAAATCTCGGCAAAACCCGAAGTCCCTTCGTCAACACAGCGACTTTACGCCACCGAAATCTCCGCAATTTCGGAACCCTCTCTTTTCAGAATAGTGCAGTTACTCTGTCTATTTCTCTTCTGATTCTGGTAAATTTACATTTATTTATCAGGTTTATGTAATTTCCTTTACAAAGTATGGTACGAGGTGGTGACATCATAAAATCTCCAGCTCACATTGCCCTCAGAACTTATGATATAAATCCCTCTACCTTTCTTTTACTTTCCGCAGTGTCTTTTCCGTTAGATTTCAGTTAACCTGATTATGATCACTGGGGGACTCATGTAACAACATACGATCTCAATCAGGATAACTACTGCTTATTTTTGGTCCTTTTGTAAATTCACTTTATTTACATCCTGGAATTAAGCGTAATCTAAGTAAAGGATAAAAAGATAAGTTATCCGGGTTAAATCCTTTTAAAAATGCCAAACTATGTCAAGAGACAGGATTTGTCCGAGCAAGAGGGTGCCTAACACCTTCCCCGATTGTAACCATAACCCTTACCCATATATCTGTAAGGACCATGGGTGGTGTTTGGGATTTTATCACCCGAATTATTATTTGTCATGCGCTCGTTTCATGTGGAAGCAGGACCTCTTTGCACATTGCCCTTGTGGTGGCGTTAAAACGATGATGTATTGAACTTCCCGCCGCGCTGGGGACCAGCTGGCAACAATTTTTTTATCACTTCGGCAAGAGGGACCTTCAAGCCTTCATCATTATGCATAAGCCCATCATACGCACGTAAATGTTACCATGCCCGCATAGGGCCTGCTGAGCTTAGAGTTAGGCAAAGCCAAAACCGGTTACTCTCGAGAGATGTGAGTGTCTTCCCAAAATAGGAGTACAATAAACCTCTGGTCCACCTTGGGCATGTCGAGCAAGTCTAAAAAGGTGTCCCCGGTTGCCTCAATTCTTGCTACAGATGTCATTACCTAGCCTGATGCGCAAACGATCACAGCTCATTTCACCCAAAACTGGAGGTCATCCGAAAACTTTAGTTTTGTCCAGAGTCATGTTTACAAATCCATATCATCACACCTTGGATAAGAAACTATTGTACCCTGGAGGAAATTCCATCTTGTGGTTAACACGCTAAACCGTAAGACTCATATTCTGGTCCTATCTTCAGAAACAAAGGTTATGATTTAAGATGCAAGTGTAGCAACCCAAGAGGGGGGGTGAATTGGTTAATTAAACTTTTTGGCTTAATTAGTATGAAAGATTAAAATCAATTTGCCAATTTTAAGTTAATTGTATTAAACCCTAGTTCAAATATCAAGATAATAAAATTAGAGTTTGGAAATTACTATCATTCATTCACTAACCCTTGTTCAATTAAAACATAAACACATAAGAGGGTTAGAGGTTACCAATCACCAAGTGAGAAGAAAGGAGAGAAGATGATTCACACCACAATGAGGAGACACAGCATTTTTATAGTGGTTTGGTCTATCAAAAAGACCTACTCCACTCTTCCAAGTTTAGCTCATTGGGTACTCCACTAATGGTGATATTTTAAGCCTAATCTCCAAGCTTTACAACTCATTCACCTCCGAGGGGACAAACCCTGTAGCTCCGGATTCTCCTTTGTTAACAGGCCGAATCATAGACCCTCAATACAATCAAGCTTCTCCTTCAAAGGTCGAAGCGAAAATCCCTCCTCACAAACTCCAAGAATCACCTTTATTATCGGGCCGAATCGGAGACCATCAATACTGTAAGCCCAATGGTTTTTACCTTGGCATTCCCATCTTGTTTTGATGATTCCAATACACAAGTGATCTTTTATCACTAATGTGTTTGATTGTCTAAGTTGTAGATTATGATAAAGTAAGATCAAGGATGTTTGGATTGAAGGCCAAGAAGCTCACATTGGACCACTAATTGGAAGGCCAAAGTCATCAAGCAAGAAGTCATGAAGACTTGAAGACATGAAGAAATTCATATTGAAGACCATTTTTTATCTTTTAGAATGTAATTGATCCAAACCTAGATTAGGCTTTTAGAGGCATAATTAAGTTAATCTCACACACCCTAAAAATATATGTGATTGTATTTGTGGAGTTCCAACACCTTGGAACCCTCATAAGCAATCCCAACTTGCTGTTAAGTTGAAAGCCCAAAAACAGAATTGAAAATCTGCTCTTCTTAGGCTTCTCGGAACTCCGAGAGTTTTTCTCGGAACTCCGAGAATTATTCTCGGAACTCCGAGAAATGGTCCAGTAGATCATTTTCCAACTTCTGTGTGTATTCTCGGAACTCCGAGATTTTTTCTCGGAACTCCGAGAAATTGCTCGGAACTCCGAGAAATATTCTCGGAACTCCGAGAACACTACAACGGTCGGATTTTAAGCCGTTGGGAATTTTCCAGAAATTACCGTAATGCCACTGAACGGTCATATTTTGTTTTTCCTATAAATATGGGTGTTCTAAACATACAAACCATTAATCCTAACACTCTAAAACTTCATTTGAATATCCAAGAGTGAATCAAACTTCAATTGTGCCTCTCATCACCATCTTTAGGATTTGGATCATAGGCTCAAATTTGTACATCCATTTTGTAACCCTTGTGAGGGATTTTTCATTTCTTTCTTTCAACCTTCGAGTGTTGTATTCGGGCGAGTATTCGGAGAAGCGAAGCCCATTCTCCGTGGTGAGGATAGCCACCAAGGTTAAAGCTATTGTAATTGGCATTCGATCTTCGCCAAGGTTAAGAAGATCAAATAGTGAAGCCATCAACGGGTTTGGTTGGTGGAGTGAAGTAGGCCTCGGATTTGAGGACCGAACCACTTTAAATCTCGGGTGCACTCTTTCTATCTCTTTGCTCTTTTATTTGCATTGCACCATTAGATTTA